>NC_140520.1:9895000-11095000 GCF_964339955.1 Pipistrellus hanaki
ATTTCCTAGTCAATATTCATAGCGCACTTCTTGGTGCCACAGACATTTGTTCCTGGTGGATCTGGGCAGCTCCCGGGAGGAACATGTTACATAGTCCTCCACCGGCGTGAACCAGATGAGCAAACAGACACAGGACTTCAAAGGGATCGCGCCCCAGCGGCCTGCGATTGCTCCAGGAATGTTGGAGGAGAGCTATGGCGGGCGAAACAATGGCTTGGGAGCAGCCTAATCGGCGTTATTGGATTAGGATAACATTAGGACTATCAGCAACGTGTTTCGGAGGGACAAACACGGCCTCTTATCCCGGCTGTCCTTATCGGGGACGCTGCCCCACCCTCGCTGGCCACCTGGAGGGAGCTGGCAGGCTTCTAACTGGCAGATCCATCCTGAAGGGCCGGAGGGCCCCGCGGGCAGAACAGAGTGCACCTGGGCAGCTCGGCTCTGCTCTCGGCTCCTCCCAGAGCAGCCGGCTGGCCTTCCCCCCGGACACTGCCTTCCCAAGGGACTCCCACTGAGCGGAGCCCTATGGCAGACGGCACCCCAAACTAGGGGCCTGGACCCTGGCCGGAGGAGCTGTGGTGGGTGCCAAATCCGGCCCCCAGACCCTCCATTTCCCAGAGAAGGTGAACAGGAGACCAGAGGAGTGGTGAGGGCTGCTCCAGCAGCAAGGGGTGGGGGGCAGTGTAAGTGTGTGCAGGCCAGCCAGGGTCAGCACAAACAAAAGCATGGCAGACCTCAGCCTTGCTGTTTTAAATACAGATATACACATGAATCACAGTGCCACAAAACTCATTTCCATGCTCTGGGTCCTAGTCAGAAACCTAAAATGATGGAATCTTCGAGGCCCAAAGTATTTAACCGTTGGCACAGTGAGCTTGGCCCCTGAGGTCTGCTTTCTCCCCAGGCGTTTCCTGGATGCCCACCTCGCCCAGGCCCCCCAGGCTGCTGAGAGCCTTCCGACCTTCCGACCCCACCTCTCTGTTCCTCCTCACAGCCAGGGGAGCGAGGCCCAGGAAGGAGAGGCACTTGCTCCGGGCCCTTTCACCAAGCCCACAGTGTGCCCAGCACCGTCCCAGCCATGTTTCCCGAGGGCAGGAGGCAGGGGACCGCCCCGGAGCCCCAGCCTGGCTCCAAGGTGGGGGACCACACAGATGGCCCAGGAGCGTGCAGACCCCTACTTAGCAACATTCGTGGAGCATCTATCCTGGGCCAGGCGCCGGGTTTCTACGGCAGAACGTGGGGCAGGAGGGGGTTCACAGCCATTTCATGTTGGGGGAGAGACCCCTTCGGGTTAGGCCCACACTCGGGGTTTGTGCCCACTCTCCTCCTGGTGGGAGGGCTCTGACAGTGCTACCTGCCAGCCTGTGATGGTCTCCCCTATCCTCTCTCTGTCCCCGGGGGCTCCCTGCTCTGGTCTCCAAATGTCAGGCTTGGAGAGTCAGTCCTCCCTCCGGGATGGCTGGCGCCTGCCTTCCCACCTCCCCTCTGCTCTGTGGCAGCAACGGCCAGGGCTTCCTCCTGCCGCCAGGGCAACGGAGAAGGACAGCTATGAAGAGAAGGTCACCATCTTGTGCCCCTGGGGCCAGGGCCAGTCCTGGACTTCCCTTCTGCCTGGCAGGTCCCCCTTTTGCCTGGCAGGCCCCCCTTCACCCTGCTGTTTGTGACCCTTTGGCAATGATGGCCCAGGCCCGAGAAGCAGTCAACCAGGCACCCTGAGCATCGGGGTGCCCCAGGCAGACAGTCTCCACAGGGAGACCTGGAAACAAAAGCCAGCCGCCCGGTGTCCAGACGGAGAGGAAAATAGAAAGTGTGGGGAGAGGAACCGGACACAGGGGCGGGGCGGAGCGAGGGGAAGTGTCAGGAGGCTGCAGAGTCCACACAGGGCTGGGAGTACCCTGAGCTGGGCGGGCCCCGTCATCCAGTCCCCCCCTCACGTCACAGATGGGAACACCAGCGCCCAGAGCCGCACAGCTCCCTGGAGACAGGGCGGGCCAGGGAGCACCGAGCCTGTGCTCTCCTCCTGTCTTGGGATCTGCTATTGGGGTGTCGGGGGACCACGGCCTTCACCCGATAGCGCCCCCACTCTGTCGTTGGTGGCAGCCAGCTGTGTGTCAGGCTTCGGGGTGGCCTCGCCCAGGCACTGATGCTCGGACTGGGCCCAGGGGCAAGGGGGAGGTGGTCAGGTGGCCCCCTTAGAAGGGTACTTTCTGGAAAAAGGACCACCTTAGACCAGGATGCGGAGAAGCAGAAGAGCCCTGTGGTCCGCAGGGCACGGGGAACCATCGTTTTCATCCTGGGGGTGTTTTGAATAGAAATCCTTTACATTGGAATTCCATAAACTCTCATGAGTGCTTGTTAAGCAGGTATTTTCCAGCATAAACTCTGTCGAGCCAATTTATTTTGGTCGTCAATCTTTCTATACGACGCAGTTACACTACTTCCTAGTTCTCCTTGCTCTTGGGCGACCAGGATTATTTTGCATCTACGCTTGCTTTTATTATGCAGTGCAGCAGAGGTTTCACATCCAGCCATACTGGTGAGAGCTTTGCCATCAGGAGGTGCGGGCCCTCATTTCTGCCAGCTTTGACTTTCCTGGGTAACAATTTTCCCAAGTGTGATTTTTGCCATGGTCGCTTTTATTCTGTTTTGATTTTTTTCTACCAGGAATATAAGTGGAGTCAACGACTGAGTATTTCTGTTTCTTAGATGGTCTTTGATTTTTGTTTTGTCTTGTTTGTTTTTTAGAGAAAAATGAGTGAATTTGGGAGCCATACGGAGAGACAGGTGGAGAGGGAGAACGTACCCGAGGCGGGACTCAGACAGACACGCTGCCAACCCCACACACAAGTCTGTCCCCCTTGTGTAGAGAACAAAACTCACCCCCCTTTAGAGGGGGACCAGGACCTCCTGGCTCCCTCCGGGGTCATCCACAGAGTCCAGGGCCCAACAGGAAATTCCTAGACACGGGGAGAAGCAGAACTGTGCGACCTGTGGCCAGGGGGAGGCGGTAAGTGGCTCCCAATGGAACATTTCAAATGGGCGAAATGTCATCAGTTGTCTGTTTGGGAAGGACCACTCAGGCAGCCAGAGACCCGAGGACCCTGACTCAGGACTGGCCTCGGAAGAGACAGCGTGTCCTCGGAAGAGACAGCAGAATCTCCTCATGGCTCCAGAGGAAGACGGTGAAGGGTTCTGCAGGCCTGTGAGATCTGTGGCTGCACTCAAGTCACAAAATGCCCGAGCCAAAATGTCTTAGAGAGCATCTCATTCCGTAGGGAGGCGCGAGGACTCGGAGAGGATGGGTACACTTCCTAAGGTCCCACAGCCCTTTCCAAGACTCACCGGGATCAGAGGCCACGCCTCATAGCTTCCCTGTGTCACAGGGCCTCCCCCTGACCGCCTGGTGCTAAAACGAGGTCCCTGATATGACTAACCGGGCGCACTCTTACAGGGGGAAGTCCCAACCACGGCCTCCAAGGCGGCGCCGTCATTTCTTCTTCCTCCCGTGTGGTGTGGCGTGAGGAGGAAGCTGTCAGGTAGCGGCCGGCACATAGTCATCCCAAACCAGGGACCATGCCCGCTTACGTAAGAGGCTTCTGAGGCCAGATTTCTAGAAACATGTTTGAAATTCACACTTGAAACGACCTAGTTCTTGTCCAGAAGCAGCCCCCACCGACTTAGCAACTTTTACAGTTCATGCTCCTCTCCCCCATTGGCAGCGCGTGCGTGGGCCGAGTGCAATCCCTATCCTAGTCTCGGCACCACGGAGCCCTGGCAGAGAAGTTCCACATCTCTGGGTCCTGATCCTCCTGGACTTGGCGAGGACAAGTGTGGGCCTGAGGCCCCAGAGGCTGGGCTTCTGCAGCCAGACAGAGCCGAGCCGCCTGGTCGTGGATGTGACACCGGACCCCGGGGACAGTCCTTTATTTTCCCTCCAATGAACCTGTACAATGGCTCACATCCTCCTATATGTGGGTCCCCAAAAGCTTTTCTCGTGTCTCCGTGGAAGAATCCTATTTCCACCGACACCATGGATCAAGTCTTGGCCATGCAGCTCAAGTCCAGATCCCTCTGACTGCAGAGGCTGGGCCCCAGCTGCACAGCACAGGAGGGACACGCCCTGGGGAAGCGCCTTGTTCTAATAAATTTGTGATTGAGCGCATTCCTGCCGTGTACCTGGCACATACGTACCGAAAGGAAGTCTGGGGAAACAAAAGTATGTCCATGAGAAGTAGCGGCTACTTGAATATTTCCAGCCCACAAGTGAAATATTTAAATCTTTACAGATCAACCATGGCAGGTGGTCAGAAACCCAGGATAGAAGTCGAGGTTGTATGTGCGTGGCTGTGTGTGTGTGTGTGTGTGTGTGTGTGTGTCCGCTCAGGTATGGGCATGTGCATCAGCCTGTGTGATGATGGTCTCTCCACACACAAGGTGTGTATGTGCATGAAGATTGGGCAAGCATACTTCCACAGGTAAACAATGTTCTTATTTCATTCTTCAAGGCACAGAAACAGAAAACTTGTACTTTTAGTTACAAGACAGTCTTCCAAGACCTATGTGCCTGGTCATGTTAACTTTTTTTGGGTCTGCAAACCATGTATTTAGCTGTTTAACATGCATGCAGTGGCAAACTTGGAGTTTTAAGAGCCAAGCACAAGGAAGCACACACCATGACTTACCCAAAAGAGTAGTAACTCTTGCTAGTCAGGTTCTCTGAACATTCTTATCTAGGGATTGCACGTGTCGGGGCCAGGAAAACAGACCTGCCCAGTGAGCTCAGGGCGGGGCTGGGTGAGGGGAAGGCAGACAAGGGGGTAGATTTCAAGGACCTTCTGCCTTCTCTATTTGCTCCTTCTGGAACTGCCAGAACTTAGCAAGACCCAGGGGGCAACTAGCATATTTTTTATTTTTTAATATATAAGTTTTTTTTTGTTTTTTGTTTTTTTTTAATTTCAGAGAGGAAGGGAGAGGGAGAGAGAGTTAGAAACACCAACGATGAGAGAGAATCATTGATTGGCTGCCTCCTGCACACCCCACCCTGGGGATTGAGCCTGAAACCCAGGCATATGCCCTTGACAGGAATCGAACCTAGGACGCTCTATCCACTAAGCCAAGCCAGCTAGGGCGCAGCCTATTTTTAGAAAGTGCTTCCATCCTCACCAGAGTACACAGGGGTGAAGAGAAGGGCGGACCGCCTATCAAAGCTGCCAGCATCCCCTGGGAGAACCCAGAGAACTGAGCACAGCGGGGAGAAGGGAAATCTGTCAGGGCTGATAGCTGGGATGAAGATTTCTGCAAAGGGCTGAGCAAGACGGACCTGGCCTAAGGTTTCCTCGCCCAACCCCTCTACAACCCCGGAAGCAAGCTGGTGACCTCCAGCGGACTTCTCCGGCTCCCTGAGCAGGGAGGCAGGTCGGTGGCCCTCAACCTCGGCAGAGACAGGGCCTCCCTTCTGCCCGCCAGCCCCCGCTGTTGGAAACCCAACCAACAGCTGTTGAATGAATGAGGGCATCTCTACCCCCTACTTCCTGCTCACCCTACAGCAAGAATCCTGGGAAAACTCAGAAGGCAATAGTCTCTTTTGATGCGCCAGGCCATCCGAGGAAGTGTGGGTTCCACTGGACAGTCAAGACGAGAGATGTTCTGGGCCTGGCCAGAGTGTCTACCCACGGACTGAAGGGTCCCAGGTTCAATTCTGGTCAAGAGCACACATACTTTGGCTAAAGGCTTAACCCCCAGCCCTAGTTGGGATGCATGTGGGAGGCAACCAATCAAGGTGTCTCTCTCACATTGATGTTTCTCTCTCTGTCTCCCTCCCTCCCTTCCACTCTCTCTAATAATCAATGGAAACATATTCTTGGGTGAAGATGAACAACAACAACAACAAAGACACAGCAAAAAATGAAGCTCTGGGTAGATTCAGTTTCACTCAGTAGACAGTTATCACGCTCCCACACGCTGCACCTGACACTGGGCAACTCCAGGGAACTAAACCGAAGGGTGGGTCCAGGTGGAGTGATTCCAAACTCCTGGTGAGAAAGTCTCTCGGGAACTTCAAAACACACCAGCCTCCCAGGCTCTGCCTTGGAGATGCTGACCCTGGAGGCCTGGAATGGGGCCTGGGTGGGAGTCTGTTATTTAAACAGGCACCACAGGTCATTCTTTAAAAAAAAATAAAAAAAATAAAATAAAATATATATATATATATATATATATATATATATATATATATATATATATATATATATATTGGGGTGGCCTGTAGAGCAGCAAGTTTCAACCTTTTGTATCTCATGGCACACATAAACCCATTCCTAAAATCTGCGGCACACCAAAAATACATCTTTTGATCTGACAGAGAAACATACGAAAGATGTATGGACTGATTTCAGAGAGGAAGGGAGAGGGAGAGAGGGATAGAAATGATGAGAGACAATCATTGATTGTCTGCTTCCTGCATGCCCCAAGCTGGAGCTTGAGCCCACAGCCTGAGCATGTGCCCTGACCAGGAGTCAAACTGTGACCTCCTGGTTCACAGGTGGACGTTCAACCACTGAGCCACCCCGGCTGGCCCTCAGGTCATTCTTGATGTCCAAGTGGTTTGGGAAATTTTGGGCTCCGTGAGCTCTCAGGTTCTTTAGACTGTGTGAGTCCTGCACACGTCGGCCCACAAGCATGCCAAGTGTGTGTGTGTGTGTGTGTGTGTGTGTGTGAGAGAGAGAGAGAGAGAGAGAGAGAGAGAGAGGCACAGAGAGAGACACAGAGAGGGCATGTCTTCAGGGCTCATGAAACTGTCACCTGGCCCTTACACGTCAAACACACAGGAGGCTGTCAGTTTTTGAGAATGAGTCACCACATGATCACCCTGATGCCCAGGCAGCCAGTGTGCAGATGTCACCTGTTTGTCTCTGTCTCTGACTCACGTTTGCTTTCCTCTTGAAACCTCTGTCCCTTCTGAGCAGAGCAGTGGGCCAGTGCCTGCAACTGGGATGCATCCCTCTCAGTCATTCTCGAAAGATGCTCTTTTATGAGTTTCTAGAACACTCTCCTTCCTTCCAGCCCCTCTCCACACAGGCAGGGCTCCAAAAGGCCGAGTTTGAGGGACATGAGCATGAGCAGCCTGCTCTCTCCACCCACCACCCCCACTCCTCCACCCACACCCCCAGTCAGGGGCCAGGTGCCAGAGGCAAGAGGCAGAGCTGATGGGGGCGGGGAGGAGGATGTGGCTCGGGCATCGGGCATCGGAAAGCCTGGGTCTGAGCCCACCTCTGTCCCTGACGATTGCATGCCTGGGAGGAAGTCACTTTACGTGTCCCTGTCTGCTTCCCCGCCTGTGAACACCTCCACACAGGGCTAGTGATGGTTAAGAGAGACCCTCAGTGAGCTGTTCTATAAGCCACAAACTGCCCCACCCTGTCCCCTGCCCTGAGCCATCTTCCCAGTCGCTATTTCCAGGTCTCTTGAAAGCTGCACCTGCCAACCACCAAGTTTCTAGTGACCAGACCTGGTTTTTCTTAGCCCCGCGGACTGCACAGATGCAAATAGCTGCACACCTGGGAAACACTGAAATTATTCTCAACTTCCCAAGCCCTGTCTTTGACCTCAGAGAGCAGGCATGAAACCCTCAGGGCCCCAATAAAGCCTGGGGGTCAGCGGAGACGGGGGAGGCCCAGAGGGTGACGGCCCCTGGATCAGGGAGATGGGGTGGACTGTGTGCAGGTAGATGTCTGTGCACATGTGTGTATGTCTTCGTGTCTGCGAATCTGCAGCTGCGTTTGGTGTGTGTGTGTGTGTGTGTGTGTGTGTGTGTGTGTGTGTTTGTGTGTTGGGGTGGTGTATACACTGTGTGTGTGTTCACATGGCCTGAGCAGCAGGATTTTCAACCTTTTTCATCTCACGGCACACATAAACTCCTTACTAAAATCTGCATTACACCAAAAATATATATATTTTTGCCGATCTGACAAAAATATGCACAAAAGGTATAATTTTGATTCATTCACACCAGAAAGCTATTGTTGTGTTGGCTGATGTCATGTTTGACTTGACAATCTAAGGGAAAACAGATCAGTGCACAGGTTAAAAATCTCTCTGTAGAGTACTCATTCTCCAGAAGTAGACTTACTACTGGCCTAACAGTGGTGTGAAGATCACTGCTTATTGGGTTTTCATTCTGACCATCCCCTCCCAGGTCCTGCCCACCAGGTCACCAATGGGGACTGGGGGCCCCAGAGGTGAGTGGGCTTCCCTGTGGATGCTCCCCTCCTCCCCCACGGCCTGCACCCTCTTCCTGGGCCCCCTCACTACCTCAAGTCCTCCCACAGGCACTGCCCAGCGAATCCTTTTCTGGAGTTACCGAGTGACAGGTAGCCGGAGCTGAAAGAGCTCTTAGAGATGCATAGTCCGCCTTCCATACTGCAGACGGGAAAACTCTGACAGCCAGAGAGGTCCAGTGGCCAGTCCCAGGTTACAGAGCCAGTTGTTGAAATGAATTCCTCATTTATTCACGGACAAACTTTCACTGAGTTTCTATTATGTCCCTGGAGCTGGATAACCAGGGAGGGTGGCGTGGGGGGGGAGAGGGGGGGTCAGAGGAGACTTAGGAAGTGGCACTGAATGTACTTGTTTAATCCTCTCTCCTGAGTGTGAGCAGGACTTGTGATTCACTTCCAACCAACGGAACACCACCAAGGTGATGGGATGTCATTTCTATGATTAATTCACAAACCCCACCCACAATGGACATCTCATTCTTGTGTGGACACACCAGCAATACCCACACCCCATGTTTCCCTGCAGTGTCTCCAAGTTCTCCACCCCTCCTCTCTTCAAGAGGCGGAGCCTGAGACCCCTTCCCTGCAGTGTGGGCTGGATTGGGACTCCCTTCTGAAAAGCAGAATAATGTAGACATGGCGACAAGTGACCTCAGGGACTAGGTCCTCAGATGCACTGTGGCTTCCTGCTTGTGCTGTCTCTCTCTCATCACTCTCTGTCAGAGCCACCTGAAATGTCACGGAAACAGTCAAGAAGCCCACATAGAGGCCCGTGGGGGAGGAACGGAGGCCTCCAGCCAGCAGCCCTGTGGGTATGAAGGCAGCTCCCCACTGCCCAGTGTGAGTGCCGGGAAGCAATTCTCCAACCTCAGCAAGGCCTCTGGTGACTGCAGACCCAGATAGCATCTCGATGGCAATCTCGGGAGGTGGGGGGTGGGGTGGGGTGGGCCTCTTGCCAGGTCCATCCAACTAGAACCCTTCTGAGCTGCTGCCCCACCGATGGTGTGAGATAATAAATGTTTTGTGCCTCAGCAATAGATAACGAATACACGCCTGCCCTTCCGGGAACTTAAACACCCTTCTCTCTACCTGGCAGGCGTTTCCTCATTCTTCCAGTCGCCGTGAAAACGCCACTCCCTCTGCATCACCTTCTGTGGTGCCCAGTCCCCAGGGAACCCCGTTTCTCCAGGACTTTTTAGGCAGGTGTGTGAACCTCTGTGTCAGCCCTTCCGACATTGAATCACAACTATCTGCTTATTGTCTTTCTTGATTGGAATCAGAGTGCCTTGGAGGGTTGCGTCTTATTCATATTGATATCACTAATGTCTACGAAAATGTCAACAGCCAATTACTATTTAATGGCTTTAATCAATGAATGCAGAGACAGGATGCGTAGAATGGCACTCTCTTCTTTTTTAATTTATGAAAACATCTTAGCCGAGAAATAGAGTTGATTTGTTATACTACTGACTAACGGAGGGTGCTGCTAACGCCTTTCTATGGCTTTCATATTTTTATCCGTCACGCATTAGCTTAGTCAACAGAGATTCGCTAGTTGTCTCTTTGGTCTGGGGATTGGGAGGGGGGACACTGTGACAGGGAGATCTCTTGGAACTGATCTACCCCATACATCCGTCACTAGCCACTTACAGTGAAATCGCAAGCTAGTCTCTAAGTCGCACCAGTCGCACGGGAAGTGCTCAAGAGCCACGTGTGGCCGTGGCTACCACATTGGACAGTTGCAGATACAGAAGTGGCTATTATTGCTCTGAGTGCTGTTGGACAGAACTGACTTAGAAGACTTGAGAGAGAGATTTTTGACCGTAGAAATGATAAGCAGAAGCAATGACCGTGCGATGGAGGGGGACGTTCTCTCTGGGACATGATGTGATTCAGAGGGAGGGCAGGTGGGTGCATTAGGAGCACGGGCTGCTCTGTGGCTCCTTGAAGCGCTGCCTCCGTTTGGTTTTCTCTTATTACGTAGGGATTTCAGAGCCTGGCTTCTGGGCTCTGTGAAGGGGTAGAGGGGTGGAGGGCTTCCTGAGGGAGCAGCGAGCAACTGAGCGGGCCCTCTGGCCCCACATCTGGTCGCATAGCTGCTCGGCTCCCAGCTGCATCACGGATCAGGCACCCACAGCGACTCATCTCAACAACCGCTCTGATGCTAAAGGGAACGCGCAGGAAATCCCCGCGGTGTCAGTCCTCTCCGGGACTGAGTAACAGACATTGCACTTAGAAATGCTAGAATTACTTTCTTTTTCTCTCATCTATATTCCAGGCTGTTCGGTAAGACAACTTGCTTCTGGCCTCCCTCTGGACACCGGGCCCTGAGGGCCCCAGTTTTGCTCCCCTCCCCACCCCCTTTGCCCTCTCCCCCACTTCTGAGCCGAGGAAAAGGCTGCTTCCGTGGTGAACATCAGCCAGTTCCAGCGACGCTGGCTCACATGTTCTTCTCCAGGGAAGGCTTCCGGAGGTGGAGTCCTACTGGGCAGGGGCACAGCTGGGCCTCAGGGCAAAGGGGTGGGGACCCCTGCAGCCACTGCAGCCCGGGTCTCACGTGGCTAAGCTGTGCGCTGCCCAATCTGACGTCCCTGCTCTGGACATGTCTGCTGGGTGCCGGGCACTCTGACCTGTGGCTCCTGTCTGACCTGCTGGCCCCAGAGCTGCTGACACAGGAGCCCTTCGCTGTGCAGGCCGCCTGGTCCCTGCGGGAGTGAGCTGGGCCCAGCGGGCAGCGGTCATGTGATGGCCTGGAGCCAGGCATCAGCAAGCCCAGGCCAGGCGGACAGGGTGGAGGGGGCGAGCTCAGGGCTGCCCATAACGGTGGAACGTGAGTCCGTGAGTGGGAAGCTTGCTGGGCTCCAGCCCCAGCCCAGCCGCTCGCCCTGCAGAGAACGAGCTCCCTCCAGAGAAAGGTGCCCACTGTGACTCTGAGACTAAGTTCAAAGTCGTGGACAGCGTGGATCACATGACCAAAGGCAACTGTTCCTCTCGGCCGCAGTCCAGGACTTGGTTATTAAAAACAGCTAAGACATTTCCCGAGTTATTACTACATTCCAGACATTCTGCTCAGTGCTTTCCGTGTATACCTGGGTCAAACTGCTTAAATTGTAAGGATGTTACCCATTTAAAATATATATATATATTTTATTGATTTTTTTTTTTACAGAGAGGAAGAGAGGGATAGAGAGTTAGAAACATTGATGAGAGAGAAACATCAATCAGCTGCCTCCTGCAAACCCCCTACAGGGGATGTGCCCACAACCAAGGTACATGCCCTTGACCGGAATCGAAACTGGGACCCTTCAATCTGCAGGTTGACGCTCTATCCACTGAGCCAAACTGGTTTTGGCATGTTCCCCATTTTATTGATGAGGAAACCAATACACAGAGAGGTTTGGTAACTGACAGGATTACTGGATCAATACAGCTGAATCAGGTCTGAATCGCTGGCTGCATCCCATCCACTGAATTACCAAGAGCAACCACGCTGCGCCCTGCCCAGGGCAAGCCAACGTGACGGCCACCTGTGAGCCTCCACATCCCCACAGCCCACCACACTCCCCATGCCTCCAGATCCCCATGCTCCCCATCCATCTCCCCACCTTCACTTCCTAGGGGCACCTGCCTGGCTTATGTCTGCAGTCTCTCATGAAAAGCAAATGCTACAACACAGAGTCCTCAGTGAGTTCCCAAGGCCAGTTCTAACTTGGGGCACCCCAGGATAGTTCTCAAACTTCAAAGGACCTTCTATATGTGTGTCTATATTCGTGGCTACAATATTTGATGATCCTAGCGATATCTCTGAGTAATCAAGGACATAAAATTATGCTCCGTGACCTGAGTGCCTGGGACAAACACTTCCTCTCTCTGCCTGGGTCCTCCCTACATGTTATTTTTTTTTATTTATTTTTTTAAAATAGGTGTTAGAGGGGGAGAAAAGGAGAGGGAGAAGGAGAGAGAGGGGGGGGAGAGGGAGGGGGAGGGAAGAAGGGAGAGGGAGGGAGAACCATCTATGAGTATCAACATTGATTGGCCCTGCATGGCCCCTATTGGGGATCAAGCCTGCAACCTGGGCACATGCCTTGACCAGGAATCAAACTGGTGACCTCTCGGTTCATAGGTTGACACTCAACCACTGAGTGTGCTATTTTTGATATTTCCATTTTATTTCTCTTACCAAGGCAGGAAAGTATGCAATGAATTTTAGATGTAATTCTATCAAGGAGGTAAACTGGAAGTGCTGGCCTTCGAGGGCTAATCTGGTCTGTGGGGACCAGGCTGGCCCAGCCCCTGAGCTGCAGGATAACCAGGGTGCAGCTCAGGAGGCCCCCCAGGCCAGAGATAAAGCAGTAGGGAGTCATTCCGTTAGCCTCATCTTTCTCCAATTGCCATAACAGATTCCCTGTTAGCAATACTCCTCTTTCTGGGTCTTAAAGAGATTGAGCAACAAACCAATGAAGCTTTTTAAACTAGAAACACAGCACTGATATTATCATCTCTTTCTCCAATAATTTCATTGCTCCTCACCCCCACCCTTCTGCTACTTTTCCCAAAGACAGGACCCGGCCTCTGGCGTTCGGTGACATCCAAGAGGGCCACCGCTGCTGAGCCGCTGGCCCCACCCTCACAGGCCCCATCCCGGAGAGGCAGTTGGGCGATGGCATGGACCTCCTGAGCGTCTCCACCAAACTCAACCCAGCATAGATGGCAGAGTTGTGCTGGGTGCATCTCGCTTCACGATCACAGGTGCTGTAGGTCCTCCCTATTCTGACCACGGTATGAATGAAGATTTAATTTTATAAATAATCGGTTCAGCCCTAACTGGTTTGGCTCAGTGGAGAAACGCCCAGAAGCAGGTCTACAAGGGCCTCAAAGCCCCAGGAAGGCTTAGGAAGTAAAGACACCAGATGCCTGCGCAAATCACAGCGTGAGCCGGACCGAAAGCCGGGGATCTGGAAAAAGTCTTCTTCAAGAGCGGTGACTCCCCATAACTCCTTCCCAAGCCCCCGCTGCCTGGCCACGGCCCCTGCCTCGCCCGGGGGATTTGGGAGGTGAACTGGCAAGGCTCTGGATTTGGGGATATCAAACCCAGCTCGGGGCGTGCCTGGGCTCCATCCTGAAAGCGGAGATTAAGTGAAAATCCACACACTTTACCGTGATCCAGGCTGGTCCCTCCAGACATGCGTCCAGCTGGAAGGTTCCTTTTGAGAAAACTGACCAGTGCAAGAGAAAATGCCTACAGATGTCCACGTGGGGCAGGCCCCCCCTCCCAAAGCATAGCTGAGCATCGGCCTAATCCCCCCAACGAGGGACCAGCGTGTCTCGTGAATTTAAAGTGACCCCTTCCAAAATCAGCTTGCTGGCCAAGAGCGGAGCAACTTCTGAGGACACGCACCTTCTCCCCTACGGGATAAGAGATGGGGTGAAGCACATGCACAGAGGGGAGGGAGCTGGGGAAAGAGCGCACAGGGAACCCGAGAACGCATCAGCCAGAGTTCCGGGGCTATCCTCAGAGTGACCGCAGAGGAGGGGGACAGAAAGTGGCAGGTGGGAAAAGGAAGCTGCAGGAGGAGCCTGCAGAAAAGAACTTAAAAGGCAAGACCTTGGCAGTCAATATTAAAAATCCAACGGGGAAGTGTAGAAAGTGCGTTCAGGCTGCCCCTTGGAAAGTTCCAGAAAAGGAGACGGAGAGGAAGGAGTGAATGAAGGGGAAGTGGGAGGGGAGGGATTGGTTTTGATGGAAAAGCAGAGAGAAACAATAACATTCAGCGATTAGCCCAGAAGGTCCAATCTCTGAAAAATCAAAATCCAGAAAGAGAAAAGGAGGAAAGCATTTTAAAAGAAACAATAAAAGAAGAACCGAAGGACATGACCTTCAGGTGGAAATGGCCCATGCAGTGGCCAGCAGAGGGGATGTGAACACACACACACACACACACACACACACACCAAGGCGCTTAGTCATGGAATTTCAGAACCCCAGAAATAAAGAGGGGACCCTAAAAGGGCAGGGAATGGGGACAGGTCACATGCAAAGCACAGGGGCTGGTGTAGCATCAGACTTCTCATCAGCAATACTCAGCACCAAAGAACAACGAAAGATGCCTCCACATTTTAAAGCGGGATGACTCCTAGCCCAGAGGTGTATGTCCAGCTACATCCAGCCGCCACTGGGGGCAGAATCAAGTATCTGTCACCAGCCTGAGCCAGGGTCCTGCATCGGGTCAGGCCTTCTCTGGGCACCCTCGTCCTGCCCAGCTGCTCTGAGCCACCAAGGCCCCGTGGCGCCAGCTGGGCGTGGCACTGGGGGCTGAGACCCCACAGACAGGCTCGCCCAGCGCCTGAATTTTGCCGATGAGGAAGCCGAGGCCTAGTGAGGGCCCGTGCCTTGCCTGAAGCCACCTGGTCGGTCACACGCTTGGAAGGGACAGGGTCTCCTGGACTCCAGGCCCGTGTCCAGCTGGCTCTCACCCCAGAGTGACGAGAGCAGTGGGAAACAGACACCTGTTTTACGGATGAGGGGAGTGCCTTCCCACACTGCCGTCCGTGCCCACCACATGGAAGCTCTCGTGGAGGCCATGGAGTGGGGAATGGTAGACGGGCTGGAAGGGGATTTGAGGCGGAGGGAGGAGGTCCTGAGCCTGTCCCCAGGCAATGATCTCGCAGGATCTGAGAACAGGCTGATTTGAGCAGGGCTCCGAACCAGATAGAGGCGGAACAGGAGGCCTCGGGCACCAGTGCTCTCGCCACCATGAGGGAGCATCCTGGATTTATGAACACAGGACCAGCGGTGTTCGGGTGTATCCCACCCGCTCAGCAAGGTCCTTGCTGGGACCTCTCTCAGCCAAGGCAAAACTTGAAGGGGAAGATCCTGGATGTGGAACAGCGGGGCTCTGTCCTTGGATGCTGTGGTCTGACCCCAGGAAGTGTCAAGAGGTCAAGAGATCACGAAGGGGGCCTTGGAGCAGCAGTGATGGTGACGGTAATCTCGGTCCCACCAGTGGAGGCCGAGGTGTGGAGCCAGCCCAGGTGCTGGAGCACAGCGCCGGCTGCTGAGAGGACCGGGACTGGAGCCTGTGGCCTGGCCACCTAGGGAGCATCAGGGGCCAAGACTCTGGGCATGGCCCTCTGTTTATAACGCTTGTCCTTCCTATATTTACTTTCCCTTCTTCTCCTTTAAATTTTAGTGAAATGTCTTTTTTAAAATTCCAGCTCCTGAAGGCCCCCTACAGTCCCTGCTCCCATGGGTGTCCAAAGTCTAGAGGTTCATTTGGGAATGAGTCCCTGGCCCCAGCCCTGACCTAGTGAATCACACCGTTAGGGTGACATCCTGTGACCCTGAGTGTTTAACCAGCACTGCAGGTGATTTCAATCGGGCAAAAGGGCCACAATGAAGCCCATTTCTTCCCTGGTGTGTTTACACACACACACACACACACATACACACACACACACACACACACAGAAGCTGTCACTCATTAACCATCTAGTTAGTACTCCGGTCTTTACTAACGTTATCTCTTTGTAATCCTTACACCAACCATGCCAGGGAAGCATCCTCATTTTTACAGCCAAGGAAACAGGTCAAACAACCCACGGAAGGCCACAGCGTTGGGCAATGGCAGTGCAGAGTCCACCAGCCTCCTCACCCCCGCTCATCTCCCCACCTGTTTCCTCTCTGGAGCAGCGGTCGGCAAACTCATTAGTCAGCAGAGCCAAATATCAATAGTACAATGACTGAAATTTCCTTTGAGAGCCACACATTTTTTAAACTTAAACTTCTTCTAACACCACTTCTTCAAAATAGACTCACCCAGGCCGTGGTATTTTGTGGAAGAGCCACACTCAAGGGGCCAAAGAGCCGCATGTGGCTCGCGAGCTGTGGTTTGCTGACCACTGCTCTGGAGGAAGCTTAGTGTCCTTCAGATACTTTTTTCTTTTTTTTAATCTCAGAGAGGAAGAGAGAGGGAGAGAGATAGAGAGAGAGAACCATCAATGATGAGAGAGAATCCTTGATCAGCTGCCTCCTGCACTGGGGATTGAGCCCACAACCGGGCCATGGGCCTTGACTGGGAATCGAACCTGTGACTTCCTGGTTCACAGGTTGACTTTCAACCACTGAGCCACTCCAGCTGGGCTGGACACTTTCTTCCTGGCTTGAGGCTTCCTGGCAGATCTTTGCCAAGGTCCAGGTCTCTTGCTGTGGCCCCTCCATCACCCTGTCCCTGGAGTGGCTTGTTGAGCCACCCTCCCATCCCCCTCCTTGGGAAGAACCTCCATGGTTTCCACATCTGGAACCTCCACCCTTCGTGAGCACCTGGGATCGTTTCTCCAAACCTCTGACCACCTGGCTGCCGGCTGCGGAACAGACACGGGGTTCCTGGGGCAGGGAAGGGAGACCCTACTGGACAGGCCCCGCCTGGGGGACAGTCAGCGCCTGACTTTCAAACAGCCTTGGGACATTATGAGGAGGGGTGAAGGCCTGGAGTCTGGAAGTCAGTCCCCAGGACGCAGCAGACCTGCCTGAGCCTCCATGGAGCTCCCAAGAGGGTATCTGACTCATCGCTGATGGGTACGCGTCAAAAGCCCCATGCAAAGCGCCCCAAGCTCTTTGGGAGCAGTTGTAAGGAGCAGAACCAGCCTGCCTGGAGAAGGTGTACCATTTGGGGGCTCTAAAATACCCGAGAGGGGAGTCCACCTTCCTGGGAACGTAGAAGAAATCTCGCTGGGAAGAGGAGCTTCCCATGCTGGGCAGAGGAGTATCGGAAGTGGGGCCAGGAGGGCCACTGGGCCAGAGGGCAGGGATGCCACGTGGCTGGAACCTGCAGTCCCTGTTTCAGGGTCATGGTGACAGCAGCTCATGCCAGCAGGTGCAGCTGGCAGCCGCACTGGAGGAGGCCGGTGGCTCACAGGGACCGGAGCTGGCCACCTGCCTGAGGGACATGCGCGGGTGGGAGGAGGGGCAGGCCAGGAAGAGGAAGAGTTTTGCTCTGAATCGGTCCATCTTCTAGGCAAGAACTGGCCTGTGTTCACACGCAGTCGGCGAGAACGGGTTTTACCCTCTCAATGGTTGGGAAAATCAAAAGAGTATTTTGTGATGCATGAACACAACATAAACTCCCAATGTTAGCATCCCTAAATAACATCCTATTGGCTCTGGCTGGTGTGGCTCAGTGGTATAGTGCCGGCCCCCACACCAAAGGGCTGAGGGCCCTGGTTGGGGCGTGTGTGTGAGAGGCAACTAATCACTGTGTCTCTCTCACATCGATGTGTGTGTGTGTGTGTGTGTGTGTGTGTGTGTGTGTGTGTGTCTTTCTCATTCCTCCCCTTCCTCCCTCCTTCCCTCCCTCTCTCTCTTCTTCCCTTCCACTCTCTCTTAAAAAAAAAAAAAAAAAAAAAAAAAAAAAATCAATGAAAAAAATATCCTCGGGTGAGGATGAACAAAAACAAATAAAATAATAAAATTTTATTGGAACACAGTCATTCCTAAAAGTTTATGTGTTTTCGTGCTGTTTTCATAACAGCGGAGTCCCAACCTGTGAAGGAGACTGTGCAGACGCAAAGCTTGTCCCTTAGGAGAAGACTCCTGTCCCTGGAGCCAGAGAACCCTTACGACGTCCCCAGCAAAGTCATGTATCGAGTGGGTTCCCATGGTGACTGGATGTGCACCCCACATGGCGCACAGCGTCTACCTGCCATCCCCCCAGGTCCCGGCTGCCTTTGCCGCTGGAGGCCCTTGCAGCGGAGAAAACTCAACCCTGGAGTGTGGACGTGTCATGCCTCAGGCAGGCAAAGGTCCGTCCCCCTCCAGGCCGACCCCTCTGGGCTTGGGGACAGGCCCCGGGGGCTCAGGCTGGGGAGGAATGTCTGAACCAGCAGCTTTGGAGAGAAAGAACCGCCCTCCCCTGCAAAGTCCTCTTTGTTATCAACACCGCGATGAGAAATGTGCACATCCCAGCAGAACCCGCAGGTCACACATTCACCACCGAGCCTGGGAGGAGGGTGAGGGGGAAGGCAGGGGAGCTGGGGCCTCGTCAGCCCGCAGGCCCCAATCCCGGGGTCCGGGAAATGTCCAGTGAAAGAACCAGGGGACTTCACTGTACAGCCCGTGCCCAGGACGCTCTCCCTCTGGCCTCACCCCAGCACAGGGGTGGGGACACCGGGTGAGGTTCCGGGGAACTGTGTGAGTTGGCAACACCTCAGCAGGGAGGCTAATTTGGTTGTTAGTGGGAATTAGGATGATATTGCAACCCTGGGGCCAACGGGCAAGGGGGCAGGCGGCCAGGACAGGCCCTGGCCGGAGCCCAGGCTCACAGCCCAGCTGCTGGGCACGGTCCACCCCCTCTGGCTCAGGCAGGACACTGCTCAGCCCGGGCTGCGGGGCGGCGGGTGGCTGGCCATCTCTGAGCCCCGGCTCCTTGTCTGTTAAGTGGGAGGTTGGCGGGGGGAGACACTGGCACCACTGGCACCACTGGCCTGGCAGAGCGGGCCTGAGCCTCGGCCCTGGCAGAGCGGGCCTGAGCCTCGGCCCTGGCACAGGTGACACCCATACCTGGCCCGGAGGCTTCCACAAAGTGTAGCTGGTGTCATGGGTGCTGTCTAACGGGGCTGACGAACCTGTGCACATGCGCCTTTAAGACCGCATCGCTGCTCTTGGCTCTCTGAGCGGGCTGTGGACCCCCAGGGCAGAGGACAGGAGGTTAGGTCCACCTGTGAGCACCTGGGAGTGGGCTTGGGGCTTTATAGCAAACACTTTGCCCTCGAGTCCCTGGCAACACGGCTGAGGGGCCTGAGCGAGCGAGCCTGTCGGGAGTCAGGGGGCTGCGCGGGGACCTCTGGCTTCCAGGTGCCACTGTCCTCACTGCCTGGGCGCTCCGCCCCTCTGGAGCCCTCCTCCCTCCAATCCCTGCACCCTGCTTGCTAGATCCCTGCAAGAGGCTGGCAGTGTAACCTTCGGGGGAGTGGGGAGGAGGAGGAGGGGCGCCCACGGAGCCCAGAACCTCACCATCCAGCCTCTGGTTTGACATTTGCTGAAACAGGGGCTGCGGTGCCCCATCCAGCAGCAGCAGCAGCATTCAAAAGGCAAAGCCAGACGCGCTCTCCTTGAAGTAGAATCTAGAGGAGGGTGGGAACTAGAGCTGGAAAGGCTGCCTCTGCTGAGCGAGGGGCAGTCTCCTGCCCCTTGCAGTCCTGGGAGGACCAGGGACCTGGAGCCCTCCCTCGGGGAAGGGACAACGGGCGCAGGACCACCGGGACACGGATGGAAGCAGCACAGGGCACCGCCTCCGCACGGGACCTGAGGCAGCAGGGGTGGCAGAGGAGCCCACGCTGCCAGGGGCACACCGAGCTGCCCCAACGCGCTGCTCCCGGCCTCCGGCTCCCAGGGCCCGTGCAGAGATGCTTTAAAAAGCAGTGTCTCTGCCTCGCTGTGGTGTTGATTCAGGGACAGGATGGCCCACCGCCTACGTATTTAGAGCATGAAAACCCACAGGTGTGTGTTCTAGGCGCTGCCTGGGCTTTGCTCTTGGTTTTAAACCTCCCTTCACGGTTTCGTTGTCTGCACCTGGGCGAGCACCGCCTCCAACCCTCTCAGCTGCAGGAGGTGTCAGCACCCCTCTGTCCCATAACCTCCCTCTCACAGGAAAGGGGATGCTGTTTCTATGTCCATCCTAGCTCAGTTTTTTATTATTATTATTATTATTATTATTGTATATAGTTTTCTTGATTTCAGAGAGGAAGGGAGAGGGAGAGATAGAAACATCCACGATGACAGAGGATCACTGATTGCCTGCCTCCTGCACAGGGTCTACTGCGGATCAAGCCCACAACCTGCTGGAATCAGAACCCTTCAGTCCACAGGCCGATGTTTCATCTACTGAGCCAAACCAGCTAAGGCTGTGGTGGGCAAACTGCGGCTCGCGAGCCACATGCGGCTCTTTGGCCCCTTGAGTGTGGCTCTTCCACAAAATACCACGGCCTGGGCGAGTCTATTTTGAAGAAGTGATGTTAGAAGAAGTCTAAGTTTAATAAATTTGGCTCTGTGTTGTTGATTTTTGGCTCTGTTGAGTAATGAGTTTGCCGACCACTGGGCTAGGGCATAGCTATTTTTGACTAATCAGTTGAGCCAGTCCCTTGGCCTCCGTCATAATGCTGTTTCCAAACCATCGAGGGTCAGTCTCTGTCGGAAGGTGGATGATTGCTCTTGTGTGTCTCACCCACACGGGCTGCCCTGTAAGATGCACGTGGAAGCAAAACAGCACGTCACCGAAGGAGCTTGAGCCCACGGCCCGGTCCTGACTGCCGCCCTGCGACTCACTGACCTCCCCGGGACACGCCACGGTCCCACCGCTGCCGCGGCGCTGGGAGATCAGAGGCTGGTGCCGGGCCCAGGGCCTGGCGCCAACACGTGAGCGTGAGTGAGCCCGCAGAGGGCCCCGGGCCCGGCCCCATCACAAAGGAGGGCTGTCTGAGCGGGCCCGCGGGCCTGTCCAAGGAATTCCTTCCTGCAGGAGGGGAAGCGGATCTATTACCAGGCAACTCAACACCCCTCTGGCCCCAGAGGGGCTGGCGTAACAATGAACTTCTCTCTGCGTGGTGAGGTACGGTGTTGAGCGCCTTCGGGGCCATGGGCGTGGGGAGGACGGGCCTGGGGCCGGTTGTGCTGCACAGGTTGACCTCTCACAGGACACACAGCTTACGGCGGCACCGCTCCGCCCCCGAGGCGTGAATCCTCGGGGGTGACACGGGAGAAGCGGGTCTAGAACCCCGAAAGGAAAGCCTGCTGCCGGCATTGGGCAGCTGGGGGATCAGAAGGAGGCCTGGGAGCGTGAGGGCTGCAGCTGCAAAGCCCGGGCCCCGTCCAGGAGGCCGGGAGCCGGTGACCCGCGGTGTCAGTGTCCAGGCGGTGACTCCCATTCCGGGGAACTGAGCACGGCCGCTTCCCACGCATGTTGACCGCGAGTCAATATTGGCCCGGACCAGGCCTGGACCGGAATGTTTCCTGGCACCGCGGGAGCTTTACCACACGCCCAGGGACACGGCCAGCGCGCTGCCTCCCGGGCCCGTGGCCCCGGGCCAAGTCCTGCGGGGACGGAGAGCCCAGCTCAGCATCGGAAGCGGCAAAGCGCTGCCGGCTGTGTGGGGGCGGGGAGGGGCCATGGAACATGTAGGTGTTCCCAATGGGGGGGGGGGGGGAGAAGAGAGCTGATGCCACCCAGGAAGTGCCCCCGACAGGAACAGCAGGCAGGAGAAGGCAGGTGGGAGCCAGAGAAAGAGAGACTCACCATGGGGTGCCTGGGGGCTTCTCCGCATGGTGGGGTGCACAGAGAAGGGCTGGGAAGGGGGACTGGAGCGAGCTGTGCCGGCCGCCTCCTGTTTCCATGACACCTGTCCTCACACAGAAAGGCCTTCCAGAGGTCTTACCGTATGGGCAGGCACAGGAACATAGGTTTTATTTTATTTTTAAAAATATATTTTTATTGATAGATTCTGAGAGGAAGGGAGTGGGAGAGAAACATCAATGAAGACAGAATCACTGATCAGCTGCCTCCTGCACACCCCACGCTGGGGATCGAGCCCTCCACCTAGGCCCGTGCTCTGACCGGGAATCAAACTGGGGGCCCTTCCGTCCACAGGCCGACACGCTATCTGCTGAGCCAAGCTGGCTAGGGTCACATATGTTTTGAGAAAGAGCCCATAAATGAGTCAAGAAAAATAAGAGGGAAAGTGACAAGCCTCCTGAAGGAGCCCACGCCAGTGCTGCAGGCAACACCACGGGGCAGAGCGAGGAACACTGCGGAGGGAACGGGCAGTCCAGGGGGGAGAGAGAGGAGCCGGGAGCTGGCTCCCAGGCAAGCATAACAGGACCGTAAAACTGCTCTTTGATTTGGCCCAATTCTATGATCCTGGAGGGAGGAGAGAGTCACCCCAGCCTTCCAGAGCAGCTCTGGATCCAAAGTCCGGCCCCTGCAAGGAGAAGACGGCGGAAGGAAGTCAGCGCCAGGGCTGAAGACAGCAGGGACAGTGCGGGCTGGCTTCCGAGGACCAGGGTCATCAGATGGATACCCCACAGGAGTGACCTGGAGGAGGACCCCACACCTGCTGCCCTCGAGGATGCTCGTCTCAGACGGGAAAGTTTGAGGAGAACAGGCAGGCTGGAGATGGAGTGAGGCATTTTTACGCAAGACGGACTTTTTTTTGTTTTGTTATTATCCCTCACCTGAGGATATTTTTAGGGAGAGGGGAAGAGAGAAAGACAGAGAAACGTCAATGTGAGAGAAACACATCTATTGGTGGCTTCCTGCACATGCCCCATCCAGGGCCCAGCCAGGGAGGAGCCTGCAACCAAGGTACATGCCCTTGACGGGAATCGAACCTGGGACCCTTTAGTCCTCAGGCCAATGCTCTACCCACTGAGCCAAACCAGCTAGGGCAAGACATACTTTTTTTTTTTTTAATGGCAGTTACAGGAAATACTGTAGGAGTTCAAGAAAGAACAGCATGGGGGAGAGGCCATGGCTGGGGCAGGGCTGGGTGCAGAGGGTCAGGAAGCGAGCTGGTCACCGTGCATGATCTAATCTCTGTACCCTCCGGACACCTATCAACTATCAGCTATCCCTTGTTCACTCTGACACTTCCTTTAAAATGTGAAGAAACCACCGTAGTCCTGGTATACAGCAAAGCCATTTTGGCTCTTATTGAGAGGGGTGTGGAGCCAAGGTCAAGCTCAGACCCACCCAGCTTAGTGGCATGGGCATCCGCTGAGGACTGCGGTGGTCAATAGCCAGGTTCGGTTTGCTCCGTGGGGCGCCTCGGAGAAGAGTCCAGCTGGGAAGGCAGCGGTGTGCCCTGAGGCAACGTCTTCACGGAAACCTAAAATAAGTTCCCGCCGAAGAGAACTGAGCAGTCAGGTCACATAACAGACAAGGTGTGTGTTTGTTTAAATATACGTTTATTTCTCAAACTCAAAGCGCCATGTCATCAAGTTCTAATCCATTTTGCATTGACAAAGTGACGTTACCTGCTTCACGTAGGAAGGTCGGCGACCATCACACCAGAGAGGAAGCCTCGGCCATCCTAGGCTCCACTAGCAAATGAACATTCCCGAGGTCACGCAAATCTAGAGGAACCAAGACTTTCAATTTAGTCTAATGGGTGTCTTACTTTTACCTACATTAGTTTGGAAGTTAAGGGATCTAAACTCTCAATTTTCCTAAAGCAGTTTTTTGGTTTTTTTTAATCCATTTAAAAAAAAAAAGCAAAAAAAAAATCCAGATGGCTTGGAGTGTTAAAACACCCGCAGATCCGTGCTATTTAACGACTTCCTCTTTGGTGGATGGTCTCCTCACCTCCTAGGCAAACATGAACATTTGTACCAACTCTCACCAGCCCAGGCAAAAATCCAAATTTTTTTGCTGACACTTAACCTATTTTTTGGTAAGTGATAGGTCAACAAGATTTAGAACTTGAACTCACACCAAAAAAAAAAGCATTTTCGTTCCTGATCCTCACACCTTGGCAGTCTCCACAAATCATCCTGAATAGTGGCCAGGTCTTTGTAAATATATGGCTGCCCTCTCCCCACCCCCTTACCCCCCACCTCCCTGACCCCCCAAAACACACACACACACACACACACACTTTTCCTGGCCCTCTGAAAGGCATGGCTGGATCCGAGTATGTTCCAAAGTCAGCTGTCACATTCTGGCCTCTGCCAGGTTAAGAGTACAACTGTAACCTTGGCAACTCAAAGTTCTGCACCTCACTGACCCCACCCCCACCTCCCGGAAGGGTTCGCCCTGGTGTGGAGCCCCAAGCTGACACCCCAGACGTAACGGCACAGGTGAGTTTCGGGGTCTCTTCTCACCCCCGGATAACTGCCATGTTTCCTGAAAGAGGACAGGGAAGCGCAGAAGAGCTGCCGCTAAAACAAGGCCCCGTCCCGAAGGCTCACCGGAGAGGAGAGACACGTTGCTTTGGATTGGCACCGTTTCCCGCCGTTAGAGCGGTACTAGTTCAGATCCTCCTCCCGGAAGGGCAGGGGCCAGGGCCCGAAGAGAGGCTGCGGGACACGCAGTGTGGGGCTTTCGCCTTTTATTAATGCGTCGTCACAAAACAAAACCGCACAGACACACACGCCCACGCAGAAAGCCCCCAGGTTCACCTGCAGCTCCCCGGGAACTCAGATCTCCAGGGGAAAAGTCACACGGGGGTGGAGGGAGTGGTGGTGGGGGAGAACCTTACATGCCAAGCCACACTCGCTGCCATGTACCAGGAATCCGGCTTTGCTCCTCCTGACTCTCCCATCTGCCAGGCTCAGGCCACATCCCACAGGCTGTGGGCAGGAACCCTGACTTAAGGCGGTGGTGATGGGGAGTTTGGTTTCTGAGTTGGAGTTACTGAGCCAGGAAGAGCGTCTCCCTGCCAAGGTGAGGTCTGCGGGGGAGACGGAAGTGCAGGGCCAGGAACTGGGTGCGTGCCCTTCTGCCAGCACCGGCTGGGGGGGTGTTGGGGGGAGGGCCTGCTTCCATCCCTGCTGCCCAGCCTGGTTCCCAGCAGCCTCCGGGAGGCAGCCTCAGAAAGCTGTCCCCGGGAGCCAGGGAGGCTGCCGAAATGCAGGGAGAACTTGCACTTGAACGTGAATGCCCTTGGCCACTGCCGAGTCTCATGCCACTCAACGCGCAAAAAAAGAAGACCCGCTGGACCTAGAGCAAGTCCAGAGTGCCTGGTGCTCATGAGCAGCAGGAAAAGCAGATGCAGCTGGAATTCCCAGACCCCGGAGCCCCAGGTTCCCCGGGCTGATCGGAGGCAGGCAAACCCTGGGTCCCTGCAGCTCTCCACCCCGGTGGCTCTCCAACATGTCTCCTCTCAAACTCCAGGTGAAGAGGCTGTACCGAGCCGGCCATCCTGCAGGGGTGGCCAAGAACTGAGGGGCTGGGGATTTCTAGCATCTTCTGTGCCTCCCCTCAAAGAAGGACTAGTACCGGCTAGGAAAAACAACGAGCAGAAAGAACGCCAAGGCCACACTGAAACTTAATTCCTCGGTGGGGTTCTGGCCCCACCTTCCTGAGGAGCCTTACACCCCATCCCCAAGCCTCCTGGGTGCCTGCGGTACTGACTGCTGTTTGCAAGGGCTTGTGCTGGCAGCTTCGCCACAGTGAACACTTGGTTAAGCAGATCTGCCATGTGGGGGCAAACCTGCTGCCATCTGACCACCATGGCAGTCTTCAGGTCATGGATGACCACCTTGTTTTTAAAAAGTTGGGATTCACTCTTCATTGTCCCCCTTTTCACACTGAAGCTCCCATGCTGATGGGCCTTGCCTCACAGCCAGTGAGTGTACATGTGATTGGCACCCAGGATAGGAGCTAAGAATTGGCTCCTGTCCATTTGACACAGCACAACCTGGAGACCAGGTAAGCCTCGGGGTTCAGTCCTGCCCCGTCTGTTTTAAGAGGACCAAGACATCACATTCTAGAAGAAGAAAAACAAACACACAAAAAAAACACCTGAAAATATAATTTTCAGAAAAAGGTAAACCACTCCTTTTCTATGAAGCATTTTTGCATCAAGGTAATTCATTGCTCATGAAAGCAAGGAGAAAGCAATCACTCGGGATTTGGGGTTTTCCTGGCCACGGGAGAAACTGAACATCAGGACCACGGGGTTCGATGAAATCACTCTAGAAACCAGGCTGGCTGGCAATAATTGAATTTCTTTGCCCTCGACACCCGAAGCGATGCTTTGCTAAGAGATCGTACCTAACGTTTCAACAAACAAAATCCTTTCTTTAATCTACTGGGAAAGCAACAGCCTAGAACTCTTGCTTTAGACTAGAGGTTAATACTGTTTTCCTTCTAAAGTGCAGCATACAAACAGGTCTGGTCAAATCTACCGAAATAAGGAGGATCATTCTTGATTCACTCAATGCTTTCCCAGGCACACCGGAATTGATCCCTGTCGGGGGCCTCTGCACGGCTGGTGCCCACCAGGCCTGGCTGGACGCTCGGCCCCCCACCTGATGCTCCACCACCTCCCCTCGCACAGAGCAGTGGCCTGGGGGCAGCAGTTCCATTCTAAAGCAACTGAGAGCCACAGAGCTCCGCCCACAAGGCGCGTCCTCCCACAGGTCACAGAGGTCTACGGGAATTCCTGAATTCATTTGCTGTCACACAAAACCCGGAGGAGAAAATCTCTACTTTTGAAAAAGAACAACAACAACAGAAAATCAGCCCAAGTACTCTGGAACAAAACAGCTTGTCATACTTGGAATGTGATCAAAGCGGGTTTCCAATGAGAGCATGGGCGACCCCCACACGCCAGTCACCACAATGACCCCAGAGAAAAACAAAAGTGATGAGTTGGTGAGGAAACGAGAGGTGTCATTCCAGAGAATTCCTTACAGGGGAAAAAAAAGAAAAGAAAAAAAAAAAAAGGAACATTCATGTTTCCTATTGATATTTACAATCACCCCCCACCACCATAATTCTATTTTAACATCAGGTTCCACATTTTATTTTGTTTTCAAGTTATAGTTCAAGACAAGACACACACCCCCCCCCCTTTTTTTTTTTTTCCTTTTTCTTTTTTTCCTCAGCAATTACCTCACACAATTCCTCAGGAGAGCACAGCATCTAAACCATATACCACTTCCAGCCAGACCCCGGTTCTCCAGCGACTGGCTTTGGTTTATTGATGAAAGCAATCCTCAGCTCTGCTGACAGGGAATGAACACAAACCATGTAAGTCCTCTGGACAGAAAGGAGCACCCTCGTGTTCACAATGGCATGCCTAGCTAAAGCTGACACAATAGACTTATCAGCGCAACTTTCATGTCACGGGGAATCCCGAGCGAGCGAGGGCCAGCACGGCCTGCTCCGGGCTCCGGGGAGACGAGCAGCTTCGCCCTCTCGTCGGCTGCCCTCACGCTCCCCAATCCCGACGGCCGCACGGAGCTCGGGCCCCTGCGCTGCCGTGCGGGACGTGACGTGTTGGCGTCTGTCTCGGGAAGAAGTGGATAGGCCGTACTTCCTACAGCGTTTTCCAAAGTGGCACTGCAATCCCGGGTCCCTTCAGGGTTGGCTCATGATACACTGCGGACCCGTTCCAAGGGGTCCACAAAGAGAAAAAAAAAAAAAAGAAAAAAAGAAAGCAAAACCAGAGCTGAGTTCCCCTTTAAAAGCCAAACACCTACATCTAGAAGGAGGGCTCCCCTAGCTGAGAGCCCTTGCCCTCTGGGGGGGGGGGGGGGGGGGGGGGCGGTTCCCGCTGAGAAAACCCTCAGGTCTCAAGGTTAGTTACAGGGCAGCCAGGTCGGGTAGGGCTGGCTGTAGGTCACGGGAGGCTGGGCCACGTAGTAGTTGTTGAAGTTGCCGTCGCTGACGTAGGGGGCCGGCTGGTAGTAGCAGGTGACGTTGGTGGCGCTGGGGATGATGTTCTGCTCGGCCAGCACGCGCAGGGCCAGGAGGGAGATGAGGTTCAGGGTCTGCCTGCGCTCATGCCCCATGAGGCACACGGTGCTCTCGTTCACGACCCTGCGCAGGATCATGAGGTAGTCGTACTTGCTCCTCTCCTCCTCGGCGAAGTGGTTCTGCAGGTAGGTCTCCAGCTTCCGCTGCTGCTCCAGGATGTCCGGGAAGTCGATGAAGAACCTGGAGCACATGTAGCGCTCCAGCGTCTTGATCTCCTCCTGGTCGGTGGGCCGGAAGTCCCGCACGAGGAGGTTGCTGTACTTGAGCAGGCCCCCGCCCCGGATCTCCTCGGGGTTCTTGGTGGCGATCAGCCGGTTCTGCAGGTGGTCCAGGGCTTCCTCGAAGTCCCCGTACATGCTCTCCCCGATCACCGTGGGGTGCAGGTGCTCGGAGATGGGCTGGCTGGAGCGGTCGTAGAAGACCAGCAGGGAGTCCAGGATGATCTGGAAGGAGTCCACGCTGAACTCGAACTGGCGCCGGATGGAGTCGACGAACTTGAGCTCCACGTTCCTGCCGTTCTTGTTGGAGAGGGAGATGAGGCTCCAGCGGTCGGTGTCCGTGCACACCTTCACCAGCTTCTGCACGTAGGCCTCCTTCAGGGTGACCGGGCTGATCTTGAGCTTGTTCACGCCCTCGGGCAGGAAGTTCAGGAGGGAGCACAGGACCACGTCCCGGACCAGGTGGAACTCGACCTCGGTGGGCAGAGGCACGTGGAAGATGAGGTCCAGGTCTTTGCAGCCCAGGCCGTTGTCTTTGACCAGGACGTGGCCGGCGGCCGAGCCGTTCAGGCGGACGTCCTGCACTTGGATGCCCGCCTCCTCCAGGCGGCCGCGCACGGTCTGGACGATGTCCTTCAGGGTGATCTCCAAGGTCGGGAAGTTGCCTCGCCCGTGCACGGGCACCACCTCGTTCAGGACCTCGTGCAGCCGGCTCACCTGGTCCCAGCTGAGCACGCTGCAGGACGCGCCGTCCCCGCGGCTGCTGCTCTCCTCGGCCATCGTGAGGGACGTTCTTGCCGGGGAAACTGAAAGTGGGGGGGCGAGAAACAGAGTTAGGGTTCACGTTTACGTGGGCGATGCTTCCCTGAACACTTCCTGTAAAGCAGGGACACACTGCTGGGTGGTGCCGTGAGGATGAAGCACATAAAGAACAGTGTCTCCGGGAAGGACGGACAAAGCACACACGTGGGTCCTACCCCACACCGGGTGGCTCCACAGCGCTGCTCAGTGCTTGTTCTGTTTGCCTGTTCGGTCTGAGTGGGGGCGGGTGGGTGGACTGGGTTGGTTTGTGTGACAAGAAGGAGACAAACCCATTCCACCAAGCAGCCTGGGCACGTCATTAATCGCTAGAGGGCCTGCAGGTTTTGCTAAGTGTCCTTGCTCTCTGTGGACGGTACCTCTCCTGCTACCCAACTGCATCCTAACGGGCTGCTCCCAACGCCGCACACAGCACACGGGAGCCCGAAAAAAGCCCTCCTTCACCCCGGAACTGATGACTTCTCGAGTCGGGGCTGTAACTGCCCACGAGGAGGGAGTGGGGTCAGTCCCATCAGGGGGGGCACCCTAGCAACAACCCCGTGTCCTTGTGCTTGTGGGAGGGGTCGGCCTAGGAGGCGACAAAAGTCCTAGGCGACAAAGGGCGAGGCCAGCGGTGTGGGGACAGCTCTGCCCCGCCAGGAGGCCCGCCCAGCCCACAGCCCATGGGAAACCTCCTCAGGGGAGCGTCACTTCCCGGTGGTTTGAAATCAGCACCTTGGCACTATCTGAGGAGGAGGAGGCAGCTAGGATTGTTAATCTTGCCCTGGGGCCAGGGGTCCTTGCCTTACATGGCGTTCACATCAATGGGCTGGTTGTCAGGGTTGGGGCACCACCGGACAGAGTGAACCGAGCTTTCCAGGAGCTGGTCATTCAGAAGGAGTGACAGACTGAACGTGTACTGGGAGGGCAGAAGAAAGAAGTGTCCTTTGAGGGGGGTGAACAGGAAGACCACTTATGGGGATGGGACACAAGACGACTGAAAGGCAACACGAGCCAGAGACTGGAATCAAGGGGCAGAGGCAGCATGCAGCCACGACCTGGCCACGTCCGTCTGGCCTTTATGCGCCTCTCCTTAAGCCAGTCAGAAACTATACACGCACCCCCATGTTCACAGCAGTGTTATTTACAACAGCTGAGATCTGGAAACAGCCCACATTGCCCATGAGTAGGTGAGTGGGTTTTAAAGCTTTTTTAAAAAAATATATATATATATATTTTATTGATTTCTTACAGAGAGGAAGAGAGAGGGTTAGAGAGTTAGAAACATCGATGAGAGAGAATCATCGATCAGCTGCCTCTTGAACACCCCCTACCGGGGATGTGTCTGCAACCAAGGTACATGCCCTTGACCGGAATCGAACCTGGGACCTTTCAGTCCGCAGGCTGACGCTCTATCCACTGAGCCAAACCGGTTTCGGCAGGTGAGTGGGTTTTAAAAACGTGGTACATTCACACGCTGGAATACTACGTGGCTGTGAAAAGGAGGAAACTCTTACCTTTTGGGATAGCAATGATGGACCTGGAGAGGACTGTGCTAAGCAGAACAAGCCAGTCAGAGAAAGACAAACACCACATGATCACAGTTATATGGGGACACTAATGAACAAAATAAACTGACAAGTGAAACGGAGCCAGAGGCATGGATACATGAGGCAGACTGCCAATGTCACAGGGGAGTGACTGGATGGAAGAAGGTGAGGAGATGAGCCAAAGAACATGTATGCGTGGCCCATGACAGAGACAACAATGTGGTGAGGGCCAGGAGGGGAGGGTGGGGTTGGGTTGGAGGTGGGAAAAGGGGGGGAAATGGGGACATCTATAATAGTATTAACTAAAAAAAAAAAAAAAAAAAAGACAAAACAACTTTAAGTATAAAATATGGAACCCTAAGAGTACTAGGGGAAAAAAAAACATGGTATCCTTTCTACATCATTTATAAAACCCCAAAAATCACAAAAATCGATACATTTGCCAATATAAAAATTAAAGTTCTACATGGTGAAAACGCCATGAAGAAGTCCGAAGACAAAGAAAAATATTTGTAACATTAGGCAAATATTCATTTCCTTAATGAATAACAAGCTTCTACAGATCTCCAACCCTAAGGTCAAAGGGCATGGACAGTGGCTTGGATGCACACCATTCGACCTTCCCTTAGGGGGATGGGCAGATGAAGACTTCAGTGTATCCGCCTACCATATCAGATCGGCAAAGCTCCAGCAGCAAGCCACCTTGGGTACGTGCCCGGGCTTCTCTCTAGCACTGTCTGTCCCTCCCACCTTCTGAATGACCAGCTCCTGGAAAGCTCGGTTCACTCTGTCCGGTGGTGCCCCAACCCTGACAACCAGCCCATTGATGGGAACGCCATGGGTAAGGCAAGGACCCCTGGCCCCAGGGCAAGATTAACAATCCTAGCTGCCTCCTCAGTGCCAAGGTGCTGGTTTTCAAACTGCCTCTGGAGGGGACGCACCCCTGAGGAGGTTTCCCACGGGCTGTGGGCTGTGCCGGCCTCCTGGCGGGGCAGAGCTGTTTGCAGCGGCCATCTCCTTGGACACCGCAGTTCCATTTCCAGGAAGTCTACTTGGGGTTTTATCCCATAGACATGCCTGCAATTATGTACAAGACTTGGAGGGTTATTCACAAAGCTATAAGCACCAATGCATGCAGCTGTCTGAACGAAGAGTGACAGCTCTAGCTGAGTGAACGTGAAATGCTCATCAGGATTTACTAACAGAAAAGCAAGTGCTCAACTGTGTGCATAGGTACACGTCTATGCTTCTGCAATCTGAACGTCTGGAAGGACACGCAGTAGGTCAGCCCACACCAGATACCACCACACGCTGGCAGACAGAGGACGAAGAAAAATGTATGTAAGCCCTTTTGAATTAAAACCTATACATGCGTTAGTTGGAAAAAAGCTAACATCGTATTACCCATGTCCTAAAATCTTCCCCATCCGCCTCTACTCATCTGCTACCTCACTGAATTCCTTCAGTGCCTTTCCTGTCCCCTCCCCGCCACCCCCATATCCATGTGCCAAAGTCAAACACACTCAGAAGCTTCCCCTCCCAGTCTTCGGTGCTGCTCTCCAGGGGCTGGGCGGGGGAGGGGAGACCATTTCTCCTCCAGGGTGGCTTTCAGTCACGCTTCTACTTATGTTCTGTGTAAAAGAAGGTGTCCACTGTTTACCAAAACAAAACAAACAAACAAAAAAAAACCCACACCACAAGATAATGGATAAGCCATCTCATCGAGTTTCATTCTACATTTATTACCCAAATATGTTTCTTGTCGTTGTATAAAAACTGCCATTTCTCACTTCAGACACAGGACAGCCACCCTCACATGACACTGTTATGTTGATTATTAGCTACAGCGGCAAGGACCTTAATAAATGCATGACATTTCCAAGACTGTCCGATGCCTGGGGTTGGCTTCTCCCGTGCCAACGTCTTCGGCCGCATCCGTGAATAATGGGGTTAATTTTTAGTTGTCCGAGCATGAGCCCAGTGTGGGACACGACAGCCACCAAGTCCGCGGTGCCGTTTCTCCTTCTCCGCGTTTACCATGACTCAGAGAGGCACCCAGCTAAGGGTTCTGATCGGGGCTCAGTTCATTGGAGAGCCCGGGAGGAGGCACTGATCCCACCAGCAAGGAATCCTCTGCTTCCCCTCACCAGTCCCAGCAACCCCAAGTACCAGAAGTCCACTTTCCAGTCACTTAGACAAATACTGGCATTCCTAATAAATCCAAGTCATGGACCCTTAATGCTTAGAGAACACACCGGAGCTTAGTGCGACAGTTTTCATTTTAATTAGCCACACAAATCACCGTTGGTATAATCCCCGTTTGAAAGAATCACATGCAACACACATTCCCAGCTCGTGAAAGGCCCTGATTAAAGGCAAATTCTGGTTCAAAAAATCCACAAAACGGTGAAAAGAAATTAATTTGAAGCCTGGCAGCGTCCGGAGGGAGTGTTTAGATTTCCTTTCGCTGCCGGAAAGCACTCCCTGTATTCCGCACGGAGGGCACTGGGACCGGCAGGTACCGTGATTCATTGATTTGAACATTCAGGCCCCTTTCCAGGGTGAGGATGATCAAGCTATTCCATCTTTTCGTGCCTGACTCCCAGTGAACAGCTCTCCTGGGTATCCTGGACCCCTCTCTCCCCTCACCTGGCTGGGACAGAGGGTGGCGCACACAGGAGAACACAGGTTTGCAGAGGTAGCGACAGGAACGGGAGGGACAGCCCAAGGAGGCCAGAAGGGGACCCAAGCCCCCTAAGGACAGGCCATATCTGACTTGTTTGCTTCCCCCCTGCCTGGGGCAGAGCCACTCGTGCAGGATGACCTGAAACCCGTGTCTGAGCCCATCGAAGGAAGAAAAAGGCCATTTCTAGTCCTGCTCCACAGTGAATCTACTAGTAGGTCCCAGCAAGCGTGAGGGTACGCAAGGCGGGCCAGCAGGACAGGCAGGGGAAGAGCTGGAGGTGAGCGTGCCTAGAACATGGATAGCACTTCCAGGTCTCAAGGACATAGGTCACATTGACACCGACTCCTACTTGTGACTGGCAGGAGGGACAGACACTGTCCAGCATCCTCAGAGTGTGTGGAGATGCGCCGCCCTGAGGGGAGGATGGTGCGTATGCAAGTCCGGGTCTGTGATGTTTGGCGGGAAAGCCCTGGGGACGCTGTGCAGCTGCCATGGGGATACTGCAGCTCTCTGCAGCCCCCTGCCCGGCCCAGAGACCACTGAGCCACACCCCCACTGCCCTGCTGCAGGATTAAAACACAAAAGAAACCCAAACGCATTTCAGCGTTCCTTTGGTGGCGAGCTTCCCTCTCGGCGTGGCTGGCTGCTTCCTCAACAGCAACCTTCCTGGGAACACCGTCCAGCTCAGGTGAGAGCCGGCCATGGGCAGCGGACCGAGCTGGGGCGGGCCCCTGGGGGGGTGTGTGTGTGCGCAGAACAGACACCTGCCGGCCCTGGCTCCCGGCGGAGGGGCCCTGTGCAGCGAGCTGGCACCTTCCACAAGCTCTCCTCTGTCCACACAGAGGACACGCGCACACGGAAGCCCGGAGGACGTAAGCAGAAGCGTCAGGGGAGGGCAGGACGCCTCATTAAACCCCACACCTCTCCCCGCAGCGGGCCGCGCAGGAGAAGCCTGGGCCTGCTTGTTTCCTGAAAGAGGAAGGTGTGGAGAGGCCGGGTGAGAGCACTCGTCTGAGCAGCTCCGTCTGTCCACACTGCACGCTCACGCCCTCTCCGAGGAAGCGCCACGTCCCTTTCCCACGACTCAGGACGAAGGACCAGGATGACGGGGTGGCCTGCCCCAGCTCCCCAGCTCTGGAGCCTGTGTTCGGAGCCCTGGAATTGGTGACAGCCTCCCCCAGTTCTCGCCACTGCTAATGTGATCTTTTCCAAATCAGAGACCTCATTGGCCCTGCCCATAGAGAAGAAAGCAGCCTCCTGTTACCCAGGTAACTGCGGCACCTGCTTCCCCCCCGGCCCCTGGCCCCTGGCCCCAGGCCCCTGGCCCCAGGCCCCACCACACAGGCTGAGACAGCCACAGTGTGAGCCCGCACCCTGCAGGCCTGCACAGAGAGGACTCCGGCTGCGCAGAGGTGGCGGTCACCTTCAGGACCCAGGTGGCCCTGAGGGCACAGGGGTACCTCAGAGGTGATGCACTGCCCACTGTGAGGTGTGGGACGCCCACCGCAGTGGGGATGGCATCAGCTGTTGGATCACTGAGCGTCTTCCTAACCCCGCCTCATCCTTTCCCCGCTCATGCTACCACTTGCTCTGGCCCCAGCAGGCGTGACAGATGCGGGGCCCTCTGGGGTTCTGTGCGTGGCACAGCCATGGCCAGAGAACACCAAGGTGACCAGATGTCTGTCCAGGAGTCCTCGTCTGAGCCATCCAACTCTGACAACATCCCGGATGTGGGAGACACTGCTGCAGGGCTCTGTGTGGGCCACCCCCTTGCCCCTTCATCACCCCTGGTGTGGGAGATGCTAAGATATCTGTCCCCCTTACGGACAGAAAACTGGGCACAAAGAGGATCCACAAAGCAACTGCCCAGGGGGAGACGGCAGAAATGGGGCTTCGGAGGCTCCCTGGAGATGGGGCATGAGTGTGTGTGTTGGGTGGGGGAGGGTTTGAGGACAAGCTATCTGCTCAGGTGGGTGTAGGAACATAGAGGCCAGCAAGAGGGAGGAAAGGGCAGGGAGGGGAGAGGGGCGGGAAGCAGGAAAGGGGAAGAAGGCAGGCAGGGGAGGGAGGAGGGAAGGTTTCCTACCTGCCCGAGGGAAAGGTGTGCTGAGCCCCTTGGGGAAGGTCAGGTGGCAGGTGCTGAAAGCAAGCCATCAGTACAGAACTGCACCCCTCAAACCCATCCTGGATTTGGGGGCTGTGCCGTCTGGCCAGCCACCAGAACTGAGTGTGATTACGATAGAACCTCTCACCATTATGCTAATGCTGTGATAAAGGAACAGGGTCCTCTCCTGAGGGAGCGTGAGGATGCTGGCTAGGGGGAAAGGCGGGGATTTCAGAGGAAGCAGGTGCGGAAGGCAGGACCAGGAGGGGAAGGAGCTGGGCAGTCCGCTTGCGGGACAGGCATCAGGAAAAGAAGGTAATGACAGGAGGGAAACTGCAGGGAGGCTGCCCCTCACGTGTCTGGGCACCTAAGGCACCTGCTCTGCTCACAGCATAAAGCGGCGACCTTGGCCCTGGCTGGAAGACCGGGAGGGCCCACCTACAGCACAGGACACTCCCTGCCCACCTGACTGGAGCTGCAGGGGCCAGGCTGGCTATCGGCAAGAGCGAGCAGGACCCACAGGGATGGGGGGGAGGCACACAGGAGGGCGGAGGCGGAGCAGCCTGGCACAGAGCGCCCGTGTGCGCAGTGAAGCTGGGACTGCACACCTGCCTCTTTCCCACTGGCACCCAGGGTGACCCTGAGGGTCCTCATCCGGAGGGAAGCAGGGGTGGCCCCGGTGTGATATGTGCAGCGGCAGATAGATAAGCGGGGGTGGGGGGGGTGGGGGGGGTGGGGGGGGAGACAGCGCGGGAGCCAAGGTGGAGGTGGCCTTCTGGAGAGCAAACCTCCCTGACTCCTTGCATTCCTAGACGGCTGAAGGCCAAAGTTATCTGGGACCCGGGAAGCCTGAGCGAGCCCTTTGTCTGCCGGCTGCAGCCCCTCACCAGGGCCCGGGCCCCACCGCAGGGAGGAGAGGGGGTTCTGGAGCCTTCGACGCTGCCCCCAAGCACGTTAGAAAGTTCCAGATAACTGAGGCACCCCTGTGTCTAACGCACGGGACTAAACGTTTACATGAGCAGACAGCCCAAGGCAATGGGACCAGGTAAAATTACACCTTGTTTATGAAAAGGACAATGAAATAGATTGTTTTCTTTTTCCACGAAGGTATGTTTACAGCCGCCCGTGCAAACACCCACAAACACATTCTCCCTTGGTTCCACCAGCTGCCCTAAGTCGGTGACACAACCAGCCCGCAGATGGTGTTTTCTCACTCTCCCCCTGACCGCACTCAGGCCTCCATCTATTTTCTCAGGGTTATCAGCATCCTCCTAGCAACTTGCCACAGGTTAGGGCACCGGGGCGGAAAAGCTCGGGCCGATTCCCACCACACCGCACCCGGATGGACGGGCGCTGCCTACGCTGGAGGGAGAGATGGGCCCCGGCGGGCGCCTTGCTTTGCACCAAGTCCTTCCCACCCAAGTCCCTCCTCCCCGCTGATGCCGACACGCCGTCTTCGTGGTTATCAAGGACAGGGCCCTGTCCACAGACCACGCCCGGAGGAGACTCGAAACAGAAAGCTCATCCCGTCAGTCAAAATAGGGCGCTTCGGCGAGTGTGGCCGGGGAGATAACACCGGGCTTCAAAACAGCACCAACAGAATCAAAACACGGCCCCCGCCTAACGGACACCGCGGACCTCCGGGTGTACAGGGATCCACGGAAATGGCTGCAGATGCAGATGTCAACGAGGTCGGAACATAGACATCTCTCGGTGGAAGCTGAGCAGAGAAGCCTTGCTTTTTCCAAGGTGTCAGCATTATTAAGTGCTAGCTACGCAACTTGAAATGGAACTAATCCTTGTTGCTGCCGGGTGGCCCGCTCCCTCTTGAAGTCAGAGATGCTACCGGTCTGCACGCACTGGAGGAGATGCCCAGAGCTGACCGTGCTGTGTTAGACTGACAGACAGGACAGCCAGGGCCATCCCCAGCAGGATGACCGCTACTGGAAGGCTGATCGAGGTTACCTGCATCCACAGTGTTTAAGGGCCGGCAGCCTCCAGGTTTGACCCAGGGTTGCTTCCACAGGCGACTTTACCACCCAGCTCTCCAGCTTAGAGCTCTGGTCAGCCGTCAGCAGTGCAGAGCAGATCCTCAGTCCCCTGGCAGCCTCGTCACTACCAGCATCCGTTCTCGGGAGAGGCACGAGCCGTTCTCTGATGCTCAAACGCACTTCACATACATTAAACACATATTCACACCCACCCCCCTCACATATGTCTACGCCCGAGCTGCCTCCACTTCAGTGCGATGCCAGCTACATACGAAGTCCCATCCAGGGTTTAGTTTGCACAGATCCTTCCCTGGAGTTAGCAGCTGCCTGAGTCCCAGGTCTGGGCATGGCAGCGGGCTCAGCGATCCCTCTGACAGCTGCTGAGAACAGAGAGGTGGGTAGGTGTACACAATCTGGGGTGAAGGGGTGGGGCATAAAGGGGTAAAACCGTGGAGCAGTACTTATTTCTGCAGCAAATGTGCTTCAGGTAGCCAAGCCACCTCACTTTGTCTCTTGGTGTGCCCACGTGTGAGTCACACCAGCCATGATGGTAACTCACTAGGACAATTACTATGACCTCAGCATTGACCACACCAGGTGCTATTGTCATTGGGCATCTCACAGACCCTTTCACTGGAAAGTTATTTCCCGGTGCAGTTTCGCATTTTAATTGTTGATAAATTGTGGAGTCCTGGTCCCCTGCCCCCCTCACATTGGATCTGCAATGCTTTGATCACCTTATGAGTATTTTCAACTATAGAGAAACAAAGTAAGGCATGCCGGACCCAGGAATCACACATCCTGTGTTCCAGGGTCAGGTCTCATTCACAGTTGAATGATGGCCAATGAGTTGGCCACCAGGACTGAATTGCCTTTCATTCTTTTCAAATATGTGAGTGCCTGCTATGCTCCCAGTGCTGTTCTAGAAGCTTCTGAAACAAAGACCTCTGCTCATGTCCCAGCTGATGTCCATAACTGTGCAATTAACTCTTGCCTTCCACACAAGAATTGGAGAGCCAAGCATTTTTTGCAGACGGTGGAGGCTGGCACTGCCCGATATTGTACCCACAACCTCCTGGGGCTGCTAAGCATTAAAATGGGGCAAGTCCAAATTCAAATGCTCTGTGAATGTAAACACACATGGGGATTTCAAGGATTCAGTACAAGACAAAAAAAAAAGTAAAACAGCTCATCAATATTTTCGTATCGTTTTAAATGGAAATGCTATGGGTCACGATGGGTTAAATAAAATTATTTTCACCTGGTTATGTTTTTATGTTTCCTTTTTAATGGGATGACGAGAAGCTTCATGGTGGCTCTCACATTCCTACTGGACAGCGCTGGTGTATGGTCCTTATTACGATGAAGGACCCGAGACCTGAAGAGGTCCAGGTGCTACCAGGGCCCGAACTCAGGTGTTGACACAGCTACGGCTGCCTCAGAGCAGGGAGGAGGTCAGGATCAAGGGCACTGAGGGCCTGAGCATGGGCGGGTGTCTCCCTCATCTCTGCTCTGGATCAGTGCGCCTCCTACACAGCTACCTCTCCGTTATCCACGTGAGTGACAGGCCTGGCCAGGACTGCCCAGTCAGCTGGCCACGGAGGTCCTCACACCCACCTCTCCTCTCCTGCAAGCACAGGTCAACGACAGATAGACAGGGTGTGTTTGGGGAGAGGGGTCGCCAGCCAAGCCAGGTGGAGGACTGCCCCTTCACCCACCCTCCTGAGAGCTAGGCAGGGTGACAGCAGCTACATCACCACAAGGGGGTGGTGCTCAAGATTCATTCACAGGGCTTTCCAGGGAGGTAATACGGAGACAGATGTGGGACGGTCTGTGTGTGTCTAATGGAAGAAAGGGTTTGAAAAGAGTGGAAAGTAAGGCACAAAGCAGAACTGTAAGTATTTGAGAGGAGGGGCAGGGATTGAGGGGATCCTCAGACGGGGTGAGCTCAGAAGCCTCTGAGTGTGTATCCCGGGAGGCAAGGCAGGGCAGCTGGGAAGACTCGGGGGCAGGAGGTCGAGAATGAACAGAAGGTCAGGAAGCTCAGGCCCTGACAAGACGCTCGGCTCCGCCTGCGGGCTATGAAGGTAGCAGCCCAGGAGCTGGGGATGGAGAATGGGGCGGGCAGGGAGAGGAGCTGACTACTGCTCTCAGCGTGCTGCCGTCTGCGGGGCCCTGAACTGGGTCAGTGAAGGCAGTGGAAAACAAACAAACCAAAAGACGAAGATTCAGCAGAACTGACCACCGAGGGCACGTGGGGAGAGAGAGGCTGCGGGTGCTGGGGCTGGAGGCCCGGCCGGGTGGATGGGAGAGGCCAAAGGGAGCAAGTTAACAGCCTGAGGGGTTTCAGCTGTGGGCCAATTAGTGGTCACAGCCTCCCAGCTCCAAACCTATCCCCCTGAGGCCTCCATTTAGAAAAAGAGAGGAACCACTCAGCATTTCAGTGCAGGAGCTTCGGATCCCACCGGTCCCGCACCTGGCCCACCTGGCCCACACCTCCCGGAAGCAAACCCCCCCCCCCCCCCCCAAGAGGAAGGGCGGCCGTGTGCCAGCAAGCCCTGCGCCCACTGAGCCTCTGTGTGCCGGCCCTGCTCTGGGCGCCCACACGAGCACACATCCTGCCGGAGGACACAGAGCAGCCCAGCTCCTCCTGCATCTGGAGGCCCAGGCCTTTCCACGTTCCCTTCAGCACCTGGCCCAAACCAGGCCTAGAAAGCCCTTAACCACTTACTGGCTCCATCCCTGTCATCCAAGAAATAAACCCTTAACGCGGGTCAGTGGCCAGGACCCCCAAAGGGCTCAGAGACTGAAAACACCCTACGGGGAGAGCTGCTTAACACCTGCAACTGTTTCTTCGTATTCGCGTTTTCCTGTTGTTCCAAGAAGTTCTGAAACAGTTCTGGAGCAGCGACCGGGGACAGCTGTCCAACATCTATTCACTCGAACCGATTCACAGGGCGGGTTTCTGACCCAGTCGGTGCCAAGGTGCTTCCTCTAAACCATCTCAGCTACAAATAGGAACTTCCTTATCAGCGAAAGAAAAAGAAAAAAAAAAAAAAATCCGAGACCTGGAACCCCCGAAGCAGCACAGGCCGCCAGCACCGCTGTAGCCGAGTGGCTGTAAACACACGAGCACGCCTTTGCCCACAGATGTCTGCTTCATGATAATGACAGTACCGGTGTAACATGCTACCGTCAAGGCCCCACGTGGCAGAACATGTTTCCCTCCCCTGCCTTGTTTACTCCAGTGACTACTACACAATAAAGCAATGAACCTTATCTAACCTGAGTAATATTTTATCCCAAGTAACACCTCCGACGCTGCATGGCTTCCCCTTCACACACACACACACCCAACAGATACAGCCCCTGTCTGGTGTGAAACCAAGAAAGCCAAGCACAGTTGGATGTAACTCCCCAAACCAGTTTGGGGCTTCCACAACTACTCTCAGCAGCGCAAGCAAGGCTCAGCACGCGCACTCGTAGCTCCGGGCCTGTCATTCTCTAGTGATTGACCCCGTGCACACATCTCAAAGATGAAGATAAGGTACTACTTACTTGAGCAGTTTTGTGTGTGTGTGTGTGTGTGTGTTTTTTTTTAAGTCATTTTCTAATTCTGTATCAAAAGAGTCGTCCCTGGCAGAGCAAGGGCATGGCAGTCCACCCCAAGTTATCTTTACTGCCGACAGCTCCGTGGTGGATGGTGCAAAATGTCCACAGTCCGCTCCGGCCTTGACCTCTGGGGCAGGGAGGCTGAGTGGGGCATTGTGGGGAGAGGGGCTGTGGCTGGAGCTTCTGCAACTCGGGATGGGATGTGCAGGAGCCTCTGGAGCTCAGACTAGAGCAGAGGAAGGAGGGGGGGGCCCCGGTGCTAGATTGGCTCACGTGCATTCTGACAGCCAGGCCCGGGGCCAAGTCCTTCCCTGCAGAGTTCCCCGACTTCATCTCCGGAGACGAGGAAGGTGCTGCGGGGGCGAGTCCGCACGGAGGGTGTCGCTGTGTCACCTCACGTGCGCACACTAACTAACATTCCTTAGGAAATGAGGGACCCACGGGGCCCGGGGCGACGATTTAGGAGCCTCTTGGCAGAGAAAAAGTGGTTTTGTTTTTGTTGCCTGTTTATGGGACACTCCCCACGGCTACCTGAGCAGCTCCAGGCAGCAGGCTCAGAGCTGCTCTCTCTACGCTCCTGCAGAGAGGGGTATACCTTAGGACACAAGTTTCAGTTATCTCAGGGAAAGCTTGGCTCCCGAGATACTAAGTTTTCCATCTTCACAAACAACAATGGCAAAGGACAGAATTCCTGCTGCTGTGGCTCAGCCCGCTCCCCTGAAAGCGGAGGGAAAAGCCAGCATTCTCTGGTCCCCGCCCACGGGCTTCAGCGAGCAGTCTGTGCGGGCTCGGCCCCCCCCCCCCCGCCCCCTCCCCCCGCCCCCCGCCCCCTGGTACCTCTGGGGACTCCAGACTCAGCACCATCCTCCTGGTTAAGCGCTCCCACCACCCTCGCTCCCTTCCCAGCAAAATCCTTGCCAAGTTGCACAGGTTGGAAGGTTAGTGCAGCCAACAATGGCCACTCTCATTGCCCCAACCCCCACCCCGGAGGGCAGCTGGGCCGAGCCCAGTCTCCCTTCAGGAGGATTTAATCACCTTCCCTTCACTTCCCGGGGAGGTCCAGGTTCCTAACCCACCTCCCAACTCTCCTGAATACCAACTGTCACCATACGGGCGACTACACAGCCTTCCCAAGGCTTCACCGGTGTACCTCCAGCGCTGCCTTGTTTGCATGTTATAACTCCATAAAAAAAAAAATTAAAAAGCAGCAGGTCCCTAATCAAGGACTCGAGCAACCCCTCGGAAGCCCTCCTCCTCCTCCGAAGCGAAAGGAAAGAGAGCCAAGCTTTCCCTTGAGATAACTGAAACTTGTGCCGATCCCTCCCGCGGGGTCCAGCCCCAGCCGTGGGTTCCAGTGAGGAGGGGGGACGCGGCCCCTCGCTGCGGGGGAGCCCCGCCCACAGGCTGCCAACCTGTGCCAGGTGCGTCACCCCCCCCACTCCCGCCTCCGCGATCCCAACTGCGACACACGCCGCCCGGGCACCGCTAGCCGCGTCCGCCCGCGCACGGCCCTGGCCTGGCGGCTACGCAGTTCGCAAGTTTCAGTTCCGAACGGGGCGGCCCCAGGGCGCCGGCACCGGGCTCCGGAGGAGTCTCCGAGGGGAGCGCGGCGCCCCAGGGCCCTCGCTTTGGGTCACTTTGCGGCCGCTCGCGGTGCCCACAGGCTGGTGTGAGTCCAGGAAAAGTGTGCGATTTCCGCCAGGGCCTGGCACCGGGCCTGGGAGGGGGGGCAGGGCACCCCTCCCTCACACTCACCCCAGCCTGATACCAGCCTCACCCCACCCCCAACCCCGGGCCGCGGCGCCTTTCCAACTGCGCTTCCCCAGACGCCGCTCTCCAATCCGCGCTGCGCGGGCCGGAGAGGCGGCCGCGCCGGTGGGAGCGCAGGTGCGAGCCCGGAGGCTGCGGGCGAGGAAGGGGGCCGGGCGCCTGCGGACTCCGGGGGAGAGAGGGGGAGCCCCGGGCTCCCATCGCGTTCGCCCCGGCCCCCGCGGGGCGCCCGGCCAGCGCGCAACACCCGCCGGACGCGCGCGGGGCAGGAACTCGCCAAGTTTGCCAAGCCCGCGCCGAAGTCTCTGGAAAGTTGCAGAGCGTCTCGCCGGGCCCACGGGGACGGGGGGTGGAGGGCGGCTGCCAGGGAGGGAGCAGCGGGGGAAGGGGGCACCGGGTCCCGGCACCTGTCCGCACCCCTCCCCTCCCAAGGGCTCAGCCCCGCGTCCCCCAAGGGCTCAGCGGCCAGGACCTGAGACCCCCGAGGGCAGAGCGCGGGGGAGCCGCCGCTGCCACCTCGCCCCTTGGGAGGAGGGGGGCCCCGGACTCACCTGAGCGGCGGGAGAGGAGACGACAGACGCGGGTCCTCGGCGCGGGCAGCCCCCCAGCAGGAGCGGCGCAGCGGTCACCAGGGCCCCCAGGCAGCGGCGCCGAGTGAGCCTCCCGGCCGCCGCCCCCTTCGCTCTTATCCGGCCTGACCACGCCTCCGCCCGCCGCCCCGCCCCCGCCCCGCCCCTGAGCCTGCCTCCCCGGGGCGCGCGGGGCAGGGCAGGGCGGAGCCAGCGCCCACCGGATCCTTCCGCCGGGGCGCTGACGGCGAGGGCCGGGCCAGCGGCGCCCTCTGATTGGCTTCCCGGGTGAATGGTTGCCTGGAGACGAGTAAACGTTCGGCGGTGGGACACCGAGAAGGGCACTGCGCAGGCGCAATAGAGGGGGGCTGCGCCGGACACCCCGTGAACTTCGGAGTTGCTGGGAGTCCCCTCGGTTTCTCCGTTCTGCTAGGCTCTCCTCGGCCGTTCCTGTCACCCAACTCCGACCCCCTGGACCCCCCCAACTTTCCCCATCTCCGTCCCGCCCCCTCTCAGGCCCGTTTTCCTCCTGCTCCTCTGGAAGTTTGGCTTCGGTTCTCTCTTTCCAGGAGTGGGGAGTGGGGTGTGTTTTGAAGTCGGAAAAATAAATAAATAAATAAATAAATAAATAAATAAATAAATAAATGAATGAATGAATGAATGAATGAATGGTTTCGAAGCAGAGGGAAGCTTTCTGATTGCCCGGCAAATTGGCTGCAGGTCGTTGGGGAAAGAGGCCGTGGATGGCTCGCCACCTGCGCGCCGCTGGTGGGGCCGCGGGTCTCGCTCTAGCGGCTAGAGGAACCCCGCGCCGAGCCCGGCCCCGCGCGGCGTGTCCCCGGGCCCGAGGACGGGGGTTTATGTAACTCGCGGGCGGGGTTTGGATGCCACCCCTCCTACTGGAGCCAGTGGCCGGGAGTCCAGGTTCTAAATTCAGAGAACCTGGGTTTGGGATTGCCATTCACCACCTGACTCTCTGCAAAGGCCTGGAGCCACTCACTTCACCAACCCGCCAGCCCTAAGGCTCGGTTTCCTCACCTGGACGGTGGAACGGACCCACCCCGGAGCAGCGAGGTAGGGTCCCCTTTTCTTAGTTCAGAACTAAGAAAAGGGGAAGCTCTTCGCGCATGCCCAACATAAGGTGTGTGGTCAGTGTTGTGGATATGAAATAGTAGCTGTCATTGATCAGTACCCATGTATGGAGCTTGTACCGATGCTCTACTGGGCCGTGGGAGAAGAGCTCACTTCTCAGATGCGGTGTTTCCGCACCCGCCCCTTGCACCGCCGCCTGGAAGGAATACGCAATGTGCTCTCGGTGTCTGCAGGATAAAAAGAGTTCTCACATTCTCGCCTTCCCTGGGTGGGGCGGCTCCTGAAACATCAAGGAGACAGGCCAGTATGAGTGCTGGTAGAAAAGCCACAGTGACTCGCCTAGGACACGCACGCAGGTGATACGGTCTCTGTGTGTTTTTTTTCTTTGTTTTTGAGGTATAGATTCAGTCAAGTGCACAGAGCTTATGTGCTCAGGTTGATGAGTTTCTACATGTGTGTGCACCCATGTAACTGCCACCCAGATCAGGACATTGGCACTCTCCGGCTCCCTCATGGCCCTTTCCCATCCAGTGTCCCACGAGGGTGACTACTGTTCTGACCTCTCTCGCCATGTATTAGTTTTACCAATATTTGAACGTGATATGGGTGAACGGCATAGTGTGTGTACTTTTAGGTTCTGGCTTCTTACACTCAATAGTGTGCCTGTGAAATGCATCCATGTTGTTGCATGAAGCCGTGGCTCATTCTTTTCCAATGCAGTGTCTTATTCCAGTACACAAACATTCAATAACTCATGGACTCATCCCACTGGTGGATGCTTGGCTTGCTTACAAATGAAGCTGTCACCAATGAAGCTGCTTACAAAGAATCTTTTTTTCTTCCAGTCTGAGGTATACGTGACAGATAAAAACTGTATATATTTAAAGTACACTACATGCTGTTTTGAGATACAGTGTGAACTGATCACCACAACCAAGCTATTAACATATCCATCACTTCACATAGTTACCGTGTGTGTGTATATATATGTGTGTATGTGTGTGTGTGTGTAGTTAGAATGCTTAAGACCAAGTATCTTAGCAAATTTCAAGTAGACAATACAATGTTATTAGCTGTAATCACTCTGCTCTAGATTAGATCCCCACTATTCACCCTACGTTTATACCCAGGATTGAATTGTGGAATTATAGAGCATGCACATAGTAAGCTTTATGTAGACTGCCAAACAGTTTCCCCAAGTGGTGTAACCATTGATCTTCCAGCCAGTGACATGAGATTTCTGGTTGAACCACCACTTTGCCTGGGATGGTCAGTTTGTCTGCTTTTAAAAAGGGGGTGTGGATTCCATTGGGATTTAAATTTCTCTAATAATAATATTGAGATAATTATTCTTAATAATATCCAGATGCTTGTTGGCCATTTCGATATCCTTTCAGGGAAATGTCTTCAGATCTTTTGCCCATTTTCGGGGGAGTTGTCTGTCACACTGATCTGTGTGTCTTTTGTCCAAGACATGGATTACAGGTATCTCCTCCCAGTCTGTGGCTTCCTTTTAATTCTCTTAATGTTATTTTTAATGGACAGGATTTCTTAATTTTAAAAAAGCCTAATTAGCCTTATTTTTATGAATAGTACATTTCATGTCCTGTTTAAAAAAAAAAAATCTTTGTCCAGGAGTCATCTACTTAGCTTTCTTCTAGGACCTGAATTGTTTTAGCGTTCACACTTAGGTCTATGATTCCGCTCAGAGTAATTTTTTGTGTAGCTTGGGGGTCAAATTTATTTTTCCCACGTGGATATACAGTTTAGTTCAGCACCATCAACACATAGTTTTGTTGAATGAATGAATGAATGAATGAATGAAATGAAATGAATGAGTGAATTGCTAAAAAAAAAAAAAAATGCAGTTAGGAGTGACAAGTTACTTAAAATCCAGATTGTCCATAAAAATCCAGAATACACAACCACCTTAACATGAATGCCGGTCATTATATTCCGTCGGCCCTTGGACCATTTCTGCTTTCTCAATGCCTCGTGGGTACCATTAGCACAGGTAGCCTCAGGGCAGAACACAGGTCAGAAACTCTTACCTGGAATTGGATCTAGTATGGGCTGGTTGGTTCTCCCTTTGTTTGGAGAAAATTTTGTCAAGCTTCCTGACCATCAGGCAATGTTGTGGTAGGGGAGAGGGGAGAGCCACGAGCCAGAAAAGAAATTCATTCTTCGTGTGTGTGTGTGTGTGTGTGTGTGTGTGTGTGTGTTGTGTTGTTTATTTTTTTTTTTAAATACACAGTGTTCTTTCTACCTCATAAAGCTATGGCACCCTGGCGCAGGGAGTTTCAGGAAGTCGCCAGGTACTGCCCACTGGCCGCGGAACCACGGATTGGAACTGTCCTTCCGAGGTTATCGGAGCCTCCTCCTTGCCCAGTGCTGGCCTCTGCTGGAGCACAGCCGACCGAAATGGTTTCCAGACCTTTGCGTGCTGAGTGCCGCTGTGATCGGCACCTGGGATTGCTGAGGAGAGAGACGCGAAGGCAGGGAAGTCTCCACAAGGCGGGTTGTGCCTCCCTTGTGGCCATGACCCTGAAGAAGTCTTATGTCCCAATAGAATCTTATTTAAATTCACGGGGAAGCAAATAAATAATCAAATACAAGGTTCTATCATTAATCCTTTTTGTAAGGCAAGAAAACACCTTGTGTAGTGCCCGGTGATCCTCACTTACCAAGTTCCTCTAAATCTGGAGTTTTTGTATTACTTTATCTCTAGGTGGATCACCGTACTAAATGTTTATTAAAATGTCCCGTTCCAAATCTCTCTTTAAAAATGATTTTTAAGCAAAGTTTTTTTATTGCTGTACACGGACATACAGAGCATGGCATCCAGGTCATGAGAGCACAGCTCAACGAGGCCCACAAACTGAACGAACCTGTGTCCCGAGCGCTCGGACTGAGGGACGCAGCAGCAGCACAGCATGCGGGCCAGCCGGGGCCTCCATGGTGCTGTCCCCTCCCCGCCGGGCTCCGGTGGGCCGAGGCCGGGCCGCTTCCCGCTCCATCTACAACTTCCAGCAGGAAATCCCTGTCTCTTCTCGGGTTTCTTCCAGCCGCTGTTTTTCTTGGGTGGTTCAGAAAGAACACTAGTTTTAGAGTAAAAAGGTGTTTTTTAAAATATATATATTTTATTGATTTCAGAGAGGAAGGGAGAGGAGAGAGATAAGATTCTTATCAATGATAAGAATAATTGATCGGCCCTAACTGGTTTGGCTCAGTGGATAGAGCACCGGCCTGTGGACTGAAGGGTCACAGGTTTGATTCTGGTCAAAGGTATGTAACTTGGTTGCAGGCACATCCCCCCTGGGTGGGGGGGGGGGTGCAAGAGGCAGTGATCGATGTTTCTTTCTCATCGATGTTTCTAACGCTCTATCCCTGTAAAAAAAAAAAAAATCAATAAAATATATTTTAAAAAAAGAATCATTGACTGCCTGCCTCATGGACACTGCCTGCTGGGGCCTGAGCCTGTAACCTGGGCATGTGCCCAGACCAGGAATTGAACCGTGACCTCCTGGTTCACAGGTCAATGCTCAACCACTGAGCCACACCAGCCAGGTGAAAGGTATAAGTTTTATTTGGCATAAAGTAGAGAAGGAATGAACTGAGGACCGGTCAGATCTGATGGGCAGGGAGGGGAAAATGGGCTTGATCTTTGGGACAGTTCTGACAGCAGAGACACAGGGGCACCAGAGCATCAGGGAGGGAGGAAGATCAGAGCTCAGAGAGGGGGAGAAGGTGATGGAGGCACTGCCAGAGGGAAGAGGGTGGATGCTGTGCTGGCTGCACCCCTGAGGGATGTCTCTGGACCCCCTTTCTGGCCACCTCCCTGATGATGTCCTTGCAGGTGGGTCAGATGGCTGGTATCCCTGTCACATGGCTTCCTCGGCTTCCTCACCCCAAAATGGGAACAGCCATCAGCCTCCCTGCTCCACCAAGGTGTGTGCTGGCCAAACGCAGCAGCGAACCCCTGCACAGGCCCTGGCCCCGTGCACACTGTGGCTCCCTTAGCCAGCCTCGGCCCTTTCTCATGTTACTGTCATGACAGCTTGGCAAGCAGGTAGGAGGAGAGTCGGTGTGGGTGTGTGTGTGTGTGTGTGTGTGTGTGTGTGTGTGTGTGTGAATGCCCCACACCTTGCTGTGGCCACTTCTCAGGCCCCAGATTTCTTATCTGAGGATTAATGTTCCAAATCTCCCTTCAGGGAAAAGGGCTTCCGTGGACCAGTAAATTGTGAACGGATCACTTCATACCTGTGACCAACCCCTGGGGCCACTCTGGACCGGCCTTACATTGAGGCCCCGGAAGTCTCTCCCCAGCTGCCAAAATGCCTGAAACTCCCCCTCCGACGTCCACGTCCGCTGGAGAAGAGACCTGCTTACCCCACCCCCCCCAAACTGGCTAGCATGCCCCCCAGGTGTGCTTCTCAATGCGCAAACTTCATCTTCCAGGCCTCAGCTCAGCCTGGATAGTTAGTTGCAATTCATCAAAGACGACTCTGGAGATTAACACAAAACGGGATTTCTTTAAAAGCTACTGGGGCCAGAACCGGTTTGGCTCAGAGGATGGAGCGTCGGCCTGCGGACTGAAAGGCCCCGGGATTCGATTCCGGTCAAGGGCATGTACTTGGTTGCAGGCACATTCCCAATAGGGGGTGTGCAAGAGGCAGCTGATCAATGTCTCTCTCTCACTGATGTTTTAACTCTCTATCCTTCTCTCTTCCTCTCTGTAAAAAAAATCAATAAAATATATTTTAAAAATAAAAATAAAAATAAAAAAGCTGCTGGGGAGCCCAGAGAATCCGCAGGATGGCTGGGGAATACGGCCACCACAGCTACCACTTGTTGATCATCGAGTCTGTGTCCCTGCTTATTCCCATCGCTAACTTCTGATCCAAAACCTGGACGAGGACCATCTCATCCACAGAGCCCAGCCCTGGTTGCAAAGAAGCTTCAGAACAGGCTACCGGACGCGTACAGCTTTCACCCCAGGAAGGCACTCTAGCCCGGCGGCAATTAAGTTCCGATGCTGGAGGCTCACAACACGTGCCTCTTCCTTCCAGCCGCTACACCAACCCCTGCGAGCACGGCTTCAGCCAATCAGTGTCCTCGATGCAGCTCCCCCGGGGTCACAGGTGCAGGTGTGGCTCTGAGGCCCACCCGCTGCAGGACCAGGAAATGGGCTCTTGAGAAGCGCCGAGGATGGAGACCATCCAGCTGGCCCCACCCGGCCAGCACGCCCTGCTCTTGGCCAGGGGACACGTTTCCTCCACATTTCTTAGTACGGATACCACCACGTGGGTGTCTGGTGGGAGAAAGAAGAAGAAAACAAGAAAGAGAGAGGCCTTGGGTGACGCCACCACTCCCCAGCCCCAAGTCTCAGGCTTCCTGTCCAGCTCTGTGTTATATTAGCCGCTGCTCTGAGCCCTCGGTTTCCCATCTTTTTTAAGGACCTGGCCTGGCTCACCCCCCAGCACCCATGGCTCCGGCGGGGACGTGAATGGAGGCGGTGGTGGGTGCGTGGCTGTCCCCTGGGGTTGGCACTGTAAGGACAGTGCCCAGCGCTGAGTTTGTGTAACGCTGAGCAGGGACGACTGTTTGCTCAGCAGCGAGCGCTCTATAATTAGCCTGTCCCAGCCTCAGCAGAAGGACGGGATCGATGTAATCAGAGAAGAGATGGAAAAGAACACGGCATCGGTCAGAGCCTCCAGCGGGTCCCCGTGGTTTCCCGAGCACAGATGCCGCAGGTGGCGTGCAAGCCCTCCTTGTGGGTTTCCTCCTGGTGATGGCCAGCATGTGTGTGTGTGGGGGGGGGGCATCCCGATGCCCCTCTCAGCCACCAGCCCTCCTCGCCTCCCCCTTCTCCCTCCTCCGCTCACTGCGTCTTAGCGACGAGAGGCCAAAGGAGGCGGGTGGTACCCACTCCGTGGCGAGGCCCCTCCAGTCCTCACCCCTGCATGTGGGGTGAAGGCTTCCCTGGAATGGCCGGGAACCGAGGCCCCAGGGGGGACCTGAGGGCCACAGGGATCCAGGAACTCACTTTTCTCCATGTCCTCCCTGCACCTCATTAGTGACTCCTGATCACTGGTGAGATTCGGCTACTATCCCTGCTGGCGTCTCCTCCCACCATGAATGCGCAACTCCTTTGCCATCTAAGATTCAAACTCCCGGAGGGGGGTTGGCCCAGCGGCTCTGTGTGGGCCTGTGCTTGCCCTCACTGGCCTCTAGGTTGGGACCACGGAGCACAGGTGCTCCAGGGACAGCAGCGGGGGAAGAGAGAGCAAAGGGCCTGAGGCCTCCCAGGGCCAGCAGCAGTGCAACCGCCACAGCTGCAGATCCCTCCCCGCCCGAGGACCCCTTTCCGTGGAGCTGGTGCCACCCCAAAGCAAAGGACTATGCTGTCTGAGAGCAGCCTCTCTCCCCGAGGGCTTGCTTCCTGTGAGAAATCCTACAACGACCCCAGGCCTGGTGCTTGCGGCCGGCACAGAGGTTTAGTATCCTCATTGGCCCCAATCGGTGCAGATTCGCTCAAGCAGAGGGTGGGGTGCCTGCGTGGCCTTGCCCATGGGCCACGGGGTTCTCCCTGCCCACCGGGATGAAGGGGCACCTCTCCCCTGCTCTCGGGGGTAAGGGGAGGGCAGCTGGGACCATGGATGACGCCAAGTCCCAGCAGGAAGGGGGTGACCCACGGGAGCTGCCTGCCAGCGACGCTCTGATCGTTGTGCTGAGGCAGCACGCAGGCCCATCGCTGCCGGGACAAGGCTGCCCCTGTGAGGACGGGAGGGTCCTGTCTGTCCTGGTGTCTGTCCTGGTGTCCGTCACCTGGGGAGGAGGTGTGCTTCTCAGCCCGGAACCCGCTGAGCCCACTGGGAGGAAACCCTTCCCCGGGGACTTGACCTGAGAGGGCTTCCCCTCGGAGGCAGTGAGTTGGTACCTTCATTTAGGATTCTGTTCTGCAAACCTGAAGACTGTGGGAACCCCCCTACCCCGCTGCCTCCATACCCCCCCACCCCCGGCACTTGCTGAAAAGGCGCCTTCCCATGCCCCAACCGAGGCCCCTCTTCGTGGCTCAGGAGAGGCACTCCCGGTCCGTCACACCCGGGTGAGCACGGACCACCCCTAAGACACCTGGTCGAAGGGGACGGCTTGGCGCCAGCTTGGCCAGCATTCACAGCCTGGAGGCTGTGTGGCCTCGGCGAGCTCTTGACTCTCCCTGTGCCCCAGTTTCCTCTTCTGAGAAATGGGAACAGGAATGTTGGCCTCATCGGGGCCACTGGGAAGAATAAGTGATAGGAGGTGCTGCTGTCCGTGCACGGTGGCAGAGTGTGGACCTGGCCAGGGGCCCTTTCTGCAGGAGCAGAACATCGAGCCTAGCGTCCTGAAGGGATGCCAGCTGAGGCTGCTCTGGTCGGAATCAGTGTCGATAAACAGGTCCACCCCGGCACACACCTCCTCCTTTCTCCGCCTCACGGACCAGCGCTTGTCTGGAAGCCCTGACGCCCCGCTGGCCTGTCCCCCCCACCCCCACCCCCACACAGGACACCGGCAGCAGCGACCATGAGCCCCGTACGGACATCACAGCTGGGCAGAGGCCCCCCGCACCCACCGTGAGCACTCCGGTCTTACCCTTCTGGTTTTTCAAGTAGGATTCCAAGAACGGGTGTCCAGCCGCCAGAGAGCTAGAATATTCTGTGCCGTCGGTCACGTGCCTGGGCTCACGGGGAGGCGGCACCGCCGGTGATTGGCTGGTTTCCTGCGCGCTGATATTGGAGGACGGCTGCTTTACCTATTTTTTATTGGTCGATCGTATCGCAGAGGAGGACGGCTGCTCTAGGCAGAGCACCTGTAGCTCCCACACCCCCTCAGACATCAGCTGGTCTTTGAGGATCAGGAAATTACTTCAAAATCTTGAGAAGCTCTGCTGTCCTTCTTAGGAATGATGCTCGTCATTGTAATTATCTGAGAACCCCCACACTGGCCTTGCCACTGATGAAGTCAGTGTCTACCTTGTTAAGCTCCAAGCGCTGGCAAACACCCAAGAATGATGTCCATCCTACACAAACCAGCCCGAGAGGTGTGTGTGTGTGTGTGTATGTGTGTGTGTGTGTGTGTGTGTGTGTGTTTGTGGCACCTGGGTGGGGAGGGCTCGGCGCCTGGGTTCCAGGGGTGACTCCCCTGAACTTGCTGTGTGACCTTGGCCAGTCGCCCCGGAGCTTTGGGGGGCCCATGCACACACATGGAGCTGCTGTCCCCTGGTCCCATGCCCCCCGCCCAGTGGTCTGCATGCGGAGGGGGGCAGGGTGGAGCGAGGCCTCTTGCTTCCAGAGAACGACCTTGGCCTTGGCTCCAGTTGACAGGCCAGAGCCCATCCTCGCGGCCAGGGATCCGATACAAAACGCACATCTATTTGTTTTGCTGAACGGACTCCCCAGGGCGGCCGTCCAAGCGGCGCGGAGCTGGTGGTAATGGAGAGAGCCCGGGATGAGGGCATAGTTTCCAGCGCCGGCAACACGAGCCGAGTCTTCCTGACGCCAGGACAGTGAGAGGCGGCGTGGACAGCGCCTCCGGGCACCCACGCGTCTGGCCCGGCCCCTGCCTTTGTCACCACGCCGACCCGGTCCCCCTTCTCTGGAATTGTGCAAGGGGGGACGGGCACACTGGTGCGAGGGGAGGCCCTGAGGGAGGGCAGAGCTTGGGGGCAGAGCTGACCTGGCCTGGGTTGGGTTTGTCTCATCTCCCATCTCATTCGAGAGCCTGTCTCTTCCCGCTGGGCCTGCCCGGGAGCTGCCGAGAAGGAGGCTGGGAACGGGAGAGGCTGCCAGTGTACAGGCAGCCCGAGGCCCACGAGCTGCTCACAATGATTAAGTGCTCACTGTATACCAGAGCCTGCCTCTCGGAGGGAGGATGTCTTTATTTGCTGTAGGAAGACTGAGGCAGAGAGACTGAAGGACTGGGCAAAGCCACGGGCCTGTGAGCCGGAGAGAGAGAGAGACTTGAATCGGGCCATCCTGCTCCGCCGGCCACTCTTGAGGAGCAGTCTTTCTGGCATTTCGGAGGGTGGGGCACCCCCTGGGCCGCTCTGAGCACCCTTCCCTCCACCCCGTCCTGGGAGCCTAGAGAGGAGCCGACTTCCCGGGGCAAGTCCCCGCTCTGCACAGGGCAGCCTGCTGCTCCTTGTCTCCTGCGGCCTCTGCCCTCCTGGCCCCAGCCTCCTAAATGCTCCTCCGCCTGCCGTCTGGGGAGGCTGTGAAAAGGTCGCTTCATGAACCCACCTTCCAGGTTAGAATCTTGGGGGACCCCTGGCACAGAGCACCAGCTTGGAGGAGGAAAGACCTGGGCTCAGGAGCCAGCAGCCTCTAAAGAACTAAGTGACAGCTGTCTCGGCACGTTTAATAACCACTGCATTCCCCGGCCTCCAAGTTCAGCCCTTAACAAGCAGCTCTGAGGTCCAGGGTGCAGAGGAGGTGCAAAGCAGCTCGGGAGTCCTCGGACCCCTGCCCGGCAGCCGCAGGCCCAGGCCCCGGGCTCCGCTGAGTCAGCGCCGAGGCCCCGTCGAGGCGCTGGCGTCATGCGGATGCAACTCGGTGCCCGGGCTGGAGAGTTCCAGAAACCAGGGCGGGGCCGAGACGCTCTGCGGAGCGTGAGCGCGGTTCCAGGGAGAGGAGAGTCTGAAGAAACGTCTCCACTGGTAGAAACCGCCTCCTCGGTCTCTGGGGGGACGGGGAGCCCCAAGGTCGCTGGAACCTTCAGCCAAGCCTGAGCCCTGCTGCGGGCGTGGCTCCAGCTGCTGCCTCATCACTAGTCTTGTCAGAGGGTTAGGAACCTCGGGCCCTGCATGGGACAGGGGCCGGCGGCAGGTCCCTCTCCTGTCACCTCTGTCACCTCCGCCCGCGCTCCTCACCGCTGAGTCAAATTCAGAGCCAGTCCTCCAGCCAGGCTGGCCCGAGAGCTGCCCCAGCCCTCACCCAGGGCGTGGGCCCTTCCTGAGACCCCAGACGCAGGCCGGGGTCCCCAAGGCCCGGCTCCTAGCTCTGGGAACCCCGTTCTCCGGCCGAGCTCTGATGCCTAAATCGCCAAGCGTGAGTCCCATCCATTCCAGGCTCCTGGTCTGTGTGATTGGCATTATTATTTTAAAATATATATTTTTATTGATTTCAGAGAGGAAGGGAGAGGAAGAGAGAGAAAAACATCAGTGATGGGAGAGAATCATTGATTGGCTGCCCCCTGCACACCCCCCAACTGGGCATGGAGCCTGCAACCCTGGCTGGTCATGGGGACATCAGAGACCTGCCAGGCGGCCTGGCCCAGGCCTCTGTCCAGCGGGACCAGGTGCCAGGAATGCCCCTAGCGTGTCCTCTCATGGGGTCTCCAGAGCTGCCGCCCAGAGACGGCTCCCGTCGGCAGAGGACACAGAGCACGAGACCCCACGAGGAAGCACATGCGATAGAGAAGAGAGGAGAGAGCCTGGGTACCAGCCACAGGAGCAGCAGCCGAGAAAAGGACAATGCAGACACCACGATGCCACACCCGTGAAGGAGCCCCGACTGTGGGGCTGAGTGCAGGCCCCCACAGCCCTGCTGGGCTGCCCCAGCCTCTGTCCTGAGGCCTCTGAGTGCCTGGTCCTTGCACCCACAGCACCAAACACGAGGACCAAGCTGCCAGGGGCTGGGTGGGGGCTGGGGAGCTGCTGGGCCAAGGACGCGGCTTCTCCAAGGCCTTGGTGATAATCACCCGGAGCGACCACACGGTCCTTAGTGCCGGAGAGCCCGCAGCACCGGGCGGTGGGTGGTGGGGTGGCGGCCACGGAAAGCCACAGGAAAACACCCATCAGGGCCGGGGCAGACACAGGAAGAGGCCGCGAAAAGAGGGAGGACAGCAGCCAAGGCTAGACAGGGAGGAAAGGAAATGGGGAAATGATGGAATTTGCCTGGAATCCCCGAGTGGGGTGGCTGGCAGGGGCCGAGGGGACTGTGCGGCCAGATGTTTGCTTTGCCTCCTGGGTGGAAAGCACTCCGAATGGAAACCTCTCCCAGGCCAGGGAGGTCAGGCTTCCCGCACGGCCCCTCTTCCCAAAAGCAAGATGGCAGAGCCTGCCCCGCCCACGGTGCCCCCCGGGGGGCCTGCAGGGGGACCAGAGGGCAGGCCGTGGAGCAGAGACCCCAGGGCCGGGGAGCGCGCAGCAGCAAACCGTTTACAGACCTCACTCTGGAAGGACGACCCACAGGAGGGGAACACTCCCAGCCGAGGCCAGGAAATGTTGCCCTTGGTCTGTGGCAGTGGCTGATGTTGGCTCGCCTCCTTCTTGCCCACAGCAGGATGGCACAGGCACAGGCAAACAAACCAGAGGCCAATGCAAAGGGCTTGGGCTTGCTCAGTGAGAGCGACCCAGGAATCAGGGCCAGGAGCAAGGGAGGCGCCGGGGCTGGGGGGTGGGGTCGTGGTGGTGGTTAGGAGAGCCTGCTAGCTCCCCTGGGGCAGGGGGGCGGGCCCTGCGGGAAAGTGAGAGAGCTCCAGCAGCCTGCTGCCGCCCATGTGGCGGAAAAGAAGGGCAGATGGTCTGGGGAGTCTCCTTGTGTCTCACGTGTGTGCACATGCAGCCAGCCTCTGTGTGCCGGGTTTGGTCCGCTCCCATCGCTTCCTTCAGTCAGCCTCCAAGTCCTCTCTGTACCAGTAGACCCTGGGACCCTTCCTCAGAGGCCCTGCCTCCCACGGTCGGTATGGGTCCGTGTGGCTGCGGTAACGAGTAGTCCCCACCCTCAGGGACTACTCCCAACCACCAACCTGGCTTTCTCGCTCACATCCCATGCGGCTGGCGGTCAGCCGTGGCCCTGGTGGCTCTGCCCACGACTTCTCATCCCGGGGTCCAGGCTGGAGGAGCAGCCCCTCAAGGGTACCCCCTTCCATGATGGAGGGGAAAGAGCAAGTGCGACGTGGAAACCCTCTCGCCACGTCTGAGCTCTGCTGAGACCTGGAGAATGTCATCACCTCTTCCCAGTCCCTGTCTCACGGTCACGTCCAAAGTCAGTGGGGTGAACTGTGTTATCTCCAAGGGAAGGAGGGCATGAATGAGTGCAAACAATGATAGACCCGCTCCCCCTCTCCCTCCCCCCCGCACAGACCTCCCCACAGCTCAGCACGGCCTGTGTGCCCCGGCGAGCTCTCCACACGGAGGGAGGGCCTTAGGAGACGGCAGCAGCTGCAACAGGAACGAGGGTTCACAAGTCTTTTCTCTGTGCCGAGCCCTGCGCTCAGTGTGTTACAGGGATGATCCGGGTTAATTCAGCGGCCCTCGAGGCAGAGACCGCGGGCATCCCATTCCACTCGGAAGACGACGGAGGCTGAGAGGCTGTGATGCCCAGAGCTGCTAAGGGTCGAGGCTGGGGTGCCACAGCTGTGCTCTGAGCCCCAGCCACGGAACTGGGCCGCTCTATGCCACCAGCTATAACCGGGGGACCCTGAGCGAAGGGACCTGGGACAGCAGCAGAGCCCGGGTGAGACCCAGAGCTCTGACGCCTGGCTGCCTCCCTGGCGGAGGTGCCCGTTACCTGACCACCGGGTGGTGTATCAGGGACGCGCCCAGACAGCGGGGCAGAGGATGGGGGTGCCTGGGAGTGCAGGGGTGCGCGGCTCTCCCCTCCCGCTTTCCTGCTCTCCCGCACGGGGCGAGAATGGCCCACATTTCCTGCAGAGTCAGACCAGCCTCCGTGCTCTCGGGCCTGGTTTCTTTGGCAAGTGGCTCACATTCTCCTGGCCGTGCTTCTGGGGCCTGATTTAAGTTTAATCCCAGCCGGAATGATTGGAAATACCAAGTATTCCTCTCGGATTAGTGCCTGGCTGCGAGAGCCAGTGCCTCGCCCACGGCCAGGTACCCTGGGCCTCCGAGGTACCCTGGTCCCAAGGACATGCCCGGGACTCGGCCCCTGGTGGCTTCTCAGCCCAGAAGGGAAGCGCAGTCCCAGCTGCCCCGCCTCTGTGTAACCGGGCTGGTGGGCCAGGGGAGAGGGCGGAGCAGGATGGCTCAGCTCAGAGGTTCCCCCACACGATGGGGACCCAGGGCTCCCCACTCCCCGTCAGCGATTGCTGGGGTGAGCGTGGGGACCCCAGCCGGGCAGGCAGGCAGTGCGGGCACAGCGCAGGGTTGAGGTGGCGCCGTGAGCTGGCCTAAGATCAGCTCCTCGCTGCCGGCCATGGCCTCGGCCATGTGTGTAACTGCCTGTGCGTGTAACTCCGGTACCTCCATGCAGAGCGGGAATGAAGATGAAATGAGGCAACGTTTTCAAAACACAGAGCACAGTGCCCGTCAGAGGATAAGCCCCGAACGCTGTAAATATCAGCCGTCAATGAGAAGCAGGCCGGCAGCGCGTGCCAGCCTTCACCCCGTGCGGAGGCAAACAGCCAAAGTGGGGAGCACCCCTTCCCCAGGGGGTGGAGCTGGGGGTGTCCCCCCCCCCAACTTTCCAAAAGCCTCCGCCAGCTATGCCAGGGGGAGATGGTCTGGCCACAGGCTCGGCCCACCACGAGGCCACGGGCCCCACGCTGCTGCCCGGGGCAGGCAGCCCTCACCGGCCCCTCTGCCCCACCCCTGGGTGTGGCTCCATCTCCTCTGCCCTGGTTCTTATGCCTGGTTCTGACCAGCCGCCCTGTTGGTACCCAGATACCCTCCAAGGCGGTGCCCACTGGGCGATCAGTGGTCGGGCGGGGGAGGTTGCCCTCCCTTCTCTATGCCTAGCCTCAGCGCTGGGGCTTGCCAACCATGGACAGCTCTCCACCTGGGCTGGATCTTCTCGGGCTCCTGCCCTCCACGCGCCCCTGCAGTGTGGCTGGAAAAGGCACCCAGCACCAGACTGACACAGAAGGGCCAACCTCAGGAGCAGGGGAGTTGAGGGCAAGACAAGAGAAGGTCCTGGGGAAAAGATGGCATGATGCAGAATGCCAGGACACGCCCATCACACTCAGCAACGAGCTGCCCGCACGGTCCTCCAAGGTGGACGCCTTCTCCCCAGAGTCACTCTCGGTCACCCCAGCCCCCCAGTGGGCTTTACTAATAACCATCGTTCTGTACTCATCATGCACACCCAGGCCAGCCAGGCCCCGCCGAGGCAATTCCTTCTGCTGGAATGCCTGCTGACCTTCCCTACTACGGACCAGGAGTGAACTCCTACGCATCCTTCAAAGCCCAGCTCAAATGTCGCCTCCCCCAGGAGGCGTTCCCTGAACACGCCCTCCCACTGTCAAGCACACTCGTGGGTGGCGTCTCAGTGTCCCACAACAGCCAGCTATGCGTCTAAGTATCTCTCAGCGTTGTGGTTCATCGGCTCCTATGTCACCTTCCCTTGTTCTGCTCGGGGCAGGGCGTATGTCTTATCTCCACCGACCCGGCTCCTGTCACACGGCATGGCACTGGGTGAAGGCTCAGCTGAAAGGTGCTGAAATGGAGATCCACAGTATATTTTGACTAACCCTTCATGCCTCTTCTCCCCCCCCTCCGCCCCGCTCCCCTCCACAAATCAAATCTAAACTCTCAGCCTGAGCCCTCTGTGGACTCAGATAAACATCTAAGGTAAACATCAAGTCAAGGTCCCAAACATGGATCACGTCGCTCAGGAAGGGTGAATCAGAAGGAAACGTTCAGAGCGGCTCGGAAGTCACCCGCCGGTTCCTGTGTGAGAAAGACGTCACGGCCGGTGGAGGTCTGGAGCGCCAGCAACATGAAGAATTAACGGCTGTGGCCCAGGAGGGGAAGTGGAGCCAGGCGTGACCCCGCCCCCCTGGGTGTCCAGGCTGAAGAACAGCCCAGCAATGCTGCTCTCCTCCAGGGCCCCAGCCCCCGGCCTGACTCCCTCTGTCCCCTCCTGCCCCGAGCAGAGCCAGCCGGTGGGCAATGGCTCCCACCTGCCCGGGCACCGCCTGCTGCCCTGGCCTCCCAGACCCCAGCACAACCGGCCCCCCTCGGGCTCCACCAGCCACAGGCTGCCCTCACCGCGTCCTCTCTCTTGGACCCGCTGCCCCCGGTTCAGTCTCGGCCACCATGGCCTCCAAAAGAGTGTCCTCAAGTCCAGTCTCTGGGGCGCTGCCCTTCCAGCCTTGTACCAGAGATGCCCCTCCCACCCCCCGCCCACCCGTTTGCCGTTTTCCCACAAGTCCTCCCTGGGCTCTGAGTCTGGGAGGGATGAGCAGGACCTGGTCTCCAGTGGCCTGGAGGGGCAGGATGTGCACCCACAGAACCCTAGTGTGTATGTGCGTGTGCGTGCGTGTGCGTGCGTGCGTGTGTGTGTGTGAATCTCTAACCTCAGGTCACTGGGCTGTTTCCATCCTCAGAAGTTACCCCCAAGACCCCAGCATCCCTTTGGGACTCAGGAGGGGTGACCCCTGGCATTGCTGGTGGAAGCCTGGGAGGAAAGGAAGCCCTCCCCCTTCCTGGGCACAAATGCTGGTGCCTCTGAGCTGAGAGGCTCTGTGATTGGATAAAAGTTCCTTCCTTCCTGCCCCTACCTTCCTCCCCTGCCCCCTCCCAGAGGTTCCCAGGCAGGTATCCAGCAGGTGCATCCCAGGGCAGTGAGCTTGGGGACGTGGTCCCTAAGGCCTGAAGCTCAGAGAAGCTCCTCTCGCACAGGGACTGTGGACATTTATTCACTCCAGTGCCTCCCAAGTCCCTCCGGGGTTCTTAGCACATCAGCTTTGGACACCAGCTGCCACACTCCCTGGAGGTCATTGTACCAGAGACACTTCCTCCCCAGAGACTCCTGCGTCTCACTGTGTGCGGGTCAGGGTTCAAGGCTCCCGTGCACACCTGTGGGTCAGGGCTCAGGGCTCAGGGCTCCCGTGCACACCTGCGGGTCGGGGCTCAGGGCTCCCGTGCACACCTGTGGGTCGGGGCTCAGGGCTCCCGTGCACACCTGCGGGTCGGGGCTCAGGGCTCCCGTGCACACCTGCGGGTCGGGGCTCAGGGCTCCCATGCACACCTGCGGGTCGGGGCTCAGGACTCGGGGCTCAGGGCTCAGGCTCCCGTGCACACCTGCGGGTCAGGGCTCAGGCTCCCGTGCACACCTGCGGGTCGGGGTTCAGGGCTCAGGGCTCAGGGCTCAGGGCTTCCATGCACACCTGCGGGTCAGGGCTCAGGGCTCAGGGCTCCCGTGCACACCTGCGGGTCAGGGCTCAGGACTCGGGTCTCAGGGCTCAGGGCTCCCATGCACACCTGCGGGTCGGGGCTCAGGGCTCCCGTGCACACCTGCGGGTCGGGGCTCAGGACTCGGGGCTCAGGGCTCAGGGCTCCCATGCACACCTGCGGGTCGGGGCTCAGGGCTCCCGTGCACACCTGCGGGTCGGGGTTCAGGGCTCGGGGCTCAGGGCTCAGGGCTCCCATGCACACCTGCGGGTCGGGGTTCAGGGCTCCCATGCACATGAGCAGGGCTCAGAGATGAAGTGCTTTCCCATGAGAGTCGCTTCTGAGTGTGCATCATGGAAAGTAGCGCCTGTGTTCCCTATTCGGCAAATATTTATTGAGCTCCTTTACTGCCTTTTCCTTCGGTAAATAATTGCTTCATATGTACTTTGCAGCTGGATCCACAGGAGATATGCATTTCCCACCAGGACCAACACATTCCTGACCTCACCCTGCCCTGCTGCCCCCTGTGTGGGCTGGAGGGAAGGTCTGGATGAGGGGCGCTGGTCAAGAGTGGAGCAGATGAAGCCACGGGCCACGGAGAGGTCGGGGTGGGGAGGGGGACCTCCACAGAAGAGGGACGGGATCCTGTGCTGAACGTGGAGCTGGGTGTCCCTCAGAGGCCCCTAGGTGACAGAGCTGCATCCTGTGCAAAGGAAGGCGCCGGGGAAGCTGGGCCCAGGCTTGGGCAGAGAGCTCAGGAAGAGCAGAAGGGGAGGCCCAAGGACAGACAGGACAGCAGACACCCACCCCGCGTGTGGGAAGCTTCCAGTGTCCTGGCGTTACAGACACAGCTCCGTAGTCTCAGGGGGTTTAGGAGCTTGCCTGCTCACTCCTCGGCTGCAGAGGCTGAGCTTGAGCCAGACACAGGCCCACTGCTTCCCTGTCTCAGCCCCATTCCTTGGGTCCTCACAATTTGGGGGAGGGGGAGGGTGCAGACTGGTGTCTCAGTGGCCCAGAGCTGGGGAGGTGGGGGTAGTGGGAGGAAGGAGGAATGGGAGGGGAGTTGGCTTTCAGGGGCCTGGCTTGCCTCGGTTCTCCATCGCAGAACATGTGACTGGGCACGTTTGTCCAGTACCTCGTGGGGACTTGCTTGTGGAAGGGATCTCCACTTTTAATGCCTCCCAGCCTGGCCTCCCCAACCCAGACCCAGCGCAGCATGCAGACAAGGAGGAAGGCCATGCCAGCAAACAGAGTGAGCACGGCCTGCACGCTCACAGCCCACCCCTTGGCAGTCACACCCCTTACAGCCCTGCAGAGGGGGAGAGAGAGGAGACGGGTGCAGCCAGGCAGGACCCCGGAGGGTTTTGATGGCCACACCGATGCTTACTCCTGGCCACTCTCAGCAGCACGGAGAAGAAGTCCAAGGAAGTGTGACCACAAAGGGAAGCGAATGAAAACCATTTTACGCCCGGCCCCTCTGATGCACACCGGCACTCACTGGCTTGCCTCAGGTGTGGCCGAATCTTCTGTCCAGTGCTGTCCTCACCGGAGTTTTCTAGAAACCAGCTCCGGTGACAGGGTGCCAGGTCTCTGCGCCCTCCTGCCAATGCCAGACGGGCTGAACCACGAGTACCTGCCATCCTCCTATGAGACAGGCAGCCGTGCGGTGTCCTGGGTGAGGCTGTGGCCCGTGGACTCGGACTGGCTTGCATCAAATCAAACCCCTAACCCGCCACCCACTTACTGTGTGACCTCAGACAAGTTCCTCAACCTTCCTGTGCCTTCGTTTCCCCGTCCCACTGCCACCATGGGCACCGTGAGAACGCCTCCCTCGCAGGATTACCGTCAGAATTGAAACACTCAATCCATGCTGGGAATCACATGGTTCTCACCAGGCCTGGCACTGTCCCCGCAGAGGACCCCTGAGGCGGCAGCACAGAGCTGCCGATACGAGGGTGTCTGCGGGACTAACCACTCCCTCTGGATTTATTACCTTCGACAATGAGGGCCCCGTGGGAAGGTGCCCGGGGATTCCCACGGGCCTATGGGACTGACTACTACTTCCAGTTACTAGTTAACCTGTTCTCATGGGTGCCAGGCTGGCTCAGGTCCGTTCCAGGGTTCGTCCCCACGGATGAGAACAGGACGAAGGCCCTAGCGGGTCCCTGCCCACCTCGGCTCGGGCTCTCTTTTTCTGGAAACCTGCCTGACGACACACAGGAAGGACACTAACGAGTTTACATCCTCTTGCCTAGTAACGCCACTTCCAGAAATCGACCTCCAGGACATAAAATAGGCAGAATGGGTAAGCTTGTCCATCATTGCGTGGTGGTTCGTATTTTAAAGTAAAACAGGAACAAATGGCAACTGCCAGGGGCATAGCTAAAGGAGGAGCGTGCCCACGGCAACACGATGGCTACCAGCGGTCTCTTCGGAGAGCACTGAGCCGTGGGGTTCAAGTTCAATGGGGGTGGGATGGAAATCAGGCCTAAGACAGCTGGCTGGAGTGCCTCCCTTTTCTCCTCTGTGAAAGGGGGGGACCACAGCCACAGGTAACGGGGCATCCCCCGAGCCGGAGGAGAGGCCGTGCCCCTGACCAAACGGTCGGGCATCGCACGTTTTATAAACATTCTCGTGGCGCACCACTCGAAAATCACTGTTTTATCGTGCGATTTCTCAGAACTTTTTATGTAACAACGTGCGTGTTCCAAACCTCTCTGCCCAGGAAACCCTTTCCCCATGAAGCATGTCGGAGGCTTTGGGCAGGTGTGACTCAGCCCAGCCCCCTCGCTCTGGGGAAACAGAAGCCCAGGAGCATCCAGCCGCCTGCCTGCCAGCCCAGGGCGGGCCGGGCCAGCCCGGGCAGGAGGCGAGGCTGTCGCGGGAAACCAGAGAAGCACCGGCCGGTTTGAACGGCAAAGAGCGTCTCACCCATAAAGGCCGCTGAAGAAGTCGGACAAAACGAAAGGTAAACACGGCTGTTCCCATCCACGCGAACCTTCTGAGCCTCGTAAAGGCTCGTTAAAAGGCCAGTAAGAAAGAGTCCTGTCCTCCACGGATGAGTGGGCTCAGGGACAGTGCGCCCCCACCCCCCACCCTGCCGGCCTGAGCCCCAGCAGTGAGCGCCTCTCTGGGGTAATAACCAGGCAGGTGGCAGGTGCCCCGCTCCCCTCCCCCTCACCACTATGTCACCAAGGTGATCCCGAGTGTCAGTCTGTTGGAGTAGAAAGCAGGTGCCTGCTCACTTGGGAGCCGCCCTGCAGCCTGGAGCCCGAGGTGCAGGCCAACGACACAGCCCTGGGGAGGGCAGGTCCCTCAGAGCAATCGTGGGCTCCCATGGTCACTGATCTGGGCTGGAAGTGTCCAGCTCGCCCTGCTGGAAGACCCGCCCCACAGCTCCCACAGCAGCTTCTGGAGACAGGGAACATGGTCTTCTGGGAGGTGGGCCCGTAGACGCTGCCCATCCCGAAACAGCTCCCCACTTGCCGGCCCCAGGGCCTAGCATTCATTTCGTCCAGTATATACAGTGTCCCAGGCACTGGGCTGGACCGTGGAGAGACCAAGGCGGTCCCCAGTCTAGCTGGGGCGCAGACAGGCAAAAAGGAAACCTCGGTAGAGCGTGGCACGAGCACGAGAGGACTGGGAGCATACCTGGGGTTGAAGCCAAGGAGGCTGCCTGGAGGAGGGGGTGTTACCTCGAGTTGCGTGGCGGGGCTGCACTGAGGCATGTGAGGCTGTCTCCCGGCTCATGCGGAGAAGGTCTTGATCGATTAGCGATGTCTGTTCCAGTTACGGAGGGAGGATTAGCCCAGGCTTGTTGCCAAGTACTCACTGACCCTGTGCGAGGCCTCGGCCTGAGCCAGTACATCGGCTTCTTCCTAAGGAAATGGCAGACGGAACCCAGATTATTTTGATTATAGCAAGCACTTATTGATTATTTCTTATATGTCAGGCATAACCCTGGGTGATTTCACAACAGCCCTCTGAGGTCAGAACTATCTTAATCTCTATTTTCTAGATGAGGAAACTGATACCCGGAGAGGTTGAATAACTCGCCCGTAACCACGGACGTCAAGTGGCAGCGCCGGGAGAAACCTCAGTGATCCGTGGTCTGAGACTCTTCCATTACAGACGAGGAAGAGGACGCCCAAGGTCATCCGGGGCTGGATGGCGGCTGGCGACCCAGCTGGCGGGGCTACGGAGGGCCCATGAGGAGAACTGGGCACTGCTCAGAGTGGGTGGCAGTGAGTCCGAGACCACTAACTGTCCTCAGTGTCCATACTCTCTTTCTCATTTGAATAGTAAACCTTGCTGAGTTGAAGCAGGGCGTGTGGCTGTCCTTACCAGTAACTACATTTCCCAGAGGCCTTTGTGGTTGGTGTAGCCACATGACAACGTTGAGGCAGACAGATAGGATCAAAAAAACAAATGCTCCTGGGTCAGCTTCCTAAAGATCAGCTGCTGGTCCGCATGCCCTTCCTTCCTTGCCTGATGTCTGGGAATCGGGGGGGGGGGGGGGGGGGGGGGGGGGAGGTCACTTTGGACACACCCTTATATGGAGGCCTCCTGAAGAGAAGAGCAGAGCTCCCCTACTCCTGATCCCTGGGTGGCCCTCAGGGCACAGAACTGCCTGCTCAGGACAAGAGAGAGTCCCAAAGGGTCTCCTGGAGCTGATGAAATCTGCACTTGCCTGCCCAGCCCAGAGGAGTTTGCGTCACCTCTGCCCTGAGCTAGCTCCATGCAAACCCTCAGCCCTGGGCCGGGAAAGCGCACCCTCCAGCACCTGCAAGGTGGAGCGCCTTTGGTGTGCAGCAGTACCACCGAGCACCACTGTTTGCCCTGCAGCTCCGCCTGGGGCGGGTCCCCAGCGGGGCTGGCTGCCCTCCTCTCTAAGAAGTCCGGGAGCCTCAGCCCACGGAGGCCGGTGCAGACCAGCGCCTCTGGTCCCTGGCCAGGATGCTCGCGTGCTCCAGCAGCTCCACACAGAACGCAGAGCACGAGCTCCCGCCTTCGCCTTCACAGCACCCAGCCAGGGCCGACCCACCCGGAGGCTCAACCCCTCGCGGTGGGTGGATGGAGGAGGACGAGGCTGAGCCTGAGCGAGCAGAGGAGGAAGGATCCTCCCTCCCCCAGTGGGCCGCCCGGGCTCCTCGGCCTTCTCCCTGGTCCACACGCAGCCGCTGGTGCTCCTGGGAGTCTGCATCACGTGTCTTGCGTTGTTCTGATTCAATTCCACAGACACCGAAGGCCTGCTAAGCACCAGGCGCTGATCTAGGCCCTTTGAGGCGACGGGAATGGACCCAGGCAGCCGCTGCTCTTGCTGGGGCTCTTGGCCTGGAAGGCCTGAGAGACGAGGCCAGGAACGATGCCTCCCTGCCCCCCCCCTCCAGGCGCAGCAGCCTAAGTGCCACCAGCGGGCACCAGCCTGCGCTTCGGAGCACTCGGCGTGGGCCGGGCCCGTGGTGAGCAGCATTCCAAGGAGGTTATTTATGGGAGGGAGCGATTCCAGGTAAGGGACCTGCCGGAGCAGAGGATGCAGGCGGGCGCGTGAGTGAGTGCAGCTTCAGGCCATGTGGGCAGAGCTGGGGGGCAGGGGCAGCATCTGCCTGCTTACTGCGACTGCGACTGCCTCGGTTCCCGCTTCCCTTCGTGAGAGGAGCCTCCTTCGCTGTTTACCTAAGAGAGGGAAGCACTGTTCTCTTTGGGCCTCGGGTTCCTCATCCCTGAATGAGGGGCCCCCGGCCGTGCTACCCAGCAGAGAGCCACCCCAGGAGGAAGCTGTGTGGGGTGTGTCTGTTGTCCTTGGGGCTCAGCCCAGGTCCTGCTCTGTCCCAGGGGATTCTGACACCTGTCGGGCTGGCTGGCCGGTTCCTGCTCCCCTGGAAAGGTGAAGTGGCCACGCCAGCCAGGCCCTGTGGACCTTTCCCACCCGCTCTTCCTCCTCTTCCCAGGGCGGCCGCGGAGCTGGGCCCTGGTAGCCCGGAGAGGAAGGGCCTGTGCCCGGGGTACAGGGAGGGGCCGGGTTGGATTTGTTGACTATAAAAATGTCAGCTCCTTTGGGCAGCTTTCTTGAATCAATATTTGCTGTTCTGCGGCCAAGTTCAAATGCTCGCTGATTCCCGGGGCCTGGCGTCTTCCGCCCTCACCTGGGTGAGGACTCACGTCTGTCTGTCCGTCCATCCGTCCTTCCATCCGCAGGTACCTGGCCAGGCCCCTCACGGCCCAGGTGGGGAGCCGGCCGCTGCCTCCCGCCTCCCGGAGGGGCTGCCCTGGCCGCTCACGGGGAGGGAAGATTCTGGGAGGAAGGACATTTCTGAGTTTCATTCTGATGAGTCGCTGACATCTCCTTGACAGGGTGTCACAGTTCAAATAAAAGGAGGGACGTGCAAGGCTTTCGTCGGCTGTGGAGCGTGCAGCCAAACCGCAGAGACAGCCGTGATGACGACAAGGAGGAAGCCCTTTGCCAGGGCCTCGCAGGCGCTGCTCGTGGCCCCAGCTGGCCCCTGGCCCCGGTGGGCAGCGATCTGGGAGCAGACAGATTCTGGGACCCTTCTCCCCGGGAACCTCTGCACCATCTGCTGGTTCTCAGCATCCAGCACCACCACTGGCCTGTTCCTGGAAGGGGCCAGTGGGATGTTAGTGGGAAACATGGGGCTCTGGATGGATGGATGGATGGATGGATGGATGGATGGATGGATGGTTAGATGGATGGATAGATAGATGGATGGATGGGTCTTTGATCCCCCAGTTGGTGCTCTGTGCCTTTTAACGAGTGACTTGACCTCTCTGAATGCCAGGTTCTCATCTCCGGGACAGAACAAGGCTTACTAACCTGCAGAGTGGTTGTGGGGTTAGCGACCGACCATCGCAAAAATATCCATCAAAAGCTAAGCTCCTAGAGGACCACGTGGGGCCTCTGGTGCTGAGGGGTGCTTCCTTCCAGGTGAACACAACCCCTGTCCTCCTGGTGGGTCTGCGCCCTGGCCAGCTCCAGCCCCCAGCCTGGATCACACCGCCCTGGGAAGCCATGAGGCTTTTTGGCCTGCACAACTGAAGCTCCCACCAGAGAGAGTGCTTTCAAGCAGCTCTGTCCTCGGCCCTGGCTTCTGATTTGCTGCGGCTGCCAGAGCTGCCAGCAGCTGACCCCCGCCACCGGGGACAGGGCAGAGTCCACCCCGGACAGGGGGAAGCCCTGTGTCTGACTGGTTGCCAGCTATACCTATTGCACAGCCGTGGACCCAAGGCCTCCTTTCACCATCAGTTAGAGATTTGCTTCCTACCCCATTAAGTTGCACCTCGTGTTGCCTGAATCTCAAGCTTTCTTCTTTCCTGGTTTACACATTCATTTTGGTAGAAGACCTCCTAAGAAAAGGAGCACAGCATGCATGGGCTGGGAACTGGTTCTGGCCTTGGCATTGAGCCTCAGACTTAAGGAGGTCAGAGAGCCACAGGCACACTTCAACGTCACTCCTGGCATCCATGAGTTTGTGACAGTCCATCATTGTGTGACCTTGAGAGTCACTGTCATATCTAATTAGCACAAAAATGTCAGTAGTCATTAGAATATTTACCTTCAAGTATAAGTCATTATTTTAGATGTATTTTGGAGTATCTCCTTATGTATAGAATATGTTTTAATTCTATAAATAAGTTGAATGTAAAAGTATGTCTAATTCTTCAGCATTGAAATGCTGTCCTAATTAATGAGTTATTTTATTTAAAAACTATTATGAAAACAAAAACACATTTGAATAGTTGAATATATAGAAAACAGATTATCAGTTGATATGAAGGGTAAGATAGGGTGGTTAGTCAGATAACTATTTGAAGAAATTTTTGAACCAAAAATATCCATCAAAAGCTAAGCTCCACAAAAAGGATAAAGAGGTTAAATTACAACATAATCTGAATCATCATAGGATGGTTTGATGTACCAGCGTTCACAACACTAACAAAATAAACTTTAAGAACCATGTTTCGCTTTTTGTTACTTAATTCTATTTAGGCCACGGCTATTTCAAGACATTTTGTGAGGAGGTACTTCGTCCCTTCAGCGTTTCATAAGGAGGAAAAACCTTCAAACATCACCCATGATGAGTCATCTCCAGCCCAGACATAATAATAAATATATAAATAATGCATAAAAAATAAAGTTTTTTTTAGGACAAAATGAGGCGAAAACATTTTCTTCTCACTTGGCTAGTGGTTCTTAACTTGTTCTCTGTCCCTTTCTACCTCCCCTCTCCTCCTGAGACACTAATAACATTCACAGGAGACCCCCTTCTCTGTTTCACATGCGTCTCCCACTCTTTGTCTGTTTTCCATCTTCTCTCTCTCTCTCCTCACTTCAGTATTTTGTTACTAACCTGTCTTCCTCGTCATGAATTCTCTCTTCTGCTGTAAGATGGGCAGCCCACGATGGGATGCTTAATTTAGGTTATTTTTCAGTCCTGTAATTTCCATGTGACTCTGTTTATAGGTTTCAATTCTCTGATGAAATTTCTGTCTTGTCATCTGTTCCTAAAAGTACCAATCAATTGTATTTTAGAATCATGTCTGATAACTTCAAAACCAGGATTATCCATGAGACTGACGATGCTGTACGTATTCTCTCTTGGTGTTTGGTTGTGGTGTTCTAGCTGGGGAAGTCTCAGCAAGAGAACGATGAAATTGATAGAAAACATATTCATAGGACAGGAAACCAATCTTTACATTGCCAATAGAAGAATCATTGTGAAGAAAGTAAGTGATTTAGGAATCACATGCAAAAAAATTCATATACATCCTTAAGCTGTATGTTAAGATTGACATTATAACAGTGTATTTGAACAGAATTATAAGCCGAAACAAAATAGTGGGCCATTTTCATCATTCTTCTTCTTTAGCCAAAGAGAAAGTACGTAGACTCTGGAATTGTTTTGTCATTTATTTATGTGAGGTAGTCAAACAAGATGAAAAAGGAGACTTGATTATTTTAAAAAATGACTTATTGTGTAGTAATACCAGCTGAGTGGGATTTGCTAACAACCACAAGCTGATTTACAGAGAAACCAACTCATTTGCTAGATCTGCTGTAGAAGTAACTGGAACAATGAACCTTGGCAGTGCCCTTTTTCTTAAGTTATGCCTGGAAAAAAAAAAAAAAAAAAGACACCACCATCCCTTTTCTCTCTTCTCTAGGGAAAATGCTGAATTTGGCGTGCGTGTAATAAAATCTTCAGTGCAGATGGAAAATTTATAGATTCTGTTATTCTGAAAGCTAGTCTTATTTTACTTCCATAGCTGTTTATCCAAGGTTTCATCAAGTACAAATTTGTGTCAGAACAAAAATCTGAAGTTTCGTTATGAAGATATTCCAACAGATTGAACTTGAGTTAAGTAGCATCTTCATCAGCAACCAAATCTCTAAGTAGGAGTTGAAAATGAAATAAACATTGCCTTAGTTATGTGGAGAAAAGAATAGAATAATTACTTGTGAGTACCCCTGGGGTACCCAGTACTGGCAAGGAGACATTAAAAATATATTCTCCCCCCCCCCCCCTCCGCAACTCTGCCCTTAAACCTAAGCGGGAAGTGGGCACCTGTGTGTGACAAACACAATGACCACAGGTGTCATCGAGCAGCCTCCGGAGCTGACAAATGATGGCTGCTGGTTCTAACTCCGAACTTCAAAAACCAGCCCCTAAAACTTGGAATTCTCAAAACATATTAAGTAGTGGTCTCCTTTAAAAATAAAATGTCAGATGTAGTCACGTGTCTCAGGAGTTCATTGGATGATGGTGGCTTTGAGCTTCAGCCAAATATGGAGGTTAGCTGGTCATTCTCAGCATCTCTCATTAAGTGGCAAATATTTAAGACCTGGCTTGTTGGGAGTGCCCTTGAGAGTTGGACCAAATGTAAAATTCTAGGTTGAAGATGATTTTTGCACAGAATATTGAAAGCAATGGTCCATATGTTCTAGCTTCCCGGATTACTATTGAGAAACCCAGGTCCTTCCGATTCCTGCTCCTTTTTATAGGACCTTGAGCACCCTGCCCGTCTCTCTTTAGAAGCTTTTCACTGTTTTCTTTCTTTTTTTAAAATATATTTTATTGATTTTTTTACAGAGAGGAAGAGAGAGGGACAGTGTTAGAAACATCGATGAGAGTCATCGATCAGCTGCCTCTTGCACACCTCCTACTGGGGATGGGCCTGCAACTAAGGTACATGCCCTTGACCCGAATTGAACCCGGGACCTTTCAGTCCCCAGGCTGATGCTCTATCTACTGAGCCAAACCGGTTTTGGCCTGTTTTCTTTATCTACAGTGTTTTAGAAACATCACCGTTCCAGATATGTAGCCTGCCACTTCTGTGATGGGCACTCAGATAGTCCTTCCAACATATAAATTGGTGTTTATTAGTTGGGGGGAAATGCTCTTAAATAAAAATTAAAAAAAATACTTCGATGCTTTCCTCTTCTACTTTCTCTTTCACTAAGTACTGTTGTGAGGATGTTGGTCTTTTTCTCAAGAATTGCCTTGTGACACACTTGAGCTTGAGAACTCTGTAAAGATCAAAATGCAAGGTTCCATAGTCATCTCAGAATCTTCCTTGTTTGTTGGAACAAAACCAAAGCTCTTTACATAAAGGAGGAAGACCAGTGGGTGGGGGTGGATGGAAATACAGGCTTGAGTCGGCCGGTTTCTCTTCCGCTGCCTGCCTCTTAAAACCAAAACAGATTCACACCTGACAGCAGAGAGAGAAACTGGCCCCACCCCAGACAACTGGTTTCCATTCTCAGCGTGGCTGGCCGCTGACTGCCGCGGGACCGTGGGCCGGCCGCATCCACATCTGGGCCGCTGCCCCTGGACTAGGGGTGTCGAACTCAATCAGAGAAGGGGCCAAAATCTAAAATCCAGCCTAAATAGCGGGCCCAATGGTTTACTGAACAGTCATAAACTGACAATGTCATAAACTGACAGCGGAGTGCAGTGATGACAGCGCGGTGCGGGCCACATTGCAAGGCGTGGCGGGCTGGATTTGGCCCGCGGGCCTTGTGTTTGACACATGTGCCCTGGACTGTAAATGGAAATGTGAAAGGTGCTGCGGGCCTGACCTGATCCAACAATAGGGGCTCCTCCTGCCCAGGGGTGTGAGGAGCGAAGAGCAGGAAGTGGAGTCAGCCATGCTCCCTTCAAGTGGAAGGAATTTTTGTGGCAGGGACACCAGACTTGGTAGTTTTTAAGGTAGTGCATGTGTTTCTCTCTCCTCCACCCAGTGTTTGCCCAGCTGCGAGGGAGGAAGAGTTTCAAATGACAATTGCAGAGACAGGTTTTCAAGGCGACCATGGGACAGGCGCCTCCCACGAGGGCAGGCTGCCTAGAGCATGGATGATGTCACCTGTGAGGGAAGACGGTCCGCCTCTCTCAGTTCCCCATGCCTTGATGTGGAGCCCAGAATCCAGACCTGGCTATGGGACCAGTGCTTCTGTGAGATCAGAGGCCTGTGGCTGTCGTGTTTGTGTTGTTTTGTTTTGTTTTGTTTTGTGTGTGTGTGTGTGTGTTTTAATTTTTTAATTGATTTCAGAGAGAAAGGGAGAGGGAGAGAGAGATGGAAACATTGATGATGAGAGGAAATCATTGATTGGCTGCCTCCTGCATGGCCCACACTGGGGATCAAGCCTGCCACCCGGGCATATGCCTGACCAGGAATCGAAGCCTGACCTCCTGATTCCTAGGTCAACGCTCAACCGCTGAATCACACCCCGGCCGGGTGGGGGCTGTCATTTTGACTTGAAGAGCTTACCCCTTGGGGGCTTTATCTCAGGATAACCAAGATGTCTTTCTCACCTCCCAGGCCTCTCTGCCTGCCCCCGCTGTCACTGACACGGCCTGGCTTAGACTGTGGTGAAGCCTCCTCACTTTCACTCAGCCTCCCGCCTGGCCCCTCGCGCACAGGTCTGACCAGTCACTCCCGTGTTAAACCCCAGGAGGGGACAGGAGGCTTTTCCGTGTCCTTGTCATTCAGCCTTGCCTTGCATAAAGAGCAAAGCAGTTTTAGTTTCACCTGGCCATTTCTGTCATCCCTCATCCTTGCCTGTTAAAACAATTGATCAAATACTTTCCTGTAGTTCATTTTTCCCCTCTTCACAGTTGAAATGCTTGCAAGCTATTTTTATTCTTTTAGTGGTTGCCCTCAAAGTTTGTCACACATATTTAACCCAAAATATTTTCTTCCTTTATTGATTAAAGTACTACATATGTCTGTATTTCCCCATTCCCTCCTTCCCCCCTTCCCCTGCTCATGCCCTCACTTCTCTGGTATCTGTGTCCATTTTAATATATATATATATATATATATATATATATATATATATATATATATTAATTTTTATTTTATTTATTTATTTTTTTACAGAGAGGAAAGGAGTGAGAGTTAGAATCATCAATGAGAGAGAAACATCAATCAGCTGCCTCCTGCACGCCCCCTACTGGGGATGTGCCCTTGACTGGAATTGAACCTGGGACCTATCAATCTGCACGCCCAAGCTCTATCCACTGAGCCAAACCGATTAGGGCATCTGTGTCCGTTGTTAACCTAAAATCTTAAAGTTGAACTATATTTTCCATCCTCTCCTAGAATTTAGCTCAATTTCTCTCCCTTTGAACTCAGAGTGCTGTTTAAGATATATATATTTTTTAACTCGGCAAATGACATTTTGAATTTACTGCTACAGTTACCATTTATTTGCTTACCATCATTTCTTGCAAATGACGCCATATTGTTGGCATCATTTTCTTCCTTGAAGTTTATTTTTTTAATCCTCACCTGAGAACTGTGCCACGCTCAGCATGGCCAGGGGTGACCCTGAGGAAGGATGGTGAAGGATTAAAGAGAATAAAGCCTGGGCTAGGTGGGACGCTGTTCTCAGATGGAGAGACAGTGCCACAGACTGCAAGCCGAGTCTTTATTTTATAGCCAGATTCCACGAGGCAAAGTAAGGGCGTGGTCAAGATGTTTACAATGTTCTCTCGGGTTTCAAATCTACTCAATTACATGCACCTGAACTCTACCAAGCTTTGTTTGGCAGCACTTGCTGCACCTCCTGCAGTCTATATCACTTAGCCACCGGGGACCACAGGTTTGGACCATAAGGTCAAGCTTACAACTATATATAGCCTTTGGCTATAATTGTGCCGGGAGGGCTTTGCCCTCCAAGCTGGGACTTGCACATGGCTTTGCCATGAGAGGGCCGTGCCATCTCATTAGTGCGAGGCTTGAACCTGTCCAAACGCTATAGCTGCTCTCTACATAGAACACATTCATTGGTTTTTCACACACATACACACACAGAGAGAGAGAGAGAGAGAGAGAGAGAGAGAGAGAGAGAGAGAGAGAGAGAGATGTGAGAGAGAAACGTCGATTGGCTGCCTCCTACATGCACCCTAATCAAGGCTGTGGATCGAACCTGTAACCTAGGTATGTGCCCTCACTGGGAATTGAACCTCCCATCTCTTGTGCATGGGACAATGCCCCAATCACCGGAGCCCCCCCAGCCAGGGCCCTTGAAGTTTACTCTTCAGAATAGTTCCCCGGGTGGTAGATGCTCTCCGTTTCACTTCCTGTCAGTATGTTGCTCTTAGTCATGAGTGACACTTCTGCTGAGTACACAAGTCCAGGTCGACAGCTATTTCCACTCAGTACTTCAGGGCTCGTCTTCTGGTTTCCATTGTTCTGTGGAGAAGTCAACTGTCATTCTAACCGTCCTTTTTAAGTCATCTGTCTTTCCTTTCTGGCTGCTTTCAAGGTCTTCTGTCTTTGACGTTTTACTACACTGTGTCTAGGCATGGATTTGTTTTTAATTTATCCTCCTCAGGATAGTTTATACTTCCTGGATCTGGGTTCATCTGCGTTTTCCATCATTTCTAGAATCTCCTTATGCCTCGCCCCCATTCTCTCTATATTTTCTTTTTCAGAACTCCAATCAGATATATGAGGCCTTCTCATTCTTTCTTTGATGTAGAACTCTTTTCATTTTGTACGTATTTTTATATTTCCTTGCTGCATTCTAAATAAATTCTCTTTTGGTGTGTCTAATCTTCTGTTTTATCCATCAAATGTGATTTTCATTTCAGTGCTTCCATTTTCCATTGCCAGGAAGTCCATTGTTTGTTATTCAAACCTGTCAGTCGTTTCTGTTGGTATTCTGCAGTAAACTTATCTCTGCAATGGCATCCTTGTTGGATTGAAACAGAAGGCAGGTCAAGGAACAATTCAGGATGAATATGTTAAATACTCAGAACTAAATGAGGGTGAAATCACCACATATCAAAGCCGGTGGAATGCAGCATATGCGATGCTTGGAAACTTTTATATCCTGAAATACTTTCATCAGAAAAGAAGAAACGCTGGAAATGAATTAGGTAAGACTCTACTCTAGGAGTTTAGAAAAAAAAACAGAAAACCCAAAGATAGTAGAAAGAAGGAGATAATAAAGAATGGAAATTAATGAAATAGAAAACAAAGAAGTAGAGAGTAAGCAAAGCCAAAGTTGTTGGCTCTTTTGAAAGAATAGTCTCTACTCATTGTCTTCACACCCACAATTTGGCTTTTACCCTCATCATTCTCTGAGAAAGAAAGTCATAAGAATGTCTTGCATGCCAAAGCTTACACGCCCGCTGTCAGGAGTCCCACCTCCCTTGCCTTCTGGGTGGCCATGGGTATTTTTGACTCCTCCCTGAAGTTCAGACTCAACTATCTCGACTGCCTGCTCAGTGTCTCCACTCAAACATCTAATGAGCATGTTAAACCGAGGTCCAACCTTGAGCCCTGAAGTCCCCCACCCCCAGCCTGTCTCCTCTTGTTATTTCCCTTCATCAAGAAAGGTCAACTCTATTTATTTTTCCTCAAATTGAAAATATTTTACAAGTTGTCCTTGCTTCCTGTCTTGACCTTTTCGTGCTTTTCCTCAAACCCCATAGCCACAACCATCTATTAAAAACACATATCAGCCAAAACCGGTTTGGTTCAGTGGATAGAGCGTCGGCCTGCGGACTGAAAGGTCCCAGGTTCAATCCCGGTCAAGGGTATGTACCTTAGTTGCGGGCACATCCTCAGCAGGGAGTATGCAAGAGGCAGCTGATCAATGATTCTCTCTAGTCGATGTTTCTAACTCTCTATCCCTCTCTCTTCCTCTCTGTAAAAATAATCAAAATATATATTTAAAAAAAACAACAATGCACATATCAGATCATCAAGCCCTCCAGGGGCTTCCATCACCCCTGGATACAATCTGAACTCCTCACCTCGCCCCTCCAGTCAGGCCCGCCTGCCTCTCCATCCAAGGCCACTCACTATTCTTCGGCTCATCAAGGTGCTCCTGCCATCTGGCCATCAAACATGTTTCTGCCTCCGGGCCTTCATACTTGCCATCCTCTCTCTATTCTCCCCCCACCCCCAAGGAAGGGGGGGGGGGTGCAGGCTCATTCTGCCTCTCTACTCGAGTCCTTGCTCAGATGTCTCACCTCAGAGAAGTCTTCTCAACACAGCGTGTGGAATGAATCACACCTGCCTTCCCCATCCACAACACTAGTTGTCTCCTTTGGCCCTGTCTTATTTGTATTTACAACATCACTGACCTCTTATTTATTTTATTCGTTTGTTGGTCTCTGTTATCCATACCCATCCTGGAATGTTTGCAGACTGTTGGGACTTTTATCTGTCTTACTCATCCTGTATCCCCATATTGCGAACAGTGCTGAGGACACCTTGGAGTTGAATCAATATTTAGTGAATGTCTGAATGAATGACTAAATGCACGAATAAACCGACTTGGCTGGGAAGAGCAAAGAGGCATAGGACAGACAGAGGTTGGGGAGGGTTGTTTTAACTCTCCATTGCCACCTTCTTCAGAAAGCATCTGGATTCCCAGCCACGTGGTCCTTCTCTCTCCGCCCCCGGCATGTCCTGCCTCTTCGTGGCGTTTATTCCGTTTTTATTCCGGATGCAGTTGGACTGTGACCTTGAGAACAGGGACTGTATCTCATTCACCTTTGCACCCCTGATGCCGGGCCCAGTGCCTGTCACACAGCAGATGCTCACTCGGCGCTGTTGAGTTGGGCTGAACTCATAACTGGCTACACTAACTCTAACTTCAAATGTCTTCAGCCTAATTGTCAGCTGAGTCACTTCTGCCAAAGCAAACCAGATCTAAAAACTATGAACCAAAACACTAGATGGGATTAGGCCCGTTTGGGGGTCATTTTCCTGATAGGTCCCTGAGGGTAGGGACTAAATATAAGCAACCAATCTTTGTAAGCCTTCCAGTGACCCAGCACTAATGATTATAGAATGTACTTTGTAAATAAACAAATGTTGCTTGAATACATAAAAATAAAAAAATAAAAAACCTCTTCCCTCTCTCCATTTTTTTTTTTTTCTTTTGGGTTTCCTAATTTGCAAATTGTCTCTGAGGACAGTCTCTAGGACCCCTTCAAACTAGATTTGTTAAAAAATTCTGGCTTCTTTTAGAAGGATGCTGGTGGCTGTTGGGCCCCAGCTGGTGAGAGCCACAGACACTTCATTCTGTGGCTAGGGTGGCGGGTGGCTTTGCCCTGCGCATCCCCCACTCTGCGGACGTGCTGCGAAGCCAGGAACCATGGCCCCCCCCCACCCCCCCCCACCCCGAGGGCTCTCTGACACCTACCGGCTCCGGAGAAGCGGAGGGGGACTTTTGCTTTTTGAGAAACTTTGCTGGCCCTTGAGGATGAGCTGCAGGCTCTGCTGGCAGCTGGGCGGCCCCTCTCCTTGGCTGTCAGTCTCCCTGGTCCTCCCGCCCAGGGACACAGGCCCGGGCTGAGTGTGCGGCTGCCCTGGGCCCTCGGCCTGAGCCAGGCGCACAGGATCGTGGGTGGAGGAAGAAGGAAAGGGCCGGAGTCGGGAAAGAGTACCGTGTGTCCTATAAATCAGAGGCGTGTGCCAAGTGGAAAAACACCCAGTCCGCAGAATGTTTCTTCTTGTGTTTCTTGGAAGCGGTTCCTCAAAGGGGTAAGATGAACCGAGCCGTTCCTGCCCGAGCAGGTGCGGGCTGCTTCCCTCTGCCCTGCCTGCACAGGGCTGCCGCTTCGGGATCTGGTCTGAGGGGTGCTGGGTCCCGAGTGCCCAGAGGGAACTGGTGCCCCTTCGAGAGAATGTCCTCGCCCCACTGGAGGCTTCCAGGGGTCCAGGCTTCTCGCTCTTGAGCGCTTCGGGGTCCCCCGTGGACAGCATGGCTCCTGTAAGCGGCAGCCCCGGCGCAGACGACCCTCAAGCCCGCGTGGGCCTCTCCCTGGGGCTGCTTCCTCTGAGAACCCCAGGAGGGCTGGGCTTCTCCTGAGACCTCCTTAGGGGCAGACCCGTGGGGGTCGCCCGGAGCTCCAGCCCTGGCACACCCTCACACCCGGATATGGAAGAGCAGCCCCCCAACTGCAGCAAACTTGGATCCCCATAACTTCTCAGGGAAGGCTGGCTTCCTGCTGGGAGCGGCATGGCCAGGGCTGGGGCCGGCTTGTGGGCGGCTCCGTCAGCAGCTGTCAGAGGTGGTGTGTCCCAGGGGTTAGGGGTGCGCTCATCTCACAGGACGGCGGGGAAGCAGCTTAGCCTCAGAGGCTGTCTGCTCATCTGAGAATGGGAGAGATCCCAGCACCTGCCTCCCGCTGCTCCGAGGACGGCGTGGGGCAGCTTGTGATGGGAGGAGCCCGGTGCCTGGCATTTGAGAGGGGCTCGGAGTGCAGGTGATGGTCGTTAAGCTGAGAGCCAGGAACCTGAGTTGCGAGGATTTGTGGTCTCTGCACGATGTTCAGCAGCTCCTTTCACACGCAGGAGCCACGATGGATGGGGAGTGGGGGGCCGGGGAGTGGAGCAAGGCTGCAGTGGAATGGCCAGTCTGTGAGCGAAGCCTGACCCTCAGCCGGGCTCCAGCCCAAAGGACGGGGAAGGGAGTGAGGACTGTCTGAGTCTCTGCTGGCCTGCCCGCAGGGCCACCACCTGTTGGAGGTGCGCTATCACCCCCGTTTCCGGTGAGAAAAGTGAGGCTCAGACATGTTAGCCTCGTGGCTCACGCTTCACTTGGCGAATGCGCACCAGGCCTGGGACTTGCACGGAGTGTGGGACTTCCTTCCTGGGATTCCTGCCTCCCGGTGCCGCCACCAGCCCGTGCACTGACTTCTGAGTGTGAGAACCCACCCTGAGCGGAGTCTCCGTGAATGGAAAGCGCCCTCACCCTGCTAGCCAGAGTGAGCGATCGAACCCCTCCTCCCTGTTCACCCCAAAACCCACACTTCACACCTGCCAAGCCAGGCCCCCAAGAACAGGTCTGCGATGGTCCACGGTGAGGCTGCCGCCAGGGCTTTCTGGGGCCTGGTGTCCTGAACCCCTAGCTCCTGCCCCTTCCGTAAGCCTGTGCCTCCAGCTCTCTGCAGGGGCTGAGCCCCCCTGTCTTTCTCATAAGTCCCCTTTGCTTTGGTCCCCAGCTGGCCCCTGCCTCCCGCCTGGAGGAGCCTGGCCCAAAGCCACAGCTGGCCTGTGAGGACAGAGAGCCTCCAAGCTGCATGTGGCATACCAGACCCTGAGGCTCCATCGGTGCCCCCTCGGGGCCCTCCCGGGGCCCCACCCTGCTGTGGGCTCCTGAGGCCGATGAGAGGAAGGACGGACCTACCTCTAGGTCACCTGCACATTTACTCCTGGGCCTGAGCTGTCCCGAGCCCCTGGATGGTGGGACCGAGGCCCTGGCCCAGTCCTTTCTGGTGGCACCTCACAGGGTGCCACATAGGGTGCCATTAATGCCCGGACACAGCCGGGGAATCCGGGGGAGGGGCCGGGCCGAATGCTCCCTGGGCACAGCTCAGGAGCTCGGTGTCCCTCCCTTCAGGTCAGGCCTCCTTGTCACCATGTCCTCGGGTCAAAGGCAGCTGGGTCACTTCCTCCTTTGGGGTCACTCCTCCTCCATTTTGGTCTGACCAACCCCTCCACAGCCTGCAGCTCTTCAATGCCTTAAACAAAATAATTTTCCTTTTGTTTTCAAAATCTCATTTGGCTTTTTAAAATGTCCTCCACGCGAGGGTGCGTGTGGAAAGTCTGCAGGTAACTTCAGCCCCGGGATAGTCTCCCCTCCCCTTCCTCCCCCGTCTCCCCAGCTTCTCATCACACAGACCTGTAGACGCTGGGATGGCTTCTCTCCCCTCTCTCTCCTCGGGGACCCAAGTCTCTAGATCAGGGGTCCTCAAACTTTTTAAAGTGGGGGCCAGATCACGGTCCCTCAGAGAGCTGGAGGGCCGGACTATATGAACTACTAATTCCTACTGTAACACCTCGGCTGCGCTCACTGCCCAAAAAACCTGGCGGGCAGGATCAGACTCCTCTGTGGGCTGCATGTGGCCCTCGGGCCATAGTTTGAAGACCCCTGCCTAGGTGATCTCAACAAGTCCCAGCGGCTACCTGCTGATCAGCCAGATTCCTATCTGCAGCCCAGACTCCTGAACTGCGGGTTCCTGCGACCAACAGCGGACACTCCACACCCGCTCAGATGTCTGGGAGGAAGTGCAGGATCTCCCAACGGCGCCCCTCCTCAATCTCAAACGGGATGTGTTTCCTTTTCGCCTTGTTTGTTTCAGCCGATTCCTATCACAGCCGGCAACCCTGTCCTTCCCTGAATTTCAGTCAACTGCTTCTCCTCCAAACCCGGGAATCAGGACGGTTTGGATTCTCCTGCTCTCTCCCCGCCGCACCCTCCTGCCCCACCCCCAGCAGGCTCCTCTCCGAGTCCCAGCAGCTCCGGTACATACCTTGACTGGGAAACATTCCTGGCTCACCCATTGACCCTGGTCTCGCCCAGAGGACACTGGAGTATCATCGTTGGCTCTGTGTCTCCCGTGCCTCACAGGAGAGTCTTACCACATACATGTTCAATGAATGTTTCAAGAAAAGAAAAAAAAAAAGTGTCCAAAAGGACTCGAGCGGCATTGTATAAACAAGGATAGCTGTGAGTGGTGCTGGAAGGAGACCTGACTTGGGGAGGTGACGCACAACACAGGACACAGATGATATGTTACAGAACTGTATACCTGAAACCTATAGAGTCTTATTAACCAAAGTCACCCCGATAAACCCCATAAAAATAAAAAATAAAGTACCATAATTACAATTTGATTTTTAAATTCCACTAAGTATACTATGCCATAGTTATCAGCTAAAATTATTTGTGGGGTTCAAATCGGACTTTTTCTAGGTCCGGCTTCCGATATGAGATATTTTTCATCCTCTAATAACTTTTACCTGTTAGTTCAAAGTCCTTTCTAAGGGGAGGCCACATTTGGAAAGAAACGGAAGTCTTTTTAAGGCAATATTTGTCTTCTGTCTGGCAAACATTTCATCACTGACTTGGTTTCAATGGGGCATGAGCCCTGGATGGCAGAATCCTGTGCTGAGGTTACTGTAGGTCCCAGCAGGTCCTTAGTCACAGGCTTACCCTCTGTTAGTCAATGTCAGGGTGCAGCGAAATGTAAGTCAGAGATTTTACTACAACTCTAAAATAAAAGGGGGTGGGGTGGGGAGGGAGGGAGAGAGGGAGGGAGGGCTGGAGAGGGAGTGGGAGAAAAGGGAGGGAGAACAAGATTGATTGGTTAGCGCCCTCTGGTGGCACACATTTCTTACTGCTGAACTGTTTCAAAACACTACCCATGCTATTTCTGGGAGTCATCTAAAGTTTTGATAAGTATTTTCAGGGAAGTCCTGTAAACTCTTCCAAAATGACATCTCTCATCCCTTTTTTTCCTTGTAACCTATGGGCCATTTGGAAGATATGGAACCCAGACTTTCCGAAGGGAAAGCCACTGCAGGAATCTGGGCGGTGCCCCTGAGCCACGGACACTGGGTCTCTGGGCCTGAAAAGGACTGTGTGAGACTGTGTTTTTGCAGGTCTTTGTGAAGTGCCTGTCCCTTCTTGGGTTCAAGGCTAGTCCCATTCCCTCATTCCCAATGCTTCTTCAGGTATCTGTGCCTTGTCAAATAGCTCCTTTCTCCCTCCTCTTCAAGCTCTCCTTCCTCTTAAAATTCAGTTCACACGTCAGTTACTTGAAGAATCTACTCTGTGAGAAACCCCTACTCCTAATATGAATGCTATTTGCATGTTGTTGACCGTCTTTTTGTAACTCAGTGAAATAATAAAAATTTCAGGTACTGGCAGACAGAGGGAGGCCCAGATTTTATCAAATTACAGTCACTCGGGGATCCTTGTTCTCTTATCTGGACCTGCTTTAGTTGCTTCTGAAAAGGCAAGTCCACAATTAATTACATTCACAATGTCAGGTTCCTAGTTTAAAATTTTGATTAAGTTGAAATCCAGTGTGCCAGGAAGAAGTAGACCTGGAGGATTTAAACTGGCTGGTATTTCAGGTTTTACCACTACTTTGCTTGATGCTCCCTGAGTACAGGGTTTTAAATATCTGCATTTATAGGTTATGAACTACTATCTACAGTTTAGCTGTTTTCTATTCCTTAAGCACAGTCAGGTCAGATTTTAATGTGAGTGAGATCCAGTGATTTGGGTATTGTGGAGCTTGATGATCTCAGAGGTTGGACTAGACTAGGTCTTAGGAGATAACAGGCCCAGTAATACTATTCTAGTTTTCTTTGAGATGAAGTAAAAATTACCTTTAAGCCCGGTCTTCACCTTTCTATAACATCAAGGAACGTGACACGATCAGCCGAACCAGAGAATATATTCCCTGAATGTGGGAGACGGAAGACTGTCAGTTACTATAAGAGGCAAATGTGTTCTGTAATAGGAAGAAGATTGAACCTGTTGTCATCACTGGGTACAAATGAAGGATAAACAAAGACTTTTCACTTAAAGAACATCTTTATTGGATCTTTAATATACAATATTACCTTTAATTTATAAAAATCACATACAGAGGACATGACTGGAAATCAGTTCAGGAGCCGTCAGTGGGTACTGATTCAAAGAAATGACACTTACCCCACTCAAATAGTTTAAGGAAAATTCCATCAGTGAAAATTTGCGACTAGTGGGATTGAGCAATGGCATTTCAACTTCCCAATCCAGTAATTAAAACAGGGGATACTTTAATCCAACAAAAGCTAACTTCCAAATTTCCTAAAAAGTAACTTTCCCCAGGAGCTGAGCTTGTCTCCATGGAAGTTTCTGGTATGCAATCGGCAGTCCAATTCTGCAGTTGTTTAAAATCCTGTGTGTGGGTTCCCGTGTCACTCACTCCCTTTCACACTGAGCTGCTGTGGCCTGCATCGTGTGTTGGACTTAGAGAGGCAGCTCACTTACAATGTGTGCTCCCTGTCCCTCTGACTACAGGCTTCTCCTCTAGAATTTCCAAAACTTGTGAAATATTTGATAAACTTCTTAGTGAGACATCTATTAGCTCAGGATGATCGGTGCATTGCAGTGTACCTACTGGGAATAAGGTGCTGTCATTTCATGGGTTCTGCTGGGCTCACGCAAAGTTTAAAATGGATGACTTGTTCAACATGAAGTGTAAGGTTGAGACTGGGAGATACCCGAATTTAAGTCTGATGCCTACTGGCACTCTGAAATAATGCTATTGACTAGTGAAGGGCGTCAGGAGAGTTGTGCAGAGAAGGGAGCTATCCTTTGGCTACCACTTTTCAGATGCGGGCGGGTCTAGAAGGAGCAGGGGCAGGGCCCTTCTGCAGTCTAAAAGGGCAACAGTGGCTGCCAAGTGGCACATAATCCGTTTTCTGCTGCTGAACATTTTTCGAGACTGGATTCTGCAGCACAAAGGTCAGCGATCCCATCGTACAGTTGGAGGGCGAGAAGCACTCAGGCGGAGGGGTTCTGCAGCCCCAGTAATCCCGAGTCTTGGGCTGAACGAAGGTGAGTGAGCAGGCAGAACTTAGAGAGGATGACTATTTCGACACCACAGAAACACTTCACCCTACCTGGGGACCCTGGAAGTGTGGCCTGAAATACAAGGCAAGGCCAGCATAGTGGCTGCCAGCACACCCCAGAAACAAAAAGTGTGCCTCCCTCATGAGAGCTGCATCATGAAACCTGAAGAGACCCCAGAGGAGCATATCTATCTTCAAGACAACAAAATAGATAGCCTTAGGTTACACAAATACATACAATCTCACACATACACATCTTTTCGCTTTAAAAACGAATTACAGAACTCAAATATAAAGGAAAGATGCAATCAAATAGGACAGGGTCTTACACCAATTTAAACTCTGGGATTAACATTAATAACTGTGACCCGTGCGAAAAGTCCAGCCCTCCATGTTTCTCTAAATAAAGTTTTATTGGAACACTGCTATGCCCCTTCATTTACATACTGCCTATATCTCCTTTCCTGTTTCAGCTGCAGAATTGAGTAGCAGAGACAGAGACTGGATGGCTCACAAATAAATATTTGTTTAGACCTTTACAGAAAAGCTTGATAAGCCATAAGCCAAAAGGAACATCCCCATCATGACCTAAATGAGCCAAAGTAACAGGAAATCACTACCACCAATGTTCTTGAACCAGAATAAGTGCATTAAAATATCTCCAGACCATATTGGGTTATTCCAATATTCTGCTTAGAAGTTGTGCAGCCAAACTCAGTTAACAACTGTTTTTATTAGTTAACAAATACACAGTATTAAAAATCTCTCTGTGTATACTTGTATTTGTGTATAAATCTATGTAAAGAGTGGATAAGATATGAGCTGGCCAATTTGAGGGGAAAGAAACCTAATGAAAAATAAGATCTCAAAATACTATTATTGGGAACTATTGTTTGAAACTTAGAAATAGGTTAGTATATTTCTCTTTATATTTAACAGCATGGAACCACCAGGAGGACACACAACAGAGCAAAAACAATACACGACCGCAAGTTTTACCCATGAATTATATGCCAAAAATTTTGAATAAAAAATAAGCAGCATTTCTAGAAAACATTAATTTTTAATTATCTAATTAAAGTGATTTAGCAAAATAAGAATGTTTGCATTTATTTCCAAATATTTTAGTCCAAGTTGCATCAGACATCAAATATTCCTTTGACATTTTTCCAAGAAATGTTAGTTATTAACTTACAATTATAGCTATTGGGATTATATAGTAACACACTGTTTAAAATATAAACAACTTCCATTACTCTCCATTTCAGTGAGATATACAATGCAGCATTTTGCAACGTGATCCATGCTGGGAAACATTTGAAATGGTATGAACTCCTCCCACAGAGAATGCTCCTGGAGCCTCAAAGTGTTCTAATGCTGGAAAGGGCCTCGCATGCTGCTGGCACGCAGTGGGCACTGCCCGTCTGTTCATCATTCTCTCCCTCACCCATGCATTCACTCAGAGAAATCCAGGCTTAAGGAGACACTGCCCAATGAGAATGGCAAGCACAACCTTTTACCGGCATCCCTGTAGTTTTGACAAAGACTTTGGCAACAGAGAACAACGAAGATGACCAAAATTTCAAACTGCTAGGTTAAAATCTACCAAACAAGGCCTGGATCGCCCTAGCTGACACCACAGGAAATCAGGGTCAACCTTCCACAGAAGGAATGCATTCCCTCAGTACCCGCTTACACATCAACATCTGCTCAGGAACAGGAATGAGCTGGTGTCGAGAGACACACACCACACAGCCCGTGCCCACCGGGAAGGAAGACCCCTCTGCCTGAGGACTTACTTTTCTGCACTGGGTCTTCTTTTTGGTTAGGTCCACATTCTCTTGGCCTTAACAACTTTACCCTGGTTTGAACAAAAGGTGTGATTCTAAAACTGTAAAAAAAATAAATGTAGCCCTGGCCGGTCTGGCTCAGTGGATAGAGCGTTGGCCTGCGGACTGAGAGGTCCCAGGCCAAGGGCATGTAGCTTGGTTGCAGGCACATCCCCAGTAGGAGGTGTGCAAGAGGCAGCTGGTCGATGTTTCCCTCTCATCGATGTTTCTAACTCTCTCTCTCTCCCTTCCTCTCTGTAAGAGATTAATAAAATATATATATTATAAAAAAAAATAAAGGAATGTAGATGGTAGAGGGGTATTCCAACATGTGTTTTTGTTTTGTTTTGTTTTGTTTTTGGTGCCTACCTACTCTTTGAGGAGATACCTGGAAAAGAGCATTTCTAGGTTCTTTGCATAGGTTCTATACATGTAATGAATTATTTAACCGGTGTCAATTCAGAAATAGGCCTGCAAAATGCAAAGGACTATCAAGGACAGAAGGAAATAAAGAATACTCTTGGAAAGCAAGCAGAATATAGCTTAAGGACTGATCTCGGAGGAAATGATTTTAAAAATCCGTAACAAAAATCAAACATGACACTGGGCAAGTCATTTGCAGCTGACTTTAATTTAATCGCCTTTGGTATCCAGAGGAAAAACTGGACGCATTACCAGAAGCTCACAGTAGGGCAGGGGCGTGGTGAAGACCCTCCCACTGTCCTTCTCAGACTCTTTGCTTGTGCACTTCTTTGCCTTCCTTTACGCCCAGTCATTTGAGAAATACAACAGAGCACTTCAGGAGTGAGGGTTGTGTGTGATTCCTTAAGAACTTCCTGGGGAACCCGGAAGGGCCCCTTACTCTGAATTCTTCTGAACTAAGCAAGGAAGGGCTCCTGGCCATCTACACATTCTGGATCATTGTCAACTCAAGTTTTTAATTTTTTAGAACCAAATATTTTCTTTCCCGTTCTCTTCTTAAATAATAGTCATCTACCCTTCTCATTTAAAATCTTAATTTTCAAGTAGTAAAAGATATCACAATTTCAAAGTATGAGCTAAAACCAAACTCTCTTAAAGACTTAAATAATATATCTGGCTCCACATCCTTATTTTCTATGAATACTGGAAAACTTGGGAGTGGTTATCATTATTGATCATTTGCTGAAATGTGAAAACTATTTGTGGGATAAGATGATCACCCTTAGAAAATATTTAATTATATTAATTTGTAAATTTCCTCCCAATTTAAGTCTACATGCCCATGAAAGGCTAAAAAGAAGTATCAAAATAAGGGAATAGGCCTTCAGAATTCCAAGGAGGGATTCTTGCACATTGTTTCATGAAATCTGCAAATTCAGACTAGATATTAGAATAATTATACTACTCCCAACTTTTATTATCAATGGGAGCTGTTTATATTAAATATAAAGAAGAAAAAGTGTCCTGCACTAAGACATAAATTCAAGGGACAGAAAATGTATAAGCATTAGACATTTATCTTACAATATAGTTCTTGATAAAATTTAAGTTCTTTCCCCAAATATAAAGAAATAATTAATTTATTTAAAAAGAATTATCTTTGCAAAATCTATTGATGGCATGAGAAAATCCTTTAGCTCTATCCCAAATTCAGTGTAATATGATTAATTACATCTTACTTCTATTACTAAAAATTATTTTGCAGCTATTTTGGTTAACTCTTTGGGTTCCTTTAAATATCCTTGGAGAAAATAAAAGTTAAGTTTATTTTTACATAAGAATATTTTTGAAAAGCCCAGTCATCTGATGAGATAATAAAGGATCCCATGTCCCCATTTCAGATAGACTACTTAAGGACATTTTACTGTATGTATTTTGTTCTTGATTTAATAGGCTGGAAAAGTAATTTAGCTCACCAAGGAAATTCAGAGCTGCATAACAGTATAATGAATTTTGCCCAGCCACATAAATAAAGTTGTAAGTAGAGGGATTCTACTATGTTTATAATGGGGTTAAAATGTACTTGGTAGATTTGCTGGTTTGGAAAAATAGCCTACCAAAAAAACCAACACTTTCTCTTAGAACAGGTTTCAAGGCAACAAACTGGCATCTCCTCCACTTTTCGTCATGCTACCAACACGAGACTGAATGACATGCACCAAATTCCCAAGCCAGGCTCACAAGTAGTGGTCATGACAAACAGCTTCAATCATTCCATATGGAGACAAAGGCTTGAAGAATAATTCTTTGTAAGATCACACCCCAGAGAAAGTTAAAATTAACCAAGAAATTTCAGTGGAATGGATTGGGACTTGAAATGGTTGCCAGTCTGGTCATCCAACGGGGAACCCGAAAATCCAGACAAGGGTATTTCTGTTTCTTTTCCGAGTCTTCTTGCTGCTGATCCAGTTACACAGTTTTTTGGTTCTTGTTTATTTTAGTTCATTCCATTATTAAAAATGGAGAAAAGGGGGCTAAACAATGCGTAAATATTTGATTTGAAAGCTGCTCCACTTCGGGAGAAGACAAATGGAAACTGGTGCCACAGCCATCCCGGACTCCTGAAGACGCTCCACGCTCTGGCTTATTCTTAGGAAGTCAAGCCTCCAGGTTCCTGGACTCGAAAACCAGTATTCAGAGAGTAACTGGCTGCACTGTTGATGTGACCGTCTCGTTAAGAATCCAAGTATACCAGGTCTCCATCCTACACACACCGGAGTACGTTTTGGTCAGGTATAAAACGGAATTATTTCAAAGTTGAGATATCTACACGTTGAAAGTCTGTGGGGAGCGAGTCACATTTCACCCTGCCATGCTGACGCAGAGGTCCGGGTTTCCAGAAGCCCCTTTCCAGACTCCGCCGTAGGGTCCATGTAAACAAAACACAGGTGAGAATGGTCTTTCCGGAGCTGCTTTCATCGAACAGCAGGGTTTCCTGAAAGTGTGGTGTTGGCTAAATGCAACACGGGCAGAGGGTGAGCCTCTGTATTGAACACCCAGTGGTCTAAAGGTAAAAGGTCATCCCCGGAGAACAGCAGATACAAATACCTGAAAATAAAAGGAGCTCCAGTTAGAATTCCACAAGAACATCCCATGGTCCAGTTAGAATGGCACAGGACACCAGTAACTGCTGTGAGCAGCTTTCATGAAAAGCACACCAGAGGACAAACCCCGCCACTCATATGACATAAAGCAAAAACACTGTGTTCCAGAACTGCACGTAAGAAAACCGTGAGCTGCACAACCCGAGCTCTGAAATGAGAGGGCTAAGGACAAGTTCACGTACCTGTTTGAAGTACATAAAACAATGCTGTAAAATGGCATAAACAAACCACTTCATAATTTTCAGACATTCTTTTAAACATAACTTCCATCAATCAGTCATATGTTTTGGCAGCTTAGATAGCATAACTAGAAATCCATTACCTGACATTGGTAAATAAATACTGAAGTAAATAAGTACACTATTAGGACATAGCAAGAACTTTTATGCACTAATATATGAATAGTTTTTGCAGGTGCTGCCAACTATTTAATAGAGGTTCCAGAAAGATGAATGTATAGGAGGCTTAACAATTATTAATCTCTTTTCATGGGTAATAGCATTGTTTATAGGAAGGCGAGGATTCCTGACCTCTCCACGAAACGGGCAAGCCACAGTGGTCACTTAGAAATAAAACATGACAGATCTGGCACGCACAACGATTCTTACCTATCATGCTGGGCAAATTCCAATCTGAATTCTACTAGGGGGTCATGGAAGTGCACATAAAAAACAACTTATATAGAGTCAGGAAATCCGGGTTCTAACTCCTGACCTTAGTAGCAATTAGCTGGCCTTACGAGGCTTCAGTAGAGAACTCCTTTACAGTATTTTAGCTAAGATTTATTTTAAACATCGGGACTTTAATATTTTCTCTGCTTACTGTCACAGTTCAGGATGAGAGAGTAAAACACAAAGCTGACGTAAGCAGAGACTGCGTATGGACTTCTAACTGGTAAAGCTGGGAGTCACAGGCTTCAGCCCCACTCCGGGACCGGAGACCTGCCTGTCTGATGTGTTCACTGGCTGCAGGCAGACAGCAGAGCTGGGAGGCAGCCACAGAAGAGCTGTGCTGGGCCCGCTCACTGTGTCGAGAACAGAAGCATACCCTTGGGGTTCGTGTACACACACGTCTGGGATGCTATGGACGTACTTCAGGTAAACATAAATGCTATAAAAATCAACAAAATAACAAATGTGAAAGTTTTAGATAATAAAAGATGCCATCATTTTAAAATATATTTTTATTGATTTTTTTTTTTTTTAGAGAGAGGAAGGGAGAGGGAGAGAGAAACATCGATGTGAAAGTGAAACTTCCATGGGCTGCCTCCTGCATGTTCCCTGCCAGGTGCCCTGTCCCAGAATTAAACTCGACGATCAACCAACTGAATCACACTGGCCAGGGCAAGATGCTACCATGTTTCCCCGAAAATAAGACATCCTCCGAAAATAAGACCTAGCACATGGAAAGATAAGACATCCCCTGAAAATAAGACCTAGCGCAACTTTGGGAGAAAAAATTAATATAAGACACTGTCTTATTTTGGGGAAACGGTATTATTTTTTAAAAAGGACCTTCATACTACCATAGTGGGTTGAATAGTGCACCTCCCCATCCCCCAATTCATTTCCACCTAGAGCCCAAAAATGTAATCTTATTTTGAAATAGGGCCTCAAGGATCTGGAAATGAAATCCTTCTGAACTTAGATGGGCCCTAATTCCAAGGTCTTACACTTTTACAAGAGAAAGAGGGTGAGATTTGGAGCCACAGATACACAGGGAAGAGGTCACTTGAAGACAGATTGCAGCACTGCTGCCTGGTCCCAGGGTTTGGAGCAAGACTGACGCCTTCAGGCAGAGTCAAACAATGCATGGAGAGCAGAGGCTGACACAAGACTTAAATAACGTACAGTGTACACTTAAAAACTTATACCAAAGTCAATGTTTAAAATTAAAGTAACAGATAAAAAACTCTTTTTAACTTCAGATTATAAATTCAGAAGAGGATGTCAAGGCCGTGGTATACTATTACTAATTTAAATTTAAGATTTTTAACCCAGAGTTTAAAAATAGAACAATTGGAGAAGCATGATCTTTGCTGTGAAATTTGAGAAAAGTCTACAATCTAATTTAGCTACTAGACTACTAGGTACTCTTTTCTTCTAATAAAGATTTTTTTGAAACTGTACTTCAAGAATAGCGATAACACATTACGAATGACACTAACTGGATGGAGCCTGTAGGTATATAAAAAGGTGCTATTAAGTACTTCAGTTTCACTGGGTGTCTTGGTTACCTTCAGAGCTATTTTTAAATACTATTCACTTACATCTCTTTTAGTTTTCTCTTACATAAAGATGAGACACGTGCCCCAGCTGGTTTGGCTCAGGATAGAGCATTGGCCTGCGGACTAAGGGATTCTAGGTTCAATTCCAGTCAGGGCACATAGCGGGTTGTGGGCTCAATCCCCAGTAGGGGGAATGCAGGGGGCAGCTGATCAATGATTCTCTCATCATCATTGATGTTTCAAGTCTCTCTCTTCCTCTCCCTTCCTCTCTGAAATCAATAAAAAAAATAAAAAAATGAGACACCCAATGGAGGTGTTGCCAAAAGTCATCAACCGAGTGTTAAATGAACAGGAAACGTTTTCAGAAAGAGGTCAACCAAGTCTGAGGAGAAACATGTGTCTCTAGAGAAAAGGTAAGGCTGAAAGAACCCACCACCAAGTTAATGTACTCTTACTTAGTCCTCTGTTTATTTATTAAACAAGCTTTGATTACTCATTTATTCTTTTTCACAACTACCAATGGCAATGTTGGGCTTATTATGGATAGATGTTACAACTCTAAAAAGGCTTGCATTAAGGACTACAAAGAACTCATAAGAAAAAAAGTTTGAAAAATAACTTACTTAAAACTTCATTCATACTTCTACTATTTAAATAATGTCTTTGGAATTGACTGGCTAGGAATCAAATTAGATTGAAGATAATACTAAGTGGAAATTATATTCTAAAACAAGATGCATTAAAACATTTAATTATTAATCTCTTCAAAAGATCAGCCCCTCTCCAACTTTCCCCACATCTTCTGTCACATCTTAAAGTTGTTTTCTGGGGGGGAGGAGGGAGGATGAAAAAAGATGGGGAAAAAACATGGGCATATTATGGATTCAAATGCAAAATATGCACGCAGTTTTTAAAGATTAACTGAAGAAGGCAGACATTTCTGGTATGCTGGGATGGTTAGGCTTGTCCAGAGATATCAGGGAGCTAAGGGGAATTCATGCCCCTCTGCTTTTAGGGGTCAAATAAGGTAGGATGAATTGGGCTATTAGAGACAGGATTTAAACCACACAAACAATTAGGTTATCTGGCAAACAAACAGCCCAGAGGCAGGTGGTCACAAAGGTTGGTTAAGTCAGCAGTAGAACATTATCAGAGCTCCTTTTATTTTATTATTATTATTATTATTATTATTATTATTATTATTTTTGTAAGGGTTAATGGCAATACAAGAAATGCTTCCAGGTGCCAAAAGACCTTACCTCCCTTTAAGTTTTTTTGTTTTGTTTGTTTTGTTTTGTTTTTTTTCTGAGATCACAGCCTTGAGAAAACTTGTAATTATCCTTCTGATGTGTATGTAAATCTTTTTACAAGCAAAATAAACCTCTTACCAGTTTTACATCCAGAAACGCTTTCCTCCAAGGCCAGGGTGCTATGATTTGAAATGTTAACGTTTTAAGGAAGAGAGCACCCCAATCTTAGTCACTATGGGAGGGTAGTTTAGATGTCTTTCTCAAAGCTGTAATTAAAATGAATTATTTTTCCTTTGGATATAGGTAATTAACTAACAGGGATGACCACCCCAGTGACCATGTGAATTTAGAATAAGCTGTGTACAGCAAGTGGTGCTGTGGAGAGTATTCTTATCACCTACCATCAGCACAGGTACCTACTGGATTGTACCTAACCTGGCTATGTGGAAAGGCCGGATTTCTTTCTGTCTTTGCAATGGGCCTGTGACGCAAATTGCAGCCTGGCTTAATGCTTATTCTATAGTAAACATGTTTTCTTTCTCAGCTACATTTGTGGGAAGGTTTTCTGAGTTGGCAGATTATGTTTTTTAATCTCCCCCCCAACCAGTAATGAGGATCTTAGAAATATTCTTGACTTTTTCCTCAGAATTATAAAATGCTCCATGCCTTACATCTCCACACAAAAAGTCCACAGTCAGAAAGTGAAGGCAGACATCACTTCAGGTGTGGGTCCACTTTGACATCCTAATGGGAGTGTAGTGGTATCTCATTGTAGTGCTAATGACATTGAGCACTTTTTTTTATGAGCTCATTTGTCATCTTTATAATCTTCTTTAGTGAAGTAGACACTTCAACTCTTTTTCCCCATTTTACATTGGATTTCAGGTTACCTTATTATTGACATATAATCTAGACACTTTTCATTGTTTCATTTAATTTTCTTTCATTCTTTTTCAAACATCTCTCAGAGATGCTTTTAAATTTTTTATGGTTTATGCTTTTAATGCAATACCTTAAAAAAATTTTTGCCCACCATAAGGTCACAAAAATTTTCTCCTATGTTTTCTACTAAAAGTTGTATTTTTTCAGGTTTTTAATTTTGACCTATGATCCATTTTGAGCTGGTGTGTGTGTGTGTGGTGGGGAAATGTTAACAATAGATAAATCTAGGTGATACACAAATACTCATTGTATTTTATTCTTACAATTTTTCTGGTCTTAAGAAAATAAAAGAAGACCTCTTAAATAATGTGGGTCAAATTCCACAGTTTACAGATGCGATAACTAAAGCAAAGAAATTTTATTTTGACATGTTCATTCAGCTAGGTTGTAGCAAGTATATAACTAAAGCTCCTGTGGTTTTATCTGCCAGTCCAGAGTTCTTTCAACTACCTGAGTCTCAGGCCAATCACACAGGATAAATCAAAACAGAAATAACTGTTAGAAGTAGGGAACTCACTACCAAGCAGATGTTCTAAGCCATCACAGCAGTACCGTAATAAGGGTGTGGCTTAACATCAACTCAGATATGGAAAGGAGAGGCAAAATAAAAAAGCAATATAATAGGAATTATAAAGACTTAGTGACTGACATATTAAAAGGAAAAGGAAGTAACTCTATAATGCACAAACTGAAAAGATGGAAAAATTAGAGAATAAAAATAATTGAAATAAGATGAGCATTAGGATAACACTTTGTTTGACACATATAAATTTTAATAATATACCAAAATGTAAGCTAGAAGTATACTAGCATGTAAACTTCAGGAGGGTAGGAATTTTTGTCCTTTTTGTCTACTGATTTATCCTCAAGTAACCTGAACAATATCTGAAAAATAAACTTTTTTTTTTTTTTTTTTTTTAACAAAGTGACACTTTATGGGGCATTTAGGTCCGGAAAGACAGGAAATAGAAACATGAAGCAAAGAGAAAGTATCAAGAACTATTTATTTTGTAGTGGACATATTTAAGGTCTCCACCTTCTTCCTGCCATAAGTTTAGAGTATAAGCCCAAATAATAAAGTTCTTTTTTCCTTTCTCATCGTTCTCTTTATGTATATGTTTATGGGAATCTCCAATGAAAGGATAGGTGACTATGGTAATATACTCGCTAGTATTATCAAAACACCGTGATTACTCCTAACAGACTTTACTAGCCAGAGCAGGGAGTTCAGGTGTGGTTTCCAGACCAGCATCATCCACATCTTGAACATGTAGTCCATGTTCTAATAATTCACTTGTCAGAAATGTAAATTCTTAAGTTCTACCCTGGGCCTACTTAATCAGAAACTGCCAGGATGACCTAGTTATCTGGGTTTTAAGAATCTTCCATGTGAGTATAATAAACTAGGAGGAAAGGTACTAAACTCTTACTTGACTAAATATCTACCTCATAGCTGCCATTCTTCTAGAGATGCAGCTAAATATTAAAGATGTGAAATTTTGTAAAAGGCCTCCACTTACTTTAATGTTTCAGCGAGAAAGAAGCTCTGCTGCACATCGTCATGGGCAGGAGTCGAGGAATAAACATCCTTCACCCCAGAGAACCCCCCGCTGACTCGGCAATACTTCTCAATAGCCTGTGGAAGAGATCAGACAAAAGAATCAAGGACAAAATTTCTAAGATTGGAAGGTCAAGTTAAGGGATCCCATCAAAAGTTCACAGAGTTCTATATGAGAATTTGACAGTTTAAGAATACAATTTCTTATCAAATGAAAATAGTTCCTTCTGGAAAAACTGACTGAGGTATCCTGTTTCCTGTGGAATTTCTCCCTATTCAAAACTCTTTAATCTTTTTTTTTTTTTTTTTTTTTTAAGACATCTTGTACATTCCTAACTTAGGAGTCAAATTTAAGTCATTCACATTGGGTTCGAGACCTGAATGACAAAATAAAGTCTCACTAATTCTGACAAATCAAGAGGAGGCCAATTTGAATTAAAAATTTTAAATGCAATTTTATACCTTCCAAGGATAAACAATAATCCAAACATGCTTTAAAAGAAAGCATTACTTAGAAGCTCTACATAATAATAGCAATGAGATAATATTTCCTGTTTGTGTGTCTGTCTATATGGGCTACAAAAGCAACATTCTAACTCCTGTTCATTCAAATTTGGACAGATATGGGTTAAAGTTTGAGTGTGCCAAACCTCTTTTTAATGGATAAGAGTAGGGCCATATGTTAAAAAGCTGTGTAGGGAAAAAGGACCTTAGAAACAGGACAAATTATCCTAGTGTTTCTCAATGAAAGGATACTTCTGCCAAAACCCTTCACCCCTAATTCAGATCTATCTTCCTTATTCCTCTAAATAAGAACCCTTAACTATTAGGGGACACTCAAGTCAGATATACTGCAGGATTACTTTACCTGTCTGTTGCCTCTATGGAAAATACTGTTTGGTTTATATAAGCTTTAGTAAGCCACTGCTACCAACACAAGTGTGTGCCCTGTTCCTGAGCCACTGTGGCAACAGTCTGGCTCTCTTCTCAACTGCAGCAGTTTCACTAGCAGCTACGTTCCCAACTCTGAACAAGTGGAAAGACAGCACCAACAAATGCTGCCTCTGCTCCTGTTCTAGATACCCACCTTTCATTACTATTCTCTGTTAAACTTCATAAGGACTATCCAGGTCTGGATGACCAATGACATGTGAGTGTCCTCACCTTAGTTCAAGTCTTCATCACATTATTCCCAGACTACTGCAGTGGTCTCCAAACCCCACCAATCTGCAGGTTACAATCAGATCCTTGTGTTTTGTTACTTCCAACTAAAAGGCCTTCAATAGTTCCTCCCCCTTTGAAAATCTTTAGTAGTCCTATTATATAATGGATTCTTAAAGTTAGGGAATTTGGGTGGATAGGAGATGGTGTAGAAAAAGAAGATATGATCATTTTTTTATATAGGCAAAGGACTTTTGCATCCCCATATGAGAAACACCTGTGTCATAATTGAGAGATGTGTGTATGTGTGTTTGTGTGTGCATAAGCGCACTCATCTTCTTCCGGAGTCACTGAGTAAAGTACATATCCCTTCACTGGCACATAAGGCCATCCACACGATGGCTTCAAACTCCTCTCTCTTGTTGCCACTGTGAAACCTTTTTACATAAATTAGTCTATGATCTGCCCTAGGATATATCTTGCAAATTCTTGTCTGAGCTATTTACTGACTATTTACTTATCTCACCTAGAATTCTCTCACTCTATCCACACTACAGATTTAAGTCAAACAATTTAAATATGAATATTTATCATCATAGATGGCACTATTTATCATAATTAGTGTATCTTAAAGAATAAAACAACCCCTTATCACAGGAATAGGCAGTACTTCCAGAAAAAGACTAGTGATTTTCTTCCTCCCTAGGTACTGAGAGCCATGAAGTTCTCTCAAAGGCAAGTACTGTAAGGGTAAACCACTTGCTTTCTTTACTAACTAACCATTAATAATTCCCCATTTCTAAGTTATGTATTTGTCCATCAATCTAATAAATTTGTAACAGTTTATTGCTCCTTCTTATGGTGATCCACTATGGAATTACTTAGAATACAAGCTAACATGAAGACGGGGTAATCCACCCAGGCTGTGAATCTGGGCAGTTTTACAATATTTCCCCTTTTTTTGGAGTTTGACCACTAATAAAGAAGTACAGAAATTTTATAATCATACTGAAAAATTGCCTTATAAATGATTCTGTAGTTACTCAATAAGAATAATGAGTGAACACTAATAGGAAAATACCTTTAATAGAAAACTAAACTGGATTTTAGGATTTACTTCTGCTGCTTAAGAAATGTAAATTGACTAGTAGAGTTTTCCGTCAGATAAAAGATAGTCCTACAGTTACTGAACATGAGGTAACGAGGAGGAGGATCACAGCACTAGAGAAGGACTTGGGTAACACTCTTGCACACGAAATGAAAAATTAGTTTACCCACCAGAGCTGCTTCCCAGCCCCACTGCCTGTATCTCGGGTCGTGAGTGAATCGCCACAGGTACCAGTAGGTTTCGATGACTTCTGGACGGAGGATGTAGTACTTCTCAGCCTGCCGGACTGCCACCGCCTCTACTGCACCATCGAACTTGAAGGACTCAGGCCCTAGCTTTAATGCTGTAACGTGACCAGAGAAATAAGTGAGCACAATAAGCCGTATGTGTTTGTATGCCAGAGCGTTTTCTCCCCTGAAGGAATGGGGGTGAAGTAAACTTGTTTCTTATTATTTGTTGTATTTTTACTGTTACTATTTTGCAAAATCAGGGACTTTAAAAGATCCACATTTGGCTTTCTTATAATAGACTTATAAATATTCCTATTATACTGACAAGAAGTCTCTCTCATAAATAATGTACACCAACATACTGCTAAATCTATTTATATCAATAAGAGTCCAGTCATCCTTTGGAAACAAATACAAAGGTAGGCAAAAGCACATTACATATTCTGCTTTGGCCCAAAATAAAATGAGACAGAAAACTGTATGGCACAAGATTATTTTTTAAATAGTCAAGACAATTTTAAAGTCCTTTTAATGTAACACACAAGTAAAAAAAAATGGTCTTTTATTTTTTAGTGGCATTTTAAAGCTCAGACCTTTAATTAGATTTAGTTGTAGAGTATATAATTTTTAAAGCATATTAGAAAACTAAAACTTATAAAATACAGTATATGAAAGTAATATATTTTAAAACTTAAATCAGTTTTTAAAATAAACTTTCTTCTCCTATAGCATCAAAATATGCAACAAGGAAGAGATTGAAATTGCAATCATCAAGAATTTCCCCAGTCATTTGCCCAGTTAGTCCTAAAGTGGGAAATAACCAACAAATTATCAATTATTTTGTAAGAAAACTTCTATCCAGTTTGAATAAAACCGGTCCATTTACACATATATTTCAGCGTTACATACTATTCTTTGGATGATAGGATTTCCATCCAGGCTGGAATATAGCACTACTTGAAAAGCCTTTTAAAACTTCTTTTTAATAACACTAGAACCCTAACCCTGGGCAATATAAAGTCTTATTTCACTGGGATGTTGAAGTCGCACACATTACCACCCTTAGCGGCCACCTTTCTATTCACAAGGCTACACTGGTGGCAAATAGTTTCAAGGTTTCTCACCTCTTTCATGATAATACTGCACATTTTTATATTTCCTTAGAAAAGAAATGGCAGCACAAAAACTATAATGCTGGTGGACCATCAACAAAACCATGGCATAGATGTTGGCATGATGTGTTGCTGTGGCCCAATTTCAGGATTACAAGGGTGACACCATAAGCTCCAAATAATTACAATTCAAAGGAGGTGAAAATAAAGCCTTTCTTACAATGCCCATATCCCTAAAAAATACAAAACTAAAAATACTGTTGTGATGGTGGATAGTTCTATTAAAAGCAAAACATGTAATCCAGAAGAGTTAACAGTTTGTATACGGCTAAGTCTTGGAGAGCTGATGCAGAACTCAGCAGGGGTTTTTAACCTGAGTTCACGAACTCTACGGGAGGCTTTGGAAGAGGGAGACAGATTTGTGTCCAAAAGCCTCTGCAATTGTTGGCAAAACTTTATGAGGGTACAAAAAGCGCTGACCAGATCCTCAATGGGATCTGAAGTTAGGAATAACCAACAAATTATCAATATTTTATAAGAAAACATCTATCTAGCTATTGAAAGGTCTGACACACAATCAACTCTTATTTGGCCTTATATAAATGCTTTTCAAATGATAAAAGTCAAACATTCTAAGTACTGAGATGATGTAAAATCCAATAAAAAAGTAAGATATAATAAGTTATTTTGTCTAGATTTCTTATGTTTTTCCTTACTCAAAGACTATGATGCTAAGAAATAATCAACTGGAGTTTTCAAGTGTTAACCTTAAGGTTAATTTTAAATAACTTAATTACAATGATAATATTGTCTGAACTGAAGTAGAAATTGGCTGTATGGAACTAATATTTTAAACTCATTAAAAACTGTATTTCATTTACTGGTCATTCATAATTTCACACATAAAACATTCCAGAAAGATAACGTAATTGTCCTGTGTGGAGTTGGTGAGTGTAAAATGTATAAGCTATCACATCCATATTTTGGCCAAATTATCAGTTTCATGTCTCATAGGTGTTTTTTTATTTAAGAAACTATAGGTCCAGTGCACAAGATTCATGCACTGGGGGTGGGGGGTGGGAGTTGATGGTAAATTATACTTAAAATAGAAATTCAGTTATTTAATATAAGCAACAATTCAACTTCTGAAACCAGAAATAGAAATCGCCGGTTTTTAGTCTTTCAGGGAACTTATCATTTCATACAGAAACATGCACTTTTAAGCCACAGAAAACCTTGGAAAGTCTGATCCAGTTTTTCTCAATGGTATTTTCAGGCTTTTTAAAAACCAATTTGCCTTCTCTTTTCATGATATGTTAATAATACATACTATTTACCTATCTATAACTATATGTATATCTATGCTTTGTATATAAAAAATATATTTCTCATTCTCACCATTGAGAATCATCACATTTTCCAGGCAAGGACATGAAGCCCAGAAATATTACATATTTGCCTAAAGCAATGCCAGAGGATCTTTTAGTTAAAGGAATAAACAACTCAAAATTATTAGTGAACTGAGTAAGAAACTACTGGTTACTTAGACACCAATTATATACTCAAAATAATTACTATTATCTTTTTATTTTCACAAGAGGACAGGCAAGGCATGTAACCTAAATTGGTCTATTTTGTGTCCTTTTATGTAACTTTTCATAGAAGTTGAAAAAAAATTGGCTAAATGGATTATTATAGGAAAATAATGTTATCCCATACATCCCCAAAATGTCCTACCTCTTGTCTTTCAAATAACTTCTTCAAAATCTCTATTCACAAAAACAGTAGCAGAATTCAGAAAAAGAAAGTGATACAGGAACACAATTCCAGAATTAAAATTCAAGTTCTTAAGAAAATAATTTACTGTATTAGAATAACTGTTTTGAAATAAAAAAATAAATAAAAAATAAATTTTAAAAAAAAGCCTATATATTTTCCTTCTAATTTCTGGACATATTTTTAACTTGTAAGTTATTTTGGACTAAGTAATTAGCGTTATTAATATTCTTACCAGTTCTATCATATGATTCGTGGCATGTACGTGCAATTTCTGCCCCTAGCTCTAAATAATGACCAGCTTTGTTCCTGGAACCATCTGCTCCAAGTGCAAACATTCCCCCAGCAAAGCAGGCCAAATGCCCCATCTTCTTTTCCAGGTGCCCATTCTTCCATTCGCCAATAAAGGTAAGGCCTCCACGGGATTTCTTAATAAGATGTTTTTCTATAGCCTACAAGAAAGAGTAGATATTCAAAATTTCAGAAGCAAAATATTAGTGTTCAAACTTACTGCACCCTTCTGACTATAAAACCTTGTTAATATGAGACTCCATAAAGCAGTAACTTTTCCAAATTGGAAGGCTTAATTTACAATGAGTTTTGGAGTAATCAAGTTGTATATGAGCAAAGCAATACATGCCACATACTAGTTCAACTCCTGTGTATTTTGTAAACAAGTATGAATATTGATTCCCTAAAAGGTAAAGATATAAAATAGGAAATAATAACCTTTTGTTTAATTTAAAAACAAACAACTATAACTTTAAGTACTGATCAACGGCTAGAGTCAAAATTGTATATACTTTGCAGTAAATACAAAATATACAACTTTTAAGAAGTGATTAAAATCATTAAAGGGATATGTTTACACTAGATCAGAAACCAAATAACATACTAAGTGGTTAACACACTATTCTATTTCACAGTTTTTGCTTGGAAATATCATATGTAAGTGCTGCCAAGAATTAAACTTGTTCCAAATGTAAACTGCCACAGCACTGTGGTATGAGGTTATATAAATATAGAACCGTGGTTAAGAGCACAGGCTCTGGAGCCAGGCTGTTTAGTTCCAAGCTCCATCACTTACTGGTACAATCTTCAACTCTCAGTGCCTTGAAGTCCTCATATGTAAAGTGTAGTAAAAATTAATTACTTCACATATGTAAAATGGTTAGAACAGTGCCTGGCATATAAGAAGTACTATATACTGTTTTGCCCTTATTATTCACCCAGAGGCTCTCAATATACACCTTCAATGGGCTATTTGAAAGAAGAAATGTTCATGGAAATGCATGTAAAATCAGAAGTTTTTCTAGTCTCTATAGGCAATAACTAAAAATAATTAAAACACATTTTCATACATAAATATGCTACAGTAAAATCTTTCTTCTATAATTTCTTTAAAATGCCACAATAAAGGAACAATTAATATTAAGACTTTTATATTAAAAAACTTAACTCTCCAATGAATGGATATAATAACATGCATATAAGATGTTCATCTATCACTATCAAATACAGTGTATATTCCTTAGGTTAAACAGGTAAGTGTTCTGAGCATAATTACCTCAATAGCATCATCATACATATTTCTCGCCTCAATGTCTGTTTTATCTGACATTAACCATGCTTTTAGTAAGTATTCATAAAAACTGTCTCCCAGCCCGCCAACTGATGTGTGATCTGTAACAAAGAAAAGAGAAGGATGGAGATGAAGAAAAGAGAAGACAGAAGACAATTACGTAATGTTTTTCAATTAAAATGACTATTTAATAATTATGTTGACAGATCTCTTTCCAACATACTTCAAATTTAGTCCAGTAAGAGCATACTGCAATCTCTCTACGTATACCAAATTTTCTAGATAAATCTTCGACTGGATGTATTTCACATACTTAGTAGTCTTTTTTTCAGTCACACAATTTGCATAGTGTGACACTATACACATACAAACATTTCCATTATTGAAAATAATTATCTTTCATATATTAATGGTTTTAACTATATAAGCTATAAGATTAAATGTAAGAGACATACTAAAATCTGATATTAACCGAAAAGAGCTCATTTTTCTATAAAATGGTGAATGGTGAATTCTGTGCAGTAAGCAGTAAATTAAAAGAAATCTACAAGGGGAAAAAAAGGCCAAGAATTCCTTTGTAATATCACCTTGCACAATACATTAAGTTGTTGAATCAATATCCTTGATTACTATTTATATGGCTATTAGTACATATTTGTTTGTCCTGGGTATATTCTTATTTTTATAGATGACATATCATCCATACTTTTAATCTTACCCGATTTAACAATATAATTCCCAAGGCAACCATACTCTTTTATTCCGAACTTTCTATTAAAACCTGCCCCACACCCTCAAACTTTGTTTCAAAACTCACATCTTCCCTGCTTGAAAAGAAAAATATCACATATTACATTCATATATTATTGGTCTTTCAAATTAGTGAAGAAAGAATGAACTATTAGGGTTTAAGGAAACAACTGTCTATCCGTTTGGAAGAAAATGCATATTAATGTTTATATCTTTAGCTCACAAAAATAAATTTGTGGTAGATTGATTTAAAAGTAAACAAAACTTAAGTATAACAGAAAAAAAAACAACCTAGGACACATATAATTAACAACAAAAATGCAAATTGATAATTAACCTAAGAAAGGAAACTCAAGTCCACTAATGATTAGAGAAAAGCAAATTAAAACAATGAGATTTCATTTTTGTCTATTTAATTTTAAAAGATTAATAACAATGTTGATAAGATATGGCTCATAGTTACTGGAAGTTGAAAGGCAATTTTATAATAGCTATCAAAATGTAACCTAGGTTTCCTAGTTCTGGAATTACCTTACACTAACACTTGCACAAATACACAACACCGATCTAAATGCATCACAGAACTATTTCCATTAGTAAAATAGTAAGATACCTCATATGTCTAAAAATGTGCCTAATAAATTATGTATAAACATACATACATACTCTAGCACAGTGGTCGGCAAACTCATTAGTCAACAGAGCCAAATATCAACAGTACAACACTTGAAATTTCTTTTGAGAGCCAAAAACCAACTTCTGCACATGGGCCACAAAGTTTCAATTGCACTGTACGTGCACGCCCACACGTGGTATTTTGTGGAAGAGCCACACTCAAGGGGCCAAAGAGATACATGTGGCTTGCGAGCCGCGGTTTGCCGACCACTGCTCTAGCAGACCATGAAATCATTAATGAGAATCAGAGGAATCTGTAACCTGATATGGAGGATATTTATTATATGTTGTTGAGTAAGGGGCAAAAAAGCAAGTTTCAGAACAACATAGTTTTATACTACTAAAGAATCGCGTGTTTAAAGAATGTTATTGTACACATATAATAGAAAAGGTTTGAAAAGATAAATGTCAACAACGATTACATCTAAAAAGAGGAGCCCTTCAATTTTTACTTCATATGCTTATATTTTATCAAAATATATGTGTCTTATACAGTTAAATCATCTTTTGTTATAGAAAGTAATAAATGGGGAAAGGAATAAATTCACTTCAGGCAATATGTCTGCCCGTACTCTAATAATTCATTGTACCTTAAACAAGCCCATGTTCCCTATAATGACTTTGAGCAAATACCTGCTTTTAGTTCTACTTTTCACATTCAAATACTTGTGCCTATTGTTTATTAATCTCTGGAGTTACAACATTTGCCTTTTCTGCCATCCCTCGGAGTATATTCTAGGTTATACTGTTCTTAGATATACTCACCAACTCCCAGTCAGAATGTTTTCTACGAGCTTGCTGAAATATCTTGTTGGTTATGATCTCTCAACTTGCCTCCAAATCTCTTTACTCTTATGTGATTACTAGAGGCCTGGTGCAAAAAATTTGTGTGCGGGGGAGGGGAAAGTCCCTCAGCCTGGCCTATACCCTCCTCTCGCAATCCAGGACTGCTTGGTCCTAACTACTCACCTGCCTGCCTGATTGCCCCTAACCACCTCTGCCTTGGCCCCCGCCATGGCAGCTTCCTTGACTCCAGGACATCCGGAAGGTCAGTCAGCTATCTGATCTAATTAGCATGTTACGCTTTTATTATTATAGATTTCTTTCTACATTTCTGTACTTTCATTTCATTGCAGTCTCAGGAAGGATAGTTGGCCACAGTGGTAGAGTAATAGCTCAATCTTCTACCATGAAGCATAAGTCCTAATAAACCTTTCATAAGTTTACTTCCTTTTGGATATCTCTGCAATTAGTTAATGTTATATATATTGAATTTCTCATTCCTTTGTCTCCTAATTTGTTCCCACTGCTCAATCATGAATAAAAACCAAAGCATGTGGGAGCCTAGGGAATCTTAGTTTACTCTAGTACTTCTTGCTGGTGTTGGACTTTTAAGCTTATAACCACTGTGTTACTCAAGATGATTTTAGGTGGTACAAAAAAATCTTTTATAAATTGTAATAGTTTTAACCTTATCAAGATGATTTTTTAATTGACTCTGATTTTGAAAGAAGCTCTACTGTGGATAAAACTCTATTACACAGCATCATATGGTACAGAGAAATCATTCACGGAAGGAGATTCAATTGATGCAGCAAACTTCATTGTTATCTTATTTTAAGAAATTGCCACAGGCACCCCAACTTTCAGCAACCACCACTCTGATCAGTCAGCAGCCATCAATAAGAGGCCATTATGGAGGATGTGTTGATCAGGGGTGATATTAACTGTGGGAGAGAAATGAAGACCTAATTAACTGAAAGAAAGAAGAAATGAAGGCCAGACCTCAAAGGAATTTTAAATTTTGGCATGTTGAATTTGAGATGCCAGTTGGATATCTAAATGAATACAATAAACAGGCAATCAGATATGCAGAAATCCAGAGAGAGCACTAAGTTAGGGGTATACATTAGGGAGTCATCAATACCTAAAATGGATTTGTGCTATGGGAGTTTATACAGAGAGAATGGAGTGATTAAAGGATATAAATGGTACTCTGGAGTATAATACCCAGAGCAGAGTCATCAGAATACCAAACAGGGTTTTGTAAAACTTTGTGCTCTGGCTATATTGTAGATCTATGGAAGAACAAATGAGCAGGAAAGTAAACAAGATAAAAGATATCACGGAATTAAAGGAGGTGAAATAGTGGGAGAAAACAGGAAAAAGCAAACATGATGTTTGCGTAGAAGAAATGCTTTGTGGATCTGTGAATTATGGCCAGAGTTTCCAGTTTAGCTATATGTTACTCAGGTTATAAGATGCATTCACAGTCCTGCTCATAGGATCTCTCCAACTCTTTTAAGTATCGCTCCAGTGGAAGATCATCCTATATAATAAAAGCCTAATATGCAAATTGACCACACAGTGGAACAACTGGTAGAATGACCAGTTGCTATGATGCACACTGATCACCACCAAGGGGCAGACACTCAATGCAGGAGCTGCCCCCAACCTGCAGGCCCCAGGCTAGCCAAGGTAGGTCAGAGGGGGGCCTCCCCCAATCGCCCTATCACCCCTCAAGAGGTGGTGACTGGCAGCAGCAGCAGAGGAGAGAGGTGATGGCATGTGGGCAGTGCCAGGCCTAGAGACCCTACCCATGCATGAATTTCATGCATCAGGCCTTTAGATTGCTTAATAAATGAACAAACAGCAGAAGCCTGAGATCCACGATAACTATGGAATTTATCACCCAGTAATCTGACTTCCCTCTTAAACCACTGAACCATGCCTGGGAGGTGTTGAATTCAATGAAACATGACTCTCCAGGCTCCTCGATATTCAGAAATTAATAACACATTATAAAACACAACTAAATACCAATGATTCACATAATCTGTGTCAGCATGTCATGAAGTTACTGGCAGATTTCTAACAGAAACTATTTACTGAGATGTTTTATAGAAAATTCTAGATTTAAAACTAATATTTATATCATGTGCTTAAAGTGAAGCATTTTCAGATATATTATCTTAAAAATATGATCCAAATGGCCATCCTATTAAGCAAGTACAATTAGAACAGATGAAAAAACAAAGGCACAGAAAAGTTAAATAGCATTTAAATTATTAAGTGGGAAATCCATAATTAATCTTCTAACTTCAAATATTTTACCCATTCTTATTTTCCCCCAGTTTTTATTAGTATAAAATTTAATAAATTAGTATGACCAATTTCCTATATTTTCTTCACTTCAATCATTAAATGGCATAGACTAAGCATTGTATTTAGAAAAGTAGCAGAAAATAAAGTAAAAGAAGAAAAAATACTAATGATATGCCTTTAATCTAGGTTTCTTACTATACTCTTTTATATCTGTTGCCAAGAACTTTTCCTGAAGGTAATTACCAGTAATTATTCTCTGTGATTGCTATGTGCATGTCACAAACATTATCATTATTCTAATTACAATATAGTTAGCCAAAGCTGAATTGTTAAATTTCAGTTCAATTCTCTGTTTTGCAGACTATTTATAGATATGACAGATGTATACTGCTCAAAGATAATAATGGAATTTGATGTACTTTTCAGAAGCTGATATAAAATATATGAAACATTAAAAGGAACAAATTGGACAATTTAGTAAGGGCTGCAGCTGCTAAAAGATATAAGAGCTACTCCCCTAGGATTTTAAAGACCCCTTGCCAATAACAATTGAATAGCTTTTTATAACATCCTCAAAATTAATACTGCTTAGAGTCAATGTATTCTGAAGAACAATTTCAGTTTATTTGGGGGGGGGTGAAAGAATTATTTTTATTGTAATTCTTTATTGTGATGAAATAAATATAACAAGAAAGTTGCTATTTTAACCATTTTACAAGAAGAAAAACTGAAACTACAAGAGATTAGAAACCTGACCAAGGTAACCAATTACAGGCCTAGACACTAACTGAAGGTTTCTCATTCTACATGTGGTATACTTATCACTACACCAAGCAGAAGTTTCCACACAAATAACCTTTTAACAAAGGATCAGCTGTACTAGAAATACTTACATTGACCCCAGCGACCTGTTCTTGGATTCAAATAATTTGGATAAAGACCATTTGGACGATCCATTTTCTGAAGTAGCTTCCGAATGTGCATGACCTAAAGAATGCAATTAACAAAAATAAATGGCTTTATAAAAAAGCTTTGTGTTTTTTCCTCATTCAGAACCTTCACCACCTCCTCTACCTTTTTTTGTGTCTGTAGTGGTCAAGTAAAGCTACTATTTTTAAAGTGCCTCATTTTTATGATGACATATGATCATTATATAAAATCAAGCAACAGTAAAAATACAAAGCAAAAAGCCATTGGAATTTTGATAGCATTGAACTGATGGTGCAGTTGGAGATGACAAAAATGTAAGTTCTCTGCAGATAAACCCACCAAAAGATACAGTTCAAAATTACTGGTAGGCCCCAGTCACTGGCCAGGCCGAGGGACCTCACCCGTGCACAAATTCATGCACCGGGCCCCTAGTAATGTATGTTTTTGTAAAATGACACTTTCTTGCCTCTTGTAGCTGATGATGAGAAATTCTACTGATTTTTAATATCTATATTCAAAAATATATTATGCTATTTCTAATCATTTAAATGTAGACTGTCTTAATATTTAGGTAGATAATCATGTAATTTGTGATTAATTACTGTTGTTTTCCTTCCTTTTCAAGTCAATTCCATTCTTGAACTTTTTGTTCATTTCGTTTTTCTTGACTTACTATGCTGTCTAGGAAATTCAGCACAATGCTGAATAGTGATGACAATGAGATTTTTTAAAAAGCCCACCAATCATTAAAACTTCTCAAATAGCAGTAAATATTTTAAATATGTTCTAAACAAAACATCTCTTTAGGTAATTTAAAAAGAAAAAGAAGGCCAGAACTCTAATAAATATATTTCTAAAAAGGCAATCATTCTCTAAGCATCAGTCAAGTCTTTTTGTAATTGTTGAAGGACATTTTTTTTTTAAACTATGGAACTCTTCATGAATTTGCATGCCATCCTTGTGCAGGGGCCATGCTAATCTTCTCTGTATTGTTCCAATGTTAGCATATGTGCTGCCAAAGCAACTCTTTTATAACGAAAGAAAAAGAGCAAACCTTTTTGTAGTAAACCGGGTCCCCTGTCAAGTAGCTGAGGTGGACAAACTCCATATGCAGGGTCCCAAATTCAGCAAGAATGCTGCTTCCCGCGGATGCCCAGCCCCAGTTCCGCCCGACTCCACTAAATGAAAGCAAAGAGAAAAGGAGAATTGTAAAAAGACCAAAATATTTTGAAATGAATAAATAAACTTTAAATAGATATCTCAGAAATGATTATATTTATAATACTGAATGTAAACTATAATTGAAAAATTAAAATTTTAAAATTATATCTAACACAATAGCTTATTTATATCTAAAATTTTATTTTTTTATTAAAATATTTTTTGGCCCTAGCTGGTTTGGCTCAGTGGATAGAGCATTGGTGTGCAGACTGAAGGGTTCCAGGATCAATTCCAGTCAAGGGCACATGCCCAGGTTGTGGGCTCAATCCCCAGTAGGGGGCAAGCAGGAGACAGGCAACCAATGATTCTTTTTCACCATTGATGTTTCTCTCTCTCTCCCTCTCCCTTCCTCTCTAAAATCAATAAAAATATATATTTTAAAAAATTTAATAGGTACTACATCCACATTTTTAAAAATTAAAACAACATAGAAAAGTATATAGTAAACATATTTCACCCCAGAAATCTCATCTCTCTTCATACCCCCAAGTCCCATAAATATAACTTTCATTAACTTATATGTTGGTACAGAATTTTAAATGCACATACTGTACAAGCAATCCAAATATATATTTTCTTCATTTGTTAAACAAAACGTAGCAAAGTATACTTACTGCTCTGTACCTTGTATTTTAACTTTCAAGATGTACCTCATTAAAAAGAAAGTTGTTAATGAACAAATACGTAAAGAAGTTCATTAACAACTTAATTTTAAAGCTTCACAAAATTCCATAATAGAAATGACTTGAAATGAGGCCTATGCAAATATGTGAGAGCATTCATTCTGAGTTGTCTCAAGCCCCCCCCCCCTTTTTTTTTAATATTTTATTGATTTTTTTACAGAGAGAAAGGGAGAGAGATAGAGAGCTACAAACGTCAATGAGAGAGAAACATCGACCAGTTGCCTCTTGCACACCCCCCACCGGGGATGTGCCCGCAACCAACGTACATGCCCTTGACTGGAATCGAGTCTGGGACCTTTTAGTCCGCAGACCGACGCTCTACCACTGAGCCAAACCGGTTGCAGCATTGTTGTCTCAAACCTTTAAGTGCAATATGCATTTATTGTGCTGGCGCCAAAGATGTAACATCTATACTATACGAGTATCATGCAATAAAGAACTGTCCAGCCCCAAATGTTAACAGTGCCAGTGTGAAACTATACTATGTGAACAGATACAATTTAATCAATGCACTATTGGTAGTCTTTCAGCATATTTCTAATATTTTGCTATTATGAAAACTTTTACAGTGAATAGTCTTATGTACATTTCTTTTGTGCAGATGTATTGCTAGGATATTTATATATATATATATATATATATATATATATATATATATATATATATATGTACATATGTGTGTGTGTATATATATATATATATATATATATATATATATATATAAATTTTTTTTTTTTTTTTTTTGCCTGCCTTAAAATTTTTGTTGGAAGCCAGACAATATAAATAAAAAAATGTCAAGGCATTAGTCATTGTCTTTTCTCTAAGAAGGTTAAGTTTCTTTTGAAACACAGGTTGAGTAGAGGCAGATTACCTAGGTTTTTGGCTTTGTTAAGGGTAGTTTATTTCAGTCATTTTGGCAGCTCCAGAACCTGTTCAGCAGGCCTCCTCTGCCCCGTGTTAGACTTGGCCTCTCTTGCTCTGTACTGTGCCTTGGAAAATGCCCTGGGGAGGGGGGAGCCAATGTTTATATGGAGATGACCTCTTAGGAAAGAGGTCCCACCTGAGTTTGTTGCTCAAGAATGCCTCCAAACATTTGGTTAAGTGTTTCTGATTGTTTTTGGTGGTAGGGTTAGTCTGATATAAGCTATTCCATGGTTGGAACTGGAAGACTAGATTAATTATTCAAGTAGCAGAGTTCTTCTTACTAGATCTCTAAACCATTCTCCTGGGTCTTTTCTACTTTGGGAACAAAGTATAAGTCTTTCTCTCATTTTATACCCACTTGTATAGTGCCAATTCAACATGTCATATTTTATTCATCTGTGTTGAGAAAACTTTTTTTGGGGGGGGGGGCGAGGGGAGGGATTGTTGAGGTTGTTATTAATTCTTACCTAAGGATATTTTTCCATTGATTTTTAGGGAGAATGGAAGGGAGAGGGAAAGACAGAGAAACATTGATGTGAGAGAAACACATCAATTGGTTGTCTCCTGCACATGCCCCACCAGGGCCCAAGCCAGGGAGGAGCCTGCAAACAAGGTATGTGTCCTTGATTGGAATCGAACCCGGGATCCTTTGGTCCAAAAGCCGATGCTCTACTGAGCCAAACTGGTTAGGCAATAAGACCAGTTTAAATAGTGGTAGTCGTCATGAAGAAAATTAAACAGAAAAACAGAATAGTGGGTACCAGTGAAGGTGAGTTAGCAGGCAGGCTCTTTATATATAATGTTCAGAGAAAGTGCTCCTGCAAAGACATAATTTGCCTGAGAACTGAGTGATGTAAGAAGGAGCAAGGATGACTAGATCTGATAGAAGATATTTCCCATCAGAGAAACAGCAAATGCATCATTAAATAAAAACTCTAAAAGATCAATTAAAACAGAATTCTATAACAAGAATACCCACATACAAATATAACTTACCTTTTCAGATTCACCATTGCCCAGGGAATCCCAGTAGGTGTGTTAAAGGCAGGAAGGAGTTTCTCAGCCAATTGGACTGCTTTAATCTTGAATATCTGAGATTAAAAACATGAATATTCATAAATTATAGTAATCAATTTATAAATCGCAGCCATCACCATATGCTGGTCTCTCATACAATGCACACCGAAATGTACTGGATATATGCAAGCACAGGGTGAAAAGTGGCATCTCTGTGGTAACATGTAGCATATACAGCAATCAGGGGAAATGTAAATTGGACACTGAAGAAAGCTACCCAATGTGCAATGGGCTGAAATTACAATTAATGAAAGGTAAGGGTATGCCGAAACCGGTTTGGCTCAGTGGTAGAGCGTCGGTCTGCGGACTGAAAGGTCCCAGGTTCGATTCCGGTCAAGGGCATGTACCTGGGTTGTGGGCACATCCTCAGTGGGGGGTGTGGAAGAGGCAGCTGGTCGATGTTTCTCTCTCATCGACATTTCTAGCTCTCTATCTCTCTCCCTTCCTCTCTGTAAAAAATCAATAAAATATATTAAAAAAGAAAGGTAAGGATATGGTTTTGGTGTTGATAGTATCTTTATTTTTAGCTGGCAAAGATCTAAGAGAAAACCTTAGGCTATGAAATGCTTATCCATGGTATACAAGCTTAGTATAAATATCTACACAAAAGAAAAAGGCACAAACCTATTTGGATAAATACCCTTGAAGTATTGTAAGTACATTTCAGTCTCAACATTTTCCATCAAAGTTTAACCAATTTATTAAAGGAAAAGAAAACATTTGAGTTCACATTCCAAGTTTAATTTGAGATTTATAAATGCTTCATCCCAAGGTTAGGGAGAGGTAGGGGAGATAAGAGATCAACTGAAAGACTTGTATGTGTGCATATAAGTATAACCAATGGACGCAAAACTCTGGGGGGTGAGGGCATAAATGGGAGTGGGAAGGGGAGCAATGGTAAGATATGTACCCATATAATACCTTAATAAAAAATGGGGGGGAAAATTAAAAAATAAATGCTTCATCCCTTGGTCCCAATTGCTCCTATTTTTGGTACCTGAAACAATCAATTACCTAAATATCAGTGTTTCTAAACTTTTAAAATTAGATACTATTACCAAGATATACATTGTAAGATTTCAAAAATCCCTAGCATATCAAAGCAGATAGGTTTGGCCGAAACCGGTTTGGCTCAGTGGATAGATCGTCGGCCTGCAGACTGAAAGGTCCCAGGTTCTATTCCGGTCAAAGGTATGTACCTTGGTTGCGGGCACATCCCCGGTGGGGGGTGTGCAGGAGGCAACTGATCAATGTCTTTCTCATCGATGTTTCTAGCTTTCTATCCCTCTCTCCTTCCTCTCTGTAAAAAAATCAATAAAATATATTTAAAACAAACAAACAAACAAAAAAACATGATAGGTTTGTGTACTCTACTTTGGAACTAGTGACTTACAGGCTCCAAACTGAGATTGGGTCATCATACCTCATTAGGAAAAGTGGCACGTTCTCCTATATGCCTCAAGTTGATGGGTTATTTATAGCATTCTAACTGACTGGATGTATAGAAACACACACACACACACACACACACACACACACACACAGCAAGCATATTTTTCCTAGTTAAAATATATCAGACGTATGTTTATACTTGTACAGTATTCTATAGTAAGACATGTATTAATTTTTTCAATCATCCACCCCCCACCCGCCACCATGGGCTACACAAACACACTACTGCAATGAAATATCCTTCTGAGTAAACCTTAGGTATCCACATTGTTACTTTTAGGGAATATAATTCTAAATAAATAACTGGCTCAAAGAGAATTTAAAATGTTTTGTTTTAATCCTCACCCAAGAATATTTTTCCATTGATATGTAGAGAAAGTGGAAAAGAGAAGGAAAAACAAATACTGATGTGAGAGAAACACATCTCTTACACAAGTCCCGACCAGGACTCAGGCCGCGGAGGAGCCTGCAACCAAGATATGTGCCCTTGACCCGGAATCGAACCAAGGACCCTTCATAATGACAGGCCAATGCTCCATCCACTGAGCCAAACTGGCTAGGGAGATAATTTTAAATTTTAAATGTTTACTTGACATAGCAAAATTATTTTTCAAATATCGTATCATGTGCATTCCCTCCAACAGCTTCTTTACACTTAAAGTGGGTGCATTTAATTGTATGTAAATTGACGTCAGCAGAGATGCTTAAAATAAGTAATCTGGGCCTTGAAGTTCTTCACCAGGCAGAAGTGGAAGGATAAGTGTTTACTTTAGGCAGAAAATTATGGCGTAGCTCTACAAAAATACAGGGAAATAAAGCAATGTGGTCTAAATACATAGTGTCATGTATACAGAACTGGGGCCTCTCTTGCTCACTCCTTCCTGGATTTCACCCCTAAATTTCTAGCTCCTATGGTAGGGACTCCAAACCCTTCTGATCTATTAAACCAGTAATCATAACCATAGCCATTAACTATGAATTGGTATTACTTCTGGGACTATAAAGATGTAGAATGAGTACAAAAGTGTAGATGAACTTTACTTTTAAGAGGAAAACGTTGTTATCTGGGTCAGCAAAGCATAGTGGAATGTTTGTTCAAGTACCAGTACATCGGTAGAAAATGAAAGTGTCTAATTTTCAATGAAAATAGCAGCAATTTTTGGAGCAAAATCAAGTTTCAAAAAGTAAAATGAGAATTAGTGCAGTCAGACAATATGACTAATATTTAAACCAGACCAAAAAAAAAATAATACTCTACATCTTTTTTTTTTCTTTAACTCAGAACTTTCCTTAAAGGACTTTAGATTTTTAAAAATGGCATTCTATTTGTCTTAGAAAACATCCCTAAACTTGTTTAGAAATGACCTTACTCCACAGACAATACAGTACTATTTGTGTTTTGGTAAAGAAAGATTTTGGTGGTGGTGTTTCTTTTATTCTGTTTTTATTATCTGTGGAATATGTATTAAACTCCACATAACCAATTCTCTACTCGGTCTGACAGATTTCAGATGCAGTTATCTACATAAATTATGTTATTACCTTATTCAGGAAGGGATGCCACTTTGATAACCATTAAAAAATGAGAAGAGACAATCCTGTAAAAGGTACGCCATATATTTGAGGATAGAAGTAAACATAATAAATCATCAAGATTTTTAAACTTGTGAATATGTAATATAAATAGCCTTGTTCTAAGAAAATAAAATGATAAAGTTTCACATTTATGAGATTAATAAATCAACAGGAGAGGAATGCTTTATCAGGATGACATATGACCCTCATTTGGTTCCTTATACCAGAACACAGAATGCATGTAAAATGTTCTATAAGAGAAGTATTTTGCCATTTTATAAGTTATAGGTAATTTTTTGGCTTATATGAGACATAGGGATTTATTGTCTATCTAATATTAGAATATTGTCATATCCAAATTATTTTTCTATGTTTTATTTCTTTTTAGTAGACCTCAGGGATTTATTGTTGGTTTCCTAAAACATATGGATTAGAGCTTTCCATGTAAAATGATCAAGGAGAAAAGAAAAATGGTCAGTAATTTTCTATTGTAAGAGGAAGTCACAAAAGTAAAACATGTTCTCTTTATTTTATGAGTAGACTATATCCTAAAAAAAATTAACATATGTCCATTTTAAAATAAATAAAAGGATTCCCTACTCATTAGAAACACAGACTACTTACCACACAGGAAAATGGCGAAGAAGAAGAAAGGCAAAGTAATATCTATTGAGCCAGGTACTATGCTAGGCACTGTCATGTCACTTAACCTCACAACTCTCAAGTGAACTCTCACATTGTCAGAGATGAAGAAACTTCAATTATAGAAGGTAAATGCCTTGCCAGATATCACATGAAAGGGAGGCAGAGTAGAAATTCAACCTTTAACTCCAAAGCATATGTACTTTCCTCCACAAAATGGCCAAAATAGAAATAATGGTAACATCATATGCCTTTCATCATGTTAATGTTTTCCTATGATAACAGCAACCAAATTTCAACATTCTGCTTCGACTTTCGGGTGGGAAGCCCAGTGTGAACAGGCAAGACTGATGATTATTCTCTTTCCTGTGCTGTTCATAATTAATTTTGAATCATATTGCCTTTTGGTAGGAAAATTAATCAAGTATGCCAATTACACAAATTATTTAGTACTTCTACATAATCAGATAAGCATAAAGGTAAAAAGAAAAATGTGCTCCTTTCTCAAGGAAACTGAAAAAAGAATCTGAAATTGAAGGTACCAAAATAGTTCATTTTCTTCCTCCCTTCATTGTTTAATATGTCACTCCAGAAGCTCCTGAAGTCAAGAGTCTGAGCCCAGAGGTATGACTGGGCAGCAATGTCCGGGAAGGGGTGGAACCAACATGAGGAAAGACCTAGCAAAGGGAGTCAAGTCCCAGATCAGTCCATGTGAAGAAGATGCACTCAACAAGGTAGCAGCCTGGCGAGGTCAGGAAAGTGTTTTCATACAGCAAGACTCCGCCAATAGGGAAATAAGTGGATGTGTCTCTTTCTCTCCCTCCCTCTCTCTAAAAATCTCCTCCGGTAAGAATTTAAAAAAAAGAATAAATGTGAACTGAGGAAGTGGCTATAGAAAGATAAGTTGGTTGTATAACGGAGTTACATAATAAAGTCTGACAGCAAAATTACAAATTAAATCAATGTTATTAATCTAACATTTCTATTAAACACTGGCACCTTCAAACATATTGCTTCTAAAAGAATTGTAGTACAGGAATAGCTCACTCTTTACACAAGCATGCAACACAGACGAAATATTTAAATACAAGCATATGAAATCATAAAAATCCAGATGGAAAATGGGAATTTTTGTTTTGTAATAACACAAACATGGGGAAGGCTTTCTAATAACATCCTGAAGCCATAAAGGTTCAAGAAATCCTAAAAATGATGACTTTAGAGTTTACCACAAAAAACTAAAGACAACACATATAAGAAATCCACTTTTCAACACCCATAACAAAAGACGAATTTTCTTAAATTCACGAAAAGCTCACAAACTAATTGAATATATGGGTGAGCAATTTAGTTTCTCAGAAAATGAAATAGAAATTACTTATAGCTTCCTTCCCTTAGTTTTTCTTTCTCCCACTACTTAATCCCATTCTTTATCCCATCTGAGTGGTGGAATTTCCCACATCCACTTCTTCATCACCATAGAACTCCAATGTGTCTGTGTGTATTACACCAAGACTTCCAGAAGGAGAACTCAGAGTTGTTGTATTTTAAGTTTAGAGCAAAAAAATGTAGTCAATTTCCAAACAGTTTTAATAATTAACTTTTGGTCTTGGGACGATCCATATTCAATCTTTATTTTGTTTTGACCATGTAATTAATTGTAGCAGCAACAACCAGAGGATTGTTCCTGCAAAGGAGACGTGGTGTATGTAAAGTTAAGATGTGTGATGAATTTATGTTCTCAAAATGAAAAACTCACTATTCCCGAGGAACAGCCCTACTTGTACCCTCCAGTTCTTTCAGCAAACCTTAATATTAGTTTAATATTTGACAATTAAGGAAATCTTTCATTTATTAAGTTCCATTCTCAGCCCCTTCCCCAAAACAATGAGTTACTTGATTTTGCTCACCTCCTCTCCTGAAAGATAATATGCTGCAAGTAGGCCTCCAATAAATCGAATGTTGACTTCAAACACAGACACCTCTGAATTCTGTGAAAATATATTGAAAATATTCACATATATGTAAAACTTTAGTTTTCAATACTTTAAGTTTCTTGCAAACATCCTGTGGAGAATGTTTTTCCACTTTCTACATCTTCATCTCTCCCCTCCCATTTGCAATACACATTCATAAATATATAGAAGAAGAGAAAGAGGGAGGAAGGCCTCTATCACCTTAGTAATCTTCTAGCCAGTTTCCCTGATTTCATCCTTACCCTTCAGCTTACACTCTATTTATACAGCATCCTATAGCTGAGTGAGCCTTTAAATCCTAAGTCAGTTTAGGCTACTATTCCATGGCAAATCCTTACAATGACTTCTGGCTACATTGAGAGTACAATGACTAATAAGATCCAACATAATCAGATCCCCATTTCTCTAATAACATCTTCTTCCAGTATTCCTTTGACTTGCTTTTTTATTACCAAACTAGAGGCCCGAAGCACAAAATTCGTGCACAGGAGGGGGTGTCCTTCAGCCTAGTCTGCACCCTCTCCAATCTGGGATCCCTCTCACAATCCAGGACTGCTGGCTCCCAACTGCTCGCTTGCCTGTCTTCCTGATTGCCCCAACCACTCTGCCTGCCAGCCTGATCACCCCCTATACACTCCCCTGCCAGCCTGATTGATGTCTAACTGCTCCCCTGCCAGGCTGATTGCCCCTAAATGCCCTTCCCTGCAGGCCTGGTCACCCCTAACTACCCTCCCCTGAAGGTCTGGTCACCCCTGACTGCTCTCCCCTGCAGGCCTGGTCCTCACCAACTGCCCTTCCCTGCAGGCCTAGTCGCCCCCAACTTCTTATGTTGGCCATCTTGTGTCAATATGGGGACAGCCATCTTTGACCAGTTGGTGGCATCTATCTTGTGTAGTTTTAATTATCCTAATCTCTTCACATTGTTCTCAAAGTCCCAGGGGTAGCAGCTGTTTAATGTAGTTAATACTTCTTGTGATACCACAATGTCCTCTTTTTGCCTTTTCAGTTCCCCATATTTGGTTAACAATACTAAGCAGTAAATTCTCTAATTAAAATAAATAGCATAGAGAGCCAAATGATAAAAACGATATGCTAGCAAATTATTGAGATTGCACCAATATCAATTCTCCCTAAATTAATCTATAAATTGAAAGCAATCATCACCAAAATTTCAACAGTATTTGCCGAAACCGGTTTGGCTCAGTGGATAGAGCATCAGTCTGCGGACTGAAAGGTCCCAGGTTCGATTCTGGTCAAGGGCATATACCAGTAGAGGGTGTGCAAGAGGCAGCTGATCGATGATTCTCTCTCATTGACATTTCTACCCTCTATCCCTCTCTCTTCCTCTCTGTAAAAAACCAATAATATATATATATCTATATATATATATATATATATATATATATATATAATTTTATATATATATATATATATATATAAAAAATTTCAACAGTATTCCAGAGCTGAAAAAAAACAAAGAGCTGAGAATTAAGGTAATTTCATAGAGGAAGAAGATCAGCTATTAAGATTCACATATAGATATCAAGCTTCTTACAAAAATACTGTAGTGAAGACAGTTTAATAATGGTATAGAGATAAAGAAAAAAGCCAATAGAAAACAAAAGACTAATATAACTAATGTGGCATGTATAAATAATGGGGAAATAAATGGTACAAGGGTAAACTGATAGCCTACCTCACCTTGCATTAAAAAAATTAATTCCATATGAATTAAAGACCTAAATGCCAAAGCAAACATTAAATATTTAGAGTTAAATATAGTAATATATCTGCATGACCCTGGAGTAGTGCCTTCTTAAACAAGATACAGAAAGTGCAATCTATAAGGGCCACATAGCCAAAAAAAGTGGGGGGGGGGGGGGGACTATTATTTCTCAGCCTCTTTTTACTAAGGTTGCGTCCTATGTGTAAGAGCTACTCAATGGTATAGAAGCAAAAATGGGATGACCAACTCCCCAGAAGTGTACTTAAAGAATGGTTACATATCTTTCTCTATCCTTTTCCCTTTTCTGCAACTGGAAGGTTTATCTACCTTATCTTGAGGAGCCACCTTATACCATGAGTTTGAAGCTACATACTGAAGTTGACAGAGTAACAAGACAAAGAACCCTAGGACTCTGATGCTCAAGGAGCTACTCAAATCTACCCTGAAAAGCCCATCTCTGTACTAAAAGAGAAATGAACATTTATCTTGGTTAAGCTATTTTATATTGGGTTTTCTGCCACTCATAGCCAAGCCTAAACCTATCTGATAACAAAAATTGTTCTAACTAAAATATGTCTGAAATGCTAGAACAATATTTTTCTAGGTTAGTATCAGAAAAGGCATTAGAAAAAAAAAAATTTTTTTTTTTTTTTGGATTTAAATCACAACTGGAATAATGCAGGGTCTGCCAAAGAGAAAAACACAAAGGACTTCTGACTACAGTCAGAGAAACAGCAGGCACAAATACATGAAAGATGATAATGAAGACAACAAAAAAGTCCACACTTCTTTAAGATGAAGAATGGTAATGAAAAAAAAATGCTACCATTTACTGAGCACATTGTATGTACCAGATTATCTCAAATAATCCTCACAATATTGCAGTGGGATAGTACTTTATGATGGTTCTGAAAGAATAAGGAACTTTCCCAAGACACACAGCTAGAATGCAGCTGTGCTGGGCTTTAAACCTGAGCAGTGCCATTTAACAACTGAGCCACCCCTACCAGGCATGTGCCCTGACTGGGAACAAACTGACAACCCTTTGGTGCACGAGATAAAGCCCAACCAGCTGAGCCACACCGGCCAGAACCCAAATAAACCTTTAAAAAATAATAAAACTTATTATTTACAGTTTGTGCTTTCCTCATATTTCTAGTTTAATATGTTCTTCCCCTAACTATTTATTGCCTTAATACAGTACCTCAAATGATAACGGCAAGAAAAGTACAAGGAAGATGGTGAGAATGTGTATTTTATGCAAAAATTAAATAACAAATGATAATCCCAAAAGAAAAAAAGGGGACTTGGGATTTCCTTAAACTCCTAATAAAGTGCTCAAAACTATTAGGGTTTAAAAAAAACCAAACTATTAGGGTTTGACACTGTGTCATTTTAGTCAATCGAAGAAATGATCAACTGTGTACTCACCACACTGAAATCAAGACTCTCTTTAATCCATTTTTGCCCATCTCGGAATTCATCATGTAGTCCCATGATATAAAGGGTATCCAAAGCATCGACTATGGTAGCACCCATTTGTGAACTTCCTATTTTTGGAGATGAAAAACTGTCATTAAAAAGATGGCCTTCCCATAAGGCCTATTGTAACGTTTTAGAGTAGAGGCCCGAGGCACGGAAATTCCTGCAAGAGTAGGCCTTCCTTCCCCTGGCTGCTGGCACCAGTTTCCTTCCAGCGCCAGGTACCCAGGCTTCCCTTCTCCAGCCACCGGCAGGCACCAGGACCCAGGCTGGCTTCCCTCAGGCCGCCCACAGGCATCCAGGATCCGGGCTGGCTTCCCACCAGCCCCGGCTTCATCAGGAAGGACGTCCAGAATGTCCAAAAGATGTCCGGTCTAATTAGCATATTACCGTTTTATCATTATAAAAAGCCAATAAAAGTAGGAATATTAGGGAATATTAGGACCCAAAAGAATATCCAACATGGTTCACTTTTCTCTAAGAATAGATAATATACATTGTTTAATATATCTTCCTAAAAATGGCACATTGACAACTAATGAGATTAAAAAAAAAAAAAAAACCAAAATTATAATTATCCTTACTTTTCTTTTTGGTCATAATATAAGAGCTATCTATCTAACTAAATTAGGTTGAATAAAAAAGAGGATTAATTTAAGAAATGGGGAGGTTGGTTCAAGATAACAAGCTAAGTCATAAGACTGTGGGGATGGGAGAGAGAAATTCTACAGTGGGGACTTGCTATAGTTCTAATCAATATTAATCATGCTCTATTAACCATGATTAAAGAAAGCACATTCTGGCCTGTCTGGGAGTTGTAGGCCCCCAACCTGAGAGTTAACCTTGAAATGGGGTCTATTCTCCTTATCCAAGAACTGCCTATCATCATGAAAAGATTAGCAACCTTCTTGGGAAGCAATGGAATCCCAAGGAATCCTTCTCTTCCCCACCCCAGCCTGTAATCTGTAACCATTTTACCCATTTTTATTCCATTTGGATACCCATTCTTACTCCTTTTGCCTACTTCCACACATAATCTTTGTCCTTCCCAATACAAGTAGCAGGCTTATGGGGGAGGAGGGGCAGAGCAGATTGCTGTGGATGACCTGCTGCTCTCCCATGCTGCCAGTAATATTAGAAAATAAATAATTGGGAAATGAAAATGCTCACATGATTCAACTCTATCTCTGCTTAACTGGCTTAAGTAGTGACAGGCAGTCCAGACTTATTTGTTGTCCGGTTTCAAGACAACCGTCCTCTCCTGGTACAAATTCATAGAAAAGGCAAAATGTCTATTTAAAAATAATACAAAGTACAACAAGGCTAGATAATCATGGAACAGAAACTGCAATAATCCTTAATAATCAAAAAGCATGTTGATCATACTGAAAAAGAAAGTCATAAATCGAATGTGAGTGGAGAAAATCAAAATATTAAGATTTATCCATCTTCAGGAACGAGATAATCCTAATCCTAAAGGAAATGTTCCCACGAGGGAGGAACTAATTCAAAAAAAGCTAGCTGACCCTGGCGGGCATGGTTCAGTGGTTGAGCATAGACCTATGGACCAGGTCATGGTTGGATTCCCAGTCAGAGCACAAGCCCAGGTTGCAGACCCTATCCCCAGTAGGATGTATGCAGGAGGCAGCCAACCCATGGTTTCCTTTCATCACTGATGTTTCTATCTCTCTCTCTACCTCTCCAAAATCAACAAAAATATATTTTTAAAAGAAGTTAGCTGATACCAAAACTAGATACTAAAAACACATAAGAATCAAGCTAATCTTACTAACGAATATAACCACAAGATTCCTGAATAAAGTATTAGCTAACAGTGTAGCACAGAAAAAGAATAAATAAAAGGGAGCAATTGGGTTTTCCCCAACTCCAGGAATGCAATTATTATTTCTATCTTCTGAGAAGAAAAACCATCCACATAGCTTACTATCTACATTAACATAACTTTATTACTATACTGTCTTCATCAAGAGTTTACTGTTCCAGGAGTCTCTTGTTCAGAATGATGAAAGGTGTAAAATAATTTTATTGTTCACTCCAGGAACTTCCTGAAAGACCCATCAACTCTTAAACAGAAAGTATCACAAGATGGATTACACGCCAAAGCTCTGAACTCTTTGCCTCCAAATTTCCTACTTACCCATCCTAAATTATTGTATCATGATCCTTATCTGATCATCATGAACAAGCTTCCTCCAACTAAAAGGCCCATCTTAAAAAACAGATTTTAAATCTCAATAAACATCTCAGCTTTCTCCTTCCCCATCTGACAGGCTAAGGCTCTGCTGAGGTAGTGATCTATTTTACAAAGTAAGCATTAAACAAAAATAAAGTTTTGTCCTAACAAGTTTTCTTGGTGATATTTTAGGAGTCAGCATTTGACATTACTTAATTTACTAGTTTTTCTTTTCTTTCCTTTTTTCTTCTGGTCCTTTCTCTACTGGGTAAATAGTATTTTCTTCTGAAAGTTTATAGCTATACAACTGTAATAGAAAAAAATGTTTTAGTAAATTAATTAAAAGTATATCTGAAAATTTTTTTAAAAAGTGACAGGCTTGCATTTGAAAAAAAAAAATTTTGTTTTGATGTAATAAAAAAAAAAAAAAAACTATACAAATTCATTCTTATAATGGTTGTTCTTCACTACACCACATTTTCTTATTCATGTGCTCCTAATACTTTCTTCAACTTATCAAGTATCCTATATAATGAAATGCTAATATGCAAATTGACTGAACAGCAGAACCACTGGTCGCTATGATGTGCACTGACTACCAGGGGGCAGACACTCCATGCAGGAGCTGGCCCCTGGTGGTCAGTGCATTCCCATGGGGGGTGGGGGGGGCTTCTCAGCCAGAAGCTGGGCTCACAGCTGGTAAGCGCAGTGGTGGTGGCAGAAGCCTCTCCCACTTCCATGGCAGCAATAAGGATGTCCGATGGACAGCTTAAGCCCGCTCCCTGTGGGCTCCCGGACATCAAGAGGGTTCAGGCCAGGCTGAAGCCCTCCCCCCCCCAACCCCCCAACCTCCTGCAAGTGCACAAGTTTCATGCACTGGGCCTATAGTATCTTGATAACAAGACAAGTACTCCATCACACTCTGGTAAATTCCCAACTCCAGTCTTCTCCCAACTCCATGTTGATATTAACTAGAATGTTCTGGGTTATTACAGACATACTTTCCTTTTACTTTTCTTGCTCCTCAGCTTTTATTAAGATAATAAAACCTTTATTAAGTGATTTAATCACCCGTATATCCCTATCTCTTCCATAATCACTTAAATATTTCCCTTTAGTATTTTGTCCAAAATATTTATGCTCATTTTAAATCCTTGAGTACCAGTTTTTGTTCTTTTTTCAGCTTATATGTTGTTTTAAGGTTTGTGCCATCGGCTAAAAGCCCCAAGGCACAGAAAGGCAAAATTATTAAAAGATATACGCAGCTAATTTTGACTACTAAAACTTCTGCAGATTGCATTTTCAACTTTGTCTACCATTTCACTATCATTTTCTTCTCACACTGGATTTTCCCTATGTCCCGATACTACCTTTTTCTATCTTGAAGGATTCCTGAAGCAGTATAGAATAGTGGTTATAAGCATGGATCTGAAGCACTAGAATGTTTGGATTCAAATCCTGGCCCCATTATTTCCTAATTGTGTAACTTAAGAAAAGTTAGTTGACCCTAAATGTGCTTTGGCTTTCTCATCTCTAAAATAGGAACAGTCCCTGTATCATAAGGTCACTGTTAGTATTTAATAAGTCAAATTCACATAAATCTCTGAAGTAAGTCTGTGGCATAGAGTACGTTTATTAGACTGCTCAGGCAGCCATAACAAAATATCATACTAGGAGGCTTAAACAACGGACATTTATTTTCTCATAGTTCTGGAGACTAGAAATCTAAGATCAAGGCTTCAGGTTTTGGTGAAGGCTTTCTTCTTGGCTTGCAGATGTCTACCTTCTCACCGTGTCCTCACTTGGTTTTTCCCTGGTGCATGTACATGGGGAGAGCACGCTCGTGTTTATTTCTCTTCTTTTAGAGGCCCCACACTTACGTAATTTAACCTTATTGTGATTAGGGTCCCACACTTACCACCTCATTTAACCTTTATTAGGCTTAACTACCAATTAGGCTCTATCTCCAAATATATATTGGGTGTTGGAGCTTCAACATGTATATTTGTGAAAGACACAATTCAGCCTACAGCAGAGTAAACTATATAGATACTACAGATGTTTTACTATTAATCTGTATATGACTATTGCTCTAAAGGAAAACAGAGTCTTATTCAACAAACCAAATTACATAATCTAAAGCACATTACTGACCTCATGTCAAATTGGTAAAAGGTAAAACATTTTATGGGAATGTACACTGAATTACTATTCACTGAAAGAATAATCCCTCTGAAATGGAGGACCACTGGGGAAATCCTGCTTCTATACCCAGTTAACCCAGAATGAAAGGGCTTCTTTTGTAAAACCTACCTTCCCAACACTGTAACTCCCTTTAACTTTTATGATTTCACAAATAAGTCTGAGTGTGCCCGGGAAACCAATTTAAGTGTTCCTCATAGCCAGCTAGCAAGAACTCTCCTGACAATAATCTGAACCTGCCAAGCCCCATCATCACTTACCAACCTAACCAATCAGTGTTCTACAAGTTTACATTTGAAGAAGTCTGACAGAATTACCAAAAATTAAAACTGCCTTTCATTTTTTTTAAGATTCTATTATTTTTTAAAAAAACATGAAGTCAAAACTCCATTAGAATTTAACAAAATTACATTCAGTTAACAAACATCCCTTTTGTTCACTTAAAAGATTTGTATTGACTTCTATGGAATAAATTTTAAGAGTTACATGAAAACTCATTTATTTTCTGAATTTAAATTCAGCAATGTTTCCTTACATAGTTATTGCAATGATTACACAAAGTAATGTGATTTACCTACTACCTTGCCTAAAACCAGTATCCAATTGATAAATGTTGATACATTAAATGTTCTGAGAAAGGAGGTTTAAAAAAACAAGCAGAGGCCCTGGCTGAGTAGCTCATTTGGTTAGAACACTGTTTTGATACGCCAAGATTTCCGCTTTGGTTCCAGTCAAGACACATACAAGAATTAACCAATGAATGCATAAGTAAGTGGAACAACAAATCTATGTTTCTCCTTCTCTCTCCCTTCCTCTCTAAAATTTTAATTTAGAAAATTAATATCCAACTCTTGTTTTCAGTACACTTTTATACTTCAACCCTTTAAAAGGGCTCACCCTTTACCACTGAGTTTAACTTAACAGGATATTTACTTGAAGAGAGGATTTTTATTTCAACAAGGGTGGTCTTTATTAGGAGGCTTCTGAGGGGCAGGGGGCTGAGGGACAGGATGGGGTGGCCAGGCCCAGTTGCAGGCTTCAGCGACCTCTTAGAGCTGGAACAAGGTCCAGCTGGCCCAGGCGACTCCGCCCTGGCCAGGGTGTGCAGCGACTCAGACCTGGTCAGGCCACTGGGAAGTAGTGGGGGAGCCGCTGCAGGTAGATGTCTTCGTCCTTCTTCAGAAACACACAGATGATCAGCCGGTCCACCTTGTCCTTGTGCTGCTCCAGCCACTCGCGCAGCGCGACCAGCACTACCTCTGCCGCTGCCTCCCTGGAGTAGCCGAACACTCCGGTGGAGATGCAGGGGAACGCGGCGGAGCGGAGCTGGTGCTCCAGCAGCAAGGCGAGGCTGCTCAGGTAGCAGCTGCGGAGCATGGCAGCCTGGCTGGCGCTGGGCGCCCCGCGGACGATGGGCCCCACCGTGTGGATGACATACTTAGCGGGCAGCCGATAGCCACCAGTGATCTTGGCCTTCCCCGTCTCGCAGTGCTTCAGGGTTCGGCACTCGGCGGTGAGGAGGGGCCCGGCGGCCCGGTGAATGCAACCGTCCACGCCGCCTCCTCCGAGCAGGGAGTTGTTGGCGGCGTTGACGATGGCGCCCACCTCCAGCTTGGTGATATCACCTCGGAACAGGGAGATCTTCTCGTTGAGATGCTCGTCCTTCTTGTACTTGGTCTCCTCCACCTTCGGGGCCAACCCTTTCGCCGTCTCCTTCCAGGTCGGGATCTTGTTCAGCCTGATGAAGTCCAGGCAGAAGTAATGTTCCTCCCGCTGCTTATCGCTCAGGCCCTTCAGAAAGGATTTTGCCTCCCTCCAGCTGGTGGTGTTCGGGTCCACCTTCGCCGCCAAGGCCAGGGGGGTCCAGGTGCACACCCCAGCTCTCCGCCCCACCGCCAGCGCCTCCCGCGGCCCAACTCCCGCTGGGCTCCGCGTGCGCGGCCCGTTGGCGTCCGGGGCGGGCGGAGGGCCGCTCGCACGGCTGCGGGCCTGCCTGGCACAGGCTAAGGTGCCCCGCCAGGGGCGTGGGGCGCCAAGCAGCCGTCCCGCCACACACAGCTGCGCCAGGGGGCCCGGGACTTGGCTCCGCAGAGACATGAGCAGTCGGTCGGCCAGGAGTGGAACCCGCCCACTTCGACTTCCGGTACCAGGTGGCGCGTGCCGGCCCGCAGCAGACACACTCCTGGAGGATCTAATTTTAATTAACCGTTTAATATAATGGATTTTACTGCACTAATGCCTCCCATTGTGGCATCTACAAAGCAATGGGAACTTTTCCATCTGTAACCTCTGCTGAGGAAATATACTTATTTCATTAAGTGATCTCTGCTAAATTAAATGTCATATAAATGAGATCTCTGACATCTTGTTATAATTTTAAATTTTAAATAATATTTAAAATTTTTTCCATTATTTCTCCATCCCAACATCTTTCAAACCCAGGAAAAAATAATTTTCCAGTTATTTTCTTTTTTACAGAAAGCATCCAAGCAAAAAATAAAAATTGTAAGAGAATTATAACATTAGAAAAATTCTTCCATAGTTTTATAAAGAAATATGCTGCTATCTGAAGTACTGCAGTGATGTGTTACAATTAGTAGAGACAACTACATTGTATATGATTAGCCTTGTCACCCCATTAGTATTTTCACCTATTTTTATTTAAAAGATATCCCTCACAACAAGATTTAAAACAGTGGAAAGAAGTGAAGATTCTAAAAATAATTTTTATAATTCTCAAACTTATCATTGGACTAAGTAAAAGATGTTAAGTAAGTTAACTTTGAACTGAGAAGTTTAACAAGTGGACTGAACTCGCGAGGCAGAACGTTCGAGAACTCACGTGGAACACAGCTCTTCCCAGACTTCCTCCCCATTCACACTCTTCATTTTTCCTTTGTAGCTGTGAATGTGTACAGCATAACCCACTCAATTTACTAAGCAGATCACCTTGGGCATGTTAATTGTTCTATGTGTAGGCTTCCCTCATTTTATTGAGCTTTGTATTACTGTGCTTCACAGATATTCTGTGTGTGTTTTTTTTTTTTTACAAATTGAAGGTTTTTAGCAACTCTTTGCCAAGCAAGTCTATCCGCCCCAATTTTTCCAACAGCATTTGCTCGCTTCACATTTTTATTATTCTCACAATATTTCAAATTTCTTATTATGGTGATGATCAGTGGTTTTTAATGTTACTCTTGTAATTATTTTGTGGTGCCCATATAAGATGAAAAAGTTAATAAATGCTGTGTATGTTCTGACTGTTCCATCAACCAGCTGTTCCCCGTCTCTCACCTTCTCCTTAGGCCTCCCTATTCCCTGATCCACAACAATTTAAAATTATACTAATTAATAGCCTCTAACTATTCAAATAAAAGCATGTCTCAATTTAAATTAAAAGCTAGAAATGATAATGCTTACAGAGGAAGGCATGCTAAAAGCCAAGGTAGGCTGAAAGCTAGACCTTTTGCACCAATCAGCAAGATGTGAATGAAAAGAAAAAGTTCTTGAACGAGATAAAAAGTACTACTCCAGTGAACACACAAACATTAAGAAAGGAAGTCAGCCTTATTGCTGTTTATAAAGATATAAAGATTTAGTAGTCGACAGATCAAACTACATATCTGTGTATTTCAAGGCAACCATAACCAATCTTGACTGAAACTTGAGGGGGAAAAAATGAGTGTTGCTTCAAATTATAATCCCATTCCATAGAAATACTCAGGGTTTAAAAAGTATTTAAAAAGTTAATCTTGTTTTAAAAATGGACATAGAAAATGGAAATAGTAATCAGAAAAAGTAAACTTACCAAATATATTAGTAGAGTGTCCTTTCTTTGCAATAGGTCTGAGTTCATTATGTCCCCATCCATATGTCCTATAATTATCCCAGGCATGTTTCATCATCTGAGAAAAAGTTATAAACCATCAATGCACATTATTCACACTATTATCTTTGTATTTTATATAACTTAAGGATTCCATTCCTATATCCTTACATATTCTCATATATTTCCTACATTAATCAGCCTTACTCAGAATACGTTATTCTATTAACATTTGTATCAGTACACATGATAATGTTTAATCTCAGGGTCTATGCAACACAAGGAAAAATTGAGTGTAATAGTCAAGTCCTTTTATATTTAGAAGGAAGATGTCTGTTTCGCATCCTTTGCTTTTAGAAACTGCCAATCGTTTTGGGAACTGCTCTCTTCCCTCACTGTGATTATGATAGAGCTGTCAATCAAGAGGCTCTGATTCCACAACCAATTAACAAAGCTTGACTAGAGAACCCCTTATCTTTAGACCAAAGATCAGCAAACTCTTTCTTTAAAGTATAAGTATTTTAGGCTTTGAAGTCCATACAGTTTCCATAGCAACTACTTAATTATGCTGTTGTAGCACAAAAGCAGCCCTTGAAAATACATAAACAATGAGCATGCCTGTTCCAATTAAACTTTACTTTTAAAAAATAAAGGCAAAATTTGGCCCGCAGGTTGTGGTTTACCTACTCCTGACCCAGACAAAGTGATTGTATATGTATAATTCAAGAAGGGATGTTCAAGTCCCTTTATACATATTATTATAGATGACAGGAGACAGAAAGCCTCTCTCATTTTGCAATCTCAAACTCTAAGTAATATATAATCCTGGAGCTGATGGAGGCTCTCTCCCAAAATGGAGAAACTAAGTAATGAGAGAAAAAGACAGATTACAATAACAAAGTATTTATTTATATAACAATTGAATTATTTAATAGTAGACTGTAATATATATATAAAAATTATAGTAGACTGTAGTATATATAAAAATTATTTAACAGTACACTATTCACGAAAACATTTCTCAGCTTGCTTTTTGCAGCCAACCTTATTCTTCACCAAAAGTAGACAAGGTCATTACAAGAAAACTAAAAACCAATATAAAACACAAATGCAAAACTACTGAACTAAAAATTAGCAATATAGGAGGACATAATGACCAAATGCAATTTAACCCAAAAATATAAGACTAATTTAACATTCAAAAACCAATCAATATAATTCACTATGTTAACAGAATAAAAAGAAAATCATCCTCCGGTAATCTTTATAAGTGTAGACAAAGCATCTGACATAATTAAACACCCACTCATGATAAAGACTGTCAATGAACTATAACTACAAGGAAACATCTTCAATGTAATAAAGGGCATTGTCAAAAAAACAAACAATTTCTAACAACATATTTAATGCTAAAAGACTAAATTCTTAACCCTTAAAATTGAGAAAAAAATCAAGTATGTCCACTCTCACTACTACTTTTCAAAAATGTACTAGCAGTCCTTGAGAGTGCAGTAAGGAGAAGAAAAAGAATTAAAGACATAAAAAGGAAAAAGATAAAAGTTTCTCCAGTCACAAAGGACATGACTGTACAAGGAAAATTCTAAGCAATCTTTTTTTTTTTTAAATATATTTTATTGATTTTTTACAGAGAGGAAGAGAGAGGGATAGAGAGTTAGAAACATCGATGAGAGAGAATCATCGATCAACTGCCTTTGCACACCCTCTGCTGGAGATGTGTCCGCAACCAAGGTACATGCCCTTGACCAGAATCGAACCTGGGACCTTTCAGTCCGCAGGCCAATGCTCTATCCACTGATCCAAACTGGTTTCGGCAAAGCAATCTTTTAAAAAGCCACTAGAACTAATAAATGACTTCAGAAAAATAACAGGATAAAAGTTTAGCAAACTAAACTAAAATATATTCCTATGTAATAAACAACAGAAATAGAAATTTTAAAACAACTCCATGTTATGATAGTATCAAAACACATAACATACTTGGGAATAAATATAACAAAATATGTGCAAAATATAGTGAGAATTACAAAATACTGCTGAGAAAAATTACAGAAAACCTAAAAAGTGGAAAGATATGAAAGACTATTGTTAAGATGACAATTTTTCCAAATTCATTTACATATCAATAAAATCCCAATCAAAATCCAGCAATCTTTTATTTTCGCAGAAAAGTTAATTATAGAAAGGCAAAGGACCTAGAATGGCCAAAACAATTTATATAAAGAATAAAAATGAAGGATTTATCTGATTTAAAAACCTACTATAAATCAATCAACACAGAGTCATATTGGCATTCAGGATAAATATATAAATTAATGGAATAGATATGAGTCCAGAAAAACATTCAACACCTACTGATTTTGTCAACTGATTTTGAACAAAAGCATTAAGATAATTTAATCAGAAAAGATTATTTCAACAACTGGAACAACTAGAAAGCCCTAAGTGAAAAAAATAATGCAAGACCTTTACTTCTCATAATAAAAAAATTAACTCACAGTATAACACAAACTGAAATGTGAAAACTAAAACTAAAACATGTGCCCACACAAGACTTGCACACAAATGTTCATAGCAACTTTATTCATAACAGCCAAAACCTGAAACAAATGTTGAACAAATGTTCCACAGGTGAATGCACATAACCATGGTATATCCAATAAAAAAGAAACATCACTAAGAAAAAATTACCTTTAGTGCATCTGTACAGATAAACCTCAAAAACATTATGCTGAGCAAAAGTCCAGCAACAAAATACTACAGACTTTATTATTACATTTGATTGAAACTCTAGACAAGGCAAATCTAATCTAGAATTACTAAAAGCAGATCAGTGGTTGCCTGGGACAAAAGAATCAGGTGGACTGACCTGAGAGGACAAAAGAAAACTGTTTTGAGATTACGGAGTTTATGTTAACAATGTGATTTATGGGAGGGGCCTTGGACCACAGGGTATTAGCCTGACCTCTGGAGGGCTCGGAGAACTAAGCTCAGCCAAGCCCACATAACAAACCTCCAATGAAAGGCTCAGGTGAACGTCCCTGGTTGGCAATACTTCATGCACACTGCCACACATCATTGCTGGGAGAACCAAGGACTGTTTGTATCACTCCAGTCGGAGAGGACAACTAGAAGCTTGCACCGGGTCTCTCCTGGACTCTGTCCTATGTGCCTTGTCTATTACTAACTTTAGTTTTATTGTAATAAACTGAAACAACAAATACAAGAGCTTTGCCGAGTCCTGTACGTACTTCTAGCAAATCAATGAACCTTTGGGTGGTCTTAATATACAGCAATCTATCTGAATTATTATGTACATGAGACAGTATTTCAATAAAATCTAATAACATCTAAAAAAAAAAAGCAGGTCATCCATCTTACAAAATCAACAACTACCTATCAATGTCTCCTGAACACTGTCCAAACAAAGTGCTTTAAAAATCTGGGCATAAAACAAAATATCAAAGGTGAGGTAAAATCAGAGTAAAGTTCTATTTTGATTCCATCAAGGTCGTCTTATAATAATTCATAAGATCAAGTTTAAGAACCTGCTAAATCATTCATATTCGTTACTAAAATATATCCATCTAGATATTTGAGTAGTTGAACTAAGTTTATTATCTTATTTTATGATAAACAGTATCTTTGGAATACTGTTGATGTGATTACACCCAGACAAAATCTACATAGGCAGTCCAACTGCAAACTCCACCTGAAATTAGCCGGAGTTTTAATTTACCAAGATCAACTGAAATATTCACTAAATTACACACACCCCCACAAACACACACACACACCCACACACAAACACACACACACACACACACACACAAACACACCATGGTATTCTCTTTATCTCTAAGTCATTCCTAAAATAACAAACTGAAAGACTTCTGTGACTAAATAAGTATAAAGAATTCTGAGATCAATCCCTCCCCATTCTTCAGTCCATTGAGACTCTTTGGAAGGAATGTGTTCTTAATCTGTTGTAAAATTATGGGGTTTCATGACATGTTCCCTAAAAGATGACAGATATGCCCAATGGGCATGGCTCAGTGACTGAGCGTCAACCTGAACCAGGAGGTCACTGCTCAGTTCTGGTCGGGGCACATGTTTGGGTTGCCAGCTCAAATCTCTGGTGTGGGGTATGCAGGAAGCAGCTGATCAGTGGTTCTCTCTCATCATTGATGTTTCTCTCTCTTTCTCCCTTTCCCTTCCTCTCTGAAACCAATAAAAATATAATTTTTAAAAAAATGACAGTTATAAAGCTAACTCTTCAGAAGCATGTTTGTGAGGAGATATGCACAGTATACAGCAGAGTCCCTTATAACTTAACACTAAAGATATTTCTTATTCAGTGATAACTTATTTATAAATCTATTCTACATTATTTATAAAATGCTATCAAAAGATTTCTGAACACAGAGAGAAAAATGTAATCATCCAAACATTATAGCAAAATTTTAAGTGACCAATACTTACATTATAACACATATTAATAGGGAGTTCTAGCCTTTACTGTCAACTTGGAAAATGAACTACAAAAATGACCCAAAAACAAATAAGACCCAAGTAAAATAGCATCAATGGTGTGCATGTGTCCAAATATGTGTCTATAACCACTTGATATCATAAGTCTAGGCTTATTATTACCTCTTTAATTTTTTCCCTTTTCATTCTTATGTCATTATCTTCTGGATCTCCACCATTTATTCCTGAAAGTTTTGGTATAGGAACTGGTGGTAGTGGCTTTTTCTCTTTCATCTTTATATCTTGGACTACCTTATTTTTCTCTGTCTGAATTTCTGCTCGTATTTCCTCTCTCGACTTTTTTAATTTTTCTTTTGCTTCTTCCAGGGCCTTCTCATGATCAGCTCGAATTTTATTCCTCAAACGTTCCTCTTCTTCCCTGTAAGAAGAGGAGAGAAAAAAAGACTGCTTAGGATGACCCTTAAAACCTCCAAGCTTTGGATAAACGAAGATGGTGTCATAGGTAAACACCTAAACTGCCGCCTCACACAACAATTTCAAAACTACAACTAAAAGACAAAACGTCTATCACCCAGAACCACGGGAAAACTGGCTGAGTGGAAGTTTTACAAATAGAAGGAAAGAGAAAAGAGCACTGAGACATGCACAAGCACTGAAAAGCTGAGGTATGGAGGCACGCAAATCAGGCTGGTTGGCGGACAATTAGATGTGCTGCTTTTTTCCGAATGAAGTGAGACAAGCTTCCAATTACTCTGAAATCCAGTTTCTGGGGAGATGCTGGGGACTCAAACTCCTACGGGGAGGAGCTGAACTGTCGGCCATTGGGTCAGAAGGTGAAGGTGACTTTCTTGCAGAGGTACGCCCAGCAATCATTGTGTACTGCGCTGGGGCGCAGGATGCCGGGACTTAAAAACGCAGAGAAGGCTAACTGGCAGCCATCACTGTTTGCCACACCCTAGCCTAGCGATGCCCTGAGACTCCGCCCTGTACAATCTACTAACCTACCCAGGCTCCATGCAGCAGCTTTTGCATATAAATGGCCTGCCATATTGCAGCTTAACCAAACAAATTGCAGCTCCGGTCAGACAGCTCCAAAACCTTCAAACCCCAAGCAAAGAGGAGAAAACTGTAGTTCTCCCTGTAGCTCCTGCTGGGTGGCCTCAGACAGTAGCTGACCTGCCCCCCATTGGAGATCCAGAAGCTAGTGTATCTATTAGTCTGTGTGAGATGACACCAGATTTCAACTACTCTCATAAGGGACACATTCAAGAGGCAGACTCAGTGAGCACCAAAGCCCCACTGAAACAAGTCCTGCCCCGTAAGCATGTCTCCAGCACAGCAATTCTTCCATTACAGACACAGCGGGACCTCACAGCCAATTGGCCTGGGGGTCAATTCCTCCCAGTGACACCAACAACAATAAAGACTTAACTACAACAAGATTGTACACAGTCCACAAAGGGATGCACCAAGAGTGTCCACCTCAGGTAACTGGGAGGCTGACCCATTGGACCATATAGGACACCTAGCACACAAAGCCACCCTACCAACTCAGGGAAGCAGTGAAATCAGGAGACAAGGAAACAGATCACAAATGAAAGAAATGGAGGAAGACAAAGACTGGATATAGAGTTCAAAACCACGGTTATAAGGTTTTTCAAGAATTTCCTAGAAAAGGTCGATAAATTTAATGAGACCCTCAAGGATATGAAAAAGGACCAACTAGAAATTAAACATACACTGACTGAAATAAAAATATATTATACAGAGACCCAACAGCAGACTAGAGGAACGCAAGAATAAAGTCAAAGATTTGAAATACAAAGAAGCAAAAAACACTCAACCGGAAAAGAAAAAATAATCCAAAAAGTTAAAGATAGTGTAAGAAGCCTCTGGGACAACTTCAAGCATACCAACATCAGAATTATGGGAGTGCCAGAAGAAGAGAGCAAAATACTGAAAACCTATTTGAAGAAATAATGACTGAAAACTTCCCCCGCCTGGTGAAAGAAAGACTTACAAGTCCAGGAAGTGCACAGAACCCCAAACAAAAGGAATCCAAATAGGACCACACCAATATGCATCATAATTAAAATGCCAAGGGCAAAAGACAAAGAGAATCTTGAAAGCAGCAAGAGAAAAACAGTGAATTACCTACAAGGGAGCACCCATATGACTATCAGCTGATTTCTCAACAGAAAATATGCAGGCCAGATGGGAGTGGCAAGAAATATTCAAAGTGATGAATAGCAAGAACCTACAACCTCTACCCAGCAAAGTTATTCAGAATTGAAGATCAGATCAAGAGTTTCACCGATAAGAAAAAGCTAAAGAAGTTCATCATCACCAAACCAGTATTACATATATGAAATGCTGAAAGGTATTCTTTGAGAGGAAGAAGAAAAAAGTAAAGATAAAAATTATGAACAACAAATATATATCTATCAACAAGTGAATCTGAAAATCAAGTGAATTAAAATCTGAGGAACAGAATAAACTGGTGAATATAATAGAATCAGGCGCACAGAATGGGAGTGGATTGATAATTCTCATCAGGGGTAATGGGGTACGGGAAGAGACTGGACAAAAATTGTACACCTATGGATGAGGACAGTGTGGGAGAGGTAAGGGCAGAGGGTAGAGTGGGAACCAGGTGAAGGGGAGCTATGGAGGGAAAAAGGAGAAACAATTATAAGAATCTGAACAATAAAGATTTATTAAATTAAAAAAATAAATACCCTCCAAGCTTTAAACATGAAACTTAAAGTTTCATCCACCAAACCCAGACAGTTGATTCCTACTCCTACCATTGAAAGACAGCAATGATCTGTGAGACTCATATTTATCTGCCCAAAGAACAGGATAAATATAACTTGGTATGAGCTCTGGATGCCAAATAGCTAACACTTTACACAATGGAGGAAGAGGGAACCTAGAAAGAAAGTTACAACTTCAGGACCAATGAAAACAGAGAAAACAGCAATCAGTAGACACATAAAAAAAGGGGGGGGTGGGGAGGGAAAAAGGGAGAAAGTCGGGAGACATACCAGTGAAAAACTAGCAGAGAGAGAAAATTTAAAAAATAGAATTAAGAACTTAGTATCAAGATGGACAAAAATATAAACAGGGTCAAGGAAAGAGATAAGCAGAAAAATAAGAGAATGGAAATTTTTCATTTTGTTATATAGTACCTCATGCTCTTTTATAACTTTTGCATTTTGGAAATAACATGGAGCTTACAGCACAACAGTTCCCAACTGATGTGGGCATGACTACTTAAAAGTTTCTTGAGCCTTTGTTAAAAATACAGATTCCAATTCAGCAGGTCTGTGTGACACCCATGAATTTATATTATTGGGGGGTGGGGGGGAGGAGAAGGGTAAGCAGTACCTGGCCCATTTTAAACCACTGCACAGAAAGTGCTAAAATATACAGTCTAAGAAGACTATATTTACATTTCTAAATAGTACAGCACAACTCAGATCTTCATCACTGCAATAATACAACTTAGGGTTCTTTGCAGTTTACATTTCTTAAGATGTTAATATGTAATCTCCTATCTAAATTCAGAAATTCACCAGTATATTAGTACCATTTCCCCGAAAATAAGACAGTGTCTTATATTAATTTTTTCTCCCAAAGTTGCACTAGGTCTTATTTTCAGGGGATGTCTTATCTTTCCATGCGATAGGTCTTATTTTCAGAGGATGTCTTATTTTCGGGAAAACACGGTAGTAGAACCCCTTCTCTTCCTATAGAAGTCAAATGGTTCTGGGTACTTTATCTTTCTATTGTCTAACATCAAGACAAGGACGGCCCTGTGATCTACACCTAGGAAATCAGATGCTCTGGCTGAAACTACAGATCTGGAGCAAGTGGCATAAAGGAACAATAACTCAATTTTAGAAGTCACTCAGAAAGCAGAGGAATCTAGTGACCAGAGGCAGCGAAGCCATAACCAGCGAACTACAACTATGACCCAAAAACAAACAAGACCAAAGTAAAATAGCATAAATGATGTGCATATATGTGTGCGCACCAACAATGGTACACTAACTGTTCCTTAACCTTCACCATGGTTCTGCATACCTGCCTTCCTTTAATGCCCGAATATCTTCTAAACCTAGTTCTCCAGATCTTATGTCAATTCTGAAAGCCAACCAGTATCTTTCCAATAAATTCCTATTTTACATGCATTACAGCTGGTTTCTACTATATGTATCTAAGATTCCTCTCCTTCAAGTCAATGCGCTAAAAACAAGAGGGTCATACAGTAAGTAAACCAAAATTCTCAATTCTAATTCCGCTCTTCCATACTCTACTTCATGATGCCAGAGCTTAGACTCAGCAAATTACCTCTGTCTTTTGTTTTATCAGCTGGTTTCCTATTAGTTCAACACATAGGTTTGATTCTTATTAGAATTCTTATTAGAATCAAACCTATGAACAAATAAAAAAATGTTATACAGCAGAAATGACCTTACAAATCTATGGGAAAGTACAGACTCTTCAATAAGGAGCATGGGAACAAGTGGATACCAGTGTAAAACATTATCAATTCAATCCTAACCTCATCATACACCAAAATCAAAACCAAGCTGTGAAAAACAAAAATTTAAAACTACCAAAATTAAAAACAAGGAGACTATAACTTCAGGGTAGAAAAGCATTCTCTAAGACAGCGGTTCTCAACCTGTGGGTCACAACTCCTTTGGGGGTCGAATGACCCTTTCACAGAGTTCACCTAAGACCATTGGGAAACACAGATATTTACATAACGATTCATAACAGTAGCAAAATTACTGTTATGAAGTAGCAATGAAAATAATTTTATGGTTGGGGGTCACCACAACATGAGGAACTGTATTAAAAGGTGGTGGCATTAGGAAGGTTGAAAACCACTGCCCTAAGCCAAATCCCAAAAGCAATCCTATATATTAAACAGGTAATTAATATGCAAATTGACCCTCACACCCTTGCACAAGATGGCCACCCCCATGTGGTTAAAGATGGCCACTACAAGATAGCCAGCAAGGGTGTGTAGTTGTGGGCGATCAGGCTAGCAGGGGAGGGCAGTTGTGGGCAACCAGGCCAGCAGGGGAGGGCAGTTGGGAATGACCGGGCTGGCAGGGGAGGGCAGTTGAGGGTGACTGGGTTGGCAGGAGAGGGCAGTTGGGGGCAATCGGGCCAGCAGCGGAGCAGTTGGAAGCCAGCATTCCCAAATTGTGAGAGGGATGTCTGACTGCCGATTTAGGCTCAATCTCACAGGGCCTAAACTGGCAGTCAGACATCCCCCGAGGGGTCCCAGATTAGAGAGGGTGCAGGCTGGACTGAGGAACATTCCTCTCTGCGCAGCCCCAGTGCCTGAATTTCGTGCATTGAGCCCCTAGTAATACCATAAAGGAAAATATTGACACTTTCAATTTTATTAAAATGTGACATGTCTGTAAAACTAAAGATACTATAAACAAAGTATAAAAATAAGACACCCATTGCAAGAAGATACATGTAATGCACCTACCTAAGAATTTATCAGGATGTATAAATAATTCCTACAAATGAATTTTAAGAAAATTTTAAGAAAATAAACCGTAAGAAAAAACAGGCCAAAAAAAATGTGAGTAAACAAAGGCTAGGAAACCCAAATAACTAATAAATATGTTTTAAAAAATATTCCACCTCACTCAGTAATGAGAGTAATAAAAACTAAAATTGGCATCAGATTGGTAAAGATTTTTTAAGTACACAATATCTTGGTTTGCAAAAACGTAGGTGTACAAATTGGTACAACTACTGTACAGACTAATTGAGCAACAAAATTTAGAGTCAATAATGCACATACTTTACAACTTAATAGTTTATTACTAAGCTTTTATCCCGGAGGAAAAATTCAGGGGGGCGGGGGGCACACAAGAACACATGTATGAGAATGTTTTTGTAGCAAAAATATGGACTTAACCTAAATATTTATTAACAGGGGAATGTAGAAATAATTTGAAGTTTAAGCATCTATACCTATAGTAGATAATTGAACCACAGCCCAATATATTAATATACATAAATCCTTAAAAAAAAACTTGAGCAAAAAGAAAAAAAACTTACAGAATTATATATGTTTAAGAACATGCAAAACAATATATATATTTGTAATTTATATCAATATATATGCTGTAGAAACATAAAACCATGTAATGTCAAACTCTGAGGTTTACCTCAAGAAAGGTAATCTTCAGCTGAAATTTTCAGATTTAAAGTAATTAATATGATATTAATATATCTGTTAAAATTTTTATCTATGCTTATAACTTTTTAAAAAAAAAGGCTAGCCGAAACCGGTTTGGATCAGTGGATAGAGCGTTGGCCTGCGGACTCAAGGGTCCCAGGTTCGATTCCGGGCAAGGGCATGTACCTTGGTTGCGGGCACATCCCCAATAGGGGGTGTGCAGGAGACAGCTGATTGATAACTCTCTATCCCTCTCTCTTCCTCTCTGTAAAAAATCAATAAAATATATTTTTTTAAAAATAAAATAAAATTAAAAAACAAAGCTGGTATAGAAAATATATACTAGATACCAGAACATACTATTATATAATTATGAGATTAAAATAGCATGTGTTTTTCAGAATAGCCAGAAAAATTCATGGGGGGTTAAAAAAGAAAAGAACTTTGCACATATAGTGATATATTATCATTTAGTTAACTAATCCCCTGTTGACAGACATTTGGATCATTTACAATATGTCATGTTTTGGCTTCAGGGAACATTCTTGTACATTACTTTGTGCACTGATGTGAAGATTTACCAAGAATAAGTTCTTAGAAAAACTACTGGATCAAAGAATATGTACTTTAAATGAGCTAATATTACTAAATTGTTCTTCACAAGAATTCTATTAATTTAGACTTACACCAACAGGCTAAGCAAAGGATGAACCAGCTGTTCCCTGCTCACCACACCCTAGGTTTTTCCAATCTTTCTAAGTACAGAGAAAATAATCTAGGTCATGAAAAAGAAAATGTTTTATAATGGCATTACAAATTAATGGGAAAATAATTCGCATTTACTATAATATGCATAACAGATATACACCAAACACAAACTTCATATCAGATACCACCTTACTGCCAAGTATTGAAGGGTTAACGTATGCACATATTACTTTATAAACGTAACAAACATAACCATATAGCTACACAGAAATAATTTTAGATACATAAATACATAAAATTGTGCCAGATCTCAATTTAGCACAATGATTAGCAGATGCCAGGGTCTAGTTCCTTGTGGGGAAAAAAGCTGCACCTTATATCCAGATAGCCTAGTCCACATGCCAGAAATGCGTAAGTTAATGGCATAAATGCTTATGGGGCAGGGGTTGGGGGGAGGGGGGGTTGAAGAGGTAGGGCAGGGAGGATGAAAGATAAAACAGTACAAGTTATCTCAACTCTTGAAAAATGCCATGACCTAAAAGCAGGCACCAGAGCCTCACTGAAATAAGAAGAATCCCTAGAATCTGACTCCGAAGATAATATGTTCTTTAAGAATGATGTTGAGATCTGAATCTAAGATTTAAATGTTTCAGTCGTGTTGGAGTCAAAATTAATCATCTACATTATTCTCCAATAATCCCCAATACTTCGTATAATGCTTTGCACATAATAACTACTCAAAACATTTGCTGAATAAATATGACCAATATTCTTTAAATGATAACAGCAATATCACTAAAGAGACATCAAGAAATCTGCATAAGTAACAAAGGTTGATTTTATAGACAGGTAAATGTCAAAAAATATAAAAAGAAAACAGCACACATATTCTTTGTATTCTCCAGAATACTTCATATCCTTTTGTGAAAAAACGATATAACTTGTCTCCAAAGTTCTCGTTAAGATAGGAAGAACAAAAGAGAACACTGTCAAAGACATCTCTCAACGTTAACGTTAGGAAATTACAGTCTTAAATCAAAGAAAATTTCACAAGGTCTGAGGCCTGAATTACTAAAGGACACTTGTTTTTCACAAGATCTATCCTACTATCCTATAGTCTTAGATAAATTAAGTGATGTTAATTGTTAACCAGGCTCAAAAGTGACACCTGGAAATACTTCTATAAATATACCTATTACCTTCAGGCTAGTATATAAAGTTTACTCTTAAACTTATGAAAAACAAGAATGTATATAACATTTCATTCATTTACTTTTTAAATTGGTACAGATATCATTATATAAATGATCATATGCAGTAGTCTTCCCTTCTCCGCTGGAGATAACATTCCAAGACCCCCAGAGGCTGCCTAAAACCATGATTAGTGCCAAATCCTATACACATTGTTTTTCTCTATACACACATACTTTTTCATTTAAAGAAAGCATGTTATGGCTTTTCTTTGGCATATCCGAATTGTCAGTATCACTACTCTTTTGCTTTGGGGCTATTATTATGTAAAACAAGAGACTTGAACACAAACTGCAATACCAGGACAGCGGATCTGATAACTGAGAGGGCTACTAAGTGACCACAGGTAGCGTACCCAGTGTGGACTCACTGGACAAAGGGATGATTCACTTTCCAGGAGGGACAGAGCAGGATGGAATGGGATTTCATCATGCTACTCAGAAGACACATAATTTAAAACTTACGAATTGTTTATTTCTGAAATTCCCCATTTAATGTTTTCTGACCATGGGTGACTTCAGGTAACTGAAACCACAAAAAGCAGAACCATGGAAAAAAGGGGGAGGGGGGGGGGGAGGAGGTAGGGCTTGGTGGAGTCTACTGCAATAAAGAAATTCTAGCCATTTATAAAATGATTTCTTAAATTTTTTTTCCCTTCAAATTCGCATAGAGCAAAAGCAAAATAAAAGAAATAAATACAAAAGAGTACAGAAGTTAAAAATGATGGCAAAAGTTCCAAATTAATTTGATTACAAAATAATGGCATGAAACAATTTTAGAAGTAACTACTCCATAAGGTTCAGCCAAAAGTCAAAGAAGCAGCAAGCAAATAATAAATGAACAAGATTGAGAAAAGGAAAACCCCGCTCTCACTACAACAGTGCGTTTTCCCAAGTATTTAACTCAGGCTCACATCTGAACCTATGCTTTCTCAAAAACTTTATGCTTGATAAAAAGTCAAAATAACGCCAGCCGAGAACAACTCAAGCATATGATTCTTATTGCACACTGAAAAACTATTGTAAGAAAAGAAGGGAAAGATTTAGTAAGCTAAAAAATAAATAAATAAATAAATAAATAAATTTTTTAAAATGTAGGTTTGAGAAAAGTAAGTACTTTCTCAAACTCTTCTTTTGATACAAACTACATAAATGATTTAAAGAGACGGTAGTTAAAGCTCCCATGTTATGCCAATTTGGCCAAAGTCTCCCAAGAGGTAACTTCAGATTTGATTATTTGAATGAACGTGAACCCTTTAATCGATCACCTTCTAATAGTTACCTGACACAGTCCACCTCTCAACTAAATATATATTAGGGTAAAATTACATTTTAAAACATAAGCCAGATCTAGTCTACATGACTCTCAAAGTGAAACGACAAGATTCAATGGCATCTTTAACTTCACTGATTCCATATAGAGCACCCAAAGACACCCCCTGGAAATAACGATAATCAGAATATTCTTGCATGTTAAGAAATGATGCCAGGCCAAGCTGGCCCCATAGTTGAGTGTCAACCTATGAACCAGGAGGTCACAGTTCCATGTCCTGACAGGGCACATGCTGGGGTTGCAGGCTGGAACCTCAGCAGGAGGCAACCTCTGGTCAATGATTCTCTTTCATCATGGTTGTTTCTCTCTCCCTCTCTCTTCTTTCAGATCAATATATACACATATATATATACATATATATGTATGTATTATGTATATATGTGTGTGTATATAAATAGACATATATACACCTATACATATATATATTAAATAACAGGTATATTCTGCCCATCTTTGTCTTCCTAAAAAACTAAGATTTACTACCAAGTTTTCATTACAAAGTCAGAGAACGAGAGCCCTTCAGGAGAGGACAAACCCACAGAAGCTGTCAGGATCCAATATATCTATCTCACCGGGGGGCACAGTGACGGAATGCAGCCCATTCTTAAAAAAATGAAGACACAACATATGCCACGATTCCTTTAGGTTACCTCTGGACACACATGCTCCTCCTGTGTAAAACGAAGGAGCCGGGCTCTAGGGGCCCTTTTCAGTCTGTGGTTCTACTAAACCAGTTTTGGAATAACAAGTCACACAACTCAGGGAAAATGACATCTTACTGAAAAAAGGTTTAAAAAAACAAAACAAAAAACAACCACGACCGATCTGATGCAATAAATCATATCTCGCCCTGCCAAGTGTCACCACCACCACCTCTGAAAGGAACAAACCTGTGTCTGGGCTCGTCGGGCCCGTGAATCAGGAAGCCTCCGGGGTCTCTGGCCCCTTTGTTGGCATTGACGTGAGGGATCAGCACGTCCTCCAGACCCAGGTCGAAGCGTTTGTGTTTCGAAGAGTCCGGGAGGAAGAAGAAGGCCCCAAAACACAGGGTGATGAAGGCACTTAGGATGAGGAGGAGGATAAACTTCTCGGAGAGTCTCAAGGTGGCCCTGTGGTGCGGGAAGGAGGGCGGCCCCAAGTTCAGAGGCGGAATCCTGCGTCCGGACAGCGGCAGCAGGGCCGGGGCGGTCATCGTTCACGCTCTCGGGCAAAAAAAAATGCTTTATAAAGTCCTCATCTCCACCTTCCGAATCCTGACAAGAACGGGGGGAATTCAGATTCTCTCCTCGCCCAGGATCGTTGTGCTTTTTTTTTTTTCTTTAAACAGGGCAACCTCTTCACGCTTGCCCCAAAAACATTCAGAAACATGGGCGCCCCCCCCCCAAAAAAAAACAAACAAACACACGATCACCCGCTGACGTCCTGGGGTAGCCCCTTGGCCATGGGGGTTCAGGACCTCCTCGGGGTTCCCGCCGGCGTCCTCCTCATGCCTCGGGGTGGCCCCGGCGAGCAGCGCCGCCGCAGAGAGGATGCCAGGCGGCGGCGGGCGCTTCCATGCCGGCGCCCGGGGATGCTCCGGCGGGGCCTCCCGCCCCCGAAGGCGGCCAAGCCCCGCGGAGTTGGAAAGGGGGTCCCCTTCGCCTCCTCGGGCGCCGCCGGGAAAAGCAGGGTCTCCTCGGAAGTCGGCGGCCACCGGGGAGGACGGTCTCCCGCCGGGAAGCCGGGGAGCCCGGGAGCCCGGGAGCCGGAGAGGCGGCGGCAGGTCTCGGGCGCCCGCGCCTCCCGACGCGGCCCCGGCTCCGGGGAGAGAGAGCTCGACGCTGCCCACCGGCCGGCCGGCGCGAAGGGCATCCGCGCCCCGAGCCCCAGCGCCTCCCGGCCGCCGCCGCCGCCGCCGCGTAGCCGCTGTCGCCGCCGCGCGGCTCTGTCAGGAGCGGAACTTCCTCCTCGGGCGGCCACTGAGGAGCCCGGGCGTGAGCGCGGGGAGGGAGGGAGCGCGGGCCGCCCGCCGGCTCCTCCTCCTCCTCCTCCTCTTCCTCCCGCTGCCGGCGGAGCTAACCCGGCCGCCGCCGCGCCCGCCGCGCCCGGACGCGCACACCGAGGAGCCCCCGCGGCCCCGCGGCGGGAGGAGAAGGAGAAGCCGAGCCGCGGGCCCTCAATCCGAGCGCGCGGGGCCGGCGCCTGCTCATTCCTCGCTCGGCTCCGAGGCGGCGGCGGCGCCCGGGGCGGGCGGGGAGGTCGGCCGGGCCGCCTGGAGGGCCTCCTCCGTGGCGGCGGCGGGAGGGGCGGGGCGTCGGCGCGGTGCGGGGCTGCGCGCGTGCCCGGGCCCCGCCGCCTCTGCCGGACGGAGAGCGCCGCGCCGCGGGGCCCGCACCCGTTGGGCACTCGCGGGAGTGGGGCCGGGCGGGGGGCGGGGGGCGCGCACCGGCCTCGCTGCCCGGGCCTCGCGAGTGGGCGTCCCCGGGCGGCGAGGGCGCGGTGCGCGCGCACGCTCCCGCCCCGCCCGCCGCGCTCCGGCCCCGCGCCGCTGCGGCGCCCGCGCCCCCGGAAGCTCCCGCCGCCGCTGCCGCCGCGTGGACCCGCGAGGGAAGCCGTCCGCCCGTCCGCCCGCCCGCCCGCCGGCGCCTCTCCGGTAACTTCGCCGGCGCCGGTGCCGAGCGCGCGGCCATCGGGTCGGGGAGAGGCCCCGGCGCTGGGGCGAGGAGAGGAGGCCGGGTCGCGGGGGGCTCGCCGCCGCGGAGTGGGGTGTCACTGGCATTGGGGTTCAGGCCACCAAGGTCTCCCCGTCACTAGAACTCATGTCCTGGTTAGGGACCAGGGGTTCCCAACTTCCTCCACGCGGCCCGTGGGCACGGAGCTGGGCACCCGAGGCCTCGATGTTGAGCACCAGCCCTTGTGCCAGGCTCCGTGTTAAAAATAAAATGGCCACCTTGCCCTTTCCATTGGGCTTCCTTTCGGAGGAATCTGGGACAGCAGCCTTCTCCTGGCCCAGTGTCATCTCAGGCCTCACCGCCGTCTCTCCCATGGAAAAAACACTAAGTGTGAAGGAGGAGGTGCCAGGAGCCCCGAAGACAACAGAGCTGTTTACAATCAGGCTGCAAAGCTGTCTGAGTGGATTCTGTTATCCATGGTATTGAGTAAAAAAAAAATATATATATATATATATATATTCTTGCTCCCAGATTGTGTTTTATTCTGATACTAAATTGTCATCCTCTCTACACACCCTTACTGATGACTGGGAATTAGAGAGGAGGCCCTTAAATGGCAGCGAGGGGAAAAGTCAGCCGTAGGTTGAAAAACAAGCAAAATATCCTCGTGTTCATTGGCACAATTCGAAGTACATTCCAAGCTGCACTATTTCCAGAAGCTCAGCATATCTACCTACCTACCTACCATATGACAAAAGGCGTCATTGTCATGGACCCTGCTTCGCCAAATCAAAGACATCCACGTGTTCATGGCCAGCGCTGACGCTCATCCAGCCAGGCTGGCAGTAAAGAGTGCCCAGCCCGAAGTGAGATTTCTGCTGGCACGTGGGAAGCGACTATAAGGACCTTCTGCCTTCCCAGTGTGCCTTTCTAAAACGTGTCCATTTTATGAGTAGGCTTCTAATGCCTAGCCTCTCTGAAAACACTTGGGTTTCCTACCTTCAAGGTCATTATTTTCCACAAAAAATATTAGGGAAAATAAATATTGACCTCTGGATAAAAGAGCAAGTTACGTGAGTCTTGAAAAGTAAATACTATGCAGGTTGTCACCAAATCATTAACCAGGGAGATAGCTGGAGGCTGCCATCACCTAGCTGACAACTGTGACATAAGCAGGTTCAACCTATTGGCCAGAGAAAGAAGGCTTATTTGTGTCCCTTCCGTTTTCTTGCCCTTGCCTGTTTTGCCAAATTCATTTTTCCTTCAGGAGAGTAAAAACATCCTTGTTTAAGGTGGGGGTTACAGCAAAAAGTCCAAACGCAGTTTGCAATTCTAAAGCCATTGATGATGGTATCAATGACTTTATTATAATCCTACACCAGCATCGCATCAAAAGGTATGGCATGTGCCGAAACCGGTTTGGCTCAGTGGTAGAGCGTCTGTGGACTGAAAGGTCCCAGGTTTGATTCCGGTCAGGGGCATGTACGTTGGTTGCGGCACATCCCCAATAGAGGGTGTGCAAGAGGCAGCTGGTCGATGATTCTCTCTCATCAACGTTTCTAGCTCTCTATCTCTCTCCCTTCCTCTCTCTAAAAAATCATTAAAATATATTATTTAAAAAAAAAAAAGGTATAGCATGTGCCTGTGTGTATATATTATCTTCTAGAGACTAAGTCTGTCTGAAATGAGTTTTAAAATACTCAGTACTGTTTAGTGTGTGTGTGTGTGTGTGTGTGGTTTTTTTTTTTTTTTAAAGAAGTTGCTAATATGATTTATGAGCATATAAAAATGGGCATATAAAAATACAAAAGGGAATACTTGAAAAATACAATAGCTGTTAAGATGTTATTACCTATGACTCCTCCCCCCCACGTTTGTGTTACTTTTATAATTAAATAAATGATTTTAATGAAACCGTTACTTGAGAAAGTTAATATGAGATTTCAAATAGGTGCACTCAGTTTTATCAAAGTGAACACATGAATGGGTCCGTTCAGAAAGCAGAGAGTACATGAAATAAATCAATAAGTATATATGCAACAGGGAGAGATCTCATTCTAGAGGGTCTAAAGACAATTTGTCATCTTCCCGGAGTCATTATGCTTTGATCAAAGGCATGGAAAACATTCCAAAGTGGCCACAAAGCGGTGATTTCCCTTTTACAAATCTATGCAAATTAAGTAGCATTGTAGGAAAGTAAAAGTATTAAATTCCTAACCAAGCAACATTTACCCCCTACATATTTCAGTTTTATAGGACCATTCCTGAGATTCACTTATGTATTACAACATAAAAATTACTTGTATTTGTTCAATCATATGTTTACTTTATCATTGTTGAAACAATTTTAACACCCAGTACACACACACACACACACACATACATTTCTTCTAGCTCTGTGGTAATGAAATGATTCATAGGCTAGAGGGGAAAAGATACAGTTGAAAAAAGAGTCTTTTGGTTTACTTATATAACCTGTTCCTTCCTACTACCAACTAGTTCCCAATATATCCAAGGAAGATGTTAGAGAAGAAATAACCAGACATGACCATGTGTAGAGAAATGTAGGAAATGTAAAAAATATATAGGGAAAAGAGTGACCAGACTTTAGCCTCGCTCTTTCTGTATTCTTCCATGCAGCGATTTTCAACCTGTGTGCTGCAGAATTTTTTGTCATATACTTTATTGATTTTTTTTTTTTTTTTTAACAGAGAGGGAGAGAGATAGAGAGTTAGAAACATCAATCGGCTGCCTCCTACACACCCCCTACTGGGGATGTGCCTGCAACCAAGGTACACGCCCTTGACCGCAATCGAACCCGGGACCCTTCAGTTCGCAGGCCAATGCTCTATCCACTGAGCCAAGCCAGTTAGGGTGCTGCAAGAATTTTTAAAACAAAATTCGCGATGTCCAACTATTTAGTCAGCGGCACTGACCTCTTCTCCCTTAGCTTTTCACATACAGAAATGACAACAGCCCTGGCCAGTTGACTGGGCGTGGTCCTGTGCAGAGGGATTGCAGGTTCAGTCCCCTATAGAGAGAGCAATTGCCTTCTTGGGCAGCGGGGGGAGGTCTAAAATTGAAAGGGCTGGACAGAGGTGACAGCAGAGGTATGTCAAACTTTGCAGCCCCTACACATGTCTTCAAAATCGGATGCTCCTGTCACCTTTATAGAGAGCAATCTGATGCCAAAGGAGGTGAAGCGTTCTTTATAAATCCTCATATTAAAGTTTTTAATTCACTCAAGGCAGTTAGCCTGAGAATGTTTCACTGATTTACGTACCCATCCATTAAACGTTATTGAGCATGCCCAAAGATGAATAAAATATGGCAAGCAGCTGGATATAATGAAAAGACTATAAGCTCTGAAACTAGAGAACCCTGGATCTAATCCTACCTTTACCATTTACCTGTGTGATTTTAATTTACTTGCCCCTAAAAGTAAAATAAAATTCCATACCTTATAGCGTTGTTATGAGGATAAAATGAGGTAATGTATGTGATAGTGCTTCTCCGTAGTTGGGATTCAATAAATAGTAACTACTATTTTTATTCTAGGCATCAGGATGAGTAAGGAGTTGGCAGAGAAAGAGGTGGGGAGAACCTGTGAAAAGACTGGATGAAGGAGCATGGCATATGTTAGGGGGCCCTCCTTTCCTCTGGCCCCATATTCCACAGGGGCGGAGGAAGGTGTTGGAGATTATTCATTAGACTATAACTTTTGGCTCCTACACCACTAACCTTCACATTCATAAGTGAGTTACTTGGCTGGTGAGTACTGTTACATTCATTGGCTCATAGTTTTTGATTGGATGGAGTTAATCTATTAAAAAGACCCCCAATGACTGAGGATTCTTTCTCTTGTGCCCCAGAAGACCTGTGCTGACAATGATCTTGGATAAATGTGTCTGCCCTGCAAACCCAACCTTCCCCTTTGTTGGGCTGTTCTCAGGCTAACATTTGTGATGGTTGAGAGTTGCAAAATGTTAGCAAGCTCTTTTGGGTTACAGATCTAGAACTTTGTTCTTTATTAACTTATCTGCAATAAAGCTGACATTTAAAAAATCTCCACTTGCCTATCCTCTTTGTCTTATTTCATCCAAACTTCATGCAGAGTGATAGGAGCAGGACATCCAATTAATTGACCCTCTAAAGAAATTAACTATGGCTAGAATGTAGATTGTAGAGGAAGGGATGGTGAGAGAGAAAGCTGAAGAGGAAAATACAGAAAGATTTCTGCTCAAGTTAGTACAGCAAGATTATGTTTGATCTACTCCCTTTACTGCACACAAATAACAATGATAGCTAAAACATACAAAGAGAAAACCAAAAAGACATAACCAGGCCCAAAAACAAACCTTTTCATAGATCAGAAATAGAACTGAAACAGCAAGTCTGAAGCCACAGGACCCCAAGATTTTTGTCTTCCTGCAGGGGGATAGGAACTAAAGATGCTCCCAACAAGGTGGAGGATAGGAGCCACGCTTAGTTCTAGAAGTGTGGTGCTTGTGAAAGGAGGCTGGAAATAAACAGTAGCCAACCCATTGGCTGGGGAAGCAGAGACAAAGATATGGCCTTGGAGTCAGGAACCAAGCCAAGCAACTGGCCATGGGATTAGTTGTGCAAAATCCCCAACATTACTGTGGGGTAGGAGCATCAAAATGCCAACATTAGACCTGATTCTATAATGGAGGTCCAAGGGGTCAGGTGAGAGCAAAAGTCACTGAACATAGAGGGGCAAGCATAGCAGCAACGAGAAGAAAACAGGTAAAAGCATATAAGATCTTCACATTCAGCATTAGTATAACCACCAAGTTCCAAACACATACAAATATCTAATATTAAGAAAGCCCAACAGAATGAGCAATCAGAACATTAATTTACTATTATGAAATGAAATAAACTATGGAACTGCCTTACAACTTATTTAATATTTTTGCATTCTCAAAGCAACAAATGAAAGTAGGGATCAGATGTTAGCCAACTTTAGAACAGAAATATGAAAAATAACTAATAGAAATCTTAAAAATAAAAATATTACTGAAATGAAAAAAAATCAATAGATGGAGTTAACTGGGGAACTTGTCAAAGTTTAAGAGAAAAAGTAATGAATTAAAGGGATGCTCTGAAGAATTCACCCCGAACACAGTAGAGAATAATAAAGAGATTTTTAAAATATGAATAAAAGTTAAGAGTCATAGGGATTCTATTGAGTGGTGCCAACACATGCCTCATAGGAGTTCCAGAAGGAAAAACTGAAAACAAAAGGAAAGAGGAGAGAAGCTCTACTTGTTTTTTAAAAAAGGAAAAAAATGCTGAAACCAGTTTGGCTCAGCGGTAGAGCGTCGGTCTACGGACTGAAGGGTCCCGGGTTCTATTCAGGCCAAGGGCATGTACATTGGTGGCGGGCACATCCCCGGAAGAGGGTGTGCAAGAGGCAGCTGGCCAATGTTTCTCTCTGATCGACGTTTCTAGCTCTCTCTTTCCCTTCCTCTCTGTAAAAAAATCAATAAAATATATTTTAAAAAAAAAAGAAAACCTAATTAAATATTTTTTTCCTTTTTAAAAAAAATATATTTTATTGATTTTCTTACAGAGATGAAGGGAGAGAGATAGAGAGCTAGAAACGTTGATGAGAGAGAAACATCGGCCAGCTGCCTCTTGCACACCCCCTACCGGGATGTGCCCGCAACCAATGTACATGCCCTTGGCCGGAATTGAACCTGGGACCCTTCAGTCTGCAGACCGACACTCTACCGCTGAGCCAAACCGGTTTCGGCTAATTGAAGGTTTTCTAATAAAAACCATCAGAACATATGTGTAATGAGCAAGATAAATAAAAGTGAAGTAACTTTTATCAAATAGAGAAACCACAGAGCAATAAGGAAAAAAGATAAAATCTCAAGTTACCGAAGGGAAAACATTGATTATCTACAAAAGGACTATACCTAGAGTGCTAAAAAGCAACAACAGTAACATGAAAACTAAGTATCTTAGAAATACTGAAAGGACCACTCTCAACCAAGAATTCGATTTCCAGATAAACTGTCATTTAAGGGAGAAAGCAAAACAAAGACATTTCAATCATAAAAGACTAAGAGAGTTTAACACTCACAGACCTACACACAAAGACCTACTGAGGAATGTACTTCTACCAGTAAGAAAAATAAGCCCAGAGAGAAAGCATACAAGAGGTACTGGTGAGGAAGGAAATAAATAAAATGTGATGGTAGAATTAAAAACAACTACTCTGTGGAGAGCAGCTATAGCATTTGAACATGATCAAGCCTCAGTCTGACTTGTGGCAAAGCCACATACAAGTCCCAGCTTGGAGAACAAAACCCTCCCAGCACAATTATAGCCAAAAGGCTATGGTTGTAAGCTTGATCATATACTCCAGCCCTGCAGTCCTAGGTAGCTAAGGGATGTGGGCTGTGTGTGTGTGTGTGTGTGTGTAGGGGGGGGGGGGGGGGGGGAGGTAATATAATAGCAAGTGCTGCCAAAACAAGGCTTGACAGTGTTCAGAGAATGGCAACAGGAAAGAAGCAGATTTGAAATTCACAAGAATATTGAAAACATCTTGCCCTTGTTTTGCTTTGAGTGATCTGACTATAAAAATAAAGCTTCAACTTACAGGCTGTGTCACTGTTTCCGCATCCAGGCACAGTGATCCACCGGGCCCCAACTGTATTCTTTTGTCTGTCTTCTTTAATCCTTCACCGCCCCTCCTCAGGTTCACCCTGGCTGTGCTGGACGAGGTTCACTACTCTAGTGTTTAAAAAAATAAGAACAATGGAAATACACAATGGGTAGTTAAGGCCTTTGTCACATTTTGGAGAAGTATAAAAATAATGACTTTGTCTAAATGCTTTATAAGGAACTTTATATTAATAAAAAGCTGATACAGCTGAAACCAGTTTGGCTAAGTGGATAGAGCATCAGCCTGCAGACTGAAAGGTCCCAGGCCAGGTTCGATTCCGGTCAAGGGCATGTACCTTGGTTGCAGGCACGTCCCCAGTAGAGGCTGTACAGGAGGCAGCTGATCAATGTTTCTCTCTTATTGATGTTTCTAGCTCTCTATCCCTCTCCCTTCCTCTTTGTAAAAAAAAAAAAAATCAATAAAATATATATATTTTTCAAAAGCTGATACAGAACTTCTAAAACCTCAGCAAGAAAAATGTGGCCAAGGGTTAGGGAAATTTGATATAGAAAACTAATCATTCTATATAGAAGACAGAAGGAGAAAAAAGTGAAAAGAAAGGCATGCCAAACACAACACACACAAAAGACAATAGTAGAATTAAGTACCAACATAATAACAAACAACACTGAAGATATTTAAATTTCTTATTAAAAGACAGATGATCAGATGGGTATAAAATAATATTCAGGTATACAATACCAGCAAAAGACACACAAAACTAAAACACTGATATACTGGACATAAACATATATAAAAAGAAACAAAGAAAACTGATGAAACATTATTAATACTAGATTCCAAAAAGTCTTTTAAACCAAATGTATTATTAGAAACAAAGAGGGTCATTATCAAGAAGTTAAATGTTCCTAATAACATTGCTTTCAATTACAGAAAATAAAACCAAGAGAAATCGACAAGCCCACCATCTGAATGGGAGGCTTTAACAATCTATCAGACACAGCTAGATCAAACAGACAAAAACAGAGCTAATAGAGATAGAAGCATGAAGGGCCTCCGAGGAGGCCACATTAAGGAGTTGGGTTTTATTCTGAGAGCAGTAGGAAGCCATTAAAGGGTTTTAGGCAGAGGAAGGCTTAGATCAGACATGCATTTTTAGAAGGATCGCTTTGGCTATAAAATGGATAATGGACTTCAGGGTGGTCAGACTACTACACAGAGGCAGGGACAACATTTTAAAAAGTTCTTTCTATCATCTAACCAAGAGACATGAATGGCCTGAACTACAGTAGTACCATCGGTGAAGAAGAAGAGAAAGCATTTCAAGAGGCATCCAGATAGCAGAGTTGATTGGGTGGCAGGGGAGGGGATCAAAGGTAGTATCCATATTCCTGCCCTAGAAAGTCTGATGCATGGTAATGAGAAGGGAGAGCAGGGCTCTGGGCAGGAAAGTGATCCTGATCCCTTGTTTCTGATTATACCACTTATTAATAACTCTCAGCCTCTCAATTCTGACATTCAAACTGGCTCATTAAAAAAGTTAAATTATCCCTGGCTGGGGTAGCTCAGTTGGTTAGAGCTTTGCCCCAATATGCTAAGGTTGCAGGATGAATTCCTGGTCAGAGTATATACAAGAATCAGCCAATGAATGCATAAATAGGTAGAACAACAAATCGATGTCTGTCTGCCTCTCTCTTCCCCTTCTTCTTCCTAAAATCAATCAATAAAATTTTTAAAGACTTAAATTATATTCAAAATACAATGTAAATCAATTTGAAAAGATGTCTATCAAAAAATTCAACAAAATGAACACTCAAAAATTCTATTTTAAACTTTTGGTGCTTAGGGGATATTTCAATAATCTGGGGGAATTTATACTTTAACAGTATCCCCCCAAAATGTGTCTATTCTAAATAATCACTTCCACACAATAGTAATAGTCCTCTAAGATTATTTCTATTTTATTCCATATTTTCATACTTATATATACATAATGAATATTCAAATACACCTCTATACCTACCTACTGAGGAAATAAGCTAGTCATGACTTTCCTTAGGGCACAGCTTGTACTAAGGACAAGTAAATCCAGTCTGATGACCTGTGAATTCTTACAGAGAGCCATAGATTTCATAGCACATTGCTTCTCTTCTTGTTATTAATTGCCTTACACTATTGTGTGAATTTATGATGTGTGATTATCCTTCCACAAACAATGATTCTTGCATTGACTGAAGTTGTGAGCCATGTACCTATTATACAGCCAAACTGAGGTCACTTAATAAGTCCTGAGAATAAGGAGCTATTTTTTACAAAGGCACTTTACCTAGTAGCTTCAAGCATGACAAAGGTGGGAAGAACTTACAGCTTTCCTACTATGAATGTTAAGGTTTTGTACTGTATTTTTTCTAAAGCCATTCCAAAATGCAAATAAGATTTAAAGTTCCAGACATGCTGTGCTATTTCAGCAAAACATTTACCGCATCCAGTAAAGCTTGAGCCTGGAATCCAGAACAGGGCTGCTCTATGGGCCTAGAATCCTTTGGAATTGTAGAAGGAATCCGACTGGGAGTCAACAGACTGGAAGTTTCTTGAGAGTAAAAGAACCATAATGAGATATGCTACCCTAGGATTGCCTATTAAACGATGGTAAGGATGTGTTTTTGAGAAGATGAAACCTTTTTTGAGACCTAATATTGCATTAAATTTCACACATGGAGTCAGTTGTGCATTGCAAGCCATTACTGTACAATGTCGCCTCAGACCACATTGCTTCTGCAGCCCTCTGCATTCAGGCAGGGACAGTGCAAGCAAAACAGTGAGTGGGCTTCTCCTTCCGGGCCAGTTGCTCTGACGCTCAACCTAAAGAGTGATTTGGGTGCCACATGCTATGTAGACATCTCTCCGTTAGTGGAGAAATGCCAAAATCACAGAGGGCCTGCTATCAAGATGCGGGGTGCCTCTTCCCTATAGTCTTATAAAGATTTAATATGTCAATGGTCATTATGCCGTGAAGCGTAATGACCAACAGCGTAACCACCCGATCACAGATCAGCAGGAAGATGGGGCAGTGAGCTACAAATTGGCAATGGAGAGCTATAGGAGAGGGTAGGGAGGCAGAGGGTGCTACAGGAGGGCAGGGCAGCGAGCTACTGGGAAGCTACTGGCACACGGATTTGTGGCCAAGGCTACTAGTGTAAGATAATAGAGCTACTGCACTTTGCTTTTCTGATATTTTCTAAAATCATAACTTGTTAGTTTTATTTATTTTTTATTTTTTTAAAAATATATTTTATTGATTTTTTACAGAGAAAGGGAGAGAGATAGAGAGCTAGAAACGTCAATGAGAGAGAAACATTGACCAGCCACCTCCCGCACACCCCCTACCGGGGACGTGCCCGCAACCAACGTACATGCCCCTGACCGGAATCGAACCCGGGACCCCTCAGTCCGCAGACCGAAGCTCCACCACTGAGCCAAACCGGCTTCGGCTAAAATCATAACTTGTTAGTTTTAAACAGCATGGACAAAATTAGGCCATGGCAATAAAATTATAGTTCTTTATATTTCCAGTTAAACCACATATGTATTAAAGTTAAGGGGTTCTGTATGTGTGTGTGTGTGTGTGTGTGTGTGTGTGTGTGTGTGTGTGTGTTTGATTGTAGGTGTTTCTCTATTTCCGCATCAAGCACAGAAAAAAAAGAGCGGGGCCGGTTCCTGAGTGGAGGACCTGGGGATTGAGAAATAAAAGAAAGAAAGAGAAGACAGAAGGAAAAAGCTGGGAGCCGGGTGGGACCGCTGTCCTCTCTGATGGAGGGATAGGGACCCAGAGCCAAGGCAGCAAGTTTATTTTATACCCCCAAATACCAGGGGGTTTCACCAGAACTTAGGATCAAAGGAGCTTACTTGCATTCTTGAGTAGGCCCTAGCATTCCTGTTATTTGACTGGATTTACATATCAAAGTCCCACTGCTCAACATTTGGGCAAAGGTAAGTCAGTGCTGATAACACCCTTGCCTTTTTGGCAAAGCATGTTCCCAGGGCGTGGCCTTGTCTGCTGCCTTGGTTTCAGCTGACAATAATTAAAGAAATGCCCACGTGCCTTCCCAGGGGGTCCTCTACATTTGATGGTAATGTTTTTCTTTAAATCTTTGTATTTTCTGAAAGAAAAAAAAAAGAAAAATATATATATATATCGATATATATATGAGAGGGAGGGAGGGAAGAAGGGAGGGAGGGAAGGAGGGAGGAAGTTGGTGAGGGAGGGAGGAAGGAAGGAACCCATTAACCAGCAGATGTAAAGAATGCTCAAGGTTTTTACAAGCTACAGAGAAAAATTCAAGATTTGAAGATAGAATCGGCAACATCAGGAAAATAGTTAATTGTATCATTTCCATAGTAGCAGCATTAATCATTATAACAACGCAATAACAAGGAACCTGGAAAGGTCTTTAGTGCTGTCTTTTATTTTTTCAGCAAAACATCCACAAGACGGTGATGACCTTGTTTTTAAGAATTTCGGGGGAAATGGCCCCTCACGTGCCTGTCTTGCTATTTCATACAAAGTTGTTCTCTGCATCTGAACAGACCTTCTTTCCATCTCTACCAGCGATTCTGATAGGCAGAGAGGAAAATGATCTCGTGGACCTCGGGTTCACTTAGGCTAATGTAACAAGAGAAGCAGAAATTCCTATGCAGATAAAAGCAGAGCTGGAGGGGGGCAGGGGGGGGGGGGAGAGGAATCACTAACCTCAAGGTAAGCACGCAAACTACCTAGACGTAGGGGTGTCGAACTCAATCAGAGAAGGGGCCAAAATCTAAAATCCAGCCTAAATCGCGGGCCGAATGGTTTACTGAACAGTCATAAACTGACAATGTCATAAACTGACAGCGGAGTGCAGTGATGACAGCGCGGTGCGGGCCACATTGCAAGGCCTGGCGGGCTGGATTTGGCCCGCGGGCCGTGTGTTTGACACATGTGACCTAGAGCATAAATAAAGGAAGAAAAGAATCCTGGGAGCCATCTGAGTAAAACCCATGGGGAAGAGGGACCAAAAGGCACAGAGCGCACATGGATCATGGGAAAGGGACACAGAGGTCCCAGGTTATAACTTTCATACAAGAGATGGGTCTCTTGACAAGACTGTGGCACAGCAAAGGCAGGGAGCTCTGTTTAGTTCTAATGAATGAGCCTAATTATCTGGGAGCATCTAAATCCCAAGGCTTCATGGAAGCATTCATTTATTCATTTAATTTATCATCATCATCATCATCACCATCATCATCATGACTGGTGTCAGGCATTCTTCACCTTTCTCTGTTGACCAGCATATTAACGAGTCCCATTTGGTGACCAATCCAGTGGTTCGATCATAATTACCCAGGGAGTTGGTGTGGGGGTGGTTTTGAATCTCCATACCCCAGCCTTTCCCTGAGACACTTCATCAGAATCTCCTGGAGGGGAGTGTGATGGTGTCATGAACCCTGGGAACAACAGGCTGCTGCAGTGTCACCACCACCCCCAGAGGCTGAGAGAAAAGGAGCCAGGGCTCAGACTTGAGCGAAAAAAGCACCCACTCACAGGAAGTGACTCTACTTCCGTGAAGCCAGGGTTCGGCATGATACCTTTGCTCACTGCTCCACTGGAAGTAACAAGCTTGGCAACATCTGGTTGTGTGAAGAAGTGATGAGTCAAAAGTCCTGGGGGCGAGTGTGGGCAGTGGTAGCTTTACCCACGAGGTGGCCCATGAATGGCTTTAATTCATACACTGCTAGGGAATGGAGTTATGGCTCATCCTCCATACTTACCATAGATGACTGCATGAACTTTTAGCAAGTGGAATATACTTCTGACAGTTGGAAGAAGAGGATACAGGACCATGAATAAGAACATAGACTCTAGAGCCATGTGACCCTGGGTTTAAATTCTGGTTCTGGCTGGCTCCTACTGGTGTGAAAGCATGGATGTCTTAAGCTCTCTGTGCCTCATCTTTCTCAACTGAAGCAGCAGGGGTGATTGCTCCACCCTCACAGGGTTATTATGAAGACTCAGTGAGTCGGAACCGGTGCAGCTCAAGAACACAGCCTGGCACAGTTTTGGGGGACTGGGGGGTGGGGGTGGGGGATAGGCAAGGTCAGGCCATGTGATTAGGAGACATGCTTTGCCCCTCCGGGACTTCAGGACCTCACCCTGGGCCTGCACACGCACGCTGTGTCTTGTTTAGGCCACTTGTCCGATGAAGCTGATGTCTACACAGGAGCACAGAGCAACCCCGGAGAAACCTTCCATCCCGTTCTGCCGTGGACAGTTATAACCAGAGAAAACACATCCTCCTCCTCAGAGCCTATTATTACTGCTTTGGGTAACACCGGAGTCAGACAGCACAATCTGTCAAGTGAACACAAGTCAGCCTGAGCAGGGATAGGATCCCCTTCCCTGAGCATCCACAGCCCCTGCCTGTGCCTTTATCACATCACATTGAACACCTCAGCGGATCCCTTGCAGTTCCCCAGAGCTCCCTGTTCACCTTTGCCCCTGGGCCTTCGTAGAGGCTGGGTTTGCCTGCCCGGGATGCCCAGATCGCCCTACGCTCCCTGCGGTAACAGATCACAATTGCCTGTTTGTCAGCCACCCTCGGGAGCCTGGGAGCTCAGTGAGGACCAGGATTGGGTCTCTCTGGCTCCACATTACGTCCCCAGCACCTAGAACAGCGAATCACACCTAACAGACACTCCGAAAATATTTAAGGAGTGGGTGGACAGCTGGATGTAGCTAATGATGGAGTAGGACCCTGCCGCCTGCAGCTGTGTAACCTGGAGTAGGTAACTCGACTTCTCTGATCCTCAGGATAGCAGGCCTCAAATGACTTCTATGGAGGCTCTCGCCACGACTAAAGGGCAGAGCGTGAGGGAAGCAGCTGGCACGGGGCCCAGAACAAAGTTAACGTTAATAGTTAATGCACGCTTTACAAAGCAGTGCAGCCAATTGCACCCAAGCCTTTCATTCTCCTCATTTCATCTCTTTCCTTATTAATAAAAATTGATGTTACAACCATAATCGTCACTCTCAAAACCCAGCCAACGGGGGAGACAGGAGGAAAGGTCAGAGGTTACCACTCTGCAATTCTCCCAGGTAGACATTCACTAATGCCGCTTCATTAATATTCATTAGACAGCATGTAGTGGCCAGGTAGAGCATAAAGGGAAAATGGGCAACTGAGAACTCAGGCTGCTTTCATGCCAGCTCCTCTGCACAGAAATTAATCCAACGCAAAATCAACATTTGCAGGACTGAAGCAAACACATCACAGAAAGCCCAGCTACAACATGCCCCTCTCCTAAACCATCCGAGAACCTGCGCTCAGGGACAAGACATCAGCCACACATCAGATGCCATTTGGAAACTCTGTATGTTCACTCTTTAAAAAAAAAAAAAAAAAAAAAAAAAAACCACAAAAAACTTAATGTAGCCCTAACCAGTTTGACTCAGTGGACTTGCAAACTCAAGGGTCCCAGGTTCGATTCTGGTCAAGGGCATGTACCTGGGTTTTGGGCACATCCCCAGTAAGGGGTGTGCAGGAGGCAACAGATAGATGTTTCTAACTCTCTATCCCTCTCCCTTCCTCTCTGTAAAAAAAAAAATATACAATACATTTTTTTAAAAAAAAAACTTAATGTATACTTATTGTTTTTATTTATTTTACTCAATGTTTCCAGTTTCTTAAAAAAAAAATATGTTTTTATTGATTTGAGAGAGAGATAAACGGGGGAGGGGAGAGAGAGAGAGACATTGATCAGCTGCCTTCTGCACACCCCCTGCTGGATATGGAGCCTGGGCATGTGCCCTGACCTGGGATCGACTGGCAACTTCTCAGATGGGAGGAGGATGCTCAGCCAACTGAGCCACACGGGCCGGGACCGACGTTTCCAGCCTTACTGAGATATAATTGACATACGCCATTGTACAAGTGTAAGGTGTAACAGCATAATGGACGGACCTACATATCGTGAATCTAGTTTGCTTTTGATGATAATATCTGACATTTACTGAGTGCTTGCTACAGGCCAGACCATTTGGTACATGCTATCTCTTGTAATTATCAGAACATAATTTTTCCATTATTGAAATAAGGGAACTCGGTGCTGCCACTGAAACTGTCCAGGTTTAGAAAGGTGCCTAACATGAATGGGTTAGTTAGGAAGCAGACTGTTGAACCACACAGCCTGGACTCACAGCCACTGCACTGAACTGCCCCCTAAGATGCCAGCCTCTCTCCCACTGGCCGCACAAGTCCAGCCCCATCTGCCTTCTGTCTCATTCTGGAGTCTCGTCCTCTAAAGATGAGCATTTCTAGCCCCTGAGCTAAGCAGCACATCGGAGTGTGCTGAGCTGGGTGATATTGTTGATTCACAAGATGCCAGCATTGCAGGGGGCCTGGCCCTGGACCCTGCCACACTGAAGGGGGCAATGCAACGTCATGACAGGATCATGACGGAGGAGGGGGGACTCCTCTCTCTGCTCCTGTAGGCACGCCGGCCCCAGCATACTGCCCCACTGAGGGCAGGTGCAAGCGACTATTGGCCGACAGTTTGAGCTTTGGGAGGAAAAGAGCGAGGAATAAGGCAGGTGATTAGGGACATGTATTCACTGTCTCGGGCCAAGACATTCTATGTGGTGGCAGGCTGTCCCTTCCATTCCATTGTGCCTGGTGTGTGTCTCAGCCTGGTGTGTGGGACCCAGCCCCTCCTAATCTCCCTCCCTAAGAGCAAAGGTGCCCGGGGCTTTATGTGGTGGTCAAAGGACATCCTATCTTGCAGAAAATGCTAGTGGCCTTAATCTAATCATCTCAAAACATTCTCACAACCACAATTCCTCACATCTCATCCAGTATATGCTTAAAGGACACTTCTCTTGGCAATGACAAACTTATTTGTAAAGCTTATATTCATCCCAAGGCTATTTTCAAGACGAGAATAATGAGGCCTATTCTCCAAATGTCAATCACTGATGACCTTCCTCTCTGCTCACCCCATCCCGGGCCTCGCTGATGGCAAGGTGAAGAATGGCCACGGAACGTCTTTTCAGAACACTCTCTAAACCAGATTGCGTATCAATTCTGCATGCGGACTGTTTATTTGCTAAGAATAACCTTGTTTCATTCCAATCATATGTTGCCTTGGTTCTATTTTCTAGGACGAGGAGCAGAAAGCAGAATAAAATATCACTGCGTTTCCCATTTTCATTTTTCTGCATGAGGTTAATGGTGACGTGGGAAGCTGCCTTTCACAGCGACGGCCTCTGTGGGCCCCCAGAGGGCCTCAAGGTGGTCACCGGAGCAGTGAGCTGTGGGCAAGGCATTTTCCTGATTTCGCTGCTGTTGCAGAGAAAAAGCCCCCACGAGAGAGAGGATCCTAGCGAAAGCACTGGCAACAGGTTTTTTTTTTTTTGAGGGAAGAGGATAGTGGGTGTGGGACCAGGGATGAAGAGCTTGAGAATTCTAATTGCAGATTTTTATGTTTTTCCCCTCAAGAATCTCACAGGAGCAAAGTGGGCTGGGAACTGGGTTGATACCGCTGTCAGTGAATCTAAGAGATTGGGGCCCGCACATGCTCTCCTACACACACACCCCTCTTTCCAACACCCAGCTATTTCTGTCCAAGGTTTGGCTTTCCCTTTGGATAATAATTTCCTATGCCAGGTGTAAAAATGCAATTAGAAAACACTGCCTGATTCTCTAGGCCCACGGGGAAGCTACCTTCATGCTCAGACAAAAGAAACCTGGTTTTTGTGTTTGTTCCCCCTGCAGGTGGATTAAAATGAGTTGTTGGATTTACTATTCTCTAAATTGTTTAATGACAGTGTTTTCTGGAACCTTCGCAAAAACAAAAGCCAGGCTGCAGCCTCTAATGGAAGTAAATCCTAAATTGCCTGAAGTGATGAAAGACAAGTGAGTTCATACTTTGACTCACCCCTCTTTGAAATTCTTCTCTGTCCACAAAGTATATATATAAATCTTTATGGAATGACCTGTTCACTGCCCGCCGCTGGGACCATGCTCTGGGCTGTTTCAGTTATAAAATAAGGTCACTCTGCTCCGGGCAAAGCCTGACGTAGCGGCTCTGATAATTAAAATCTACGGGGTCCTCAGGAGATGATATATTGAAACCTCTAAAAACTAATGTGGAAGCTATAAAGTTACAAAAGGAGAGGGGATTAGGGTCCCCGGTACTGCTCATCAAATTATATGCCAGCAATAGGGTATTTATGTCCCTCTTGGAAAAAGAATTGCAAGACGTTTTTTGAAAACTTGAAATCCAAGCCCTGAATTGCTTCTCATCTGGTGGGCCTGTCCTCTGGGAAAGGGCACCTCCATCTCGGACTGCATCTCAGAAGCTCACTGCGGTGTCCTCCGCTGTGCACGAAGCGCTTGACTAAATACGCTCCCTGATGCTGTCAATCAAGGGGCGGGACTCAGAGGGAGTCAGCCTGGCCCTTCACAGGGGTTCATCCGCAGGCAGATCCCCTCCTTTCGCGCCTGGATGTCCGACCTGCCTGTGGGAGTAGTTCTCTCCCCTCTTTTCTCTGCTGTAGTTCGGAGCAGGCCACTTCCATCTCAGGAGGCAGCACCCAGAAATGCCATCATACAGATGCTTTCCTCCTCATGAGGGTCCAGAGGGCCCGGGCTAGGATTTAAAAATAAAAAAGTTACTCTTTGTGTCAAAAAACCTTTAAGCTAAATCTCTGAGATTTTTATGACGAAGGTACCTTAAGCCCTAACCGGTTTGGCTCAGCAGGTAGAGCGTCGGCCTGCAGACTGAAAGGTCCCAGGTTTGATTTCCAGTCAAGGGCATGTACCTTGGTTGCGTGCACATCCCCAGTAGGAGGTGTGCAGGAGGCAGTTGGTCGATGTTTCTAACTCTATCCCTCTCCCTTCCTCTCTGTAAAAAAAAATCAATAAAATATATTTTAAAAGAAAACCCACAAAGGTACCCTTAGACCAGCTCAGACAAGATGCTTGCTGAGCCTCATTTTAATCATTTATAAAACAAATAGAATCCTATTTTATGAACCACAAGATTGTTATAAATATTAAAACAATGGCACCTACAGAGAGACCACTAAGCTTAGTGCAGGTCTATGGTAAGTGCTTTGGTAACGGGGCAACCAAGGGGTCCAGGCTGCCGGTCACTACTTGAGCCAATTAAGCAGAAATGGGATTGAATCCTATATGAGTGTTTATTTCAATCCTGCCGGCAGTGTGGGAGAGCAGCAGGTCACCCACAAAAATCTGCTCTGCAGCCCCCCATAAGCCAGCTGCTTATATTGGGTAGAAGGACGAAGATTATGTGGGAAAGTAGAAATTACAGGCATGGGGAAGTGGGCATGGGATAATCATTACAGGTTACAAGTCATAAGGGGTTGGAGGGGATTCTCAGGGCAGGTGCCCGGCACCAGATTACAGGTTATAGGGGATGGGGGTTCTAAAGAGCAGGTGCCTCCTGGACTAGAATGTTTCAGCCACGAGGTTGTAAATCTTTTCATAATGATAGACAGTTCTCCAGACAGGAGGATGGACTGCATTCTGATGCTAGCTCCCATGTCCCAGGGCATACAATTCCAGGGTTAGCATGTGCTTTCTAATCAGAACAGAACCATCACGGCGAACAGAGCATAATTAAATGTCTTATGATTGTAGCAGGTCCCCAATATTCTGTTTCTGCCCCTAACAATTCTGCTTCATTCTGTCCATGTGAGGACAAACCAAAATTGGAAGGGACTTCGAAAATTCAGGAAATCACATTTGGAACAGTACTTGAGAAACACTATTTTGAAGCTTAAAATATATATTTGCATATATTATATATATATATATATATATATATTGAAGTACAGTATTATATGTTTATGTTTATTATGTTGAGTCTCTGTTATAACCCAGATGGTGGAATTTTAAAAGCAACACAACACAGTTTTATGTGAGTTAGCATATGTGTAGCTTCTGATGTGATCTCCACATAGCTTTTACCTTGAGCTTTATTGGTCCTTATTTATTTACCCTGCTCTAATGATTAAAAATTATTTTCTGAGGTATAAATGGCTACCACTGGAACCCCAAGCTGCCCATCTTTGCTTTGCTGTAAACTAGATTAGATAGCAGAATAGCTGAAGGTACTGAATACCAATGGGCTTGGGTTTGGAATTTTATCACTCTCACTGGCCACTGTGAACCTACCAGCTATAAATCACCTTTTATTTCCTTTTAGAAAAACAAATTAAGTGATGGGCAAGTCACAGTCCACATGCAGAACAGCTTTCTGAGAAGTAAACCTCAGCAAAGCCAATTCCCATTCTTTTCCTTCAGTGGGGGTGGGAGGCAGGGATACAGAATGTGTTTGTTCGAAAGGAGCTGAAATACCTGACTCAGCCACAAACAGGTCCTGCTGCTTCAGCCAGCTGTTTCAATCATGTGATGACCTGAGAGTGAGCAGTCAGTGGTGTCTGTCGGTCATCCCTCCACTACCTCCCCCCTGTCCCTTACACACACACACACACACACACACACACCGCCATTTCCCCTCAGTGAGTGACCATTCCATGGCCTGCAGTTTGCTCACATGCTTATGTGATCATTTTCTGCATTTCTGCTCATGCTGGTCTCGATTAGAGGTGATGTCACTTCCCAGCCACTTTTGGTCTCTAAAGCGCTTTGCTTCTTTTGTCAGTGTTTTTTGTTTCATTCAAACATAAGCTCATCCTCTCAGCTTCTTTCATGCTCTTGCTTTGTTTTGGCTTCATCGTTTTTTTCCAATCTGCTTTGTAGACTTTTTTTTAATGCCATCTTCTTTCCCCATCTGATGCCTTCTCTATTCGGGGTGAAGGAGGTTACATCTCCTTAGGATGGTCAGGAGCTGTGTTTCCCAAAATGGACAGCACACCCGCCGTGACTGGAGCTGCAGATGGCTCTTCTCAGTGGTGCCCAGACACTGGCACTGCACAGCACTGAGTCACACGTGAGTTTTCACTTCCGGCTCTCTCGGGCCTGCTGACACCTTTCCATGTGGTCTGTCCCTTGCTAATCTCCCTTTTGAAAAGAGAGTGCTGGCCTCAGGCGGAGACTTCAGGATGTAGTATCTAGCTAGTGTTCTGTAACATTCTTTTGGTTTTCATTATGCAAGTATTTTTTATTGTTACCCCCAATTTATGCCAAGTGATACTGGTTTTCTTGTGAGAGTCATGATACAAAGTTTTCTTCTTTAGAAGCGTGTGCATAAGTATAAAGCGCACATCAGTTTAAAGAAAAACATTAAGTACAAAGAAATGGCCACAATGTTGAAGGTGGTAGTGATAGATCCTCCCTTCCCCAACGGATTGGACGGAGAATGACGTAAACTGTACCTGCGGCCTGGACATTCCCGAGCACCTAACCAGGCACCTAATGGACCGTACACTGAACTAACAATCAGCACCTGCCAAACACCCTAAGCTCCCAATTCCTAAGTCTCTAAGTGCCTAATCATGTGCCTTACATGAAACCACCAATCAGTGCGTGCCAAGTACCCTGAGCCCCATCCCTTCCCTTTCCTCCCCTCAAAAGGCTCCCTCACCCCTGCACCTGTGCTCTCTTCCTTTGCCAGGCAGCCGGCAGGGTCCTTCTCCTCTAATAAAGCCTGTAGTCCTGGTTTTCGGCCTTCTGTGTCATCTTTAAGGTAGCATGGGAGCCGAAACCAGTTTTGCTCAGTGGATAGAGTGTTAGCCTGCGGACTGAAGGGTCCCAGGTTGGATTCCAGTCAAGGGCATGTTTGCGGGCACATCCCCAGTGCGGGGGGGGGGGGGGGGAGGGGGGGGGTAGGGGAGGTGTGTGTGTGTGTGTCTGTGTGTGTGTGTCTGTGTGTGTGCAAGAGGCAGCTGATCAATAATTCTCTCTCACATCGATGTTTCTCTCTATCTCTCTCTCTTCCTTTCTGTAAAAACTCAATAAAATATATTTTAAAAAAAGAAAGAAAAAGGTAGCATGGGAAAGAGTGAAGTTAGGGAAATACCAGCCTAGATTCATGCCATCAACCTATGTAATTTTCTTCTTCATTTTTTTTTCTCCTTTTATTTTTTGAGGGGGCGGGGTGAAGGGGTGTGTGTTTTATAATAGTTTATTATAAAAGAGACACAGGAATTATTTACATGATGAAAGAGTTCAGAGCTTCAGTGGAACGGACTTCACATGATGCCACTTCAAGTGATTATTTCAGTCTGCACTTCCCAAATGTCCCCATTTCTTTTTTTCTTTTTTTTTTTAAAAAAATATATTTTATTGATTTTTTACAGAGAGGAAGGGAGAGAGATAGAGAGCTAGAAACGTCGATGAGAGAGAAACATCGACCAGCTGCCTCCTGTACACCCCCCACCGGGGATGTGCCCACAACCAAAGTACATGCCCTTGACCGGAATCGAACCCGGGACCTTTCAGTCCGCAGGCCGACGCTCTATCCACTGAGCCAAACCAGTTTCGGCCAATGTCCCCATTTCTAAGTAACAATCCTTGTCGTCTAGAACTACTTTAATGGCTCCACATTCTGGTAGGAGTTTACCTCCCATTTGTACTTTAACTGGTTGAGTCGCTCTACCCTTTCCTTTGGAGCCCCATCCAACAGCTATTCCTGTTGCTTGCAATACTTCTCCTGGAGACTTTTCTGGAAGCTTAATGCCTCCTTTGGTTACAGTTCCCGCAGCCCTCCTTCCAAGGCCAACGAGGGGAAGAGACTTTTTACAGGCCTGTCCTGCCGTGACTCTGGCGGTGGCAGCTGGTACTCTGCTCTCCTGCGGTTGCAAGGAGAGACTTGCCTCCGGACATGTGACCTTGGGAAAAGGCCACCCAGTGAGTGCACAAGGGAGTCCGCCAGGCCATCCGCCCCTCCCCTCCAGAGAGGGCGACCCCAGCGGCATCAGCTGGGATTGGCTCCCAGCGCTGTGGGCAGGCCGCTCCCTTTGTTCCTTTCTTGCTTTGTGGAATTCTATGTTAGTTTTCAAATATATTTGTTAACAACATCTAATCACAAGTCATGCTGCTTCCACATTTCTCCAATTGAAATTTTATGCAGATTATCTCATGGTCTCATTTTATTCCTTTCAGTCGCAGGATTTTGACAATCTTCTCCTCAGACAGACGCTGGAAACCACTGATGTCCCAGCAGGCAGTCTGGGGCCAGCATTGTGGACAGTGGTCTGGTTGAATTCATCTATGCAGAATGCTATTGTCAATCCCATTCGCCAGCCTTCGCCATGAGGAAGCATATGGGTCACTTAAGACTTTGATATTTTATTAACTAGGCCTTCTTCAAGGTGATCTCCTCCCCAAGCAATGCGGTCTTTACAAGCATCCCCCTGCAGGGGTCTTCAAACTGCGGCCCGCGGGCCACATGCGGCCCGCAGAGGAGTCTGATCCGGCCCGCCAGGTTTTTTGGGCAGTGAGCGCAGCCGAGGTGTTACAGTAGGAATTAGTAGTTCATATAGTCCGGCCCTCCAGCTCTCTGAGGGACCGTGATCTGGCCCCCACTTTAAAAAGTTTGAGGACCCCTGCCCTACAGGGTGAAAGGTCATGAAGCTCCTTTCTGTGCTATTTCCCCCCCGAAAGGCCACTCTGTCCCATTCACAGAGAGGGGGAATCTGGTCCCAGGGAGTGACATTCTCCTAACCCTCTCTTGTCACTTGGCAGGGGCACTCTGAGATTTTCCAGTTGATTCTTGGGGATCCAGTTGGAACCATCTCAAGAGCAGAAGCCTTCTGCTCCACCCCACGCCTGTGTTCTGGGCTTCAGTCTGCGCAGGTGCAGGCTGGGGGGTGGATTCCAGATCTCTGCTCCAGCCTGCAGCCCACAGAGCGAATCGAGCACTTGGAATAAACTGGAGCAGGTTCTCTCCCTGCAGCTGCTCTTTGCTCCTGCCCTTTGGTTTCAGGCACAGAGTCGCTGCCATCCACCCCCACGCCTTCCTTTCCTCCGGAAAACCTCAAGCCTTGTGCTCACGTGCCGAGGGGAAAGCCTTGATGCTAAAACCACATCATCCTATCCATCCTTGCAGAGGGACTGGGTCAGGTGTGGGTCACGGAGTGGTCAGGGAGAAATAGCTGCACGTGACCCACTGTCCTGCACCGCTTGCACACCTCATCCCCCCTCATGCCTCGTGACTGCCATGGTGACCCACGGAGCCAATTCATGTCGTGGGCCACTCCGCCATGTCTGACTCTCCGTGGGAACACTAAGCAGGGGTTTTCTTCTTGATCATGGTCTTCCTGCATGCAGTCTTGTTAACCCAGCTAAGGGCGGTTTTGCTTCACAGTTTTCTGGGTACCACTCCCCACGTTGTTTCTTGGAAGGCAGCCTTGGGACTGGGCAAGAGGCCACCTGCAGGTCTCCTCAGAAGCCCCGGACCCGAGGTAAGGCCCTGGCCTTCCTAGCTGTTCCGTGGCTGTGCCGGGGTCTGAGGGACTCCTGGCTTCCTGTCCCTGGCTTGGGCAGCTGGAAGGAAGTAGGAGCCTGTTCTTAGACTGTCTGCTGGAGTTTTAATCGAAGTATTCTGCTCAAGGCAACCCCAAGCATAGTCTGTTCACAGTGGGGCCAGCATTGTGGACAGTGGTCTTCTCTACCATCACAGGTCTCCTGTTTTCATAAAACTTCTTGTTTTATTGTTCGGCCCACTACTGATTTAGCAATGCTGCTTGTATAGTTCTATAGCCGATAACACACCCAAAGAACTGCTCAAGAGCTCCCAAACACTTAGCCACTCTTACTGAAGTACCACAGGACTTACCGTATATGTGATCTCAAATGTCCAGCCTGTAAGGCTCTCATTCACCTGCCTCCATTTCCTAAATGAGATAATGCATGTGAAGTGCTTTGCACAGTGCTTGACGCCTCGTAAGCAATCAGTAAATGTGAGCTATTGGCCTGGTTGAATTGGTGCTGTTATTATTTTACCTCTGCACCTGCTATTTTTGCAGTGTCCACATGATTTTCCTTAGCCAGAATTTACATGTGTTTACGTTTTATTGATCGATTTTTGAGAGAGGGAAGAAGGAGAGAGAGAGAGAGAAAGAGAAAGAGAGAGAGAGAGAGAGAGAGAGAGAGAGAGAGAGAGAGAGAGAGAGAGAGAGAGAGGAATTGGTTTGTCGTTCCACTTATAGACGCATTCATTGGTTGATTCCTGTAAGGGCCCTGACTGGGGATCAAACCCTCAACCCTGGCATATTGGGACAATGTTCTAACCAACTGAACTACCCATCCAGGGCATGTGGCAATCTTCTTGAGGAGCACACCAGCTTTGGCCTCTGACCCCCATGGTTTCCACCCTCCCCTCCCAGAACATGAGCTATGAGCATGCGGCAGGTGGCCAGCATACGTTTAGACCGATTGGGTGATCGCTGACCCAAGGACTCTGGTCATGTCTGACATTCATTGCCTTGATCTAGGAAGAGGTTCAGTCTCTACAGAAACGCAGTATCTAAGGTAGGGAAGGCAGGGTTTAAAAATAAATAAATAAATACACCACTCTCTAGGCACTTATCTCGCCAGGGGATGCAAAGTAATTAAGTTGTAGTGAGGCTGCATTCGCTGTTTCTCCCGTTCTGAAAAACTTGCCAAGCACTTTATCCCTTTCCAGGGTCTTTAAAGAAGCTTGTCGGGTGTTTTTAAGTCCAGGTTCTTCACTCTTCATTGGCGCTCACACCCATTTCCTCCTGTAATACCACTGCCGTTTCCAAGTACCAACCAATTACAGTGCTTCGAGGGAAGAACAGTCCTGCTAAATATGTATGTATTACTAGGATTCACAAAAACCGTGGGTGGAACCCTAAAGTGCAACAATACTCAGACTTCACCAACCTGTGGGGCCTCACGGGCGTTTGTACCCACATTGCAATGGCGGTGAGCACGCGTCCTGCCCTCACTCCCTCTGCCGGCTCATGTGCCGTGAAGCCCAGTCTTTCCTGGGCTCCGCTCTTTAACTGTTCCATGAATTCCTGAGAATGTGTGTGTACCCCCCTCCAGCTTGCCACTGAAGCTGGCACTCTGAAACTGCCCCCCTCAATCCTGTGTGCTTGCACTCTCCCTCCCTTGCCCTCTGCTCAAGGATCCAGGGGTGGTGATTCGCCCTGATCTCACTGTCACCTCCTGTGTCAGGTCTCGTTCTCAGGGTTCTATGACAGCGCAGGAATAATTTTTGAACTAGGAAGGAGATGTCCTCAACCATCTTTCCAGGGTCACAACAAAGCTGTCTGGGCCGCAAGGTGCTATAGCTCTTTCATTGCGCTGCTCTTTCAACTCTCTCTCTCTCTCTCTCTCTCTCTCTCTCTCTCTCTCTCTCTCTCTCTCACACACACACACACACACACACACACACACACACACACACCACTAAGATTCCATTATAAAGCAAAAATGACTAGACTGAGACAGGTTAATGGCCTTCCTAAACACCTATCTTCTATTATAAAGCTTCGTCATTGTTCAAAAAGTCTCATTATGATATAACTTAAATGACTATAGAAAATAAAAACACGGTTATTAAAAAAAAATCCATTGCTCATCCCCAATAAGCCCAGGTTTGTCAAGTCTAACGAATAGCTTACTAGAAGATATGCACTCTGCAGATTTAAATGGGACACAGATACACAGATATTCCCCCACAGACCTCTAACCCAGTTCCTAATGTTTCCTAAATTAATACATTCCGTAAGTATTCTAAGGGAAGTCCCATAAACTCAGTCACGGCTTCCCTTCAACCAAATTTCTTTTTTAAAAATAGCAAAGTCGTACCTTGCACAGAAAATCCATTTCCGACAGGAACCAAATAAGGTGTCACCTGCCTTTTCCCACTTGCTTTTCTTTCTTCTTCTATGACTGAGACCCAGCTTCAAGGAGGAGCAGGGAGATGCTGGAAATCTGGTCACGCCGAGCCATCCCATCAGCTCTGTCAGACAGGCCACAGGATTCAGCTTCACACCCACTCCTTCCATTTTAAAGCCTCAAAAAGCACATCATGTATTTCCCTACTTCAGGTCCCCAACTAGTAATTTGTGAATTACTGTTGAGTGTAATTCAGCGTTTTTTTCCAATTGACCTGTGCAGTTCAAACCCATGTTGCTCAAGAACCAACTGTAGCTGTAATTTGAGACTGGGAGGAAACAGATAGTCGAGGATATAGAATACGGACCCTGATCCTGGTTTTGAAGGTGTCAAGCAAAATGTATGTATGGTGGGACACGCAGTCCTGTATTGCCAACAGGGATTTAGTTCCAACACCCTATGCAGTCCTTTGGTGAGGTCTACACTTTACCGTTTACTTCCGAGATTGAAATTTGCTATAGAAAACTCTAATTTTTATGTAATCAAATTTATCATCTTTTCCTTTATGACTTCTGGGTTTTGTGTTATATTTTGTAAAAGTCTTGTCCATTCTAGGATTATAAAAATATGCATCCATGTGTTCTTCTAGGATGTCTGTGATTTCATGTTTTACATGTAAATCTTTGATCCATCTGGGACTTATTTTGCCATGAGAAGTGAGATCCAAATCCAGTTTTACTTGTCTTTCTCCTCCAAGATGGCAAATCAGTAAATCCAATTACCATTTATTGAATACTCTACTTTTTATAGGAATCCTTTAAATAGCAACTTCCTTGTATACATTTTAAGCATGATTTAATTTATATATAAGTTCTATGTATGCGTTGATAAAAATTCTATTTAAAAGATAATGTGAGAAATAGCTATGTGATTATGGACAGTTGTTTCATCTCCCCCTGCCCCCTGAGTCTGTTTCATCACCTATAAAAATGGAGACAACAGTGTATACCTCCCAGTGTTCTTGTGAAGATTTTAAAAAACAAAGTATGCAGCTATGTCTACCTCAGTAAATGTGAACTTCTTTCTGTTCACTTTTCTGTAATAAAGCAATCTGGGCCCTCAGAATACAGATCCAACTTGGGTGTAAGACTCATTTTTCTAATGACTTCCTGAGTATATAGAGATAGCCAAGGGGATGGTGGTGGTCATGGTTTTTAAATAGGGACACAAATTTGTTTTCCTCTCTCCTTTTCAGTTCCACAAATGTTTCTGCAAGGCGAGGTGTTGGGGACAGCTAGTATCATGCAAATCTGAATTCCAGTTCTGCCACTTATCAAATATGTAGCCATTCCTGAGGAACTAGAGGGACAGTACACAAAATCCTAGTGGCTGCCAGCTGCTGGCCAGGGCCTTCCTTCATTCTGTGCCACCCCTTGGTGGTCAGCGCACATCATAATGAGTGATCAAACTCCCAGTCAGTCGAACTCCCGAGGGGACACTTTGCATATATATATATATATATATATATATATATATATATATATATATATATATATATATATAATTTAAAGGGAAGCATAATAGCCCCTATGTCCCAGAGTCTTGATAAGATTAAATAAGAATCCCAAAGGAATGCAAGCTCCATGAAGACAAGAACCTTGTCTTGTTAATCACAATATGCCCAGTGTTAGAACAGAGACTGGGGTACAATTGCCATTTATTAGGCAAGGAGGAATGCAGAGAGGGAGGGAGGGAAGGAGTGAGGGAGTTAAAGTGCTTAGCAAGCTGCCCAAGGAAGTGGGCTAAACTGTCAGCTACAGGTAAAGGTCAGACATAACAACCATGTGGTCCTGCCTTCAGGGTTAGGCTCCTGATCTGAAAGCTAAGGTGTGCAGCCTAATGAAGCATGTGGTATACGATAAGCTCAGTGCCTTGGAGATAAGTGGGAAGTAATGAGTTCCAACCAGAGAATTAGGTAAATTCTGCCTGGAAAGGGGCTGTGTTGAAGCTGGACCTTGAAAGAATTGATTTTCTAAAACAAAAAAATAACAAAGTACAAAATTGGGGAGTATTTGTCATATTCCAGGCCTGGAGCTTAGTACAAGGGATAAGAGTGTGAGTCAAGTAGGGAAAAGAGCAGCCGGAAGTTCAATTACAGTGGCCGTGATTCAGCTATGCACAAACATGAGCTTTTGAACTGCAGCCAAAGGGGCAGGCTCAGATTATGATTAGTATCATATATTATTTATTTATTTATTATTTATATCATTATTCAGTATGAGACATGGAGTAGAAGGAGTAACATGAAAAAGCCTTTGCAATAGCTCAGGGGAAAAGTCATGAGCTGCAGGGAAAGGGAGGGAGAGGCTGAATAGGGAGAGGGATGTGTAGGGTCCACCGAGTCTGCTATTGGGCAGTCAGGCTAAGGTCAGGAATACATGAGAACAAACAGGACCAGGTGAGTCTGGGAAGAATTGAGCTTAAGGATGCCTTATGGGACACTGGGTTGGAAATAGGCCACTGGTGCCCAGCAAGATGTCAGAGGAGAGGCAGCAGAGACATGTCAGCATTTCTCTGTCGCTGATGAGACAATTAGACAATCAGGGTTGCTTTTTTAAGATGTTTGCAGTCAACATAACCTATGGAAATGGAAGTATCTCAGATCAATGGGAGAGATAAATTATTCAATAAATAGTGCTGGGGAAACTGACTGGCTATTTGGTTTAAAAAAAAAAAAAGTGGTGCCCATCTCATGCTGCACACAAAAATAAATGCCAGGTGAAGTAAATGTGAAATTGAAAATATTAAAAAAAAATCAAAAAAATATTTAGGAAAAGCATATGTGTGTATGTAAGTATATACAAACACATGCATAGATATAGAGAGACATATACTAGACATAGATATACATAAACATATTTACATCTAAATTTCTTTCACATCTATATGTATTTATTGAATTCTGTAAACTTACTAAGATACCTCCAATATCAATTTAACACCATAATGTTCATTCTCATTTTCTCCCTTTCCTTTACAACAGTGAGAAACTTGGCTCCCATTACTTTTAATATATTTATTTATTCAACCAAATCCCCTGTCTGTAGCCAGTTTCCTAGCATTGTCACTATTCCCTTCCATGAATAGATCCATTGCCATCTTCATCCTGCTTGGGCTCTGATACCCCACACCAGACCATCCATTTGAGTAGATGTCCACCTTGCTCTGCCCCATATAATGGCTGTAGGACTGAATTGTTCAGAAAGCAGAAGGAAAGAGGAAGAGAGGGAATGGAAGAGAAAGAAAAGACCCTTCTGTAGTTTGTAGTGTGGCTTCTCTAAGGTAGTTTATAACACTGTAGATTGACCTGGTACAACCCAGGCAGTCCAGCCGGGCCTTTTTGATGTTGTTGTTGTTTAGAACATATATCTAAGTGACCTGTTTTCAATGGGACGCAACCTTGATGTGATGGATTGAATTATCAATGTGCTGTCCATTGGTCTAAAGCAGAAAAATATGTACTCCAAATTGCCCAAATCTACCATTACATACAGATTTGATTTTTTTCCATTCAACTACCATTCATCAAGCACTTTCTGTACTTAATGCATTCTGGGAAAAATGAGAGTATTTCCCAGAGTGTCACTGATATCCAGGGAGTTTCCAGCCTCACCGGGGAAATTAAGCACAGAGACTTAAACGAGATGAATAACACAAATAAAAGCAGTTCGACACAACACTGGCATGGGCTGGTGCCAAATCTTGGATTCTCATTGAGCCAGGTGAGCGGAGACTTAATTTCTGCAATCCCAAGGCTGGGTGCTGACAGGCTGGTAGGCAGGGTGAAGACTCACCCTCAGTCAGAGGAGACAGCCTGTCAGGGGAAGGGCTTTTTCCAAGGACATTTATCATAACGGTTTCTTCCCTCCAACTGAATTGCTACCTGTTATGGGTGACCCGCGAATGACGACCACCAGTCAGCCAAATTGGAATTTAGGAAATCTTTATTACAAACTCGAGTCCGGGCTCCCGTCTCAACTGACACAGCAGCGAGCAACGAGAGCCCCGACCCACTCTAAGCATGCTATTTTTATCCCCGTCTTAGGGATGTCTGGCAAATTATGATTGGCTAGAAGTTTTCAGCTTAAGTAGTCTCTGTTTAACCTGGTTTGGTCTGTTTGTCCTGCCTTGCGGCTACTGGAAACAGGACGTGCCTGCCTGGGGGGTTGAGCCTTGCAACAAAACTATATTATGACTAAAAGTTATGCTACATTCTTTGTTGTGTGTCTGGTTGCTTGTTCCTTCCCTGGCCTGGAGTCCTGCCTCGATAGGGCCTTGCTGGCCACCTGGAGTCCTGCCTTGACCGTGTCTTGCCGGCCACAACACTATTGTCCCACATTTGTACAGAAAACATCATCTGTGAGTCCTAATCGATCATTGCCCCGTTCCCAAACATGGCTGGATCTATGATTCTGGCATCTCTACCCTCACAGGCCAACTGAGACCCTTTTCATGAAAATAAGAGCGTGGGGACTCTGATAGCGTCGCCTTTCATGTCGCTACCTAAGTACACAAATTCTTTTTTTTCAGAGGTTACACACAGGCAAAAGAACAAATATCACCCCATAGTCTTTTGGAACAAGAATTTTGGGAACAAATACTGCCAGAAATTTCTTTCAATGAATTTATATAACCTCAGGTAAGTTATCTAATTAATCATGGTGCCTCAGTTTCCTCATCCGTAAGATAGAGATAATAACATTATCTATCTCATAGAGTGATTGGGGCAAAATGTGGGTTAATATACACAAAATTCTTCAAATAGTAATGGTGCATAGTAAGGTCAATAAAAAGAAATATGATCTATATCTATCTGGCATTTACTATTTAGACCCAGCTATCTATTTTTATAAAATGGGAAGTATTCATATTTCTCTGTAGCCTGTTTTTTTAATTTATTAATATAGCAAGAACTTTCCGCCTTGTTTGACAGTTTTAAACGTGCAAAGAGACAATTAGATCCTTCGAGTGATTTTTCAAAAGTACAAATGGGGCCTTCGTCTTTTGAGGGTCTTAATTCAAGGTGATGAGCTAGGTTAGGGCAAGGCCTGGATCCGCCACATCTTGGAACGGAAGCTTGGGGATGCTGCTTGTATATAACCTCAAAGTCTGAGCACTGAGCATAACCTTGAAGATCCTCTAACTCAACAGTTTTCAAATATTTTATTGCTGCTGTTTAAGCAATAAAACCATGTTTTCCTCCAACAAAATCTTTCATGGAGTTCTACCCAATAGGCAAAACAATTTTTAAAACGAGGAAATTTGTAAGTTCAAATGAATAATATTTGCATGCTATAAAACTTATTAACATGATGATTAAGGCTGTTTGATTAAGAAAAATTAGAACTCCAACCATATGGATGATAATCACAATTTTATGGTCAACATCGGCTTCCATGAAATGGAATAAGATGTTCATGAGATCCTGTAGCCCCACTGCCAATGAATGATGTATTAGGGCCAGCATTCCAGCAGCCTTATTGTACAGATGACAAAATGAAGGCCCAGAGATGTTGTGTACTGCTTGGGCTTATAATATTAAAAGTCATGATAATAAAAATTATAAAGAGCTAATATGCTAATGGTCAATACGCCATAACAGGTAATGACCAGGTTATTAGCATATTAGCTGGGGTGTTGCTCTGGAGATGGGGCAGAAGCAGGGAGGTGCCCGGAGGAGGCGGGACCACCCGTGCTGGGGAGGGTGGAGGTGAGAGCCCATAGTGGCCCCCTCACCAGTCCTTCGCCACTCACCGCTCACACTCTGAGTGCCCTGCGGCCCACCTGACAGGGGAAGGAGCACAGCGCAGCACGCAGGAGGCTTCCACGCTCTCCTCTGGCGCCATGATGGGACAGAGCTGCCACATTGCTGCGGAGAGGGGGAGGAAGCGGGGAAGTGCCCAGGGAAGGCGGGACCAGCCCGAGGCAACTGGAAAGACTCAGGGCAGGGCTTGAAGCGGCCAGAGAAGGCCAGAGGATTGGGGGCTGGGCCAGGCACACTGAGCTCTGCGAGGACAGGTTCGGGTGTCAAGGCAGGGCTCCGCAGGTGGATGGGAGGCACTGCGAGATTTTGTGTGCTGGGCTCCTCGTATAATATAAACAGGATAAAAATAACTTGTTACCAAGAAAATATCTGGTATGGTTAAATACGTTATCCACAAAACACAGTTCTTTCCAATTTAAGTAATCGCCATGTAGGTCTCCAATTAATAAAAATGGAAATGGTCAATTAAATTAGCTGTTGTTCTTTATCATTTTGCATTATTCTCAGAGTTCATATGCTCTGAATTGTGCTGACTGCGAAATTTGTATTTCATCCCATTAGTGGATATAAAGATTTACTGATTACCTCTAATAAATTAAATTGTGTGTTTCAATTTATGAATCAGCATCCCATTTTCGACATATCAGCTCTTCCTGTCCATTAAGTATTCCTCCCATCACCTCTAATTCCTGTTGTTTTCTCATTGGGAGGCTTGCGAGTAAAAATCAGGAAATCACTATTGACAAACAATCCCCTTCTTTAATTAACAAAGACAAATTTCACTGACAGAAATTTTAAAAGTTGATTCTATGTTTTACCCTGCCACTCCCTCCTACACCCTGGACATCCATCGGACAATGCCACAGTGTAAATATTGGGTCGGCAGCTAAGTAATTGCGGGTTTCACACATATATGGCTTCAGTTGAATTTTTAGGTTTGCAGACGTAGTACAAATGTAAAACACATTTTGTTATTGATAGTTGGCTATTCAGCTGTTAATCAGTAAAAAAAGTTTTTTGATCTGTTTTGTAGTTTTCGTTTGGCGTTCGTTGAAAAATGGAAAATCAAAAGGAACATTTTCGTCATATTTTGCCTTTTTATTTCCGCAAAGGGAAAACGCATCGCAAGCTCATAAAAAGTTATGTGCTGTTTATGGTGACGAAGCCTTAAAAGAACGGCAGTGTCAAAATTGGTTTGCCAAATTTCGTTCTGGTGATTTTTCACTCAAAGATGAAAAACGCTCTGGTCGTCCAGTTGAAGTTGATGACGCCCTAATCAAAGCAATAATCAATTCGGACTGTCACAGTACAACACGTGAGATTGCAGAGAAGCTTCATGTATCACATACATGCATTGAAAATCACTTAAAACAACTTGGCTATGTTTTAAAACTCGATACATGGGTTCCTCACGAAATTAAAGAATCACAGTTAACGCAACGCATTAGCAGCTGCGATTTGCTAAAGAAACGTAATGAAAATGATCCATTTTTAAAACAACTGATAACTGGCGATGAAAAATGGGTTGTTTACAACAATATCAAGCGGAAAAGATCGTGGAGCAGGCCAGGTGAACCAACTCAAACAACATCAAAAGCTGATATTCATCAAAAGAAGGTTTTGTTATCAGTTTGGTGGGATTACAAAGGAATTGTCTACTTTGAACTCTTACCACCCAACCGAACGATCAATTTTGATGTCTACATTGAACAACTAACGAAATTAAACAATGCAGTTGAAGAAAAGCGGCCCGAATTGACAAATTGAAAAGGTGTTGTATTCCATCATGACAATGCAAGGCCACACACATCTTTGGTCACTCGGCAAAAATTAATGGAGCTTGGTTGGGATGTTTTGCCACATCCACCATATAGTCCTGACCTTGCACCATCTGATTACTTTTTGTTTCGATCTTTACAAAACTCCTTGAATGGTAAAAATTTCAATAATGATGATGATGTCAAATCGTACCTGATTCAGTTTTTTGCTAATAAAAACCAGAAGTTTTTTGAACGTGGGATTATGATGCTGCCTGAAAGATGGCAAAAGGTCATTGATCAAAATGGGCAATACATTACAGAATAAAGTTATTTAGTTCCATGAAAAAATTGTCTTTGATTTTCTTTAAAAAATCCGCAATTACTTAGCTGCCGACCCAATACATTTGTTTCACTCTCTTTAAATGAGAACTGACAACCCGTGACCTCTTTTAGATTGAACTGTATACTTTATTTTTTTTTAAACTACTCCAAACCAGGTGGGTCAACCAAACAGAACCTCGCTCTCCCTGGCCTCAGGGGTATGCACATCACCTAGGCAGTCAGAGTATCCCATTCCTCTGACCACAGCGATTGGCCAAGACATGGGTGCGTGACTTAAGCCAGAACCATCACAGTTGTTCCCTGGGATGGAGTTGGACACTGGAAAGAAGGTGGGAAGGTACAGCTTGACAATATCTGTGGCCATTTCCACCCTTTCCCACCTGAGATTCGACCACTCCCACCTCCTCTGCATGGAAACCCTCTGTGCACATTGGAAAGAATAAGGCAAACACCTAGAACAAAGTTGAAGAAGGAAGAGGGAGAAAAGGGTACAGAGCTGGCAACTGACAGCACTTTCTGACTCTCAGGGATCCCTGAGGCCAACTCCTTCCTGCGCGTCCTGGTTAGAGTCCTGATCAAACAAAGGCTCCTTTTTGCTCTAGGGAGTGTGAGTTTGGTTTCTGTCGCTCCCAATCTGAAATCCAAAGAAGCCTGGCTACTACAGAGTGTGAAGGAGGGGGAAGAAAAGTCAGTTCACACGGACACACCAGGACCTCCACCCAGAACTCCCTTCCATCTCTAGAAGAGGAGGTATGTGAATGGATGGGATGTGTGTTGCTGAGACTTTAGACGTCCCCACCTTCACCACCACAAAGAAATGTCTCGTGTGTAAACTACAGGCCCGGTGCATGAAATTCGTGCACTCAGCGGGGTCCCTCAGCCCAGCCTGTGCCCTCTTGCAGTCCGGGACCTCTTGGCGGATGTCCAACTGCCACGGAGGCGGGAGAGGCTTCCACCATGACTGGCTGCACTTGCCACCCATGAGCCCGGCTTCTGGCTGAGCGGCACTCCCCCCCTGCAGGAGCACACTGACCACCAGGGGGCAAGTCCTGCACTGAGTGTCTGCCCCCTCGCGGTCAGTGCTCATCATAGCAACCAGTTGTCCTACTGTTCTGTCGATTTGCATATTAGCCTTTTATTATATAGGATGCTCCACTGACCATCCGCACTCGCCCGTGCCTCCCCTCCAGGGTGTGCTGGTAAACTGGCTTTTTTGGGGTGGGAGCGGGAATGCTGGTGTAACATTTAGCAATTTCTGTTCTCTAAATTTTCTCACCATGGCAGATGGAGCTACCAATGGTCTGAAAACCGGCTAGAAAATTCCAGAATCTGCCCAAACCGGTTTGGTTCAGTGGATAGAGCGTCAGCCTGCAGACTGAAAGGCCCCGGGTTCGATTCTGGTCAAGGGCATGTACCTTGGTTGCGGGCACGTCCCCAGTAGGGGGCGTGCAAGAGGCAGCTGATCGATGACTCTCATGGATTTTTCTAACTCTCTACTCTGTATCTCTCTCTCTTCCTCTCTGTAAAAAATCAATAAAAATATATTAAAAAAAAAAAAAAAAAGAAAGAAAAGAAAAGAAAAGAAAAGTAAAAAGAAAATTCCAGAATCTGGGAGTGGGTAAGGGAGCCTTCAGCACCCACAGCTTCCCCCTCTTTCTCCATAGAATCTCTCTCCTCATTCTGCCATGCCAAGTATTACGCACAGCTCCGCCTCGGGTTGCACACCGACCACTCTTTCTTCTTTCCCCGGCGTCCCACCAGCCTCACCTTCCTGTCCGCTGCCAGCAACGCAAGGTAACAGGGACAGCCATAGGCTCGGCAGTCAGAACTAGATGCAGGCACTTGTGTCATTTACTTAATCCTGCTGAGCCCTGGTTTGCTAATCTATAACGTGATAAAAACAATGCCTCCCTCCTAAGGGACATCACGAGGACGACATGAGACAGCAGAGAGAAGAAATGCCCAGTGGAAGCTTTTGTCTTTCCCGTGGCCCTCGGAGAGAGCGACAGCCCCTCCGTGTGCCTCAGAGCCGCCCCCACTTCAGCCCAGGCACACCGCTTTCCCATCACTCCTCCGGGGCGGGGGTTCTGGCCTTAGGTCTCTTCACACCCTGATCCCAGCTTCGCCTCCGGAACACGGCAGGATTCCGGATACATACTAAATGAACGCTGTCTTTCTGATTCATTTTCTGTTTGATCCCAAGAAGGATTGGGACAGAAAGAGCCGGGCTGCAGAAGGAAACGGGAGGAAGAAGCTTGGGACGGGGGGGGGGTTAGGGGAGGGGGGGGTTAGGGGAGGGTGTGTGTGTGTGGGGGGGATGGGGGGGACTAACTTGTGTGGATGCGGCCACCAGCGCAGCGGTGGGGCCAGGGCGGGGAGGAGAGCTGCGTGGAGAGCTGATGCGCTGGCATATGGATCATTGCGGTCTCCCACTGGCCCGGCTCATTAGTTCGCTTGGTGCACAGAGCTAAGCAGAGCCCGGGGGAAAGATCGTTTGCTCCACAACATTCACTCCTTTTCCTGCTCTTGTTTATCTTCGTTGCTGGCACTCCTGTCACTTCTTGACGTTTCTTCCACGGAATGTCTTTTTGGTTTTAAATCTTTAAGTTATTTTTTTCCTTCCTGTCCCGGAGATATGTGACGGGAGCCAATAACACAAGCGCTCTCCTTTTCTTTCCTTCGCGGCTCTGAAAGCTTTACATAAGTGTTCCTTCGCTTCTATTTTATGGCCAGGACCAGATGCAGAAGTGCTAAAATATTTTGATAGGAGCTGTCCTGGCAGTGGTTCTTGCTTTTACAGCTATTCAGAGGGGGAGAATTAGCTAGGAAGTCAGCCCACTGAGAGGAGAGAGAGAAGAGAGGAAATCTCTCCACTGACCGAGATGCTCAAATCGTTTTTAAAATCAGCTGGATGGGGAGAAAAAGAAAATGTTTGGGCCATATCATTCTCTAAATGAAAAACACTAAATAAATCTGAAAGCCATATAATAATCCCTATGGGGGTGGTTTCCTTTGAAGTTCATACAATGCTTTAACACGCAAACTGATATCCCGAGACCTCTTGAATTAAACACACACTCCCTGACCCCATAGTCCTTAGTAGGTAGGAACTCGTAGTGTCCCTATGGGACATTTGAAACTAAGGCTCAGAGAGGTTAAGTGACTTGCCCAAGGTCACACAGCTAGCTGGTCAATGGTGATGCTGGTACTTAACCAGTACATTCAACTGCCTTTCCTCTCATGCAGGGAAGGAGTCAGAGGTGCATGGGGCTTCACGTGATTTGCACAGGGTCACCTAGATGGGTGCTCTTTCCCGGTCTGCAATGAGGTCACCGCCTCACCCTGAGCCAGGTATTTGCCTCATATTCTTGTCCATCTTCTGTTTCCCTTCATTCTGCCCATTCCTTTGTTTCACTCCATCCTATCGCATTCACCCTCTGTGTGCTGTGGGGGCTCTTTTCCGGTCCCTCCTGGGTTCCACACTCGTGGTTGTGTTTCAATTTCTGTGCCGGAGCCCTTACCATATGCCAGGTACCAGCCCACATGCATGCCAACGTTAGCTCACTTTTATGTCCCACAACAAACCTATATGGCAGACACTGTGATTATCCTCATTGTACAAATGAGGAAACCAAGTCACCTCGCCGGCCCAAGGTCACACAGCGAGCAGCGGAAAGAGCCAAGATCCAAGGCCTTGCAGGCTGACTTCAAAGCCCCATCCTTAACCAGGGAGCAATAGCTGCCTCTTGCACGGGTCTTGTGTGACATGGATGTTCCGAATGTCACTGTTTTCTACTCCTTTCAATCTACCTGTCATGTAAATGTAGACAGTGTGAGCTGAGACCCTAGGAAGTGGTTTAGGGGAAAGGAATTTCTAAGGTCTAAGATTCTCTGCGCTGAGATGAAATCAAAATTCAGGTTTTCCAAGTCTCAGTCTAGGATTCTATTTATTCATTGGTTTGTTCATTCATCAGCCTGATGTTGCCTGCTACCTACTTAAGAAGTAGCAGCAACAACAACACAAACTAAACAATGAAGCTACCTACAGGACTGGTGCCTAATGAGGAAACAAACTATTTGTTGAATAAACCATGATAAGTTGGAAACGTGTTGTTTTCCAAAGGGAGAATCTAGCTGACAGAAGGGAGGATAACCAGCATGGGAATAGTAATGAAATAAAAATTCGGAATCCAATTTCCTTTGGTGAGATGTATTAGATTTTAATTATCTAAACCAAATGGCTGTAACCCATTTAAAACCGGATCAGCTAAATTTTGCGGTGTATTTGCTTATGTAATAGCTTCCTTCATTTGCCACTAGACTGGTGGTTGGCAAACTCATTAGTCAACAGAGCCAAATATCAACAGCACAACGATTGACATTTTTTTTGAGAGCCAAATTTTTTTAAACTTAAACTTCTTCGGACGCCACTTCTTCAAAACAGACTCACCCAAGAGTGTGAGTATTTTGTGGAAGAGCCACACTCAAGGGGCCAAAGAGCCGCATGTGGCTCGCGAGCCACAGTTTGCTGACCACGGCACTTGTGTATGAAACTGAAGGTTCCTCGTCTTGGTCTCCTCCAAAATGCCTGGCACATAACAAATGCTCAACAAATGTTTGTTGAATTAAACAGAAAAAGAAAACACTTACTGCTTACCAATTCTGCCCTGGTCCCGGGAGAGAAACGTATGAGTGCGGAGTCATGCTCTATTAAGTGCAAAAATGAGGACAAATGCCATCGCGAGGCTGGTAATTTAAGAATGCGGAGTGAAGCCTCTCCACAAAGGCGAGCTGCTTACCCAGCACTTTCTATATCAAGGTCTGCTGTTATAAGACCACAGAATAGCCCAGAGCCTTGCTATTTTCATCCCAACTTTTCCAGGATCAAAGCATAAAAAAACTCTCTCAAAACCACAAATAGTCGCTCATGATATTTGATCTCAAAAAAGTTTGTCGTTTAACCTATTTATAGTTGAGGTAGGAGAAATTGGGAATTAGAAGTAGGCTTGTTCTATTTTCTGGATCTGTTCAGGGTTTGGGCGGGGGCGGGGGGCGGGGGAGAGGCGGAGAGAATGCCCCCATTCACAAGCAATATATCATATCCCTGTCCTTCCCGCTGACAGAACCAATTATCTGAGGCACGCGGGGGCCAGGCAGGTGTGAAGCAAAAAAATAATCTTTATTATTCATGAGGAAGGTGTTTGGAGAAAGTGGTTTAGATCTGTTAGCAAGTGTGCTTGCCAGTAGCCGGGCCCAGATTACATTTGCTCCCCATCCTCTTTCCGCTGATGTAAGGGCCTGACTCTTAAAACTGGAAGGCCGGGCAGAGGAGAGGAGGCAGCGTGCATGCTGCCTGCAGACACACAGATCTCAGGGGAAGAGTGAGATGGGCAGATATGAGCACACCCAGTTTGGTCTTCCCGATAAAAAGTAACTTCTCTTGCCGAAACCAGTTTGGCTCAGTGGATGGAGCGTTGGCCTGCGGACTGAAGGGTCCCGAGTTCGATTCCGGTCAAGGGCATGTACATTGGTTGCGGGCACATCCCCAGTGGGGGGTGTGCAGGAGGCAGCTGGTCGATGTTTCTCTCTCATCGACGTTTCTAACTCTCTATCCCTCTCAATTCCTCTCTATGTAAAATCAATAAAATATATTAAAAAAAAAAAAAAAAGTAACTTCTCTTTCCCGGAATAGGAAGGAAAGGGTCTGGAAATGTTACTTTCAGGGTGGTCCCTCCACACAAAACAATGAAGAGCAGGAACTAATTGTTCCTGTCAATATATGGCATTATAAACAGATGTCCCCTATGGCCAGTACCTTGTAAGTGATTTGAATGTTATCTCTTAGAAATGATGTATTAAGTCCTTTGTGCCGAGCACTAGACTAAAAGCCTTGCAAATGTGTCAGCTCATTTGATCCTGAAAATGAGGGAAAACAGTTGGGCATTTCCTCAATAAGTTAAACTTGGAGTCACCGTATAATTCAGCAATTCCACTCCTAGGTATGTGCCCCAAAGAACTGGAAACAGGTGTTGAAACAAAAACTTGCACATCAGTGTTCACAGCAACACTAATTATGATAGCTAAATGATGAAAACAACGCAATGTACACCATCAGGTGGACAGGTAAAGAAATGTGGGATATTAAGAGGAAAGACATACTGATCAATGGTACAACACGGGTAAACCTTAAAGACACTGTGCTGAGTGAAAAAAGTCAGACACAAAAGGCCATCCTATAAAATTAAAAGGCTAATATGCAAATAAACTGAACGCCTGGACAACCAGACACTATGATGTGCACTGACCACCAGGGAACAGACGCTCAATGCTGCCCCCTGGTGGTCAATTAGCTCCCAAAGGGGGAGCGACGCTCAGCCAAAAGCCGAGCTCAGGGCTGGCGAGCGCAGTGGCAATGGCGGGAGCCTCTCCTGCCTCTGAGGCAGCACTAAGGACCCCTCAGTGGATACCCCCCTGAGGAATCCCTGACTGTAAGAGGGTACAGGCTGGACTGAGGAACTCCCCCCACCACCACCAGTGCACGAATGTCATGTACCGGGCCTCTAGTAGATTTTATGACTCATATGAAATGTCCAGAATAGGCAGATTCATAGAGATGGAAAGCTATGTAATATAATTTCTCTCAGTTCTGTGTGTCCTTTTTTTTGCAAACTGAAATGAGCAATATTACTTAATCTGTTTTAAATTCAATTTTTACATATCAGGTTTACGCTATAATTGTTTTTCTTGTTCCTTCTATGTTTACAACAGAAATGTTAACATTCTAGCAATGATTTAAGATTCCTTTATTAGTGCAGCTTGTGAGTCAGCTACCTTATTTAAAACATCATTTATTCATTTATTTCATTCCATTCGTTTTTATAAATTTTACTCAATTCATTAACTTTAATCAACAAGTCCTTATTGAGTCCCTACTATGAGCAACACAGTGTTAAGCGTGGGGGTAAAGAAATAAAAAGAGACACACAATTCCTGTCCACAAAAAACTGAGTCTGATGAGGTTACAGACACACTGTTAAAGAGCCAATTAGGATATGATGTCATCAAAGCTTTAAAGGATCTGTTTACAAGGTACTACACTGGGGTTGGGGTTGGGGCTGGGGGACGAGAGGGGTGGGGAGGAGCATCTATGGCTGTGAGTATGAGAGCAGGCTTCACAGAGAAGATGTTCTAAGTTGGGATATAAAGGAAGAAAAGCCTTCACCAAGATGGTCTAAAATAGGGCCTCCTAGTCCAGGTTGGAGAATTGAAACATCATTATCTGGTTGGAGAATTGCAAGAGAGTATAACATGGGTTAGAATCGATGCAGCCAGAGGAGAAACTGGAGAAGCTGGCAGGAACCAGGCCATGGAGGGCCTCAAAGTCACACAAAGGAGTCTGGTCTTTATCCTGTAGATGTCAGAGTCCTGGAAGGTTTCTAAGCAGCAGAGACATACAATCAGCCATACCCTGAAGGCTCTCCCAAATTATAGAGACTTTGCTCTTGGAGATACTTCTGCTGGACACTAAGAACATTGGGGTTTTGGGGGTCAGCGGGGGGGGGCGGGGGGAGCATGCTGTCCCATAATCCATCTCCAGAATTTTCATGATAAAGCAACTTCTGGGCTGGTGGATTATATTTGGGGTTCATGTGGCAACTCTATGTTCTTAAGTGTCTGAAGAAGCAACTAGGAGTTCCTGAAGTTTCCAAATGAAGTCCAACAGCATGAACCATCTTACTGGGCCCTGCCCTTCAGTGTACAGAGTCCTCCCTCCAAAGCTCTCGGATACAAGCTGATGGGAACTAGGACGCCCTGGCTTTCCTAGTAGCCAACGGGGCTCTAGGCTCCTTCTGCTTGGGACAGATTAAGGATTCTGGAATTTTCCTTTGGCCCCTACATAAGATCCCAAAACTTCTCTCGTTTTCCTACCCTGACAGAGGTCACCTAGGCCTTAAACATGCCTTTAGAAAACACTATTCCAACCCTCCCTTTTCCCTGGTTGAGTTGAAATGAAAAAAATAAAAATAAAAATGCAATGTTTCCTCCCAGTGTCCTGGGTGGAGGGCCGGGTAGCATTAGAGACAACATTGAAGAGAGACGAGCTGCTGTGGGACCTAGCCCTGAGAAGGCAGAAGCAGACTCGGGAGAAAGTATGTTGACTGCGAAGCTATGCCTGGGGAGATGCCGACTGAAAGGCCTACGGTCATCAGACGCTAATTAAGAATTTAAGAGCTTTGTTAAAGGAAATGTCCCCTTTGTTTCTTCCTCACTGACATTTCTTGGGTGTTAATGCTGAAAGGCAGGGGCTTGTGGCTAATACATGATATTCTCATACACGAGTAATAATTATCTACCTCCAGCTTCCATGGTTACAACACCTGGTCAGGACTCACCTTGCTCTTTTCAAATCTAGAGCAGGACCCTAACCGGTTTGGCTCAGTGGATAGGGCACCAGCCTGAGGACTGAAAGGTCCTCAGGTTCAATTCCGGTTAAGGGCATGTAGCTTGGATGCAGGCACATTCCCAGGAGGGGGTGTGCAGGAGGCAGCTAATCGATGATTCTCTCTCATCGATGTTTCTGACTCTCTATCCCTCTCCATCTCTGTAAAAACTCAATAACATATATTTAAAAAAAAAAAAAAACAAAAAAAACTAGAGCAGGTCTAAAACTTATCCTTTGTTAACCCATTTCCCTTTATTTGGAAGATTAGCACTACAGACCATTCAAGTCCCGAGCTCCTGGGAATCCTATTAAGACCAGAGCGAGCTCAATAGTGATCTGCCTACAGCAAATCCGGGCTCTGCCTCTCCTCCCCAGGTCCCTCCTCATGACAGGGCTTGTCTAACGGCGTGAAATAATGTGCCGAAACATGGCAGGAACCTGAGTTCTCCCACAGGCTCTCTGGGCTGAAGGGGCACTTCTCTCTCAGTGTCTCTGCAGTGGGGACCGCCTGGGACACTGCCCCGCCCACCAATTCCACGGGGCAGCAGGAAGGATGGGGAACGTGATTGAACCCGGATAGTAGGACGCATCACCTCAATGGCTGCTCAGCACTCAGACCAGAGATGTAAACAAGGTAAGGCTGTGGTCTTACAGGAGGAGACTGTAATTCAGTGTAGTACTTGGAGCCCAGTTATAATGATTAGAATAGAAATTCGCATACAATGACTTTTTAATTAGCTGATAACAAAGTTCAAAAGAGGACACCAGAAATGGCAGAGCACAGATAATACCAAGGGCTCATTTCAGATGCATACTCTTTTTCATGCAGCATTTATCCAGGGCAGTGAAGTTACTGTCTAATGAAAGTAACAATTCACATTTGTCATCACAGGAACAAAAATTCTGTTAACTGTGTATGACGACTGGTGGTAACTAGACATAAGTGGTGACCATTTCACAGTGTATACAAATGTCAATCACTATGTTGTACACCTGAAAGTGGTATAATGTCATATATGTCCATTGTACCTCAGTAATAACAATTCGTGTTTATGCATGGCCCTTTCATATACACCACTGGTTTCAACTATGTTTTTTTTTTGTTTTGTTTTTTTAAATGAGAATGATCTCATGTATTTTAAAAAAATATATATTCTATTGATTTTTTACAGAGAGGAAGAGAGAGGGATAGAGAGTCGGAAACATCGATGAGAGAGAATCATTGATCAGCTGCCTCTTGCCTGCTCCCTACTGGGGATGTGCCCGAAACCAAGATACATGCCCTTGATCGGAATCAAACCTGGGACCCTTCAGTCCGCAGGCTGACGTTCTATCCACTGAGCCAAACCGGTTTCGGCTCAAGGCTGTTTTTTAGCATCAGATACATACTAGCAGTTTCAAACAAAACTTCCTTTGGAACCTCAGTGGATAAAGCAGATAAAAGAGGAGCTGCATTGGTCCCTCTTATAGCTGTGGCTCCTGAGGAGCTGCCATGGAAGTCTGGAGCCCCAGGAACACAGTTTGAGAATTACTGACATACCTTAGCTCTTACCTCTCACATGCCCTGTGAGGTAGACAGGTCAGGGATCGAATTCCTTACTTTACAGATAAGAACAGGTTCAGGGAGGCTGTCACACAGGTAGTAGTAACCAGTGGAGCTGGGACTTGAACTCGATCTTCTGATGCCAGATACAATATTCTCCCTAATGTAAACCCTGCCTTCGCTCACCTCCCAGTCTCCCCTCTCATGGGGGAATGCCATGAAGAGAGGCTTCGCCAGAGGAGAAGTAAGGGCCATGGTACAGGCCGTCAGTTAAACAGAGAGAAGCCTCCATCGTTGAGCTGTCCTTTCCCCGTTCCAGAAGAACGCGTCAGCCACAGCCCGATGACGGCAGTCAGGTTGGAATGAGAGCTGTTCTCTTTCGCTGATCACCCTTAGCGATTGGAATTTCCATTTCTTAACAATTTCTGTCCCTGCTTGGTTATGTCTAAATATTTAGGCAGATCTGCACAGACTGGATGTGATGTCTGTTTGATGTGGTACATGTATTTATGCATTTTGATTGTCAGCCTGCAAGGAAACCGATGCCACTGAAAGCAGATGTGATCTGACAGTTCCCGAAGTATGGCTCTCTCTCCCTTTCCCCAGCACTCCCTGCCCCTCTCGAAGGCAGAGCTGGATTCTTCCTTTCGGCCCCAGACTCCTGGGGAACTTGACATTTTACTTCCAGGCTCATTTTTTTTTTTTAAATATATTTTATTGATTTTGTACAGAGAGGAAGGGAGAGAGATAGAGAGTTAGAAACATCGATGATAAAGAGTCATCGATCAGCTGCCTCTTGCACACCCCCTACTGGGGATATGCCCGCAACCAAGGTACATGCCCTTGACTGGAATCGAACCCGGGACCCTTCAGTCCCCAAGCCGACGCTCTATTCATTGAGCCAAACCAGTCCCGGCATCCAGGCTCATTTTTTTGTGTGTGAAAACTTAGGCATACCCATGGCTTCAAGTTCTTTCCCAAACTCCAGTGAGTCTCGGTTCTGTGTCCTCCTCCCTATCCTTTCTCTTAAGTTCCAGACTCACATTTCTAATTACTTAGACTACTAGAGGCCCGATGCATGAAATTCGTGCAAGTGTAGGCCTTCCTTCTCCCGGCTGCCGGCCCCAGCTTCCCTCTGGCACCTGGGACTCAGGTTTCCCTCGCAGCCCCGGTTTCGTCTGGAAGGTTGTCCAGAAGGATGTCTGGAAGGACATCCGGTCTAATTAGCATATTACGCTTTTATTACTATAGATGGGGACCCATGGACAAGGATTGCCTTATGAGAAGGCATCAGTCAGGGATGGTCAAACCCAGACTCTGACCCATCGATTCTCCTCCCTGAGGTGCTCTCCCCACTTCCCTCCAAAGCAGCAGGAATGACGCAAATGAGAGGCTGAGTTTGGACTCTGCCCCAGTAGAGGCACATAAATAGACAAACGGCGGAAACCTCTAAGGCAAAAAAGAAAAGAAAAAATCAGAGATGAAAGTACTCAGACAGCGGAGGAAAGCCACTGCTAATAAAAGAAAGGTAATAAACTGAACTGCCCATACTACCCATATACAGATAAAAAACTTGAAATAAGTATACTACCAAAGAGGAACACATAGGATAGTGTTATCAAGAGGTAAATATAATAAATTTTTATAATATCAAGTAAAAATACCAGTTAGGAAAAATATAACCGTTTAATTAAGGAACTCAATTGAAGAGATCACAGAGCAGATACATACAAATTTGAATTAGTGAACAAAAGATTAGGTTGAGGAATATCCCACGAGGTATCAGGAAGAAATAAAGTGGTGGAGGGTGTGGGGGGGTGGAGAACTGGAAAAGGTAAAAGTAATGAAAGCCAAAAATAGAAATGTTAGCATCCAATATTAGGAGTCCCAGAGGAAAGAAGCAGGGTAATAGGGGGAGAGGTGGCGGGTGTAACACATGGGTCCCAGGGAATCACACCTCACAAGGTACTGGTCGTCCCCTCTCACATGGACACTGAGCTTGACTGTGAGCCTGATTTTGACCAATAGAACGTCAATTAACATGAAGCAAGCAGAGATGTGCTAAGTTCAGGTGCCTTTGGTGGGGTATGTGGGGTGGGGCGGTACCCATATGACCATGTGACTCATTCTAACTAATGAAACATCAGTACATTTGAAGCCGGCAGAGACTTAATAAGCACTTGGGCACACTTCCCTGACCATGTGAGGAAACCCAGTCCAGCCTTCTTGAGGATGAAGGCCAGAGAGAGAGAGAGAGAGAGAGAGAGGTGCTGATCATCCCAGCTTCTAGCCTCCACACTGTTCTATGCGGGGGGGTTACTTCCTGGACAGGAAGCAGGAAAAATGGCACCATAACCTTTGCTTCTGTGACTATCCATTTCACGCCTCCTCAAAACAGGCTTCTAGACTCACATAACATTTACACACCAAACCCTCTGTGGCCTGGATTCTATCCCCCTGGCTCTCAGTAAAGTCAGGGCAGGCAGGGAGCCATCCAAAAGAGAGAAGTGAGCTTCTCTGCTTAAATCTTTAAAAGGTTTTCTTCACTTCTGACTCTCCCTCTGAAGGGAGGCTGGCTACATGTCACCAGGCACCAACGTCTGGAGCCTGAGCAGACCCCTCCCAGTCTCAGCTCCAGCACCTCTGCGAAATTCCCTCCGTCTGAGGGCAAATACTTATTAGCAATTAGACTCTCCCGGCTCTTAGAACTGTCACCTGTGGTCTCCCCTCTGTAGGCATCTGCCTGGCGGCCTCCCCTTGTTGGCTCGTTTTACTGTTAGTTGTTGTCTCTATTTTGGTTGGGGGGCATCTGGGAGATTAAAACCCACTCCATCATGGCTGCCATCTTGCCTCTATTCTCCTTCTAGCTCCATTAAAAAACAAAACAACAATAAAAAAATAAAAATAAAAAAAAAACCTTATCTACAGGTCAGTTCTCTAACATGAAACGAATGAGATGGTTCCTCGCTCAGATACAGTCCAGAGCTTTCTTTTCCCTGTTGGCAACAACGGAATCCCAGAGACCCTCCTCTATTTGGGGCCCTTCTTAGGTGACCTTGTTTCTCATGTCACACACAGGACAGGTGAGGCTCCTTCCTGCCTCTGCCCCTGCCCCTGCCCCTGCCCCTGCCCCTGCCCCTGCCCCTGCCCCTGCCTCTGCCCCTGCCCCTGCCCCTGCCTCTGCCCCTGCCCCTGCCCAGAATGTGTCCCTGACCCAGCCCAGCCCTCCCCTCTAGCGGTCCACATCCATCGGCACCATTCTCCAGGGCCAGGTTCAGGGCTTGCCTTTCCCCAGCCTGCCCCTCTCGTCCTCTCCCTTCTCCACACCTCATCACCGTGAAGCTCCACTTATTGAGCACTTATATTTAAATACCAGGCTCTGCAAAATGCTCTATGTGCATTATCCTAGTCAATCCTGGCAAGAACGCCATGAGCCACTACAATTACTCATTTTAAGAAAACTGAAACACAGAGGCTAAATATGACAAGGACAAGGTCGCCTGGTGGCAGGATTGGGATTGAAGCCTACCTTGTGCCATCAGACTATGCTCTCCATCATTTTGCTGCACAGGTCTGAGAGATGGCAGCTGTTAATTTTTTTAGCGCACATCCTTTCAGATATGTCTGTCTTTCACTTTTTAGAAATGCATTCATCCTCTCCCTCTCTCTCTCACACACACACAGAAAAAGGTAAAAAAAAGTTTTGCATAAATTTTATGTAAAATTTGCATAAGTCAAATTTTGCTTCTGAAAGTTATTAGCTATAGAACCAGGGCCAGTCCTGTCTAGTTGGCCTTCCAATTAATTTTAAATTCCTTGGTGGCCTCCTGCTTCTGGATACCTCCCTTCACTGCAATGCACTCAGGACTGAGCACTCAGCAGGTGCATTATGGATGCTTAGGATGGACCAAGACGCAAAAGATGCAACTGAAACAGGCCAATTGCAGATACAGTTACCAATAGGTTGTCACCAAGGCCTAAGGGGCCGGGAGAAGTGCCTGTTCTCTCTCCGGTCACACATTTCTGGGTGACTGTAGGCAGAAACTTAGACAGGGGCGGGAGGAAATGGAGGGTAAGAAGTGCAATTTCGCCAAAACCGGTTTGGCTCAGTGGATGAAGCATCAGCCTGAGGACTGAAGGGTCCCAGGTTTGATTCCAGTCAAGGGCATGTACCTTGGTTGCAGGCACATCTCCAGTAGGGAATGTGCAGGAGGCAGCTGATCGATGTTCTCTCTTATCGATGTTTCTAACTCTCTGTCCCTCTCCCTCCCTCTCTGTAAAAAAACCAATAAAACATTGTTTTTTAAAAAAGTGCAATTTCTGTCTCTGCAGCGGTCCAGGAAGGCCAGGCATGTCCATCACAGTCATCGACCCACCCCCCAGGGAGCGAGGTGCAGGGGAGAAGGGAGGTAGCATCTTGCAGCCGCTCAGGGCTTCCTGCAGAAGCCAGACCACACAGGTACCCAGGATCATGGCTAGGGGAGGAGGGGGCGGGAACAGGCTGGTCCTTGTGCTCACCCAGCAGGATGTGAGAAATTCAGCTGGGTTCTTTTTATAGTTTCAATCACCCGCGGTAATGAAGATTCTGCAATTAGAACTCAGCTGGCAGTTGTGCTGGGGACGTGCGAGGCAGAGCAGGATACCAGGTCTGCGGGAGGGCAGGCCTGTTTGCAGGAAGTCTTGAAAGCGCCGCTGGGAGCGAGGGAGGTGATGTAAGGACGAGAGCTATTTTTATGGACCATTTTCCAGCCATAATCACTCCTTAAGTAAGTTCCACGTGGGCATTATGGCGCTGCCGTTTTATTTTGACTGCATGCAGCTCTCAGTCATCTGCACGAGCGGAGGGGAGTGTGAGCACAGGTGATGGAAACAGCCACGCTGCGTGGATATAAGCCGCCACTGATTAATAGGAACATAGGACCGTTTCCCCGAGGCCTGATGGGAGTTTACTTGTATGTAATTTTTGAAGGAAGCATTTGTTGAAAATATCCAAGGGTGGATTAGTAGCCTACTTAATAGGACATGCTGTTCTCAGATACGTAAGCATAATGATAAGAATGTTTTTATTGAGCGCTTATTCTGTGTTGGGCGCTGGGCCAAACACCATACCTGTATTATTTCCCATGACCCCTTCGCTCACCTTAGTCGACAGGCACTGTTATCAACCCCGTTTTAGAGGCAAGTAAGTGAGCCTCTTGTCCAAGGTCACCCAGCCAGGAGGTGGCAGGTCCTGGCTCTAAACCCGGCAAACTCTGTCTCTCTGGCTCTCACGTTTGAGGCTCCTTGAATCACAGAACAGCCCTGTGGCCTCTGCACAGCAGTGCTGTTAGCACAGGGAGCTCATCAATGAGTCTCAAAATCTTCGCAGCAAAGGATGAGGGGGCGGCATCAGCTTCTTGCTCAATTATGGAATGTCCTTCCCCATTCCCTGCGTGTATATGCACCTCCTGGTTCCTTCCCTGCTGAACTTAAAGCTCTCCCTAAGACGCCTACACTATGACAACCGTTCTGTCTTTCCAAATGATATTACACAAACAGGAAACACATCTGCTCAGATTGACATTTCTATCCTGACAAATCTGTCTGGCGAGCTAGGCCCGCGCTTCCTGTCCTTCCTCAGCTCCATCTCTGGGGCCACTTGTAGAATGCAGGGGCCAAGTGCGGGGCCCTGAGGACCCGTGAAGATGAGAAAAAGAGAAAGAACACGTCCTTCTTCTCATCACTCCAGGAGTAGGGAACAGTGACCTGCTTTGCGCTTTATGTTTTCATTTTTTGTTTTCTATTTTGTTTTTTGCTTTATAGTTTAGAGGAGGAGGTCAAATGGACAGGCCCGTTCAAGAACACGTGGACTTCCAGGCACCTCCAGAGGCCAAACGGCAAGCAAACATGCTCAGACCTCCCCCCTCCCCTCCACCCCACCCCGGTTTGTCTCTCACCCAGCACCTGGGGAGATTGGTGCTACCTAGGAAGAGTACACATGGATAAAACACATATGAAGGAGGTGGGGACTTCCTACGCTCCTTGTTTCCTGCTGCTAAAATTGCACTATTTATTGCAATGTACAAAGTATCCTGGGTGGGTGGGGAGGAGTATTCAATACTCAGTGCCAGTGTAAAAAAAAAAAAAAGAACATGTGGACTTAATCCTGTCACGTGAGGAGAGGTATTGTTCTATGGATCTACATTACTCTGATAAAATGTGCCGATATTCTAGATCAGGCACAACCATCACAAAAGATGAACACACACACACACACACACACACACACACACACACACAGTTAGTGCACAAAATTAATATATTGGAAAACCCCTTTCTCCTGGTACCCTAATCCTAAAAAATCAATAGTCAAAATGTGAAATTCCAACTTTGTTTGTAGCCATGATCATGCTGTAAGCCTTTCTAAATGGCATTTAGGCCCAGCTGGTGTGGCTCAGTGATTGAATATCGATATATGAGCCAGGAAGTCATGGTTTGATCCTGGTCAAGGGCACGTGCCCACGTTCAAGACTCAGTCCCAGTAGGGATGTGCAGGAGGTAGTCGATCAATGATGCTCTCTCATGATTGATGTTTCTATCTCTCTCTCCCTCTCCCTTCCTCTCTGAAATCAATTAAAATATATTTAAAACTAAAAAATAAATGGCATTTAGTGCCAACCCTAGAAATTCATAAACTAATGATGCTTCCTCTGAAGATGAGACCAGAGAAAGTGGCTTGAAGCTGACTTCAAGATTCAAGTGGTTACTTCTAAAATAAGGGGAGACTTTGGGATGCTTTGTAAAATCAAACTCACTAATACTGCACACACACAAACTCGTTTTATGAAAGATAAGACATTGAGAAGGAAGGCTAGTTTGACAGTAGTTTGAATATTCCATTCTGCAGAAAGGCTGCTATGCTATAGCAGAAAGAGAAGCCTAGATGTGGTTTTAAACACAGTGACCTCAGATTATCCAGAACAAATCTTTAGTCTCTGTAGAGTTGCTCTACCTTCCTTCAGTCTACACCATTCAGTAGATGAAGAGCACAAGTTATTTCCATTCAAGCAAATCTACAGTGGAAAAAAAAGTCACCAATTACATTGTATACAACTATCTGCAGCCCTCGTTTTGTGATCATCTGCTCTTCTGAATGGTATCTGGCCGTAATCTCTGCCATTTGGGTGACTCATCCAGAGTTGACTGCCCACAGATCACACCGATAAGCACCGGTGTGCAGAGGTGAGGGAGACGTTAATGTTTGCCTGACTTCACTTCAGGTAAGTCAGGTGGTTGCTTGAGTTCAGACCTCGGCTGGCTGTGGTGGTGGACGTGTCTGGAGTTTGACTGAGACATAGGCTGGGGGTGGGGGCCAGGATGTGAGGGATGGTCTGAAGAGGGAAGATTGAAGGGGGAAGGTGAGGCACAAGAACCAAATCTGTGCTGGAAATAAAGGGCTGCTGGCAGGGAAAGGCAAAACGAACAGCAGTGCAGAGCAGCCACCAGTCCATGTGGCGGCATGGTGGGAACTAGAAAGAGATGTGTGTACCCAACCTGTGCCAGGGTTCCCACCTCAGCTGATCTTGGCCCTACATGTCCCCTGGGCTGGGTGCTTGTGTTCAGGATACAACCGGGGCAGCCAGAAAAAGCCTGGAGAGATCATCTGAGGGATGGCCTTGGGAATACGTTATAAAAATAAAATTAAGAGAAATATATAGGTAGCATTAAAAACATAGAGGAAGAACCTAGCCAGGGTTCTTCATCGGTTGAGTGCCATCTTGTGCATTGGAAGGTTGCTGGTTGAATTCCCAGTCAGGGCATGTATGGAAGGCAACTGATCAATGTTTCTTTCTCACAACAATGTTCTTCTCCCTCTTTCTCTCTCTTCCTCTCTCTAAGCATGTCCTTGGGTGAGGAGATATATATATATATATATATATATATATATATATATATATATCCAAAGCAACCACTTTTGATACTTTCATAAACATTCTAGAAAAAAATTATGAATGTAATAAAATTTATGATGTGTGTCTAATAGTCCTCATCACATATTTTGAATTTACCCGAAGTGTCCTATTACACATACTTTCTGCACCTTGTTTTTCCACTTAAATATTATTTTGAGATAATCTCCTATCAGTGTATGTTAACCAACTCCTTTCTTTTTATGGCTACATGGTGTCCCATCACAGAGATGTACTCTTGTCTAACCAGTGTTTTGTTATTGGCTATTTGGATTCTTTCTGGTCTCTTACTATTCTGGTACTTCAGCAAATGTCTGTTATATCTCTCTTGGTGTGTTGCTGGATGAGGAGAGTGAAATGAAATCACGGTGCTATGCCCACTTTAGGGTGCTGTGACCCAGCAGTAAAGATGGGAAGCCAGCCTGACGGATCCCTTGCCTTCCTCAAACTTGACTTACAGATAGCGGCTGATGCTAAGTGCTCCGTGGGCTCCGAAGACAACGTGGGCGGTGCATTGGAAATGCATATCTTGTTTCTCATGTGTCTGTCTCAATCTGCAGGCCCTTTTCTAAAGAGATGCATAGGTGGCTCAGAGCTCACCCCTGCAGCTCCTGCCCTCACACCAGTCACGGGATGGAGAAAGCCCTCCCTCTACTTCACCCCACTGGATGGACGATAAGGCAGGTACTGTTGCCAGAACAGCACTGAATACAGACCTTGAGGAGCAGCGGTGGACCAAGTTCCGCCTGGTGAACCTATTTCCATGAGATGGATCTTTTGAGAATCCTCTGTGGTTACGGCCCATTTCAGAACGGCTAATACTTTCTGTGAAGGGTGGCTCTGTGGGCTGAATTATGCCTGGCTCTCCTGCCGGATTTCCTAAATGGAGAGATGGAGGGAGAAGTTGCATTAATGGCCTCCCTTCTTCCTGGAGGTTCAATCAAATGATAAGGAAGCAATCTGCATAGTAATTACAACACCCCTCCAAGTGAATCCCCGTGCGGCGGCGGAGGAGAAGAGCATGAAAATCATATCTGTAATGAATTTCAGACCCACCAGCTTCTAAATCACGGAGAGGTTAATTCAGCCGGCACCATTACCATCGGAGGTGGCAGAGTATGCTGGTCCCTAGGAGAGCGCACGTTGTTCTCAACAGCAGAGGGCAACAGGAAATAAACTGTCACCCGGACAAAGCTTGTGCCTACTGGGACCTCACCCTGAGATTGCTTGGTAAGGACTTCGTGAATGTACCACTGACCATTCTCAGTTATGGATGGAAGCCTTGCCTTTTCCAGCATCTGAGCAGAAAATATCATGGCCAAGAGTCCTTGCCCAAAATCCTCAAATCAAAGGATCATAAGACTAATGGATACAATGATGTTAATGGGTTGTACTTCAGGGGTGTTAGAGGTGTTTGTGGGGAAAATACATATTTGTAGCCATGAGAGTGTCTGCCCACAGAACTCCACTGGTACCTCCATCAGTTATCTCAGTCTGCGATGCTGAGAGGACTCATTCATTCCCATGACCTAGCGTAGCATTTCTCGTGTTCTTATTGGTAGTGCCAACAAGATTAAATGAGGTCTTTCCAAGAGGAATCAGAAGTTGGAGGCTCAAGAAAGAAAATATTTAGATTGAGGAAAAGATTGGAAATCGTAAGAATAATAAAAGGATTGGACAACCAGAGACAGGGGAAGTTCTCAGACAGAGAGGAGAGGAGAGTAATCTGTTACCAGAGGAACAAGGAAAACTGTGCACCCAAGTTCACCATTCAGACTGCAAGAAGTGAAGCTTAAGCATCAGTGCAAAGAGAACTGTAGTCTGTTGTTCTGTTTCAAGCAGAGTTCCCTCTTTGATCACAAGACCCTCTCACCACTTCATAGACCTGTTTCTTCTACTTCCTAGTTTGGTATGAAGCCCAACTCTCCCCTGACATACACTTTGGCTCTCAACCTCCTGAGTAGAGGCTGAGAATTGTTCTTAGTCCCATGTACCAAAGAGCAAGAAGGTGGATGATCAGCCCTCTCCCAGTGCCCCACACTGTTCCAGACCAATACCACTCAACAGTATGCCACATGCCTATTTTGTTCGGTGCTTCACTATTGCTACCCCCACCAAAATCTCGATGGTTACCTCAAATTCACTGAATACTTTAGCACCTAGCTTAATATAATTCATTCTCTCTTCTCCAAAGTCTGCCATCTTCCTAGATAGTACGTTGAGGGGGTAAAGGGCCATGTGATGGAGGAAGAGTCCATACACTAGACATCATGGGGAAGATGCGGGGAGCATGTTCATAATAGGAATTTTTTTCTTCTCAGCCAGAGGTAAACCAACCAACAAGTCCCCACACCCCCATAGTAAGAGAGTTGTGGGGGAAAGTAGCGTTACAAGGATGTGGAAGGTGCAGGGCAGAAATGGCTGCGGTTCATGCTGGTATATCTATCGCAACTGGGAAGCAAGTCAGTTGCTCAGGGACCAGTAAAGAGGCCACCAGTGAGAGAGGGTCCCAGCAGCACTCTCCCTCCATCACGTGAGTTTCCCCTCCACCCAGTGTAAATTTGTGGAGTTACACATTCACTCTGAGATGGGGGTTCTGGGAGACTTTTAGCCTTGATTATTTGTGTTCTTTTTTATGGAATGTTTGTTCTATATTTTCTCTGTAACAATCCCTGCCTACAAGTTATACTAATAGAATGTGTCAGGTGGTAGGGCAAAGCACTGCTTGCCCCATTTAGCAGCAGCAAGTCGCATCCGTGCTTGCTCGAGGTTGGCGATCATCATTAAACTGCAGCTCTCTCTTAGAGAGCTGTAACTTTGAACTTGAACAATGCTCTTCTTTATCCCCCTGTATTAATTTCTACCTCTATCTAGTATGTCTACAGCATATTCATTTGTGTGTGTGTGTGTGTGTGTGTGTATACAAATAACACATACAGAAGGGTTTTTAAAATAAAGATGTGATTTAACAATTAGTAAAGCAAACCTCTGTGTAACCTACCTGTTGAGACAGAACTTCACTAACATCCTAAAAACCTTTTCTGATTTATAAGTCTCTCCCTTCCCTACAGGCAAATACTTCCTGGGTTTTTATAGTATTTACTTCCTTAGTTTTCTTTATAATTTAAGTCCTAAAAAATATCTAATTTTGCCTTTTAAAACTTTTAGTGTCAATTACATCATGCAGTGTGTGTCCTGTACTGTTAGGCTCTTTCCACTCAATATTATGGCTAAGATTCATGTTCTATGCGTCATTTAGCTGCACTTTTCCCCTCCTATTCCTCACAGTACAGCATTTCATGGTCTGAACATGCCATAATTTGTTACTTACTCCACTCTTGATATATATTTTAGGTTGTTTCTGGTTTGCAGCTATTATTCCATACTGCTATGAACATTCTTAAATTTGGATCCTGGTGCGCATAAGCATGTTTTTTGGGAACTTATACCTTAAAAGGGAATTGCTGGGTCATAAATTATGCATTTCTTGTCGTTTACTAGATAATGTCAACCTGCTTTCTGTAGGAATTGTGCCGATTTACAGTCTCGCCAGCAGAGCATCAGAGCTCTTGGAGTTCAATGTCCTTGCAATGCTCGGTGCTGGCTCTCGGTGTTTATGAATGTGATTTTCGTGTGCAAATCCCTGCTCACCAATGAGACTGAGCACCTTTCTGTGCTTATTGTCTACCTGGGTTTCTCTCCTGTGGCATGCCTGTTCAGATTCTCTGACCATTCTTTTATTGTGTTGTTTGTTTTTGTTTTCTTGTTGACTAATAGGTTTGCAAGACTTTTTAATGTATTCTGGATACATACCCTTTTGTTGTCTAGACTCATTGCAAAACATTGTTTCCATTTCGAATCTTGTCTTTTCTCTCTTTAGTGATAAACTTTAACAAAAATGTCCTCAATTTAGACATAGTCACCTTTTTGAAATGTTTTTTAATGGCAAGTGCTTCAGTATCTTGTTTGAGAAATCTTTCCTGATGCAGAATTCATAAAGATATTCTCCTATATTATCTGCTAGAAGCTTATTGATTTGCTTTTCCCATTGGATCAACTGGGAATGATTTCTGTATATAGTGCACTGTAAGAGTTTATTGATCAATTTTTAAAGGATTCTTCCATTTTTGATGAAGTTGAGCTTCTGCACCCTTGATTCTACATGCCTTAAATTTGAGGTTAACCAAGGTGGCAAGTCAATCAAACACCTAAACAATGCAGTGATCTACCAGGTCTTTAAAATACCAAAAGAATTTATATATATAATACAATTTATACATGCAATACACACACATACAAAAATAACAGTGATAGTCATCTATCAAGAATAGAAAAAGGCCCAGCCAACATGGCTCAGGGGTTGAGCATCAACCTACGAAACAGAAGGTCACAGTTCGATTCCCAATTGGAGCTATCATTTTTATAGACTACCTACATATCCTTAACGATAATAATTTTTGTTGCGTACTTACTATGTGGTAGACAAGATGGTAAATGATTGACATTTATCATATCACTTATTCATTAAAACTACATTCCAAGGTTTTCAAGGTTCCAAGCTGAACCAGTAATGATTATTGTTGGATGTACCACATAAAATTCTTTACATGTCTTATCGCATGTAACCATCATATAAAAACCTGTAAAGTAGGCACCATTTTGATCCCCATTTTATAGACAAGGAAACTGAATTAAAAGAGCTTAATTTTCCCAAGGTCGTAAGCTAGCAGGCAGTGGGCTCAGTGTTTGAACCTGTTACCCATCATGCTATCTGCCTCTCCTAAGATCCTCTATTCTTTGGCTCATAAAGAAACACCTCAATAAGCAAGGTCAGTTAGAGCCCTCCTCTGGAATTTTTGAACTTGAGACTATTTATTTCTGGTGAGGTACGTTGTGAGGCTATGAGCCAATGACAGCCATAACCCCATGGGGTGGCAGATTCCATCTGCCCAAGGAGAGTGAAGCTAGCTGGCAGAGAAAAGCACATAAGACAGAAAGAGTGAGAATTCTGATGGCTCTTTCACTCACTCTCCTTCTGCTGTGAGAACTTTTCAATAAATTACTCCCATCACTCTCTTGTATTCTGCCTAAGCTAGTTCAATCGGGGTTCTTGCCACTGGCAACCAGAATAATCTTACAGAAGGCTGGGGTGTTCACCCAAAGCATCAAAGCACTTTGGAGTTTAACACAAACTGTGCTTCCTGACTTTCCATTTGGTGCATGAATGGAGATGGTGACCTTTATAAAAAGTGCCCTCTGTGGGCTTATAAATGAATAATAAGTCTGATCTTGTTTTGTCAGATGCTGCAACATCTTTGTAACTCTTTCCAGTGGAGGGGGTGGCCTGAGATACGCTCTTCCAAATATTCTTCTAAACGAAGCTGTATGTTTTTTCTACCTGCTGATCTAATATGTCAAACTGTGGACTCTGTAATAGCTCTTCTGGGCAAAATGGTCATGAGTCCTGAACTCCCACCAGTAGATATGATGGTTATATCTCTTCGTTGGGTTTTTGAGACTGTTCTTTACTTTCTTTATAGCTCTCTGAGTCTCAGTCACCATATTTACAAAATACAAGGAAGCCCAGCTGGCTGTGGCTCAATGGTTGAGCATTGACTCATGAACCAGGAAGTCACAGTTCTATTCCTGGACAGGGCACTTGCCTGGGTTGCAGACTCGACCCCCAATGTTGGGTGTGCAAGAGACAGCCAATCAACAATTCTCTCTAGTCACTGATGTCTCTATCTTTCTCTCCCTCTCCCTTCATCTCTGAAATAAATAAAAATATATTTTAAAGACATGCAAGGGACCTTAAGGACCTTTGGTACCCTTTCCAACTCTGAGCTTGGTCATTGAAACTGAGTCTAATATTAACTTAGAGGTATTGGTCATCATTTGCTTCATTGGTCTTGTTGCTGGCTTGGAAGAGACAATGCCTGTCATTTCTCTTTCCTAGTTCACCTCTTCCATGTCTAGTCCCTCATCCACCTGCCCTCTGCAGTGTTCGGCAGGCTGGAACACTAGCCCTTGTAATGCCCATTGACAATGGATTTATTGATCAAATGTATGTCCAGTCCCCCACAGGGAATCACAATGTAAAGACTATGAGAAATGTTTATAAAGAAACATGTGTAACCTACTTTATCCTAAGATTTTCCAAACATATTTGGTCACAAAATTCTCTTTTTGAAAAAAAAAATGCACATTAACATCCCATTTCGGGAACTGCTGATTTACCATCTCCCCTCTAGGTCTATACAATAGAGTAGACTTCATGACTCCTTCGTGTTAAGTGTACATGAGATGTAATGATGTTGTCTTTAATTGTCCCACTTCCTGGGTATAGCTTTTTGTGAATTAAAAAGTGATTGATTGGATATTGTGTTTGATTTTATTACTAGGAAGCATCATATTACTCCTCTCCCTGAACTCTCAATGGCTATGAAGATTCTCTTCAGTTGACCAGAAGAGGGAAGCAGAGGATCTGGGATGGTATCTGAGGCCCCTGTCTCTCAGAGCTTGCCTTGACTTATTCATGTCCCCCGCTCAGAGTGGGCCATTCACATTTCAATCATACCCTCTGCAGAAAGCGAGGCCCCATTGGGGGACACCAACATCTCACACCATTGTGTATTTCTCAGAGTTTACATTGGAAGCAGGCTGCCTTAAAGTTGGGGAGCATCAGGAGGAGACTGAGAGAGACAGCAGCAAACCCTAAAGTACAGCCAGCAAAGGAGCAGACCTGGAAGTCATAGCAACAGTTCTCAAGAACTGAGGCCTCCTCACAGTGGTGTGTTTGCTCCCACCGACTCCTATGAGAAGCCACTGCTCAGCAGGGCTCAGAGCAGAGCAGTCACCTATCAGGGCATTAGCCATAGTGGTCTTAAATGGCAGGCCTATGATCATCTCTGTTGCTATTTTGGGTGACATGGTCTTCTTTTGGGATAGTATGAGGCTTGGGTCCAAGGTTTTGAACATCAAATCCATTCTGTCAGAGCTATGCCTTTGCCCACAGAGAGCATCATGCTCAGAGGTCAGGGCCAAACAAATGCATGCATTTTATTATGGTTTTTGGCCTCAAACCTTCTCTAAGCCATTGGGAGGCTGGGAGTAACCACTGATGGGTTATTCTAAAGGCAAAACTCACTATACATAGATTGAGTAACTCCCTTGACACCTTTCCCCCTAAGTTTATACCTCTTTCTTATGCTTCTATATTTTAATTTTCTGAAGGCAAGAAGAGATGAATCCAAGCATGCTGAGGAATGGAGAGAGAAAGCAACTTCTCCTAGAGGCCTGGAGCAGAGATGTAAGCCAGTGACTGCAAACCTGCTGAGCGCACAGAGAAATTCCCAAGACATGTACATTCACGAGAATGACGTGGCCAATAAAATCCCTTTGAACTTGACTCATCCTCATCACCCTTATTATTGCCATCTTCCGTAGACATGTAGGTGGGAACTAATGTGTGGGAGAGGGTGAGGTAAGGAAAGTGGAGTGGGGAACACAGAAGAGGCCATTTTCTTACTCTTCCTTCTTTCCCCTCCCACCCGCCGCCTCCTCTCTTTCTTCCTACTCTATTCTCACTTGTCAGAGCCCCTTATAATACGCTTGAGGGTCACTGTGTTGAAATGTCAGCACTCACACTGTGTTCTCCTGTACATCCTGCTTTCCATCTCTTGGTGGTTCCGTAAGAATGAGAGGGGTTCTGTACTAGATGGTGTTACCTCTCTCCTTCCTCCTCCCTCCCCCAGGGAACCTGGGAATACCTGAGCTCTGCCCTCTCAAGTGTCCCTTCTTGCCATTGGTTTCCCAAGGAGTCCTGTGCAGCAAGGAACAGCAGCAAATGAGAATCAATAGCTGAGTTAGCACCTGGCCATTCTCAATGCAGGGTTTTAGGGACTGAAATGTGTCTGCCCCAAATTCATATACGGAATCCCTAGACCAAATGTGATTGTGTTGGGAGAGAGGACCTTTGCAGAGGTTATTAAGGTTAAATGAGGTCACAAGAGTGGCACCCTAATCTGATAGTACTAGTGTCCTTATAAGATGAGTAAGAGACACAAGAGGGGTGTGTGTGTGTGTGTGTGTGTGTGTGTGTGTGTGTGTACACAGAAAAAGGCCATGAAGGGCCCAGTGGCTGTCCACTAGCCAGAAAGAGGTGCCTCACAGGAACCAACTCTGATGGCACCTTGATCTTGGTCTTTCTAGTGTAGAAACTGTGAGAAAATACACGTCTGTTGCTATGTCACCCAGTCTGTGGTATTTTGTTATGGCAGCCCTAGCAAACTAATGCAGCACCACAATTACTTATTTGCTTTATCCCAAATGCACATACAATAATGCCATTGCCTCCCACTAATAATATAATTACTATAAATAGTAATTTATAATTCTATAATTTCTTTTGTCCTTACAGTGTATACTACCAGAGATATACAATCAAATTACTGTCTTAAAGTCACTTTGACTAGTTTCTTTCCATGTAGTTAGAGTATTTTACTTTTTACTTTTAGGAGTTGCTTTTTAAATTTTTAATTTTGTTTCATAATTATGTAACTATGACATGACTCTAAAGTCCAGTCTAGAGCCATACTTTATTTATAGAAGTCTACCAGCAGCATCCATATGCCCAATTACAACTGTTTTTTCAGAAAATTTAGAATATATTTAGGTAGACATACAGCAACCTTTGCCACAGTGGTAAATTGTGTTTTCTCTCTGTTTACTTTTAAATTTTTTCTCTTTTTTGTGTGTGTTTTATAATTTACCATAATGTACCTAATTGATTTATTTTTCTTATCCTGCTGAAGACTTAGTGAGTTTCTTGAATCTAATGATTTATGTTTTTATAGATTCTGAAAATATCAATACTTTTCAAATATTTTACCTGTCATTTTCTTTAATCTTTTCTTTTGGAGCTAAAACTAATTGTTCCTCCTCAGTCTATCTTTTCTGTCTCTTAATTTTTTTTGTCATATTTCCTACCCCATTACACTTGTGTTACATTCCAGTTTACTCAGATTTACTTTTTAAAATTGTGTTTAAGTCTGCTATTAATTTTTCCTTTGAATTTTAATTTCAATCTTTTTATCATCTACCTCCTTTTACCACTTAATCATTTAAAAAATACTTATTTTTATAGTTTCTTCAGATTGTGGATCCTAACTTGTGGATAGTTTTGTCACATAGTAATTTTTTTCTTATAAGGTTATCTTTAATGGGCCATATTTCCCTTTGGGCTTTGTTTGTGCTCTTGATCAGTATTGGCAAGCTTCTCTTTCTCAAAAAAAAGCCAGCTAGTAAATATTTTAGTCTTTGCAGGTCACATACAGTCATGCAGTCTTTATCTCTTCTCCTCTCCTTCTCCTTCTCTTACCACCCTTTGAAAATGCAAAAATATTTAATTTTGTTGTTGCCTGGCTTCCATGGCTCAGTAGTTGAGCATTGATCTATGAACCAGGAAGTCCTGGTCAGGGCACATGCCTGGGTTGCCACCTCAATCCCCAGTAGGGGCATGCAAGAAGCAGCCAATCAATGATTCTCTCTCATCATTGATGTTCCTCTCCTTTCCCTCCTTCTCTAAAATCAACAAAAAATATTTTTAAATAAATAAATAAACTTTATTTTGTTGTAATAACTATTTGCAAGTTTGCCCTTCACCACAAGTGGATGGTTTCTCTGTTTGTTTAATTTCCAGTTTTATCTCTTTGTGATACGATAAAATGGCTCATATAATTTTATGCTTTAAAATTTAGAATTCATCTTTGTATCTTATCATAAGATCCCCTTTTTGTAAATGTTCCACCGAAGCGGAAAAAGATGGCATTTTTTCCTCTTTGTAAAAAAATGAATTCTATTATGAGGATTTTCTATGTGTCTGACCATTTTTGTTTATTTCAGCTGTCAAAGTGTGAGATGTGTGTTTAAGTCTCTCACAAAGATTGTATTTCAAGCATTCCTTCTCGTACATTTCTAACATATTTCTTTTTGTCACAGAAAGGTTCCAGCTCTTAGATCTTGGCTGTGGATTGTGCCTTTATTCAGAATAAAATGTTTTCTTTGACTTATTTAACCTTTTTGACATGAATTCTATTCGTCTGAAATAAGCCACCCCCAGCTTTTTGTGTTTTGTTTTGTTTGCGTTTTTCAGAAGACAGAATCTGGGAGCCTGTGGCCTGGAGCTCTGATGGGCCCAAGAGCCCTTTCCTGATGCACAGAAGGTTAAAATGCTGCCCCCAGGGCCAAGTGAATAAAGGGGCTTTAATACCCTGCATGTTTCAAATGCTCCTCTTACAGGAAGTACAGAAGGATGTGCTGGCGAATCCTTCAGCAGAGCAGAAATTACAGTTTCACCAACAGCCAGAAATTGCATACCTGCCAACAATCTTAGAAAAGTCCTACAGGGCCCCTCCAGATTTTCTCCAAAGTGGCCGCAGTTGGGGTTCGCTCTGGACTATGGGATTGACCCTTTTTTGAAGATGTCCCTGGCGTTGACCATGATTTGAGACGGCCAGACAGGTTCCTGAGCATAGCTAGGGAGCCAGGATCAGGGACAAGGTGCGGGAAAGCCTGGCGCCGGGCCAGAGTGCTGTGCTCCTCAGACTCCCTGCTCAGTTCGGTGGGCAGTGGCTGGGGGCATCCTCGTCCAGTCCCACCTAACCTAGTTCTGGAGTGAGGTGTGGGCTTGGAAAAACGCTTGAGAAAGTTCACAGTGCTCTTGGGGTGACACAGGGCCCTGAGGAGTCATCATTCTCCACGAAATGAAACCAAAGACAACGTCCATGTTTGGCTTCACGCATCTGGACATGGCAGCAAAATAACAGGCATGTTGTAGTGGCCGAACCCGGGCTGAATGGCAGAAGACCTGCGTGTGACTGCAGGCCGCGGTCATGGACTTGGACTTGCCATAGGCCGCTTTTCATCATGTGAGGCCAGGGAGCACCTCACTTCTTAAGGGCCTCCTGCAAGTGGGCGTGCGAGTTTGTGAAGTGCTGGGAGCTGTTTGGCAGGAAAACGCAGTTTAAAAAAAGACAGAATAGCACAACTGAGCTGTGGTGAAAACTGTGACCTGGCACCAGAGGCCCCTTCCCTCTCAGTGAAGGGCGGGCTGCCCAGCTGGCTGGGGGTGTTGGGAGATGACCCTCGGCTGGCCCCTGCTTTGGGGTGGCCCACACCCAGGGACGGATTGGTGGAGGGTATAAAGGTCTTGTCATTCTGTCCCAACTCAGGAAACCCTGCCGGTCATTAGGTTCAGAACGCCCAGAGTTGAGCCCGGCTGTACCAGGAGCTGCTAGAAGAGAAGGGATTGTTTCTTTCTTCAATGTTTTTCCTCCAGAAACTTAAGCACATTTTGGTTGACATGAACCTCACTTAAAGAAACCCGCGTTTTTGAAGATGTGGATTTTTTTTTTTTAAAGAGTTAAAAATGAAAAGAACTTTGCCATCCATTTAGCACTGAATATATGTCAGATCCTACTATGTGCTTTCTATCCATTGGGTCATTTGACTCAGAATTACCTTCTGAGGTAGATAGATGCTCATTTAGTTTCACTCTCTAGCTGTGGGAAACTTAGGGTAAATGATAAGGTCATTTGCCCAAGTTCACATCTAGAAAGTGGTGGGGTAAGATTTGAAATCCAATTCTATCTGACTCCAGCAAACCAGCTCATTAACAGCAAAACAATAACCATCCCTTAACACTGCACTACAGCCGCTTCCCCTGTAATTCCTGCAGCCGACGGATTCCTTTGTAGCACTGAGAAGAGATTCGGCTTTTCCAAAAAAAGGGGGTGAGGGAATATGCTATATTTTCTAGAAAAGAAGGGACCCCAGATATTGCATAAATATTAAATCCTTCCTCTTGGTCTATTGTCTTCCATGTCCATGAAAAGAAGTGGAAATAGAACAAGAAACATTTCTCAATAGTTAAAAAAAAAATCTAAAAATTACAAAATATTCAGAAGAGTAGAATGCATAGAAAACAGGCCTTATCTGTTGCCCAAAAGGTGGAGTGGGGGGCTATTTGTAATTTCAATGACCTCTTTGGTTTTAACTTTTAGTGCATCTTATTATTATTATTTTTTTTAACCTCTTCAAAGGAGAAGAATCTATTAAGGCCATTTTCAATGTTTCAGCCCCTCCTTCAGCGCCCTGCACACGTCCCTCCCCGCTCCATGCTAGCCGTGCCCACTGTGGCCTGCTCTCTGAAGCTCTGCCACTCCAGCCGCTGTTCGATCGGCTGAAGAAACCACCTCTGACCCTTCAGAGAGGAAAGCGCATTTGCCTGCCTTTCCACAAGAGCTCCAAGGCCCGGGGGCCCCAAGCAACAAGGTCAGGTTAGCCTCTCTCCTTCCCAATGCCGTTCCATCTTTGCTGGGAATTGACGTAACACCCGCAGCACTCGTTGGGCAGCATTCCAGAGAGTTTTCAACCACGTGTTCACACTCATGTCCTGCTGTCTGGCACTGCAGGCCAGATCCCAATCTCAGCCACATCATTTGTCTACACCGGGCTTGGCTAAGAAAGAGCAGAATGAAAGTCCGGGATCACACTGGCCACATTCTTACATCGGATCATCTGAGCTGTTGCTGGAAGGGTGATCATCGCCTAGAAACAACCCGGCCTCATGACTGGAAGTCAGTTCATTTCCAAGAGGGGTGGCAGGATGAAGGGGTGACTGTGGATCCGGAATTTACCCCATGCCTGCCTCTGCCCATGCTCATAGCCCCTGGCCATGCCCTGGCACCCTGCTAGACTCCCCAGTGGTTTGAGCAGCTTGCCATGTTTGCTCTTCCCATCTCTCCAACCCCACAGACAGGTCCTGGCGCTGTGCTATATGCTCACCCAGAATGCTCAGCAGGGGTCAGGGAGCCTGGGAGGACACTGTTTCCAAAACTGGCTCTGCTTTAGAGAGCGTACTAGGCAGAGCATAAGGACCCTCGGGTCCCCAGGATTCGGAGTTATAATAATGGCAGTGCTACCTTTTATTGAATATTGATTATGTGCCTGGCAGCATTCTAAATGCTTCACCTACATTGTGTCACTTAATCTTCCCATAAATGTTATGAGATAGGACCAATATTATCTTCATTTTATGGACGAAGAAAGCGAAGGTTGGAGAGCTGCCTTGGCCAAGGTCACAGAGAGGGGCTGAGCTGGGATTCCCCCGGGTCTGTCTGGCTTGAGTGTCCACTCTCGGCCCATAGCCGTGCTGCGGAGGCAGTCCTGGCAGCCCACAGCCTGGACTGTGCTGAGCTTGCCAGTGTGGTAAGAGACATTTAAAAATCTGAGCCAATATTAAAAATGCAAACTATTTCACTTATAAACACATACAAAATTCTAGCATCTCTTAAAAAAATGCGTATGTCTGCTATCCTTGGGTCTCTAACCCCAAAGACTTTTATCTGCTCGAGGTGGGTATTAGCCACCCCATTAGATGGGGCCTGTGATCCCCAGTTTCCACAGAGCCCAGAACAGCAGGATGGTCCTGATCACATTCCTGCCTGACTCCCATGTGCTCCTGAGTTGCCCAGTCCTACTCCATGGCCCCGGTTCCATGATGTTGGGTGATGGGTACATCCCTGACCTGTATTGCCCTGGACAAGGAATCTGGGGCTAACACTCACATGTCTGGTTGGCTAGGAATAGAGAACACAAGTGTAAGCAGGTGATGGTTGGGAGCAACATGGCAGTTTACGGTTGATTCCAAAGTCAGTTCATCTCCAAGGGTGATGGCAGGATGAAGGGGTGGCGTGGCAAGTGCTGGGAAGGGACTGCAGACCTGGAACCTACTCCAGGTTCTGCCGCAGGCTGGTTGTGTGGGCCAAGCTGAGTCACTTCCTCTCTATAAAAGGGAGAGACTGGAGAGATTGAGGCAGATACCAACTCTAAAACTCTTCTACACTACTGCCTGTAAGTCAGATTTTCACGTGAGAGGGACTGCATTTGGGAGCATGTTTTCCGGAGGGGGCCAAGTCTTTGCACATGGCCTTCAGTGTAAGGAGCAAGCACCTCGGCTGGCTCAAGTTCTGAGAGGGCCACAGGCCCAGCCTGGCAGGGAGGTGTGGCCTGAGTCAATGAAGCAGTTTCGGATGCCAGCGCTTTCCTTTACATGAGTTCAGGGTCAGGTCGGGCTGGGTTCTTTATTCGGAACCAAAACATGTCTTGACAGAGCAAACATCTCACCCCAAACAATGTCACTGGGAACTTCTTGATATTAGAATTTCACAACTTCTCGGTGCATTCAGAGGAACTCATGGCAACTGTATTGTTTTCCACTCTCTCTTTAAAGCACAAACCTTATCACAACAAAGCGAGCCTGTTTTTCATATTAGAGTAGCCATGACAACAGTTATCCAAAAGACTGCACTAAAAGAAACCAAGGTAAGTCCAGAGATCAGGCACAGGTCCGCGGAAAACCCCTCATAATGCATTTTCCTTATATGCTCCTTCATGCACCTGTGGGTCCCCCAATGCCCTCTGGGCTCTCTCCATCTGAGTGTGAGTTTCTCTGGCTTCATAGAGTAAGCCCTATTTTCTCTTTGGCGAAGGTGGTGGTTGCAACCTGTAGGTCAGTTACGTGTCTAAAAACTTGATCTCAGGTTGAATTTCCCAGTATCCCCCAAGCTTGGGCAGGTATGAGGGTGGGGGTGGGAACCTACAGGAGAGATGTGGCTCTTTCTGAGAGCCAGATAGCAACGGAGGCTCTTGGAAGCCTCTGTGAGGCCAACTGAACCTGGACTGAGCCTACCATCTTGATCCCATAGAACCTTGCCTCTGTAACTGGAGCTAGAGGACTGTCCAGCTTGTGCTGGAACAGTGGGTCTCGTAGAGCAGGCTTCTCAGACTTAAATATGCAGACACACCACCTGCTAAATGAAGATTTGGATTCAGGAGGTCTGGCCAAGAGAGTCTGCATTTCTACAGGGTCTGGTGATGTTGCTGCTGCTGGTCCATGGGCTGCATTTTGAGTTGCAAGGTCCTATACCAGTGGTTTTCCACCAATACCAGCAGCTACAGCATCACCTGGGAACCTACTAGAAATGCAAATCTTAGGCCCCACCCAGACCCACTGAATCAGATACAGTTATGTGGCCCCGCAGTCTACATTCTAACAAATCCTCTAGGTGATTCTGGTGCATGCTAGAGTTTGAAAACCACTGTTGACACACATCATTATACAGATTGAATTGTGTCCGTCCCAAAAAGATATATTGACATCTTACCCTCCAATACCTGTGAATGTGACCTTATTTAAAAATAGTATCTGTGGATTTAATCTTTTTAAGATGAAGTCATTAGGGTGGGCCCTAGTCCAACATGACAAATATCCTTATAAGATGATGGCCATGCCCTAGTTGATTTGGCTCAGTGGATAGAGCATCAGCCTTCGGATTGAAGGACCCAAGGTTTGATTCTAGTCAAGGGCACATGCATGGGTTTTGGGCTCCATCCCCAGTAGGGGGAGTGCAGAAGGTAGCTGGTCAATCACCCTCTCATTATTGATGTTTCTATCTCTCTCTCTCTCCTGTCCTCTCATAAATCAATAAATATATATTAGAGACCTGGTGCACAATATTTGTGCAGGGAGGGGGGACGATTCCCTCAGCCTGGCCTATACCCTCTTGCAGTCCGGGATCCCTTGGGGGATGCTGCTGAGGTGGGAGAGGCCCCAGCCACCACTGCTGCACTCACCAGTCATGAGCTCAGCTTCTGGCTGAGCAGAGCTCCCCCTGTGGGAGCGCACTGAGCCCCAGGGGACAGCTCCTGCGTTGACCGTCTGCCCCCTGGTGGTCCGTGTGCATCATAGCGACCAGTCATTCCATCGTTCAGTCAATTTGCATATTAGCCTGTTAGATAGGATATATATATATATATATATATATATATATATATATATATATATATATATATATATATGACAACCATGTAAAGACAGAGATACACAGGGAGAAGATGGCATGTGATAGTGGTGGCAGAGATTGAAGTGATGCATCTATAAGCCAAAGATGGCCAGAAATAAAACCCACAGAATCTACAAGAGGCAGAGCAGGATTATCTTCAGCATGGCTTAAAGGGAGCAAGGCATTGCCAACAAGCTTGATTTTGAACTTCTGGCCTCCAGAACTGTGAGTCAATAAATCTTTGTTATTTTAAGCTGCTCAGTTTGTGATACTTTGTTATGGCAACTAGGAGGGACATGGGACTAAATTCCCGCTTTTGGAATGTGAGCAGAAGTGATGTGAGCAACATCGGTACCATGTTACTTACAGGGGAAAGGGCTTGTCTCCATTTTCCGTTTCCTACTGCGTCTGTGTGGGAAATAGGAGCAATGCAGCAGCCACCTGAGACCCAAGGTGGGAGCCACCATGAGGATGGAAGAGCTGTCTCAGTGCCTGTCTCACCCCAGTACCTGTCTCTTGGGTGACCTCAGGTCCGCTCTGGACCTCCAGCTTACCCTCCCAAGAGGGGCCATGAAACTTCTGTCTTGAGTCACTGTATCTTTTGGTCTCTTTGCACAACAGTTAAGCCTCTACCCTAACTCATATCCCGGGCCCACCTTTTGGCCTATCTTTGGCTTAGCTCAAGACCACAAAGGCATTTACCCATAATCTGCACATAATTACAGCATGAGAATTCTCTCAAGTGATTTTTCCAGTATAAATATGTCATGATCCCCATCTGGCTGTCATTTCTTATAACTCTTCCTCCCTCTTTCTCTGTTTACTTGCTCCTTCTTTCATTGGTCGGGTGCTCTAAATATTTGAGAACAGAAGTCATGGAGTCATGGGTGTTTTTGCCAGGTCACGACCAGGAGAATGAACTAGCAGAGAAAGGGACTGTGAATGAGATTCTGAGATGAAGATGAAAGCCTTAATCACCTGGAACTTGGTAAATCATAGCTCTTAATGAGAATGTTTCTAGCACATCTTTAGAAGGAAGGAAACTGCAACCAAATAATCTGTTTCAACTCCAATGACTACTCTCCACAGCCTGGTATGAGGGGCAGGGGATTTGTCATAATGGCTGTGAGGCTCTTTTCAATACTGTTTTACTCCTGCTTTGTCAAATTGAAAGTGTTCATAATATGGCCCTAACCGGTTTGGCTCAGGGGATAGAGCATAGGCCTGTGGACTGAAAGGTCCCAGGTTCGATTTCGGTCAAGGGCATGTATCTTGGTTGCAGGCACATCCCCAGTAGGAGGTGTGCAGGAGGCAGCTGATGGATGTTTCTCTCTCATTGATGTTTCTAACTCTCTATCCCTCTTCCTTCCTCTCTGTAAAATAAAATCAATAAAATATATTTTTTTTTAAAAAGAAAGTGTTCATAATATGAAATGTCCAATTAAACAACAAATTCTAAAATGCAAATGTCCATTTTAAGAATATTAGGCCAAAAATATTCTATAAATGTACATAGCTAACTGTACAAGGATGTTCATTTTGACAGTGTTGGCATTATTTAAGCATTTGAAACAATCTAATATGTATCACAAGGAAGAAGATTAAATTGAAAAGTATGGATTATTCTATTATTATATATAAGGCAAAGGGGATAGGGCTGTGTGGACTGGCCTGCAAAAATGTACATGATATATTTTTAGGAAAATGATTACACTTCTTATAAAAATCAACAACTGATGCTTGTGTATATATTTTCATATGCCTAGGGAGCAAGCCAACATCTTGATTTTGAACTTCTGGCCTCCAGAACTGTAAGTCAATGCACTTTGTTATTTCAAGCTGCTCAGTTGGTGGTTCTTTTTTTTAAATATATATATATATTATTGATTTTTTACAGAGAGGAAGAGAGAAGGATAGAGAGTTAGAAACATCGATGAGAGAGAAACATTGATCAGCTGCCTCTTGCACACCCCCTTCTGGGGATGTGCCCTCAACCAAGGTACATGCCATTGACCGAACTGAACCTGGGACCTTTCAGTCCGCAGGCTGATGCTCTGTCCACTGAGCCAAACCGGTTTTGGCTCAGTTGGTGGTTCTTGATGCCTGTCCTTCCAAAGTAGAAAAAATAGCTTGGATGGATAGACATAAAGTTATTAATAATGGCTACCTCTGAGGAGTATAATTAGGGGAGACGGAGACTGATTTCCTATTTTACGCTATAGATTCTATATTGCCTGAATGCTTTTATAATAGCAGGCATTCACCCGGAGGCAGGGTTCATGCCTATCTTGCTCACTGTCCTTTCATGGATGGACTACAGAGTGATCAGTAACAACAGTCAGTCACAGAGTACCTACCATTTGCTGAGCCCGGTCCTTCGGACTTTATATGTGTTCATCTATCTAATTTTTCATACTATATTCTATGAAATAAGAGCTACCAGCATCTCCATTTCACAGGGGAGGAGACAGAAATACAGAGAGGTAAGCAAGCCGCCCAAGGCAACGACGTGATGGAGCTGAGCCTGCGTCCAGGCCGCCGGCTCTCGGAGCAGCTCTTCACCACTATCCCGTTCCGGGTAGGTTAATTGATGGCATGAACAAAGGCTAAAGTTTAAAGAGAGTTCTCTGGCTAAGTCTCCAGGAAGCAGAAGAATCAATGAACCAGTAAAGCTCATTCCCAGAGGATTCTTCTTAATCAAGGTTCCACAATTTATCTTTCGTTGCAAGGTAATGGGCTGTTTGCACGCAGAGCCTTCCACAGGCCGAAAAGACGCTGATGCTAACGGTTGTTGATGAGTGACTGGGAAAGGGCTGAACATTTTAATTTAAAGTAAGTGAAAGAATTAATTGCCAGCAAATTAAAAGGCGGCATCTGCCATTTCTCGGCTCCCCTCTCCTCTGCCTTCCACCCGGAACAATAACAAGGGCTTCGTGGGCACGAGCGTGACGGGCTGGTTTTTCCCTTCTGAGCTGCCTGGTTCTGAAGCTTGTGCTTGCTGACGTCTGGGGACGGAGGAAAGAAGTCTGTGCTCTAGAAGCATCTCTTTTCCTTAAGAGATCGCGGGGACCCGCCCCTCAGGGAAAAGGCTACAGCATAGACATGAGTTCCTGAAGCGGAGGAAATATGTTTTACCCCATGGGTGTCCTCATCAGCTGTGTGCCACGAGATGGAAAAAGCGGAAAATCACCGGTTTAAGACAAGCAATATACAGTTTGAAGTCATTCAGTTTGTAGGTAGATACATTTACAGGATTCAAATTTTTTATATCACCTTCCCACACCAGCAGCCATGTAGCTATGTTATTTCCTGTGAATTCCTTGCACAGACTTTAAACACACATAGCAGTAAATGTACATTTAAAATGCAATCTAGCCAAAAACCGGTTTGGCTCAGTGGATAGAGCGTCAGCCTGCAGACTGAAAGGTCCAGGGTTCGATTCCGGTCAAGGGCATATACCTTAGTTGTGGGCATATCCCCAGTAGGGGGTGTGCAAGAGGCAGCTGATCAATTATTCTCTCTCATCGATGTTTCTAACTATCCCTCTCTTTTTCTCTCTGTAAAAAATCAATTAAAAAATATATATATTTTTTTAAATGCAATCTCTTTTTTTCTACACAAATGGGAGCATGCTATGCATATCATTCTGCATCTTCCTTTTTTTTTTTTCATGTCATAATCCATCTTGGAAATCTTTCAACAGCAATGCATATGACGTGTCCTTGTTCTCTTTTTACAGCTTCACAGTATTCTGCTGAATGGATGGACCAGAATGTATTTAACCAGCTCTCAATTGATGGGCATATGAGTTGCTGCCAATTTCTTGCCATAGCATGCAATACTGCGATGAATAACCAATTCTTATGGTTACCACTAACCTTGTCTCCTAACAGTGGCACCAACTGGCACTTGCAGCAGCAGTATAGGAGAATGCCCATTTTCTTCTCTATCCTTTACCAACACTGTGCATGCATACACTTAGGTTTTTCCTAATTTGAGAGGAAAATGGTATCTCACTGTAGGTTGATTATACATGGACTTCAGAGCTGTTTATTTTTCCTTTTTCTGACAACTGACTCTTCCCATTTTCATGCCCAATTTTCTTCTGGATAACTTTTTTTTTTATTGACCGCCAGGAGCTCTTAAGACATTAAGGACATTAAGCTTTGTGTGTGAAATGAGTTATCAACCATTTGCTCCCAATTTGGAATTTGTCTTATTACTTTGCTCAAGGGGTATTTTTGCCAAGCAAATATTTTTATATTTTTGGAATTTATGTTAAATATTTTACTTTATGACTTCAAGATTTTGTATCATAGTTAAAAATGTCTTCTCTACGCTGAATTTATAAAGAAATTTTCCTTTTGGGTTTATTTCTTTACATTGAATATTTGATGCATTTGGAATGGAGCCTAAAATAATGCACGTCACATTTTCAGCATGAAACTGAAGTGTGGAGCCAGGTCAGAAGGGTGCTCCCACGTGGGCTGATGGCTGGAATCAAACACACTCAGAAGATTCTCACGGCTTTGCCATGCTCTTCCTGTGTCGCTGCCCACTGAGCCGCAGTCCTTTGGTCCAGGGGTGAGTATCTGAGCCACAGCAGGTCAATCAGATCCCTTCTCAGGAATTTCAGAAGTTGGGATCAGAATGAAAATCAGTTCTCAGTGGAGGCAACCATAAAGGTAAATCTTAGAACATCCCTGGGCCAGGCTCCCTCCCACACAAGAAAGCTAGGCATCAATGAAAGAGTGAAATTCACTCAGAGAAAATGGCAGTGATGGAATAATACTCAGCAAGGAAAAGGGAACACACCATAGATACACACAACCATGCAAATCAGTCTGAGTGAAAGAACCTAGACAAAAATAAGTACTTCCTACGTGGTTTCATTTATACAGAACTCTTGAAAATGCAAAGGAACCTACTGTGACAGAAAGCAGATCGATAATGCCACAAAGAGAAGGATCAGGAAAGGTATGGGGTGAGGAAGTGGGAGAGAGGAATTACAAGTAGGCATAGGGAAAATCTGGGTGTGATAGATGTTCACTATCCTGACTGTGGTTCCATTTCAGAACTGAACAAAATGCACCTCCCAGCATCCCTCCCCAGGGCACGCCCAGCACTCTCTACTGCCCTGGCAGGCATCTAACACCAACCACACCAGGCACACTTGCCCTTGAGTAAGGCTATCCTATCTGTCCACCTGACAAACTTCTAACATATTTAAGTCTAACTCAAATGTTACCTTTTTATAGCTTTATTTGGCCGTCTCGGGCTGAATTAATTGCTCCTTCATCCGTGTTCCCTTAACTCTTATCATCTCTGTTGTGGTGATAGATGAGTTTGTCCTTCCCATAAATGATAAACTTCTGACTAGCAGGAAGTGTGTCTTAATTCATCTTTACAAACCCAGAACCACCATAATTCACAAAACGTAGCAGGTGCTTAATTAATGTCTTTTCATTGATTTAAATGGAGGGGAATCAAAATAGATCGATTGGTTTTTAAGTCTCTTTGAACACCCTTTAATACAACTCTTTTTAAAAAGAAAACGTTACAAGGAATCTCAATATAGAAGTCAGGTAAAGGCGGAACGATCTGGTTGAAGAGTAAATGGGTTTTGACCCAAAGGCTGTTTTATCATTCTGGTTTTCAATAGTTCTGCTTTCTATCTGCACCCATGTGTACGAGATTTGCTTTCACGCCACTTCCTCCATTTCCTCATCTGCTCCTCAACCTTCTCCTCTCACTCGCTGGAGAAGTACCCATAACCCTCCTGGGTTGCAAGAGACCCAAAAAGACAACCCCCCTGTTTTTCCCAGGTACCCTTGCTCACAGCTTTCCTGTGTCATAAGGAATTCCCAAAGACATCCCTCATCACCAAGACCATCCTTATATAGAGGCCTCTGGCTGTTTGCTCAGATGACCAAGCCCTTTCCAGAGAGTTCCAGGAAAGAGCAAATTTATCTCCGGAGCACGGAGGAGTCCGGGGGCTAAGCCATTGCTGTTGGTGCTCTTTTCACTTATTCTTCCTGCGTGCAGAGTCTTCATTTAAAACGTTGAGTCTGTGTTCCTTCATTTTTCCAGAGATTAACTTTATAGAACTGATATTACTTTCTTCTGCCTTGTATTAATTCTCCCTGCAGTTTTATAGACAAAGGTAGTTCAATATAAGACCCAGCTGTCTACCCTGGGAAGCCGGAGGGAGTACTCACACCACGTGTGGCAAACAGAATTTATGACAAAGATAAAACGGAAGCAATTTCACTGTGTTTGTAGGATAAATGAGGGCACTGGACCAGATGACCACCCAGGGCTCCTTTAACCTTGTGTGTGTGTGATTTCCGGGCAGATGAGGACGCGGGGTGGGTTTTGGGTGAATTGCGTAAGAAATAAACTGTTCTTTGAACAAATGAATACAATCTAATGGCAATAAATCTCAGGGGAAAATTTTTTCAAGAATCACCTTCAATGTCTCCTTTCATGCACAGTTTTATTTTTTTTATTATTTTTCTTACTTTCTAACAAATGCCACTGGCATGGGTTTTAAGTGTGATTCAGCAAATGGTACGTCCACTTGTGAACTCTTCCAGACCACCCCCCAAAAGTCCCCCAGGGCAGAGACCACAGGACAGGGAGCCACGAGGCAAGGTCAGTAGGACTAAGAACAGGAGAGGACTTTCCTCAGCTGCTAAAAATGTACAGAAAGAGGGTGTTTCAAAATGCAATTGCCCAGACCATTAAGGTTTTACGGTTAGGTTACCAGGCTTGATTCCAAGAGCCATTTAACCCAAAATATAATATAAGAGAGCCATTAGGAACTTTACTTTGATCTATTTAGCCTCATTTATAGCCTCATCTTTTGGGGGGGAAATACGCATTTCGTGTTTCCTGCTAAAATGCTGTAAACGTATCTCCCTTAGCCCAGCAGCAGACACAGACCTGCAGTGTCGGGGACAACTGTGGGCAGATGGTCTCAGCTCCCCGGTTCATGCAAGCTTTCTATCTGCCTAAGAGAAGACACAATTGTTCCAAACTGGGGAGCAAGAAAAAAAAAAGTTACCTTAAAGCAGTGGTTCTCAACCTTTCTAATGCCGTGACCCTTTAATACAGTTCCTCATATTGTGGTGACCCCCAACCATAAAATTATTTTCGTTGCTACTTTAGCTGTAATTTTGCTACTGTTAAAGGACTCCCCTACCCCCCACCGCCGAGTCATGACTCACAGGTTGAGAACCGCTAGCAGAGTCGCCTAAGACCATCGGAAAACACAGATATTCACATTACGATTCATAACAGTAGCAAAATTACAGTTATGAAGTAGCATCAGAAATAATTTTATGGTTGGGGGTCACCACAGCATGAGGAACTGTATTAAAGGGTCGAACCACTGCCTTAAAGAGTGGAGTTCTGAATGTCAACTCCCCCCTTCTTGTTCAAATTATTTTATAAATCAAATATTCACAAAGGATTGCTTATCTTTGCATTAATCTAGAATCCTGTTTTATTACCATGATTGAGGACTTAAAGGTTATTTTGCTCTTTGTTATAATTAGTAAGTGATCTTATGTTCCTTGATTATGATAAATCTGTTTTCAAATTTTAATATAATATCTAAATTGATCATTATCACAAATAATGTCAGTACTTGACTATCAGTGTTCTTCTTTCAGCAGAAATAAATGACCAAATGCGTTGTGGGTTTCTTTTCTAATTAATGGAGGAGAAACAAAGAAGCACGGAATGATAAAGTACATTTTGAACCAAACTCGAGCTCAATCATTCACTCAACAAATATTTATTGAGTACCAACTACTGGGCTGAGTCCCATGGAGCACACCATAAATCACACTTCCTGCACTCATGAAAGTCATGAATTACAGGAAAAAAGACATATAAATAAATAACTCTGCAAAATGTAAAACGAGTAAGTCCTGAAAGGAATGACGGAGTTCTTTGGGCAACAAAGGAGGGGGAGAGGGCACCCAGCTGAGACAAGAGACATTCCCTGGAGAAATGGGTGCACACTGACCCCTGTGAGAGAGGCAGGCCCTAACGAGATGCGGGGGGAATGGAAAACCACTGATGGATGGTGTAACGAAGCAGAAACTTCATTTCTTAAAATATGACCTTTTCTCCTTTCCTTTTGATTCAAACTGGCCTTGTCCTGCCTAAGAGCACCCTGACTTACTGCCTCCCCCTCCCTGGCACGTCCACTCTGTCCATCATTAAGCCCTCAGGACAACAAGGTTCTGGTCAGCATCAAATCATCTTAGGAACAAAGCCTGGATGGAGCCTGTTGACCACAGAGACAGAGTTTCAGTCAAAGTAGAGATGGCATCCAGGCCTCAGCTGTGTTTTGGCTCCAGAACAAACCCACTGGCCACGGCCTTGAGAAACCAGACGAAGTGACGCCATGGTGCTGCAGTGATCAACTACCCCCTACCCTAGCACTAACGCATCCATAGACACTCCATTCCCTAGAAGCCATCAGGGAGCCAGGTCTTTTTTTCTTTTTCTTCTTTTTTTTTATAATATATTTTATTGATGTTTTACAGAGAGGGAGAGGGATAGTCAGAAACATCGATGAGAGAGAATCATCGATCAGCTGCCTCTTGCACACCCCCTACTGGTACATGCCCTTGACCGGAATCGAACCTGGGACTTTTCAGTCCGCAGGCCGATTATCTATCCACTGAGCCAAACCGGTTCCGGTAGGGAGCCAGGTCTTTAAACACCAGCTTACCTGTGCCACAGGCCTAGCATCATTTCCTCAAACAATAAACCCTTACTCTCTTCGCTGCAGACTCCTGCTGGATTTTGACTGGGCTTTGAAACAAACCCCTTTAGTCTGGTAACATCCTGATATATAAAGAGCCAGGGTTTATAACTTCCAAAATGTCCAAACGGACAGCCAAACACCAGGCTGCGAGTGCAGTGGGTGGGCGGGGACTGGCGAGCAGGCTGAACTGCTGATCTCTTGGTCCCTCCTGGGTCAGGGCCCTGCAATGACCCAGCACTGACTGGTGCCACCAAGGCGGGTGTGATGCGATTGGTTGGGGAGGCCCGCCATTGCCCACGATTGCTCCGCAGCGGGAGGCCCAGGCCATCTGCCAGGCGGCTCTGTGATAGCCCCAAAGAGGGAGGCCCAGGCTACCCAGCATGGGGGTCTCCCTCTGTGGGGCGATCAATTTCAGGGCTCCCAGACTGTGAGAGGGCACAAGCCAGACTGAAGGACCCCCCTCAACCCCAAGTGCATGAATTTTGTGCACAGGGCCTCTAGTCTATAATGATCTTCCGGACATCCTTCCAGACACCCTTCTAGACGAAGCTGCAAGGGCCGAGCCCATTGCACAAATTTTGTGCATTGGCCTCTAGTCATTTTAGAAAGAGGAAGTGACAGGGACAACCTGTGTGATTTAGAAAGCACATACTAGCTCAATAGTGACTGTAGTAATTCTAATGAAATGGAGATGTTTGAACCCTATGAGACTGGTGTGAACAGTGAGGGGAACCAAAGTTTGCTACCCCCCAAATATGTGTATATTATTTTAAACTGACTATTTTTAAGAAACAGGAGACTCAGAACCTCTGACCTCCCTTTCCTACCTAAAGGAATTCAGATGGGAAAACCTGTCTTAAGGAAAGGAGCCATTCACTGTAGGTATTCACTTTATCATATTCACCTTGGCATATATGAATTACATGTGGCAGACAGGGAAAAATCTAGCAAAGCCTGTTTGTTAGACTCCCTTCTGTGACCCATTGTTTCTGGGTGGCCTAATAAGAATTTGTTTACCACACGTCTGCTCTTTCTCATCTTCCTGTGAGTTGCCTTCCTCCCCTTTGAAGTCCAAACCACCAGCCCCATGTCTCCTCCACTCAAGGTGGCAAATAAGCCTTATATGCCATCTGGGTCCTCCAGGTCCCCTATTCTTGTGGAACCCCTATTATGTACATATGTAGTGAGTTGGTTATTTTCTCCTGTTCATCTGTCTCATGTCAATTTAATTCTGAGATGATCCAGAAGATCTAAGAGGGGAAACTTTTCCCTTCCCGACATTGAAATCAGGAAAAGGGGACTTCAGGGTCTTATTTGTCTTGGTTCCTAACACCTTGAACCATGATGACACACAGGAAATGTTTGTCATCATTCTCCTAACAAATGTTTCTTGGGAGAATTGTTGAAAGATTCAGTGCTGCAAAATAACGAAGAAATCCAGGAGTGGGAAAAGCCATTGGGTGGTATAAGTAAGAGGTTGCTGGGTGATGAGGTGGACGGTGGAGTTAGTACCCAGGTCAGGGACTTGGAGGAACTTGTGCTTTGGAGCCAGAAGATAACAGTGTGCAGTGGTAATTAGGAAAGTCAGCGGTGAAGAGTGGACTTTGGTGTGGCTGAGCTGATTCAGATGACAGAGAGGAGGAGCTTGTGTCCAGGGTGATGATACTAAGACAAGTGAATAATGGCTGATACCTAAAAGAAGAACCCTAATTTATTAGGAGTATCGGGTAAAACTACCCTTAATGGCCATTTGTAAGCTTCCTGCCACAGGAAAACAAAAGACCTGGAAAATCTCGCTAACACCAAATAAGGAATTGAAACTGTCTTAAAGACACCTGATCACACACCTGCATCCATCCGCATTCCCAACCCACCACCTCAGTCCCCCTTTCCCCCCAAACCCACTGATGACAAAAGCTTCCCACAAGTGACCACATATAAGGATGAAACTCCACCTCCTGGGTGCTGCCATCATCGACCCAATATCCCCTTGGCTCGGTGCTATGCAGCCCTTCCCTTTGGGTATCCCACCCCTAGCCCCCCCTCTTTTTTAATACATTAATTTTTTCTGAAATCATCATCTGAGATGGCTCTTTAGCCTGCCTGTGTGCACCACCCATGCTAACCTTTCAGTTACATGCTGTATGATTCTTTTTCAATATCTTATAGGGACGTCTGTGTGAGTGTAGATGTATTTGTGCTTACACATTAGTGGGGGTTCAGATCCATGGGAGCAGTGTTTGTTAAAAGGAAATAGGGTTTGTATCTACAAGGATATATATATTTGTACCATTAAACTGTGGTTGCTTGAATAACTTTCTCCCTCTCTTCTTTCTTCTCTTCGTCCCTCCTTTCTCCCATTCTTTGCCACCCATTTTTAAACATCTTGACTCAATAGGCTAAGATACTCCCCGCAAAAGGTTCTAATTTAGATATCCTAGGAATCAAAAGGGAGTAAAGAGATTTGACAAAGCCATACCTTAAGAAGGCACAGGGACCAGAGGGAGTGGGTGTTGTTTTCAAGCTGAATTGGTGATGTAAAGTGTTTCAAAGGAGCTTGAACCCACTTTCCAACTGATACGTCTGTGTGTTAGTGTAGAAAGCTAGATATTAATAAAGGAAGGGAGCAAAGGGAAAGGGAAATTAAGAAGCATAACCAACTAGGAAGCATAAGCCTGCTTCGCTAGGAAGCTGCAGCTTCAGACACTCCCCAGGGTCCTAACTGGTCATTACTGGGGGAAGGGAAAGAACAATAATGGGGAAATTCCTCTGCTGGGTGCGTACCCACCAGAAGTCAAAATGGCACGGAGGGAGGAACTTCCACTTTGAGGCATGCACAGTAGGAATGAAGAGTGTGGCCATAAAGGGGAGTGTCTAGACTGGGAAAAGGATTGGATTGGATAAGAAACATAGAACCCTGGAGGATCTAGGGAATGGATTGGTTATGGGAAAGACTGGGAAATTGATCAGTTACTTTGAAGAAGCACCTGGCTCTTTCCAAGCCCAAGGTACTATAATCCAAACTTAGCAAAACAAAGTCTCTCTCTCTCTCTCTCTCTCTCTCTCTCTCTCTCTCTCTCTCTCTCTCTCACACACACACACACACACACACACACACACACACACACACACCTAGCCCCAATTCCTCAGCGTTCTTTCTCCATAGCAACCATGTGGCCCTAGCAGCTGCCTGTGCTCTGGCAACCAGGCGGACTAAGCACAGGCCTGGGCACAGCACCAGCTGGAGCACGGCCAGGCAACCAGACTAAGCTAGCCGATGGGGACAGAGACATGGACTGAACCAATGGCGCAGAGTGTCTGGTCACAGGCCTATTTCTGGGCCTGATGAAGACAAGGCTGAACTTTTCCATGGCCCAACAAAGATGAGACACGGGGAACCTGTGGGCAACCTTCTATTTCCACCCAAATAAATCTTATCACGCCTCTCCTCCCATTAGTGGGTCTTCTGGAACGCTTTCCTTGATAATCCAGGAAAGAATCCCATTCCCACAGGCAAGACATTGCTGGCCCTTCCAGCAAATGTTCGTTTCCCTTCTATCTGTGCTCTCTTCGAACTAATTTGATCAGAAAATATGGTCTCAGAAGGCTTTCCCCAAACCCAATCAACAGCACCCATTATCACTTAGTGGATAGAAACCTAAAAAATTAGTTCAAAAGTGTAGCATTTAATCTTTTTCAGGGTGGCCCACTACATTAAAGTATCTCATAAAACAAGGCTACATTCCAAATCTCTATTGCTATAAAATTGTCTTTAAATAAAATATCATAGACTTTATGTCTTGACATAAAAACTATCTTCCTGCCCATAGTTTAATAAAATTTCCTGAATTTCAGTACATGCCATATCTAATAGAGTAATGACTTGTAATTAATCAAACAACCTGCCTACTCTATGCAGACTTACAGTTGCGCAGCTAGTACCATGCCAGAGTACTGCCTCACCTGTTTTTAATGACTTCAAGTCAACTGGCTAAGATCCTCCCTTGGAAATAAGTTCTAATTTAAATATCCTGGCAATCAAGAAGGGTGTATATACCTTTAATTTAGAAAGTTCCCAATGTCTCAGTCAACAGTTCTTGACTATAAAAAACGTGTGGGGACTCTATGGTTGTCACAATGACCAGGAAGTGCAATTGGCACCAGTCACATCAAATCTCTTGACGCCATCCACCAGGGGTTTCAGGTCTGCATGCATTTGTTGCCTCTTCCTACAATGTTCTGTCCCCTTGTGTCAGTTATTATTATTATTATTATTATTATTATTATTAACATAATATAAAATTTAGCATTTTAACTGTTTTAAGGGTACAATTCAGTGGCATTTAGTACATTCACTAATTGTGCAACCATTATCAGTACCTAGTTCCAGAACATTTTCATCACCCCAAGAGGCAACCCTGTAACCATTAAACGGTTACTTCCCAATTCCCCCCAAATCTCCTGGCAACCACTAATCTGCTTTCTGTCTTATGGATTTGCTTATTCTAGATATTTTATATAGATAGAGTCATGCAATTTGTGGCCTTTGTGTCTAGCGTCATTCACTTAACATAATGTTTTCAAGGTTCATCCATGTTATAGCATATCAGCACATTATTTCATGTAATGGATAATATTCCATTGTATGAGTGTATTTTATGTTGCTTATCCATTCATCCATTGATGAACATTTGGGTGGTTTTAACCTTTTGGCTATTGTGAATAGTGCTGCTATGAATATTTCTGTACAAAGTTTATGTTTGCATCTGCTTCAATTTGGGGGAAAACATAAACTTCGGAGTGGACTTGCTAAATCATATGTTTATTTTATGTTTAGCTTATGGAGGTGTTACCAACCAGCTGAGCATTTTTTTTAATGCTCTCCCTAGAATATGTTTATTGATTTTTAGAAAGAGAGGGAAGGAGAGAGAAACATCAACTGGCCACCTCTCATACGCAACCTGACCAGGGATCAAACCTGCAACCTAGGTATGCATGCAACCTGAGCAGGAATTGAATCTGCAATCTTTTGATGTATGGCCTACCAACTGAGCCACCCTTTCTGGGCCAACTGGGCATCTTTTAAGACATCCTCTTTGAAGTCTTTCTTGACCTCTTCTTCCCCCTTCCACCCAAGATGGCCCTCCTTCTATGTATTACCACTCTTCCCAATGTACACATCTTCCCTAGCACCTGAACTTGAGTTTAATAACCTTATATTACCTGCCCCCTGTGAGTAGATTAACTCCTTGAGTAAAGAACCCAGGCATTATTTTTCTTTGTATTGTTTGTTTACTGCAATTTGGTGGATTGTAAGCTCTCAATAAATCTTTGCTGGGAAAATGACAGTTCTCAGTGCAGAAAAGACTTAGCTCCAAAGAGGGTGACGTTTCACTGGGGAAACGAATTATTCTTGATGCTATAAAGTGGTAATTGCTGGTTTTAACTCTAATTGCTGGGCCTGTGTCAGCACACCCAGGTTGCTATTATATTTTTATGCTACAGCTTTTGGACCTTAAGATTCATTTGCAAAATCTATCTAGCAGCCAAGTGACCTCAACAATGTGGGAGGGAATTCTCAGAACGTCATCTTCGAATAAGCCTGAGCTGCTGGGCTCCTCCACTGCCTACACTGATATCTGAAAGTGCTGTATTTTATATGCCATAGTTTTGCCTAGAGATAGTTCGAGAAATTTTGGCAATCTTGCAAAAATCACCGAGTTTTAATTAAATTGCTTTCAAAGTCGCTTTACTTAATGGGTCATAGGACAAAATGTTGAATTAACACAAAGAATTTCCTAATGGAGTGAAAATAAAGGGTGGGGGGAGGGCTTCTCCTATGAGCTTCCTGTAATTGAAACCACCAATCAGCGGCGTCCTGTGAAGGCTCCCTGGTGGAATGATTTTTGCCTCTAAGTCAGCAAACAAAATTAAATGCTGAAAAAGGGTTGACTTTCCAAGTGCAAAACTGCTGAGAGTCCAGACAGAGAGGTATAAGGCATGGCTTCTGCTTGTTGGGAGTTTAGAATCTAGCTGAGGAGATAAATAGACACATAAAAGATATCTATCAGTTTAGGAGCATGTAAGAGCTAAAGGAGTTATAGAAACAATCGGTGGCATTAGGTGGTGTGGGGAGAAGGAAGAGATGCTACTGGAGCAGTCCATGCTACTTGAGCAGTACAAGAGGTAGCTGAGATAGGCAGAGGGGCTGTGGCTCTCCAAGTGAAGAGCATGATGTATAAGAAAAATCAATGGCTGAAACCGGTTTGGCTCAGTGGATAGAGCATCGGTCTACGGACTGAAGGATCCCAGGTTCGATTCCGGTCAAGGGCATGTACATTGGTTGCAGGCACATCCCTGGTAGGGGGTGTGCAGGAGGCAGCTGGTCGATGTTTCTCTCTCATCGATGTCTCTAGCTCTCTATCTTTCTCCCTTCCTCTCTGTAAAAAATCAATAAAATATATTATTTAAAAAGTAAAGAAAGAAAAAGCAATGGCTAAGGATCATTGAGTAAATTAGTCTAAATGGAAGACGATATTCAGCAAGGGAAGAGGGGGTACAAGAATGGCACGGGTAACTTGGGAACAAGATTGGAAAAAAAAAGCATTGAAAAGAAAAATTAGTTTAAACTTTATCTTGTAGGAATTGAGAAACTCAGCTTCTGAGTTGGAAAGGGACACATTGACAGTTAGAGCTATGGATAAGTAATCTAACCAGGTTTAGAGACTGGCTTCCAGGGAGAAAATAATGGAAAAGGAAAATACGTTAGAGACTAACGGGAGAGTCCAGCTGAGAACTGAGAACGTGCACTAGAACAGTGGCAGTGGGGACGTGAGAAGGAGGGAGGGGAAGGGGGAGCTATAGAATGGAGTTTTCATTTGTTTTCGAGAAGCATTATAAAGTGTTGGTTTTTCTGTTTAATATATCTATTTCTGTTTCATATGTTTTAGACACCGCTCTGTTGGAAACTGGGACCTCCTTAGCGGATGAAGGGGATCAGACGATGCTACTTCACAACGGCCACTTTGGTCTAAGGATGATTTTGAGTTGAGGACAATGAAGAAGTAGACATAGGAGAAACTGTCTACCTCCCCCTTGCTGCCTAAAAGCAGGGCATACATTTCCCTTTGCAAACACAGCAAAATTTCCATTTATAAAGGTGTCTCCTTCTCCAGCACCAGCAAGAGAACAGTTTTAATCACTGGAGATGACTCCACCACAGAAGATAGCAGTAACTGGAGTTCGCATAACAAACCTTACTGAGCATCTACCATACTTTCCCTAGTCACCTTCCACAATGTACTGTCCCTAGAAGCCCAAACTACCCCCACCTTTCCCCTGCCTAGTCACTACTCCATGATTTATCACTCTTTGTTAAAGTGGTATACAGGCCCCTGTGTCTAACCCCTCAATAGCACTTAAGAAAGTGGTTGAAAAAGTGAACGGGTTGAGATTCAAGAACAGAACAGATGGGGTAAGGGTTCAGGACAAGCAACAGAGGAAAGAAATGAGAACCGGGTGAGTGAATCCTCATGCTTCATGTCCTCCATTTGCCTGCCTTGTGTGTGTGCTCCATGGGAGATAATATTGCAGACTACGTGACCCCTGCCTTCCAGGAGAATGGAGCCTGGACACAAACATCCACGCTACAGAGCAGTGTGCTACACAAAGCAGTGCTCATAGAGGGGAAGAGTGGGCCCCTGCCAGCAAGGGGATGAGGAGAGAGGTTAAAGGCCACACGGGAGAAGCTTCTGAAGCCTTGAAAGAGGGACAAGGTTTGGCAGAGCCAAGCAAGAGGGAAGGCGTCTGGCTGCCTAAGGGTAGTAGTAGGTCAAGGGCTCAGATGTAAGAAATCCTGAGCCATGGGGTCAACAATCCTCTCTCCTCTCCTCTGATACTTAAAGTTGGCATCTTCATTGCATGTTAATCCCTCCAATGTCACACAACATGCGAGTTTCAAGTTCAATCTTAAAAGAGGAAAGTGTTATCTCTTTACCCACTGATTCTATCAGCCTCAAGGGGGCGATTAGTAAGAGTTCTAAGTGACTTGTTCTATTTCTAAAACTGTAATGAGCCAGTAAATCTAATCATCCAAGCTATTACACTGTCCATTGTATTTGGGAAACAGAGTGTAATATATAAAGAAAAAAAGAAAAAAGAAAAAAAAAAAACCTTTCTCAAGAGAAACCAGTGGAGTGGGTAGCTGAGTCCCTGGTTTTAAAAGCTTAGAATCATATAGTGTCAAGGTCTTCACTAGTGTAACCTTACCGATGAGGAAACTGAGCATAGAAAGGTGGAAGGCCTTCATCAAGGTCACACATCAGATCAGTGTCAGAGGTAAAACCCAACAATGAACACACAGTCCCCAGGCCTCTTAAAGGATCCCCTATCAGTGTTTCCCAAAGTGTGGTACGAGTACCCCCAGGGGTACGGGAAGAGTTTGGTGGGGGTACGCGTTGCACCGGAGTTTGGTGGGGATTTGCACTGCACTGTGCTTAGTTGCGCCTAATTCTATGTTCTCATGAGTACGAGCGGTACTCAGCGTTATGAAAATTATAGAAGGGGTACACATATGTCAAAAGTTTGGGAAACACTGCAAGATCTTTGACCGGAGTTCCTCAAAGGATGCCTGTTTCCCCCCTTATTTAATGAACAGCAACAGGAGCCACTGGCCAACCCAGGTGCTTGGCCAAGTGGCAGTTCTCACCTACTTGTAGCCACTGCAAAGAAGAAGTTTTAGCATTGGTAGCTAGATATTAATAAAAGAAGGAGCAAAGGAAAACAGACATTATTTAAGTATAATCAACTAGTGAGCGCAGGCTTGCTTCCCTAGGAAGTTGCTTCCCTAGGAAGTTGCTTCCCTAGGAAGTTACACACTCCCCAGGTCATCCTCCACCCTTGGAACCTAATCCCCCAAAGCTGGCATAATGGGGACGGACTGAAAACAGGAGAACGTTCTCTGATGGGCACATACCTATTAGAAGTCAACATGGTGCAGGGGGAAGCACTTCCACTTTGAGGCAAGCGCAGTAGGAACTAAGATGGGGTGCTTGCCTGAGAAAAGGATCCAACTGGATAAGGGACACAGTATCCCCAAGGACCTAGGAAAGAGATGGGGTTGGGGGTGGGGGGAACCAGCACTAGCCTGCAAAAGCTTGGGAAGTTGATTGGTTTATCTGAAAGGGCACTTAGTCTTCCCAAGCCCAATATAACCTATAACATTAACATAATCAGGTTAACAAAGAAGGACTCTCTCTCTCTCTCTCTCTCTCTCTCTCTCTCTCTCTCTCTCTCTCTCTGTAACATGCTCACCGTGTTTGCTTGTATGTTTTGTAGCACACATGTAGGTCTAGCAGCCACCTGGGGCCCATAGGACTAAGCTTTAGTAAGGCACAGAATCTCTGCACACTGGTCTTTGTTCTGGGCTGGACTTTTTCCATTGCGGGATGGAAGGAGATGAGACATCAGGAACCTGGGGGCAGCCTGTACTTCTACTCAAAAAAAATCTTACCACACCACAACCTCCCGTATGTGGGTCTCTCGGAATGCTTACTTTACGATCCCGAGAAAGGACCTCACTTCCACCAGCAAGAGAATGACATTAGCTGAGTTAGCTAGGAGTCTGTCTACTTGTGTTTAAGAATGGCCAGCTGAGAAATAAACAACCATGGGTTTTACTGTTGGATAAGAGATGATTTACAAGGCCCTGGCAGAGGTCACTAGATTTGGCTCTGATGGAAAAAAGAAAATAAAGTTGTGATTTCTGAGAACAAAAAAAAAGGAGTCACTTGAAACCACGGTCCCAGCTTGAGATTCCTGCTTGGCCCTGTGTTTTCCTGACAGCTAACCAATTTCTGTTTGCATAACCTAATCAACCTGAATAGCAACTTCCTCATATGCTTCTCAAACAGTCTTGACTCCCCCTCCTTATACTATACGTGGATCCACTATTTCTTAAGTAACTAGATCCTTTTGTTCAGTGGCAATCTCAGACTTTATGTTGGAATGTGTGGGATATCTTGTGACCATTCCAGGGACAAAAATGAGGACTGGGTGCCAACACTGGTCACAGCAGGTTCAAATCCTGGTCAGGGCACATACAAGAATCAACCAATGAATGCATAAATAGGTAGAAAAACAAATAGAGCCAAAACCCAGTTTGTCTCAATAGATAGAGCGTCGGTCTGAGGACTGAAAGGTCCCAGGTTCGATTCTGGTCAAGGTCATGTACCTTGGTTGTGGGCACATCCCCAGTAAGGGATGGCAAGAGGCAGCTGATCGGTGTTTCTAGCTCTCTATCCTGCTCCCTTCCTCTCTGTAAAAAAAAAAATCAATAATATATATATATATATATATATATATATATATATATATATATTTTTTTTTTTAATTTTATTTTGTTATTTTTTTATTATTATTATTTATTTTTTTATTAAATTATTATCTGTGTACATATTTTAACATTGTCCCCCCTCCCATAAATATATATATGTTCTAAAAAATAGATGCTCCTCTTTCTCTCTCCCTCTCTCTCAAATTAATTTTAAAATCATTTTGAAGCATAACCCATGGACATAGACAATAAGGTAGTGAAGGCCTGGGGGGTGGGAGGGAGGGAGGCAGGCTAGAAGGGTTCAATGGGGGAAAAGGGGAAATGTGTAATACTTTCAACAATAAAGATTTTTTAAAAAAAATTTTAAGGAAATAAGTCCTATTGTTTTTCTAGTACATTTGAGCCTTCATTAATTACACTTAAATGCTGACCCATTTGGAATGTATCCTTGTGTTCTCTTTACACTTACATTTCTAACTAACATGCAGCCCTCTTCTATTGGGAAGGCTGTTAGATCAGACAGGAGAGGCAAAGTTATATCCAATAACAAACAACTCCTAAATCTTTAGCAAGAAAGGTTTCTTTCAAGCTTGTGCTACATGTCTGTCCATCATGGTTCGGCAGAGGCTCTGCTCCACATCAGCTTGACCCTGGGGCCCAGGCTGACGAGCCACCGTCCATCTGGAACACTGCCTTTCTCACACAGGAGAGAGGCCGTGACCAAGCACACCGAGCCTCCTACAGCTGCCTTCAGAAGTCACGTGTCTCTTTCAGTCACATTCCTGGCTAAGGGTAGTCACACAGCCAGTCCTGATGCCAATGGGGTTGAGAAGTACAATCCTCCGAGGAGCAGGAACGATAAGTATTTGGGACCAACATTTCAATCTTCCATCATCGTCCTTCCTGTCAATGGGCAGCTTTGGGAAGGACACACGGGGAGCCTGAAGTAGGCTGGGAACCTCATCTCACCAGCTGGGTCCTGAATAGCATCACTGGCCTGGGGTTACTCATGTTAGAGCCAAAACAGCCTCACCCCCAACCTTTCTCCCCCAGGTCTTGTATTCTGCTCGGAATAGAATGCTAGAGGCACGCATATAGTTTGGAGTAGCAGAGCATAGGAAGGGGGGGGGGGGGCAGGCTTCACCTACAGGGGTTGAATTGTGTCTCCCAAAAAAAATATATTGCAGCCCTAATCTCCTAGTACCTCAGAATGTTATCTAATTTGGAGACGGGGTCTTTACAGAGGTAATCAAGTTACAATGAGGTCCTTAGAATGGGTCCTGATCCAGTATGATTGGTATCTTTATAAAAAGGGGAAATTTGGACAGACACATTTGGAGGGAAGATGCTAAGAAGACACCAGGGAAACACAGCCATCGATAAGCCAAGGAAGGCAGTCTGGGTCAGATCCCTCCCTCACAGCCCTCGAAAGAAACTAAGCCTGTGATTTCAGACTTCCAGCTTCCAGTACTGTGAGACAATGAATGCCTGCTGCTTAAGCCACCCAGTTTGTGGTACTTTGTTACAGCAGCCCTGAGCAAACTAATACCGGGAACATCCCCAGTTGCTTACTAAGGGCTGTCTGGATGCTATTTTGAAAGGGTTTCTATAGCAACACAAGACTAGCAGGAAAGAGACCCATAATCAACTGGTAAGGTCTTCCATGAATGTGAAGTTGGGACAGTATTAAATTTAGAGTCCTCTGACCAGATCATGCATGCAGGCTCTAGCACATTGTGACTGTGAGGGCACCAGGGGTCTCACAAACTTCTGAACAGGTAAACTGATGGGCAGGGCTGCCAGGAGTCCCTACCTGAGGGCTTTGCTGAAGGATGAGGGAGGGGAATAGAGAGCAACGATGGCACCTGCCTGGATACTGGTCCCCTGTCTGTCTGCAGATGAAGCAGTCAGCCCCTCTCTGATAATAGAGCTCTAGCAACTGGCCAAAGGAAGCCAACGTCTCAAACAAAATGACAGCTCCTGAATATTTTACACGATGTCAACTTCCCTTTCAATTAGCCTTTTTGGAATGTGCTGTATTAAGACCACAAGGCCTGCACTTCGCAGCTCTGCTGAGTGTTATGAAATTTCTTTGGCTCTAGCAGAGTATCATAAGGTTCCAAAGCCTTGCTGACTACCAGGTATTTCTCAGAGCAGATCTCAGAGTGCACTAGAGGAATATTGATGAAAGGCCCAGAGATGCGGGTGTGGTCGTTGCTTTCAGCAGGTGAGGGCTCTCTTTACTTCCTTCCTGCGGGCAGATTCAACAATAAACCTTTTTTTTAAATTTAAACTCTGAGGCACTAGTGTGTGTGTGCATGTGTGTGTGTGTGTGTGTGTGTGTGTGTGTGTGTGTGTCTGTGTATATGTTTGAGCATGCTGGGAGCTCCATGGAACACCATTCCAATCTGGAAGCAAGAGAACACTTTTGCTACAGGTACTAGGGTTCGCGTAGCAGGCTCCCAGCAGTCGTAGTAATGTGAGATGTCATCTGAAGTGATTTAAGAGGCAGTGACCCTCAGAGAGAAACTTGGAGCAGAGTAAACTGAAAGGACAGTGTCCCTATTGTTTATGTAAGCAACACCCCAAAGTAGTGGCTCAAAGCAGCAATCAGTGTACTTGCCCATGATGATGCTGGTCAGTAATTTGGGCTGGGCTCAGCTGGGTGGTTCTTCCATTCATCTAAGGTCATGCACGTGGCTGCAGTGAGCTGTCAGGTGGCCAAGGGCCTGGTTATGGAGGGGACACTCAGTCTAGGACACTCATCTCTGCTCCACAGGCTTTATCATAAGGTGGTGGAAGAGTCCTCAGCAGCCAGAGAGAGCAAGCCCAAGTGTGCATGTCCTTTCAGGCCTCTGTTTACATCACACTTGCTAATGTCCCAAGGTCAAGCCCAGAGTCAGAGTGGGAGGGGGCTGCACCAAGGCCTCATATAGACACCAAGGCATGATTCCTTGGGAGCCTTCAGGTGTAGAGAATCTTCCAGTTTGCTTTTCTGAGAACCTTTGTAAACTGTCCTGAAACTCTCAAAGGTCAAACTGCCGGCAGCTGGAGGTTCTACCTTAGGAGGCAGGCTCAAGAGCTGGCGAGATCTTTGTTATTTTCATTACTACACTCCCGTCTGTACACTCAGCAAGTAGGTCTGGGGAAACTAAAATCATTGACCTTGAACTAATCCCTTCATCTCTGAGACTCAGTTTCCCATTTGCAAAACACAACTCATAGGGTTATGGAAAGGATCACACGAGCTCCCTAGCCTTTTGTGAAAAGTGCAAAGCTCCACACGGAAACAGATGCTCTTCTATCAGCCAGGATAGGCTATGAGGGAAACTGTAGACTGGTGCACAGGGGACGGCACAGATATTCAAGGAGAACACAGAGCTCCAGGTGAGTGGGATGTTTAAATAATTTTTAATTTATGAAAAGACCTTTTGATTCCAGATAACATTAACTTAGTCTCTCCCTTCCTTTTTTTCTTTCTCTCTTTCTCTCTCTCTCTCCTCCCCACCCCCTCCCCAAGACCAACAAAGAGAAAACAGATTTTGTATGCTTCACACATCTGCTTCACCTTTTGTTCTAGCCCTAAACTGTTTCTCTATCTCATATGCAACTTGTCCTCTCCTGCTTCTAATAGCCTCACTCCAGCTTCCGAGATGTCCCAGCTTACAAGGCTTTGATGGATTGCACTCCAAGTTGATCCCTGCTCACCCATCCATCAAACATTACCAAGTCATTTTTATGTATCTGGCATGGTGCTAGGAGTTGGTGACATGAAGATGAATGAGGCCTAGTTTTTATCCTCTAGGAGCTCACAGCCTAGTGATGAGATAGATGCATCAACAGGAAATAGGACTATTACGGTGTGCTATGAAAGAAAAAAGTGCATTTATTCAACAAACATGTTAACGATCCCTTACTCCGTGCGTGCCTCATGGTGTGAAATACAAAAACGAATGGAACGCCTTTCTATTGCTAAAGAGTGTCTAGTGAAGGGGCTGGACAAGCCAACAAGCACCATTTGGGAACACAGAAGTAGACACGAGGTTCACGTGAGAGCCCAGAGTGCAGGACCTGTCAGGTTGAAGTGGTGGCGAAAGGTTTCCCATAGAATTTATATAAAACCGGAAGTGGGTGCAGGATGGATTTCAGGCAGACAGAACAGCATGAGCAAAGGCAGACTGGGTTGGCAGAGAGTGATGTTTTGGAGAAACCCACAGCAGCTCAGCACGCCTGGGGTGCAGAGTGGGAAGGGGGAGAGTGAAATAGGGAGAGGCAGGCAGGGGCCAGGCCACAGGCGCTAGAGGACCACCGCTCACATCAACCTGGGAAGTGGTCTGACTGATCAGACTTGCATTTTATTTTATTTTATTTTTTTAATATATTTTCTTGAATTTTTTTTTTTTTTTTTTTTACAGAAAGGAAGGGAGAGGGATAGAGAGTTAGAAACATCGATGAGAGAGAAACATCAACCAGCTGGGGATGTGCCCGCAACCAATGTACATGCCCTTGACCGGAATCGAACCTGGGACCTTTCAGTCCGCAGAACGACACTCTATCCACTGAGCCAAACCGGTTTCGGCCAGACTTGCATTTTAGAAAGATCGTTCCAGTAGACGTGGGTAGACTGACATATAGAGGGGCAGACTGAGAGCAGGCCAATGAAATAGGAGACTCGTTAATAATTCACTTCAAATGGGAAACGACGAGAGATTGAATGCAGGTGGTCCTAGTGGGGATAGAGAGAAGAGGGTGGCTTTGGGAGGCATAAAGGAGTATTATGAAAAGAATTATGTCCTCCTCTAAAAAAAAAAATTCTTATGTTGAAATCCTCACCGCCAGTACCTCAGACTGTGGCTGTACGGGAGAGTCTATAAGGAGGTCATTAAGTTGAAGATCATTAGGGAGGGCTCCAATGCTATATGACTGCTCTGCTTGTAAGATTTGGACACAGAGACATACAGGAAGAAGACCACGTGACAACACGGGAAAGACGGCTGTCTACCAGCGAAGCAGAGAGGCCTCGGGAGAAACTGACCCTGCAGACACAGTCATCTTGGACTTCCAGCCTCCAGAGCTGTGAGGAAGTAACTTTCTGTTGCTTAAGGTACCCAGTCTGCAGGCCTCTGTTATGGGAGCCAGAGCAAACTGGTACAAGGAGGACGAATCGGGAGATTTGGGGAGCATGGGGATGTGGGGCGAGGGGAAGAGACAGTAGAGGGTGACGACGTACAGGTGTTGGACTGGGGCACTGTGGCATGTGAGGCAGCTGTTTTCCACACAGGTTAGCCAGTCCAGTTGGTGGAGGTTTACTACCTGGTCTTCCTCCAGGGGATGAGTGTGTGTGTGGGGGGGGGGGGAACAATACGAAGGGAGCCAGCTTTATGCCTCAAGAATGTCCCCGCTGGAAGTCTGGGTGCTGGGGATGTCACAGACGAGCTGTTCTAACCTAACCCGACAGCAACGGCTCCTGTGCAGGGCACATTCGGTGTCTTCCTGAGTCTCGAGATAGCTGTGAGGTGAGCAGGGCAGCCCCCCTGCCCCCGCTCCGGCCCCCCCTCCCCCCCCCCCCCCCCGCGCACCCCTCCTCCCCCACTTTCACTGAGGAAAACCAGCTGGGCAATCTCTGTGCCTGAGGCGAGTTCAGTCTTGGGAGACAAACTCAGCATTCCTCATTTCTGACCCACAGCCTTCCTGAGGTCCCTCAGCACCACCCTCCTCCACGAGAGGCCCCTCCTGGGGACCCAGCCGGCCTGGGGATGCCAGCCTCCAGCTTCTCGGCAGAGCCCTGACTCCTTGAGTGGTCCCAGTCCTTTCTCACTTGGAGATTAAATCTCTATCATCCCAGGGTCAGGAGGAGCAGGCCTGTGCCGAATACCAGCCCTGAAGCAGGGGGTCTGGGAAGCTTTGCTGTCTCTCGGGTCAAGGCCTGGAGAGGCAGCTCCGCAGGCCTGGCCTCCTGGCGGCTGGGAGCAGCAGCCTGTGTGCCTGCAGGGGTGTCTGTCTGCACAGCAGCGCTGCTTCCTCATACCTGAGCCTCCGCCGCTGCACGCACACTCCCAGCCTGAGCTCATTATTTAAGCCCAGCGCCCGCCCGCTGGCTGCGAGTCACACTCAGGAGGGCAGAGGCAGCTGCGTCTCCGGGCGCCAGCACAGGGGAAGGGACTCTCGCCGCGCCATGGCGTCCCTGGGCCAGATCATCTTCTGGAGGTAGTGCACACTTCTCTGTCTCTATGGGTGGAGGGGGCAGGGGTGGGGCTTTGGGGGGTGCTGAGACGGCCAGGCTGCCCCATAGGTCCCCATCCGTATCTGAGCCAGCCCTGGGCTGACAGGAGCCTGGCGGGACAAGAACCTAACTGAACCTGACTTGACATAACACCCCAGACACGTGGGGCACCTGTTCAAGGTTGGGTTGGTTTTCTGCCATGAAGGGCTGACACCTGCTGGGGCAGCTCTGCACCAAGGAGTGTGTGTGCCTGACTGGGAGCACCGAGGCTCTTATGGGGATACCATGCGGGATGGTACAGATGCTTGGTGGGAAGGAAGAGAATCGATGGCTGATGATGGCTGAGGTGTGGGGCAGGGAGGAGGGGCACTTTGTACATAGCTCCCAGGATAAAGAACGGGGTTGCTTATGCTTTGCCGCTTCTCTGGGTGTGATGTCCCTGCACTGCTGAGGGATTCACACCAACCCTCCTCCACTCCCCACTCCAGGACGGGGTCCCTGGTCTTCCTGGGGGCTCGCTGGAGAAGGGACCCTGCTGCTGCTGAGAAAAAAAGGCCTTTGTAAGAGGCTAGAGCCGGCCCACCCTGGGACTGGGATGCGGTTAGGGGTGGCGAGCGGGAGAGGAGTGGGCGTGTGCAATGCTGCTGTGCAGGCAGAGCTGGGGAGCTGAGGATGGAGAGCCCACAGGGGCTGGAGGAGGAGGATGCCTGGGCCCAGCCTAACTCCCCGAGCCGAAGGATGAAGGAAGCCCCATCCCTCGCTGTGGCTCCGTGCGCCGGCCACCTCTAGTTGCCTCTGTTCCCCTTTCGGGAGGAAAGAGAAGGAAAGGAAAGGAAGGGTTTTCCAGAAACAGTAGTGATTCCATGTCGTCCTAACTCCTGCCAGTGTGTAGGAAGGCCGGTGCTCGTTGGTTCTAGGGGTCGTTTGTGTCTTTTCCAGTGAAAGGAAGAAAAGGGAGAGGGGAGAGAAAACCTCAGGTTCACAGAGAAGTCTGGGAAGAGACTGAGAGAGCACTGCTTCCCAGAGGCAGCCTAGAAAATTCTCTCTTAAAACAAAAGGTCAGCTCCCTCACTGTGTCCGCCTGAAGTGGCCAGTCCTGCAGCGGGTGCTGGGGTAGTGCATGGTGGGCAGGGCTGGGGCCAGCACTCCCCTTCTGTGCCCTGCAAGGACGGCCCTCACTGGAGAAGCAGCAGGTGTGGGGGGGGGGGGCATTTGGATTCTTCTATCTGCAAGAATGTCCCCAACGGCACCCACGTCAGAGGAGCCAGTGTTGTGCCAGCGCTTCTCTCCCCATGCCCTGGGCTAGATGCCTGATTAGCACAGGAGCCTCCTTCACTCCTCACAACAGCCTGTGAGGGTTCATTATCATTCAGAGGGGTTAAGTCATGTGCTCAAGGCCACACAGCCTGTAAGAGGCAGGGCAGCTTTGAAATCCACTCTTCTGAACTCTGAAACCCAAGCTCTGTCCAGAGTGCCCTGCCCACCCCCTCCCGGCCCACCCCAGCTCCTCCCTCTACACTGTGCCACAGTCTCATAGATATGCACACTCCCCCTTCCACAGACGGCTCTGTTGTTCCAGGGACAGATATGTGGGCTTTCTAACAACACATGGCAACCAGCCTGACTGGTTCTGCAGGAGGCTTGGGAGACCACTGGGATAGACAGAGGCGCATCCTGTTGGCCTAGGTCAGCTATTCTGGCTCTACAGTTGCAAAGGCAGAGATAAGCCACAGGGGCAGCAGATCCCTTGTGCAAAGAGGCCCCCAGGAAGAGGGTCCATGGGCAGGCTTGGTGGGAAGCTGGATCAACAAAGCTCGTCCTGAGGAAACCTGGTATCTACCCTTGGCCCTAACAAACCCTCTGTCTTTGCCATAATTTCCTTAATCCATAGCGATTCTTATTGGCGAGGTGATGGTGACCATTGGTGGTGTAGGAGAGCTAATCAGAGGGCCTGCAGGCCCAATGGATCGTTCTCTTAAATAATGACTAGAGAGCTCACTACCTCCAGACCTCATGCTCACATGCATGCCACTTAAGGATGGAATGCTGGAGGGCAGTTTCCACTGTGCCTGACCTCTGTGGTACATTTATGAGCTGTGTGGTCAAAACCATACTCCCCTTTTCATCATGGCTGTCAGAGGGCATAGCACTCTCCCAGGGAACATGTGTTGAGTAGCTGCTAGGAGTCTCAGGGTGGAAGAGTCATGATTTCTGCTGTGAAGGGGTTACATGCTGGTAAACAACGTTAACTGAGCACTTACTATGTGCTGGCCTTGCACTAGATACTAGAGCAAAGATGATTAAGCCATGGACAAGATTATAGGCTAATGGGCAAAAAGGCTACTAAACAGATCATTCCATAATGTGGTTCATAAATCATGAGACAGTCAGGGCAGGATGCAACGTCCCTAAGTTGAGGCTTTAAAGAAGGTTTCCTGAGTCAGGTGAGGGCTGGGCTAAGTCTTGAAAGATGAGTTAGAGTGATCCAGGGAAAGAAGGGCGGGAAGGACACTATAGGCCAAGGAATGGGACAGAATAGGATAGGGTTAGTTAAAATAATTTGTGCAACTTGCTCAAGGGTCATGCAGTTAAAAGTGGGCAGAACAGAGCTTTGTCAATGATCATATGCATACTGCCTGGTGACCCCAGCTCAAAATGGTGCTGGGCCTCAGCTGACCACGATTTACCCAAACATCAAGGATCCCTAGATCTGAGAGACCAACGCTCCATCCACATTTACCTGTGACATATGCAGAAGTGGGGATAATGTGGACACTGGAGTTAGTCTGACCTGGGTTCCTATCCCAGCTCTCCACTTCCTAGCTGGCTGGCCTCAGGTAAGCTACTTAACCTGCATCTTCATTCCCTCCGCAGTGAAATGTGGCTCATCACACCTCCCTCCTAGAGTTGCCATGGAAACCAAATTAGTTAATACATGTAAAGAGTTCAGAGGAGCACCTTGTACCTCGTTGGCCTCTATGTGTTAGCTATGCTTATTCAATCATTCCCTTCCACTGGTTTTACAGAATAACAAAGTGACTTGGTGGGAGGGAGAGGCATGACAAGTCCAACAGGAGCAGCTGGGTTTAAGGGACCTGTGTGTCCAAATTCGGGGATTTCAGTGGACTTCCTACTCCTTGTTCTGGGACAGAAGGGGAAATCTTTGGCTGACTGAGGTGGCAACCCACTCAAAACTCCACGTGCGGTCTCCTGGCTGGAGGCAGGAGCATCACCTGAGCCTGATAGAAATGCACATTCTCAGGCCCGCCCTCCAGACCCACTGCGTCGGAAACTGAGGGGCACAGTGAAGGGTCGGGGGTCAACTGCATTAGCGTTCTCTTGGGCTCCTTGACTCCTCAGGGGAAGCATAGGATGTAATCCAAGACCATCGGAAAGCACAGATTTTTTACATTATGATGCATAACAATTATGCAAAAATTACAATTATGAAGTAGCAACGAAAATAATTTTATGGTTGGGGTCACCACAACGTGAGGAGCTGTAATAAAGGGTCGCGGCATTAGGAAGGCTGAGAACCACTGCTATAGGGGGATACATTTCACCCAGGATCATTCCCCAGTCCACATGTCTCCTTAAAAAATGTCCTTAGGAGAGAACAGATGAGCCTTGAGGACAAGGAAGAAGCATGGCGCTCCTGCAGGTACGAAACGCAGGTTGTATCTGTCTTTGTAGCGGCGCTCCACAATCCCAAACTACCCGCCTGGGATGTTTCAGACTGACATCCCTTCAGTGCCACAGTGACGGGGGGGGGACAGGCACTCTCCCTCTTCCTTTCTCTGCAGATTTTAAATAGAAATCTTCAGAGAATAAAAACCATGAAAGACTTCGGAAACACAGGCAGCATCCATAAAATCCAAAGGTCTTAACTTGTCTCTTTTAGCTTCCTATGAGCTGCTCATGTACTCTTCTCTGTCACCACGGCCACCTATCCCCCAAGTGGCCATTCCTCAATGCTCTTCTCTTCCTCCCCTAGCACAGTCTCAGGTGACCGTCTTGCTTTATCCTTCACAGAAAAAGCAGGAGCCTGCAGACAGGTGCTCCTTCATCTGTGCACTTCCAAAACCACCTGCTGCCCTCATCTGGGCCCTTTCCCCTGCCTCCCTTCCCGGCTCCAGAGGACAAACCTCACTCCTATCAATGGGTGACCCCTCTGTGTCCTGGTCCACCCCGCTTCACTTCCTCCAGCCAGCGTCATCCATCTCTCTTTTGCTACTCTATTATCCCCGTCCACAGGCAACCCACATGTCAGTGTTTTCTATCTTAAAAGGATAACCCTCTCGTAGCCCCCAAACCTCTCCAGCTCCCTCCCCATCTCTTCCTTCTCAGCAAACTTGCTTGTTGAAAGAACTGTCTGAGTTCTGATCTTCCTGAGCATGGTGGAGAGAGGTGATGAGGATCCCAGCACAGTCTGAGGCCAGGCCCTCTGGGTGCAATCTCAGCTCTGCCCCTGGGAAGGCCTGTATACTTTGGGCCAGCCCTGCATCTGGATGGGCAGGTAGAGGTGTCCATCTCTGAGGTAACTGACCCCAGCCAGCTCAGTGAGGTGGCCAGAGGAACCTAATTTACCAAAGTCCTGGCTGGGAGGCCATCTGCTCCTTGATGCTATTCTCCCAGCTGCAAAGAAGAGGAGGGGATACAGTGGGATTTTCCCAGACGATATTCTGGAACGGACTCAGAGCTTAAGGAGCAACTGGTATGATTTCTTTTTTCACTTGAAAGCAATATAGTAACATTTGAGAAAATTTTAAAAAGAGGAAATGACTATTTTTTGGTTCTGCCCTTTTCAAACCCAACTGCAAATCATCTCACATAGTTATTAGTAGAGTGTGTATCCTTTCTCAATCTGCTTTTTCTACGGAAGCTAGGTGTACTAAATTAAATATTTTAAAGCAATCTTATAGCTAAGAACATCATTGCGCCTTACCACTGCAACAGGTGTAACTATAGAGTAATGCGCATCTCCCTACTTCCAATGGGGTGGAGGATTCCTGGAAGCTCCGCCCACCCGGGGGCCTAGCAGGATTCCTCCATCTCTCACAACCCGCTCAGCCCATTATCCTGTTGCATCTGAACATCATGGGTCCAGGCACAGGATAGTCTGTATTTCAGTGTCTAAGACTGTTTCCCAAGGTGAGTTCAGGGACACCGCCTCTGCAACAGAATTTCCTCCCGGAGTTCTGTAGTCAAGCGAGGCTGGGAGACCTGAATAGTAATTGGCTGGACCATATGAAATTGCCAACATTTGATTGATTTTGACCTACAGAAATGATTATTTCAAACAGTTCAGCCTAGCATATACTCCCCTGGGACATTCACTATGCAATGAGCATATTAAAGTCCTAAAGCTAGAGGAATCTATTTGATTGTGGTTGACCCAATGTTATGAAAATGTAATTCTTTTAAACATAATACTTATTTATATACAGGGCACACTTTTGGAAACGAGGGACTGAAGTAATCACAAAAAAACAGAGGGCATGAACAGAAAGCAAGCACAGTAATGAGGGGGTCCGGGGCAGGAGGAAGGGCTGAGCCCAGGAGAAACGGGCAGACCGTGGTCTCCTTCACGGGGCGCCCGCTCCTCTTTGCATCCAAAGTCATCCCAGTTCTCAGAGCTTCCCCTTCGACAGTAAGCCTCCCATGATTAACCTTCCACCAAAGAGGCTTTTTTTGGTAACGAATCTCTGCCCTTTTCTCTCTTAGGTTCATGGGGAGGGTTCATGAGGTGACATCAGTGGCTCACCCCATTTTCCTCAAGTGACAGATACTAAATAAACACAGTGTATTATTATGACAGCCCTCTCATTATTATAATTATTAATTAGTCCATCCTTTTAGGATGTTATCATCTTCCTAGTTCATAAGGTGCTCATCTAATTTGCTTACAACTTGGAGGCGAGCTAAGCTAGTCTGGAGCAGGGAGGAGACCTATAAGCAACCTAGACACATAGTCCAATTTGAATTTGTTCTCCCGGCACCAGAGCCATATGTCTGAGAAGAGGAAATTAAAAACATTGTGAATATGAAACTAACAAAGCCTCTTATCCTAACTTCTTAAATCTAAGCCAAGATTTGACGTGGCTGGTGCAGCTTCGTGGGCACCAGCTTTGATTCTTTTCTCATCTCCATTCTTTTCTCTCTTACGGCTCTAAAGACTTTTGCCTTGTTCTTCTCGGTATGTTATGAGAGGCAGAGCTAACCAGTTTCTGGGACAATGGAGAAGTGGGGAGGCACTGCTCTCAGGCCTAATAGGGATCTCAGTCCCTAACACAATCTGCCTCTAAGTGTCTCTGAGGGAGACCTTACTCTTCATCTCTCTGACCTTGAAATAAATCACACTTTGTATCCACAGTCACCCTGGTTCTGGATGGGTCTTAACTGCTTGGTAGCAGGAGGGGACACTAACATTTTAGTGCATTTGCTAGCACAGTGTAACAGAAATTATACACATTATAAAGAAAGGCACCAAGTAAAGAAGGTAGTTCCCTCACTGACCCTCAAATATTTCTGACTTCAAATTCAAAAATAATGCCTTAAGCATTAAAAAAAAATAAAAAAAAATAGTGGTACCTGCCAATGTCCCTACCAGCTAGCACATAATTCAAGTATAAAGAATACAAAACCATAAAGAAAAAAGAAAAAACTATACACAAGTCAAAATAGAAAACACTTCTTTCTGGTTTCCTCATTATAAATTTTTAGATAAGTTCATTGAACCTTAACTTTGACCTCTGTCCCCTTGTATGTGAGTCTCTTGGTCTGGTGGGGGAATGGCGGGTTGCCATCCCTGCCTTTCTAATGCCGTGCATGGGGCAAGCGGCTCTTTGGCCTCTTGAGTGTGGCTCTTCCACAAAATACCACGGCCTGGGTGAGTCTATTTTGAAGAAGTGGTGTTAGAAGAAGTTTAAGTTTAAAAAATTTGGCTCTCAAAAGAAATTTCAATTGTTGTACTGTTGATATTTGGCTCTGTTGACTAATGAGTTTGCCAACCACGGGCCTAGTGAATCGCCCAGTGCTGCCTGGCTTCAGGCACACTATGCTGGCCAGCAAAGCTTCCTTTGGTCTATCTCTTTGAAGTTCCTGGTCGCTTAGACCTCTGGACAGCACAGCTTTGTCCATGACTTGTTTCTCCAAGTTGTTTATTATGCCTGAAACAAATCCTTTGGATGACCATTAAGGCTGACTCTATCCCATGAAGAAATCATCCATCTTACTCTCCAGTTTTTAGAGCATCACCTAGTAGACTATTGGGCATGAAGCCTTAATGGTGGGGGCTGTATTCTCTCCATGTCACATCACAGTCTACAATACCTGCTGGGTTCTATAGATATACTCTATGTCTCGCATTTCCTTTTCTTTGAAGACATAATTCCATAATTTTTCTGGCCTCCCTTGTTACTGTGAAAAGTAAGCTATTAGTCTAGTTGTCATTCTTTTCTAGGCAATCTGTCTTCTCTCTCTCACTGCTTTTAAGATTTTTGCTTTGTTCTTCTTCAGTTGCACTATGAAGTGTCTTGTAGTTTTCTTTTTATTTACCTACTTATGATTCATTGAGCTTCCTGAGTCTGAAGATTGGGATATTTCATACATACTAAAAAATACTCAGTCTTTTTCTCTTCATTTATTGCTTCTCTCTCACTCTGTGTTCTGTTTTTCTGGACCTCTGATTGGATATAAATATTAAAATTTCTTATTTTGGTCTTCGTGTGTCTTACCTTCTCTTTAATATTTAATATTTCAACTCTTTTGCTTAACCAATTCTCTCTTCCAGTTGTATGCAATCTATTAGTTAATGTGTCCAGTGAGTTTTAAGTTTCAATTATTTATTTTTCATTGCTTAGATATTCTGTTTGACTCTTTTTCAAATCTTTATCTGGTCAGTTTTTTTAATCTTTTGTTCCATATTCAAGCTTTCCATTCCCTTATTCATTTAACACATTAAGAAGGCTTATTTTATATTCTGTACCTAATGGTTTCAATATATGAAGCCTTTTCCTTTATTCTGTTCCTGGTGCCTTTTTTCTTGTACCCTTAGGGATTTTTTATTATAAGCTTGTATTTTGGGAAGTTTCATTTGCTGAAATTCTTTGAGGCCTGGGTAGAGAATGCATTTCTTCAGAGATCCTTTGCTTTTGCTTCTATTAAGCATTTGAACTACACCAACTAGGAACACTGTAGACTTAATTTTTGGTTTGGGGTTCTTCAAGACTGGAGGCACTGGAAATTCAGACCTCAAATCTCAGGGAGTGTTCTTCTAATACAGAACTAAGACCAAATGAGGTTAAATGTAAGCCAAGATCTGACTTGGCTAGTGCCTTCAGGGGAGTGGAGGGTTCTAGCTTATGTGATTCTCCAACTAGATTCTCCAGCTTGTGTGGGCCCTTGCTGTGACACTGATGTTCTGATAGCTCTTTTGTCAGTGGAATTCATAGACAGACACTGTGTTCAGTTCCCTCTTATCTGCAGAGAATCATGTTTTTTGCTTCACTTTTAGCCTCTGCAAATCTCCTTGTTCTTGCCAGCAAAACTAAGTGTTCAAAAATGCGTGTGGGGGTTTTTTTTTTATTCAGCATGTTAAACATTTTTAGTAAGATTATTACTTCTTTTAAGGATATTTCTATGCACTGTTGCTAAAATTTAAATTTTCATTCCCTGCAAAGCTCCTTTTTTCTTTGGAAGGATATCTCTATTTTGAAAGTCATTTGTTGAGAGTAATGACTGAAATGGCTAAAGTTTAGCGAGGACTCAAGCATAGCTGTTACCAATTAATTCCTTCTCCAGGTTCCCTTCCTGACCGCAGCCAACCAGGTCTTCCGTTTCCAACTCTCCAGGGCATTCTGTAATAATTCATAGTGTCAGGAAGATTTCACACACCACAGTTTTATAAAATATTATTTTCCTTTAAGGAGGAAGATAAATGAGAATTCCTCCCATAAATGGCCACTCAAAAGTTACAAATGAGCTCGTTGCTCTTGGTAACACTGCATGGCCATTTAATTTATTCATTAATTCAAAAAGTTTTAAATACTATCTGCTAGACACACTGGGAAGCATTCTCTAAGGTGGAGCGCTTATTCAACAGACATTTACTAAGTTCCTACCATGGAAAAGGGGCATAAGCAAAGCTTAAAGGCAAGAAAGAGCCTGATATAATTAGGGGCCCAAAGTAGTTAAAAATAGATAAGAGAATGGAGGTAGGAGGCCAGAAATGGGGCTAAAAAAATGGGGTGATTACAAATTTATGTAAACTTTTCTTGAGCTTATATATATGTGTTCAAACTCTTTAAACTTTTGGAATTACTATGCATTCTTCACTTTTTATGCTCAAATCAATACTTTAGATTTAAATCGTAAGCTTTTACTAACATATGCTATCTGGATGTGTAAAAGTTAAAACAGAATTCTGTGTTTTAGAATAGCCCTGTAACCAATCCCTGGTATCGCCAGGCCCTGCGCCACAGTGGTTTAGGGTGCCCACAGGGTCCAGGACAGGAGTTGGGGTGCCTACGAGAGAGCACAATAGCACCTTCCTGCATGCAGTAACTGGCTGGGAGTCCCTCTGAGGCAGGAGTCTTCAAACTACGGCCCGCGGGCCACATGCGGCCCGCAGAGGAGTCTGATCGGGCCCGCCAGGTTTTTTGGGCAGTGAGCGCAGCCGAGGTGTTACAGTAGGAATTAGTAGTTCATATAGTCTGGCCCTCCAGCTCTCTGAGGGACCGTGATCTGGCCCCCACTTTAAAAAGTTTGAGGACCCCTGCTGAGGGGATTGCCGAAACCACGAATCTACAGGAGAGTGAAGATTGGTGCTTTGCAGCTCAGGTGGGACCAGAGGGAAAGGACCAAGCAGCAGGGCGTGAAATCAGAAGGAGGCCCTGAGTTCAAGTTCACTCCAGGGTAGGGGCAGGTACAGACTCCAGGAAGGCCAGGGGAATTTCCTTTGTGTTTGTAACAGATGGACAGGTCCACGGAGGAGTTCACCTTAAGGATGGCTCTGGACCTGGAACAGGGGTATCTCCCCTGCCTCGGGTCTCAGAACCATTCTTGGTGTGGGCAGCTCAGGGTCTGTGGATGAGTGCGGCTCAGGCGGTCCAGGCCTCCTCTGTCCTCACAAGCTTTACCCGGCCAGCCCTGCAGAACGGTGCCCACGTCTAAAAGGCGAGAACGCGTGTCCGAGCAGATGAGGGTTTGCCATGGGACTCCAGGTAGGACCTTGGGAAGGCCGCAAACGTATCCCTGTGGTTCTGAGATTTGCTGGTGTGCTTTTCATTTTCAGTGGGGAGATTTTCTGGTGTCACGGAAGTGAAGAGAGTGAGTGACAGAAGCCTTGGGCGCACAAACAGGACCCTGTCTCCCATTTCAGAACACAGGCATCAGACTGCTGCGACAGGGATAGGTGCTTTGGTGGGGAAGAGCTCAGAGGGTGACATGTGCTTGTTTCCAGCTTTATTAATGAACTCACCGAACTGACCCAGGGCTAGGCTTCCTGAGAGGAGGCAGCCCGAGCATGTGTCATCAATGACAGCACAGGCCTCCGATAGGCACCAAAAGGGCGACAAATCAATCAGCCACCGTGCTTTAGGGCGCTGCTGAGTCATCTAGATCACAGATCACTAGGGTTCTGGGGGCTGTCCACCTGCCCGAGGCCCAGATCACCGTGACTGATGGGGAGAGAGAGTGCATGGAGATGTGCTCTCTCCAGAGACAGGCTGTCCTGTCCTTCCCCATCAGAGCTTCTCAGTTCCAGCTCCCGCCTCCCAGCTGCCATCCCAAACCAAACCCCAGTGCCTGGCTCTCCTCTCTCAGTGGAGCCCAGCCTTCGGAGATGCACCTTCCGCCCCCAACCCCTTTCATCCACCAAGGAAAGAGAAGGAGCAAGCTCCAGGCTGGGTTTAGGAGTGACGTCAGGGGCAAGTCGGAGCCAAGCCAGGCTGTGAATAGGGTCCGCTTTGGGTGGCCAAGAGGAGGTGGAAGAATGTTCTAGGCAGAGGGTGACAGGGGACAACACGGGTCAGCTTGACCAGAACAGGGGGTTCTGGAAGGGGAGAAGCATTGGACAGACAGCTTGCGGTATGTGGGGAGAGTCTTAACTTCTAGGCTTAGTCTGAACTTGAATTTGTGAGCAGTAAGAAGTCATTTACATCTGGGGGAGGGAGAAGGGGTAAAAATAAGAATCAACATTTACAATTCAAAATAGCAGCTGATATTTATACCTTGATAGTTGGTTTCCTGGGACCCTTACAACGGGCCTGTGGAGACAGCAGTGTTTAATCCGGACACAGGTCTGGGGTCAAGTGCAGTGCTGCCCAGGTATGAAGCCCCCTGCCCCCACGGAGGCTTCCTTAGGAGAATGCCAGGCTCTCTGAGGAGCTGATAAGGGTGGGGCAGGGGAGATGGCAGTGCCATTCCAGAGATGACAAGGCTGTCCCTGAGCAGTGCCCCGATGGGCCTGAGGAGGCGGGTGGGCAGGGCTGAGCGGACAAGGTGAGGCAGGTGGGAGGGGGCTGTGTCTGACAGCAGCCAGTTTGAAAAGGAAGGGCTCCTTTGCAGCCAAACCGCACTGCAGGTGCTGGGAGCACCCCTGGCAATCTGTCCTAAACTCCAGTTTGGGAGATTTAACCATTAGGCTGCTTCGGTCCAGACCACACAGGCTGCTCAGGGGACACCCAGCTCTTCTCGCAGGACGGACACTTCGTGGGAGGTTCAGAGAGGGTTTAAAGCGTGTGTGCTATTGAACACGACAGGATGTTACACTGCAGAAGGAATCTTCTGGAAATTTTTTTTTTTTTTTTTTTTTTTCTCTGCAGTGAGAATAAGGAGGACGGGAAAATGAGGTATGATTAGGAAAAGGCCGGGTAATCACCCTCACGTGGACTTCTGTCTCGCTTTGCTTGTGCTTCTGGGAAGCAGCAAACGAGGCTGATGAAATGCCGGCGTGCGCTGCAGGGACATCGGGGGAGCAGTTATAAACAGAGCAGGCTTAGGAAAATAATGGAATGGCTCCGCCGCAGACTCAAATACTGTTCAGGGGAAGGTGTCTATTTATTAATCGTCTGTGTCTTTCCAGCCGAGACGCTCCTTCTAGCTTTCCTTCCAGAGTCTCAGACAAAAGATCCCTCCTGACAGACGGACTTCTTCAGTCACTGTAAAATGGGACGTGTTGACCCTCCACAGGTGCGGCTGTACAGAACATGAGCCTGGGAACTGATCTGAATCCGGGGATTTACAAAGCGTTGGATTTACATAAAATACAGCATAATAATGAAAGCCATGGAGGGGGTCTCAGACCCAAGTCCAATCCTGCTCTAATTTCTCTGGGGATGAGCCCTTGGATAAGTTACTTAATATTAGGTCTCAGTTTCCCCATCCATAAAGCAAAGAGGACAGTACCTATCGCATAGAGTTGTTGTGGGGAATAAATGAGATAAACAAGGTCACGTACTCAGTTAATATCAGCTATCACTTAAGTTCTTAACCAAGGTTTTAGGCACCATATCAGAATACCTAACTATGACCAGGGCAAGGCTGGAGGCAATCACAGGGAATATCAGTACAGAATCATACAACTAACGGCATTTGAAAGGAACTTTTCAAAATCGTCCCAACCTAACCTGGTGCCAGAAACTCTCTCCTGCCCACATCTCTCCCTAAGTGGTTGCTCAGCCCTTGTTTGTACACACACATCTAATGATGTAACTCTTCGGTCTCAGGCAAGTACCAGAGAGCTCTGTTGGAAAGCTTCTCTGTACATAAAGCTCAGCCTAACCGCCTAGAATGTTCACCTACTGGCTTCAGTCCTTACAGAGTGATGGAGAACAGGCCCATATGGCACCTCCATGTTCATCTCTTCCTGACCCTTCATGCTCATGTTCTCCCACCCCCGGATCAAAGCTGGCCTTGATTTCACCAACACAAAGAGGAAAAGGAGAGGTATGTAGAGATGAGGAAACATTCTCCACAGAAAATAAAAGATTCTTCAGGGGGAAAATAATGAGTAGAAAATAATCTAAGCGTCTCAGAGACCTAAAACCCATACTAATCAATATTTTAAAAATTTGTTACAGAACACATGCTCTGTTCCACATAGTGTTTAAAAATAATGCCTTTTCTCCTTTTATGGGGAAAAATATATATATAGAGAGAGAGTAACTTTTTGGACAGGCTGAAATCAATGTCTTCACTTTCAGCATTCCTCTATAAACCTAGTCACTTCATCAGTTTAAGAATCAAGTAATACGTTTGTTTTCAAACATTTACTTGACTTACTCAAATATTCTGCTTGGTATATTTAATTTTAAAGTAGGACTTATTCAGATAAATCACACATTTGCTCATATCAGCTAGCTTTCAGAGCATTAATCCTTTATGGGATACACAGTGGAAGAAGGCTGATGATCTATACTAGGAATGCGGCACCTCTCGGTTCTGTCAGTGTTTGAGACGGAGGCAAGAACACTGGAGAACGTAGAAACCATTTCTGTTTGAATGGAACAAAGAGGCCCTATGTCTTCTAGAATGAGAGCGCTATGTCCTGGAGCAGATCCAGAGCCCTTGTTTTCTGAAATGGAGCTGTGGGAGCTAAGCGGGATGCGGATGAGGGAAGCCTTCTGAACTGATGGCCTCCTGCCTGCCACATGTGGCTCTTTCTAGAAGTATGGTTCTTAGGAGCACGGGTTCATCCATTTTACTCCTGGGTTTGAGACCTGGTTCTCACACCTCCTAGCTGTGAGAGTTTGGTCAGTTACTTAGGCTAAGCCTCAGTTTCCTCACATGTAAAAAGGCAATGATAGTCATGCTTACTCATGGCACTGCTGAGTGAAGGAATGAATGAGACACCGTATGTATATGTAGCACTGTCACCCACAGCATGCCGATCAGCATTGGTGTTTTTGTTTTATCCTCGTGGACCTCATGGACCTCATGGACCTCAGGGACAATGAAAGTTTGTCCTAAAAAGATAGGTATCTCTATCCCAGTTTATTTCTTGGTAACCCAGTAACAGCCTGTCTGCGGCAGAATGGGTCTCTGTAGCACCGATTAGCTCATACATGGTTGGGACACCGGGGAATGAGGACAGTTGTATCATGGAAGTAGTGTTGATTCACATGCATCTTCCCAAGGCGAGGGAGCTGAGACAGCAGAGGAGAATGTCAGCTTCACTTGGAAGGGCTCCGTGTGGCTTTCAGTTCTTTGGTTCTTTTTCTCTTAAAAATGAGCACCTGCTTTGGGAGCACTGTCCCCCGAGAAGCACATCCTGGCCTTGCACATCCCAGGGTGTACTTCCCTCTGTACCCCGACTTCACTGGCTCACAGCACCCTAAGTCAGAGTTTCTGCTCAGTTGTTTCCGTGCATTTTTTTTAATCCTTACCTAAGGATGTATTTTTATTAATTTGAGAGAGAGAGAGAGAGAGAGAGAGAGAGAGAGAGAGAGAGAGAGAGAAAGAGACACATCGATGTGAGAGAGAAACATTGATCAGTTGCCTCCCGTACACACCCCGACCAGGGATCAAACCTACAACTTTTTGGTGTACAGGATGTCACTCAACCGACCAAGCCACCCAGCCAGGGACCTGTGCATTTTGAACATCCCTGAAGCAGCTTCTGGCCCTACCTCACTGCCTACTTTGGCTGTGCACGTTATCCCGAGGTACCAGTTACCATTTCCGTGAGGGGCCCATTACAGAGTCACATAGGTTTTTAGTGATCTGCCCTCACCTTAACTTTGTTTTTCCATCAGCCCTGCTACCTTTATAGTGTTATTTTATAGAATGTGAGGGTTTTCAGGAGCACAATATACCATTTCGTAATTCATTTCAAGTGCTGCAGAAAGACACAGAAAGGAAACGAGAAGGGCCACTCGTGGGGCAGAGCCTGGGGTGCAAGGCTGGTCCCTGGCTGGTGACTCTGAGCTCCGTATCCCTGGAAAGCACCTCTTCCCAGCCCAGAGCACTAACATGTGCTGCTTGGTGCTGCCCGGTCCAGTGCGGCAGAATACGCTGTTCTCTGTGTGTCTGCTTTGGAGAGAGGACGTAGCAGCATGAATTGCTAAATATTAAATATATCCCTGAAGAATGCCTGTCTCTTTCCTTTCTTTGAATTCCTGTGATAACATGCTCCTCTCTTTACTGAAGCCCCGACCGCATTCTGTCTTGTGCTATTACAGTGGCATGTGTGTGCGTGTGCGTGTGTCTGTGGACGCTCTATGTGCGTGCGTGTGTGTGTGTGTGTGTGTGTGTGTTACCTCAATTGCACTCTAATTCCTGAGGGCAGGCGCTTGTTTGCTTGTTCCCCGTGCCTCCTCCCCTTTGCCCACGCAGTATCTTTCGCATGGAAAGCACTAATAAGTACTCGCTATGTGAACAAACCCTCCAGAAGCCCTGACTCATGTCTGGGCCCTTCTGCGCAGAGTGACAACGGTGCCCTGTGAATACCAACGCAGTGGTTGGAAGGCTTCGCTTTGCATTAAAAATTTCCTATAGCGTAGTTACTGGAAATTATGCTGGGGAAGCGAAAACCAAGAAGCAGTGTAAGAACACCTTATGTGAAATATTTTATTCATCGTTTTAAAAAATTCATCAGCAGCAGGAATTACTTAATTTAGCTGCTCTGATAGTTGCTGCTTCGCTTTCCAAGGTTCTGCAGGTCGAGCGGTTCCCCGAGGGAACGGCGGTTCAGAACAAAGCTCAGGGTGATCCTGCTCAGACAGGGAACCTGCTGACAGAGGGGGTTCTGCCTCCACAGCAGGGGGACCGTGGGTCTGGGGTGGGAGAGGAGCTCCCACCTCCACTATCCCATTCCTACCGGCAAATGTGCAGATATCCGCTCCGTGTCCTTGCTGTCCAGCCCCCCACAGAGAGGCGGGGGGGGGGGGAGTGGAGGGGCAGCGTATCTGTGGTGGGGGTGGGGTCTATGTTGATTAACACGGCTGGAGTGCAGGATGCCAGGGGGACCCTGGGGGAAGTGTGGGGAGAGACAGTCTGGAGAGAGAGGACGAGAACCCCTTTGAAAGACCCTGTGGACGACATCACAGAGTGGAGTCTTATCAGGAGGAAAAAAGGAAGGGCACTGGAAGCTTCCAGACTACCACGAGGACTACCATGATCACCAGGATTGTGATCATTCTTGCCAATAGCTCAGTAGCTGACCCACAGGGCAGTCCCCACAATACATCCGTCCCACTGAGGAAACACACGGTCCATTAGAAACATGTGCTTGTTAAGTAACTGTAGCAGAGAAGCAAGAATGAGAGTAGCTAACACTTACAGACACTTACGTGCCGGGCACTGTGCTAAGTGATTTGTTAAAATGTGTTGATTCCATCTTCACAAGACCGGAAGTTGAGGCCCCTCCATTAGTAAGTGGTGGTGCTGAGCCTGGAACGGTGCAGGCTGGGTCCGGAAGCCTCAGTGATCACCCCACTTCCCACTGTCAACGAGGCTGTTGCCCCTACGCTACTGCCACAGAGAAATTCTGAAGTCACTGCTGACCCTGGCGATGTGGACAGACTGCACGCAGGGGTAACTGACAGGAGTGGTGCACGAATGCTGGGGAGGCATGGGGTGAGCAGGCGCAGGGAGGGGACGAAAGAGAAAGGAAGGAGGTGACAGGACTGGATGATTCAAACGCATGTGAACCCTGAGCACCGAGGCTGGAACCTGCTACTTTGATGTCTCAAAATACTAAGATACTTTTATTATTCTCAGTTGGATTATTCTCCAGGTTTAAGTCATTAGCTTTTCCTAATAAATTCAATCAGGTAGGTGCAATTAAGCTCTTTTAAATTTTTTTAATTGATTTGAGAGAGAGAGAGAGCTAGAGAGAGGCATCAGTTTGTTGTTCCACTTATTTACGCATTCAGTCGTTGATTCCTGTGTGTGCCCTGGCAGGGGATCAATGTGAGAGAGGCACACCGGTTGGTTGCCTCCCGCACACAACCCTGCAACCTCCCATATCGGGGTGACATTCTAACCAACTGAGCTACCTGGCCAGAGCCAACTCAGCTTTTTTAATAATAAAAAGTAATAAATGAATAGCCCTTTGGGATCATCAACATTCACTGTCAACTACTTCATTAGACCTTAAAGCAGCCCTCCTGTATGAGTTTGCTGGCGCTGCTGTAACAAGGTGCTGCCAACTGGGAGGCTTAACCAACAGAAATCTGCTGTCTTGCCGTCCTGGAGACCAGCAGTCCGGGTGTCGCCTGGGCCGTGAGGGAGCATCTGTCCCATGCCCGTCCCCTGGCTTTTGGTGACCTGCCAGCCATCTTTGGTGTCCCTTGACTTCCAAATCTCTGCCTTCCTCTTCACATGGTGTTCTCCCTGTGTGTGCATGTCTGTGTCCAAGTCTCCCCTTTTTACAAGAAACCCATCATATTGGGTCAGGGGCCCACACTACTCCAGCATGACCTCATCTTAACTAATTACATCTGCAACAAACCTATTTCCAAGTCAAGCCACTTTCTGAGGCACTTGGGGGTTAGAACTTCAAAGTAAGAATTTGGGGAAAGAGACACATGTCAACCCATCACACCTTTATAGCAGGTAAAGCAGGAATCACTCTTATTCTCATTTTAAAGATCAAGAAACTGAGTCTCAGAGGGTTGAAGTCATTTCCCCAAGGCAGGTCCATCCCAGGGTCACAAATGCAAGTCTGTTGCCTAACTCAGTGGCTGAGAGAGCCAGACAAGGCCTCTTGCAGTGAGGTCGTCTAGCTGTTCTCATACACGCGGTCCAGTGAGAACGGAGGCTGCAGCAGTCATATGCGGTCTCCTCTTGGGATCAATTGCAGATGCCCTGGTGTTAAAAGCTCCATTCTGCTTCTTCAAGTGCTGCCCCTCTGGCTGTACCTCATGAGGGCCTGACCTCCAGGGGGTCTGTTTACCCAAACTGTTCCTTGTGCATCTGATGTTTCTCCCTGGGGGCCCATCCCTGAGCGATGGGAGCTGGGTACAACAATCCTATTCAGGGCAGGAAGTAAAATGCCCGCGCTTCCCCTCCTCTCTATGGCATCGTTCTTTGCCTCCGTGTGCCTTTCTTTTGTCCTGCCTGCTGAGTAACATCCGTGTGGGTGTGGGCTTGTGGGTTGCCAGCAGCGAGAGGGTGTGGCTGGGGACACCGGCCTGATGACCTATGTATACGCCAGGGTGGGCAGCGATGGGCAAGTTTCTCAGGAACTGCTCCGCCACACGCCAGCTCTGACGCGCACCTCCTGTCACTCTCCCCGGCTAAAGCTGGTGGCCCCTGGGTGCCCCTGACCAGAGAGGAGCGACACACCCCACCCTTGAGAGACGGTGTAGGAAATAGTCAAGTGCAGATTCCAGAGAGAGTCCGATCGGAGCTCTGCCAATTTCCAACCGTGTGAACTTAGGGAGATGCTTCACCTCCCTGTCATGCCTCGTCGGTGAAATGGAGCTGATAACTCTGTTTACCTCATGGGTTGGCGTGTGGATAAGTGATATAGACCACAGATGGTGCCTAGGACACTTCTGCAACATAATTCTAGCACTCGGTAAATGTAAGCTATACTTCCTTGTTTGCTTCCCAGATGTCATTTGTTAATCTGGTCACTGAAAATTGGCAGGAGACATAGTAAGACGTAAACAGTGGTTATGCCCGGCTGATGGAATAGTTGCTTATTTGTATTTTCTAACCTTTATGTATTAATTGTTAATAAGAGGAAATAAGGTCCCGCTGAGGACCTATGGGGCGCAGTGGACTAGGGAATAGTGAGTACAAAGGGAACGAGACCGCGGTCAAAGTTTGAAGTCTATGGGAGGAGATGAAACAGGATGGGCAGCAATGCTCAGGGTGGGCTGGGTGTGGCCAGCGCTCCCCAGGTGGCACCTGCACTGCAGACATACGGTCAGTCTTGTCCCAGCATTCTTTGGGCGTGGTCTTCCCTGGTCTGAAAGAGGCTACAACAGTCAAATGAAAGGGTCACTCCTTTAACCTACCTCGTGCCTCAGGGGGACGGGGAAGAATTGCTGAGATGCCTTCCTAAGGTGCCCATTGCTAGGGATGTGTTGAAGGGAAAGTTGAGGGGCGTTAGGCAGCACCTCTTACGACAGATATGAACCCAGGTTGCAAATCAGCACGTCACACGGAATTAAATAACTTCCTGTTTCTCTATCTCTCCCTAGCATTATTAGCATCATCATTGTGTTGGCTGGAGCAATTGCCCTTATCATCGGTTTTGGTATTTCAGGTACGTGATTTCCTGCATCACCACTAGCCATTCACCCCTCACCATGGAGCCCCCAGCCACTCAGTGTAGCAGAAGGGAAAGAGTGCGGGTCCTGGACCCAGAAAGCCTCAGAGTAGAGAGGTGGGCCTCCTCCTTGTTGACTGTGTTCTCCGCATTAGTCACCCACCTCTGTGGGCCTCAGTTTCCCTGTTTACAGGGTGGAGGGAGCAGTGTCTGCATCACCAGGTGGTTGAGAGAACCAAATGGGACGTTTATCAGTGTTCTCTCTATCAGACAGCGCTCGGGGGTTCTGGGGTCACAGGTGAAGTGCTGCAGGGCTGAGCCTCTCTACCAATGGCTGGCCTGGGTGGATGATTCCTTTGCAATGAAGCCTCAGCTGGCTTGTTAAAGAATATCAAGTCTTGCTGAAACCGGTTTGGCTCAGTGGATAGAGCGTTGACCTGCGGACTGAAGGGTCCTAGGTTTGATTCCGGTCGAGGGCATGTACCTTGGTTGTGGGCACATACCCAGTAGGGGGTGTGCAAGAGGCAGCTGATCAATGATTCTCTATCATCAATGTTTCTAACTCTCTATCCCTCTCTCTTCCTCTCTGTAAAAAATCAATAAAATTATTTTTTTAAAAAGAACATCAAGTCTTTGCACACAGGGGCCTCAGGAAAACAGAAGACTGGCTATGGCTGTCCTTCCATGTACGGTAGTGTCACATAGGAAGCATGGATGGTGCGTTTCGGAAGGCAGCTATCTGCTGGCAGCTGCTGGGAACTGTCTTTTTCTTCCTCTTCTGTGTCTCAAAAGCATCTGTTACTTAAGCCACATTAATTAAGACACTGGGTGAGCTGGCCAGCAGCTGTCTGCGCTGAGGCGAGTGCTTTATTCCTATTTCCCTGCAGCTGTCTGACTCAGGCCAACACAGTGAGCTCAGTCTGTGGCCAGAGCTGTCACTTCAGAACTTTATAGTTTCAGCAGCCTTTTCTCTGTCACTCTTCTCCACTGTGGGTGTGCTGCCAGCCCGGGTGGCCGTTTAAGGAGGGAGCGGCAGGGGAGAGGCCCCTGACCCTGCCTGGTCCCTGTGCTATCATCGCTCACTCGCTCACTGGATGGCTTGGGGCAGCTCTGTGTGGTGGGAGAGCTAGCAATCAGACAGAGATGCTCTAATCTCTGGTCTGGCGCCAGTGGTGTGTGTCCATTTGGGTATACCTTAACTTTCCAGGCAGTTTCCTCACGGGTAAGGCAGTCAGAGTAGTTGTGGGGACTAAATGACAAGTATTTGCACAGTGCCTGGCATGTGTGGAATAGGTGGCTGCTATTATTATTTATGGTGACACCATCAGTGCTATTCAGTTTGTTGGTATTGGTGCATTCATATACCACCTCCTGAGACTTGCACAATGTCCTGGCCACACCAAGGCAGGCCAGGCCCCCTCTGAAGTTAGGGAGGCCAGAGCAGGAAGCCACAGGACACAAATTCTCCATCTCTGGACACTGGGCAAACGTTACTCAGTAAGCCAGTCAGGGATGTGCTTATGGCACCAAAACAGGAGCATTCAACAAACTGTTTGGATATTTTTTTTTAATTGTGGTCATCTGAGAAAATGAACAGCTATTGGCTTTTCTTATACTTGTGTTATAGTTTTTAATTGTTTCTATATTTATAAGAGGTGAGGAGGCTCTCTACCTATCTCAGTGTGGCCCTAGATATCAGGAAAACGTGGGAGGAAGAGCACAGGCTTAGCACCGGATAAGATGCAGCTTGTCACTAGCTCTACTGCTCGCTACTTAAAGGGCTTTAGGAAAGCCATTTAGTCCCACAGAGCCTCCTTATCCTCATTCACAAAATGATCATCTTCCCTCCCATGGTTTTATCAGGCTTACCATGAGCGACTGTAAGTACTTAGTAAACTGTTTCTTTCCTCCTGGTACTCTCATCTGCCATCCTTCCAAATGATTCTAGCTAATAATAGTTAATCAATACCACGACTGAAGGTTTAACACGTGGCAAATCAGGTACCGTAGGAAGCTCTTTACCTGCGTGGTATCATTCCAGGGATCTTCAAACTACGGCCCGCGGGCCACATGCAGCCCCCAGGGGAGTCTGATCCGGCCCGCCAGGTTTTTTGGGCAGTGAGCGCAGCCGAGGTGTTACAGTAGGAATTAGTAGTTCATATAGTCTGGCCCTCCAGCTCTCTGAGGGACCGTGATCTGGCCCCCACTTTAAAAAGTTTGAAGACCCCTGATTTAGACCATCGAGGGAACTACTGTTTTTAAACATCCCCATTTTATAGGTGAAAAGCTATGGGATAAAGAAGTTAGAAAATTGCAGAAACCAGTTTGGCTCCGTGGTAGAGCGTCGGTCTGCGGACTGAAAGATCCCGGTTCGATTCCGGTTAAGGGCATGTACATTGGTTACGGGCACATCCCCAGTAGGGGGTGTGCAGGAGGCAGCTGGTTGATGTTTCTCTCTCATCGACGTTTCTAGCTCTCTATCTTTCTCCTTTCCTCTCTGTAAAAAATCAATAAAAATTAAGTTAGAAATCTTGCGCAAGTAAGGGGCAGAGCTGGGATTTGAACCCAGACAGACTGATATCTGCGCCTTGTTCTCAGACACTATGCTCTGCTCCCACTTCCCTACCGTGTGCCTTTATCTAGTCCGGCCCAGAATCCTTTCTAGTTTCTTCTCACAGAAGCACTTGCTACCACCAACCCTGCCCTCTTCTCTGGCAAGAGTGGGACTCACATACTCCACTGGCACAGGCGTATGTGTATGTGTTTCCACCTTTAAGCCATGTGCCGTGGCGTCCATCTGGACAGCTGGGTTCCAGCAGATGCTGAGTGACCATCTGCTGAAGGCTTCCAGTATCCGCTCTCTGCTACTGGACGCTACAGAACCTGTCTTACTGAGTCCTTTCAGAGGGAAGTTCATTTTTCAGGTTTTATCCAGTGTTGTTGGGCATCCCAGAATCATCGTTTCTGTAAAGAATCCTTGCCTTGTGTTACCTGAAACCTCATTTTCCCAGAGATGCCTGCTCCTACATCAGAGGGCAACTGAATAGTGCTCAGATTTCACTTGCTCCCCTGTGACAGTCATTCATTTTCAGTAAGTGACTGGTCTTCCAACTTGAAAGGAATTTGATGGGCTCTTAGAGGCCAATTAAATCCTTAGAATACGTGCCTGTTTAAATTAACAGAATTCTCTATTAATCGATAGCTGCTCTGTCCAGCCAGGATAGCTTGGTGGTTGAATGTTGACCCATGAGCCAGAAGGTCACGGTGAGATTCCTGCTTGGGACACATGTCCGGGGTTGAGGGCTCGATACCCAGTAGGGGGCATACAGGAAGCAGATTCTCTCATTATTGATGTTTCTCTCTTTAAAAATCAATGAAAACATGTTTTTTTTAAAAATAGCTGCTTTTAATTCATCCCCTACAGCCCTGTGGTTCACCAAATCACCCAAGAGCTAGCCCCTGGTGGGTCTAAGGCCTGGAGAGTCATATCAGACCAGTCTATGTTTCCTAGAGCACAGCTCCTTGAGTTAGTATTTGTTTGCAAGTATGTATATAAATTTATTTTTGTGAGAAGCAATATTTATTCCCTGTTGTTAGCATATTAAATGTTATTTTATCCCTTTTTATCATCATTTATTCAGCTAACAAATAAGTATTTATTAATTGCTTTCTGGGTACAAAACAATGGCTTGGTCCTCATGGTGTTTTAAGATCTCACGGGCCTTTATTCCTCCTCTTGATTTGATATATGGAGGGTGGGGTTTAATCAACATTACACTCATTCCATCTGCCAGGTCTGCAATGCAGCCTTAACTGGTCAGGAGCCCACAGTGGTCGCTGGGGCTCCCACGGCTGCTACTTTTGCTCATTAAGTTCTCCAAGAGAGAGTTCAACAAGTCCTCCACCGTGGGCTCCAGGCCAACACATTACAGTTAATTCGGTAACACAATTACCGAACTAAGATATGTCATTACCATTTCATTCTCTCCATAAACTGTGCTAATTATGTATCTTTCCTGAACAGTGATTTTTCAAATCAACTTTAATGGCACTTTATAAAGTACAGTCAAATTTACCTTTGTTCTAATATAGTTACATTTGCCTTATGGTTTTATTGAGAATCTCTATATATTTTCATTGCTTTTAAATATAAATATATATTCATATATATACATATTCATATGTGTACATATACATATACATATAATTTATTTGAGAGGAAGGGAGAGGGAGAGAGAGATAAAAACATCAATGATGAGAGAGAATCACTGATCAACTGCCTTCTGCACACCCCACATTGGGGATCAAGCCCACAACCCGGGCATGTGCCCTGCCCAGGAATCGAACCGCCCTGCCCAGGAATCAAACCATGATCTCCTGGTTCATAGATCAATGCTCAACCACAGAGCCACACCAGCCAGGCTCATTGCTTTCTTTTTCACTGGCTCACATTTGCCCCAAATTTAGATGTGGTAATCCTGCCAAATATTCCTCACTCCTAACATCATTTTGGATAGAACTATTCAACAGTCCCTTGCTTTCTTCTGACTTCCATTCATGTATTCATTCACTAAACAAATACCTATTTTTTGCTCAGGCTGTCATAACAAAATACCATAGACCTGGCGCTTAAATGGCAGAAGTTTATTTTCTTAAAGTTCTTGAGGCGGAGAAGAACCCTCAGGCCCCACGTGGCCCATCTCTAAGGCTTCCATCAGAGGGAGGGTGGTCAGCTTTGCTCCGTTTATTCATTCAAATATTACTCTCACCCGGAAACATCCTCACTGACACACCCAAAGGATCTGACAAAAAGTCTGAGCGCTCTGTGGCCCAGGAAAGGCGACATGCAAAATTAATCACCACAGCAGTATGGGAATTACACATACGATTTCAACAGTTTATGCCCTTGGAAAGCCTACAGCTTAGTATCAGCTAGAAACCAGAGACAAGGTAGAGGGGAGACAGCTGCTGTGATAGAGGCACAGGAAAGCGTTCAGGGAGAGGAAAGAGAGAGTCTACTCATTCTGTCTTGGTAGATCGAAGGAGGGTTTTTGTGAGGGCTGCCGTCTGAACAGCCTTGACTATAAGCAGAACGTGGATGGCTAGCTGCTGCTAAGAGAGGAGGGAACTATGAATTGGAAGTACAAGATGAACAGGGGAGTGAAGATAACAGCATAATTGGCATAACCAGTACTAGCCTGGGATGTGTGGGATATTAGTCTGTTGAGTAAAAAAAAATCATTGAAAACAAGTTAAATCTTTAAAGCAGTGCCAAGGCGGGGGAAGGGGTGTTTGGCACTCATATCACACAGCAAAACTTCGCACCATCCTCTCTCATGACTTCTCTCCCAAACCTCCCACCTGCGTGGCCATGCATGGCAGCAGTTCCTGCTCTATCCCCTGTAGTCTAAGACTCCAAACATCCCCCAACCCAGCCTGTGCACCTGTGTTTCCTCTGCCTTTTTTACTTATCATTTTTTTAAAATATATTTTATTGATATTTATTTATTTATTTATTTATTTATTTATTTTTTACAGAAAGAAAGGGAGAGGAATAGAGAGTTAGAAACATCGATGAGAGAGAAACATTGATCGGCTGCCTCCTGCACACCCCCTACTGGGGATGTGCCACAACCAAGGTACATGCCCTTGATGGGAATCAAACCTGAGACCCTTCAGTCTGCAGGCCAACACTCTATCCACTGAGCCAAACTGGTTAGGGCTACTTATCATTTTTCTTCCATCAGTAGCTCTCTGTTCTTTCTAATACAAACCCATCTAACTTAGCTTCTCATGTCTGTCCCTCATCCATTGCCTAGGGCCCAACTAGACAATTCCAACGCCTGTGGGCAAGAGAGAATATCCTTATGTTCATAATGTTACCGCTGACATTTGAAAAATACCAAGTATGCTTGTTTATTTTTCCATTGAAAGCAGAAAAATCAATAAATCACTTGATGTGAACAGATAATATAGACTATGAAAGAATGCAGTGGGAAATGAGGGTGGAAAGGTAACAGTTAATGAGAATTTCCTATGTGCCATGCAGTATTTAGGTCTGAAGGTCATGCTGGGTAGGCTGACCTTGACTCCACAGTCCTTGGGAGCCATAGAAGACTAATGATCATGAAACTAACATGTTCATATTATTCTTTAAGCTCTAGCGATTAGACTAATGCATGTAAAATATACTGGATGGAGGCAGAGATAAGAGGAAGGCATAGCAATAAGGAAGCTGGAAAGAGCTCAGCACATATTTTTCAGGCTTTAGGGAGGTTAGTGAAGACCATTTTAATATAAGGTATTAAAGGATACTCAGAGATTGGGATGGAACTTGACCTGAAAATCCTCAGGCTCTAAGACACCTCTGGGGATGGGGGCTCTCTCTTCATCTTTCTTTCATGGTCTTTCTCCCTCCCCCTACTTTTTGTGTCTGGCCCACTGTCCTCTTGGGCTCAAAGATTCATCCTCGCCTCCATAACCCAGAAGGAGCTTCTCAAGAAGATTCATTTCATTAACTCAGTCCTACAGGCGTCCCCAGCCAGCAGCCCCAGTGCAGAAAGAAGATCCGGTCAGTCCTTCATAGACTGAGTGGGCTGTCGGCTGGGCAAGCGCAGAAAAGGGAGTGGACACATCAGGCAGCGTGATTCATACTATTGGTGGTGTGTTTGGAGAGGAGGGGATATCTTCTATCTTAGGCCAAAAAATAATTTAATTAAGTACCATTCTTCACTATGCCATTGCTGGCACTATAACCTTGACCGAGTCACTTATCTTCTCTCTGCTTAGCTCCTTCATCATTCAAATGGAGATAAAAGTAACAGCGCCTTAGAATCTAGCATTCTTCAGGATTCCTAGTCACATTTGGTTAACATGAGGTTTCACTCCTACACCATTTCTGGTTAACTAAGAATAAACAATACCTTATATGTGTAATTACAATTTTCAAGTCAAGTTCATAATCATTTGATTTGATCCTTACGGGAACCCTTTAAGTTAGGCAAGATAGATATATCATTACCTCTATTCTCTGCAACCAGAGAGGTTACAGGACTTATTCAAGGTCACGAAGATACTGAACAGCAGTGCCAGGACTTGAGTTCTCATCTTTAAACCCCAAATCCAATATGTTCTCCTCTCATTGTCTCCCCAGGATTGCGTTACTTGGTCCCAAAAAGCTATTGTTTATTTTAGATCGCTGTAGCTATAAAAACAAACTATGTCTACCTGCTCTTTCTACCCATCTTATGTCTTCTTTCCTATGCCTTCCCTGCCCTTCTGTCTTTCTAATTTATGACAGAAGTCTCTGTGTGGCTTTTGGTAATGAAGGGTTTGGTGACAGGAGTCCCAATTCCCTTGGCACTGACCCCTGATTCCTAAATTGCAGGCACACACTCCATCTCAGTCACGACTCTCACCTCGGCTGGGAACATCGGGGAGGATGGAATCCTGAGCTGCACTTTCGAACCTGACATCAGGCTCTCTGACATCGTGATTCAGTGGCTAAAGGAAGGTGTCATGGGCTTGGTCCACGAGTTCAAAGAAGGCAAAGATGACCTGTCAGACCAGAATGAGATGTTCAGAGGCCGGACAGCGGTGTTTGCTGACCAAGTGAGAGTTGGCAATGCTTCTCTGAGGCTGAAAAATGTGCAACTCACAGATGCTGGCACCTATACCTGTTACATCATCACTTCCAAAGGCAGGGGGAATGCTAACCTTGAGTATAAAACTGGAGGTAAGTTATTTTTAGGCAGAGAGAAAGAGAGGGCCAAAAGCTATTTGAGGCTAAAGAGCGGTTAGCTGATGAAACATAATGCTTTTACGTTCATGAGTGATTAATATCAGACAAAACCCTCCAAGTCTGTTAGCAACCATCATTGCTGTCCAAGGCCCACACCAACTCCAAAAGTAGCCCATTATATTAGGTCTTAAAATCTTTTGTTCTGAACCCTAGCTTCTTCTGAATTTCCACATATATTATTTAAATAATATATTGTAGCCGGGACCGGTTTGGCTCAGTGGATAGAGCATCTGCCTGCGGACTGAAAGGTCCCAGGTTCGATTCCGGGCAAGGGCATGTACCTTGGTTGCGGGCACGTCCCCAGTAGGGGCTGTGCAAGAGGCAGCTGATCGATGATTCTCTCTCATCGATGTTTCTAACTCTCTATCCCTCTCTCTTCCTCTCTGTGAAAAATCAATTAAAAATATATTTTTTTAAAAAATAAAATAAAATAAAATAATATATTGTAGTGACAGTGGTAGAGACTGTTTCTTCCTTCTCTCTCTCCCTCCCCTAACTATTTTCTCCAGGTAGCAAAAAGATATAAAGTTCAGGAAGGAACACCTAATTTCTCTAATGGATAAACTTTTTTTGTAATCGCCAGAACTCCTCTCACTTGGAGAATTTGCCTGTTGTAACAATGAAACCTAGAACTTATGTCTGTGAAGTTTGTGATATGGCCAGAATTGTATGATGTACAATAATATCATGAGCAGATTATTGTTTGCATCTACAGTACAATGGGCCATACACAGAGAGCCCACTGGGGACGTGAAGTTTTGAGCCACCTCAATGATAGAAATCCCGGGGTATTTAAGACCTAGTACTTCAAAGGCTATATTGTCTTCTCTTTCTGACCTTGACATCAGCCCTTTCTGACCTTCAACCCTGCAGCCTTCAGCATCCCAGAGATGGATGTGGACTATAATGCCAGCTCAGAGAGCTTTCGATGTGAGGCTCCCCGGTGGTTCCCCCAGCCCACAGTGGTCTGGACATCCCAAGTTGACCGAAGAACCAACTTCTCAGAAGTCTCCAATACCAGCTTTGAGCTGGATTCGGAGAATGTGACCATGAAGGTTATCTCTGTACTCTACAATGTCACCATCAACAACACATACTCCTGTATGATTGAGAACAGCATCGCCAAAGCCACAGGGGATATCAAAGTGACAGGTGGGTCCCTTCATGCTTTTCGTATGGGTTTATTGGGGTGAGAATTAAATTAAAATATAATTTCTATAACTGATATATCATGTATGAGGGCACAGAAAGCTCTGGAGTTCTCCTCACGGAGACCTAGATCAACATTCCAGTTGGGATGACACTACATAAGAAGACTAATACAAAACAATATTTATGGCATAATAGGTCAAAGATGGCAACTAAGCTTCCTCTCATAAATCTTCTGACTGCTTAGAGAGCGGTGTTTAGGGTTCTGAGGCCCTAACTCAGCAGGACTGCTTTGGTGAAGCAGTGGAATGTGATGATTACTTGACATCTGATATATTCAGCTAGTGAGCTATATGCCAAGTCCCCCAACAATGGTTTGGTTCTAGCCTGCCTTTGAAAAGGCTTTCGATCTGAAGACGAAAGGTCTTAGAGTCTGCCTTAGTCTTATTCAGCCCTTCTCTTCTTGGTCAGCTCATGTTCCCACTAACGTGACTAGGATTACCTGACAGCTCTAGTTTGAACTGGCCTCCCAGGCTGAGAAGACCCAGACCCAAGGAGCCCAGCACTGGGGTCTCCCTTCAGTGCTTTAGTGCATACAAAACCTAGGGATGAGCTGGCATCGAAGAAATGCACAGACCGAATTATAACTTTTAAAACCATCCCTCTTGAGGCTAAATTAAATTCAATTTGAGTGAGTTGTAGGAATTCTTTTGCATCCTGGATAGGAAACATTTATCAGACATATGATTTGCAAATATTTTATCTCATTCCATAGGTTTTCATAGGTATACCTTATTTACTTTACAATAGTTTTATTGATTTTTGAGAGAGAGAGAGGGAGGGAGAGGGAGAGCAACATCGATAGGATGCCTCCTGTATCCATCTGACTGGGAATCGAACCTGCAACCTGGGTATGTGCCCTGACTGGGTATTAAACCGGTCACCTTTCAGTGTATGGGACAATGCTCAACCAACTGAGCCACACCATCCAGGGCAAAAGAATGGTTTTGATAGAACAGGAAGGCATGAAGTCAGGAGCCTATGTCGATGTCCAAAGGAGAAATTATGAGGGTCTTAATGGGGACAGTGGCAATGGGAAAGAAAAGGGAAGAATCAAAAGCTAGCAAAGAAAATAATCTACAGGCCTTAGAGACACAAATGTGAAGGAGAAGAGAAAGAGCAAGTCAAATGGGCGTGATACTTCTACCCTGTGTGCTTAGGAGGTTAATAACACTGCCAACAAACAATTAAAATACAGAAGCAACAGTTTAGAAAAAAAAGATAAGGGTTTTAGAGATGTTGAGTTAAAAGTTCCCATTGTTTTCTGGGTTAGCACCTGACCCAGCAAATGAGGGGTTTTGGGAGAACGGTCCATCCCTATTCCACATACTTCCCTTCATGAGAAGAGATGCCCACCAATCTCACCCTTCTCGCCTCTCTGTCCGCCCCTCTTTCATGCCTCATCAGAGAAGCACAAGTTACTCATTTATCTGATGCGTAAGTTTATTAAAAGAAGCTAGATTTGAGAGGCTCAGCTCCTTCTTTTTTCTTATCTCTCTAGCCACCCTCAGGAAGTATCATTTCTACTCTGCTCTCCCCAGCCATCCATTTTTTACTTGTGCGATCCGCTTGGCGGGGGAAGCCTGCCCAGGGCTGGTGCTGCCTGTCCCGGAGATGCCAGGGCTGCAGCTCCCTTCTGAGCAGACAAAGCTCCATCTGGTATCAGACTGATTAGCAATCAAAGTGATATTTTGGTCTCCCAATTGCCTCACTCTTTTTGTCCCACTCTTTAACTGACTCAGAACTCAGCTGTAAGAAGGGCCATTGCTTATTGGGCTCCTTTGAACCCCAACAGTAGGTGTTCAAACATTTACTCATTAACTATGTTTTTAACTGACCCAGTAGCAACTGTGAATCCCGATGTAAAACTCGACCAAATTCAGAATAAGGATATGGATTTGGAAATGATCAACTTAATGGAAGTAATATTTATGAATTGGGCTAGAGCAGGATTGCCGTTGTTTTTACAGCTAATACTTATTGAGAACTTACGTATGTGCCAGGTACGTCCCACGTTCTTTAATGTATTAACTCATTAATCCTCCTAAGAAATAGGTTATTATTATTTTAGTCCTCCTTTATAGACGAAGAAATGGAAACACACATACATTAACTAAAGTCACACAGCTAGTAAGAGCCAAAACGAACTAAATGAGAGTGGACTGTCGAGGGAAAAAAACAGAGTAATTTAATTTCTTCACTTCTCTTTCCCACTTCAAAATGAGAACAATACTTTCTCATCACTTTGCAATGATGTCAAGAAAGCGAGCATCCCAGAACCTGTAAAGGTCACTGCCGAGAGGGGGAAAAAATGTGTCTGAAACCAAGGACTGGCCATGGCTATTTGTACAGCCCATTCTTTATTTGGTCACCAATTATTATCTCTTTATTGGTATCATTTTTCATTGGGCTGCGTGCTGACTGGAGTGAACCATGGAATAGAGCTTGCTTTGAAGAAAGGAAAAATGGATAGTGGGGTACAAAGTTGCCCCCCAGTTGGGAACGGGTTGTATTAGGAACTTGCTGTGCTCGCTTCGGCAGCACATATACTAAAATAGGAACTTGCTGTTTGCCAGTACTTTTCCTTGCTAACCAGCCACGTGAAGAAGGTATGCAGCTTCCCCTCTCTGACCCTGAACTTGTTCTCTCCCTTTACAGACTCTGAGATCAAAAGGCGGAGTCACCTAGAGCTGCTGGACTCGAAGGCCTCGCTGTGTGGCCCTTCTTTCTTTGCCATCGGCTGGGTACTCCTACCTCTCTCCTCTCACCTGGTCCTAAAATAACGTGCCTTGGCCACACAGAAACATGCAATGTCATTAGTACAGCAGGTGAGATGAGTCCCGAATGGTATGGGAGGGTCCATTGTGTGTGTGCTTGTGTTCCTAACAAGATCAAGCTGCTCCAGCATCATCTCTGAGGATGATCCCCTCCCTGAAGGAGAGACTCAAGCCAGCTCCTTTCCCTGAGCAACCGAGGGTACCATGTGGCCTTGATAGAACATCATCAAAATACAGAAAGTGAGGCCACCCCTGAATAAGACATACACTCAATCCATGGCAGGAAGAGGTTCTGTTCTCAATAAGTGTTTGCTGAATGGTTGTAATGGTATCCTGTTGCTGTTATTTTTTTCAGAATCCCAGGAATCCGCAGAATGATTTCACCGCAAGATATGACCTAGTTTTCTATTTCTTGGGGGAAATGAATTCATGCCTAAAAGCCTGGAGTGAACATACAAAGATCAAGAAGCAAAAAGAAGCCAAAGGCAACCCACTGAAGACTCCAATATGAACAAGATAAATCTATCTTCAAAGACATGTATTCAAAGTTGGGAAAATAATTCATCTGAACTTGAGAAGTGTGTTAAGACTGCTAAGTAAAATGCATGTGGAGACAAGTGTACCCCCTCCCCCAATATCTCAGGGACCTCCCCTTACCCACCCCCATTTGGGGAGTGAGAGGGTGGGCTGCTCTCCTCCTCGTCTCTGGATCTTCCGTTACCCTGCTGTAACGTCGCTCCCAGAAAGTTTCCGGTGCAGAATGCCCACCTTAAACTTCTGTGGAAACAGCAGGAAGCAACTAATCAGCTGCCACTTCACAACAGAGGTGGCTGCATCCTGGAGCTGGGTCAAATGAGTCGCTTGTCACTAGGATGCTTCCAGACGTGCCCTGGCACCTCGTCCCATCTGACAAACGCAGAAGGACTATGGGACGTGGCTGTCATTTTAACGTCCAAGTCGTAGTTGGGTGACATTTTCTAAATGATCTGAGTACCTTCTTTTCAAAAACAAACACGCCCCATTCCTTCTCAGGTGGCTTTAGCCTTAGGTGGGCTCAGAAGGGCCTCCCATCTAGATGACCACATGGGTGTTGAGTCCCCACTAGGTCACAGGCTTGTGCTTTCCAGCCTGCGTAGCCTGCAAGGACCTCAGGTCTCAGCAGCATCTAGAGCCGTGAAACTCACTCAAGCGGACTCATTCTGCAAACACCCGGGGACATTGAGAAATGTTTGGAGAATTTAGCTGTCAGGTTTTTGAGGGGAGGGGCGCTACTGGCATCTAGTGAATAGAGTTCAGCACCCTACGATGCACAGGCCATCCACCCACGACAAAGCATTATCCAGCCCAGAATGTCACTCATGCTGAGGTTAAGAAACCCTGACTCGGAATAGGAAAGGTTCTTAAAAATAGACATTAGCCTGTGTGGTGTAGGCTGATGTCTCAGACCAGAGAGCCAGAACTCAGTTTGGGGCAACCAGGACTTTCTGATGGATTATCTGCAGCTGTTGAGCTTCTGAGTTCCTTTCCCTTAAGTTTTCTCTACCAATTAAGTTATGTGAGAGAGCAGCTTGAGTTCCACCTCAAGTTCTCCCGCTCTGAATTTAGATCTCAGAACCCTGCCTCGTCACATTTAAGTTAAGACGATAAAAACGTGTGCCTTCCTTGAAGCGCACAGAGAAATCTGAAAGCAGGGACCATAAACTTTCGAAGGGAGGCCCTGAGGAACGAGGCTTTGACAGGAAAGAATATTTTGTCTCCAGCCCCCTGCCCACACCTTGCACGTGTTGACTACTGCCTCCCCGGCACTTGGGGCCACCACGACTGTATTACGTTTTGTTATAGGAAACTTGATTGTATAGTTCTGATCACTCATGAGAATGATTAAATAGACATTTCCTATACTGTTGCCTGTCTGGTTTGTCCAAGAAAGTGAGCGTAAGGGAAGATGAATAAAAAGTCATAGATCAGGTTCTAAAGCTTAGTGCCACGCTTATGACAGGCGTTCAGGGAATGTCTGTTGAGTGAATGGATAAATGAATGGGAGGACACGAGAGGGGCCTGTGAGCATGGCCAGGTCACTGGGTCTAGTTTCTTAAAGAAACTCCATGAGGCTCACCAACTTGGCATGTCTCCATCTAGGAAAATAAGTGCTGACAGTGGGCTTGACACACATAAGTGTGGAAGGGTATATGTTGGTGGACAAACCCAGTGCTCGAGTGTCAACAAAATCTGGCTTCGACTACTCGGGAATTTCAAATTCTCAAATCTCCGAAGAAAAAACTCAAAATCATCATTCCCGGGCTTTTCACTTTTCAGATGAAGACCCAGAGGGGAAGTGTGGGTAACTGACTATCTCCAGGTTCTATAGCTTGCCCAAAACCACACTGGTGGTTGGTGGAGGAGTAAAATCTATAGAAAATGTAATTTTCGGATTCCCATAGGCCCTTTGCACAAAGGAAATATTGTGAAACCAAATCAAGAAAGCAGACTGTGAAAGCATAACATGCTCAGCCCCGCCCAGTACAGCTCAGGTTGTATGAGATTTAACAGCACAGTGACTTCAAGACACTGTGTGTGACTTCAAAATCACATACATAATTCCCAACCTCCCTCCAGCTGGTGAAGTCTCCACACATCCACTGGCAGCTCTAATCCAGACTGTCTCACTATGTGCCTGCGCTCCTTGCTCCTTTTGACCTTGTCTTACATCCCCTTTCACATCAGCATCTCCAGGAGTTTCAGTATGGCAGCCAGGAGAGAAAATGAACAGTCTCAAAAACAGGACCTTAGGTGTGTTCTCTTTTCTATCTACCCTCAAGCAAAAATTCTTTCCCCCACGAAGCTGTCTCTGAGCGGTCCTTCATTGGTACATGCAATTTAGCACAAAATCACACACTGTCTTGTTGACGGTCCCTGTCAGCTGTCTACTTGGACTCCTTTGAAGATGATGACAAAATAGGTCTGGGAGCTCAGGCCGTCCTCGGAAGTTGCTCTTAAAAGAGGGCCAGGCAGATATGCCCAGGAAGCCTTGTTTGCTGATGTGTCTGCTGGGCCACAGCAGTTAAGTCAGAGCCTGGAAGAGGGGTCTGTGGTTATCACTACAGGAGGCCCTGTGTCTGCGGAAAAGCACGGCTCCCCCAGATAATGATACACCTGTGTCTTCTCAAAGTCAAAAGTTGACCTTCAGCATTATCTTATCTCTTCAGTCCAAATCGAATTGCCTGGCCTAAGAAGTATTTTTAGCATGTTCAATGATAAGGTCCCTAACCCAAATCTCTAAATAAGACTTTAAATGAGAGCTTTATGGGTATCTTGGTCCTCTATCCCTCCTTCTTTAGAACAAGACAAAAGCGGTGCTCAGTTCATCTAGTCTGTGAGCAATAGCAGACTGAGACTATTTTCTTTGTCTTTGCCGCCCATGTTTGCAGTTTTCAAATTTTATTTGTAACCATTCATGTGCTATTTTAGAGACAACTATTTAGGTTTTGACAGATAAAATTCCAGGACCTTATGTATTTAATACAACTTTGATGAGATGGTTCAAGTAGCCATACATGACTCAAGTGGTAGGTCCAGGTCCCATCACACTGAGGTAGGGGAGGATGGAAGTGTGACAGGGTGACAGCACGGAGAGAGCAGTTTCTATTGAGAGGCAGTAGGTACTCCCAGCAGAAAAGCCAAGTCACAGCCTGCTAAGTGACTATTGTCATCAGTTCCTCTCAATGTTCCTTTTACCCATCTTCTCCTCTGTGACCCAATCAACCTCCTGTAGGCCCTGAGTACTCTCAGTGTTTCTACCATTCTTTCCTTCAAACTCTGCCCTCCTCCCAATAAGAACTGCCCCCTAGCATCTAGCTACACATGAGACGGTAATTTATTAACTACCTTTTTCATTAGCTTAATGTATGGCCCTCCCATAGAGGCAAACCTTTATTTCACGGAAATGAAGTGAAAATATCATATAAAAACATCAAACCAGTGAGAGGTACTTGGCGTATCAGAGTGTAAACCTGTGATTCTCAGCGAGGGAGACCAAAATATAGGACAAAATAAGAAAAGAACAGTGAATGATCAGAAGGGGCTTATCAGTTCAATCGATAGAGCCTTGTAAAAACTTACACTGATGTAAATTCAGATATTACTATTCTCTCTTAATATAATGAACAGAGAGTAACACAAACACAATCAGGATAGAGGTACACGTGTCAAAAATGCCATTCTCTCCCCGCCTCATCCGCTTAGGAGCCAGAGTATTGTCCTGTCCTCTGTTCTGAGGGCCAGGTCTGAGTGTACTGAAGAGGGTTCCTGCTCTGGGCAAACGTTCTATTGCAGGCCCTGTCCCCATAGGGCCTGCCTCAATATGACCATTAAAGAGAGAGTTCATAAAAAAGCAGGTATTACATTGCCTAGCTGTAACAGTTTGTTAAGATTGTCATAACAAGATACCATAGATTGGGTGACTTAAGCAACAGAAATTCATTTCCCCATGTTCTGGGACTGGAGAGCCAAGACCCAAGTGTCGGTAGGTTTGGTTTCTCCTGAGGCCTCTCTTCTCAGCTTGCAGATGGCCACCTGCTTGTTGTGTCCTCACACGGCCTTTTCCTTGTGCGCAGGCATTCCTGGCATCCCTCTCCTCATAAGGATACCAGTCATGGTAGATTAGGGTCCACCCATATTACTTCACTTAACCCTAATTACGGCTTCAAAAGCCCTCTCTCCACATACAGTCACATTCTGAGGTATACTTCGGGTTAGGACTCAGCATACAAATTTTGGGGGACACAGTTCAGTTCATAATACTGGCAAATATCAAGGGATTAACGAAAATGAGCTATTTTTTAAATACATGGGATTGGGCAGGGCTAATGAATAGCAAGGCAACCATACAGAGAAGATGAACCACTTTGCTTTCTACCCGCTATTTGACCAAGAATGGTTAATGTTTCAACAGTTGGCACACGATGAAAACCTTGCTACCAATTCAAACCAGGTCAGAGGACACTAGAAAACCAGCGCAGGACGGCTCAGCAGGTAGATACTGTGAAGGGAACTGAATTGGCTAATGGCCTCCCAAACTGCAGGCTACTATTTTAAATGTTACGAAAAGACCACAGAGCGTGAAAATATAGAAAATAAAACCAATGTGGGTCCAACCTTCAAAGGAGGAGGGCTGAGGGATAGGGGCAGCTTGGCTCTGTGTGACTAAGCTAAATGCTGAGCAGTAAGTCTGCCTTTGGGCTGGAGGTAGATTACTATCTTTTCTGTCCTGGGGCTCTCAGGACAGAAAATAGCTCTTATTACTTTTTTTTCCTTCTCACTAAAATCCTCTTAGCAGTTCTTAAAGACTGAAAAAAATCTATGATTGGCCAAAGTCATGCAAGGAGGGGTGCAAACACGCTCACGTCTAGTGCTAAGATGCACACATAAAAGAGGGCCTTCGTGGGGGAAGCTTCCAAGCAGGGAGTGGGAGACATACTCTTAGAATCCCGTAGGCCCTGGGGAAAACGGTGACTAGGAACGGGCCAGAATGGATCCCTTCAAAGTAAAAGGCCCAGGTCAGGAAACTCAGGTGCCTGGATGAAAAGCAGTACTCCTGAGAGACAAGGTGTCATATTAAACCACTCAACAGAGTAGGAGTCTGAAGTCATGGGTTCTTGCCCCGCTTCTGCCAGTAACTTCTTGTGTGACCTTAGGCCATTGCCTTGGCCTAGCTGTGCCTCAATTTGCTCATACATCCATTCACCAAGTATTTATTTGGTGGCTCCAATTTTGGGCCAGGCATGCATCCAGATACCATGATACACAGAGAATTCAACGGACTTACTATTCTGAGTTGCGGCAAGCCAACACAGTCCAGACAAAGGTCTTTTCTAAGTCAACATTTTCATGATGAATCTTACAAGACGACGTGTTCATTAAGTATAAGAATGGAAGAGTCCTAAAAGGAAAAAAGAGAAAACGCGTATATAAAATTACAATGCCACATTGTAAAGAGCGCAACGGATGCCTTTTCTGATCCATTCTTTAATGCAACAGTAGGAGCACTCCACACGGCTGCTAATTTTAATCACGGGAATTATTGCCATCTGCACCACAAAACGCAGTCTATAAATATGCCATTTTCTTTATAGTATTACCCATTTAACAGTGTATATTTTATAGGAAAGATAAGTTTATATAAAAGATCGTGTAATCGCAAAGCGTTCATCCAAAATAATTTTTAAATAAACACATGAATATAATGTATCAGTTGCTTCCTAAAATATTTATTTCAAAAAGGTCATAATGAGCTTTATTACTTGACAAACTTTGAAAAAAAGGGATTAAGCCGAAACTGGTTTGGCTCAGTGGATAGAGTGTTGGCCTGCGGACTGAAGGGTCCCGGGTTTGATTCCGGTCAAGGGCATGTACTTTGGTTGAGGGCACATCCCCAGTAGGGGGTATACAAGAGGCAGCTGACGGATGATTCTCTCTCATTGATGTTTCTAACTCTCTATCCCTCTTTCTTCCTCTCTGTAAAAAATCAATAAAATATATTTTAAAAAGGAAAGAAAGAAAGGGATTCACAGAAAGAGATGAATCGAGTGCACAATAAAGTGTAAACAGTCTAAGAATATCTTTATGCCAAACCAACTAAGACTGGGGGCAGCTCCCTCACTACATCAACTGCAGATGGTCTGGGGTCATGGCAGGGGTTTGGTCTGGCAACGAGGAGTCAAGTGAAGAGACAAAGTGGGTGTTAGACAACCTCGGATCACACAGTGAAGAGTCTTTTCGGGAAGGGTACTAATAACGGAACTTACATCTCGCTTAGTTCCACTCTGACCCAGAAGAGCTACACAAGCAGAGCCCCGAAGTTCAGATCATTCTGCCCATTTCATCCTGCACCTTCTCAAAATTGAAGAGTTGCCCGTTTTTCACAAAATATCCGTTATAAGGGACTATTGATGCTTCTTAGGTCTCACAATTAAAATGATCTCATGGTCAAGAGAATTTATAGGTTAAAAAAAAAATCAAAGTACCTTCATGCAATGCAAGTTCTCCCTTCTCTGTCTCAGTTCAAAATAAATAAAACAGAAGTATGCAAGGTCCAAGCTTTTTTTTAATGACACAGCCTTTTATTGCAGCTACTGCCACGAGGTGGCACTAAAGACTCTGTGTTTTAGGAAATCAGACTCAAAATCAAAAGGCAAAAATTATCTTGCAATAAAGAATAAATGTCCCGGGTCCTCTGCCATTATGACCAGTTTCTTAGAAATTAACATGAATCTCAGTTTTTTCACTTATTAACCCTACTATGTTTCAGACACTGTGCCCAATGATAGGGATGCAGAAATAAAACACGGTTCCTTGTCCTTAAGAGTTCCCAGTGTGGAAGGGGTTGGGGGTTCTGTGAGGGGCAAGGGCAGAATCAGATAAGCAAGTATAAAACTGAAATACAGAGAGGAGGAGGTTTCTGAGAAGCAATCCCAAAATACACATCAGCTGGCCCCTCCTTCCTCACTCCCTCTCTCCCGCTAAGCCTCCTTTTGAGCATGTAGACGGGATCTCTCCTGGCCAGGCAGCCGAGAGCAAAGGAGGTTAAGGAGGCAGAAGGTCCAGGGAGCGGGTTCTGGTCTTGGGGATGCCAGCTTTGCCTTTGTACCCCAGCGCCTGGCACAGACTGGTGCTCAGTAAAGCCAGGAGGGAGGGAGGGAAGGAGGGAGGGAGGGAGGGAGGGAGGGAGGGAGGGAGGGAAGGTAAAGGAGCAAAGAAACACCTCTCCTAGTGAGAAGGAAAACCCTATTTTGTAACAAACTGCTGTTTGGAATTTTCTGCTCTTAGATGGCCTCTTATTCTAAAATGTTTGCTTTCTAGTCTGCTTTAGCCTGTTTGAATAATGATGAAGATAAACTTAGCTGTATGACCTTGTAGGGCAGAGACTAGATATGCCCACAATCTCCATGCCATGCCAGGTGCATTTTTTAATTGGATAGAACTGTATTGTTTTCAAGGCCAGCATTGAGATAACCACTACGTGCACATAGAGCTGGCTCTTTAGTAAAAAGGCAAGTTCTGCTTGTAGCCTTGCTTAGAGTTTGAATTCATTTTCTCTAAGCCCATCAGGCGATGAATAAAGTAAGTCTCTCCAAACTCCCCTCCTGCATTGTTTGATTGTTCGGGAACTCTGTAACACCAGGATGGGAGAGGACCTGGGCCGTGAGCACCTGGCACAGGCCTGGGCACGGAGCAAAGCCGCTCCCTTCCTGCCGCCTCCACTTGAGCCTGGGCTCCAGCACCTTCTGCCTCATCCCACTGGGAGCCGGCTCAGGGGTCCTCTCTGTACCCACGGGCCTGTGTCTGTTGTCCCTTTGGGGGCAAGGCCATCACACCAGGATGCAGACGTGCACTTAGGCTTCATCAGGAACTCCCTGTGTTTGGAGAACTGAGAGAAAGGCCTCCATTCTCCCAAACCCAGGACCACGCAAGCTTGCAAGGCCCAGGGCTGACCTTGAGCAGGGACTTCAAAGGGTTTTCACACTGAGTACTTTCTGCAAACAATGCCTTACCTGATGGCCATGACACACAACAGAGGGACACTAAGCTGCTTGGGGCAAAATGGTGCATGTGGAGGGCGCCTGCGAGAGGGCACCAGAGTCCCCTTTCCCCTGTAGCTCTGGGTCCCGGGGAGATGGCACAGCCAGCCCCACTCCCTTCCTGCCGCTTCCACTCGAGCCTGGGCTCCAGCACCTTCTGCCTCATCCCATTGGGAGCTGGCTCAAAGGCTGTCTCCATATCCGCAGGCCTGAGTCAGCTGCCCATTTGGAGGCAAGGGACTCCCTTATTTCTGAGTGGAGCTCATGGCTGGGTGTCCCTGCAGCGTATGGAGGAAACAGCAGAGGGCTCCAATCCTAGAGGCTGCATGCAGATACTGGCCGCCAGGTCCCAGCTTGGGCCCTGAAGGGGCCTCTGGTGATACAGCCACAGTTACACATGCACAGAGGGCCCCCGAGCCTCCTGGGTTTGTGAACATGGGGACCACACACGTCAGCGGCAGAGACCGACCTGGTTCCCAGTCCAGCTCTGCCCCATCCCAGCGGAGGGAAGCGCGCAGGCCTGGTTCTGACCTGTGGAATGGAAGGATGTGCTGGGGGCTCCCAGTGGGCACGGGCTGGGTGGCAGGGTGACCCTTATTTTCTGCAGTAACAGGACTGGCCAGCAGATGGAGATATCCTCTGCCACCTCCCAAGACAGGCCGCTGGGCTGGGCGGAAACCACACCTGGCTCCCCTTCAGAAGGGGCAAGGGGGAGCAGAAGGATGGCTTTGGGGCCAAGTGGGCACCCAGCTGCCCTGGGAGGCTGTTCTGCTACCACCCTGCAGACAGGTCCCCTCTGGTGGCCGCATGCGCAGGCTGAGCCCTCCAGGAGCTGATGTCTGCACAGACTATTCTCAGCATTTCCTCCAGGGGAGAGGGGAGGCGGGTGTGGGGCGGAGTGCCCACCTGGTGTCTGCACCCCTCTGCCTAATGGGTCAACCCCATCCCCACCGCCCCTCCCAGGCTGGTTTGAGGGCCTGGGGCTGCAGGCAGGACCTGGGGAACAGGTGACTGGCTGGGGCCCGGGTTCAGCAGGTCCCTGGGGCTGCAGGGGAGCGCTGAGGGTGCCATGTGCTGAATGGGGGCCCAGGGATGAGAGATGCTGCCACGGAGGCACCGAGGCAGGGCCAGGTCTCACAGAGCGAATGCAGGGAATCTGCTGGTTTGCAGACCCCGAATCAATTCATTTCAAGGTAAAACAAAATCGGCCAGGAGAGGCAGGCGGTGTGAGCCAGACGGGAAAATCCTGGCACTTTGTAGTCAAAGCCACAGACGGTGAGGGGAGGCGGGACCTTCTCCACGCAAAGCCCTCACCCCAGTGCAGCGGGACTCCCCAAGGTTCCCAGCTGGGAGGGACCGAGGGACAGAGAGCAGCCGCCCAGAGACTCTGGTGCCATGACAGACCCCTGTCCTCTGGGGGCAGAGGAGGGGGTGAGGGGAAGGGTGAAGCCCATCAGAGCAAATGGCCACAGGGTAAGGGGTCGCTTACCCAGAGATCACAGGTCAAGGAGACAGAGGCTCTGGGCGGCGGCGGGCTCCATTTCCAGCTCTGTCCTTTCACTGCTGTGTACCCTCGAAGCCAGATGGGCACGTGAACAAGGGGGTGGGGGCACGTGATCAGCCGGAAGTGCACAGGTGAACAGGGGGCGTGGCCACGTGGACAGCGGGCAGTGCTCACGTGAACACAGTGTGGGGCTATGTTAGGAAGGAGGAGGGGGCAACTGAAGACAAGCCATATTAACGTAAAAACCATGGAAATCTGTAAAGAATTTTTGTGAGTTTATTGAGCCACGCTGTCTATATATGCCGGGAAGCAGAACCTCAACGAATTGAGATAATGCTCCGGAGAATGGCGCGTTACATTTCTATTTATACATTGCAATCAAAGGAGGGACATAGGTGGGTTATGTGAAATTCGTTGGTGATGGATTAAGGAGGCGGGAGAAAGCAAAGCGGTGGGAAACCCCTGGGACTGGATAAAAAGTAAAATGATGGACACAAACTTAGGAGGGTGCAGGAACAATTAGCATGATAATGAAGGAATTTGAGGCATCTGTCCTGGCGCCCACATTAGGTTGTGCTCCATGGGTTCCAGAAAAAGGGAAGTTACAAGTTACCCAGACACTTCAAGGGTAAGTTACCATAGATGCAAAAAGACAGAGAGGCTCAGTTAAGGTAAAGGTTGACCTTGTCAGTGAACATACCGGCCTAGGATGTGGCTACCCACCATAACTGCGTTTAAAGTTTAATTTCAGACCATCCTTTGTGGTGACTTTAGGTCTCTGAGTTTGCGAGACCGCCAACGCAGGCCTCCCCTGAGCCTGTCAGGTCAGCACGTGGCCCCTTTCGTCCACAGCCATGTGAAGACAGGGGAGAGTGAAGGGATGGGGCCAGGAGACAAGGAGCACCGGGAGCCCCCAGAAGCTGACCGGGCAGAAAGGACCCTGCCCTGGAGCCCTCTGACAGAGTACAGCCCTAGACGCCCCGGTTTCAGATCCTGGCACCCAGATGGGGACAGCACTTGTTCCTGGTTTAGGCTGGTCTGTAGTCATCAGAGCAGCAGCCTCAGGAAATAAACCCCTCCTTTTGGGGGATTTATTTATTTTTTATTTCAGAGAGGAAGGAAGAGGGAGAGAGAAACATCAATGATGAGAGAGAACCATTGATTGGCTGCCTCCTGCAAGCCCCCCATTGGGGATCAAGCCCACAACCCAGGCATGTGCCTTTGACCGGAATCGAACCTGGGAACCTTTTAGTCCGCAGGCCAATGCTCTATCCACTGAGCCAAACCTGCTAGGTTTATAGGAAGTATTTATATGAATTAGCAATTCCATCAACTTCGATTTCTTTTTCTTTTGTAAAATTCAAGTAAAATTAAATTTAAAATTGTTTCCGAAATATGATTGTTGTTTTTTTTTTTAAAAGTACCTTTATCCATCTTTTCATTACCCATGCTTGTCTTCTTGTGTTTGCATATTAAGTTACCCAAAATGATGTTCACCGAATGTGATTGGTTATTATGGCTGGTGGGATTGGGGTTGTTTTTTCACTTCCATCTTTGGGATTTCAGCATGTTTTACTGAATTCTTTATAATGAATAGATACCAGTTTTTATTTTAATGTGATTTTTTTTTTCTTAAAAAAAAAATACGGGAAGAAAACACAGCAATGACATATTCATTCAACAAATGTTTATTGAACAACTAGAAAAAGACTGAAAGGGAGAATGTTGCCCAGCCAGGGTGGCTCAGTGGTTGACCTAAGAACCAAGAGGTCACGGTTCGATTCTGGGTCAGGCGCATGCCTTCTCTCCTTTGCTTCCTTAGCCTCCACCCATTCTTCAGAGCTCAGTTTCGAGACATCATTTTCTCTAGGAGTTCTCCATCAACCAAGTCTGTATTAGGCGCCCCTCTATGTGGTACTGATGGTGCTCTGTGATAACCTCTACTAATTCCTTAACATTGTACATTTCTTTTTGTCAAAAATATATTTTAATTGATTTCAGAGAGTAAGGGAGAGGAAGAGAGGGATAAAAACATCAATGATGAGAGATAATCATTGATCAGCTGCCTCCTGCACGCCCCCTACTGGGGATGGAGATGGAGCCTGCAATCCAGGCATACCGTACATTATACACAATAAATAAAAACACTTGCTACTATAATGTAGCATAAACTTGAAAGTGAAAAAGTATATGTAAAGAGCTATTGGAGTTCAAATCTGAGGCCTTGAAGTAACAGGGAAAGACAGACTTGACTCAGAAGGAAGGGGAGGTTTAAATAAAGATGAACAATTTCTGCAGGGGGGAAAAAAGGCCAAGAAGTGTGCTTAGCAATGTTCAGGGAATAAGTTACAGGCCAGTTTTATGGATCTATTATATCCAGATTTTGTCCTTTGGAGATAAGGAGCCACTGACGCTTTTAGAATAAAGGCTGACCACGTACCATATGTTTACAATTAATTTGGAAAAGCTGTGTAGGATTGCTTGGGGGAAAAAGCAGAGGGGAGGGATAATTCGGAGACTATCGTGATACCTGAGGTCAGGATGATCGGGTCCTAAAAGTCTACACAGTACGGGGTTGGCAGTGAGGATGGAAAGAAATCGGTACCTGCCTGGATATGGAAAACGATCAAGGAGGCCAAGAGCACTATAAGGTTTCAAGCTGGAGGGAAGGGAGAATGCTCTTATCCCTGAGAGAATAAAATTCAGGAAGCACAGTTTAGTGAGCAGAAAAGTTCCCTGAAGTCTAAAATACGTGGGGCTTAAGGTGATGGGGACACAGTTGGGTGCATAGTTCTAATAGATGTTTGTGGCCAAAGCTCAGGGGAGAGGTCAGTCCTGAGAGTGTGGACCCGGGAGTCACCTGCATGAGAGAAAAATGCAGAGAGAAAAGGTAGGGGATAAAGTACGGGAGGGAGGAGTGTGAGAGGCAGCCCAAGAGGTTAGAAGGCAGGAGAGGAGAGGAGTTCAGAAGTCAAGAAGAAGCACGTTGTAAGGCTGGGGAAGTACACAGCAACGGTGACTACTTACTACGAGACTGTGTACTAAGAAGAGGCCAGCGGGCACATCACTGTGATCTACAAGAGGAAAGCTTCAATAGGGAAGCCGGTCAACAGTTAGTTCATCCGGGTCAGGGAAATAAAGGGGAGGGGGGGTGATGATAATGGGAAGATGATGGTGACAGCAGAGTGAGACGACTCAGCAATGTAGAGCTGAGAGTCACAGAAGTTAAGCTGAAAAGCAGAGGGGCCAATGGGGGATTTGTTTTCCCCTTTTCCACTTACTTGTAATTATTGGCGGAAGAACACACTAGTTCATGGGGACCTGAAGTACAATCTGGGAAATCTGGTCAATAATATTGTAATTCATATTTATGGTGCCAGTTGGGCATGGGAAATATCAGGGGGAACATTTTGTAAAGTATATGATGGTCTCTAACCACCATGCTGTACATGTGAAACTAATACAAAATAATACTGAGCATAAACTGCAAATGAAAAAACATTTTTTAAAAGAACAGATTGAAAATGTAGAAACAGCAAGGTTTTGAGGAGGCAGGAGTGGGTGGGGTTCAAGAGCAAAGGTCTTGAGGGGTTAACCTTGTAACAGAAGAAAGGCAAGTAGGAGGGGTATGAAAGAGGTATGAGCCGAAACCGGTTTGGCTCAGTGGATAGAGCATGGGCCTGCGGACTAAAAGGTCTCAGGCTCAGTTCCGGTCAAGGGCATGAACATTGGTCCCCCGTAGGGGTTGTGCAGGAGGCAGCTGGTTGATGTTTCTCTCTCATTGATGTTTCTAGCTCTCTATCCCTTTCCCTTCCTCTCTGTAAAAGATCAATAAAATATATTTTTTTTTAAAAAAAAGTAAGAGGTATGATAAATCAGGTTTTTTAAGTAGAAGGTAAGAGAGTTCTCCAAATAGCTTTGCTTTTCTCACTCAATTAAAGGCTAAATACTTTATCTTTAAAAAAAAGAAAAAAGAAGAAGAAGAACCTGCTGAAATGTGTAACAAACTGGGAAAGAAAGATGTGGTTGGGGTAAAATCTTAGAAAAGGCATTTTAAGGCTGAGTTCAAGTCTTCAGATGTATTACCTTGGGCTGACCACCAGACTTCTCTGAGATTTTCCTCAAAGCATTGTTCAAGGATCAAACAAGATAACGCTAATGTAAATTATAAAGCACTTCTTAAACAAGAGAAGCTCGGGACACTGGGAAATGGGATAGGGCATGAATAAGAGATGAAGCATCGCCAAGCCATCAGGTGAAGGTGAAGTTCAAGCTGGAATATATAGCCAGCCCAAGTCTGCACAGTTTGTGTGACTCAACTCCATCCAGCACACCGGGATGGAGAGGGCAGGCTCTGAGTCAGGGTAGATGAAGAAATCTAGGTAAGAATTCTTGGAGGTATGCTTACTTTTGGAAATCACGTGTCATTTTTATACACAAGGTGGGGGCAAAAGAGGGTTTACAGTTGAGTATAGGAAACAGTTTATTTTGGTATTATTACTTATTATTGTATTATTTTCCCATACAAACTGTAAACCTACATTGCCTCACCCTGTATAAGTGGCATTGGACTCATTGACAGGTTGTATTTATTTTGGAAATGGCTAAACATTTCAAATTTTTGTAAATAGGTGTGTTTTTTTCTTCTTCCCATTTTGGAGTCCACAAGTTTTGTTGTTGTTGTTGTTTTTCAGATTACCTTATTTTTAAAAGCCTGTGCTCTGGGCACTGTGCCTCGAAAAGACGGATAAGAAAGACATCGATGACACAGCTGTTCCTTGGATCCAAGTCAATGTAGAGAAGGCCATGAACAAAGAAAATAAGGTGGGACCTACTCGGGCCTAAGCGGTGGAGGCAGAGAGAGGGCGGATGTGAGGAGCCGGTGCTGTCACGTGTGGAGTTCTGGGGAGAGAAGCTCCAGGTCCCAGGAACAGCAAAGGCGCCACATGACATGGGCGAACCAGGAGACGACTGGTAAGGGGACCAATAAACACAGGCATGTTCAAGGGTGTTCAGTGAGTTCATCTGCTCGATTAGCTTGTGAGCCCACAAAGGGCTCATTTCTACCCTCCTTGGCATCCTCCACTATCCCATTGTGACCGGCCGCGGGCCCTCCTGGAGGGACTGGCAAAAACAGCGGGACAAACCTGCTCCGTGTCAGGCATGAACTGCAGCGTTCTGGGCAACAAACACTCAACTCCTTAGGTCACTTCCACCCCTGGAGAAACGGCGGCTTCTCCAGCCCCGGGGGCGGGGCCCTTGGTCCCACAAAGTGCCCGGTGCCAGCAGGCCCCAGAGGCCCACCAGCGGGCACTCTAGGCCCTGAGGGGAAACTTCCGCCTCCGCCACATCCGGAAACAGGAAAACGTCTCGTCCTACAACTCCCAGCATGCCCGGCCTGACTGACAGCCCCACCCACCAATGGAAAGGCCCAGTCTGGGCTGCTGGGACCCTCCTGAGCGCGCCAAGGAGGCCATCCCCGAGGCCTATCAAGTGGTCCTCTGCCTCTCTGTCACCACAGGGATAAAGAGGACAATCCCCGTAAAATGGTGACGCTGGCTCTACTATGCCGCTCACTCCCCACCTTGCTTTTTTTGTGTGTGTTTTTCCCATCAGCGAGGCCCGAGCCCTCCCACCGCCCCGCCCTTCTGTTTGGTTCTCCCCTCCCCGCCTGAGTGGACAGGCGATGTGGGATTTCCAGAGCTTATTGGGTGTCGGTGGTGTCCATCTAGAGGGCGGGCCGCCCCTCTCGGACGGTGATTGGACGCTCCTGAGTGGAGGGCTGGGATTGGTGCGAAGAGTGGCCGGGGCCTTCCAGCACCTGGGGTCCAAACCTGGGGAGGCTGCGGCCGCCGAGGAGCTGGTGCGGACTCGCCAAATCCCGGCCCGCTGTGTGCCCTCCCCCCCAGGACCGGGTCGAGGGGAGGAGCGGGAGGCCCCCTACCTCATCACGGGGGGCAAAGGGGGCGCTTGTCGCGTGTCGGGCGCGGCTCCAGTGGGGCGGGAGGGAAGGGTGGGGGTGGGTGGGGTTGAGAGGTGCAGGGATAGGTTCAGGAGGAAGCAGCCAGAGACTAACGCCTGACTTAGACCTGGAAGCGCTTCCGGGGAGGATTTGGGGGGCAGAGGCAGGCGTGGGTGTGTCTGGCATGGGATGCCGTGGAAAGGAGGGGGCACTCCTGAGCAGAGCCGTGGGTCCTTCCTCGGAGGAATCTTCTCCCCGTTTGCCCTTTGATTATTTGTTGGAGAGCGGTTCCCCATGGTCTCTGTTCCCGTGCTGGGAGCTTTCTCTTTGGGTGGGCTTAATCAACTACTCCCTTACAGAACTGCCCGGGGCCTTTTCTGATACTGGGCATAGACGTGGGGAATATGTCAGAAAAGAGGAAGCCGCTGCTGGGCTTCATGGGCAAACTCCCCAGTGGGCCTGCCCTGGGGAACTCCGGCAAGACGCACTGCCCTTCGTGCATGGGGCTTTTCCAAGCCCCCAGGCTCCTGCCTTGTTTGCACACAGTTTGCACCACCTGTTTGGAGCGGCTGGAACCCTTCTCAGTAGTGGACATCCGAGGGGGAGACTCTGACGCAAGCTCTGAGGGGTCACTATTCCAGGCATTCAAGCCACCCTGCCTGCAGCCGCAGACCGGCATCCTCTGCCCAGTATGTGATGCTCAGGTGGACCTGCCCATGGGCGGAGTGAAAGCTTTAACCATAGACCACCTGGCCATGAATGATGTGATGCTGGAGAGTCTGCGTGGGGAAGGCCAGGGCCTGGCGTGCGACCTGTGCAGCGACAGGGACGTGGAGAAGAGGTGTCAGACCTGCAAAGCCAATCTGTGCCATTTCTGCTGCCAGGCGCATAGGTAACGACGGGCTACCCCCACCTGGTGTGGCTTAGGAGCAGAGGAGAAAGAGGTGTTGACACAGACATCCCTCCTTGGTGAGCAGATGGGAAGGAAAACTTTCTCAAATGCCATGGGAGGTCAAAGAGCCACCGACAATCTGAGAGCAAATACTCTATAGAGTGGTAGTATCTTCCTGCCGCCTTAGACAATACCCACAGCAATAACAGCATCCCAGGCTTGCACAGTCCTTTTCCGGTGGCAAAGCACGTTCACGGGTCCTTGGCTCGTCGATTATTTGTATGCTGAGTAATGGCACTGGGTGCTGGAGAAAGAGAATGAATAGAATAGCGTACTTCCTGCCTCAATCTCATTTGATCCTTGCCCCTCTTATTTAAAAAAAAAGTAGGCACTGCTTCCACCCCTCTTTATTGGGGAAATGAGCTCCTCGATGTATGATTTCCCACAGCCCCGCAGTTGGTAAGTAACATATAACAACTGGCTTTTCAATCCAGATCTGCTTCCTGCTAGTCCATGCTGGCTTCCCAGTGTATGGTGAAGTCACAGGTGCTCATTCCAACACATTAGAATATAAAATAACCCAAGGTTTAGGGTTAGCTTCAGGTAGTTTTTAAGTTCTGCCTTCCATTTATTCTCTGGCCTCACCCACAGAACAAGTTAGGAGTCTTCGGTCTATTTTTAACTTGTAACTCTGACTGTCTTGCTGCCAGCTGAACAGCTGACCCTGTTTTCTCTACAGCCACTCCTCTGCCCCAACAGGCACCACGGCTTCCCAGGGGTTCCCCTGAGTCTCTGGAGAGCTACAGAGAAGAGGGGTGCTAAGAGTTTTGCTTCTGATCATTGATTTCCCTCTTTCTAATGTTGATAACTCTTGAGGACAATTCTAGCTTGCTGCTTTGGGTGATGTAGGCACTGGTCAAAGGAAGAGCTCTACCCACACCTTAGATAAAAGCTGAGGGAGGCTTACAGGGCCAGCTAGCTGCTTTTCGGTGGCCTGGGGTTTACCGCTGTGCCATTGGGCTGTTGTTTCTTGGGGCTGGGTGTTCACCGGGCTCTCACCTCCAGCTTGTTGGAGGAGGAGGCTGTGGCTCTTGTCAAAACTTGCCGATTTCACTTTTTGGGGAAAGTTCTAAGATGTGGACTTAGTGCCACAGCCTTTTGCAATGCCATGTCCTGAGCAAGAGAGCCCTAGTTTGCTATGCATTCTGTACAACAGCCCTCTCAGGCCCGTGCTGTCCCCACTCCACAGAGGAGGACCTGGGATCAGGGAGGATCATGTCGTTATTCAGAGATTAGAGCCAGGAACTGATCTCGGGCTTGTTTGACTTCAGAGGCCATGCTCTCACAACTGCGGGGCTGTTTCCCCACTAGAATGCTTCCCTCATGCCCTGTTCCCGACTCTGCTTGCCCCCAGGAGGCAGAAGAAAACGACTTACCACACCATGGTGGACCTCAAGGACTTGAAGGACTTCAGCCGGATCGGGAAGGCCATCCTGTGTCCCGCTCACCCCGCGGAGGAGCTGAGGCTGTTCTGTGAGCTGTGCGACCAGCCGGTGTGCCGAGACTGCGCGGTGGGGGCGCACCGGGAGCACCCCTGTGACTTCGCCGGCAACGTCATCCACAAGCACGGGGACTCTGTGCGGGAGCTCCTCAAAGGCACCCAGCCCCGCCTGGAGGCCCTGGAGGGAGCCCTGGCCCAGGTCAAAGACACGAAGAGTGCCCTCCAGCAGCGAGTGCAGGCCGTGGCCGCCGACATCCGGACGTTCTCCGAGGGCTACATCAAGGCCGTCGAAGAGCACCGGGACGGGCTGCTGAAGCAGCTGGAAGACATCCGGCTCCAGCAGGAGAACTCCCTGCAGCTGCAGAAGGCCCAGCTGGAGCAGCTGCTGGCCGACATGCGCACGGGAGTGGAGTTCACCGAGCACCTGCTGACCAGCGGCTCAGACCTGGAGATCCTCATCACGAAGGGGGTGGTCGTGGAGCGGCTCACGAAGCTGAACCAAGTCGAGTACAGCGCCCGCCCCAGAGTCAACGACAAGATCTGCTTCTCTCCTCAGGAGAAGGGCCGGTGCCGGGGCTATGAAGTTTACGGGGCCATCAATACTAAAGAGGTCGATCCAGCCAAATGTGTCCTTCAAGGAAAAGGTAGGAAAGCACTGCCCATTGGCACAGGGCAGTGAATAGGGACATGGCGCTGGGAGACAGAACGGGAAGAGAGAGGAAAGGGAACAGGGAGACCACCATGCACATGAAGCACAGCCCTTTGTTCTATGAGAAAAAGCAAGACGGTGTGTGGCCTGGGGAGGGAGGCACCGCATGGGCCATGAAGGTGAGGACCGCCTTTATCTTGCAGATCTCCACAGAGCCCGGGAGAGGCAGACGGCCTCCTTCACCCTGCTGTGTAAGGACGCGGCGGGAGAGGGCATGGGCAGGGGAGGAGACAACATCCAAGTCGCCGTTGTCCCTAAGGATAAGAAAGACAGGTTTGTACCGCACAGTCACATGTCCTGGGCGATGACACTGGAAGCTTGAGGTCTGAAGTAATGGTGGAGTGGTAACGGCAGTGGTTACCGTCTGCCTCCCCGTGGTGCTACTAAAAATATGGCCAATTGGACCAGGTGTCTCTTCTGGGCTCTATGCCTATATGCAATTCTCTCCCAAAGGTCCGATCTGCCCGATTTGTCTTCATCCCAAGCTTTGAATAGAGTGAAAAAATAGTCTATATTTGACTGAATGGTGCCCTTCTCAAAATTCACCCCCATTTGGCTACTGAATTGTATTGGGAGCTGAGCTACGTGGCTCCGGTGAGGGAAGGGAAGGACAGAGTACAGGAGGGCACAGCAGAGCCGTAAGGTCTCCATGGAGCTCATCCACACAGCAGATGAAGTGTTTATTTCGCTTCCCTCTGTTGTGAAATTAGTTTCTGAGACAGGTGGGAGCAGCATCTTGTGTGGGGGACATTTAAAAGTTGGTTGAATTGAATGGTGTAGTTTCCATCCTAAAATAGTGGGCAATGATGCAGGCGGTGAGAGTGAGTGGCTTTTGGGAACTCTTCTCTCCGTCCAGTCCAGTCCGAACAATAGTGCAAGACAACAAGGACGGGACCTACGGTGTTTCCTACACCCCCAAGGAGCCTGGCATCTACAAGGTGTTGGTCTGCGTCAAAGAGCAGCACGTGCAGGTGAGTGAGGCCTGTGCGGACGCTTCCCCGAGCTCCTTCCGCCCCGGCCCTCGTGGGTTCTTTCGCCTTCGGATGTGGAGACCTTTCTCATAGCATCCGCTGTAGAGAGGGACCGAATAGGATTCTCTTCCTTCTTGCTGCCCTTCCCTTTGGAAATGCCCCAGGTTCTGTGTTTCGTTCTTACCAGAGGATGCTGTACCTAAGAATTCTCCAGCCCCGTTTTACCTTTGGGCAGTGATGCTTGTATTTTATCACTCTCCCAATTGGCTTGTTGGAACTCTGAATTTGGGAAAGATGCCTTAATCACAGGGGACAGTCTACTAGCAGGCAAGAATACACACTCAAGAAATAAAATCTGGCTCAGGATTTTCCAGCTTTGCTCGGACGATGACCAGATGGTGGACTTACTGGAATATGATTGGGAGGCATACACCCTCTCCTTTCAACTGCCTAGTCATCTGTCTGCTGCCCATGTGATTCTCTGTTGACATAGATGCTTAACTGTTACCATGGTTACTATACCACCTCCACAGACAAGTGTAACAGTTTCTGGCTAGAGATTATGAATTTTTAAAAACTTGGGCCATACTCAACATTTCCAGCAGAATCTCTCTGCTGACATTTGAGTAATCAGAGGTTCCCCCCCAACCGGAAATCAATACTGACAGGGACACAAATACCATGGAGTCATGACATGTCAGGCCTGTGGTCTGCGTACTAGAAGATTCATTGTTCACTAGCCACATGTTGCTTGCCTAACCGGTGTGCCAGCATGGGTTAGGTATTTTTGCATACATTTATTTCACTTTTCCTCCGAACTATTTTTAGGTATCTGATTAGACTGAGACACCAAATGTGTCAAAGCATACAGTACCTGCATAGCAACACCAGAATTTGACCCCATTTTCTTAAACTCCAAGTTATTATTATTATTTTTAATATATTTTATTGTTTTTTTTACAAAAAGGAAGGGAGAGAGAGAGCTAGAAACGTCGATGAGAGAGAAACATCGACCAGCTGCCTCTTGCACACCCCCCACCAGGGATGTGCCCGCAACCAAGGTACATGTCCTTGACCGGAATCGAACCCGGGACCTTTCAGTCCGCAGGCCGATGCTCTACCACTGAGCCAAACCGGTTTCAGCAAACTCCAATTTATTTTTAAGATAGATTGTAAATTCTCTAAAGGCAGAGAGACTTAACATCTGAAAGGCTTTAATATGCCAGACTCTCGACTTTGCATGGTTCACATAGGGGTAGGCACACAGTAACAACATTACTGAATATTTATTGCTTAACATAGACTAGCAGCTGGAGAATGGAAGTTATCCTTGAAGGAAAGGGGGCAGGTAGGAGAGTTTCTAACTTGAGAATGAATAACCACGCTCTTCACCTTTCTCCCTTGCAAATCTCTTCACTGTCCCAGAATAAAAGGGTGGGTACACAAACATGTCCAGGATGGAGGGGTGGAAGGGAAGGAGGTAGCTCAGTATATGAGGGGAGGGAGGACGTGTGAGGCTGAGAAACTGGAGAATCACAAGATGTCCGGGCCTGTGGTTATGGCACTCCACGAATTACCCGAGATTCCTCAAGAACGGAGAGGCTAAGACCGAGTGGGTGGCATGAAAGCACAGACAGGGTTTACCAGTGTGTCACGTGGTCTAGGTGTTAGGAGGGCAGCGCAGACTCCTGGCTGAGCACCCAGCTGGCTCTTGTCCCCTAGTGCTCCCCTCTCGGGGCGGGCCTGTGACTTTCTCTCCCTCTAGCACACGGGATGCTCCGCACATCCTGTTGACTCACACGTAAGGTGCCGTTCTTTGCTCTTGGTCTGAACACCCAAGGGCTCGCCGTTCACCGTGACCGTGAGGAAGAAGCACCACCCGCACCCGGGCGTGTTTCACTGCTGCACGTTCTGCTCCAGCGGAGGCCAGAAAACGGCTCGCTGTGCCTGCGGGGGCACCATGCCAGGTAAGGAGGGCCAGTCGCTCTTGAAAGTCCTTCCCCTCTGGGACCGTCTCCCAGCAGCGGGAATTAGCACAGGCACCAAGTTTGGGATATTCCGCCTTAGGCTTCGTTTCTAATATAGTCTGTGGCCCTGGGTGGTTTGGCTCAGTGGATGGACCGTGGCCTGTGGACCACAGGGTCCCACGTTCGATTCCAGTCAAGGGCATGTATCTTGGTTGCAGGCACCTCCCTGGCCCGGGCCCTAGCGGGAGCACGTGGGAGACAGCCAATTGATGTCTCTCTCTCTCACATTGATGTTTCCCTGTCTTCCCCCCCCCCTCTTCCCCTCTCCCTGAGAATCAATGGAGGAATATCCTTGGGTGAGGACTAACATAATAAAAAGAAAGAATATAGTCTGTGGCTACAAGGACCACAGTTCTAAAACTTTCGTTTAAAGCTTCTTTGTTCTGAACACTGAAACAGCAAGCTTACAAGCTCTGAGCTCTTTTCATTTTGATACAGTTCACCAATCCCATGAGCCCTGCTTCTCCCTGGAAGCTTGGTTTCCCGTTTCTGCTCTTTCCAGCAACCTGGCAGCATAACCAATATTAACCCATCCTGTTCCTTATATTAGTAAAAGGTTAAAGAAGTCCCAAATGAGGTAGGGATGGGGGCATTGATGATTAAACCAACTGAACCAGGTCTGACTCTTCTCAGGGGGGGGGTGGGGGGGGGAAGGATTCAGCTCAGGCAAGAGATCTAATTGTTTTTAAAAGCATTCTATTGTGTCCTTACTTTATCTTCTTTTTTATTTCCACCACTCTTTTATTTGTATTATTTCAGAATTAAAATCCAAACGAGCTCATCTCCTTGAGTTAGCACAATGTTAAAATAACACTCTTCTCAGAACTTCAGCTCACCTTACTTGATTTGCTGTCATCAGTCCTGGGAGTTCTGACTATAGGGGCATCTGGTAGTTTGTTCCTCTCACCAGGTTTTTATGAGATGTTTTCACAGCCAGGAGCTGGAATGTTGCCAGGAGCTTTAATGTCCATGGGTACTGCTGGTCTTCACCCTGATGGTGTTTCCCCCTCTCCTCTCTGTATGACACAGGTGGGTACCTGGGCTGTGGCCATGGACACAAAGGCCACCCAGGCCGTCCCCACTGGTCATGCTGTGGGAAGTTTTCGGAGAAGTCAGAATGCACGTGGACAGGCGGACAGAGCGCAGCGAGGAGTGTACTCAGGACGGTGGCACTCTGACGGTTTCCCAGGTCAACCCGCTAAAGCTGCAGCCAGCACGGCTTCAGATCACCAGACCCCGGACCTCGATTTAATTCTGAAGAAACTGATAGAATTAAACACAAAGTGCCTTACCTAGATGCTCGAGCGCAAATACTTTTTGTGAGTTATTCACCGATTGTATGTGTGGGTGGTTGGGCACAAGACGCCACCACTATATATCACAGGAGGCTGGCTTCTGTTTGTATGGGTATGAAGGTACCTATGCCATTAAACTTCAAGATCATGGGGACAGTTTTGCTACTCTTGTCACCATCTAGTTAATAATAGGAAAGGAGCAAAAGGGAGGCCAGACATTATAAGCATGGACATCTGGGCAGCTTCGCCAGGAAGCTGCAATGTCACACTCCCAGGGACCACCGTTCCAGTCCCTGCAGATCACTGGGGGGAGGGGAAGATGGACACATGCGCAGTAAAGTCGGGGTGATGTAGGAAAGGTGCTTGCCTGTCAATCAAACCTAGGAACAGAATCCTTGGCTAGAGGGTGAAATCACTGCGAGTGCACAAAATCTTAAGAAGGTTAAACTGAAAGGAATTCTCTTTCTTATTTCTCTTGTTTCTTTTGCTTCGCTCCGGCTTCCCTGCACTCTCCCATGTTCCCTCCATAGCCACGTGGCCCCAGATGCTGCATGGCCCGTGGCCATGCGGACCCCACACACAATGGGCTGCAAGCTGGGAATACAAACTCAGCTAGCCTGATGCTGGATTGGTCTGTGCAAATATGAAGTGGAAATTCTGGACACTGGCTTTAAATCCTAGCTCTGCTTGAAGACAAAATGGACTTTTTTCTTGGCGGGATAGAGGGAGGTAGGTCCTTGAAATCTCAGGGGTTTAATTCCACGCCAATAAGTATCACTCATTCTGCCATGCAAGTCTTAGAAAATTCCTTTTCTCGTTACATTACAAGACCATTTCCACTGGCAACCAGTGGGGACATGGAGGACACCCCACCAATAACCGTGTTCCTTACTTTTTGGTAATTAACCTTTTTTTTTACTTCTCCAAGGTACATTTTATATAGATATTTTCCACAGGAATAAACACCTCTTTTTATCATATCCACTTTTCGCTAGCAGATTCAATGGACTGTCACGTGATCTTGCTGTTTAGATGGAAGTCCCCTTCCTCCTCCTCCATACCACGTTCATCTCGTACCCCCCGAGCCTAGAAGACTACTTCGTAAGGGCACAAAAGTAGTGAGTAGACAAAGGGAAGTGGTGTTGAAATGGAACCTCACGCTTTTACTGCAGTCTTGCTCCTGCCAGACAATCATGTTTCTGCTCAACACCTTCCAATGGATTCCCACGGTACTCAGAACAAAGCCAGTCCTTATGTCAGCATGTAAGACCCTGTATCACCTGCTCTTCCCATTCCCTACCCGTCCGCCCCACTGCCCATCACTCTATTGCAGCCACACTGGCCTGCCTGGTGCTCTCAAACCCTCCAAGTACTCTGTCTTGCAGCCTTATCACTCCCCCCCCCCCCGACACACACACATATACATACACACACACATACACACACACACACCACCACCACCACCACCACCACCACCACGATTTCTGCTTTGTCAAGTGTCTTTCTGGAGAGGACCCTAAGTACATCATATAAAAGAGCAACCCTCCCCTCACCAGGACTCCATTTTACCCTTACTTGGCTTAATCACCATCTATCATAAATATTCTATTTGTTTATTGTCTGTCCTCTTATACTAGACTGTAAGCTCTATGAAGGCAGAGATTTGGCATTAACTACTGTATTGTCCCTGTGTATTTTACATTGTTCCTGGCACACAGTAGAGCTTAATCAATATTTTGTTGAATGAATAAAAAAAGTGATTGCTAGAAATTGTAGTCTGGATCTCCTTCATATCTTTCTACAAGCCAGACTTCCCTTCCCTAAACTCCAATATTTGCCATTTAACCATATACCACTTAGAAAAAAATCTCGGCCTCTCTCAAACACATTGGATAAATTAAATGCACTTTGGGGACCAGCCTTAAATTTTCTAGTGACCTCTGACATGTAGGAAATTGCTTGCTACAAAGAAGCTTATTGTAGTTACATCATTCTCTCCCCTAACCCCCCACCCCGGTCTGTTAATGAATCAGATTTCAGAAATGAGGATAAAAAGCTTATTTCAGTTGGAAAAGATTTCAATAATTGGATAACACTACCATAGAAGAGCAACAGAAAACTTCTATAAGATACCTAGTTTTTGGCCAATGCCCTAACCCTTAAGCAATATTAATGGCAATGGTTGTTCCATTACAGATATTAGGAAAGTTTGTGCAGGTGGGGGCGGGGGTGTTCCTTGGCCTGTACTACAGTGGAATCTACCCTAAATTTAATTTGGCTGCCCTGCCAGCTGAAAAACCTGGCAAAGGATCAGTGAGCTGCAGAGCCCAAGACTCCCAAGGTAAGGGGAAAAAAGCCTGACTGAGCATTCAGGAATTGTCCCCTAGGGTAACAGAGTGCTTCAGAAGTCACCTTTGAGTTGTGAGCACTGAAGCATCCACACGATGCAGTATTATGATGTAAGTTATACCTCTGGTGCTAACAGATCAGAAAAATAGAGCCATAATTACAGCCCTCGTCCCCTGGGGTACTGTAACAGGATAAACACCTCGGCTGTCTTGGGCAACAAGCGTACACGTTACACCTGCCAGCCCACCCACCCTAAACTCGGTAAGTCGCTCAGCTTCATTGCAGAGGCTATACACCCATGTGTTAGGTCTGTCTCAGTGAAGAGACGGTTGGGTGAAGTGAATGTGAATCGAAAGCAGAATGGGGAAGAGGCATTTCCCTCTTGGCCTTGTTACTTAGACTTCCAAGTTAGCATCTCCTCTGTCCTAACCAGTTCCTCTAACGTGCTTTCTGATGACAACCCACTGTCCAGCTAGTCAAAGGGGTTATAGCAGGTGTATCTGTTAGTGAATTCCCAGTGGAGCACACTGGGCTCAATGCTAATCTAGGTATCTTATAGATAACAGAATGGAGATGGACATGAATGTGTAACCAGCCTATTATCAGACCATCAGCAAGAGGCAGGGTTCGTAAGCTCTTGCTGGCCTGGGAGCCATGCTGCTCAGGTGACACTTAACTGTGCCCTGGTGTGCCGATCCTATAGCATAACTCCGGGAGGGTAATCTTACGTTCCTGATTTTATCAGCGACCGCACTGTAGCTGTTGAGTTCTGAAAACAATACCCACCTTACAAATGTGGAAACCAAAGTGTAGAGAAGTGAAGGATTCTTTTCAAAGTTACACCCCCAGCTACGGTGAACCTGGGACTGGAGTTAAGTCTAAGTTCCAAACCGAACCCTTCCTACCAGGCCATACTGTCTTTTCCGTTGCAGGCCTTAGAAAAATACTGTCGGCTATAATCCCTTCATTCCTCTCCAGACCAAAAGCAAGAATACTTGGACTTCAACATCTCCTCTGTCCTAACCAGTGCTTGGAACGAACACCGACTATGTTCCTCTAGCATGCTTGTCCTAGAAAGGCATTTTTGCTTGAACAGGTTCCAATGCCCCTGTCCAGACCACGGCTGGGTTAACAGAGGATTTCGTTTCCTATTCCCAACTCAAAGGAGGGTCTATCTAGGGAAAACTCAATTCTTTCCAGCACCATTAGCACAGTAAGTGTCCTGGAAACAGCTGCTAATGGGAAGAAGGAAATCTGACGAGTTTCCCAAAGTATAAAAGTCTAAAGGGTTTGTATTAGGGTACTAACTCATATAAACAACCCTAAAATCTCTGTGCCTTAAAAAACCATGTCACAGTCCAATGCGGGTGAGCTGGGGCGAGAAGGGAGGCACATATGGGGAAGGCTTTAGACCCAGTCATTCAGGAACCAAAAGGGTCCATGGCCAACAGCCAGGGTACGAATCTCTAATCTGGAGGCTTTGCAATTCTCTGGGGCCTTGTAACCTTCCATCGGGTCCTCTGAAGAATCACTTGCAAAGTTTTAGAGGAAAGATTTAAAAAAAAATGACTTACATCACTTCTGTCCTCATTCCCGGGGTGAGAACTCAATACTATGACCCATGTAACTGCGGTAAAGACTGGGAAATGCGGTCTCTCTGGGAACCCAGGAGGGAAGAAAATTCAGTCTAATGAAAACAGCATTATTTCTGTTACGCTGTCAGACACATTAGATTATACCAATGCTAAATGATACTATGGTACGAAGACTAAATAACACAACAAGAATAAATGCTATGAATACTGTAGATTTGTAAAAATACAAATGCTATAAAAATGATAAAAATACTAAATTATGACACAGATAGTACATGATAGGATGGCAATACAAAATGACGTATAGGGCGCCTCTGATCTTACCCTGAGAGGGAGAAGGGCCTGGGAGTGAGACCACTGCAGAGGAATGGGCATAAGGTGCTCTCTGCTTGGCCCATCAAGAGGTTATAGGAGCGGCCTCATGGGCAGGAGAGAGGAAGAGCTGTTAGAAAGGCAGCAACACTAGGTTCCCCATCAGCTGAGAAGAGAAAGGCAACGGAGCTTTGCCTGAAGCTTACGCACAACCCTCCCAGAGTTGTTTTCCAAAGTTATCCAGCGCTAAGACATTTTCTTTCATGTGAAGCCACTAATGGGTTTGTGCCACTCACTCAGTGCTGGGGGTTAGAGTATGCCTCGCTTGAGGGGGCAGAAGGCGTGATGGTGGAATGGCATGCCAGGAGAGCCCAAAGGACCAGGGTTGGGCCGTTCTCCCAGATCCTCATACACACCGACAGTGGCATCCTTCTGAGCTCTACAAAGGAAGTTAGATGCCAAAAAGGACTTTGAGATCAGCCAAGGTCAGCTTGGTGACAGATTCTCCAGATCCTGATAGAACCTGTTTGGCCAAATCTTTCTTTTTCTCTTGAAGCTGCAAGATCTTCTCTTCCACTGTTTCCTCACAAACAAATCTAAAACACAGACAAGCAAACAATTAGAAATCCGAGGTAGCGTATCTAATAACATGTTCTAACTTCTAATTATGCTTTAGTTTTTAAATGAGGTTTCTTTCTTTATTTAAGCTTTCATAGGTTTGGTTAAGAACTCTTAAGTTTAGGCAACCCAGACAACCCTGACTAACTATATGTCCATTTAAAATATGTGACTCAAATTGACTTTTTAAAATTTCTTTCTGAAGCAAGGTGATTGAGAAATGCCAAAATGAGCAAAATATATCCCTATCCATTAAAGCACAGAAAGCCAGCTTTCACCCCAACAGCTCCGTCTTGATAAGATGGAGAGGAAGTTTCTGCTAGGCATGCAGTGCTAGTTTAAACAGAGTGTCTGTTTTGGGGCTAATTCACACTGTAACAGGTTTTACAAACTGTTGTCATTCAATCACTCAACCACTTCTGATTAAGCATTCACTATACTAGTATGGGTCCTAGGTCTTGAGAGACCCTTACTTACCTGTGTATGACAACATCTTTCTGCTGTCCTACTCGATAAATTCGGTCACAAGCTTGATCTTCAAGTGAGGGGTTCCTGGGAGAAAAGAGGTAAAGCTCAAAGGCTCAGACATCCTAGGCTAGGGGCAGCCAACTCCATGGGCAAATCCAACCCACAGCCTATCTTTGGTATGGCTCTTTAGCTAAAAATGGTTGTTTTAGCTTTAAAGGGTTGAAAAATAAGCAAAATCCCACAATGAAGAATATGCAACAGCAACCTATGCAGCCTTCAAAGCCTAAAATAATTACTATCTGGCCTAAACTATATACAGAAAAAGTCTGCAGATCCCTGTCCTGGCTATACTGGCTGCAGACCTGGAAACGTGAGAGCTGAATATCTAATATTTCCTGCCCTCTGATGAGAAACTGGGGTCACTGCTAATAGTGACTCAGCATTATCGGTTCAAACAGTAACAGAGGTGGAACCAACATTCAAATTCGGCCACTAACTAGCTGAGGGACCCTGGGCAAGTCAACTAACCTCAACCCTCTACATTCCTGGCTGTTACCTGGAAACGTGAGCGCTGAATACCTTTCTCAACTTTCATATTCTGTGATTCCACTGCCGGAGAATTAGACCCACGTGCAGCAATCCCTGGCTGGCATAACTGGAAAACCAAAAGCTGGGACACTTTCTCCTGACAACACACTACCCATTTATCTTATTTCCAGGAAAGGTGCTATTATGCTCCTGGTGCTGACATTACACGAGAGGCCACGAGAGGCCGAGGGCGACATGTTAAGTGTAGTCCTTACATAATTAGAAAATCCCTCCCCCTTTTCCATTTAGAGTAATGCTGCTCCCTCTTTTCCAGAGTTGAGAGTTCCCTGGAGGTGAACACCTATGTCTGAAATACAGTATTTTGAAGAGGCAGAACTGAGGGATGTAAATCTTAGGTCTTAGTGATAGGAAAAGCCTTGCTCCCAGTTTCCATGGAAACAGACGTTAGAATAACAATAAAGTGAGTGGACTATTTTCAGTAGCATGTGAAGCCTTGCTGGTCAGGAATTCAGGGCTGTCCACTAGCCCTGCGCCCTGTTTAGATCTGCATCTCCACACACGTGTGCAGCAGCATCTCCCTAACACAGTTAGAGCAGAGTCACCAATGAAGGCAGGCCCTGCTGCTCCTCCAGCCTGCTGGGCCCCTGCTCTGCTATGAAACTCTAGAAAAATCCAGAATTGTTACCAGTGCATATCCAGAAGAAAAAGGTGGTTTCCTCCAATCAGGTTTAGACCAACACCTCCAGCCAGAAGAGAGATTAGCATGACCTACAAAAGAGAGCACATCAGTAACTCCATATAATACACTCTCCCTGTCCCAGGTTCAAGCCCAACATAAGTACAGAGCAGCACCGAGTTCCTATCAAACTCCCTTCTGCTGCCATAAATGCACTATTTTGAAACCCTGAAATGCCCCACCTTTAAGAAAATTTTCATTTCAGTTTTTTGGTGAGTGAATCTCAAAACACTGTGTGCCTGCCAAAATATGCAAATACAAAATATACAAATACTGCACTCCAGAGGACTGGGAGTGGCTAGCTCAATACACTTTCCTTTAACCAGATTCTGTCTATCCCATCAGTCTCTGCACCCTCACCCTCAGCACCTTTATGATCCTCCTGTCACTCATGAATGCTTTCCAAAGTCTTATTATCCATCATCAGATGCCTCGTTCTTCCCCTTTCCCCCGTATTTCCTCATCTCCAAATCCTACCCATTCTTTATGACTTGCCTCCTCCACAAAGATTCTCTTGACCCTAACCAGTTCTGCTCTCCCTCTTCCTTTAGCCCTCATATTTTATTCTCTTTAGAGTATCTGCATACTTTGATATGTACCACATAAATGTTTAATAAATTTAAAAGACCTGGAGGGATCAAAGCTAGGAATATATTTAAATTGAGCTGCTACATTGGAATTCTCTGTATAACTGAGAAAAATTTGCTCTTAATTCTATAACTCTGATGTGACCAGCTCATACCTCAGGGCCCCTGGAGTTGTTAAATGCCTCCACCAGGTCCATTCTCTGTTTGGGGTTGACAGAGCCATCGATGGTGGCGTAAGTCAGTTTGTGCCTCCTCAGGTGCAAGGCGATGACCTTCAGCATGCTGGTCCACTGAGAGACAATGACACTGGAAGGAAGGATAAAACAACCAACAAGCAGATTAAACTCGTCTGCAGCCTGTCATGCCCCTGTGAGTCTTAAGAACCTGTTGTCATGTGGTGAGCAAAGGCCTTCTGTTACCTACAGGGGAAAGGCACATGCTTAGGTCACATTTTAAGATTATATGTGGATAAATAGATAAATTGTGACAATGTAAAAAAGACTGTAATGCTCCGAGTTGTTTCCAGATCCAGCCTACAATCTATCCGGCACTGAATGAGGTGAAGACACAGTGGTGACTAAACTCGGGTAAGCACTGCAGCCTCCTACTACTTGGGGGTTGAGAGCTCACCCAGAGGAGCTCTGTGGTCCTGCAGAGAGGCACCCGTCACCAGTCATAATAACAAGCTGCTAGGACTTCTCTACTCCCCTCACCCAACCCCTCCATGCTATTTTAATTAGAGTTCAAAGTTTTTAGATCAAAATATTTCACATATACAAATGCAGGTTTATAACACCAAATGGACTCCCGGCCGGCTCACCCAGTTCTCCCTCCCTTTTGCATCTGTCACCCTTGATTTTCTTTAGATACTGCTCTACTTTTAAACACTTCTCGGAGGCTTAGCTTTCTCGGATCCTCCAGGGACTTCCTTTCTGACCAGTGCCACAAATACTTTCACTAGAAATCAGAGGGAAGTTGGGCTATAACGTCAGTGCTTTCTGCTGAGCATTGCTCAAGGTCCTTGATATAAAAGGCTAAGATTTGTAACTATCAGCAATACCACACTTTCTTGTTTAATTACAAGAAATACCTGGATAATGAGACCACACATTTACCTCTTTTGAGACCCTGGACTTCTTCGGATTGCCTCCAATTCTGCCAACAGAGCTGAAACCTGGAAAAGGTTACATTAACATATGTAGCTTAAGAACTCTTCGCATTGTCACTCTCCTGCATTACCGAGCGGTACCTGGATGGCCTCTCTGCTCTGGTCTGATCCTCTCTACTCCACTCTCATCTCTGTAGCCAGACAGCTATTTCTAAAATGTCAGTATAGTCACTTCCCTCCCTGGCTCAAGCCCCTTGAGTGGCTCCCACGCTCTGAACACTGATCCTGGCTGCTCTGGCCTCTGCTTCCAGCTCCAGCTTCATCTCTCACTATGCCCTCCTCAAACGACACTCTAGACATACGAAAATTCTTCCTTCACCAAGCCATGCTTTATCTTATCTTTGTCCATTCTGTTCCCTGTCAGCTTAATGTCACTTTTTCTTGAAGGTCCTCCTTAACCCTCAGAGTATGGGTCAGGTGTCCACTGCCTACGTGCTACCAAAGCTCCTTTTGTTTCAATGACCAAGATCTTCTTCATGCTATATATTAATTGCTCATTTAATCATCTCTTGCTTCCATAACTTGAGATGCTCCAAGGAGGCAGAGCCAGCATATGTCTGGTTCACTTCTATACCCCTAGCACGTTACTAAACCAGAGAAGGAACCATCCTAACATTTGGGGAAGAAGGTAAAAAGGCTTTCCCCAAGGGAAGGCCTGTTCCAGATGTTGTTGAAGGAGAGGATGTGTCCAGACTGAGGAACACTTGCTAAAGCGTCCAAACAAGCTCTCTGGTTATTTGTCACAGTGAGTCCACAGGGGACCGGTCAATAAGAACACATGGGCAGGACTTTGGGCAGCAGCTCAGTTCATTCCTCCTGACTGCTAATGTGAATGACCTTGCAAAAGCCTCTGAAGGGGCCTAGAGGTCATCCCTAGAATAATGGAGGAGGTAGAAAACTAGACCAGGAACCAGGAGATGAAGACAATCCTTCCTCTGCCGCCACATGACTATCACTTTGGAACTCCCAGTGAAGAGTTCAGATTCCACATCAGTGAAAAAGTGGGCTGAGCCAGATGAATTCTGAGGTGCCCTCAGCCCCTACACGCTACACTATGGTTACAGCAGTGACCTGTAGAGGACCCCATACATGCGGCTGCTTCCCAATTTGAAAACATGCTGATGCTGATGCTGATGCTGATCCGAAAGTGAGTCACAGGACCGTACCATTTTGAATCAGAGGAAGTAAAAAAGCAGGTATGTGAAGCGTGTGGTATCTTGGCAACTTGAGATTCTAGAAAGTGCTCTGATTGCCATGTGAAGAGAATGGCCACAGGTGTTTTGAGAAAAGTGTTGTGAGAGCAGGATTCATGGGCCATGTGCTGGGGTCAAAGCCCAGTGACATTCTGCCTGAGCTCCCCCTCCCTTCATAGAGCAGCCTCAGTAGTGTGAGCTACCACCAATGGGCTATGCTAAGAAGCCTTGTGAATAAACATGACCCGAGGATTAGACAAGGAACACTGATTATTAGGAATGTAAGTGTTAACCCAATCACCAACTCAGAAGGTGCCAGGATAGGAAGTCTGGCCATATATGGCGCTCTTCTTATGTCTCTCTTGGTTATGAGTGGTAAAGACCTAGATAAATACTTTAAAGTTTTAATTAAAAGTATTCTTAAGTAACACATTTCCCTTGGCAGTGACCGCCTTTTAGTTACTTTTTAAAGAAGCCTTTGAAGGAAGAGGCTGAAGCTAGCAATGGGCGTGAGATGAAAGGTAGGGCTACAGTTGCAGTGCGTCTCAGCCTTCCTCTGACAGGCTGTCCGCCTTAAGGAGCTCTAATGAGCAGAACAGAGTGACTGATGGAGATAGGAGGCCGAGTGAGAAACACCAGCGCAGATGGAAGCCTCTCGACAAGTCAGAGCCATTGGCACTCGGATGTATTACACAGCCTCTAGGGTCCAGCTTTTGTTGTTTCTCTTTAAGGCTTCCCCAAACAAATCGCATAAACCTGATTGGCTCCTTTCCCAGGAATCCATGACCAAAAGCTGCCTTCATGCCCGGGCTGGCTCACTATCTAACTTCAGTTTTAATTGTGAAATAAAATGAGAATTTAAGACTGGAGGGAGAATGTGAGCAGTTAAAATTGAGCAGTTCTAGCTCTGCCATCAAAGGCCCACGTGGACAAATGTGTGAGGAGTCCAACTCTGTCCCCCAGAACAGAGGCGACAAAGTACCTTGGTGCTCTCTCTCATGTCTTCAAAGAGCTCCACCTTGAAGCACTCGCCGTTCAGGGAAACAGTGGCAGACGGCTCCGAGTTCTGGAGTTCGGACAAGGTCAGCGCGCTGAGCTGGTCCTCCAGGGAGAGGAGCAGGCCTTCGCTCTTCATTTCTGTCGGATCCAGGGCCTGAGCAGGAGACAGACGGGTCAGGAGCAGGTGGGCACTGAGGCAGCAAGCCACCGCCCTTGCCAATGCAGTGCTGACTGTAACACTCCACATGGCAAAGTGTCTTCTCATTGATCATCAGTAGCTCTTCAGAGAAACCACCATTAAAAATATAATTTTGCAAGTTTTTTTCACCAAATTAAAGATAAATCAAATGATGAAATTTTTTAGTGACTTGCCAGACAGATCACATGATCATTCTTTTCCCCCAGCTAGGATAGAACAGCAAATTAAGCTACTGTTTATCGAGATACATTACAACTACTCCTCAAAAGAATAAAATACGCCCCTTAATTATGAATGTACCTCTCTCAAACAGAAAGGCAACTTTTCCAATTGTACAAATACTTGAGTTTTCATAACTAGACTTAAAAGTCCTACTGCCTAAAGGCATAAAAAAGGTAACTAAATTAGCTTTATGATATCCTAAAATACCAAAGTATTCATAAATGGTTTCCTTCTTAACAAAATGCTATTTTCCATTCTTTATAAAAAGCTTATTTAAAACAAAACAAACAATAAAAACTGTTCTCAACACCATGGGAATTATCAAGATCAATAAAAATTAATGTAAAACAAAGTAAAAGAAAAGCACCCTCTTTTCTGCCCCACCAAACACCAAAGACACACCCAAACCCCATTTTCCTTGGTCCAGCAGACCAGGTCCCAGATGCAGAAAGACAGGAATTTCCTGGCAGCCCTTCTGGTACGAAGCTAAAGGCTCTTCTTACCGACTTTAGCAGAGAGAGATGACAGCAGCACTGGCGGAGTCTCAGCAACCGTGACAGTATGTGGACGGTGCTGGATCTCTGGGAGTCTGTGGCCACAGACCGTCCAGGCCCACCGGACCCAAACTCCTGTGCCACTTCAGGAAGGAAAACAAACCACAGGAAACAGTAAGGGTTTAAAACAGGTATGAGGACGAATCAAGAACTAAACGATACTCTCTTAAATTTCTTTGATCTGAGGCTCAATGATATAATTATAACACTTCTATACCAAGTAAGCCAAATGAAATGCATTTGTGTGTTTTTTTATTGACCAACTTTTTTTTAATAGATCAGAGTTTGAAAATAATTAAAAAGCTTAGATCAACCAGGACTGATGCTACAGATCAGTCTATACGCTATGGTTTGAGGTTCCCAGCTAAGGTCAAATCTCTGATACCAGGAATCCATAACCTCCCTGCTGTGATTTTATTAATCTGACTGCACTCTGTCATTGGTTATGTATGAGTGCCCCGCTGCTTACCTCTACTGAATGGATTATCAGGGCTTCGTCCAGATTGCTTATCCCCACTTTCCTGCCTTTTTAGATACGATTGTAGAGCTGATCTGCCTCAGATCAAAAAAGAAAATGCACATATAATGCTCGCTACAACTAAACAGGTTTACAATGGCCACTGCCTAACTGTGCTTGCAGTAGCACCTCGAAAAACTATAAAGGAGGGCTTGTTAAATGATGTCAGGCTCATAGCAAGCATTGACCCAAAGGCAACGAAAAATAACTATTGAAAACCCCCCAAATCATTTTTTTTTTAAATATATTTTATTGATTTTGTACAGAGAGGAAGGGGGAGAGATAGAGAGTTAGAAACATCGATGAGAGAGAGTCATCGATCAGCTGCCTCTTGCACACCCCCCACTGGGGATCTGCCCGCAACCAAGGTACATGCCCTTGACCGGAATCGAACCCGGGACCCTTCAGTCCCCAAGCCGACGCTCCATCCATTGAGCCAAACCGGTCCCGGCCCCCCCAAATCATTTTTAAATAATTAATTAATATCAATGCAAAATGTTAGAATATTAATATGTAAATCACCGACATGTTGATGTTATTAAAAATTAGTATTTTTATTAGTATTATTTATTGATGATACTAATAAATATGAGGTATACAAAGAGAAAAAGATAAATTTATGCTGGAAGTGAGAGGTAGTGGGGGAATATATCTGGATTCAGGGAAGGGGAAGGGTTTACAGAAAGTGCAAAGACCAGGTGACAAGGATTACGGGGCAGTTTTTTGTTTTTAAGTTCCAATGAGATGCTGGGTAACAGGTCAAAGGTCAAAGAGATAATTTCCCAACATGGCCCCACAAGGACCAGATCACCTGGTACTTCGATGCAAGGAAGCCAATGAAGAGCAGCTTCAAAAGCCTTCAATGTAAGTGAGACAGAGGTGAGCTGGGGAGGGGGTAAGGAGCAAGACAGGGAGATTATAAAAAAGGAACAGATATCTGCCTTATCAGTAATACCAGAAATACAGTCTGAGAAGACTTGATCCTGAACCCACTACCAAACCACGGACAGAAAAGCAACAGTACAAGCGAGAAGGTGCTTCTTCATGGCACCCACCTTGAGCTTGTAAAAAGGACACTATAAACAGTCTCTTCCTCTTCAGAAAGCTTTAAACGGTGCAACTGAAACTTACGCTGGGGCAGCACCACCTGGGACAGTAAAGGGGAAAAACCCGTAGGATGAGTTACAGAAATTAACTGAATATTAGAGTAAATTCCCAGAGCTGACACTGAAATCTAGTCAAGGCTGGACAGCAGCCTCCACCCTTCCCTAAAAGTAGGGCTGCCTAACACCAGCACAGCAGGGCTGCTGTGACACGGGTGCAGGACAGAACCCAGGGCTCTGCCTGGCAAGTGGGGTTCAGAGGCTCCCGAAGCAAAGCAGATGACTGTTAACCCAAGACAAGGACATGGTCCCCATCCTTCCCTGGCCTCCCCCTGGAGCACACGTAAATAAGATTACCAACGGCTTGCCGGTGGAGTCCAGCTGGTCTTTTGTTCTCCGTAACAAAAGGCTCCTGGTTAAAATACTTAACCGTTCACCTCCTTTCTTTGTACCGTTGTCAACCTGGCTCCTCCACAGATTGAATTCATCAAATGGAGCACAACGGAGAAATCTTTTTGGTTGAGAAGGACATAGAAAGAAGGAAAAGGATGGGAGGACAGAGTAAAGGTACCAAGAAAGACATCAGATGAAAAACAAATCAGATTTTGTTACATCTGCCATCCCATCATTCTTAAAAGTGAATGTCACAGTAAAGCTCTGCTAGGCAGATCAAAAGGACCTAGGTCAACAAGGAAAACCACATTATAAAACTGTGAACTTTCCCATTAACACACTGTCTGTATCGTCACAACAGGACATATATCCAATAGCTAGAATTTATTCCTAAAGCTTAAAAGGCTAGCAAAGAAATTCCATATCCCCTTACAGGCTGACTTCAATAAAAGCCAGTATTTTAAAGTCAGCATTCTTTTCTATTTACTTCAAATAAATTGTAGTCCTGACCCCAGGTCATATGCTTTAAAGCAGAAATAACCCAAAACATTCACTGGACTGAAAAAAAGGTGATTTTGTTTCCTTTAATTTAATCTGTTTTATATTTTTCCATATACAGTGGCTGAATGTAATCAAAGTCCCATATCAGCCAGATTATTTTTCTCATAAATATTAACTCTTTTACCCTTCAGAAGTTGAGAGGCTTGCCATCTGCTACATGAGATAACCTGGCATACACCAGAGCTTTACAATGAGATACGAAATGATTAGGTCACCAACAGGGTTCACATTTGCATAATCCCGAAGAGTTTACTCACTTCAGCAGTGAATACATGTCCAACAGGTTGTTCTGAATGGGGGTTCCGGTGACGGCCCAACGGGCATGGGCCTGCAGCTTACACACAGCGATGGAAGTCTGCACGCGGGGGTTCTTAACATTGTGAGCCTCATCCAGGATGATTCGGGCCCAGACTATGCGAAGCAAAGGTGTTGAGGTACCCTGGAAGACACACCGGTGAAACCCAACAACAGTATGGGAAAAGGTGTATGTCTTCAAGAAGATAAGGGGAGATGACAAACAAGTGGTCCTCCACTGAAGACCCGCTCGGACCTTCTAGTTCGGGGTACACTGAAATAAGCATTAACCTTAAGAAACTCGGAGTGGAAACTCTCAGTGGGTCCAAATAAACAAATCACTTGAGAGCCCAGTCCCTGAGCTCAAGATGCTCAAGAATAAAATGTTTCCTAATATGCGTTTTCATTTACTCTTTCAATCCATTTTTGAGCAATGGCTATGGGTCAGGACTTCACTAGGTATTCACTCATCTGATAAAATATTTACTAAATTTTACTAAATTTATTTTTTAAAAATCACTGAAAACTTACTTAAAAGCCTTGCTTTCATAGGTGCGATACTAAGCCATACAAATGGACAGTTCCTACCCTCAGAAAGCTCACAATCTGGAGAAAAGCAAGCACCAAGATAACTATGTACACTACTGTGAGTATATAGTAAGCCCCACTGCATCCTTCAGCACGTGACAGTAGGGACCCAGTCTTGGTCACTGCTGTACCTATAATATCCAAGAGAGCAGCTCAGTGTTTGCTGGATAAATGGAGAGCTGTCACATAAGCATAAGAGACACACTGAACCAAACAGGAGGCAAAGCATCCCATTAGAGTGAACAAAGGCACAACGGGGTGGCAGAGCATGGCAGAGCAGCACACATGCCTTATTACGGCTGAGCAAGAGGGGCCACAGGGAGGGCTGGGGTGTAGGTGAAGAGGGACATGCAAGCAGGGCAAGACCATAAAAGCCTAAAATATCATGTAGAAAAAATAAGGTTTTATCCCAAAAGCAATGAGGAACCACTGAGTAACCTGCAAAATTAATCATCTGCAAAAAGGCAGAGTTATCAAATATCTCCATGCCAGAGATCTCCCCAAATACAGGATCTGTGACTATTCTATTGTAAAAACATTCATTAAAGAGGAGTTCCTGGAGCAACACTGTATTTTCAGAACAAAAGAGCCTCTTAATCACTTACTCAAGAAGGCCTCTGCCCTAGACAACTGCGACTCCCCCGAGTACAGAGCAAACATCAGGTTTTCGCTGGTTATCGTTTAGCCTCTGGCCCATGTGTAGCCTTATTATTGCCACCCCTTTTCCTGAGAGTTGGAGAGAGGCAGGGAATGATGGCTTAATACCAAAATACTAATCCTAAAATACCAGTCTTCACACCAAATATAAAACATATCCTGAGAGGATATCCCACAGAATCTAAAATAAAAATTGCAACAAGTGAGGTTTTCCTATAATCATGTGATGACCAACGCAACTGTGATGTAATTATCATTCTTTCTTAAAAAAAAAATAAACAGCTAACACTGTGCCAAGCCTCTCCCTTTATCACTGAGGAGGTGTCTAGAATAAAAGAGAGGGAACAGAGAGCACTTTGTTTCCACAAGTGGACAGGCTAGGACTCTCCTGACCTCACAGGAAGGTACCTCTGCTGTCTCTGATGCTGTGACAAGACTGAGCGAAAGGAGATGGGGCTCCGCCCCTCCTTCCCTGGCAGCCCCCAGCCTCACCTCCTCACTGAGGTTTGTGCCCGGGACCAGTCCTTCTTCCTTCTTTGTGGGGATCTCCTTGGCCAGAAGGCTATAGGTGGTGATCACGATGTCATACGTAGAGAGGCTGTGTAGACATAACGTAAAGCAAATGGTAAACGATCACCCTGTGACTCTGACCATGAGAAGCAGAGCTGATCTCGTCATAAAAATTCCCGTGGCTGGATGGACAGACGGCAGAATTCCTTCATTTATGTCCTTCATCAACACATGTAATTCTGAAGAGGTAAACTTGACTCATTTGGCTTTTTTCCATCTTACCTCTGATCATTTCTACAGTCTAACTCACTATAACATGAACAGCCTCCCTCTTCCCATCCAACGAGTCATAAAGGAGAACCAGCGGGGCTCATATTAACCTTCATAATAATCTCTGGCCTGTACAGAATGCTGGGAACTAACGTTTAGTAATGACTTGACACAGATGATGCTCCAGGCCAGGGAAGTAAAGAGACTCTCAAAGCAGTATGCCTTTCATCAAGAACGCTTTCTCCTCTTTGTTCTGCAATGGACTTGTAAAACCCCATTGATCTAGCTTTGACATGTCGGTATAATCACGCTGTAAACTTTGAATTTACCTTGCCTACACTCTTTACATGTAAAGATACTTAGTGAAAGGCACAAATCTTTTCCCAAAGAAGCTTAATAATGTGAATCTGAGAGAACGTCCATAAGTGCCTTTGATAAAAATGACATGCCTAATTCCGAGAGGCAGCAAGGACGCCAGGTGGCCTTAGCATCATACAAAGCATAACTGAGAATGAAGCCAATCAGTCAACTAGTACACTCTGAATACCAAACCAGGTATGATCAAAGTGCAAGCCAATGCAATTTATTTCTAAATAAAGGCAGGCCACTCACAGTGCTCTCTGCCGGAGAAGCATGCAGGCCTGCTGCTGCTGCCTGAAGGGACTCTCAGTCACAAGACTTGGTGTATAATACAGGGGTCACCAATCTGGCAATTTCCCCCTAAAAGACCACTGCCCTGTTCTTTAGGGGATAAAAGATTCAGTATCGGAGGTGGGGGAGAGAAGTGGAAACAAATCCGTTCTTAATTAGATCAGCAAATATTCAACTCAGACCCTTATATCACAGTTAAGAAAAAAAAACAAAAAAATCTTTAAAACCAAAAGACAAAGACTAGGACTCAATTTAACATCTGAGGAAATATTCCCCTTCCTGATCATTCCTCCTCAGGAATTCACAGTTAGGTCAAATCCTAAACTCTTAAACGTCTTAGATCATTCACATATTAAAAATTATAGTCACCTCTATATATAAAAGTCATATATATAAAAGCCATATATATTGTATATATATATATATATGGCTAAGTTTATATTAAAAGAGAATAAAGATCACTTTCTGAAACTTGCAGTGTCTTCTCGGGAGTTTGACCAGAAGACCAGAAGTTCAATCACTAGCTATGACATGCACTGATCACCAGGGGGCGGCACGGAAAGAAGGAAGGCCCCCGCAGGGGAAGAAAAGCTCTGGCCCGCAGCTGGGGGAGGAAGGCCCCAATTAGTCCTGATGGCCAGCCAGGCCTAGGGACCCTACCTATGCACGAATTTCGTGCACTGGACCTCTAATAAAAATATAATCAGCCTATATCAACTAATCATTAGTAGTGTATCAAGATGCTCTTTAAGACTGGGCTAGTTCCATTCACACTAACAGAAAAAGAATGTGAGTTTGGAATCAGAAGTTCACCATCATGAAATACCTGTGACAGAAACTCTTCTACCCAGGAATGCCGCTGCTGCCTGGCTGACAACTCAGGCATATCAGGTCTGCTCACATGGCAGCGTTTTTTGCAGGTGACAAGGATATAGCAAAAGAACACCATTTTCTCTCAAAGTTCTCTCTTAACACAGCTGAAGGCTGATTGGGGATAAGAGTACCTTTGGTCTTGACAATATCATTAGTTCTGATTAAATGAAACCTCGGGGAAAACAGGCACAGTCAATGAGGCCTCTTAAGCCCAGTGACTTCAGTATTTCTGCACTTACACTTTTGCACGTTGATCCCGGTTTGGGCCATGATAGAGATAGACTCTCAGTTTGTTGCTGCTCACACGTTTCTCCACCTCCTTTTTCCAGTGATGGACCAGGGAAGCAGGACAGATGATAAGTGTTCCATGGGAAGTAAACTCGGTGGAGTCTCAAGAGGAGGAAAAAATCAACACCTAGTTACACCCATTAAATAGCCGTTAGCTTCTGAGAGACATTTCCTTTCTCTCAACTGGCTTCATTCCTCCAATCAATATTTTTTTTAACAACAGCTGCTCTTATTTCTACACATAGGTAACAGCAGAATAGAAAATGGAAGTGATGGCCTTTTAACTCAAAATACTTAATTACTTCTTATTTACCCTTGTATAGATGTCAGACATAGAGGCTAAAAAAGGAGAGGAAAGTGGGTAGTACACAACTTCAGTTAAAAAAAAGAAAAAAAAGAAACCAGAGTACTTTCAGTGGCCAGAAGGTAGAAGCTGGATCATATCCTAGCTCATCCTGGGCTTTATGGGGGAGTATTATTTTTTTTTTTAAAAGCTTTAACTTAATTATATCTATATTGAAATGTAAGTACAAAAACCCCTAAGATAGGCAACCACTACTTTGGAACCAGGTAATAATGTAGTATTTGTACCTCTGCCCCTCATTCCGGGTGTGTGTGTGTGTATTTGTATACATGCGTGCATGTGTGCATAAGTATAAGTATGTGCACACCTAAGGTGCTATTCCACACAGGGACACAGGATCCAGCTGCAACAGTGGTCATCAGAGGCTTGAGAGCAGACGGTCACTGATTTGTTTAACTATCTAACCAACTGAGAAATGTACTGTGTCCATGGCAACTTACTGTGGTGGTGTCTATAAACAATACACAGGACTTAAAAGTACTTATAGTCATTACAGATTAAAAATAGAATGGAACAAGATAGGAATTGTCTAGAATCTGGAAACTCCTGGAACTTCAGAAACATGGAAAACAGCTTCAGCTATGGTGGCTCAAATCTGAGTTTGTGACAGATTCTGCTTTAAAAAATAATACGTTAACTAATATGGACCTATCCTGTGGTTATATCCTCAATATTAATAAAAGTAATCATTATGTCTAGACTAAGTCTTCTAGAGCCTTAGCTCTCTCCATAAAATATTTCTAGTTCACAGGACAAGCTAAGTTTATATTAAACGAGAAAAAAGATCACTTAAATTAGCCTATTCAGCATCAGAAATGATACTGTAGGAAAGTAGTCTAACACTAGATTTCCAATAGATTAATTAAAGATGAACAAAGGTGTACTATTGGAGTTTAAAAGATTCCACCCTCCACTGGCTCAAATGATGATGTAGGAAATGACAGGCCACGAAGGCACTTGAATACCATCTTTGGAAAGCCAAGTCAAGGTTGTGTTTTTGTCCTTCTCTTTGTTTTTCTCTTGGTCCTTCTGGGTCAGAATGAGCGCAATCATTGTCAGGGTTTTTCCTAATCCCATATCATCCGCTGGGAAATAAAAATAAAGACAGGAGAGTTAATTACTTAGGGCAAAGAATCAACTCAGCTTCCAGAAAATAAATACATCCTATGCCTACTTTCCTGGTGCTTCTACATGTCTGGAGTTACAGCTAGCTCAAAACAGTCCCACACCCCCTTAATTTATTCATCAGAGAGAGGCATAAATTAACATTCCTTGAGAACTGTCAATGTGTCAGTAACTTAACTTGCCTAATTTACTATTTATACCCTGCAAAACAGTATCCTCATTTCAACCGTTTAAATAATCACTCTGACATAAGCAGAAGTGAAATGTGACAGCGTGAATACCGGTTCAAATCCTGGCTCTGCTGCTGTGCAAAAAAAGAGGGAACCTAGCTATCCACTGAAATCAAGACCCAGAGTCAGATATAAGCGACCTGAGAAAAGAGGCTAGAAGGGCAGGGCACACAAGTGTCTGATCTTGGGGTAGCAGTGCCTGAGAGAGCGAAGCAGCCGTGCCAGTTCCCACAAGACACTGGCTTACTATTTGGCTTTGACCATGGCTCCTAGAAGTCTGGCTCCAGCCTGGCTCTCCACACCTCCAACCACAGAATAAACCGTCTCTGCTAATTAGCCAGACTCAGCTTCTACTGCTTGCAACCGGGACCTGACTGATCCTACTGCTGAGGGTCCTGAGCACATTGCTTAGCCATTCTGAACCCATTTCTCAACTGTAATAGAGGGCAACAAAACAGAAGAGGCACTGAGAGGATCAGATGAAATAGTACAACATTATCTTTGTATCCATAATACCAGACTTACCCAGGATTCCTCCTTGTGGCTTCTGACTTTCTCGCCACAGTAACCAGGCTAATGCCTGCTTCTGGTGCAGCAGCAAAGGGACCTGGCAAAGGTAATCACCAAAAGTCAAGTTTAAATTCCTTATGAGAGGCTATCCTGGATCCTGCCCACAGCGACGCCACATTCTACTCTTTTATTTTCTCTAAGTGATCCTCCTAATAGTCTAGATGTCACATAACCTTGAAGTCCTTGACTCCACCATGTCACCTTGGGTACCTGTTCATCCATCAGTGTGATTTATGCCTATTGTCCAGCATGTCTATCAAGTGAGAGTCCTGGTTTGTCTGCCTAATCAGCCAAAGTCAGTTTCTACTGCTTGCAACCAACGCCTCTGACTGGTCGCCCTGCTTTTACCAGCCATTCTGTTGGCTTTTCCTTATTACCTCTTCAACTAGAAGCCCTACACACGAAATCCGTGCAAGAGTAGGCCTTCCCAGCCCCGGCTGCCTCGACCCTCAAAGCCCCAGCTTATCTGGAAGGTTGTCCGGAAGGATATCTGGGTGGTCGTTCACTGTTCAGCTGTTCAGTCGATTTGCATATCATACTTTATTATAGATTTCACTTTCCTCTCTATAGCCAATATCCCAGTCTGCATTGTTAACCATAATTTTCAACAGCCCTTTAACTGGCACCTCTCTCTCTAGTCTTTTCTTAATCCAGTTTATCTTGTACTCGGTGACAAAAATAATCTTCATAAAACGCCCTTGCTCAAAATTCTACAGTGACTCCATATCTCTTGAGCTAATATGGTCTAAGCCAGGGGTCTTCAAACTACGGCCCGTGGGCCACATGCGGCCCGCAGAGGAGTCTGATCCGGCCCGCCAGGTTTTTTGGGCAGTGAGCGCAGCCGAGGTGTTACAGTAGGAATTAGTAGTTCATATAGTCCGGCCCTCCAGCTCTCTGAGGGACCGTGATCTGGCCCCCACTTTAAAAAGTTTGAGGACCCCTGGTCTAAGCCCCTTCACCAGGCCAGGCTCCACAGCACGGGAGTCTTCCCACTCAGTAACATCACCTGCTGCTCCCAGCTCAGGCCCTGATGTCACCCTGTCACCAGTTATTAATACCAGTTATTAATACCAATCTCTGTATCTTCCCTCTAACCACCCCTTCCTCTAACTGGGGTGTCTGGGTTCCATCCTCCCAGCTATCTTTAGGCCTGCAGCTTCAAGGCACTAGTAATTAACTGACCTAGCGTGACCTTTCCTTTATTTTGAATCCCTTTTGTATTTTGTATACAATCTATAGTGCCTGACAATGCACATTTTTATCCTTATCTTCAAATCACTTTCTATTGTTCTATGTATGTTGTGCAGGCACTTCCACCCCAACTAGTTCTTTAAGAGCAGCAGTTCCTTTATATCCTGTGGCACCCACCGAAGTTCATTAAGTAGATCTGCTTCTGATATACATAGGGATAGCTGACCCTTGAACAATGCAGATCTGAACTGTGCAGATCCAATTATATGCGGATTTTAAATATAAGTGGATCCATGCAGTTCAAACAGTATTGTGCAAGGTCAACTGTATAACTTTATGACCTTGAGGAGAAAAAATTGTTTATTTCTCACTGTTAAACAGAAAAGGACAAAATAATGCAAAGGAAGCCACTGAGGCAACATCTGCAGGAAACACATCGGAGTGGCACTCTGCGGAGCCATCGCACAGCGGTCACCTCTCCGTGGGCACGGGGACATCCCCACAGGACACCCCCCGGCTCACCTTCAACCCAGCTGGGTCCTCTGCCACGGCTGTCTCACCAGGACAGGACTCTAGTGATCGATGCAGCTCATCAATGGCTTCACTTGTGATTTTCCACACGGCGTGAAGGCGGTCTTGGTTCGGAGGGCCTGTGGACAGAGAGGTGTTACCTAAAGGTGACACAGCCAGTATCATGTCCTGGTTATGGCTGCAAAAAGAAATTCGTTATTTGCCAAATGATGGATTTGTGTGGACTAAAAATTCTTTCTCTTTATTTTTAACTTATAGCTGGCATTCAATATTGGACTAAAAACTCCCTGCCTGCAGATCCTCCTAGCCCACAGGCTCCTCTGTCCCCGTTCTCTGTTTGTGGGTGTGGGGTATTTTTTTTAAATCACATAATAAAGGACAAAATAACATAAAGTAAAATGAAAAAATAAGATAACCCATCATATTTTTGCTAAGTTTTTTTTTCAGCCTTGAAGAGGTAGCAGAGGAAATTAAACACCATCAGTATTTTGGAAAGAAAAGATCTTTCTCGAACAGTTCTCACTGAGGGGAAACTGCCAGCCAACCTGAACTCCTGGCTCGTGATCAGCATGCCAAACGACCCTCTTACATATCTGAGGCTCTCCGTGAGATCTTCATTCTGCAGTTACTTCCAAATTCATCATTTTCCAGAAAGTTCAGGATGAAAACACTGAGCTACACAGGGGGTTACTGCTCTTGATGGGTCTATTTGCTATCGGTCTTCAGACATGTCATTCCTCTGCTCTGCGCAGAGGGAATACAAATGTATCTGCTGGTCTACCTACTTCACCATGCTGTGAGTTCAAGTTTCCATTCACACTTACTACTGACTCCTATGTGCCGAACCCTGGCTGACTGATGGAGGTCAGTGAACCAGGCAGACACAGTGTCTGCCCTCACAGAGACCTAAACACACTGTGCAGAGCTCAGCTGAGCATCGCAATCTTTCTCACACAGGCAACTAACAGCTCAGAAATGGTTTTGCCTTCATGTGGGCAGAAAGACATCTACCAGGCAGAATTTTACCTCCTAAGGGTAAGCTATTCACAAGAAGCCCAGGCCTTTGATCTTACCTCCGTAGTGCTGACTGGACTGTCCAGCAGCTGCCTGGCTGGCAGCCTTCAGTCCCCAAGAACCCAGAGGCTGGAGACCCTGACCCTGCGGCTGTAGGGGTTTGGGTGGCACCAAGTGGGGAGGGGCAGGGGTAGTTTTGACGACGCTACTCTGTTGCGGTACTTGAGTGCTACTCTTCTCATCTGGGCCTGTTCAAAAAACAAGGTGAGAACAGATTAAAGTTCAGAAAAGTAAAGGGATTACATGTGAGGGAAGGGCAGGAGAGAGTGGGATGAGCGCCATTGCAATAAGCTAGGGAAAGCTTCTTAGAGTGTGTAGCATTACAGGTGCATAAAACTATGGGAAAGAGAGGTGAGTGTACAGGAAATAGGAGAAAGCTTTCATAAATTACACTTGTGATTTAAAAGGAAGCTCAGAAGCAGATAATGAAATGGAAAGGCGAATGAGTCAACATTTCTGTATCAAGATGGCTTCTCGTGCCTGACCAGTGTTGTTCAGTGGCTGAGCGCCAGCCTGTGAACGAGGAGGTCACAGTTTGATTCTCAGTCAGGGCACAAGCCCAACTTGAGACTCGATCCCCAGTGGGGGTTGGGGGATATATGTGTGTGCAAGAGGCAGCCAATCAATGATTATTTCTCATCATTGTTGGTTCTATCCCTTTCTCCCTCTCCCTTCCTCTCTGAAATCAATAAAAATATAAACATTTTTAAAAAGGTGGCTTCTCGAATGTCCTGGGGCACAACCCATTTACCTTGCTCTGGGGAGAGGGCAAGAGCGCCGAGGGTTTCCTCCAACTCCTGAATCTGCTTGAGCAGCTTCTGACCTTTGTCTGGAAGAAGCTGAATGTTCACTGACGCCAGTGTGCTCTGAAAAACAGGTCCAACAAAACGGATCGCTCCTCTTCAGTTGTCCAAGATAGCTTCAGATTAAAATACCTAAAATGCTAAAACTCTGAAATGATGGTCTTTGAACTATACATGCGAAAACCAAAACTTTTTTTTTTAAGCCCAGCTGATTTACCCGTCCTGAAACTACAAACATAGGAAAAGGCAGGAGTGAACACCCACCTATGGCACTTTGCTCACATAACCACCTTTAACTTATTGGCGGAGCCCCTATCAGAGTAAGCAGAGTCCTAACCTTCAAAAGGGAGCACCAGGCAGCACTTACCTTCTTCTGTTTCAGTTGCGTTGCGAGGGACGCACGTTGGGATGCCGGGTCTGAGGGTTCCACCTTCCTGGAAACGCCTGAGGCAGGAGACATTTTCCTTGGCACAGTCTGACCAGGGCGCTGGAGGCTCTCTTTCTTTTGTGAGTCCGAAGTCCTGTCTGAGAATGAGGGGATCCTTGGCTGCGAGCAGACAAAAACAACATCATCTTCCTCGCCGCTGCTCGTGTCCGCTTCTCGCCTCTCTCCCAGGGAAGGCCCTGCAGCCGGCGGCGCAGGCTGGACGGCCGGCCCTTCCGGGGCAGGTGCGGGGTGGGCCTCTGCCTGTGCCTGCAAAGGCCCCTGGAGCCGCCTCTCCCGGGTGGCCTGCGTGCCGGGGTCATCCTTGGCCTTTGTGTCTGTAGCCTCCGGGCTCCTGGGCTGCTCCTTGCTGAGGTGTCCTGCTTCCGGGGGTTTGTTGATTGGGTTTTGACTGTGAACCGTTTCAGGCAAAGGCCTGGTTTTCTTTTCTCTCAGAGGTTCTGGTTCTTTTTGGACATAATGACTCTCACCGTTCGGGTTCTCCTGAGGAGCCGCAGGTGGTTTTCTGAGCTCATTACCATGGCACTGCTTGGATTTCATCTCAGGAAGGTTCCTTCTGTGCATCCCTGCAATTCCCTTTGCTTCACACTGAAGCTCTGCTTTCTCCCCACGTGGCTTCTCTTGACTTGCAGATTTTTCCTTTACCGCCTGGCCAGATGAGAGATCTTTCTCCACCCAGCAGTTAGATTCAGGCTTCTGCTCCTTCTTTTGATCCAAGAGCGGGTCTCCCTTTTCCCTTTGCTTCTTACCAGCCATCTTTCCCACATCTTCACCTTTGATGAGCTGTTTCCACAGAGATGGGTCTTGATTCTTGTCAAGTACCTTGAACGGGTTTCTCTGCTGGATGGGAGGATAATGAGATGGCTCAGATGCATGCTGAGACTTGCTGGTTACAGAATGCTCTTTGGAATTAGGATCCTACAGGAAAGAGAACATGAACCTATATAATAAAAGGCTAACATGCAAATAGACTGAAGAGCAGAACAACCTGTCAATATGACACATACTGACCATCAGGGGGCAGACGCTCAACGCAGGAGCTGCCCCCTGGTGGTCAATGCGCTCCCATAAGGGGAGCGCCACTCAGCCAGAAGCCGGGCTCATGGCTGGTGAGTGCAGCAGCAGTGGCTGGAGCCTCTCCCACCTCCATAGCAGCACTATGAATGTCCACTGCTGGCTTAGGCCGACTCCCGAGGGCTCCCAGACTGAGAGAGGACACAAGCTGGGCTTAGGGACTCCTCCCCCTCAGTGCATGAATTTTGTACACCGGGCCTCTAGTTTAATATAAGATATTAATGCAAACTTCATTTCTAGAATGCCTTTTTTTCCAGAAGAAATGGAAACAGTAAAAGCATTACAATATTTCTGAATATGCCTGGGACTATCCCTGCCTCTAGAAAAAAACTCCTGTCAAATTCATGAAGTATTTTTTTTATTTGTTTGTTTGTTTGTTTTAAATATATTTTATTGAACTTTTACAGAGAGGAAGGGAGAGAGCTAGAGAGCTAGAAACGTCAATGAGAGAGAAACATCGACCAGCTGCCTCTTGCACACCCCCTACCAGGGATGTGCCCGCAACCAATGTACATGCCCTTGACCGGAATCGAACCTGGGACCTTTCAGTCCACAGACCGACGCTCTACCACTGAGCCAAACCGGCTTCGGCAGTATTTGTTTTTTAATAGCACTTTCAATGCTTGGCTCCTTCTCTGACCATGATCATTGCTTCCCAGGCATCCAGGAAATGTGCTAACTAAATCAAAGAGCTTTTCTAATAACAACAGCCACATGTTTTCTTTTCATGAAAAACTATTTGCTCAATGTGAACTTTTCCCCAAACCAAATCAAGGTCCTATGCTTACCTGATTTGGAAGGTCTCATTGTGGAGTACGGAATCATAAGTTCAAGCTATCCTTCCATCAAAACAAGTCTCATCACTTCCTTAGGTCTAGTTTCTCATCTACTGGATATCTGTGGGATCTCTCCTAGTTCTCACATTCTAAGAGCTTATGAATTCTAATCAGCTTATACCATATCAAGGAGATATCAGTGTATAAAAAGATGCTGAAGTTAGTCAAGTATATCTAAATTTTCCCCTAAGTAGGAGAATATTGACTACATTTAAGACCTCCGAAAATATTTAGGTAAGTAAAATAGAAGACAGTTAATTAAATCTTTACTATAACCAAATAGTTCTTTGAATTAAAAGCCACAATTAAAAGAAAAGAAACTGCCTTTCAGAGACAGCATGATGAAGACAAACCAGTTTATGCTGTACTTCAGAGTTTTTCCAGGTGAAGCCACAGATTAAACAGTCTGAACAGAGCAGGTCTGAAACAGGTAAAAGCTCCTACCTGCCATGGGATATATCCGCACCATTGTTTCTTCTCAGCCTTACTTCTAGTGCATCGGAATAACAACCTAATGTAGCATAAAACACAAATAATCAAGGATGTGAAAATCCAGTAAAACGCTCGTGAAAGCAGATACTGATTCCACTCTAAGGAGAACGTAATGTCTGTAGCATATTATTTTCCAGGATACAGGTTATAAACAGCAAGGATGAAGAAACCAGCCAGAGGAAGCCAGACATCTTCAGTTCAGTCTCTCTCATCAGAAAGCACATCCTCCCTTCTTTCTAAAGGCTGATTGTCCAACCCAGCGTCACACTGTCAGGCACGCTGGGAGGATTCGAATCTCAGTCCTACCACATAATTAGCTCTGAAAATGATGACACCATATGTGGCAGTTTACTTTCCTGTAAAATGGTAAAAAGTAATAATAATCTATAATAATAAAAACATAATATGCAAATCAACCAAACAGCCATCGGGACGTCCTTATGGACGGGGCTGCAGCCCAGGATCGCAGCTGTGAAGGCCTACTCTTGCATGGATTTCGTGCATCAGGCCTCTAGCAAATAACTAAGTACTTACCTCATTTGGTTGCTGTGAAGATAACAGAGTCAGATCAAAGTCTGACCCATATTAAAAACTTAATAAATAACTACAGTCATTTCTCCACTCCTGTAGCCGGGGAGGGAGTGGGGGGCGTCCCTTATTCCTATACCCAGACCTCTGCTTACAGCCTGGAACACTCCCCTGTCCTTAATCTCTAGCCAAATCTTAAAGGTCATTCAAGGCCAAGTTCAAGTCTGAATTCCTCCACTTTCTCAGTAATCTTGATTTGCAATAATCCCTTCCTGTAGGTCTGAAAGTCACAGAAGCACCTGGCATTTGAACACATCTAATTTGGCATTCTAACATGTGCATATAGGGCTGCTCGATGACCTTCCCATGTCTAATTCTTACCCAGTTTTGTCATAGGGCACTTAGGAATATGGGTTCGCTGCTTTAACACTAAAACCCAGGTTGAAACAAAAATGGCAATGTAAGAAATGAAACGATAAATATCCTAGGGGGGGAAAAAGGTTGAATATCTTTGTAATCCTAAAGTGAAGGCTTTTCTTACAAGACATAAGACTCTACAGCTGAGAAATAAAGAATTCCATAATTTCGACTACATAAGTTTTAAACTTCCATATAGTAAAAATACTATAAGCAAAGTTAAGACAAAAAGCAACCTGGAAAAAGTAGTTGCTACACATATTACAAAGGGCTGATATCCTTTACACACAAGAGTTATTCCTGCTGTACAGCACAGAGGATGATACTATATATATCACCTACTAGGTACTGGCTTTATTGATGTGAGTTCTTTAAGGGTTGGTGGGGCCTGAGGTCCTTCTGGCTCATGCCCTAATGCCCCTTTGTCAGCAGTCTAGGTAATCTTCATTGGGTTAGATAATCTGCAAGCCAAATTTACCCAAAAAGTAACCACTCAAGGAATTTTCTAGGCATACAAAGATTCAACTGTTACTAAAAATAAAATATGTTGTGCATCCTACTAAAACCAGTTTCTTAAAGAACTAACTTGTATTATTATTTATAGGCAAGAGTATTATTTCCACCCATTTTGATCCCATAATCCTTGAGAATAAAAACTAAAAGGTCTGGGAGCAGAGAGAGAAAAAAAGAGAACATGAACTCAGAGCTCAATGACAATGTCCCACATTTGTAAATCAAGGAGTGCCGCTATTATGTGGTAAACACGCATATCAAGGCAAGAGTTCTTCCCTCTGGTTCTACTGAATGACTAGAATAGCTTCCTTCACTGCCCAACAGAGGGCCATGGTTGAAGGACCAGTCAAACGCTGGTGAGTGGTACCATCTGGTGTTTAAATTGGAGAACTGCACACAAATGCAGCTGGACTCCAAGGCGTATAGAAGGGGCGTTACTTTGCTGCACCTGTCTCCTGTTACTTAGCTGCGATCCTGGGCTGCAGGATAATTAAAATAATTTGGGGATGCAAAGTACCTTAGTTCTTGAAAAGAAAAGCCAGTGTGAGGTCATTCTCCAGAGTACAGGAGTGCTGGCTAAACGTATTATTGTCTGCAAAGGACATCATCATCCATGGGCTGTCTACTTCTGCTTATATTTATTCCCCGCCTGTACCACATAGCTGGATACATGATTTTTGTTGGGGTTGTATGCTGCAGAACTTTATTTTATTTATCCTAAAACAATGTTTTTAAAGCTCTAGTAAATACCTCCTAGTAATAATGTTCTGGATTTGGGCTAAAAGAATTACATTTAGCATATTTTTTTTCTATTTTAAAACAATAATCACATCTCAACTTCACCTATCTAGTATGAAGAATATTACTGATAAGTTCTCAAAATCCCTAGTAGCCTAAACCTCTTTTAGCTGGTTTCACATTACACCACATATGATTAATCCAAAGCTCTCCACGTGATCACATTCCAACCCTTTCTTCCTATCTTGCTTAATGGTATACTCATCACCCATAAGCCCCAACTCAGCAACCATTGACTGAGCGCTGACAATAACCCAAACAACAGACTAAGTGCATCACACACAGCCCCACTGTGTCCTCACAAACAGGAAAGTGGCCCAGGGGTACCATGATCACTATTCCTGATGAGAAAGAAGGGAAGAAGCATGCTCCAATGCCCTACTGGAAAATTCATCTTATCAATTCTCTTTCAGCAAGTTTTCTGCAGTCTAAGTGTATCCAATTCCACTGCCACTGCCTCAATCCAAGCCCATTTTTCTTACTCGGTTTGAATATCAGCAATGTAACTTATAACCATGGGAACTCGGATTCCATTCTAATCTCTCTACATTTTCCCTATCTGGCTGTAAAACAGGGGTATTGAAACTTATCACAGCAGAATCCATGACAATAAGAGATCATGAATATGTAGCTATTATTTCAGTGGTCCCCTTGCCTCCACTATCTTCACTTTCTAATCTATCCTCCATAGTTAGTTCTTCTTTTAATGCAAATTGGATCAAAAATTCTTCAGTGGTTTCCTACCACCTAGAACAGTGTTTCTGCATGAGAGAGCCCCCAGTAGTTTGCAAACGGTTTCATAAAAATACACACACACACACACACAAATTAGTATAAGTAAAACTATCTTTACAAATAAGATCAATGAATTGTATTGATATCAATATTCTAGCTATGATATTATACTAAATTTTACAAAATGTTGCCATTCGATAAAGTCTACAGGGATCTCTCTGTATTGTCATAACTGCAAGTGAAACTACAATTACATAAAAATTTCAACTTAAAAAATGGGCAAAAAATTTAAACATAGTTCATCAAAGCTACACAGATGGCAAATGAGCACATGAAACAAACTGTGGAATTCATAAAACAGAATTCAACTCAGCAATAATAATGAATGAATTACTGATACACAAAACCAGATGGAGAATTTCACAGATACTGCTACATAAACGACAAACAAAAAAAAAATGTATATATTATGAATCAAAATAGTGGTTGCCTCTGGTGGATGAGGAGATTAATTAGAAGCGAGTCCAATAGCACTTAATTAGGCAATAGAAACATTCTATATTTTGACTGAGGTCTTGGTCATAAAAATGGGTGTACTAGTATACTTCTTCCAAAACTCAACCAGTTGAAGACTTAAGACCTATACATCTTATTGCATGTATAACTCAATTAAGAAAAATAGTAAAACAGGGAGTATTCAGGTATGTAAAAATTGTGACGATGGCCCTTGAATGCCTCTATTTGTGGGGGAGGGCGTTGGGGGAAATCAATCTAGAATATATAAATTCCAAACTGCACAGAATATCACATAAAGACCATCACACCTGGCCCCTGCCTTCCTGGCGGGCCTTAACTTCTGAAGTCTCTACTCAAACACGTGCTAAACTGTTACTGAACCAAATGCATGTAATTCTGTTACTTCCTGCCCCTGTACCCTAATGTAGAGTATTAACCAGTTAAATATGACCCCTCTCTTGCTCCTTGTAAATTCCTACTTATCTTTCAATTCTCCTAAGAAATATCATCTAACATCTAAATAGACTTTCCTGCACTTCTGAGTTCCCATAAAAGGGGCAACTAACATTCACTGAGTACTTAACATATGTTAGACATTTTTACACATGACCTCATTCTATTGTATTACCAGAATGAGAAATTTGACGAGTTAATGGCCGTTGGTGGGCTGGTGTTACTGGCTACTTGACAGCTGAACGGGGACAAAGGTGGAGCAGTTTAATCCTGAAATTTTGCTCAGCAGTGAGGGAGTGACAGCTCAGATGATATTCAATACATGTAAAAATACTGCTGTTTTGTTTTTTTGGGTTTTTTTAAATAACAAGTATTAGAGAATCCTAGGAAAACATATCTGGCTCTAACTCTTCCAGGCAAGGAGGAAAAAAAATGTACTTTAGATGACCCTTTTGGACACTTACCTATGTTCTTTCGTGTCCTGAGGTGGCAGTAAGCCCTGAAGTTCTACCTCAAATCCCTCGTGCAGTAAACAATGAGAAACAGGAAGGCTAGAGGGGGAAAAATTGAAATTTTGTTTTAGAAGGCAAAGAACAGAAGCAAACATCCTACAATTAAACCCAAACTGTACAAGTCCAGGCATGACCTCTACTGAGTTTGTAAACCCCAGACATTTCATGTGTACATGCACTCCTCTGGGGAAAGCGCCCAGTTTTCCTCTTTCCCACCCCCCAAATAACACGTGACAATACCGTCTCTTTCCTGATGACTCAAGAGTTTTAAAAATATACCTTGGTACATGGACCTTGACATTGTAAGACCCCAGGAATGCCTGAAGTATCTAAGACTGGCTGGGAATTTTCCCTAGGTTCCTTCCATCCTCCTTTTTCCTTTCATAACCTATTTGCTGTCACTTAATATTGTTCATATACCTACTGTAGCAACACACCCTAATTTGCTCATGCTTGGCCATAAACTTAAGTCCTATCCTCCAACTTCTTATTATGAGTAAATTGATTTAAGTGAAGTACTTTCCTTTCCTCTGACCTGCAACACTTTTTATTTTGCTTATCTTCTGGTTACCAGACATGTTCCAAACAGATCAAGTTTATCCTACGGTCTTCAAGTCAAATATTACTGAAGTAGAGGCCCGATGCACGAAATTTGTGCAATAGGCCTTCCTTTCCCCAGCTGACAGCACTGGCACCCAGACTCAGGCTTCCCTCACAGCCCCGGCTTTGTCTGGCAGGACATCTAGTCTAATTAGCATATTACACTTTTATTATTATAGTTTGTATAGCAGCGTTTGTATAAATAAGGGTATCTTCCTTTTAATGTAAAACCAGGTCTTACGCTACCATTAATGCTGAATTCCTACTAATATGAACATGCTTTCATGTTTCATGAAACTTGAGCTAGATACAGAACCTAAGAAGCTCAGTAAAGAAACTAGAAATACATAGCAAACCCTAACATAATGTGCTGCTGGTAGCTAATTTTTGGTTGGTTCCTCCTATCTCAAGATTTGACAGTTTTACTCAAAATCATTTTGTATTTAATTAAAGTGGATCCCAGTAATTTCTTTCAATTAAAAACCTTAGTAGAGGGCTACCAGTAAAAGAATATTTTCTCGGAGAGATAATTGAAAAAAATATATATTTTCTCGGAAAAGTTAACATTACATGTTGGAAAAATACTTTATTTTCTAGTTGATATCCATTGTGTGCTTTACATGGTGTAAAGAAAAGTTATTTCTTTTTTATCAAGTCTAGCAGAGAGAAGGAAAACATGTTTAATGATGTGATCGCTTTCAAGTCCTCTAGAGACTGTGGACAGCTGGCACTACAAAACATGAACACTCTGAGAACAGTATTAATTTTTCTCACTTTAAAAAAGATACTTAATATTGCTGAGTCTCAGCTTTCCATTCTGTAAAACTAGAGTGCTGAAATCAGATATCTGATTTCCTTTCAGCATTAACCCCTGAAGTAACTTGTTTCTTTGGATTATCATTATCATCACCACTTAAATGCAGAGAATCCTGTTTTTAGATGGGGCCATCGGGGTGTTTAAACCTCAAACACTTAAAAACCAGTTCAGCCTGAAACTAATTCAAAACAAGGCCCAACTGGGGCGGAGGAGGGGGAATGTCCAAGTTGCCTAGGCCCGACAAATAAATGGAAACCCAGAGCTGGAAAGGACCAGAAGGATTAGCTGTGGCCTATCCCCCCCTTATTCAGCTCTCGGTGATCCAGAGAGGGTAAGCAACCAGGCTCGGGTCACACAGCAAGCAGGAGCGGAGCGTCTCCCCAGCACGCCCTGCGGTCCTGGGATTACCAACTGCTTTAGGGGCCCTGGCTCCGCAGACCAGGGGCCCCACCGCGCTCCTACACCCTCTGACGCCGGGGACGCCGAGAGTCGGCGGCTCCTCCCGGGGGCCCCGCGAGGCCGCAGGGAGTCGGGACCTACTCGGTGGCCTGCACAAAGTTGCAAGCGTCCGCCCGGCACACGTAGAAGCTCTTCCCTTTATTCGGGCCATCGCGAACGCCGGTCTTCAGAAAGCAGGCAGTCCCTGAGGAGAGAAGGTCGACAACAATTACGCCATGACAGATGGACCGACCCCGGGGAGGGGGCCCGAGGACCCTGGCCCCTCACCATGCTCTGGACACCTAACCAATTCCATCACGATCCTTCGGGCCTCTCCCACGAAGTCCCACCCCAACACCTGCTTCCGCCTTTCAGTCGGTCCTCCAGAACCAATCATCAGTCTTCATCCCGCCCACAATGCCCCGCCGTGGCATTAGCCCCACCCTCTGGCTATTACCAGCCAATCATACTGGAGATTCGCTCACCTCCAACCAATCATAGCTACGCTAAGACTAGGCGCGCGAGAAATCAAATCTGAGGCTGCGGCGTGAGGGCGGGGCATTCGGTTGGGGGGCGTGGCTAAGGCTGGAGGGTGGTTTAGAGTAGAGGTCGGCGGGGTTTCGCTTGGCAGGAGCTTGGGGACCTGCGGGCTGGACCAAGGCCTGGGTGACCCGGGTTTCCATTGAGGACCCTGGGGGGAGGGAGGGAAACCTAGAAGAAACACGGGTTTACACACTGTAGGGAGGAAGGAGCGCTGCAAAGAAGGCTCGCTCCTCCCGATGGCAGAGAACGCCTTTAAAGCTGCGTGGTGAACTGACAGGTGTGCCCCAGGGACAGGCTTAAAGGACCCCAAACAGTCTTTTAAATTTGTGTAGCTCTTGCCGAGACCGGTTTGGCTCAGTGGATAGAACGTCGGCTTGCGAACTGAAAGGTCCCGGGTTCGATTCCGGTCAAGGGCATGTACCTTGGTTGCGGGCACATCCCCAGGAGGGGGTGTGCAAGAGGCAGCTCATTGATGTTTCTAACTCTCTCTCTCTTCCTCTCTGTAAAAAAATCAATAACATACATATTTAAAAAAAATAAATTTGTGTAGTGCTTAAGACCCCACAGAGTGCCTACACACGCATGTCTCTAGATAACCTGGATGGGCAGCATTTTATGGAGAGACCCCCGAGACCCACAAGGGTTAAAGTGACTCCCCCAAGGTCATAGAACCAGCGAATTAAGGGCAGGTGCCCAGCGGACCGCGCAGCTGCCTCCTGTGTGTACAGAATGTTCTCTAGACGCTGGTAGTGGAGGGGTGAAGGGAAACTTGACTTTGTACTTATTGTCAAACTTTTTTCTACTAGTATGCTTTGTTAATGTTAAAAATCGAGGGTGAAATTAAATGAAAGGGGACTGTATTTGAAATCGCAATCCAACTTATCCATTAAAAAGGGAGGAATAGCCCTAGCCGGTTTGGCGCAGTGGATAAGAGCCTCCGCCTGCTGAAGAGTCCCAAGTTTGATTCCTGTCAACCGTCAAGGGCACATGCTTGCGCTGCGGGCTCCATCCCAGTAGGGGGCGTTCAGGAGGCATCGGAAGGATGGTTCTCTCATCATTGATGTTTCTGTCTCTCCCTCTCCCTTCCTCTTTGAAATCAATAAAAAAAAAAATCTAATAAAAGGGTAATATGCTAATTAGAGCAGATGACCTGTACAAAGCCACAGCGGCTGCGAAGGACCCAGGCTCAGGCTGGCAGTGGCAGCAGCAGCGGGGTAATGGGGGTGGCACCTTCCCCTGATCCACCAGGTTGCCTCCCACAGAGGGAGGCCAGACTTCGGATTAGGCCAGGGGCTAAGGCAGAGGTGGTTAGGGTTGATCAGGCCAGCAGAGGGGCAAGGTAGGGGTGATCAGGTGGCAGGCAGAGTCAGTTAGGGGCGATCAGGCAGGCAGGCAGGCAGGCGAGTGGTTAGGAGCCAGTGGTCCCAGATTCCCAGATTGGAGAGGGTGCAGGCTGGGCTGAGGGACAACCCCCCCATGCATGAATTTTGTGCACCGGGCCTCTAGGGTGTGTGTGTGTGCGTGTGTGTGTGTGTGTGTGTGTGTGTGTGTGTATTTAAATGGAGGAATAGAAATCAAAATTATTGCAATAGAGATGGTTTCGTATTACAGCTATTGAGGGCCATATGGCCAGACATATTGTATGACATGTGCTGCTGTACTTAGTGGGGACAGCAGGACAGAAAAGGTTCAATGTCTAGGAAGCCTGGGCTACCTGATAAATGTAAATGTCATTGGGGTCTGAAAGAGGGAAAGCAAACCTGAGGTATCATTTATTAATTAAACAACTACATATTAAATAGCTTTTTGTGCATCCGGTGTGGACGAGGTGCTTGAGAAATATGGAATTTATTTATTCACACACACAAAGTTTCTAGCAACTAACAGGAAAGGCTTACTCAATATTTGGTAGAGACTGAACACTTCAGTAATAATACGAAATAGTATTTAAACGTGAAGATGAGTGGAATTAGCAGTAAACTCTGTAGGGCTAGATAAAGATGTCCCTGGGACCAAAGTGGAGTTAGTTTGTATCTAACTCCCCCTCTGAAATGCCTATAGCTAAATTTAAAGACAAAGCAAAACCAAATAAATAAATAGAGGCATTTTCATCATTCCCAGATTATAATTCTTGCACTGAGACATTTTTAGGTACATACATTTAATAGACGCTGAATTGGGAGAAGCAGACCATAAATAGTGGGTTTGCAGGAAGAGGGGCATGGTAATGTAATCAGTTTTTGAATAATATCCTTTTGAAACAAGACAAAGTCGGGGCCTCTTTAAATATCCCATTCAGGAAGAAGCTCTTCCGTTGTAAATATCCCAGCCAATATATCTCCGGACCAACTCCAGGAAAGTGTGCACAGCCAGATCACAGAAAGGGGGACTATTTCTTTCATAAATATGTGATAGGCTAGACATCTGTAATAATGTCAACAATAAAAAATAAAGGGGAGAAATGATTAGGCTCTGGACAGTTTATCCTACCTAATCATATTCATAAGAGTGAGAAAAAAAAACAAATTTGTCACTGGGTGAAGGGTGGCCATAATATCAGCATAAACTATGATGAATTATACAATATACACTTTTCAATATATACACGTACAGTAGGGACTGTGCATTAACTCTGACTCTTTATTCACATTTTTAACTTATATCCTTAAATGGCTTATAGGCCTGTGGAGAAACCATTGAAGAATGTGCTTTCCAGACCTCTACTTTGAGTCGAATTGAGATCTTGATTTGGTTTTTCTTTAGAGATCGATGATTTACTCAAAAGGAATGCCTAGCTAGGTCCTAGAGCTAGATGGCTTAAATACGCAAGTTAATGATCCAATAAATTATTTCCATATGGGGCTAGTCAAACACAAAGTATGTGATGGGTTTGCTCCCAAACTGGGTTGTGGTAATGGCTGTACCTTATAAATGTATTAAGACTCGGAATTGCATACTTTAGATGAATTCTGTGGCATCTGAGTTATCCCTCAATAGAAGCGGTACAAAACAAAGAAACAAAAGATATAAGGTGTAAGCAATGTCAGAAAGTCAGCGTGGAAAATAAGAGCCAAGGTTAATTATCTATGCTATTTTGACATCTTTGGGAAATAAAATGGTGAAGAAGTTAAATAGCAGAAACTGTTTTGTTTCAGATAGTGTAGCTCCTTAAGCAAAATGGTTCTCCAATGTATGAAACGAAATCTAGAGTGGTTCCAACACACGTTGTAATTCATGGGGACATAGAAGGAACGTATTTTTAAAAATTTCTTTATTGATTAAGGAATCACATATTTATCCTCAACCTCCCATTCCAATCCCCCACCCCCCACTCATGCCCCCACCCCCCTATTGTCCTCGACCACTGGTTAGGCTCATATGTATGCACATAAGTCCTTTGGTTGATCTCTTCCTTTTATCCCCACCCTCCCTTTGAGGTCCAACAATCTGACCCATGGCTCCTTATCTCTGGACCTGTTCTTGTTCAACAGTCTATGTTGTTCACCATTTCCCCTGGATGAGTGAGATCATGTCCTACTGGAAATATACTTATAAGAATAAAAAATGAGACAAGCAATAATCACTATGCTGAAAGGCATATGAACCAGTCTGTAGTGAGTTTCTTTCTGGGCCACCAGTTCTTTTGAGACCCAATTTCAATGTAGAAGGAACGTATTTTCTCTGGTCAGCACTGTGCTGGCTGGTATATAGAAACATGTCAGACATCTAGAAGATACCAGTGGTCAGAGGCTCGGCTAGAGCAGCCGCCCCTTGACATCATCAGCAATGCCAGGTTTCAAGTTAATTGTAAAATTCCAACTTCTATGCAATCTTTACTTACTTTAAACTTAAATTATTCAAATGTGTTTTCCAATTAATTGGTAAACCAAAATCTATTTAGTTTTCTGAATATATATGCCTCTGGGTTTTGCTCATTGTTTTGGGATGGGGTGGGAGAGGGTCACAATGATGATGCAAATAGTTACTCTAGAGAAATATTACTAGAGCCTACTTTTTTTAAATCCTCACTCAAGCACATGCTGATTTGAGAGATCCAGAGAAAAGGAGAGAAAAAAAATGGATGTGAAAGAGAAACATTGACCGTTTGCCTCTTTGTAAGCGCCTCGACCAGGTATCGAACCTTCAACCTAGGTATGTACCCTGACCAGAAATGGAACCTGAGACATTTAGATGTACAGGACAACACTCCAACCCACTGAGCCACACTAGCCAGACTTAGCCTAACTTTTTCTGAGGTGTATTCTAAGGGTTTTTACATGCATTCTTAGTTCTCATAATGACCCTGGAAGTGGGTCTTCTTTTATCCCCCATTTAAAGCATAAGATTTCAAAGTTTAGAGTCCTCAGGAGCTTGCCCCAAGGCCCTGCTCCTAACCACTGCCTTACAGAGCTTCTCCTTGGATTTTGGAATCAGATTAATCTTCTCCCGGGCTCAAAATCACAAAGCTGACACCAGCAGATGGGGACTGGAAGTCATTTTTTGAGATTCCCAATCCAGTTCTTGCCACTATAATATTTTTGTGAAGCATAAATTATTCCACTGAATTCACACAAATATTTCACCAACCTAATAGCCCAGCATTCAGATATTTGTGGCATACAGAGATGATTTAACAAATTAAAAAAAAAAAAAAAAAAAAAAAAAAAGTCGAGTACTGCCATTTTCTAAATGATCACTAGGTAGCAGCATATTAACATAAAAACCAAAGGGAAGGCCCTCCTCTTCTGAGGCTCTATTCTTCTGGCTTAACAATGTGTAATGCTAATTCAATTTCATTCCATTGTGTGCCTTTCACAAAAACGACCATTTTCAATTTGTCCTTTCACACAGGCACAGTCAGGTTGCCATTATAGTAGGAACGACTCTGGTTATAATTTGAAAACGCAGGGGGACTTTACAAATTCTTTAGTCGTACCCATAATTTGTATGCATTTCAGCGGTGTTTAAATTGTATCCCTAATAACAGTCTCAGGACAAGGCAACCACCGATCTGCTTTCTGTCTTTAGAAATTTGCCTTTAAACATTTTTAAGCATTCCACATAAAAGGAGTCGCACAATAGGCAGTCTATTGCCTCATATTCTTTCACTTAGCATAATGCTTTTGAGGTTCATCATGTTATATGGCATGTATCTGTACTTCACTCCTTCTTATTGCTAAACAGTATTCCATGATATTCATTGACCAGTTGATGGATATTTGGGTTGATTTCCTTCTGTGGTGATGAGGAATAATGTTATGAACATGGATGCACACATCTTTCTATGGGCGTTGGTTTTCATTCCTCTTGGGTGTGGTTTTAATTTCTAAAACTCGCATGTATTGCTGTCATGATATTTTTTAATAAATGTATTGACCACTCTATATAAGCTGAAAACATATCATGCTAGTTAGTAATTTTTATCAAGTGTGCAATCAACCAAAATCACCTATTTCTTTTTTTTTCACACGCGAACTCAACTCTCCCTTGCCTGGTGCATCTAATTGGCTGAACTTAACCAGGGGTTCTCTCTCCATCTCATTAGTTTCTATCCATCATTCTAACCTGTCCACTCCTGTCAGCTGACTTAGTAGTGCCATCTCCTGACTCTGTGTCAGCTGAACACTTGACACGCTGCTCCCATTGCCTTCGAGTTGCCAGTGAAAATGCCGAGCAGGCACTTGAGCACAATCCGGAGAGAGCACCAGGTAAACATGACGCCTTAGCCATCATGCTCTGGGTAAGGTCATTTAGTCAGGCCCGGAGTCCCATAAATGCCACTTGTTCGTTCTGGTTCGAGCACCTCGCTGCAGCTCCTGCATAGCTCTGTAGAGCTAGCCCTTGACTTCTCAGCTTGCAAAGCCTAGCAGAAAAGGAAGTGGGGTTCATCTGGGTGATTTGTTTCTGGGTAAACAGGACACCACACAGACTAGAAGCCACAGGGGGATGTGGCTTTTCAGGACAACGGCTGTCACACTCATTCAGTCACACCATCTCCTGTCCTGTCGATTGGCCTCACAACATCTGTCACTTCTCACTTCCTCGCCAATCAGCCCCTCCTTCCTCTCCCTCTTGTTCCTCTCTGGAGGTCTGCATGCATTAGAAAGAAGGCTAAGTGAGGGGTTTGCTTCAGTCCAACCATGAGAAGAGGAAGAGTTAATGACTCTTTTGATGAAGATCTGAGGCAGCCTGCCTGGGCAGCCCAGGGCAGCCCCTTCAAAAGGTCCAGCTCTTCCTAGCTCTTCAGTTCCTCTTTAGTACTTTCTCACCCTCCCTTTCCTGGGCTGAACTTCCACCTTACTCTGAGCAGAAACTGACAGACCAGCCCGGCGGTGTGCCTCAATGGTTGAACGTCTTACTCATGAACCAGGAGATCACGATTTGACTCCAGATCAGGGCACATTCCTGAGCTGAAGGCTTGATTCCCAGTGGGGGATATGCAGGAGGCAGCAGATCAATGATTCTCTTTCATCGTTGATGTTTCTATCTCTCTCTTCCTCTCTGAAATTAATAAAAAAAAAAAAAAAAAAAAAAAAAAAAATATATATATATATATATATATATATATATATATATATATATATATATTTTAAAAAGGAAAGAAACCGACAAACCTAAGGTGCTTCTCCTACTGTTTCTCCTACATCTCAAACCTAAGGTGCTCCTCCAGTGCTGTGGAGCTTGCTGCCACTCCTGGCGTCTGAAGGAAGGGCTTCTCCCTGCGGGCAGGCAGGCTTCCTCCTTCAGAAGCTGCCTGGTGCAGAGGGGGTGGGGGAGGACGGATCAGAGACTCATCTGTCCCCAAGGGCAGAGCTTAGGTGGGCAGGGGGATGTGAGGTTCTTTTTTCTGTAGATGTTGGTTTTTATTTCTGCTTTCTCACTCTTATGTGCTAATTGCTCGTTCCTTTTCCCCCAATTCCTCTTTTTCACCTGTTTCCCCCATAACACTTCCCTCCAACCCTCAATACTTCTTTGGTCCAGAGGAGACAAAAACAGCCATTGGTGCTACACCGGTTTGGCTCAGTCGAAAAGAGCATCGGCCTGCAGACTGAAAGGTCTCAGCCCAGGTTCTATTCCAGTCAAGGGCAACCTTGGTTGCAGGCACATCCCCAGTGGGTGATGTGCAGGAGGCAGCTGATCGATGTTTCTCTCTCATTGATGTTTCTAACTCTCTATCCCTCTCCCTTCCTCTCTGTAAAAAATCAATAAAGTATATTAATAATAATACTAATAAAAAATGTCATTGGTGATGGTTGTGGAGGATGCATGGCCCAGCTTCGTTGTGTTCCCACCCAGAGCCCTGCATGTATGTTTAAGCAATCCCTATTTATCCTTCAACTTCCCTCATGATGACACCCTTCCTGCCCCTTTAGTAATCACCCACTGCTGATGGAGGAGCTAGAGCATGGCTAAGTAGGAGGAGAGATTGGGGAAGAATTCTGCTCACTCGAATAGTTTTCCTTTTAAGTTGGGCACCCTCCCCAAGTGCCATGGACTGAATTACTTTTGTTCCTCCAAATTCATATGTGAAAGCTTTGCTTGCCAATGTGATAGCATTTGGAGATGGGGCCCTTGGGAGATAATTAAGCTTAGATAAGGTCATGAGTGTTTCTCTCTCTCTCTCTCCTCTCTCTCTCTCTCTCTCTCTCTCTCTCTCTCTCTCTCTCTCTCTCTGTCATGTGAGGACGCATTGAAAAGTTGGCGTGTATAAGTTGGGAGGAGGGCCCTCGTCAGTCAGTTGGCATCTACTGGTAGATCTGGGACTTGCCAGCCTCCAGAGCCGTGAGAAAATAAGTTCCTGCTGTTGAAGCCACCCAGTCTATGGCCTTTTGTTATGGCAGCCTGAGCAGACTAATACAAATTCCCAAGCTAATTATTTGTCTCCAAATCTACATGTAAATTGAATTAGCTAATTAATACAGGTATAAAGAACCTCAGGATAGGAGCCTCTGGTGGCTTCATTTCCCATTAATTCCCATATATTCACTTGGAACTCCTGGATTAAACTTTCTTGACTCCTCATTTAACTGGAAAGCGCTCAGACAATTTTATCCAAATATTCCTCGGTCCACACTGCCCTGATATCTTCTTTCTGGAACTTTACACTTCTCTTTCTCTAAATTAGCCTTTTGGGCTGAGGACCCAAGCAATGATCCCATTTTGTGGCCAAGTCCCTGCTTGCATTTCATTCTCTTGTCCTGTTCTCTCCACTATTGTATTAAGAATCAGGTAGTAAAGTACCGGCTGTCTGAGAAGGAATTCCTGAGAAGGAATTCTCAGGCGTAGAAAGGATTCCAACGGCCAGCTTGTCATTGATGTCAATAATGATGATGATCTCTAACATTGAGGACTTCTCCTTCACATTACTATCTCATATAATCCTTCCAACAAATGCCCTGAAGTGATGGGGATTATTCTCATTTTATGGAGGAGGGAATCGAGGCCAACAGAAGTTAACTGCTAACGACTACACAGCCCATGAGTGATGTCAGGATTTGAACCTAGGAATCTAAGTCCAGAGATCACATTCATGACTATTAAGTTACAGAAGGACTCATGGGGCACATCATTTAAAAGGAGCAAAAAGCCAAAGTGGAAGATCCTAAGAGGAAGCAGTGGCAGCCTCAGTTGTATCTCGCTGCAGCTTACTTCTTATGAGGGCTGAAATGCTGACTATGTGTTTTGTGTGTGGAAAGATTACTAAACGTCACAGTTGCAAAGTGGAAGTCTCCCAGCTTATTGCATTTGAATGAGCCATACTTAATACTACACTGAATACCTCTCTCCACCAGAGATAATGTTTCAGGTGGAATTCAGACATGTGTGGGGAGCTGACGTTGGACAGAGCCAGTAACCCTTACTCAATATTGACGCTAACTCCAACCACTTCAGACTTCTTTTGATACTGCTCAATGTTTTGCTTCAATTGTGGTGCCTTTTTGCACACAGCATCCCAACTTGTCGCTTTTATGGCTAGAAGGTACTCAGCCCACATTTAGGGAATAAAGACCATTTTGCATCAGCGCCCTTTGATGGGGCTGGTCATGCCTTGGCTCTGGAGAGCAGAAGATCCTCAAACCATTTCCTGCTGCCAGCAGGGTGGTACAAAGAGCTGCTGGAGACAGACCGTTAAACAACACAAAGATTCCCCAAAGACAGACTTCAGAACTTGTAGCATCCGCCTTCAGTCATGGGAGGCTGTAACAAAAACATGCTCTTGTGTGTCTGTTTGAACACCATCATAAGGCAACACAGAGGAGCTATTGAATCCACATGGTTTGGGTTGAATGGAAATCTGGGAATCAGAGCAGAGTGCAAAGGGGTCCCCTGCTCTTACAGTCTGAATCCTTTTCCCCTTTTTAGAACAAACCAGCACTTCGAGAGCACGTGACAAAACAAGCACCTGCCACGCTTATTCCAGAAGGAGCCCAGGACTTGTCAGCCAACCTCAATGTGAGCTCTTGCTCTTCTGCAGCTGGCTGGGTGATCCTAGGTAAATCCCCACCTCTCTGAACCTCAGCTTCTTACCTATAGGATGGGAAGAAGAATCCCTTTCACACGGGGAGGCCATGAAACGCTGAGATGATGATCACCTGTCCCATGGTAACAAGTTCTCATGGCACATGACTTCATCTACCATTGCGTTTATCTGCTGCCATAAACCCGTTGTTCCTATTGATGCCCCAATAGACTGAGGATAATGAAAGGAGCCTGTTCCTGCCTCATCTCTGAGTCATCTCATCTTGTACAGAGAAAGTACTCAACAGGAGGGTGTGGACTTTTCATGGCTAGTAGGAGTGTGGTGGAGAGGATCTCACCTTCAGAACGGCTGGGCGAGACACCAATATGGAAGCCTTAGATTCTTTATTAAATTAATCAGACCTATAACCGGTACAGATATAATTCAAGTCAAGTTTCCCAGGAACATAACACAAGGTGAAGACAGACAGAACACCAGCCACTTACACAGAGCAAGGTTGTCAAATATTTTCCATAAAGAACCAGACGGCAAACATCTCAGGCTTTGCGAGGGCCCTACAGTCTCCATGGCAACTGCTTGACTCCACCATTTTGTCATGACAGTGGCCAGAGAGAATTTGTGGGCAAACGAAAGGAAGGGGCTGTATTCTAACAAAGTGTAGTTTAAAAGTGTAGGGGTGGGCTGTATTTTGCCCGTGGGGCGTAGGTAGCCTGCTCCGGAGGCAGAGGTTTGTCCTGTTGCCAGGGAGACTTTATAACACAAGCAAGTAAAGTAAAACCAGGCGGTGACCCAGAATGGAAAAGTTGAAATCAATGAGGAAAGGTGATGTTAAGTTTTAAGAAATAAGATGAACAAGGACACAATTGGGGTGAGTAGAGGTTTCATGTAAAATGCCTGTGGAAATGGCTGAAAACAAATTTTATTCTAGAAGTTCAAAAAGGAAAAAAAAGAAGTCTGGGGTTTTCATTGCCTAAAACGGCACCATGAGCCAAAGAGTGCGATGTGGCTTCTTAGAAAATCCGACATGTTCCACATCCCATCAGTGAAAGCAGAGCTTCCAGAGCAGACAAGGGGATAAGCAAGGGGAGTGGGGCTGGGCCAGCTTGGTCCCCACTGGACCCCTCACACCCATCCCGGGCCGACACAGGGAAATGATCACCCCCCGACTCTGTTGGGGGGCAGGGGGATGGGAGGGGAGACAGTTAGATATTCCAGTGTCTGCTCTGGCAACCTCTGTGCTGTAGTCAAACATGAAAAAGTGGTATTTGAGCCCAGCGCTGAAAGGCGGGCTCCAGGTGGAGAGAGAGGCGGTGGAGGGAGGGGAGGCACCAGAATCCACCGATTCTCTGCCTGGGCTCAGTTCTGCTCTCTTTCCCTTCAATATCCCCATGAAAATAGAGGTTTCTGGAAAAATTGGGAGGGGGAGGCATTAATCATGTTTTCTAAGAAGTCTGAACTTGAGCTCTGTTCTCTGAAAGCTACGCTCCCCTTCCTGAGAGAGAGAAACTGTGCTGACGTGTTTAAGGAAACATTCGGAGTATCTCAAACGAGGCCATAAAGGGAGGTGAAGTGAAGGAACTAGTAGGTCTACGGTGGGAGTTCTCATAGCCACGGATAATCCCCCAGCAAAGGAACTAATTATGTTTGGAGAGGACGTCTGCGCCTGATAAAATAATTAAAAATAAATTGCTCTCCTTGGAAATGCAAATTACTGAGTGTTAGAGCGATGCTGTCGGCCACTTAGATAATAAGTAGATGTTTTCTCCAGTCTGTTAGGTGACCCTGATTGATTTTTCAATTCTGGCCTGAGCAGCTTTTGAAACAAAGGGAAGGGACCTCAGGCCCAGTGGGGACAGCTGTCATCTCCTGGGGCACAGTGGTTGAAAGTCTTAAACCATGAACAGCCCTCCCTCCCCCAATCATCCTCTTGACTTTTCTTGCCTCTTGCACACCCTGAGGAACCAGACTGGACTGGCCGTCCCCCTTGAACTTCCACGCTCTACTGGCATGGAAGGGGATAGTGACACTATGGACCCCTCCTCCCCCACATAACTACCCTAGCCCCAGAGTGCCTTCGGGTTAAAGAAAATTAGGCATTGGCTAAGAGCCAGGAGCCAGGGAGGCCTGTAGGGATGGGGAGAAAGGAAAGCTATTAGGCCTTGGGGGACTGAGGCACTGTCATAAAATTAAAAAAAGAAAAAAGCTTTTCCTTAGCAACGACTCAATAAGTCTTATAGAGAAAAGGGAGAAAACAAACAAACAAACAAAAAAACAAAACAAAGAAACTCAGGCTACCAAAGGCTTTATCATTTCATCAAAGAACCAATATTGATGATGCACCTGCATTTACAGATGAGATTTCTGCCTTGAAGGAAGTCCCACTCTTGTTGGAGGCGGATTTCCTGGGACAGAAGAGCATATCCCCAAATCCTCTCGCCCTGCTGCCATCCCTTTCCCACACCTCTCCCCTGGAGGCTAAGGGCTCCCTGGAGCCAGCGGACAGGTCACTGCCGGTGTTGCCAGGGAACCGGTGATGGAAGAGGGAGGAGAGCGGAGGGCAGCACCCCCCTGGCTCAGCTGTAAGATCTCCCTTCCTCTCCCAGGGGCTGTGTGAGGGCAGGCCTCCTCTGCTCACAGGCATTGAACCTGAACCTGTGGGTGTGGTGAATGAAAACGGGGTCCTGAGGCCATCTAGCTTCTCGGTGTTGGGGGGATACAAGAGATAGATGAGATCACACGCAAACATGTAATGGTGCCTGGCACCACACATACACACGATAACCAGTTTCCTCAGATTCCTGGGGAACTTACCCCAAGTCCATGCTATAGAAAAGGGCAGACCAGGATTCAGCCACACCCTGGTCTGATCAGTCCCACAGCTCAGCCCACACCCTTCCCAAGGCTGAGCGCCTCTGGGGATTCAACTCTCTTCCTCTCGCTCCTCCCTCCTGGTGGCGGGCCCCTCGCCAGCTCCCTTCAAGTCCATCCAGAGGGCCTGTTCTCTCTGGGAGGTTTGCCTCAGTGCTGACAACTTCCTGGCCTTCCGGCAGAGGCAGAGGGTGGAGACCAGCAGAAGGAGCGCGAGGAAGGGGCAGATGAATAAGAAATAGATCAACGATGCCGACGAGCAGATCCTGGAATGAAGCGAGGGCTCTGCCACAAAAAGAGAGAAACAAAGAGGATCATTAGCCCCCCCCCTTACTTGCGCTAACCCATCTTACACACGTCTGGGAGTCACTGTGACAGGCAAACACATGTGAAAATAACACCCAGAGAGCAGCCGGCCCCTTGAGTCCCACGTGAGGAGCAAGGGGTGGGGGGAGGGGGACAGTGTGGGAGCCCAGAACTCCGAGGGTGCTCTTCCACCGACCCCCTCACCCAGCAATTTCCAACCACCGCAGGCTCCCATGGCCTACTTAAAGCTGGCAGCCAGAAGGAAAAGCAAAACAAAAAAAGAAAACCTCTCCTTTAATCTTCTTCCCTCAGAAAAAGATAATCTATAATTCAACCCTCGTTCTCAACTCTGCTGCCGGTCCTGATGTTTTCACTGAGTTATTCCCACGGCTGTTGCTTCCTAATCCTCCCCCCGCCCCCTCTCGCACATGCACGGGCCTCATAAAATAGAACCTCTAAGTTGGTCTCACTCCCCAGGCCCCCTCCATTCAGCTCCTTTCCTGGCATGCGCTCTGCACCCTAACCCTCTGGGCCCCCTTCCTATTGTCTCAGAGACAGTCTTCTTCTATCCTCTCCCACGAAGGCCTGTTCAGACCTCTTAAGCCCCCTTCTAACCACCTCTTTTGTTCCATCACAGGTATGTCTGATGGTGCCATCTGTTTCTACGGCCCCTACAGTGCTAAGCACGCATGCTTGATAACTTGTGCTGATGGGAATGAGACTGGGTTGACTGGGGCAGAGGATACTATATATAAAGGCTTGCTGAAGATACCCCATCCGCAGCTGCAGGCCGTGGGGAAGCGCTGTCAGCAATAGACACGTGGAGCACATACATGCAGTCTCAAAGCGGGCCCTGGCCACTGGCAGAGGACCGCATCCCCCACCCTCCAGGCTCCAGGACACAGGACCTTGAGTTACTAGGTAAGGACCAGGCTTACAGTCTCTTGATGCAGAGACACATTTTATGAGACACCATCTGCCGAATGTAGCCTTCAGCTGCATGTGCTTATGACAGGATATTCAAAATCAGGGCTGTTCTGAGAATCTGGTAGCTAACAGTAGCTGTGCTTTCAAGGGAAGATTGTAACAACATAGGCAACTTCTTTTTTTAGAAGGTAAGCTATAGGATTCTTGGGATGTAAACTCTTCTGAGATGAAAACAGCAAATTCCAAGATCATTTTGATAACCACATACGACAAGGATTCCATTTTTGGCATTACTGATGCATTTTGCTCCTTGAAGAGTGCATCTTTGTTGGAAGTCGGGAATCTAGACCCTGGTCCAACCTCTGCCCTGGGAACTACCGGAGGACAGGGCCTATGTCTCATGCATCTTTTTCTTTTTAAAAAATACATTTTATTGATTTTTTACAGAGAGGATGAGAAAGGGATAGAGAGTTAGAAACATTGATGAGAGAGAATCATTGATCAGCTGCCTCTTGCACACCCCCTACTGGGGATGTGCCCACAACCAAGGTACATGCCCTTGACTGGAATCGAACCTGGGACCTTTCAGTCCGCAGGCTGACGCTCTATTTACTGAGCCAAACTGGTTTCGGCATCATGCATCTTTTTATTTGGTGCAGCGCTTTGTCCACAGGTCATCGATGGAGACTGATGGATGAATCAATTGGGAGAGTGGATTCCACACACAGGGACCCAGGGGCGTGTCTGCCCTCTTCTTACACAGGGCTGACAAGCTGTAGGTTTTTATTGTCTGCATTTTCTCTGGTCGCCTTTAATTCTCCACCTGAAATTTGGTTTTGGTTTCTGAAAAGGTGGGCAATGAAAATGCTAGATTTTGAATCCTTCATCACCCCCTCTTCACACCCTATCTAACCTCTCTCTAAGGCCCTGCTTGATTACAGCAATCCTTGCATATCTTATGTGAATAGATTTGAAGGCATTTGGTTAAGAAGGACAGATAGCCCTGGCCGAGTGGTTCAGTTGGTTAGAGCATCGACCTGATATGCCAAGGTTGTGGGTTTGATCCCCGGTCAGGGCACATACAAGCATCATCCAAGGAGTGCATAACTAAGTGAAAAACAAATCTCTATCTCCCTAAAGTTTTTTAATTTTTTTTTTAAAGAGGAGGAGGAGGTACAGGCAGAGATGCTGAAGAGTCCAAAGGCTAAGGGCCTTGGTACTTCATACTAGCCCTGAGCCAAGTGGTGACTGAGCACCTACTACACCTTGGAGAGCTGGGTTCAAATCCTGGCTCTTCCACTTACCATGACTGGCATTGGGCAAGTTATTTATCTGCTCTAATCACTAGGGTCCTTGTCAATCAAATGGGGATACTAATTTCTAGAGTCGCAATGAGGTAATGCATAATAAAGCATTTAACATAGTGCCTAGCGCTTTTGTTGAGTCAGCAAGGAATAAATATCAGCTAGGATGCTACTAAGAAAGTTAGAAAAATCACAGGCAACTTTCTCCGGAGGGATCTGAGAAAAAACAGGCCTGTGCCTGCTGATTCCTCTCTGGGGCTATAGGCATGGTCCTGTTCTCCCATAGGCCAAGTCTCTTTCTTAAATCTCTGAGTCCTCAGCCCCAGGATGACATTCTCTGAGAGCCACGTGATTACTTAGGAGACTGGCTTCCTTTTCCAGTCACAGGAAGTAGAGAACTGGGAGGTGGGAGTCCACAGTTACCACGTGTCACTTTTGCTAGGATGGTGGTGTGATGGTGGGGAGATGGAACCAGCACATAGAAGATGAAGAGCTCTGGTACTTGCTTTTTCTGCCATTGAGATGCTAATTTTCCATGTGAAGGCACTGCCAGGGGGCTTGACCATCTTAATGGGGAGGAGGCTTCTCCGCTTAGAGCAGTTTGCCATCCAGGACGGCAAAGTGGGCTCTTCACAGCACCGAATTGGCCACCAGCTAGCAACCGTCAGCTCCTCTGCTTCCAAGTGACCTCTCCTGGGAGGACGGTGTTTGCTCTGGATCCTGCAGTCACCCTTCCCTGCCATCTGTCTCTCACCCCTATCTGGATTAGAATTTAGTGACATTCAAAACCATTAAGGTTTGGCATTTTGAATTAATCCAAGTAAGTACCCAAAGCTCAAAGTACAAGACGTGCAAGACTGAGCCAAAAATGTAATGAGAATATTTCATCAGGAGGTTTAATTTATAACGTGCTCCTACCTACAGCCAAACACGTCACAAGGAACATTGGGAGAGGGAAAGGTGCGGGACAATCGGGGGGCTACCAACTCTTCCCCCACCCTAACGAGAACATGAGCAGCTGACTGCCATGTGTGGCTGTGTGGGAGAGCTGGCTCCTGCCAGGAAATAAAAGTAGGGTTGGGTAACCTGACCCAAGTTCCTCCCCCAAAAAGTGAACACCTGGAAGCAGCCAACACAAGACTGGCTCGCTCATTCTTTCAACCAACACTTGGTTAGCGCTGAGTGGCAGGCCTTGGAGCAGGGGGTCCTCAAACTTTTTAAAGTGGGGGCCAGATCACGGTCCCTCAGAGAGCTGGAGGGCTGGACTATATGAACTACTAATTCCTACTGTAACACCTCGGCTGCGCTCACTGCCCAAAAAACCTGGCGGGCCGGATCAGACTCCTCTGCGGGCTGCATGTGGCCCGCGGGCCGTAGTTTGAAGACCCCTGCCTTGGAGGCACGGGGGTAGCGTCGATAAATAGCATGGTCTCTCCAGAAACTTCAGGGGGGTAGGCGCACATATCTCCAGTCAGGATCCATTTTTTTAAAAAGTATATCTTTGTCCAAATAAAAGCTTGGACATAGTAACAAATACCATACTACGACCAATAATCCAGTCCCCAGAAAGCCCTATAGTCTTGTCCATTAGTAATCACAGAGAATTCTCTAGAATAGGGGTTGGCAAACCGCGGCTCGCAAACCACAGGCGGCTCTTTGGCCCCTTGAGTGTGGCTCTTCCACAAATATATACCACAGCCTGGGCGAGTCCATTTTGAAGAAGTGGCGTTAGAAGAAGTTTAAGTTGAAAAATGTTGGCTCTCAAAAGACATTTCAATCATCGTACTGTTGATATTTGGCTCTGTTGACTAATGAGTTTGCCGACCACTGCTTAGAATAGCACATCCATGCTTGGGGTCTGAGGGTGAGGTTCAAAGACTGGAGACTCTGCCTCTGCTTAGTGACAGCTAAGGAGGTAAGATGGAGAAGAAAATGCAAGATCAGCCGAGACCGGTTTGGCTCAATGGATAGAGCGTTGGCTTGGGGACTGAAGGGTCCCGGGTTCGATTCTGGTCAAGGGCATGTACCTTGGTTGCGGGCATATCCCCAGTAGGGGGTGTGCAAGAGGCGGCTGATCGATGACTCTCTCTCATTGATGTTTCTAACTCTCTATCTCTCTCCCTTCCTCTCTGTACAAAAATCAATAAAATATATTTTTAAAAAAGAAAATGCAAGATCAGTTTCCCCAGGAAAATGTCTCCTAATGTCTCTGCCTTCACTGGAACCATGCACTCCACAGTTTTGTTGCCTGGTTCCAGACACCTGATGATGTCACTCCCCTGCTTGAATTTGGCCAATGGCACTCCATAACTTCTATGGTAAAGTTCACTTTCTTTAGCTTCATACTTCAGACACGTGTGAGATCTGTACCTCCCCATCTCACTAACCTCATCTCTTGCCATCTTCGATTGTGAAGGGACACTAAGACCACTCAGTGACTAACATTTCCTTTCCAGGGATCATCTGTTTCAGACCTCACAATTGTTTGATAAAGATGCCACAGAGATGTGATTTTCAGTTATGTCCTACAGTATACACTTTTTACAGTTAGTATCTATTCCACTGCAAAAAGTGCTGACTCGGCAGAGCTTAGGGATTTCCATGGGAAAATGTATAGGGAATGTGCTCAGGGGTGTGGGACGTCTATAAATGTTGGAATGGAAGAAAAGCTGAGAGGAAGAAAAATTCTGCTTCGAGACTTTGGAGGAGAATTCACTGAAGAATGGGCAGGGGAGAGGATGATGGAACCCCAGGGAACCAATCAGATAGCTTTGACTTCCACTCTAGAAGCCCTGCTGGGATAGCTGGGAGGCAGCCACCTATCCCTACTCCTGAGAAACTCCCATTTGTCCCCAGCAGCACTCTCCCTCCTGAGGAGTGTCACCAAAGCTAGCAGGTGTCCCAGGAATCTCTATTCATCCTTTGTACCCTTCCTGGGGTAGGGAACCAAGACCACACCTCTGTGCCTCCCAGGACCCTTTTCTATAGTCTGTTTAGCTCATTGCTCACCTCTCACCTTCTCCTTAAACCCCACCAGGCAGAAGTGGCTCAGAGAACGCGCTGGCTACAGCATCTGCCAGCTCATTGATCGCCAGGGAAGATTTACTGGTCTGGCTGGAGACATTTTTGCTTTCATTAACAAATGCTTAATAAATGGCTATGATATGCTTGGCACAGCACTGGCTGGAAGGGTGCCCTCTGCTCCCCCAGCGTCTCTAATAGATCCTCCCTCCCCCAACTGATGGACGGGGAATGACGTAAACCCCACCTGCAGCCAGAACATTCCCGAGCACCTAACCAGGCACCTGATGTGGACTGTACATTGAACCAACAATCAGCATTGCCAAATACCCTAAGTCCCCGATTCTTAAGTCCTTAGGTCCCTAATCATGTGCCTTACATGGAACCATCAACCAGTGTGTGCCCAGTGCCCTAAGCCCCGTCCCTTGGGCTCAAAAGGCGTGTTCACCGCCAGCATACGTGCTCTTTCTCCTTTGGAAGGCAGCCCAGCAGGTGTCTTCTCCTAAATAAAGCTTGTGTCCTGGTCTCCAGCCCTCGGTCTCATCTTCCAGTCTCTTGTTCCACATCCCTCCTGAACCTGTGGGCTCCGCTGGATAGGACGGCCTTCCCACATCGAGAGGGGCCCCCCTTTGGCCAACCGTCTTCAAGGAGCTTGCCTCCTTGCTGGAGCCTGTAAGCAGGTCCCTGAGGTGCACTTCCTCCTTTGAGGCCTTTCCAGGCGCAAACAGGAGGGGCCCACCACCTGTCTGTCACCTTCCAAGACCTGGTAGCTGGCTGGGCACTCAGAGAGATAATTAGCCTGGCTCTTGCCCTGACAGGTTTGGCTCAGTGGATAGAGCGTCGGCCGGCAGACTCAAGGGTCCCAGGTTCGATTCCGGTCAAGGGCATGTACCTTGGTTGCGGGCACATCCCCAGTAGGGGGTGTGCAAGAGGCAGCTAATGGATGTTTCTCTCTCATCGATGTTTCTAACTCTCTATCCCTCTCCCTTCCTCTCTGTAAAAATCAATTATATATATGTAGAGAGAGAGAGAAGAAGGAGAAGAAGAAGAAGAAGAAGAAGAAGAAGAAGAAGAAGAAGAAGAAGAAGAAGAAGAAGGAGAAGAAGAAGAAGAAGAAGAAGAAGAAGAAGAAGAAGAAGAAGAAGAAGAAGAAGAAGAAGAAGAAGAAGAAGAAGAAGAAGAAGAAGAAAAAGAAGCAGCAGCAGCAGCAGCAGCAACTTGGCTCTTGGTCATTAGGAAATGGTTTTCCTCTTTGTTTTGTTTTGATTTTGATGCAGGGAGCATAGATGCAGCTGATATTGGTTCGACCAGATCAAAGGTAAAGTCAGCAGGTCCCTCTCCTTCCTCTCCCACCCCCCCCACCCCCCCCACCCCCCCCGCCCATCAGCCTTCTGAGATTCAAGATCAGCCAGGGGGTAAGGATGTCTGCTTCAAACACGCTCCGGCCACTTAGGGATGTAATGCTGAAGGCTTTTCTGTTTAAGATGGGAAGCAGGAGCCGAGTCCCCTGACATTTCAATGTTTACGCGAAAAACTCAAGTAGACCTTGTCTGTCCAGATACGTTACTACTGAGAGAAAAGACAAAGTCACTGCGTTAGGGAGTCTGGAGTTGCTTTTAGCCCGGAGAAGGAGCCGACCACAGCTGAGAGGGAGAGGAGAAGAGGGGGGACAGAGGGCCTCCTGCCCACGAGCCAAGCCGGGGTGACCCCGCATTACCTGAGGGCAGCACCGTGAGCACCATACGCTGCGACACATCCCACGACTCGAGGAACCACCAGCCGGGGGTGCTACGGAACTGCCACTCGGTCACCCGGCACCAGTACACCCCAGCATCCTCTATCACCACCCGGCGAAGCGTCAGGAAGAAGTCTGTGGGCGACGCCCGGTGACAGTACAGGCGCCTCCTGAACCGCTCCTCACCGTACTCCAGCAGGCCGTCGTGCTGCAGGTGCACCAGCATTTCGCTTCCGGAATGTTCTGTGGTCCGGTACCACATCACAGAGAACAGGGAGGCCGAGCCGCCCTCGCTCTCCAGGCTGCAGTGCAGGGCCGCCTCTCCGTGCTCCGTAGCGTTCTCCGTCCGGTGCACTTTGGAGACACGGACCCTGGCTCCTAGGAAACAAAACGGCGGCACGTTAGGGAAGAACCCGGACTTGTAGACCAGGCATCTCCTCTGAAGCACCTCGCTCTCCCGGAGGAGATCCAGTTTATCATCTGTAGGCATCGGGTCCTTCCTCTTCAACACTTTCCTTTGACCTCTGTCCTTCTCCCATATTTGCGAGAACATTCTCTGCTATGAGTCACACCAGCCACTTCCATCCTTTAGCCATGCCTCTTGTGGGCCTGCTGAAAGCCACCCAGCTCTGGTGGGTACTCTGCCCTGAGGCTTTTCTTTTCCCCTGTCGCCTGTCTCTTCTGCTTCCCAGGAGGACCCGTCAAAACTCCGCCTCCTCCTCTCCCTCCCCCACTCCCTCAACTCAGGTATTCCGCCTTGCCCTGCCTTCTGAGCAAATCGCCCTCCTCCCCACACACCCGGGAAGACACAGGGAAGGAGGAAGGAGGTTTCTGAGAGACTGAACGTTTTTGTACAAGCGTTAGAATTCCACTCCAGGAGGCCATTTATTTACCTTATTGGATTAGACTAAGTTTTCAACAGATTTTGACATTTACTTAACATTTCTTTCCTCTCTCATCAGGTAAAAAGTTGGAATGAAGGCTAGCGTGGTTACAAACAAAACAAAGAAAGCCTAGTACATACTAAATGTTAAACTCTACTGCAAACAAATTTATGAATCTATCTTTAAAAGAACAACACCGTGTGGCGAGGGCCTGGGGCGGGGGCCGGGGGCAGGCTAGAAGGGGACAATGCGGGGAGGGGAGTCATCAGTAATATTTTCAACAATAAAGAGAACACAAAAAAAAGAACAACTCTGTCTGATCCTGGATTCTTTTTTTAGTTACCATTCTTCACCTTTCCTTCCCTGGATGGCAAAGCATGTGAAATACTAGCTTATGTGATAAACTAACTGCTTATCTGCTTCCTCCCTTTCAGAGTCCTCCCTGCGTTATTGCAGCCAGCCCTCCGATGCCACCACCATGCTCTGGCCAGGTCCCAGGAAGGGCCTGATTCCCTGCTCCGGTCCTTTCTGTGCCCTGGGTGGTCTTTGTCACCGACGTCCATTTTCTTCTTGAACTCCTCTCCTCTTCTGATTTCAGAAAAACTGTCCCTCTTACAGTGCGGGCCCCGGACCTCTTCCTTAACCCACTCTTGACACCAGGGTGCTCAGCTGGCCACTGCGGCAGCCACATCCCAATATGTTTGGTTGGACACTCTCTGGATTTTAAAAGAATTTGAATTTGCTGTGAACATCCTCAAAATGAGCCATCTCTCTCTCCCTCTCTCTCTCTCTCTCTCTCTCTCTCTCTCTCTCACACACACACACACACACACAATTTTAGGCCTTTCTTGCTACCCAGCGACTGGACAATGCTGAGCCCACATACTTGAATGGAAGCTCTGCCTTGAGCTGAGCAGTGGCTGCCTCCTTAAAGGGACATGTGCACACTGTCAAGATTTGGCTTAGACAGCGGGGAGGAAGGGATGCCAGCCCCGCAGATGGAGAATGCCGAGTGTGCACGAGCTGGAGGGACGGCAGAGAGGCTAACTGCAATATAGGACATACTGAGTGTGAGGGACTCCGAGGCGGCCAAGCAGCAATGCCCAGCAGGCCGCAGGCTACAAGCCCCGAGCTCAGGAGACAGGACTAAGAATAGAGGCCCAGAGCCAGTTCACTGAAGGCGGCAGCTGGAACCAAGGCGGTGTTGATGAAGTTCTGAGGAGAGCAGGGAGGAAGGAGAAAAACGGGCCCAGGATCCATCCCTGAGCAACACCCACGTTAGGCAGGGAGGGGAAGGAGTGTCTGAAGAACAGCGAGAAGGGGAGCAGAGGGCTCCCTGGGGCCCTGGTAGACGGTGAGCTCCTTCAGGCAAGAGCTGCGCCTTCTATCCGTGTGTTCCTAACCGCCTCACACACAGCAATGCTCATCACCATCTCGCTGTTGATGTTACATCAGAAATAGAATCGTAAGTGCCAAAGCAGATGAACTTCTCTGCATCGTGCCTTTGGGTCTCGCCCAGTTCCCAACCCTTAGCAGTGACACTCATTGAATGTTAATCAACACTGGGGTTACCAACGGAAGGCTGAGAGGTCTCCTCAACCCTGCCCACGCGCGGACCACAGCTCTCTCCGACCAATGCAATGGTGGAACTCCTATTACATTTTTAAAGATCTCCCGAGGAAGAGAAGATCCCCTCAGCAAGCCATTCCAACGGCTAACTACTCTTCCTCGCCTTGTGTTTAGGCAGCCAAATGTTGAAAAGCAATTTCTGCACACATCCCTGCAGAGTTGTACAGTTTCTGTTCACAGTGGGAGAAATATGCTTCATATTACTCTTTCTCTGCCAAATTACAATACAGCCCCACCGGAATGACACAGGCTTGTTATTATACTAGTAGAGATCTGAAGATATGGTACCCTGGGTAGCTGCCTGGACAGGCTGCCAGGCTGCTCGGCAAACCAATCAAAGGACTCTTGCTCCCCTCCGAGCCCCTGAATCCTCAGATTGGTTCACCTTAGGTGACCCTCCCCACCCTCCCCGGCGGGTTCCTGGGTCCTACCATCATTGTGTAGGAAGGACATTATTCCTAGGACTCTAGGTCCTATTTTTACCTTCATGGGATCAGTCTGAAGAACAGCTGTCTGAGAGAAGATGACAATCCTACAGAAAGACGTGTGAGGACGCTCACAAGCTTACCTGTGGGCCTGAGTTCCAGTTCTGTCACGCCCGATGTCCCTTCGCCAAGCTTGTACCCGGTGCCATTGGCAGACAAGAGCCACTCCTGCACCGCGCAGCGGTATCTGCCCCGATCGCTGTCTTCCACGTTCAGGATGTGTAGCCGGAACGTGTCAGGGGAAACTTTCTCGGCGTAGAATTTCCGTTTCCTCCGAGGGGTATGAAATCCATCCCCATATTTGACAACGTTGGTTTGGTCCAGCTCCAGGATCCTCAGCCAGGACGCATTAGAGGAAATGGGCGAGAAGTACCAAGTAACAGCCAGCGGCAGGTGCCCAGGGGTCCTGGATAAGACGCTACATTCCACGGCGGTGTTGGAGTTGATGGCAAGCTCTTGGACTTGACTGCTGGAATTCACTGTTAGCTTGCTCTCTAAATGAAAAGGGTGGAAACAGATACATGTTTTACTTTGTTGGAAGACAGAATTTCAAGGCAGAAGATACACACGAAGAGGCCAACTAGAGCCATACCACAACATCCTTCAGTGGTGTGAACATCCAGCAGCCCTACCGACGGCTCACTCAACCTCCGACAACTCACTGCCTGACAAAGCGGCCTATTCCATCTTCAGACAGCTCTGCCACTAGAAAATTCTTTCTGATATCAAGGTGAGTTTTTACCTTTCCACAACCTCTATCCCCTGGTCCTGCTTTTACCCTTGCCCAGGGGGAGGGGACAGGCGGGTGGGACAGTAAGGAACAGTCATACAGAAAAGCCCAATCTCTTCTACAGGATAGCTAGCGCCTCAGTGTTTAAGCACAGACATCTTCTCTTCTGTAGCCTTTATAGCTCAAAGGGAGAGAAAGTTCTTTGTGTGTTCACTAACCAGCGTACTCCTGGATTTACCATTTGCCGGTCTAATGGTATCTGCCTTCAAACATGGGTAAACAAAAGGAAGTTGTATGTGGGCTATTAAAATTGTGCGTCTCAAAGGAAGAAACCCATGGAGTGACAAAAAGAGAAAAGATTTATATGTCTCTTTGCAGCCACTCAGTTGTGGGAATATCACACACATGGAATCAACTATCCTATAACCCCAACAGCTTTTCTGCTTTGTCAGAAGGATGAATGATAAAGCCTGGCTTCCAGATCTTATTCTAACTTCATGTTGACATCGCTGATTCTACTTTTGTAGCTGCTTATTGGTGCTGGTCTTCCTTCAGTAAGCATGTATTAGGCACATACTATGTTATGTGCTAGACGAGTGGTCGGCAAACTCATTTGTCCACAGAGCCAAATAGCAACAGTACAACGACTGAAATTGCTTTTGAGAGCTAAATTTTTTAAACTTAAACTAATGCCACTTCTTCAAAATAGACTCACCCAGGCCGTGGTATTTTGTGGAAGAACCACCCTCAAGGGGCCAAACAGCTGCATGTGGCTTGTGAGCCACAGTTTGCCGATCATGGTGCTAGACTATTCCAGGCTCTGTGGATACCTCCCCTCGGTGGGTTCACAGCCCAGAGGGAAGGACTAGTGCAAGGACAGGGGCGTAGAGCTTACAGGATTGTGTCACCCAAGCAGGACAGAGGAATGCAGGAGTAGCCACCAAAGCACAGCCCAGGACCCCCTCACCCAAATGTGGGAGTGAGGGAAACTTCCTGCAGGAAATAGCTCTAAGCTAAGTCGTAAGGGTTCCTAGGAATTAGACTGATGGAGAAGGAGTTAGGAAATCCTATACAAAAGAAGCAACTTGAACAAAGACTTTGAAAATGAGAGAGAACATAGCGTATTGGGGGAACTGCAAGTAATTCAGTGTGGCTGGGGTTCAGATTCAAGACGGAACGTGGAAGGAGATGATGCCGGAGCGACATACCATGTACCACATGATCAAGGAAGGACCTTGCGGGTTGTGCTATGGGAGTGTGGACAGGAGGTGAACACGGAGGCGTTGTGGTTGACTCGGGCTTCGCATGTGGGTCACTGGTGGGCGATGGGGACATAAAGAACAATGGAGGAGAAGTAGCTTTGGAGGGATAGTAATGGTGCATTTATGTTTTGACATGTTGGGTGTAGACATGTCTTGGAGACAGCTACACAGACGTGTCCAGAGATCAGAAGAGAAGTCTTTCAAAATAATGGGTCTGGGAGTCGGCAGGACATAGGTTGACTCCAGGGTAGGAATAAGCCCACTTCAGGAGAGTGTATAGAATGAGAAGAGAGCAAGCTGAGGAGGCAACCCAAAGGGAATAACCAGCGGAGGAGGAGAATTCTGCAAAACAGAACGAGAAGGAGCAGTCGGAGTGTCAGGAGGGAAACCAAGAAAATCTTGTAACATGAGGTCAAGAAAAAGAGAAGTTTCAAGAAGAAAGGCTTGGCCAACAATTTCAAAATCCACAGAAAGGACAAGTACATTGAGGCATGAGGTAATCAACAAGGAGAACGTGACCGTTACCAAAACCATTGCTGAGCAGCAGACAGAACAGTGAGAGCCACGCCGTTGGAGCATCTGCTCAGTGTGTCGGGCACTGTGCTAGGCACATTATGGAAGCCACCGCCTTCATATTGTACATTAGCCGTTTCCAGGTGAGCTAACAAGGCTTGGGCAGGTTAAGTGACCTGGCCAAAGCTATGCTGCTAAACAGTACTTGTCAGACCTAGGTGACCTCAAAGGCTCTCGAACATTCTTCCCTAAGAGAACGAAAGGCATGAAAGAAAATCCTCGACACAGCAGGACTTGGTCTGGGTTTGTCTTGCTTTTAACCTCTATGCTCTATTAGGAACTGATAAGGTAAATTATATTCGCCAATAACCATAAATTCTCTAACTCATCCATCAACCCATTAAAAATAAGTGGATAAATATATTCTGATGACATTTACATGATCCACACCCTAGCGGTCCCTGCTGTGCCATGTGGCACCCTTGGGTTGCTGGCAGCTGGGGACTTGTGGAAAATGGAGAAGGAGCATGGAGGAACCGTGATTATCAGTCAGTGTGGAACTATTTCAATGTTTTAACAGCTAACATGGTCATTTCTGTGCATACTAACACAGGGTTCGCCTAGATATTGCTTATATGTGGTGCTGACATATGCAGTACAAACACAGGGAGAGGAATTTCGTGTTTTAATTCTATAACTTACCCAAAGTGGAAATAGTATTTTCTTTCTTTCTTTCTTTTTTAATATATTTTTTTATTGATTTTTGTACAGAGTGGAAGGGAGAGAGATAGAGAGTCCGAAACATCAATGAGAGAGAGTCATCGATCAGCTGCCTCTTGCACACCCCCTACTGGGGATATGCCCGCAACCAAGGTACATGCCCTTGACCGGAATCGAACCCAGGGTCCTTCAGTCCCCAAGCTGACGCTTTATCCATTGAGCCAAACCGGTCCCGGCAGTATTTTCTTTTTAAAGCAGGGATTGGCCCAGCTGATGTTGTTCAGTGGTTAGAGCATTAGCTCACGCACCCAAGGGTCCCGGGTTTGATTCCCGGCCAAAGGCACAGACCTCGGTTGCAGGTTTGATCCCCAGCTCCAGTCAGGGCATGTGTGGGAGGCAACCAATCGATGTGTGTGTGTGTGTGTCTCTCTGTCTCTATCTCTCTGTCTCTCTCCCCCTCATTCCCTTCCATTCTCTCTAAAAAATTAAGGGAAAAAAATATTCTCAGGTGAGGTTAAAAAAAAAAAAAAAAGCAGGGATTAATTCAGAGTCGTGGTTACCTGGTAAAGAGATGACTATCCTCAGGGGGTGAGAGCTGGCAGAAGCCCTCGCCGGGCTGTTCGTGGGCAGGGAATTTCTGTCATAAACCTCCACCGTACACTGATACACTCCCGCCTCCGCCTCGGTGGCATCGTGGATTGAGAGTTGAGAGCGGAACGAAGACTGTGAAATCTTTGTCCTCCTTTGGAACTGGGACGGGAAGTCCCCCCATTCGATCGTGCCGTTATGAGTGACTCGAAGGAGGCGGTGAGAGACTTGAGAGCCAGCTGGCTGGAACTGCCACGTCACGGTGAGCGGTACCTGGAGGTCGGAGTAGCCGGCCCCCACGATGCAGGCCAGGTCCACGGTGTTGGTTAACTTCACTTGCGGTTGACGGCTCATCAGACTGACTTGTAAACTGGACGCTGTGGGCAGAAATGCAAAAACGCAATTTGTAATTATGTTTATCAAACCCGAGTCCAGACCCGCCGAGCTTCCTAGGCACCGCCTCTGCACACAGGACCATCATTCATCCCTGGGGAGTACCAAGTATTTGGGGGTTAGATGCTGATTCCCAGTACAGTCTGTCCTGATCGCTGACCTCCTTTTTCCCAAGTTGAGTCTCTTCTCAGAGCGTCCTCAGCAGAGACAACAAACAGGCAGTGTCTGTCCAGCCGGCTGCTCAGACAGCTGCCCCTGAGTCGGTGGCTGGCCCCCTTCCCTTCCCCCCACCCACGGGTGCAGTACACCCTTCGGCACACGCTCGGCAGACTGTCATCCAGGGCTGCAGCTGTCAAAAGCTGAGGGTACGGGACTCAGCTCCACTTAGCATATCTCTTCTGTGAGTCTACTCCCATTCCCAGGATTTCCTTTTTAGCCTTGAATGACAACTTACAAGTTGTACCTTAAAGATGATCTTGATAGCCCTAAATGGTTTGGCTCAATGGATAGAATATCGGTCTGTGGACCAAGAGGTCCCAGGTTTGATTCTGGTCAGGGGCATGTACCTTGGTTGCAGGCACATCTCCAGTAGGAGGTGTGCAGGAGGCAGCTGATTGATGTTTCTCGCTCATTGATGTTTCTAGCACTCTATCCCTCTTCCTTCCTCTCTGTGGGAAATCAATAAAATATATTTTTTTAAAAAGAGTTTGATAAAATTAAAACAAGAATATATTTAAAATAATAATAATAATAATAAAAGATGATTTTTGTCGAAACTGGTTTGGCTCAGTGGATAGAGTGTTGGCCTGCGGACTGAAGGGTCCCAGGTTCGATTCCGGTCAACGGCATGTACTTGGGTTGCTGGCGCATCCCCAGTGGGGGGTGTGCAAGAGGCAGCTGATCGATGTTTCTCTCTATCCCTCTCTCTTCCTCTCTTTAAAAAATCAATAAAATATATTTTTTTTTAAAAAAGAGAGATGATTTTTATAGCACTGACCGGTTTGCTCAGTGGATAGAGCATCAGCCTGTAGACTGAAGGGTCCTGGATTCAATCACACTCAAGGGCATGGACCCCGGTTGCAAGCTCCATCCCAGGCACGTGAAGGAGGCAACCAATCAATGTAAGATTGATGTTTTTCTCTCTTTTTTTTCTCCCTCTCCCTTCCATTCTTTCTAAAAACCAGTGGGAAAATATCCTCAGGTGAGGATTTAAAAAAAGAAAGAAAAAAAAGATGGTTTTTATAAAGAGGCGTGAACTTTGGAGATTAACTTTGGAGATACGCTCTGTGTGCTGGTACACGCACCTTCACTAGGGGACTCAGGATGAGACCCCATCGGATACCACCCCACCTCACTGCGAGAGGTACTGACGATTTCAGAAAAGGATTTCTTTGACCCTTACCCAGAGATTTCACAGTGATGGACATCTTCTGCGTCCAGCTCAGGCCTCCGGCCTGGCTCCGGCTCCTCTCGAACACTCTGCACTCGTAGGTGCCGCTGTCTGTGACCGTGGTGGAGGTGATCTCCAGCCGGAAGGTGGCCCAGTCCGTCTTCTCCAGCCTGGCCCGGCTGTGGTGAGGGGGTGTCCCATAGGAGGCACTCAGCTGCACGGTGCCGTCCTGCTCCATGCCAGCCACAAACTCTGGCTGCGTCTGGCCCTGTGGCACATGCCACCAGCTCACGGACAGGAGACTCTCAGCTCCGTCTGCCTTGCAGAGGAGGGTGAGCGCCTCTCCTTCCCACATGTCTTGCTGCTTATTCTGGGTAGACACGGCCACACTTCTTGCTGTGGATTACAGGTTTTAGAAGAAAAAATTATTTCTTTTAAAAAATATTTTTATTAATTCCAGAGAGGAAGGGAGAGAGAGATCGGGGGGGGGGGGGGGGGGGGGAGAGAAACATCAATGATGAGCAAGAATCATTCATGGACTGTCCTGCATCCCCTACATTGGTGATCCAGCCTGCAACCTGGGCATGTGCCCTGATGGGGGAATCAAATCACAACCTCCTGGTTCAACCACTGAGCCACACCAGCTGGGCAAGAAAAAAATTATTTCAAGGAAATGAAATATTTTCTAAATCACAGTGAGATCTCATTCATTAGGACGTGACTAGTTAGTGACAAATGAGACCAGGCTGCTTGCTCCTGTACCACCTCAGAAAAAAAAAAAAAAAAAGACTTGCTGAATGCTTTAAAGGTGGAAACAAGAGAGCAGAAAGGATATTAGAGGAGTCTGTTTACACTTAAACAACGGATAATGTGCCCTCTTGTTAGCAGTGTGTTAAATCAGCTCTTCCTTCAGAACGTCTGGTTGGAAAACATCTGGCAATATTTTGTTAAATTCATTAGGGGGAATGTGTGACCCTGAAAGTAACGAAGCTGTGTTTATTTAAATTTTTAGTTCTTTGGAATTCAGACTAGCACAGTTTATTTTTTATTTTACTTTATTTTTTTAATATATTTTATTGATTTTTTACAGAGAGGAAGGGAGAGAGATAGAGAGTTAGAAACATCGATGAGAGAGTCATCGACCAGCTGTCTCTTGCACACCTCCCACTGGGGATGTGTCCACAACCAAGGTACATACCCTTGACTGGAATTGAACCCAGGACCCTTTATTCCGCAGGCCGACGCTCTAGTCACTGAGCCAAACCGGTTTCGGCTGGCCTAGCACAGTTTAAAATGACCTTTTCTCTCCCTACTCACCTTCCCCTAACTAGCATGTGTTTTGAACAGGGAAGGAGTATTGCTAATAGGATTTCTCTTCACAATACTCCCATTAAAAACAATTACTTGGGGGAAAACCCATATGTACAGATATATTTCTCTTTTTCAAATTACATGTAATATATATGTGGTGTTGGCTGAAGGGAGATCCTTCTTTTAAATTACAGTGTCAAACTGTAAATGCGAATCTGGCTCCCAGATGGGAAATTCAAGATGTGTAGGAATGCAGACATTCACTCAACAGCCACTTCCTGTGCAAGCCCTGGTCCTGGGTGCATCGTAGGCAAAGCAAAGAGAGCTCAGGAGCTCATGCACCGGAGGCAGTCCAGCCTCAGGCTGAGGGCCCAGGTCTCTGGAGTCAGAATGATCTTGGGCAACATAGCTGACCTCTGTGAGCCTCAGCTTTCTTTGCTGTAAATATAAGGGTAATAACGGCACCCACCTTCTCACATTGTTGAGAGAACTAAATGAATGGCACGTGCGAAGGGCTTCGCCTCGCTGGCAAGGGAAAGTGCCCAGTGAAGGTTAGCTGTTAGCGTCAGTATGTTATAATAGACACTTTGTGAAAAGAGGGTGGTTCAGAGCCAAAGGAGGAAAATGAAAAAGAACTGGTGCTGGAAATCTGAATAGCATCTAACTGAATTTGCAAATTGTTCTTCCCTGCTGTGGACGTAGTTCAGTCTTCTGCTGTATACACACACACACACACACACACACACACACTAGAAGCCCGATGCATGAAATTTGTGCAAGGGCCTTGGCCCCTGGCCTCTGCCTCAGCCCCTGCCACCACTGCTGCTGCTGCCGCTGCAGCTTTGTCCCAGCTTTGCCCCGGCTTTGTCCAGAAGGTCATCAGGGACATCCGGCCAAAACTGGTTTGGCTCAGTGGATAGAGTGTCGGCCTGCAGACTGAAGGGTCCCAGGTTCGATTACCGTCAAGGGCATGTACCTTGGTTGTGGGCACATCCCCAGTAGGTGTGCAGGAGGCAGCTGATCGATGTTTCTCTCTCATTGATGTTTCTAACTCTCTATCCTTCTCCTTTCCTCTCTGAAAAAAATCAATAAAATATATTTTTTTAAAAAAAGGACATCCGGCCGAGACCGGTTTGGCTCAATGGATAGAGCGTCGGCTTGGGGACTGAAGGGACCCAGGTTCGATTCCGGTCAGGGGCATGTACCTTGGCTGCGGGCATATCCCCAGTAGGGGGTGTGTAAGAGGCAGCTGATCGATGACTCTCTCTCATCGATGTTTCTAGCTCTCTATCTCTCTCCCTTCCTCTCTGTACAAAATCAATAAAATATATTTAAAAAAAGGACATCCGGTCTAATTAGCATATTATGCTTTTATTATAATAGATGTATATAAGTTACAAAGGCAGAATTATATATATTTTATACATTTGGAAACTTGTTTCCAAATTTTGGGTATTAGAAGCATGATTATATTTCCATTTCTGGCAAGTTAAAAATAGTCATAACTGAAGCTTAGAAATGAGAGAGAAAATGATTGCTCATAATCTCACTACTCTAATATAACCATTATGGTAACTAATGCATGTAGAAAGCTATTGTTCCAGGGACTGGACTAGACCTGCCCTGACTTCAGAAGACCCGCAAGCAACTCTACCTTCATGTCTCGGGAGGACTGTAAGCGACAAGACAAGACTGTATCCCAGACACTGAGCTGCAGGGAGAGAAGGTCCCCTCTCCAGGATGCAGATAAGGGGAATCTCAGAAAATCACTGGGCTGCAGCTTTTATCTGATGAACCCTTTTTTCCTGAATTCCAAACGCCTTACCTATTTTCTCCTGAATTCTAAGCCCTTTACCTACAATTTTTTTCTCCTTATGAAAAGGGTGGCTTGAAATGAGATGTAAGGTGGACTTTTTAGGATACATAGCCTGCGTCTTCTCAGATCACGGCCGTCTGAATAAAGCGCCCACAAAGAGTCAGTCCTTGTATTGATTCTGGTAGTGACAGGTAGCACTGAGCCTGACTTTTCCAGTTTCAGTAGTGAGTCTCCTCCTTCTGCTTAAAATGCTCATAGAAGGATACAACTCTGCTCCTATTTCAAATAATGGCTTGATTTTTATTATTATTTTTTAATTGATTTTTTAGAGAGAGGGGAAGAGGGAGAAAAGAGAGAGAGAGACATAGATGTGAGAAACATTGACCGGTTGCCTGCCATAGGAACACACAACCTAGGCATGTGCCCTGACTGGGAATCGAACCTGCCACCTTTTGGTACAGACCAACGGAACAACGTTCTATCCAACTCAGCCACACCGGCCAGGGCTGGCTTGGCTTTTAAAACTTCGTCTGCAATAGGATCCTTAATAAATATGCTAAATACTCTTTCTGTTTCTCCATATCGGGCCCATTTTGGGCTTTAGCCTGCACAGAGGACTGTGTTTAGCTTTAGAAGACCACCCTACTGGTAAGCTTAGGCTCTGCAGACCATGAAATACACCGATAGGCCCTTTGGCACCGATTCCCCATTCTGGGCTTAAGAAAGGTCACAGATACGCTCTGGGGAAAATTGAGATGCACAAAGCAGAGGCTTAGCTCTGTGTAAATATGTAAACCGCCCACATCCTTTTCCTTGATTCCTAGAAAGTTAAACGAAATGTTTGGTGTGAAAACTAACACCAACGCACTTCCTGGCTTGCCACTCGAGGCCAGCGCTTCTGTGTCTTCATTCCTAGATGTCTCCCATGAGCAAGTACAACGAGGATGTCTTAACTTTTCGTTTGCTTTTGGTTTTTGTTTTCAGGCAAAATTAATCTTTCTAGACTTTGAATATAATACTCAGCCCAGAGGATCCTAATTCAGCCAGCCCTCTACAACCATAGATTCCTCATCTGCTGATTCAACCAACTGTGGGCTGAAAATATTACACACACACACACACACACACACACACACACACACACGTTATTACTGTACTTGATGTGTACTATGGAGTTAGGCCTAAGAAGGTGGTATTTGTAAACTTTTTTCCTTGTCATTCCTCCCTAAACAACACAGAATAACAACTGTTATTACAGAATTATGTAAAAAACAGAATTACATAATATTTACATTGCATTAAGTATTATAAGTAACCTGGAGGTGATTTAAAAAGTACATAGGAGGGTGTGCACAGGTTATAGGCAAATACTATGCCATTTTATATAAGGAACTTGAGCATCCATGGATTGTGGTATCTGTGAGGGGTCCTGGACACCGAGGGACCACTGTATTAATTGCATATTTATCCACTTTCTCTCCACACAAAAGCACTGACTATTTAAACATGTCTAAGGCCATCCAACCTCCACAAGTGAAGTGAGAGCTGAGTGGCCTTTCTAATCTCATGCCTACAGATTCTCAGACCCATTAGACAGACATCTTCCCACATCACAGCAAAGTGCAGGGAGCAGGGCCTGTGTACTACCATTTCTCCCTTCATTTCTTTGGTGAGCCATGCTTTGGTACAGAATTATGATTTTAAAAAAGAAAAAGAAAAAAAAAAGACTTAGACCTGGACCCTATGGCTGGTTAAGATAATCAAGGCTTGACAAAGGGCGCCTGAATGATGGAGGAGTGTGGGGTGTAATGTGGGTGTTCATTCCCAGGAAGAAGCAAAGTGGAGCTTTTTCCTCTTAACCTACTCACATCACACACACACACAACTACAGAAGACAGAGGGCTCCATTCAGGTGCTCTCGGCTTGAAGAAAAAGCCAATGTGTAAAATTAGGGCTGCCAGCAAATAGAATCAAAGGATCTAGGATAGCAAGAAAGGACCTAATTGTATGTCATTATTTTACACTTGAGGAAGTGGAGATTTAGAGAAAGAGAGCGGAGCATCCACGGTCATGACCCATATAACGGCTCGAGAACGGGACTTGGGCCCAGCCAGCATGGCTCAGTGGCTGAACACCGACCTATGAACCAGGAGGTCACAGTTCGATTCCCATCAGGGCACATACCCGGGCTGCCGGCTCCATCCTCGGCAGGGGGTGTGCAGGAGGCAGCCGATCAGTGACTCTCTCATCACTGATGTTGCTCTCTCTCCCTCCCTTTCCATTCCTCTCTGAAATCAATAAAAATATATTAAATTAAAAAAGAAAGAAAGAAAGAAAGAAAGAAAGAAAGAAAGAAAGAAAGAAAGAAAGAAAGAACAGAGCTCAGGTCTTTGGTGAGTTTGGTGCTTTTCTGTTCTTCCCCACAAAATGGCCTGATTGACACCTGACTCTTCAGGAGATCTCTCTCCACCGTGCCCCCGAGGCAGCCTACACTAACGAAGGAGAGGATCTGAAAGCAGCCCGGCCGGGCCTGGTCTGACTTCACTTACCTGCCGGCTTCCTCAGGTGCACGTGACGGTCCGGGGATTGCTTTCTCTGAAGCTGTTGCCAGGAGCCCAGCGGAGCCCTCGTCATCTCGGCCACAGCGCATCCGTAGGCGCCTTCATCCTCTGGGCCCGCAGCGAAGATCTTGAGAGAGAAAGCCTTGGGGTTCAACTTAGAAACCTGGAGTTGTCCTCGACTTGCTCTCTCGCTGTAGTCTTTCTTCAGGCCCAGCACGCCACCGGCGCCGACGCGGGCCACTTCCACGCCGTTGAGGAACCAGACGCCCTGAAGCTGCGGGTCCCGGCCACCGCCCAGCACCAGGCACACCAGCTCTAAGGGTTTCCCTTCCGTGAACGTGCCCTCGGCCGTGAGGTTGACTTGAAAATCTCTCACTAGGAAACAAACGCAAGGCAGGTAGTTAGAGAGGCCACCGCCTCAGTCCCTTCGCTAGCAGAGAGAGATGGCAGCCCCAGAAGGACAGTGCAAGGAGTGAATGCCATGTTGGGGTTCAATCCTGAGGAGGAGGTAGGCAGGAGAAATGCCTACCATCAAAAACGCCCTTGCCTATTTCTTAAATCACACAGAAAGAACAGCATACCTGTCCTCCAAATGCAACCCTATTAAGCAGGATGTGTGTATGGCTGTATACAGTATGTAGCGATGTGTTTTTTAAATGAAAAAAAATATGTCAGATTTTATACTATGTTGAATTACTAGAAATTGTGATTTTATTTTTTTTATTTTTGCTCTATATTTTGGCTGAGAGTATCCAGTGGAGTTTTCCTAAGTTAAAAGCACATGTGGCCCTGACTGGTTTGGCTCAGTGGATAGAGCGTCGGCCTGCGGACTGAAAGGTCCCAGGTTCGATTCCGGTCAGGGACATGTACTTTGGTTGCGGGCACATCCCCAGTGAGAAGTGTGCAGGAGGCAGCTGATTGGTATTTCTCTCTCATCGATGTTTCTAACTCTCTATCCCTCTCTCTTCCTCTCTATAAAAAAAATCAATAATAATAATAATTTTTTTAAAAGCACGTGGTATATGACAGGTTCACAGCCAATATTATTCTTAACAATAAAAAGCTGAAAGCTTTTCCTCTAAGATCAGGAGTAAGTCAAGAATGTCCACTCTTGCCACCGCTATTCCACATAGTACCGAAAGTCCTAACCAGAGCAATTATTCAGAAAAATACATAAATAAAAGGCATCCAAATCAGAAAAAAAAGAAGTAAAATCATCTGTAGAAACTCCAAAAGACTCCACTCAAAAACTGTTAAAACTAATACACAATTTCAGTAAACTTGCAGGATATAAAAAAAAAAAAAAATCAACCTCCAAAAATAATCTGTTGCATTTTTAGACACTAACAACAAACTATTAGAAAAAGAAATTTAAGAAAACATTCTTATTTACCATCGCAACAAAAATAAGAAAATGCCACCTGATGCAATCTACAGCGACTCTGCAGCCCAAGTGTCTGTGACACACCTGATTCCCAAGGCCACCTCCAGACAAAACCGGTTTGGCTCAGTGAATAGAGCGTTGGCCTGCGGACTGAAAGGTCCCAGGTTCAATTCCGGTCAAAGGCATGTACCTTGGTTGCACAACCCAGTGTGTGTGTGTGTGTGTGTGTGTGTGTGTGTGTGCAAGAGGCAGCTGATCGATATTTCTAACTCTCTATCCCTCTCTGTAAAAAAAATGAATAAAATATATATTTTAAAAAACCACAAAAATAAACACATAGTTATAAAAAAACAAAACAAAGGCCAGCTCCGCCGCTCGGCAGTGGGTTGACCTTGGGCAGAGCATTTGGCAAGTCTGAGGCTCAGGGTCCTTGCAGAGCCTGCCCAGAACAGCAACAACCCTGTTTCCACATACGGCTGTGCCATCGATCCAACTGTTCAACAGACCTTAGCCCATGCAAACCGTCCTGCGGACAGAGCCCAACACTCACTGTCTTTCTTCTATTTATGCTTCCCGGATGACAGAAAGGAAAATTCACTCAAGCTTTCAGGGAAAATATTTTTAGATTCAACAAAAGATCAGAAGAAAACAAGAAGTGATCCCATCAATACCCACTGCCAGCATATTCATTTTCTGAGACGATAATTACCTGCTGGCTGGACGCTCAAGGTGGTTGGATCCGTCTGCTTTTTTGCAATGAAAGTCCAGGTTCCATCCGGATCCTGAATCCATTCGGTCGCCTCGCAGAACAGCCGGCCTTGGTCGGAGGGCTGCAGGCTCCCCAGGGACAGCCTGAAGGTGGCGGCCCCCAGCTTGTCCAGCCGCACGGCGCCGCGGGCAAACCTCTCTGCGAACAAGGGTCCTGGGAGCAGCGTGAAATCCTTGGAGAGGGAAATGATCTCGGAGGCTGGGCTTCCTCCACCCTGCAGCAGGTGCCAGGCAACAGCCAGGTGGGTGTGCTGAGCCGTGGCTTTGGCTGCCTCGCAGGTGAGTTCTAACGGCTCACCTTCCTCCTTACTGAGGGTCTGGGGGCGCATGGTGGCGGAGAGGGTGTCTGGAATAACTGGAAGCAAACAAATTAACGGTAATTGGCCCAATGCCGGTCAGACTGGCCTGTTTAGAGGAAGATGGCGCCCTGAAAAGCACACACTTGGAAGCCACACGTGTTCCCTGTGGCCAATGCAGACGTTGGCATCTATGTGCATACGGTGGTTGGAACTCAGGAAAGCCAATGGCTCCCTGAGGCGCTGGTCCTGACTTTACGTGTGTGACGTAGGGTGTAACCAAATTTGCTTCTTGGACATAACGTATCTAAAGGGGAAAGCCCTGGGAGCTAGAAGACCGAGATTCTAATCCAAAATCTGTCCCTCTTTGGCCACGTGAAACGGAGCAAGTCACTTCCCTTCCTTGGGCCTTCACCTGCTCCTTTATACAATAACGTCCTGAAACCATCTGTGGTTATCTGCCATTCGGAGCCAACATGGGATATCTTCACAAAAGTGCCTTACCATTCTCTCCATCCTCAAAGGGAATGACAGAGCCTCAGCTTACGGGAAGGCAACGCTTAGATTTGATCAGTGGCATCTATTTCGTGCCAGGGACTGAAATAAACAACCCCTCCTCCTGGAGCTCAGAGGGAGGTGGTCACAGAAGCAGCCAGATACCACATAAATGGGTGAGTGCTAAGAATAATGGTGTGGCCGAAATTGGTTTGGCTCAGTGGATAGAGCATCAGCCTGCAGACTGAAAGGTCCCAGGTTTGATTCCCTTGGTTGTGGGCACATCCCCAGTAAGGGGTGTGCAGGAGGCAGCTGATCGATGTTTCTCTCTCATTGATGTTTCTAACTCACTATCCCTCTCTCTTCCTTTCTGTAAAAAATCAATTAAAAAAAAAAAAAAAAAAAAAGAATAGTGGTGTGAATAGAGCATTGGGATGAAAGAAAATTGGAACACGGCCTGCGACTGTCAGGGCAGGTTGCACAGGAGAGGTAATATCTCAACAGGGTCCTGAAGTATATGTAGGAGTTTGCTAGGCTGATAAAAGGGTGATAAGATATTCTAGGCCAGTGGTCGGCAAACCACGGCTCGCGAGCCACATGAGGCTCTTTGACCCCTTGAGTGTGGCTCTTCTACAAAATACCACATGCGGGCCTGCACATACAGTGCAATTGAAACTTCGTGGCCCATGCACCTAAGTCGGTTTTTGGCCTGGGCGAGTATATTTTGAAGAAGTGGCATTAGAACACTCAAGGGGCCAGAGAGCCACATGTGGCTCGCGAGCCATGGTTTGCCGACCACTGTTCTAAGCAAAGAGACCAAGTGGTAATTACAAGAACGATTACCTTCTCTCTCTTTGGGTAAATAGGCTGGAAAATGGTAGTTTGCAAATAAGCATTCCCAAATGAACGACTGACCACCTATAGCATTAATGCCAGCTCTTATCAAGTTAATATTCTGCCTCTAAGAGAAGACATAACCTGATGAGAGCTCTCCAAGCTTTGGCTGACGCCGTGGCTACTGTCAGTCTTTGGGTAGCTGTGGGGATGCCTTGGGAAGGCACACACTCTCTCAATCTTCAAGGCAAAGTTGATTGGAAACATGGAGAGCTTTCGTAAACATGAAATACCTATTTGTGATAAATTCCCCGACTGTCCAGAGAGGTGCATGGGCCATTTTGCCAAAGCAAACAGCACAATACAAAGCGATGTCACCCCGCAAGGCGTTGCGATGGATTCGGGCTGGCTAGCAGAGGGGGGCGTGCGGCTTACCAATGAGCGTCATCTTCGCGCTGTAACTCCCGTAGTATTTGCCATCCGTGTTCGGCGTGTGGCACTCATATTCACCAGAATCCTTCGCCTGCAGCTTGGAGATGTGCAACGAGGCGGCGTTGCCCTGGAGCCTCTCCACATAGACATCCCTGCTTGTTACCCGCGGCGCGTACACTGAGTAGGTGAAGCCCGCGTCCTGGGTGCTAACGATCTGGATCTCTCGGGTCGGGGCTGTGGGCAGGTACACAGACCACTGGAAATGCTGCTCCGCAGGTCCCTGGTGGCCAGTGACGTTGCAGCTGATGCTGACGGGGTAACCTTCAGCCCTAAACAGCGGTCCTTTCTGAACTGTTACTACTCTCTGGCCAATGCTGAGCTTAGCTTGCAAGTGGGAGAAAGGAAGGGGAATAAAAATAGATTAGTGTCACCGAAACCTGTTTGGATCAGTGGATAGAGCATCGGCCTGCGGACTGAAAGGTCCTGGGTTCGATTCCAGTCCAGGGCATGTACCTGGGTTACGGGCACATCCCCAATAGGGGGTGTGCAAGAGGCAGCTGATCGATGATTCTCTCTCATCGATGTTTCTAACTCTCCATCCCTCTCTCTTCCCTTCTGTAAAAAATAAATTATATATATATATATATATATATATATATATATATATATATATATATATATATTTTAAAAATAGATTAGTGTCCCAGCTCCCAACGTGCCGCCTTCGGCAGCTCCCTGTATTACAATACCCATATCTGGGATCGCACGTTATGAGCTGTAATAAAAAATAAGTGCACTGCAGATAAGCAGATATATTTCATGGCCCCTTTTATGAAATATATCTGTTTATCTGCAGTGCACTTATTTTAAAGTAAATATGATGTATGATGATTCACCTGTACATTTTTTTTTTTTTTTTTGGGTCGGGGGTGGATTCAGCAGGTACTTCCTAAGCCTCTAATTCCTGGGTGGCATTTCTCACCGCCATGATTGCTGGAGAGGCAGTCTCCAGCACTGCCATGGGGCCATGCTTTTTCCTGTGGGTTGGTTGGTCATTAGCACCTGGCCACATCGGATGCAAGATCGGCTAAAATTAGCACCTGGCGAGCTAGCAGTAGCACTTCCTTTCTATACTGTGGAGGGGGTTTTGTCTTGTAATTTTTTAAAGAGCCAATACAGCTTTATTTTTTTTTATTTTTTTTTAAAAAAGCTTCCTACTGTTGAATGTCAAGTCCCACAGGATCTGGAATCAGAATTTATTCTAGTACTTCCCTTACCCAGATTTTCACTGGGGACCACTATGGAATGTTTGGGGGGAAATCTCATGTATTAAATTTAAAGGAGAAGACATTATTGAATGGTAATATTTCCTCTGATAGACACAGTTTCAAAATCAAGCATTTTGCAGAAATCACAATGAGTTTACTATTATGTTGATATTAAAGGCTAGTTTGTGTTCCGGAAAAAACACAACAACAAAGAACAGATGACAGATGCCACAAGGGTGAGCTAGATCTCTCAGGAGGCCGAGGGCCAGCGGGAGGGGAGGGTGAGGTGGTGTGACCACAAGTCGGAGCGCTCATCTGAAGGAATTAGCAGGACGGAGTTCATAAGAAGTTCTGGGAGAAGCAGAGCACCTGCTAAATCGTGTGACCCTACAGGACAAAGGAAACTGAAGGGAAAACAGTGAGAGAAGGGAACAATGACATGACAGAGACCAGGATAAGGCTGAGAATAGAAATTCTGGAATGCAAACAATTCTGCTAGACACAGGGCAACAAACCAATGGGCAGAAGGAATCAGTCAACAAACTAAAAACTGCACGTGTGTGCTCAGGGCAAAACGGAAAAACAACTATCTAGCCAACTCATCGACCAACCACACACATTTCCAGTAATCATTGAAAATACACTTATGTATTCATAAGTTCTAATTTCATATGCATTTTATGTTTATATTATGCCTAGAAATAGAAGTTAGGGCAGCTGAGAGAATTTTAAATTATTACTTACCAAAGAAAATTATTCTACAGAGCCAGCCAGTCTTAGATGTGCACCTAGAAGGTGTGCACTGTGCCTCAGGCTACCGAGAGAGAGCACCCATGGCTGTACTGTTCATTACAACCCCAAACTAGAGGCCACCCATATGCCCACTGTCAAGTAGATGAACTCAGTACATCCATAAAGTGAAATAGTTGCAATAATATGAATAACTGTGTTTAGTAACAGATGCAAAATACTTTGAATCTTTTTAACTACCTAGAGCAGGGGTCCTCAAACTTTTTAAAGTGGGGGCCAGATCACGGTCCCTCAGAGAGCTGGAGGGCCGGACTATATGAACTACTAATTCCTACTGTAACACCTTGGCTGCGCTCACTGCCCAAAAAACCTGGCGGGCCGGATCAGACTCCTCTGCGGGCCGCATGTGGCCCGCGGGCCGTAGTTTGAAGACCCCTGACCTAGAGAATGGTTCTACCCTTTTAAAAATTTCTGTAATATATTTTATTGATTTTAGAGAGGAAGGGAGAGAGAAAGAGATAGAAACATTAATGAGGAGAGAGAATCATTGATCAGCTGCCTCCTGCATGCCCCCTACACAACTCAGGCATGTTCCCTTGACCAGAATTGAACCTGGGACCCTTCCACCTGCAGGCCGACGCTCTATCCATTGAGACAAACCAGCTAAGGCGGTTCTACTCTTCATAAAGTTTTAAAACAGGTAAAACTACACTGTGTTGTTAAGTGATGCAAGCATAAGGGGTAAAAAGAATCAAAAGAAAAAAGAAAAGCTAGGAAGTGGTTATCATGAAAGTCAGAAAAGTGATTGTGTGGGGGGAGGGTTGTGATCTGGATGCGGCACATGGCAGCACGGGTGGGTCCTTCTTGGGTCTTAGCAGCGTTCTATTTTTATTTTTTTTTTAACCTGGGTTGTGATTGCATGGTTTTTACTTTTTACTTATTTGCTCAAAGGCACATTTATGTTTTATTACCTGTTCTTTTTGTGTTTTATTTCACAATAAAAAAAAAACCTTTAAAAAAAATGTAATTTCTGAGGTACCACTAACCTGTTTCTATCAGGGCCTGTTTCCACAATGCTGTTTTTGGTTGCTAGGCAACACTTCTTCAACATTTTCCCTGACTTTTCAGAGAGATGGGCACCGTGTTTGAAGCATTTCATTGTGAAAACTAGCATTTCGTTTTCTACTGTTTTATTTGCCAATTCAATAAATATTTATTCAACCATTTCTAGTATTTCTGATGCTTCAGGAACCCAGATAGGAAGATGAGTTTGAGAGAGTCTCTGACTTCTATATTTTATAATTTGGTCAAGTAGGGTAATAGTCCTCATAGAGAGATGTAATAAAAATGCTTTTCAGGAACTTGAAGAACAGAGAGATTATATTTTTTGAAGAGGGAAATAGGCCAGGTTTATGAAAGAGACAGTATCAGAAATGGGCTTTGGAGAATTGGAACGATTATGACAAGTGGGAAGATAAGATATTTTTGGTAAGGGGAGTTCATGAGGAGACTGAATGAACAGGAATCAAAAGACTTGTTAAAGGAAACAGGGAGTAATCAGTTAGATTAGGGGAAGAGTTATATGAAGATTAATAGAAGGAGGTAAGAATTGGTAGGACATTTGGGTCTAGAACATGAAGGACTTGACTTTTATGATTAAATGTTTGAACTTGATTGAGTAAGCCATGCTTGATTAAGCCTGAAAGTATTTGAAAGGTCTTAGGAAAATTAACCTGACAATTTGTATAGGATGATGGAAATTAGAAACAGACATGAGGTAATTATTGTAGCCCAGGAGAGAAGTGATGAAGGCAATAGGGGTGGAAAGAAAGGAACAATTTCAAAGCCACTGTGGAAATAAAATCCATAGTTTTTCAGTGTCTTGGATGCTTAGAGGTAGTAGGGTGGGTAGAGGGATCAAGGAAGGAAGAAATCAAAGATGATACCCAGGTTTGTGAGGGCGACTGGAAGAATAATGGTACTATTAACAGAAATGGGAGATCAGGGAGAGTTACTGTTGTGTGTTCAAGGAAAAAGATAATACTTTTAATTTCAGAAATACTAAATTTGAGTACTGTGGAATAAACAGGAAGGATATACAGCAAATATTTGGAAATAATATTTAAATATACACTGAGTGGCCAGATTATTATGATCTCTGAACACATAATAATCTGGCCACTCAGTGTATATCCTATATAATAAAAGGCTAATATGAAAATTGTCCCTTCGACCAGGAGTTCGACCAGCAGGCAGGCTGGCCAACCGCCCATGTCCCCTCCCCCTGGCCAGGCTGGCTGGACCCCACCCATGCACGAATTCATGCACCAGGCCTCTAAAACACACACACACACACACACACACACACACACACAGTGGCCAGATTATTATGCATTCAGAGATCATAATAATCTGGCCACTCATATATATGCTTTAAAGTCTTCAACCCTTTGAAAATGTGTATATTCTAATCCTCTCAAGAACTCTGTCATAGTTCCTTATTTGGCAGTGTCATAACTTGTAAATGGCTGAGCCACACTTGAACCTAGATTTGCAAATGTCAAACCTCTGGCCATCTCTATGGCTTCTCATGGTTTCCTGTAAGTGCTTGTTTGTAAGCAGGGAGGGTCCTGGGCTGTAGATGCAAATTAAGTCAGTCATACATGTAAGTATTGGGAAGTGTTAGGGAATATAAAGAAGGTTAATGAGCAATTACTAGAAAATCTATTTAGGGGGTTTAGAAGAGGAACAATATCTATTGAAGGAAGGGTTAGGGAGTTGAGAGGGCAGCCAGGACACAGTGGCTTGAAAACCAAAGGAGGCAAATCATTCCAATGAGAAAGGGCTGGTCAGCACTGCAAAATGCTGCTGAGGTTGAGGATGCTAAAGCTTAATGACGAGGATGTCAGTGGAGATCTTTGTAAAAGTGATGTCAATCGAGCAGAAGCAGAAGATTTCAACCCAGTAGATATATATATATATAAAATTGATTTCAGAGAGGACAGGGAGAGAGAAATAGAAAGATCAATGATAAGAGAGAATTATTGATTGGCTGCCTCCTGCACACCCTCTATGTGTGATCGAGCCCTCAATCTGAGCATGTGCCCTTGACCAGAATCAAACCCGGGCACTTTAGTCTACAGGCTGATGCTCTATCTACGGAGCCAAACTGTCTAGGACTCCCCCTTAATATTTGTGATGACTAATAGCAGGCTTCCTACATTTTTTCAAGTTACTTCCTGATTTGTGTGTTTCTTCACATAAAAACTGTGGTTCTACACAAAGTCAGTGCTGAGGATGACTCCGAATTTAGAAGTAAGATATATAACCCGGAAGAGGCCATTGTTGAAATGGGCTAAGGAAAAGCTTCCAGCTTCCCCTTTTGAATCCTGAGTACTACTTTCTTTCCCCTCGGACCTCCCAGCCTGCTTACAAAAGAGAGAGAGTTTGCAATCATCTGACTTCCCCAATGTAAACCCAGCTTCCTCCTACACGCAAACCAAACACACGCTCCAAATTTGAAAAGCAGGTACACCCGAGAATCCCTCTCAGACAACCGGACAGCACAAACAGGAACACACCAGCCAACAATCCCCACAGGCCCCCACCAGGCCACCTGACCCTCCCCACCTGCCAGACCTGGCCGGTGGGCACTGCTCACTCCACAACGGGCTCCAGGAATATTCCTTCAGACCACCTCTCACCGCATCAAGCCCCAGATCTGGTTCTTACCTACCACCCGCCAATGCCCCTTTGCGACGTGAGCTCAGTTCAATGCAAACCGATGTGTATTCAGCACCTCCTTGGCTGAGGGCTGCTCCCTTTTCATGCTTTAGCCACAGTCCTGATCACCCTGGGTGTGATTTCTTTTAGTTCCCCTCTGGTTCCAGCCATTTAAGTCCCTTCACTATCTCACTCCAGGAGTTCTTAACCTGGGATTACTGCTTTCTTTCCCCTCGGACTTTCCAGCCTGCTCACAGAAGAGAGATGTGCAATTTTAGAGTCCACACACGGTGGGGGGAAAAAACACCCTACATTTTAATTTTCATTAATATTCGTGGAAATTTAGTATTTCCTTCCTTCATGAATGTAGACAACAAACCATCAATATTTTCATATCACATTACAGTTGTTGCAAAAAATCTTGAAATATTGTTCGTGTTCATGACAACGTTGAAGTTTGGTGGTTGGCGTCTAGATTGTTACGTAATGCATAAAGAGATGAATAAGTGACTCCATCACAATCTATTTTGGCTTCGGCTGGTGTGGCTCAGTTGGTTGGAGCATTGTCCCATACATTCCCCTCACCCATCCCCCCCAAAAAAAGTGGCAGGTTCGGTTCACAGTCAGGGCACATTTGGGAAGTACCCAATCGATATTTATCTCTCACATTGATGTTTCTCTCTCTCTCTCTCCCCCCTTTCCTCTCTCCCAAATCAATTAAAAATATTCTGATAACTGCATTTCAATAGGATTGATTGGTGTCCCCTAGAGCCCTTTGTATTTCATTTTATGCATTTAAGACATTATTCTGAGATGGGGTCTATTGGCTTTTCTAGATGCTAAAGGCAACCACTGCACCATTAGTACCTGCTCGCTGCTCTACCTACTCTGGAACTGTCAGTCCCTTCCCAATTCACCTTTAAGCTTCCCTTTTCTTCCCTCATGCAGGAATGCCCCGGGCCAGCTAAGGCCCCTGCGTAGGCCTCTCAGCCAAGCCAAGTGAATCTCCCTGCCCCTTCTCAGTCTCTCAGTAGTCAATTCCCACTTCAGCCCAGGTCAAGTCCAGAACCTTCTTTAGCTTAGCCTAAAACTACTAAGTGCTCTCAGGACCTTTCCTTCTGCCCGCAAGGCACACTTATCTAGTCAACCTCTGACATGAGGCCAACCTTACAATCGCCTCCCCGTCTGGAGAGCTAAGCCTCTTCCTGTCTCCAGGCATGGGCTAACCCAAGAAGACAAGGCAAAGGCAGAGCCAGCAAAACCGGCACATCTGGCATCGCAGACAGAAGTCACCAAGCACTGCCAGCACCAGAGAAGCCTGGCCCTGTTTTGCCTGGAGGAACCACCCTGTCCTGTTCCATCACCCAACAGCCCCTGGGACAAGAGAAACACGCGGAACAACGACACTTACTCAGAAAGAGGAGGAGAGATGCCACACGTGGGATGCGGGCCATGGGGACGTGTGCAGAGCGCTGCCGGTGGTGGCACTGAGGTTGCTCAGATGCCGAGTGACAAACGCTATGAAGGCAAAGAGGAAGCGGTGTCGTTTTCAGCCCACGGAGAGAGGGGCGGCTTGCAAAAGCCACACTTGTTGCATTATGGTTCTTTGCGAAGTGCCCCAATTTGGGTGTGAAGAAAAAAAAAATTAGTTCAGCTGAAACCGGTTTGGCTCAGTGGATAGAGCGTCGGTCTGCGGACTGAAAGGTCCCAGGTTCGATTCTGGTCAAGGACATGTACATTGGTTGTGGGCACATCACCAGTGGGGGGTGTGCAGGAGGCAGCTAGTTGATGTTTCTCTCTCATCGATGTTTCTAGCTTTCTATCCCTCTCTCCCTTCCTCTCTGTAAAAAAATCAATGAAAATATATATTTTTAAAAAAATTAGTTCAGACAACTGAACAGGACAAACAGTTATCTTCCTGGGTAAGTTATACAGATAAAAATAAGAAAAGATAGCCCTCATCCTGGCTAAATATGCATCAAGAGGTAGCCATCAGGGAATTTAAGGAAACGGAATAAATAAATAAAAAATCAAGCAGAGCCGAAACCAGTTTGGCTCAATGAATAGAGCGTCGGCTTGGGGACTGAAAGGTCCCGAGTTCGATTCCGGTCAAGGGCATGTACTTTGGTTGCGGGCATATCCCCAGTAGGGGGTATGCAAGAGGCAGCTGATGGATGACTCTCTCTCATTGATGTTTCTAACTCTCTATCTCTCTTCCTTCCTCTCTGTTCAAAATCAATAAAATAGATTTTTTTTAAAAAAAAAAATCAAGCAGAAATGTCCTTTCCTTAGCCCCGACCTCTCCTCCCATCCTGGGGAGAAAAGGACTGAGAAATGGCAGGAGGGCCCCTGAAGACCATGAACCTGGGAGACAAGGGGGATGGCGAGGAGGGCAGCTCTGGGTTTGCACATTGAACCTATTTCTAGTAGCTGCGTGATCTCAGAAAAGTTAATTAACCTTTTCTAACTCTCCTCCATAAAACAGTACGTACCCCACAAGACTGCTGTGAGAATCGAACGGATGAATTGACTTAAGACGCTTAGAACAATATCCCGTGCACGGAAAAGGCTTAGTAAATGTCAGCTACCATCCTTGGACAATTAAGTGCCATCTTCTGCTCAGTGTGGGCCTGGGCACCAAGGAGGCCGGAGGAGAGCCTCAAAGCTGGCACTGAACTCTGGCCAACTTAATCCCACTCTCGACCCAGAAGACAATGGGTGAGCTCCCAGAGGACCAGTTCCCTGGGTCAAGCCTACATTCAGAGAGGCCAACAGCAAGCGGGCCTGCTTCAGGCAGATCCCTGGCTCCATCCAACCATGTTTCAGCACTTCCATGCGCTGGGTGCTGTGGTACGCTGTGCCCCTACAAAGGGGTTAGCTGTTCCGTCTCGGCTCTCAGGGAGCTTCCACTTCATCAGATGATCAGAATGCCACAATGGTCACGTCAGCACCCAGAGGGAATGGGATAGTTGGCAGGCAGGAGGGATGGACGGGCTGGGCTGGGCTGGTCCAACAAAACACGAGAGGCAGGTACAGCTGGAGTTTAGCGTGAATGATGGCACCCCAGCTGTGCCCTCCTGTTGGAGTCAAGTTCGAGGCTGGTGTGAAGGGAGAAGGGACTAGAGAGGTAGGCTGGGCAGACCTTAGGGAGCCATGCTCACCAGGCCCAAGAGTTTGGGTTTTACCCATAAAAAAGGGGAGCTCTTGAGAAGGTGGCGTTTTCTGTTTGTTTTGGGGGGAGGGGGGTTGTTTTTTTAAAGGATCATGGTCTAGTTAGATTTTTCCTGTGAAGCTGAATTCCATGTTGTGTTTTGCTAATTTTTGTTCACAAGCCATGGCATCGGCTAGCAAGAGCTTGATGGTCTAGGACCGCGGTCGGCAAACTCATTAGTCTGCAGAGCCAAATATCCACAGGCCAACGGTTGACATTTCCTTTGAGAGCCACATTTTTTAAACTTAAACTTCTTTGAACTCCACTTCTCCAAAACAGGCTCGCCCAGGCCGTGGTATTTTGTGGAAGAGCCACGGGTCTAGGATGGCCTTGGCTTGCACCCCCTCTCATGTCTTTCTAAGAGGGTAGCCTGGGCACGTTTTCATGGTGTCAGGGTTCCCAAAGAATGAGAGGAAACACATCGGTACTTTTCAAAGCTTCTGCTTGCTTCAGGACTGCTAACATCCCACAGATCAAAGCGAAATCACACGGCCACGTCCAAAGGCAAGAGCTGGGTTAACAGACTCCCTCTCTTCAGCGAAGGGAACTGCAGGAGCGTAAAGAACGGGAGCCATCGGTGCAGTCCAGCTGCCAAGTGCACGGAGAAGAGAATTATTTTTGAAATCAGCATTGGCCGCAGAGATAACGGTTGCCAATAAGACAGAGTCCCCTTTATCCCTGAAATACATACGACCAAGGAAAAGCTATGCAACTTCTCATTCCTGGCGACGGCCCGCCCCCACCCCCTTTTTTTGTTTCCATTTTAGTGGCTCCATTTCTGCCAGAATTCAACATTCACAGGCTGATGTCATTTCCTTTCTGGACGGAAAAAAGAAGCTTTCTGTTGTCAAGAAAAAAAGGAGAAAGAAAAAACAGAGCCAGAGAGAGACAGAATTATTCTACTACCTTTGGGAATCGGTGCATTGCAATTGTATCATTTGAAAGGAATGCAAAATGTAGTTCTTGCTTGAGATGGGGGTGTTGGCGGGGGTTGGGCAGTTCTAGATAAAGCAACCCAGGAATGTATTAAAGGAGGGAGGAAATCCTATTCCAGGTCCTGGAAGATTAATGAAAAGAGATGTTTTGGGTTTTTTTTTTTAAGATGTGATACACTCAAATATTAATTCCACAGAATCATAGAAATTACACCCTCTGTGCCCTCCCTTACCCTAAGAACTCAGGCCCAAGAAATAGTCAAACAGGGACCCTTGACACACAGTTTTATAGAATAACGCACATCACTGTGTGATAGGTATCGCTCATCCCATTTTGCAGATGAGAAAACTGAGGCACAGAGGAATCAACTAACCTAGCCAGGACCGTATGGCTGCGCAATGGCTGCATTCTAAGGCTGATTTTTACTTTGAGACAGTGTTTTCTATTACACCTCCGCAGCATGCCATTCATGACTTTCAGAGGCCGACTGTGTGTCCGCAGGAAGCTGCTCATGATTTTGCTCTTTTCCCTACCTGAGATTATAATTCAGGTCAGAGTCGTGGCTATACCCAGGCATGGAACTTGCCAGAGGTATGGGCTGAGCCTCTTGTCTACATGCATGGAATACCAAGCAGTGACGCCACAGGAAGGGATTCAATGATCTCAGTCAACTCCCTCAAAGAACAGAGGGAGAAACTGAGGCCTTGGGTGGGCCCAAGGCACTGCTGGGCTCTTTCCAGGGCGTTGACTGCATTAGTAAACGGCCAGTACGTTCCCCAGGCCTAGAACGAAGCCCATTCCCGCGCAAGGTGAGTCACGGGGACACAGCCCTCAAAACATGAGCGGGTTCCCGCCCAGAGCACACAGGAGGCCCACAGGAAGGTCCATGGGGAGGCCAGCCAAGGCCGCGGCTGCTCCAGGGCCCCGCAGGAAGTGGGGGCTCCCGCGCTCCCTGCTGTCCAGGTCCCAGAAGCCAGTGGTGGGGGAACAGCAGTTTGTATATTATACAGGGGCCAGCACCTGGACGGGTTGGGTTCCAGGCTGCGTCACGAGTCAGAAAAGCCACTCTGTTCCAGTCACGGTATGGTCACAGGACGTTGGTTTCCTGATCCGCAGAGAGGAACAACAGCGACTTCTCTTTCCCGTTAGACCTGTAAGGTCGTGAGAATCACCCAGAGACCAAGGAGACCTCGGGCCAGGTCTGGCCCTCACCTTTCCGCTCGGTGTCAGTGGGAATGTCATTGTTGACCCTATGAAATCCCTTTCGTCTTTTATCTTTTTTTTTTTTTTTAATGTGTTTTTATATATGTTTTTAGGGAGAGGAAGGAAGAGGGATAGAGAGACAGAAACACCAAAGAGAGAGGAACATCGACTGGCTGCCTCCTGCACACCCCTGACTGGGGATCGAATCCTCAACCTGGGCATGCGCCCTGACCAGGAACTGAACTGGCGACCTCTTGGTTCCTGGGTCGACATTCAACCGCTGAACCACACCGGCCGGCTCTTCTCTTATCTGTAGTGAAACTCTGCGATGCTGACCTTGGGATTCAGAGCTCAGAAGGTGCTCGAGTTGCCACCGGAACTCAGCTATCGTCCCTCATGTAGAAGAGACAGAAGGACAACAGAGGCCAACATCACGTTCCTCACACAACGTCCATTTAAATTAAACTTCCTTTAATGAAATAAAAAAAAAAAACCAACAAATGGTGCATTGCATAATATTTGTGGTCACAGTATAAAACAATACAATCAGTTCATATAACATTGGAAATGGACAAAAATACACAAGATCCTTCGTCTGTCTACGTGAAATGTGGCAGATCCCACGTGCCACGCTACGAAAGTCCACTTTTTTCTCCTAGTGATTCGCACCCAATATTTATTTACTGAGAATTTGGTCAAACAGTGGAAGAGAACGTGCCCAAATCCCAGTTCCCTTCTTCCTCTGTGGTTATTGGTGAAGCCAAAAAAATAAAAACGTTTTCTGAAAGTTGCAAGTTGTGTAGTATTGCTTATTATTTCCTGCCACAAAGGCCCAGTCTTTGGCTCATAGGTGCCCGTGACAAAATCGTGGCTGCAGGCAGTCTGCAAAGCAAGCAAGAGCCACCAGGAGGGAAGCAGGCAAGAGTCTGGGCCGGAGGGGCCTCCTTCAGCAGCATCCCGGGGAAAGCCGCGCGGAGAGGAGGGGAGGAGAGACACAAATAAATACAATTTCTCCGTGAAGACCGGACTCCCGCTGGTGAGTCAGAGTTCCACCGTCCCACGTCAGATCGGAAAAGTTGTTAAAAAGTCAGTTTGTATTTTTTTTTCCCCCTCTTCTTTTTTCTTTAAGAAAAGTGTAAAGTGTTATGTAAACATCACAAAGTAAACAATTGAAAGTAATTTTGAGGCTCCTCTCTGAACATCGCTTCGGCGCTTTCCGGGGAGACTTTCGTGATTAGGGGGGAAAAACCCAAACATTTTATGAAGTTTTCTTGTTGTTGTTGTTGTTCAGAAGTGCAACGTTGTCCGTGAGCATTGTGGCTGGGTCCTTCCCTCCGTACACCCAGGGCTTCTGGCAGGAACCCTCGCCAGAGAGCACGTGAGAATGTATCCCACACGCGCTCCCGGCAGGTGCGTGGCCCTGGGAGGAACGGGGTCCCTGCTACAACATCCTGGGATGTTCCCCTTGGGACCCGCCCCCTGGACAGAGGGTGGGGTTGAGATCAAAGCCTGGAACGACCACAGCAGTTTGCACATGTCCCCTTTCCTACTCCCTTTCACGGGTCACACACACACACACACGGGGGGCCACCTGGTCACGCTCCAGGCTACGTACCCTTTCCCCCTACCAAGAAGGACTTCCCCGACAACCATCCTGAATCTTTTACGCCAGTGGTCGGCAAACTCATTAGTCCACGGAGCCAAATAGCAACAGGACAACGATTGCCATTTCTTTTGAGAACAAAATTTTTTAAACTTCAAACTTCTCCTAACGCCACTTCTTCAAAATAGACTCGCCCAGGCCGTTGGTTATTTTGTGGAAGAGCCACACTCAAGGGGCCAAAGAGCCGCAGGTGGCTCGCGAGCCGCAGTTTGCCGCCCACGGTTCTAGTGAGTGTGAGCTCTGCCAGGCTCCAGGGCACTGGCTGCTCCCAACACAACACCTATTGATGTGTTGGCTCTTTCATCTCCGTGTGTACGTTCACCAGTGACCCACCTCCTGGAATAGCAGTTAGGAAGCAACACGTAGAGAATTCCCACCTCCTGCCCAGCCAGTGTGGCTCAGTGGTTGAGTGCCAACCTATGAACCAAGAGGTCATGTTCAATTCCCTATCAGGGCCTACGCCCCGGTTGTGGACTCGATCCCCAGGGGCGGGGCATGCAGGAGGCATCTGATCAATGATTCTATCTCTCTATCCCTCTTCCTTCCTCTTCAAAATCAATAAAAATAGACTTAAAACATTTTTTTTTTTAAGAAAATACCCAACTCTAGTGCTATGGAGGCCTCATCCTCCTCCTCCAGTCACTCGCACCCCGTGGCCCGTCTTCCCCGATTCCACCTGTGCCTAGAAGTCACCTGTGCCGCCACCATCGGTGCGGGATCCCGTGCCAACCCCACGAGGGGTCCCGCAGCGGGCAAACAGGGAGCGGGCATCTGCCTCCTGGGGCTGCCTCGCTGATGCGTGCAGAAGGGGTGGTGGGCAGCAGAGTGCAGACTGGGAGCGGGGAGGGTTGGGGGGGTCGGCTCGTCCGGCCCATTGTGACAAAGAGCCGTACGTGAATGGCCATCGTTTCGTATTACTTTATTGCTCAGAACCAACGTGTCTTTTTTCCCCTTTGGAAGACAGAGGAGCGTCAGATCCTTCGGAGCCACGCGCAGCAGCACGGAGGAGTGCGATGCAGGCCGGGCATCACCCCGAGCCTCAGGGCCCCGCGGGAGGCCCCTGAAAGGCCAGACCCTCGGGGGGAGCGGAAGGTCTCTTTTGGTCCGTTGTCCTGTTCCTGGTGTGAGCAGTCGGGCCAAAGAGACAGCTCTCAGATCTCCTTTGGAGGCTGTTCCCAGGGCAATGCATTGCTGGGCTTCCTTCATGTTCCTAACGGGAGAGCAAGCTCTCTCCAGCCCTCGCAGGGGCTCTCACACAGCCCTGCAGGGGCTGACACGGCCAGGGAACACACTGGGTTCTTCCACATGATGTCTGATCTCGGGAAGTCAGCCAGTCTCCAGGCAGCAAGCGTCCTTCACACTAAGGAGACCAAGCAGCCTCGGGATGGGGGAGGGGGGCCCTGTGGGTCCGTCCCCGCCCCCCGTCCCTGGCTGTCCAAGGCCTGTGCCTCCTGCAAAGGACAGGATTGGGGGCTGGAGGTGGCTTCTTCCGCCTGACACACCCCTGACCCTGCAGGCACGAGCTGAGCTGCAGAAACCTGACTCCCAGGGTCCGCCTTCCGCTCTCCCTGGGGCCACCCCCCCAGTGGCCTCCGCATGATCGCAGCGTCTGTTCCTTCCCTTGTCCCCAGCCTCCTCTTCCTCGCAGACCTTTTTCCTGCCCTGGTCCGAGGGTGTTTCTTCATGTTCATGCTTAAGGCTAAGGTGGCATGATAAGGTGCTTGGTGGAGAGCCAAATCCTAGATTCCAAGGCTGCCATTCTTAGCACGCTCACAAGAAAGCAAAGAGCAAAGAAACGCAAAGGGGGCAGAGAGGCAAAACAACCGAAATACGCGTCTGGGCTTGATGCGAAGCTACACGCCGCCAAGTTCAGATTTCAAATGCGGTCTAACCCCCCGAAAGCAGGGGCTGGGCCGGGGTGGGGGTCCACGCCACACCTTCGCCCTGGGCACAGGTCCGTGTTGTCCCTGGGCCGGCGTGGAGGGCCACCCTCCTCCCAACACCCGCCTCCCACCCAGGACGAACTCCGAATGCCATCCCTCGCCATCCTCACCCCGTCCTCGCCGCGACCCCTTGGGACAAAAAGCTATAGACACACACACACAAGCCAGAGTTCTATAAACCAGTAGGAGAAAAAAATTAGACGGGAGGTTAACCAGGAAGAAGCCGCCGCCGCCGGGAGAAGACACGCGTGCGCGCCCGTCCTCGGAAAGTGCCTGGGCGGGAAGCCGTGTGCTGGTAGACGTGTCCGCGCTCGGGCTCCGCGTGCAGAGGGGAGCGCGCCGGGTCCCACCTGAGATGAGCGAGGACTGGGTTTTAGGGTGACACGCTGATTCACGTCAGAACATCACCGTCCTCTTCCAGCCCCGATCGCTCCGGGACCGACCGTCCGTCCGCCCGTCCGTCCCAGTGTCGCTGTCCCGGCCGGGCGCCGGCCTCCGTTAGTCCATCTCCATGGACATGAGCCGGCGGCGCTCACGCCGGGTCTCCTGGACCTCCTTCTTGCAGCACCAGTGGGAGCTGCAGTAGCCGATGAGGCAGGACAGGAGCCCCACGACGGTGGACAGGCCGACGCCGATCAGCAGCGGGTACTTGAAGGCGTTCAGCACTGGCAGGGGCAGAGCAGAGGAAAGCCGGTTAGTGATGCCCGGGCGGTGGCCGCAGGGCCCACCCCCACCGCCTCCTGCCCGCCCCCCCCCCCCAACTGGAGCGATCGGATCCCCTTTGGCCCTGTCTCCAGCCCCGGGCAGGGCACTGCTGGCAGGAGCAGCTCAGCCCTAATCGGTAAGCAAACATCTCCCCACCCGGTGCCGTGTGGGGGAAAGAAAACAGAAAAATGGCTGCACTTGGTGCCTGTGAATGTCAATTTGCTTTTTGGGGCTTTGGCACAAGATGGATTTTTAAAAGTCAGGATAAGGGCACCGCACCCTACGCAGCAGATGCCTCCTTAAAAAAAAAAAAAAAAAAAAAAAGGATGTAAATCAATTCTATGCGTCAAAACGACTCAAGTGCACTCGGTGGAGCTATTTTAAGTAACGCTGTAGTAAATTATCCAGCAAAGTCAAGAGCCACTCCCACACTTGTTTGGTAAGTCTGGGCCTCCTTTTTTTTTTTTTTGCCACTTCAAGGAAAGAATTTCTACGGTGCAAGTGTTAGGAATGCACACTGGTTAGTGGCCCCTGCGCACGCATCCCACGTCCCCTCCCCCGGGAAGGACCAGCGGGCCTCGGCGGGATGCTCAGTGTGGGAGGTGCCTGACATTTCGTGCGGCTGCCCTTTCACAGCCGCCCCAGGAAAGGTGGCCACCCCATCTTACAAGCGAGGGGATCAAGATCGGAAGGGCTACCTCATCTGTGGGAGAGCTGGGGGTCCGATTACAGTCTCCCCAGAACTGACACTATCACGAGGGCAACAGACTCGAGTCTCCGAATGCTCAGAGGTCCCCGGACGGGAACTCTCTCCAAGGGGCTTTTTCCAATCAATGTTCACCCTGAAACGCTTTGCAGAGAAGGTTCTCGTCAGCTAAGGAACAGCTGTCTCCGGCTCTGGGATGCTCTGGGAACAGGGTGGGAAGGGGGCCCTCTGCCCTCCTCATTCGGCTGAGCCTGGAGGTCAGTGAGGACTGAAGAGGCCAGGAGCTCTCCCTCCCATCTTGGGGTTCCATGAAGGACACCACCACCAAGCTAGCAACACCCGGAGGAGCCACCTTCTCCCAAGAACCGAAATCAAGGAGGGCACGAGTCCCAGGAGCCCACTGCCAGCATCTTCCCGGAGGCCGGAACCGGCTCTCTGACTCCACCCTCTGCTGGGCACAGCGAGCTGGCATGGAACTTATAGGAAGCATCAAAAATCAAGCCGAAACCGGTTTGGCTCAGTGGATAGAGCATTGGTCTGCAGACTGAAAGGTCCCAGGTTCGATTCCAGTCAAGGGCATGTACCTTGGTTGCAGGCACAACCCCAGTGGGGAGTGTGCAAGAGGCAGCTGATCGATGATTCTCTCTCATCGATGTTTCTAACTCTCTATTCCTCTCTCTTCCTCTCTGTAAAAAATCAATAAAAAAAATTTTTTTTTAAAAATCCTCCCAGGAAGTCTTAAAAACCATTTCTCAACGCTGCCCCCAGCCTAGGATGCCGAAGCTGGGCAAACACCAAGGGCTGCCTGCTCTCTCTGGTCCGGGCCCCGCCAGGCCTGGAGGATACCAGGCCGTGTTCTAGCACCTTCCTCACAAGGGCAAGGGCGGGAGCCCGGCCTCTGTCCGCTGCGGGGAGACAGGGTCTACGCGCCACCCTTACCGTCCATCTTCACAGTTATAAAGACGGGCCTGGAGGAGATCTCCGCCTCCTTCTGCCAGGAGCCCGTGGGCGACTTCACCCAGGGGGCCACGGAGCAGTAGTAGTTGCCAAAGTCCTGGTCCTCGGCGCCGTGCACCTGCAGCAGGAACTCCAGCACGCCCACGCGCTCCAGGCTCAGGTCGCTCTTCCAGTCCCTGCGGGCCGTGCTCACGATCCCCTTGCGGTCCAGCGAGGACAGGAGGACGGGATCCTTGTCCAGGCCGAAGGAGTGCACCACGAACCAGGACACGTCGAAGGCCATGTCATCTGTAAGCCACAAGCCAAAACCCCGGGGTCAGAAATAGTCTGGCACGCATGTCGCCTGACGACAGGCTGGCACTGCTCTCCCTGCTCCTCGCCCAATCCTCACGCCAAAGCTGCGATGGAGGTGCTGTCACTCCCCATTCCCTGTGGCGGGACCAAATCCCCACGAGGCCACACAGCCAGGAGGCAGCAGCGTGTGGGTCCTCCCTCAGGGAGGACAGACCTTGTCACTGCCTCCATATTAAAAATAAAAACATATTTAAAAAAATATGTGTTTCCAATTCATCTGACAGATGCATCCATTCAACAAATATTTATTAAACACCCACTGAGACCTGAGCTGAGCCGTTTGGGGATACGCAGACAACCCAATCCTTGATGTCCACGTCTGTGCAGCGTCGTGGGGATGATGCGGGAGACACTGACAAAAGGCCCCGTGGGGAAAGGGTGGGAGAAGTACCTGGGTCCAGGGCTGCTCCTTCGACAGTGACGATGCAGAACAACTTGACCAGGTCTCCCCGGGTGACGGAGGGCGTGTCTGAGTACACGGAGGCATTGAATACAGGACCTGGAAGAGAGTGATCATCATCAATCCCCTTCACAGGGTTCAGTCCTTCAAGGGCCCAGGCCCCTTCCGAGAGAACGCAAGACGACAGAACCTACAGAGATCCTCACAGAGGATTTAGGTTTTTATCTGCTTCATTTGAACCAGCAAGGAAAGACGCACCTAATCTGAACAAATTTCCCATTCTTTTCCTTCTATGACCAGAGAAAGCCCCAAAGGCCTGCTAGGTCACCGGTCCCGGTCCTCATGTGGCCTGGTGGCCGCGGCTATGGGAACAGCGGAGCGTTTGTGACCGGCCGTGCGGACGGGAAAGGCCTTCCTGGGGAATGACTCACACGGCGGGTTTCCTGCTAATGAAACCAGCTACTCGCTGTTAATATGGGCCATTATCCCGCACTTGGAAACGTTTTTATTGCGGCCAGTTTCTGTGGTGATGCTGTTTTTGCAAGGGGACTTGTCTGGTTCACTTCAAGATGACAGGCTGGGCCAGTGAGCAACCAGAGTCACTAGGTGTCCCCCGATTCCTCGTCTGCTTGGCCTTTAAATAGAAACATGGGTGCAAATCATCTTTGTGACTCCAGCCCCCAGAAGAAGGCTGTCAGTGGTGGTATTTTGGTGAAAGGCAAAATCGCAGACCAGCTGCACGACCACCCAACGGGGTGACCGTGAACCACATGCTCGGAGGTTGAGTCATTAAAGCTGGTGTTTACCTAGGACGTGTTATAACATGGGAAGTGTTTACTTTATAATGTTAAACAGGGGGAAAGCAGGTCATAAAACTGTTTGTACAGTCTGGTCTCAGCGTCATGAAGACAACGTACCAGAGAAAACCCTAGGAAGACAAAGGCTACAAATCAAGTTTATAGGTGAGTCTCTTTTCCTTCTTTCTACTGTGCTGTGTCTTAACATATTCTCTATTAAGGAGAAAACCATCCTTTCTCGCAAGAGGAGGTCGTGACTCAGTAGAGCCCCTGGGGAAACGCAGTCCTCACACCAGGAGGCAAGTGGCCCGAGACCAGGGAACAGAAAGGTGGACACGAGGAAGGACGTCCTTGCAGCATGTGTTGCTGGTTGCAAGAAGTGGTAGCTCTTGCCTGGCCAGCATGACTCAGTGGTTGAGCATCGACCTATGAGCCAGGAGGTCACGGTTCAATTCCTCGTCAGGGCACGTGCCCAGGTTGTGGGCTCATCCCCAGTGTGGGGCATGCAGGAGGCAGCCAATTAGTGATTCTCTCTCATTGATGTTTCTCTCTCTCTCTCTCCCTCTCCCTTCTTCCCTGAAATCAATAAAATATATCAATGAAATCAATATATATATATTGTATATATTATATATATATATATATATATATATATATATATATATATGTATAAAGGAGGAAGTAAAACTGTCTTTATTCGTAGACATATATATATATGCGCTATTCAGGGCTATAGCATTGTGGATACTGACTACAGCTTCTCTCACACTGTGAACTGGCCATGACAACTCCAGGGATTAAAATAAAAACCTTAGTCAGTCTATTCATCCTGGAAGCTACAGTGATTTCTTTTTTCTTCCTGTTATGCTGAGACAGGAATTGAGAAATAAATTCAATACCCATTCCTTACCCAGAAATACAAAAGACTGTATGTCTCCCCTAGTCCTCATAAGTTTTAAAGAAACATCAAATAAGAAATGTAAAGCAAGATAAAGTTCTATAGACAGTAAAATAGAGATACAAATAGGAAAAAAACACAATCATCTTCATCTTAATAGATATGAGAAAGCATGTGAAATCACCTAACACCTCTTCATGGTAAAAACACTCAACAAACCAGGAATGAAAGGAAACTTCCCCGATTCAGTTAAGGACGTCTATGAAAAACCCACAGTTCCCATAACACTTAACGGTGAAAGCCTGAACCTTCCTGGCCGGCTAAGACCAGGAACAGAATGTCCATTAGAGCCCTAGTTGGTTTGGCTCAGTGGATAGAGCGTTGACCTGCGGACTGAAGAGTCCCAGGTTCGATTCCAGCCAAGGGCACATGACTGGGTTGTGAGCTCGATCCCCAGTAGGGGATGTGCAGGAGGCAGCCGATTAGTGAGTCTCTCTCATCATTGATGTTTCTATCTCTCTCCCTCTCTGAAATCAATAAAAAAATATATATTAAAAAAAAAAAAAAAAAAAAAAGAATGTCCATTAGAGCCACCACTATTCAACACTGTATTAGAGGTTCTAGTCAGGGCAATCAGGCAAGAAAAAGAAACACAAGGTATTCAGTTTGGAAAGGAGGAAGTAAAACTGTCTTTATTCATAGACAGCATGATGTCCTATTTTTAAAATCCCAAGGAATCAACCAAAGAACTAGAACTCATAAACAACAAAGTATCCAGACCAAACCATGCAGAGCACGGAGGCTGGGAACCTGCCCCAGATCGGTGGTCCTGGAGCCCTGGCTTGGACCACAATCACCAGGAGGCAGGAAAGCTGTGTGTGCCCCCCTCGGGGAGTGTGGCTCAGTAGGTCCGGTGGGCCCAGCATTGCAGTCCCATTAGGTTCCCAGGTGAAATTGTTGCTGGTCTCACCGTCCTAGGTTGAAAAAAAGCTGCATCCCTCCGTGAGCAGAAGCGAGGTTCCAAGCATAGACTCTAAATGGGTAAATTTATGGCACAGGAACCGTAATCTCAACAAGCTGTTAGAAAAATAAACAGCCGAAACTGGTTTGGCTCCGTGGATAAAGCATTGGTCTGCAGACTGAAAGGTTTGGGTTCGATTCTGGTCAAGGGCATATACCTTGGTTGCGGGCACATCCCCAGTGGGGGGGGTGTGCAGGAGGCAGCTGATCAATGTTTCTGTCACCTCGATGTTTCTAACTCTCTATCTCTCTCCCTTCCTCTCTGCAAAAAAATCAATCAAATATATATATTTTTAAAAATAAATAAACAAAGCCCACGGGTCTCTTCCAGCCCCACCTCTGGTCCCACAGGGTTCCCTGCTCACCTGAGGTTTGGAAGTCTATCTCAATGGGATTGGAGAGACTGGTCGCTGCTTCTCGCCACAGGCTGCCCCTGACGGGAGACCAGGCCGTCACCAGGCAGCGGTACAGCCCTGCGTCCGACACCTGCGTCTGGTACATGCGGTAGCGGAACTCGTCTTCCTGCACCTTCTCCAGCACCACACCGTCCGCCCGGGAGGCGTCCGTCCAGTTCTCCAGCCGCACCACGGCGTCCTGGTCCAGCGAGATGATGTCCTTGGTTTCGTTGGGGCCGGAGAGGTCGCCAGCGGGCTTCTCGGCCGTGATGAGGACGGAGTAGCGCGGCGACCTGATGTTCTGGGAGGACACTTTGCAGGTCATCTCAAACGTGTTCCCGGCTGCGAAGAAAGGCCTGGGCTGCCTCGCCTTCACCACGAGCACGGAGTCTGGAAGGAGGGAGCAGAAACAGGGGATGGCCGGTGGGACCGGTTAACGTGGACGTGGATCTGAAAGAACGACGTCAAGGAAACAGGAATTTATTTGCAAACGGCCACACAAAGGCACTTCAGACAACGTGAAAACCCAGAAAATCACGTGATGCTGGGGGGAGGAAGGAGAGCAGCCTGGAGAGACTTATCGGGCGTGAGGGAAGCGGATCTGATGGGTGGGAATTTAGTCTTGAGGCTTGTCAAGCCCTTAAGAAGAGTAAGAGTGTGGGTAGCCATGGGTACTCGCCCCCCATCCTCTAAGGATGCGAGGGAGAGCTCACTCTTAGGGAATGGGAATATAGTGTCAGCCTGCAGACTGAAGGGTCCTGGGTTCGATTCCGGTCAAGAGTACATGCCTGGGTTGCGGGCTCCATCCCCAGTGGAGGGGCATGCAGGAGGCAGCCGACCAATAATTCTCTCTCATTATTGATGTTTCTATCCCTCTCCCTTCCTCTGTGAAATCAATTATATATATATATGTACACACACACACATATATATATATATGTATGTATATATATATATATATGAAAGACTATTGTGAAATAAAAAAGAGTAACAGGTGGGCAAGGAGGAGTGGGGAACAAAAAGATAGAAGGGACAGAAGGTCAAGATTAATTTAAGTTAAAAACAAACAAACACCAAAACAGGAGATCTAACAGCATGCTTACAAGCCAATGGAAAAGGTCCAAAAAGAGAGAAATACTGGAGACACAGGAACGAAGCCACGTGCCCGAGTCATGAGAGGTCGCCTCACTGTGAGCTGAGTGAGGGGGCGGGCGTGACAAGTCTCCCCTGATTGTTTCCGTTTGTTTGGGGGGGAGAGAGCAGGCCCCGGAGGGAGAGGGAGCTGAGGGGAGCTGGGGAGGCGTTCCCAGATAAAGGGATACGCAGTCATCGTGTGGAAGAGCAGGGAAGTAAACAGATTAAGGGAACGTGGATGATGCCCAGGGAGTGCTGAGAGCCCACTCGACATGAGTGATGGCAGATCTAATCTAAAAGGAGCCAGTCAACATCCTTCAATGCTTTTCTCCAACCGCATCCAGCTCCGCAGATGCAGAGGGAGGCGGCAGAGGGCTGGCTCTAAACGGGTTTAGCTGAGCCAGAGAACAGTGCCAGCGGCCAGCTAAGGGGGTGTGCGGGGAGTGACTGTGATAGTCTGGGAACCTGGGCGAAGTAACAGCAGGTGGCTTCTAACTTATCAGACCTCGCACCCCTGGACATGTCTAAGAACGAAGAGGGTCTGTTAAAAACGACACCGGCCAAAACCAGTTTTGCTCAGTAGATAAGAGTGTCGGCTTGCAGACTGAAGGGTCCCAGGTTCGATTCCAAATCAAGGGCATATCCCCTGGTTGCAGACACATCCCCAGTAGGTGTGCAGGAGGCAGCTGGTCAATTTTCTCTCTCATCGATGTTTCTAACTCTCTATCCCTCTCCCTTCCTCTCCGTAAAAAATATCAATAAAAAAAATAAATAAATAAAAATAAAATATATATATATATATATATATATATATATATATATATATATATATATATATATTTAAAATAAAATATATATTTTTAAAAATGACACCGGACCCTGGCCAAGAGGCTCGGTTGTCTGGAGCATCGTTCTTCATAACCAAGGGTTGCGGGCTCATTTCCCGGTCAGCGTGTGTTCAGGAGGCAAACTGATGGATGTTTCTCGCTCTTTCTCTAAAATCACATCCTGGGGTAAGGATGAACAACAACAGCAAAAGGACTCAGGATAACAGGTATAGATTGGACTACCCTGGGTAAAGGTCACCCTCCGTAAGACAGAAGTGAGGACAATGGGAGCGGAGGACAGTGCAGGGCAGTAGGATTAATGGACTGTCCGTCCAGAGGGATGGAAGAGTTGATGCTGGGAGTCTAGAGAGAGCGCTCTAGAAAGGCGGCGGTGTGCACAGAGAACAGGGCGTTTGAAGCTGAGAGCAGGGAGGTCGTTCAGTTATCAGAAGTGAGATGGTGTAGTTCGGGTGCGAGCAGGGGCGTGAATAACAACAACAGGATGGAGGGAGTGGTGACCAGAGAGAAGGACAGGGGGGCAAGAATGGAAAGCTTATCTACACTGTGGCCCCTCAATGTGCCTACACCCAGTGGGAACTCAATGTGCCTGCACCCAGTGGGAACTCGTGGGCGCAGACACTTCCAAAGGCCCGTATGAAGTTGGGCTCGCTAGTAAGATGCGCCCAGTAGAGCAACAGTGTCCATGGCTGACCCCGTGCACACTGAGTGCCTCGGAGACGAGTCCCTGCCACCGGCCACGCCCCGCGCTCTCACGAGGACTGATCCTTGTCCAGCCTCACCGCCCTCCAGGCGGGGTGCTGCGGAGGGAAGCGGCAATCACGTGAGCATGCATTTCTTGGATTCCTCGTATACATGGAAGCCTGCGGGGTCCCAACTGTGCATCTGAAGACATGCAGGGGGATGACGGAAGCCAAAATGAAGGAAGGAAGGACAGAGAACCAGGACCGAGCGCCTACCTTCTGAGGGCCAGAATACGTGGACAGGCTTGGAGAAGACATCCCTGCTCTTGGCCCAGCTGCCGTCGCGCTGCCGGGTCCAGGCGGACACCACGCAGTAGTAGCTGCCCCGGTCCTCCTCCGTGGTCCTCTGGATCCGGAAGCTGAACGTGTCCGCGCGCTCCTTGGAGAAGATGAAGTCTCCGTCCCGGGCCCGCTGCTGGCTCCTCTCGCCGTACCTGAGCGTCCAGTCCGCGTCCATGGCCGCGAGGAGCTCGCTGGCCGCCGCGTCGTCGTTGCGCCGGCTCACCCCGTAGTACCAGGTCACCGTGACCCGCACGCCCCCTGCCAGGCTCCTCTGGTCCGCCACCCGGCACTGCAGCTCCGTGAGGTCGTCGGAGAACGCGGGCACCTTGGAGGCGTTCAGGTACACCTGGTAGTCTGGTTCTGCACCAAAGGGAGGGAGAGGGACAGGGCTAAGCCAGGGGTCGGCAAACGCATCGGTCAACAGAGCCAAACACCAACAGGACAACGATTGCGATTTCTTTTGGAGAGCCACGTTTTTTAAACATAAACTTCTTCGGACGCCACGTCTTCAACACAGACTCGCCCAGGCCGTGGTATTTTGTGGAAGAGCCACACTCAAGAGGCCAAAGAGCCGCATGTGGCTCGCGAGACGCAGTTTGCCGACCGCGAGGCTAAACAATCAGGCGGCAACATCCCAAGACTTAGCAAAAGGGATGAGACGCATAACCCCTCTTGATCTGACAATTAAATGCTTATCCTGCCGACGACAAAGACAGAGAGGAAAGTCCTCGCATTGGACGGGAAGGGTCCAGGAAGAGCTGTTACAGCAAAAACGTGTACCACTCTGTCCCCGAGAACACTTCCAAAGCCAGAAGCCGAATGTCCCCATCAGAGCCTGGATCTGCGGTCAGGTTCCCCAGGAGCCCGGACTCCTTGGAGAAGGATCTGAGAAGCTTGGTGTCCACACTCTGCCAAGAATCCCCCCGGAATGCCAAAGCGGTGCCCACAGACCCCACTGGAGTGGCTCCGGAAATCCCAGTCCCAGAGGACATTCTAGCACTTGAGGCCAACCCACTCCACCAGATGGAGGCCCTCCAGGCCACCACCCGCCGTGGTCTCACCCTCACTTCCCTGGACTTCCTCCGCTGAATCTGCTCCACAGTCAATAAACACACCGTCTGCAAACTCCCAACGCGCATGCTTCTTACAGCCGCGTGGAACGCGCCCACATAACGGTCGACCTTGCAGAGCCTGGCCCGCTGGGGCCTCGATCCCTGCCAGGCCCCAATCTGACAGGGAACAGGGGGGAAGCCGGCCTTCTCCTAGCGCCCCAATGGCCACGGTCACAGTCCTGTTCTTTTATAAAAACCTCTCCCCCTTCTGAGGTTCATGACATCGATTTCATCCTTTTCTGCAACTCCACGTTTTCCCCGAGCCCTTCCGCCACACTAGCCAAGGAGGGGATATTAGAACCCCTCGCCACCTCCTTCCCTCTGTCCCCACCCTCTGCATGTCACCCCCAGGTACCTAGAGTCCCCCAGTCCCCATGGTCTAACACCTCTGTGGCGGCCTGTTTTCAGGGGCTTCTCCTCTGGACCGCCCTGCAACCCTCCACTCATGCCTCAGCATCACCTTCCCTGCACACCCTTCTTAGTGTCCCCGGAATGTGATGCTCCCTCTCCATGCTCCCACAAGACGGGCACGTGACCCTGGGTAGCAGTAACCCCGCTCTGTTACACTCCTTGCTTCGGGCTGATCCCCAAGCTCCACACACACAGCCTCGTATGCAGTCGGCACTCAGTAAACGTTTGCTGCTTCCATGGTAAGGCGTTTAGAAAAGGCTGTATTTTTCTTTCGTAGCCCTTTGCCTCCTGGGCGCCGGGGGGTGGGGGAGGGGGGAGCAGGGGGGGGTTACGGGGAAGGGGGGGTCACTCTACCTAAACAGAAGTTTCCTTTGCCAGCACGACCTTTATTCCCCTCAGCCCGACAGAGTCGTTTTATTTCACGTTGTTTTTATTTATGACTCATTCAGATTATAAACTGCTGAGGTCAAGGAACTGCTCCTTTTTGATTTACGCCTCTAATGAAATGTGTAACATCAAGCTTCTAAAAGAACGACTCCCCGGGCCAGGCAATGGATGGAAAGAACTCAAAATCCTAATTCCATCTCCACAAGCACTGAGCTGGAAGGGAGGCTAGACCCTGGGCCACAGGAAGTTAAACCAACATGGCTGTGCCTGCCCCGGGACATCGCCCTGCCATGAGGTGGCTTCTGGGACGTCACCCTGCCTCCTCATCTTTCAGACAAGTCGCTCGGCTGGGGGTTCCTGCCTCCAGGGCAGCGAGGGCTGACACACCACACTGCCTCCCTAGCGACAAGGGACTGCAGAATGAATACCACCAAAATGTATTTATACCTTCACGTGCATAAGCCGAGGCATTCCCACGTTACCCCACATCCAGGTTTCAGACTTTTCCTCGTGGCAGCTTCTGGCACAGCCTGTGGCTGGAGTGCAGACAAGGATAACAGGCTCCGTTCACGTGGACAGGACAGGCCGGAACTGGCTGTGCACAGAGCCAGGTGCACGCTCAGCTCCGCTCTGGGCCGAGCCAACATGGGGAGGCCTCGCGAAGCCTTTTACTGAGCGAGCGGTCTCCTCCTCCTCTGCTGAAATGAAATCGCAGGGCCCTCCAGAGGAGGACCCTAATGCAAAGACAAACAGGAACCAGTGAACTTACCAGTCAGTGCTAGTGACTTAAAGCAGCGGTCGCCAACCTTTCGGACCTCACGCACCACCCGTGGTCTGCTGATTTAAACTTGAACGACACACCAGCCTTGTAGGTTGTGAGAGACTTGCCCTCTCAGAGAAGCGATGACCCCACTGTCAGAACCGTCGTGAGAGGCCATGGCCTCTTACTTCTCTCGTTGGGTGCATGGACGGAAAGAGTCTTCTATTGCTCTGTTTCCCACACCCCTCATGCACGTCCCTCCCCTCCCCTTCTAACAGAGAATTCTTCCCTTCCGCTCACCTGGCTGTCACGCCCCTACTTCTTACTCAACAAACGTTCACAGACACCCTACCACCCGCCAGGCTCCCTGCTCTCCCAGGGCGGTGCCTGGACAGGGCCTTGAACTCTGGTTATGTGTTTTATGGACCTTCCTCTCAGGGCCAGCGCTACCTACCCATTCAAACACACGTGCTGCGCACCCAGTGCCTTGTTCATAAGAGATACTGCCGCACTTGCTGAATCAAACTGCATTTAATATTTTGCATAAAAATGCTCATTTTGGGCAGAAACATTCCACCGCTGATTACCGCTGCATTCTGCTTGATCTCATCAAGAAATCTGCTAAGAGTGCCACGGTGGTTCTGTTTAAAAATGCCTATCAGTTGGAGATGCCTACTGAAGAATTTAGTGGTAAAATGACACACTGTCTGGCATGTGCTTTAAATTCCTCCCAAAGGGAAAAAAAAAAGTGTGTGTGTGTGTGTGTGTGTGTCTGGGGAAGGGAAGAGAGATGAAATGAGATTGGCAAAATATTGATCATCACTGAAGCTGGTGGTTTTCCCCTCCTGTGTACATTTCTCAGGCAATTCCAGTCCAACAGCACCGCCTGTGAGCAAGTCCTCTCTCAACACAGAGGCCGAGGAGTGGCGCCACCCACATCCCAACAAGCAGGGGTCTGCCCCCTCCTCCGGTGCCCTGGACGGCATCTGCTCACATGCACACCGCCTTCTGGAGCCGTGGCCTCCGTCGCGAGGAGCCCCCTTGCAAATCAAAGACCACGGTCTTCGCATAGGGGCCATGAAACTCCTTTGTTACAACTTTCAAAACAACGGGAAGCTCTCAGAATCACTGGCCGAGTTATAAAAGCAGACATTTTGTGCCTACTGTATGCAGGGGCCTCGCTGCGGGTTTTCGCAGGTCACCTGTGTGCACGCTCACAATTCGATAAGGAAGGTATCGTTGTCCCCATGTGACAATGACAATGACATGTGACAATGACAAGTCAATGACATGCATTCATCAAGGGCTTCCTACAGGCCAGGCTCCCGCCATGCCATGCGCTCTCCCCACACTCTTGCTTACTCTTCACAGCAACCGTATGAGACAGATACTATTTTCATGTGCATTTCCTAAATGGAAAACAAAAGACACTCTCCAAATACAGACGAGCTAAAGAATTATGCATCTGAAACCTGCATCGGCCAATACATTCAAGAAGAAGAAAAACAAAACAAAAAATACCAAAGCCCAGAGGCGTTACGTTCGAAGAGTCCAGCCTGGCACAGGATGTGCGAGCAGAATTCCAGGCCGGGCTTTGGCTCTATGGTCCTCCCACTGGGACCAAATGGCACGACCTTAGTACACATCCCAGGTATGAACACTTTCTCAGAGCCCGCTGCGTCCCAGAAGGCGAGAGTGACGGTGAACAGCCCAGGCGCTGATCCGGACCGTGGACCACAGGGCCATGCTCAAATGCCTATGGGAAGTGCCGTGAACGTGGCACAGCTCATCAGAGGAGCAGGCCGCCTGCCTGGCTAGAGGACACGGGAGGGTCCTCTTCTCTGCTGACGTGGTTTTGCTATCTTGCATCAGAGGCCGCTGAGCGAGATGACTAATGGTTAGAAGAGTTGCCGCCGTCACATTTGTATAGTATAGAACAAAATTCTCCAATGTTTACACCGACACTATAAAAAAGAAGGGGCTCTTGGTTTGAGAGGATCCCTGACCTCTCCGTAGTGTAGGACCATTATTCTGAGGTTGTATTAAGATGTAGCCGTGCCAGAGCCAATCATTTGAATGGTTCAGCCATGTCCCCCACACAATGTAACACTCATGTGGTTTTGCTCTGTTCATCTTCACTCCACTCCTCCCAGAGAAGAGTGAGTTACCAGGTTTGGGGGCAGGGCCAGGAAAAGGACTGGGGGTGGTCAGCTCAACCCCCTCTTCTTGGGAGGGGTGCCTCCAGGCACACACATTCCTGGTTCCTCCATGCCCTGAGACAGGCTCCTGTGTCTTCCTTGGTTAAGACCTTGGTGGGGAAGAGCATGTTACACAATGACACCCCTCCGACCCCAACCCCAATAGATGATCACCACCACCGTGAAGATGTACTGAGCATGTAAGTACCAGGCACTGTGCTCAACACTTTTTTTAAATGTAGCGAAGGCAACCAAAGCTTAGAAACCTTAAGCGGCAGACCCAAGATCGCACACCCAGAGGGTCTTAGAGCAAGATTCCAACACGTCACCTACGACCTCTTCTGCCTTCAGAGATCACCCTGGTCAGGCAGCTAATCACGACTGCCTATAAAAGCCTGCAGGTCGGAATTGGAATGGGGGGTTGAGGACAAATATGTGATACCTTAATCAATAAAGAAATTAAAATAAAATAAAAAGTCTGCAGGTCTAACTCTTATGGCCTGCAGATGGCACAGAAAGCTGAAGGCTCTACCACATTCTTACCAGACTAACCGCTCCTTTTAAAGCAAAGTAATTATCTTCCTGGCTGGCACACTGCTAGGAGAGGGGATGGCCCTCTTGTGGGGAAGGATGCAAATCAGGTTCCTAAGCCTGCCCCCCGCCCACCCCCCACCCCAGCAGAACTCCACTCTGCCTCCCCCGCTCTCCCATCCATCGGTCAGAAAGCCCTGGAAGCCTCTCCCAGATACACCACAGAAGCGTGTAGTTCGGGCAGGGAGCTCACCACCCACTCATCAGCACCCAACTCGTGCCAAAGGCTCATTGACGATGCCTCATGGCAGAGACGGCTTACGACGCAGACTAACCCGCCATTCCTCCAGACCCTCTTCTGGGTGTCGCTGTAAACCAAACTGCACGGACACAAAGCAGCGCTTGTCCTCCACAGGAACACGGCTTCTGACGGAAACTCCTTCACACGCTTCAGACGCAGGCCCTCAGCTCTTTCGGAGAGTGGGCAGAAGGAACATCCATTTAAACAATCACTTGGGGCCTTTTGTGAAAGAACAGTGGCAAGCACTGTCCTTTCTGTTACCCAGTGCCCCTCGAACAACAAAGCACACGGCAAACTCGGTGCCAAGAAAAAGTTTGTCTCTCTGAGTGTGTTCTCCTTTCTCAGAGGAGGACTGTCTAATCACATTTCTTTGTGCCTCGGCTCTTCAAAACTTCAGAGGCAAGTTCAGTGTTCAAATGCAGTCACTCACTCACTCGCCCAACTACCTTGAAATAGCTATCCTTTGATTTTTTTTTAAACCTCCTCTGATCTTGATTTTATTTCTATGTCTCCTGCTTTAAGTGGTGATTCATTTTGCAAGCCAACTTGAATCTTTTTTCCCCCTTCAAAAGAAGGACATAAACCCTAAGTAAAAGAGGCCTTTTCTTACCCTCTAAAAAAACAAACACAAAAAACCACCAAGGTCCTCCAGCTGCTAAAATGCTCTTGGACTTGCCAGGTTAACACAAGAGAATGTGAGAAAGTTCAGAGTTTGGAGCTTCAGCCCCTCATCTACTCAGACAACGAACCCCAAGCAGAGAAGGATAACAACGACTCAGCTTTTAGGACTCTATGCTCTAGACCAGTGGTCGGCAAACTCATTAGTCGACAGAGTCAAATATTAACAGGACAACGATTGAAATTTCTTTTGAGAGCCAAATCTTTTAAACTTAAACTATATAGGTAGGTACATTGTAAGTAACTTATTTAGGGTTCTCCTAAGCTGGCCTTTGCTAAAAATTCAAGTGGCCAAAGAGCCACATGTGGCTCGCGAGCTGCAGTTTGCCGACCAGGGCTCTAGACTTTCAGGAGGGGAGCTGGTTCCCAAAACAAAAAACGTTCCCACATAAAATAACAATACGTGAGAAAGACTCCACTCCACACGACAATACTTGAGACAGGCTTGACGCAGGGCCGTACTTCTAAGCCATCCTAAGCATTTCTGTGGAGGTCAACGAAACAGGCATTGACTACTGTGATAGATTCTGTTTTCCAAAGATGACGGCAGCAATATTCACCAGCCGCGTGCCCTTTTGCAATGTGACCTTGCTACTCTCCACGAAGAGATGGGGTCTCTCTCTCTCTACCCCCTTGAACTTGAGCAGATTCGGTGATAGCTTTAACCACACCAGGAAACAGTGTAAGTGACAATATCAGTCCCAAGGATAGCTTTAAAAAAAATACATACATACATTACATATATATATATATATATATATATATATATATATATAATATACATACACACACACACACACACACACACACACATATTGATTTCAGAGAGGAAAGAGGAGAGAAACATCATTGATGAGAGAGAATCACTGATTGGCTGCCTCCTGCATACCACCTACTGGGGATCAAGCCCGCAACCCAGGCATGTGCCCTGACCAGGAATCGAACCATGACCTCCTGGTTCATAGGTCTACTCTCAACCACTGAGCCACGCTGGCCGGGTCCGGAAACAGCTTTTTAACTGTCTGGGCACTTCCACTTTCTACCTCTTGGCAGCCAGCCACCACGTGAGGAGTGAGACTGCCCTGAGAAGACCTGGGGAGAAGCTCGAGCCACGTGAAAGGGACTTGGAGGAGGAGATGCCACATGGGGACGGAGCGGGGCCGGGGAGCACAGGACATGTGCTGAGAGAGCCATCTGGAAGGGAATCCCCGTCCCAGCTGTCCCAGCGGCTGCCTTGTGCCTCAGAGACAAATCCCCTCGAGTCCTTCCTCATTCCTGACCCTCAAAACCAGAAGCAAAATAAAATCCATGGTTTTCAGAGGCGGGAAGGGCAGCACCTCACTGACACGGCGGTGGCGGGGATTAACGGTTTAGTGCATGTGAAGCCCTTAGCCAGTAGGTGTTTAATAAACGATGATGATGATTTTTAGTATGTCAAGTAGCAACACGAGAGTTTTGTGTAATACCTGCAGAGGGAACCGACTTTCTCCCGACTTTCTCAAAAACTCTTGTGATAACATGCCATAGTCACACTGTAACATGACCTATGCCAACAGAGGACTTGGCAGGTCATGCCTTCCTGTCTTTCTTGGGGGCCTCTCAGTTACCTTTACAGGCCCCAAACTGCACCTGGTATGATAGCCACATGCACACACACACACACACACACACACACACGTTTTGTATCTAGAGAGAATCACATGTCAGGCCGGGTCCATGGGTTTCTGGGCAGCTATTCAACGGGGAGGCTCTGGAGAAAGATCGGCCGCTGAACTCAAGCCGGACATGCCTCCTGACAAGTGTCCAAGCAGCTGTGATGGTGGGAGGCTCAGGAACGGGGGAGGGGGAGACTCGGGAGGGAGAAACGAGCAGGATGCCATCGGCTTGTGCCATCCACCCTCTACCCACTGGCCGCCTACCCGGGTGCAAACGCCTCTGAAAACTCTGAATAGAACATCAATGCTTTCTTGGCAATTCTTGCTTCCTATGCACATACTTCAACCGTGCCCCTGTGTCCGGCGCGGGTTTATCTAGCCAGCCAGCCAGCCGGGCAGCGCTTACAGAGTGCCCGGTACGTGCATGGCACAGGCAGGGAAAAGCACGCGGGTGACACCGCTGCTGGCACTTTGCAGAAAAACGAACAACGGGATCCTCAGGACGATCAGGGAGCCGTTTCCCACAAGTCAGCCTCTTTATTGCCTCTCACTTCGGAGAACAGACCCCAACAAGTCCCTTCAACTCAAAAGAGCCTGCTCCCTCCCCGAGCCCCCCTCCAGGCCTCCGCCAGTGCCTGCACCCCCAGGTATGCCTGCATCAATGCGGGAGGACTTCAAAGGGGCCCTCAAGTTGGGGAGCAGGCAGCACTTTCTAAAAAAAAAAAAAAAAAAAAAAAAAAAGAAAAGAAAACCCGCTGGGGCTGTGATTCTGAGTCGGAAGAGGAGGAGGGAGAGGGGGAGAGGGGAGCCGAGGGGGCGCGGGGACCTGACAGCACCGCACAGTGCTCCGAGAACCAGCTCCAGAGATGAAAAACCCTGTCTGGGGCTGACAACATCTGTTTTATTTTGAAGGTTGCTAAGGAGAGTTCTAGCCGGGCCAGCATTGTTCCAGCTCAGAACTTCAGAGCGCGTCTCCTGCGTGGGGTGCGGGAGGCAGGGAGGAAAGTGTACCAGATGAACCCCGCGCCTTTCGCTTTCAGATATCAAAGGATCGCTTTGCTACCGGGGCTGACGGGCGCCCTGCCTGGTCCCGCTCCGAACTGGATGTACCTTCCGCTTACTCGCATCACATCGCCTCTTCCCTGCCCCCTCCGTCCCCACTTGCCAAGTCCCCATCTTTGCCAAATAAAGGCTTTGAGGAAGACACAGACCCACGAGCCCATAAGAAGATTTCAAGCCAAAACCGGTTTTGCTCAGTGGATAGAGAGCGTCAGCCTGCGGACTGAAAGGTCCCAGGTTCTATTCCGGTCAAGGGCATGTATAATACCTTGGTTGCAGGCACATCCCTAGTAGGGGGTGTGCAAGAGGCAGCTGATCGATGATTCTCTCTCATCAATGTTTCTAACTCTCTATCCCTCTTTCTTCCTCTCTGTAAAATATCAATAAAAATATATTAAAAGAAAAAAAAAAGAAGATTTCAAGGCAAAGGAAGAGCCAAGTATGAGCTGGGGGTTATACACACACACACACACACACACACACACACACACACACACAAACACACGGCAGGAGGGTGTTTAGCATCAGACAAAGGAGGAAGTGACTTCCTGGCCTTTGGAGAAGTTTCGCTCCTGATAATCAGAGCCATGCCCAAGGCGTGGGACGCAGAGCTGGAACACGGGGAAGGGAAGGGTCGGACTGGCACTGGCAGGCCTGCTTCCTTCCATCCCTGTGATGATGGAGGGGGACAGGGAGGCACACGCCACTCCGCCCCATCCCGCCTAGGTTTGCCTGTAATGAATCGCAGGACTGTAACAGAAACCAGGAAGAGTGGGACTTGCAAGGCGGCATTTAGGACAGTAAGAGGTGGGGGAGACAACAGTGGTGGAAAGGCAAGGACATGTCCAGGGTCTTTACATATATGACGAGCCAGTATACATGCGTGGCAAGGGGATCGACAGGTGCCGGTGCCCTGTGCCTGGGGGAGAGCCCACCAAGGGGAGAGCTAGGGAAGCAGGAGGGCCCTTCTGGGTAACGGGTCCACCTGCAAAGGAAGCATTTGGTGGTTCCAGGGCATTCCGTGAAAAAAAAAAACACGTGTCCCGTTGGCTGCAGAATCCTCTCTCCTGGCACACGGCTTTGCCAGGGAGCACCTAGGAGCCGGGGAAGGACGGGAAGCACGCCGGCAGTTACCCCCGCACAACGGTCCATCTCAAAGGGCCATTCAGCAGGCCCGGACCCTGCAGATCTCGACAAAAGGAAACTCTATCCTCTCCACTGAGGCCACATTATCTAAACATGGCCCTTGCCTGCCAGATTCTGTTTCAGCCAGTTTTGCTTTCACGCCTAGCTTGGGACCCATCCAAGCCGCTCATCCTGGTGCCGAGAGAACGCCAAACGAGCATGAACCGCACAGCGCTCTAGCTCAATACCCCCGAGGAGGGACGGCCCCAGGGAGGGCAGGAGCCACCCACCCTCCACACCACTCACCGAGCCAGGTCACATCCACCGCCGCCGGGGCGGACGTGGCTTCTGCCACCTTGTGCCAGCTCCTGTTATGCCCGGGGACCCAGAGCGCCACGTGGCAGGAGTAGTGGCCAGCGTTCTCTTTGCTGACGTCCCGAACCAGCAGACGGTAGGAGCGAGCATCCGCGTGGCTCAGCGCGACGTGAGGAGAGCTGTGCACCAGGGAGTCGCGGTCCAGCCGTGCCAGCACGCGGGGGCCCGGCGAGGCGCGGTCAGGCGTCCTGCTGAAGTACCACGTCACCTCCGGCCGGACGTCATCCGTGCGGTCCGTGGTGATGTTGCAGCTCAGGTCCAGCTCCTTGCCTTCGGCCACGGACACGTTCCTGCCCACGACGACGCGCAGAACTGGAAAACGGAAAACAAGCGCATCGCGATCACCTGGATGACGTTTGTCCCTTTCACTCCCCCGTGCCCTCTTTAGATCATTTTCTTTTGGGTTCTTATTCACGGCATTAAAGTTAGAGGGCTTTGTACTTTGTACAGCTGTAAATGCTAGAGAAGTTTTTAAAAAATATATTTTATTGATTTTTCGAGAGGAAGGGAGAGAGAAATAGAAACATCAATAATGAGAGAGAATCATTGATCGGCTGCCTTCTGCACTTCCCCCTAACTGGGGATCAAGCCCACAACCCAGGCACGTGTCCTTGGCCAGAATCGAACCTGGGACCCTTCAGTCCGCAGGCCGATGCTCTATCCATTGTGCCACACCAACCAGGGGCTGGAGAAATTTTTCTTAAATAAACTCATAAAGCACATCACCTTTCCTTTTCATTCATAAAAATTCATATACACTTACTGCATGTCAGATATTTTCTGAGTGCTTCATAAATATATATCTTCAAAGCAACCCTATGAGGTAGTCACCATCTCCATTTTACCACTGAGGAACCTGAAGCACAGAGAAGGTAAGGAACTCGCTCAAGGTCACACAGCTAATTAAGTGGCGAAGTTGAAATTCAAATCCAGGCTGCCTGCCTCCAGGAACTCTGCTTTTAACTGATACACTGCTGTGTGGAAAGAAGTCTGCTGAGCACCACAAAACTGAAATTATACTTTCTGCATGTGTATGACAAGACCTGGGTCTTGCCTAAACCGATTTGGCTCAGTGGATAGAGCGTTGGCCTGTGGACTAAAAGGTTCCAGGTTCAATTCCGGTCAAGGGCATGTACCTTGGTTGTGGGCACATCCCCAGTAGGGGGTGTGCAAGAGGCAGCTGATCGAAGATTCTCTCATCGATGTTTCTAACTCTCTATCCCTCTCTTCCTCTCTGTAAAAAATCAATAAAATATATTTAAAAAGAAAAAAAAAAAAAAAAAAAGACCTGGGTGTTTATAGAGACATGACAGTTCTGTTCGGACTGGTACATATTATTAGTTGGGGACTGGGCATGGGGAGGTGGGGGCTAGAGGGTAGGAGCGAGGGTGAAACCATCTTTTAGGTAAAAGAGGGGAAGAATCCTAAACAGAAGGACTGGGAGAGTGAAACCAGACCAGACGGCCTCATGAGTCACGTCTTCGAAATGCAACACACGCAGGGCGCCTCGGACCCCATGAGACATACCTCCTGGAAGTTACACGGAAAGCATGCATTTTCAAACTAAAACAATGGCTTCGGGGTTACCCAGGCCGCCGCCCTCCCTCCTCGGCGTGGACGATGAAAAGCAGCCTATGTTTAGGGGAAGCGCTGGCGGGCTGGAGGCAGCTCTGGTTTCAGCATTCCCCCGCCACAGCTTTTTACATGGAAACGCTTTGCTGTGTTTAGGGGGCTTTTGAAAAGGAGTTGAACATCTGTAATCAGAGTAGAAAAACATTCAACTCGTGGTAACGCTGTGGGAACAGCTGCTTAGATGATCCATAGCCAATAGCTCCCAGGGGATGTGGGATGGGGGGTTGGGGGGGTGGGGAGGCAGGAAGCACAGGCTCAGCCCTGGTCCTCTAGCCAGAGCCTGGAAGCTCCAACCGCTGTCAGAGGCGGCTCGCTGACCGAGGCCGGTGCCAGTTCCAATAGGGCCAGCCCCCCAGCCCGTGCCCTCTGGAGGGAAGTGCTTTCCTGTGAATATTTCCAAAGCCTGACAACATTTCTAACGGGGGTTTCAGGCCAAGTTCAAGACCCACCTTGGTGAAGACAGAAAATGAGGTGGCCACAGTAATTAGAAAAAGGAATCTCAGCCTCGCTTCTCTCCTCCACCCTCCAAAGTCTTCCTCCTCTTGAGGTGGGCCCTTTTATAGGAGCCACATGTAATTTGAGCATGTCTTTCTTTTCATTTTTAAAAAAATATATTTTTATTGATTTCAGAGAGGAAGGAAGAAGAAGAGAGAAAGACAGAAATATTGATGATGTGAGAGAATCATTGACTGGCTGCCTCCTGCACACCCTCCACTGGGGCTGGAGCCCACAACCCGGGCGTGTGCCCTGACTGGGAACTGAATGGTGACCTCCTGGTAGCCATGCCAGCCAGACTAGGAGTCAGTCTTCAGAGGAGTCAGTACGCTGCCCTGAGTCTGTGTGGTGGTTTGAACCACCCCACGTACGACTGTGGTCAGATACTGCTGAGCCCTGCGGCAGCCACCAGCGGCTGGAGGCAGACGACAGCTCAGAAGGGAGCTGGGGGCTGTCCGCACGGAGTCCACGGTCTTAGGCTCCGCGGTGGCCAGAATGTCTCCTCCACTGTACAGTTCTCTGTGCCAAGGTCTCTGCAAGCGGCCAATGCCTTGGCACACCGCAAACCATTATTCCCACATGTTCTGGATTGGGGGGGAAGGGGGGTCCCCTGTGGGAAACAGGAAGGATTCAGGCTGGAGCAAAAGGAAGCAAGCAGTTCTGAGGACTCTTGTAACGCAAGAGGGGACTGTCACACGGCGGGGGACACTGTCGCCCAGGGGGCACAGCCCATTGCCCCAGGAGCTTTGAGCTGTTTATCACAGCGATGCAGGAAGAAGCTGAATGGCAGTGCAGGTGCTGACAACGAGAGAGAGAGTGAGAGAGAGAGAGAGAGAGAGAGAGAGAGAGAGGAAGAGAGAGCGCAGCATCCAGCGCAGGTCTGAACCTGGGCTCCCCAAAGGGAGTCCGTGATGGATGAATGAGAAAAAATTCCTTTCTGTTTTCCTACCTGAAGTATAGCCTCTCCTCTCATGATGAGACTAAACAACAACCCAGCCGAAACCGGTTTGGCTCAGTGGATAGAGTGTCGGCCTGTGGACTGAAAGGTCCCGGGTTCGATTCCGGTCAGGGGCATGTACCTTGGTTGCGGGCACATCCCCAGTAAGAGGTGTGCAAGAGGCAGCTGGTCGGTGTTTCTCTCTCGTCGATGTTTCTAACTCTCTATCCCTCTCTCTTCCTCTCTGTAAAAAGTCAATAAAATAATAAATTTAAAAAAAAGTCTCTATTTTCCTACCTGAAATATAGCCTCTCCTCTCATGATGAGACTAAGCTACCCCCCAGCGTAGTGCTATCTAGTTCTTACACCTTCCCTGGCCGGAGCGTAAGAGCCAGTCTAAGCCACCCATTCCCGGAAGCTCACCCGTCGGCTGGATGACCACGGTGGCCACGTCCACGGCCTTTTCCTGGATCTCTTGCCAGGCGCCCTGCTCCTCGATCCACTCGCTGACCACGCAGCGGTAGGCGCCCTGGTCAGCGGCCAGGGCCCGGCCCACGGACAGGCGGTAGCCGTCGCTCCCCACGGTGTCCAGGCGCAGGTCGCCGCCGTGGTAGCGCTGCTCGTAGCCGGGGCCGGGCTGCAGGCGGCCCTCGCGGGTGAGCGCCAGGACGCGCTGCCAGGCGGCGCCGTGCCGCAGCTCCCACTGCAGCGCCAGGTGCGTGTGCGGCGGGGACGCGGTGGCCGCCTCGCAGCGCAGCTCCAGGGGCTCCCCCAGGCGCAGGCTCAGGCTCCGGCCCGAGCCCGGGGCGGACGGCGGGATGGCGGCCACGTGCAGGGCGTCGGCCAGCACTGGAGGGGGAGGGAGGGACAGACCGTCAGCAGAGCCCCCGAGCCCCCGTCCCAGCGAGCACCAGCCCCCTCTCTGGCCTTGAGCCACCAGCCAGGCTGACCACGGTCAGCTTCCTCCTCCCTTGCCCTGTGCTGATGCCCAGATGGGCACGTTTTCCCGCTGTCATTCGTCTGCCATCTTACCTGACTTTCTCACTTGAAAATGAAAATAAAAGAGGGCTACTAAGACCCCCTGGTAGTATATGGGTGTGTGTGTGTGTGTGTGTGTGTGTGTGTGTGTGTGTGTGTGTGAAAACTCCCTTTGGGAGTTAAGACCTTGGGAAAGGACCTGCTTCTGCTTCCCTTAAACCAGTGGTCGGCAAACTGCAGCTCGCGAGCCACATGCGGCTCTTTGGCCCGTTGAGTTTTTAGCAAAGGCCAGCCTAGGAGAACCCTAACTAAGTTACTAATAACGTGCCTACCTATATAGTTTAAGTTTAAAAGATTTGGCTCTCAAAAGAAATGCGAATCGTTGTCCCGTTGATATTTGGCTCTGTTGACTAACACGTTTGCCGACCACTCCCTTAATCAACCCTTTACCCGCTCTGTGCCTTCGCTTCCACATCTCTGAGGAGGGATGACAGGTGGACCTATCTCAGGAAGCTGAAGGGAAAGCGCCCTGGACTCCAAGCAGCATGATCCCCCCCAGAGGGAGGCTGGGCAGGAGCGCCCTGGGCCTGGCATTGCCTGCGAGTGAGCAGAGTGAGCAGAGCTCCGCAGGGGGAGAACCTCCCAAGGCAAACGGACACCTCAGCTCTCTGCCTGCGCTCTTCGGGCCCTCCCATCGGGAAAGGGGCCCGCCTCTTCTACAAGGAAGTGCGGTCAGTGCCTTTGGAAGGGATTGAGAGGGGGGGAATCAGAGAGGGGCCTCTTCCCAGGGACAGGAACAATCCCCGAGGCCTGTCTAGGAGCTGGATGAGAGAATGCTCGCACACGACGACTCATCATCTCTGGTTTTCGCCACCATCTCACACCCAGAAACTAACGTGGTGTCTTTGAGAAGGGCTGCTCAGGAAAACAGGATAAAACTTGCATATTTAGAAAGACCCATCCCTGCTACAAAACGAATGTAATGACCTTCTAGGGTATACACCCGTCTGAGATTCCGGCTAACGTGACTCAGTCCCAGAGGCCAGTTTTCCCTGACACAGATGAACATGTTTCAAGACCCAAGAGGCTGGCAGCCAGGCCGATTCTGGACCACGTGTGGCAGGTGCCAGGGGCTCCCCCTGGGCAGCCAACCAGCCTCTGTCGTGGGCCGTCCCTCTGCTTTCAGTGACGAGGGGAAGCCAGGGCGCATCTAGCCTAATGGAGAGGTAGCATGTGCCAAAAGCAACGCATTCGTGAGCTGCAATGCAAGAATGCCTTATGGGACATTTTTTCTAAAAATCGTATTAAGGATTTTCCACAGGAAAAAGGAAGAGGTAGATTTGATGTTTTAATACCTTCATCATGGACAGGGCTGTTTTATCCCCTCAGGAGTCAAATGGGGGGACAGTTTCTGAGATATGGTAGGGTTCTACAAATCCTTACGGCGGGAATCAAGCCCTCTTGTTATGTCAACATCTAGCACTTTCTTATGTCAATATCTTCCACTTTCTTAATTGTTAAATACACTCCTGCCCTGCTATCAGTTCTTTCTGGAACAAGGCAGGGTACAAATAAATGCATAATTAATACAAAATAACAACAATAATGTTCCTATTTGGCCACCCCCAAATTAAAATTGTTTGTTTTTGCCCACTTACTAATTAGCTGTGGGATTTTAAGAAAGTAATTACTAACCTCTGCTCTCCCATTTCCTCATGTGGAAATTCAGGAAATAGCCTGTCCTACCTTCTTCGTTGAATTCAGAGAACTGAATGTGTGAGTAAATCTAACAGGAGGGGGGAAAAAAAAACCACAAAAACATTCCCAAACCCTGCCAATGAGGCCCAGTGACTGAGCACTGACTCGTGAACCAGGAGGACACGGTTCAATTCCCGGGTTGCAGGCTCCATCCTCAGTAGGGGGCCTGCGGGAGGCAGCCAATTAATGATTCTCTCTCATCATTGATGTTTCCGTCTCTCTCTCCCTTCCTCTCTCTGAAATCAATAAAAATGTAATTAAAAAAGGAAAAAATATCATGTAGAAAAAACAACAACATTGCCAATACACAAGGTGTGATGAGCTGCACAGCCCGGCCCATCAGCTTGCTGTGCCCATCATAAGCGAGCAGGGACCACATCCCTCTTTCCCGACATAGAACCCGTACAAGTTCAAGAACTAACAGGTGCTTCCGGGCACACGGGAGGACATGAGCTTTGCAGTATCTGTTGTTCCCATCAGGCCAAACAGTATCATCACGGCCGTCAGCTTCTCGTCGCCAGCCTTCACCGAATGCTTACTGTGGCGCCGCACGGCGGCTTTCCACGTGCCATCTCCCCGTCCTCACCTCCTCTGAGGAAGGCACTGTGACAGAGGAGGAAGCCAGCCCACCCACCCATGCCACACAGCTGACAAGTGGCAGAGCCGGTAAGTGACCCACGGAGTGCAGGCAACCTGGCTCAGAGCTGCGCTCCCTGCCACCTGGCCCGCCTGCCTGCAACTCACCGGCCAGGGGAGGGCCCCGAATCACAGTGAAGGGAAAGGACCCTCGGGGGGGTGGGGGGGGGCGGAGGGGGGACCCACAGGGCTCACCCCCTGCCTGCAATCAGATAAGATGCTGCCTCTCATTAGGGGAGGAAGCAGGGCCCCGGAGGTGTTCCGCTGCTGGACAAAGTCACCCACGGCCACGTGGCAGGGGTGAGTGTGGCCACCGGCGTGGTGACCCCCCCCCTTAGAGGATGTACCTTTCACCTGCACCGTATCCTCATAGTTGCCCTGGACGGTGGCGTCGGTGCTGGGGGTGGAGCACTTGTAGTGGCCCTGGTCCGAGGGCTGGACGTTCCTGACGTGGAGCGCCACGGCGTCGTTGGCGGTGCGCCTCAGGAAGATGTCGCCCCGCTGCAGGCGCTCCCGGTAGGCCTGCGCCCCGAAGCCCACCTCCCAGGTGCTGGCCAGCTCCACGAAGCTGCCCCCCGAGGGCGAGAAGCTCCAGTCGAAGTTCTGCTCGCTGGGGCCGTCGTAGTCGCTGACGTTGCAGGGGATGACCAGCTCGGTGCCCACCACGCGCACCAGGCTCCCGGCGGGGACCCTCACCACGCGCCCTCGACAGAGACCTGCGGGGACGAGAGGAGAGAGGCCGGGCTTGGATCCGGCCGGGCCTTCCTGCTGGCACACCTGCGGGCCCTGCTGCTGGCGGGCACGTGGCAGAGCAATGACACGCCTGGACAGCTGGGGGAAACGGGGCCCTGTCTGTGTCCGTACAGAAGGAGCCAGGATGCCTAAACCGGTTTGGCTCAGTGGATAGAGCATCAGCCTGCGGACTTAAGGGTCCCAGGTTCGATTCTGGTCAAGGGCATGTACCTTGGTTGCGGGCACATCCCCAGTGGGGGTGTGTGCAAGAGGCAGCTGATCGATGATTCTCTCTCATTGATGTTTCTAGCTCTCTATCCCTCTCCCTTCCTCTCTGTAAAAAATCAATAAAATATGTTTAAACAAAAAAAAAAAAAAAGAAGAAGAAGAAGGAGGAGGAGGAGGAGGAGGAGGAGTGCACCCGAAATCAGTGCCTCTCACCCGAGTTGCCTAGGATGGCCAGGGAGGAAGACAAGTATTTAAAGTGGGCGGGCCACAGATCTGAATAGCGGGTCTTCCCTCCCGTTACTATGTAACATGCCATCATTCCCGCTCCCCGGGGTGCGGACACGGCGTAGGTTTTGTGGGAGAGACAAGGACACAGCTAATCAAGTATTTACACTTGTGCCCGCCCCTGTGTCAGCCCTGGTCCCCGGAGACCATTCCCCGGGGCTCCGGGGACTGACTGGCATTGATGGATGTCAATTTTTAAATCCTACACCAGCCTGCTGATAAAATGACTTAACTCCGATGATCTGACATCGCCTATAAATTAATTTTAAAATATGACAACTCTACCAAGTATTAATTTTCTATTTTCTGGCTCATTTCCTTCTCCCTACTCTTCACCAAAAGCAGAATGAGGATAGGAAAACACACAGGGGGAGAGAGAAGAGGAGGGAGGGGGCTCGTTGGCTGGTTGCTGGGCCGGGTGTAGTTAGGAACGCAGCCACTCGCCGGGGACAAGCCGGGGACAAAGCCACGAGTTCTCGGGCATTCCTGTGTGACCTCTGAAACGTCTTCATGGCGGGGAAATCCGGCACGATTCCAGACTGCATGCACCACCCGCGTTTGGCACTGCGGCCCAGACCAAATGAGCGCGCGTGACTCCTTCTGGATGCTCTGTGAATGAGACACGGGAGGGAGCACGGGCTCTGAGGTCAAGGAGACCCACGTTCACATCTGGGAGACCTCTCAGCCCGGCCTTCCCTCTGAACTGGGGCACGGAGGACGCCCTGAGTTCAGGAGATGAAATGGCTGGCTAAGGGCCCGCCGTGCAAGCAGAGCTCGACAGAATGGGGACTGCCCGGCAGCAAAGCCACCGTCGCCACAGTTCACAAGGGAACCATGTCTCTCTCCCTCTCTCTTTTTTCTTTTAAATGTATTTTATTGATTTTTTTACAGAGAGGAAAAGAGCGATAGAGAACTAGAAACATCGATGAGAGAGAAACTCGATCAGCTGCCTCTTGCACACCCCCCACTGGGGATGTGCCCGCAACCAAGGTACATGCCCTTGACCAGAATCGAACCTGGGACCCTTCAGTCCGCAGGCTCCATCCACTGAGCCAAACCGGTTGGGGCACCATCTTTATTCTTAGTGACTGCAGCTGGGGAGCCGGATCCAGCTCCTGTGTCTCCATCCTGCCTCCCCACGGCTGCCATGCCACTTGCCTGGCCAAGAGTCTTCAGGGCTCCTTCCACCTACAGGACACAACCCACCTTCCAGATGTCCCCACTGCCATCTCCCCGCGACAAGGTGCCATCCCCCTCGCCACACATACCGCCAACAGCCTCCCAACTGGTCTCCTGGTTAACGTTGTGTGACGTCATTCCTCTGCTCAAAACATTCCAATCATTCCCATTTCAATCAGATACGCGGGAATTCTCCCAGAGGCCGTCCAAACAAAACCTCACAACATCTGGCTGCCCTCGAACCCCCTGCTCCTCCCCCTCTGGCTCCCACCACTGTATTTCAGCCCTGCACTCCTCCTACGGTTTCTTGCACAAAGCAGGCCTGCTGCAACCTCGGGGCTTTTGCATGGCTCCTCAGTCCAGAGCGCTCGCACTCCCCCCCCCCCCCCCCCAGCTTCTTCACCAGCTTCAGATCTTAATTTCAGTGTCACCTTCTTAGGAAGCCCTTTGCTAACCACACTAAAATCGCCCCACCCCATTCTTCCTCCTTCCAAATGTCCTTCTTCTCACTTACCACTATTACACTTTATGTACGTTTATATATCTTTACTATGACTTAGTCTGTTTCCTCCCACTGCAAGGTAAGTTCCAACCTGTTTTGTTCACTGCTGGATGAATGCCAGAGCCTACTCCAGGGCCTGGTACATAATAGTTGTTCAATAAATATTTGCAAAACGAGTGGCCACATGAAAGACATACAAGATAATGCATGGTCTGGCCCATGGCCAGCACTCTGGCTTCTTCTCCAACCATTCTGCTCTCCTGCCCCATAATGCTTATACTCCAACGAAACAAATGACCTTCATTTTCTGGAAACACCATGCGCTCGTGTGCCCTGTGGCCGCTGCCTCGGTGCCTGTGTCAGCAATCCCTCAGCCTCTTGCAAGAAGCAGCGTCAGCGCCACCTCCTCTGTGAAGCCTCCCATCCCCCTCCTATCTCCCATCTCCCATCCCTCCTGCCTCCATGTCCCAGCTCAACCGTGACAATACCTCCGACGCTGCCTCTGTGATCGTGCCGCTGAGAAAGTGAAGCAGATATGAACAGATGATTGAAAGATCAAGTTCTGATCTGAAAACATATAAACCCGAGCTGTGTCTTACATGCAGAACTCAGCTGTCCCCTCAGCCACACAAATCAAGATTTTAAATTCTGGTAACAGAATTCCAACTCGCTACAAGCAATCTGGTATTCAGCAGATTTCCTTTAATAGTGTTAAGTAACAGCTAATAATATTTTTAAATAAATATAAATGATAAAAAAAAAAATAAAGCAGATGGCTTTTTTTCCCAATCAAAAAAAAAAAAATCTGCAGAGCTGCATATTGCCAATTTTTGTCAAAATCTCTTTTAGCAGCTGATAACTGAGGGGAAAAGAATAAAACTTTGCTCTGGTTTTCGCCGAGGCCGGTTTGGCTCAGTGGACAGAGCGTAGACCTGCGGACTGAAGGGTCCCAGGTTCGATTCCGGTCAAGGACATGTACCTTGGTTGCGGGCACATCCCCAGTGGGGTGTGTGCAGGAGGCAGCTGATCGATGTTTCTCTCTCATCGATGTTTCTAGCTCTCTATCTCTCTCCCTTCCTCTCTATAAAGAATAAATAAAATATATATTTTAAAAATATGTATAAATATATATTAAAAAAAAAAACAACTTTGCTCTGGTTTTCTAAATTCTACCAGCATTTCAAATTGAGAGTCCCCAAACACACTGCTATTTGAACTATTATTAGTCTAGTTCTTCATAAAATGTCTTTACTAAGTAATGGTTTAAAGCTTTTCTTTAGCACCCTTTAAAGTAACATTGAGGCCGAAACCGGTTTGGCTCAGTGGATAGAGCGTCAGCCTGCGGACTGAAGGGTCCCGGGTTCGATTCCAGTCAAGGGCATGTACCTTGGTTGTGGGCACATTCCCAGTAGGGGGTGTGCAAGAGGCAGCTGGTCGATTTTTCTCTCTCATCAATGGTTCTAGCTCTCTATCCCTCTCTCTTCCTCTCTGTAAAAAATCAATAAAATATATATTAAAAAAATAAATAAAATAAATAAAATAAAATGTGACATCAACAGCACAAAAAGTGAGGGAAAGAGTGGAATAAATAGGGCCACCGGTAGACACTAAGCCCACAAAGCACGTTCTAATCCCTAGAATAACCATGAAAATGACAGAATGGATAACCAATAAAATAACAGAGGGCAGAAGGGGATGATAAAAAAAAAAAAAAAAAACACAAAAAAAACTTGATTAATCCAAGAATCCATTTCAGCTAAAAATCATGTAAGCTCTTAAGTCCTTATTTAGTAATGTGTTCACTTTGACTCATCATCAAATATCTGTCAACGATAAGACTGGAATACTAATATACTGCATCTCCCTTACATGCCACGCACAGAGGCAGCAACTATTCATAATTCATCGTAATGAATCCACAGAACAGAACTGTAAGGTAGGTGCTAGGACGCCACCTCTACCATAGAACTGAGGGAACCGAGGTCTGGAACGGAGACTTGGGGAAGTTAATCGACTTGCTGGAGGTCATAACAGCTATTAAGTACGGAGCCTGCACCCAACTTTCTCTGGCCTGTCTACACACCGCACAGAGCAGGCCTTCCCCTGTACTGCCTACACCAGCACCTCCTGTGGGTGGTGTCTTTGCTCTGGGGAGGAAGGAGAAGGCTTGAGATTCCCTATAAAATCTTTCCAATCCTCCAAGGGCCATGGAACCACATCGGCTGCAGAGTGACAGAAATGAGTTCCTAAGAGAAGAAGTACATAATTCTCAAGATGAAGTAGGTAGACGAGAGAAATAGAGACGTAGGATTGTTAAAAATACCTTCCAGGTTCCTCAATACCCGCCCCCCCATACTAAGTGAGACTAACTCTAACATCTCACACTTTCATATGCAAAACAGGTAAAGGGAACTTTATTCCAGAGCTGAGTAGGAGGCTCTTGGCAGCTGACTCTTCAGCGGTACAGATAATTGATAATCAAGAGGCCACTCCTTCCATATGAACATCTGCCTCCCTTTGAAGTACTCCCGAAGATAATGAAATGCCTCCGCTGTGGAGCGTGGGTGGGGGCAGGCCAGAAAAGGCAGGCACGTTTTCCAAGGTTACCTGTTCCTGCAACGTGGCGTTCGATAAGCAGGATTGGCAACCGCCAGGCATCCTTAAGAGAGACGAGCTAATAAAGGCTACCCTGAATGTATCTACCCTCTCCCACCCCCTCGTGGTATCCAGGGGAAATCGATGTTATTTCTTGGGTTATCACTCACATGATTCTAAATCAAGACCTGCGGAGTCCGGGCCAAGGGTTCCTGCCACCGCTCAAATGTTATCGCCTCTCACTGAAGTGCCCAGAAGCCAACAGCCTGATTTTTCCAATCGGAGCCGCGTGGAAAGATTGGCAGCTTTGAATCCAGAGCTGAAATGCCGACACGAAAGAGCTCGTGGTATTTCAGCTTGCCTTATAAAAGGAGACCGGAGTCCCCCTGCCGGAAACCTTACCGGGCCTTTAAGAGAGACCGAAGGCCTGTGGGTCTCCACAGGGAGCGCCCAGGCCAGGCTGCTGCCAGCTAGACCTGAACACAGAGGTCAACCGTGGACAGCTTTATGGGGCCTTTCTTGGCGTATCTGACTCAACTGATGAAAAACCTTTGTCTCTTCCCGTCTGCCACCGAGAGGCCTGGCAGGGAGGGGCTGTGCCAGCTTCCTCTAGACCACATGTGTCAAACACAAGGCCCGCGGGCCAAATCCAGCCCGCCAGGCCTTGCAATGTGGCCCGCACCGCGCTGTCATCACTGCACTCCGCTGTCAGTTTATGACATTGTCAGTTTATGACTGTTCAGTAAACCATTCGGCCCGCGATTTAGGCTGGATTTTAGATTTTGGCCCCTTCTCTGATTGAGTTCGACACCCCTACTCTAGACAGTCCCCGAGTGATAAGCATGCAGCAGTGCCCGCTCCGAACAAGTCACGGCCAGCAGAGAATGCGCAATGAAGTCACATGTGACAGGACTTCAAAATCCCATCTACACGCAAATAGGTTCTCCTAGAGCAGGCCTTATAATCATTTTTTTAAATATATTTTTTATTGATTTTTTACAGAGAGGAAGGGAGAAGGATAGAGAGCTAGAAACATCGATGAGAGAGAAACATCGACCAGCTGCCTCTTGCACACTCCCTACTGGGGATGTGCCCGCAACCTAGATGCATGCCCTTGACCGGAATCAAACCCGGGACCCTTCAGTCCGCAGGCCAATGCTCCATCCACTGAGCCAAACCGGTTTCGGCTATAACCATTTTTTTAAGGTTCAGCTAAGACCTCCCTGACACACACTGGACGCATAGAATGCTACTCACTCAACTAACAATATTGAGCAAGCGGCCCCAGTGCCGGATGATGCCTGGCAGAGGCAAACCAGCCCCCGCATCTTCTTTGGAGGGACGTATGTGCGATGTGTTGAGGGTCAGAGGTGCACTTAGAAACTGTGATGCCAGGAAGGATGTAAGGAACCAAAGAGAGACACGAACCAGCGGCATGGAATTCAAAGTGAGGGTGTGCCCACCCAAAAGGATTAGGGAAAAGCTTCATGCATTGTCAACATTGTCCATTGTGTTCAAAGACACAATTTGAATGGGGCCTTTGGTGGGAGGGGGCGGGCGGGGAGGTCGGACAGGCTGTATTTCCTTCCCGTGTTCTTCCCGTGGCTGAAACCAATCGCCCAGCCCGTCTCTGCCAAACAAAAACCTACTCAGTCCAGACGTAATGCACTCACGCACATCCACTTGGCAGAAGCCACTCCGGATCCTCCCCCAGGCTCGGTCCCAGCCCAGGTGGAGTTCAGAATGTGCCCGCTGAGGGTCAGTGGGCTCGGCTGCCAGGATCACCCGGGCATGCATGCCTCCCCAGATGGCTGGTCCCCTGCTCATCATCACATCCCCGGCCCAGCGACATGCCTGGTGAGGTCATGACTGCATGAGCCTCTGCAGACTGGAACTGATCCGGGTTCGTCACCTACGTGGGTTATAACAGGAGTCATTAGCCTCATTTATATCAGAAATGGCTCCTCGTCAATGAATTTTCAAAGAAGCTCTTTGCTAAGCTCGTCACAGAAAGTGAAGAGCGTGTGGTGAGAGGAACACACCTCAGTCCCGAGAGCAGTTCTCAGGACCCCGGAAGTGATGCCACCTCAGTGTTCCAAACCCCACATTGCACCCCGTCCGTTTTATTGTCCCTCTTCTTTGGGGCTGGAGAAGCCAATGAGCTGGGTGCTGTGGATCTTACAAAAGAGTCCCAAGCCAGACAGGCCACTGAAGCCAAGAATGGCTGTCCAGGTAGAGAGGAGACACAGGTAGTGATACAAATAGGTAGAGAGCAGTGGTCGGCAAACTCATTAGTCAACAGAGCCAAATGTCAACAGTACAAGATGGAAATTTCTTTTGAGAGCCAAATTTTTTAAACTTAAACTTCTTCTAACGCCACTTCTTCAAAATAAGACTCGCCCAGGCCATGGTATTTTGTGGAAGAGCCACACTCAAGGGGCCAAAGATCCGCAGTCTGCCGACCACTGGTATAGAGATTACATCGGTCATCCTATCTCGTCTGCAAGAGCACCTCTCTAAACCAGCCCATAATGTTCTCCTGTTCCCCAAGCTTTCAGCACTTTCCCCTAACAATCCCCAGACACTCCTGCGAAGCCACGGCTTTTCCTGTGTACATCACACCTCCACATCTAGACCGGCATCCACAGGAGTCGAGGGGCTGTCCTCGTGGGCCCAGAGCTCTGGGATAACACCAAGCAGGACGCTGAGAATAACCAGAGGTAACGAATGAGGCAGCTGGCATGAAGAGGCCCATGTGCTGGCCACAGCATCACTGCCTCTTCCCTCCATGTGGCCGGAGCCGGCTGCCGCTACATCAATGGGGACCAGCAGGAGGGCTATGGTGCGGAGGCACTGAGCCACAGGCCCCTGGGCACACACTGGACCTGAAGACCTCTGCTATCTGGTCCTCCTCCTCCCCGTCTGCTCATCCTCCCCATCAGCTCCTCCTCCCCGTCAGCTCCTCCTCCCCGTCAGCTCCTCCTCCTCGTGGACAACCAAGTGAGGCCCAGAGGGAGCAGTGCCAGTGGGGATGGGAGAGGTTGTGCCACCCGCACAAAGCAAGGAAAGGGTGGAGGGAGAGGAGAGACAATGAGGAGAAGCCATGCGTTTGTCTTTCCCAGGAGCTGCCAAGAAGCAGCCGAGGAAGAACGGAGACAGAATGGAGACCATCTCAGCCCTGTGTTCATGGCAGACTCCATTTTCTCCTGCCCGACCCCACAAATATCCGCCTTAGGAAGGAAGTGACCAGCAATCCTTTCGGAAATACTAATAAAGGGACAGTAAGCACACCTTCCGGAGAGAGTAAGGACACATCCTAACCTCTGCCCCCTTTTGACTTAAGGCCCACGACTTTATTTTGTTTACTTATTTATTAACTTTTAATTTATTGATTTTTTTACAGAGAGGAAGGGAGAGGGATAGAGAATTAGAAACATCGATGAGAGAGAAACACCGATCAGCTGCCTCTTGCACACTCCCTACTAGGGATGTGCCCACAACCAAAGTACATGCCCTTGACCGGAATCGAACCTGGGACCTTCAGTCCACCGAGCCAAACTGGTTTCAGCAAGGCCCACAGTTTTATATACAGACTTCATACATCACATATTGTATCTATTACAGACGTAGAGGTAGAGATGAGATAAATTAATGTAGAAATTAATCTCATTCCAAGACTTGAATTCCTATGCATCAAGATAAAAACCGACTGGTCCTGCGGTCAGGGTGCTTGCCCTCGGGGCTAGGAGGACCAGCACTCACCCTAACAGTCAGAGCATTACACGTCCACGGCTGTGCGCTGAAGGCACGCGGCTCGGTGAGTCCACGGCTAAGGAACTGGCACAGGCTGCTCCGTGCCACGGGCAGCAGCACCCGGCTCAGAACGGGTCCCCTGTCTCCCGGAAGTGAAGCTTCACTTTTCAGTTCCCAATGGAAACCGTTCCGAGATAAATCAAAAACAAAAGAGAGGCAACTCGGGCATAGACTATCCAGTCGTTTCCAAGGACATGGAATGAGGGGCACTCGGGAAAACTTCAAGGAGTCCACACTTGTGTTTTGTTTTTTAAATATATTTGCAGTGATTTCAGAGAAGAAGGACGAGGGAGAGAGAGAGACAGAAACAATGATGAGAGAGAATCTTGGACAGGCTGCCTCCCTGCACACCCCACCCTGGGATTGAGCCTGCACCCCAGGCATGTGGCCTCACTGGGAATCGAACCGTGACCTCCTGGTTCATAGGTCAATGCTCAACCATTGAGCCACGCCAGCCAGGCTCCACGCCTTTGTTTTGAGGTCAATGCCTTCAGTGGCCACGCTGGGCAGAACAGCAAACTTGCCACCATCACTGCTGTTTTCTTAGAACCAAGCTCCCATCCCGCTGCATGGTAACTCCCTTAGGCCCGTGGTCGGCAAACTGCGGCTCACGAGTATTTGGCCTCTTGAGTGTGGCTCTTCCACAAAATACCACAGCCTGGGCGAGTCTATTTTGAAGAAGTGGCGTTAGAAGTTTAAAAAAAATGGGGCTCTCAAAAGAAATTTCAATCGCTGTACTGTTGATATTTGGCTCCGTGGACGAATGAGTTTGCCGACCACTGCCTTAGGCCTTGGGTCCCTGGGAGGACACCTGGGCAGTAATATACCGCCTTGAGGTGCGGGAGCAGGGGTACCCTCCCCGGCTACTTACAAGCCAAGAAAGACACAAAGCTTTCGGGACGCATCCTGTTGTGCCAGATGAAACTGGCTTGTGGGATAAATTGTTATTAAAGTGGGACCCTGATGAACAGACCGCATGATTGTACAGAGCTGGTTTCCACGGAAAACCCATCTAACACCCCCCGTTCTTCCTCTGAAGCGTACCCGCGCCTCCTGCCAGGTGATAGTCCTCAGAAGAAATGCTCCGATCCACTACCTAAGGGGGACATCGGTAATTGTTTTATGAGCCATTTCCTTGTGAGAAACAACCAGAAATAGGATTATGGCCTGATACATCACCTTCATTTAGCGGGTGAGCTTCCTGTGGGCCCCACAGGCCGCACCAGCTTCACCAGCCTCGCCAGCGCACGCGCGGGCTCTTAGCTGCTCTGTGGGCGCTGATGACACCTCGCAGGGTGACTGCTCGCCTCCCTCCTCAGAGTTCAACACATCCCCGGGGTCCCTCTCTCATGGTTCCAGCTAATCCCAAACGGGACACCGACCCAAACACGCCGATCTGCTCCTACGGAGGACCACGGGCCGTTTCCGTACCTGAAATGGCTCAGACCGTTTTTCCTGCTCCCGGCTCAAACCACTTCCCAGTCCCACCTGCTCCAGGAAGGCCTTCCTTCCTATCGGCCCCAGGCCTCCCGTTTCATCCCCATAATCCCGACAGCCCCACGGGCACAGCTCCCTAAAAATGCATCCGCTCGGATGCGAAGCGAGCACCAGCCGCCCATTCTGCTGTTCAGTACGACTGGACTGCGCTTCCCAATTCCCTCGCCGTCTCCCTCCATGTCAGGAACGTGGCAAAGGCTCCCTCGATGCTGCTCAGGTAACGGAAACGAAGACCACCAGGTCGAGGAGGAAGGTCTCGGCCTGCAGCCTCGGGTAAACAGCGGGGCATCCGTTTGTGCCTTTGAGCAGTGACTCAGCGGCCACCCCGTGCCAGGCGTGGGGCCAGGCGCTATGCTTGGTCCTCTCTTGGCACTGGCTGCACGGATCTGTCCGTCAGAGATGATGGACTATAATGCCTTCTAATAAATAAGAAAACACTGGACGTGCCAGGCTTCGGGAAATGGAAAAATGAATAGCTATGCCAAAACCTGTTTTGTTTTGACCTCCTCTCTGCAGCTTAAGCAGAGCAGCAGCACCTTGGACAGACACCAGACCGGCTGGTCTTCGGTGCCCAGGACATCCTGGAGGGGGGGCAGAGCACTTGGAAAGCATTGGCCACCCCTGCACCCCCAGAATGGCCAAAGGCAGAGAGCCACGCCAAACACAAAACACGGCCGGGCACTCTCTCGAGAGGGTTCCTAAGAAGCCGGGAGAAGATCTGCATCTGCAACGTGAGAGAATGTCCCTTGTCCCCTTTGTTGGCATCTGGCTGCACCTCGAAGTAGCCGGTGCGCTGGCGACGGGGTTTGCAAGCAGGGGTTCCCGGCGGATCCTTTTGGTTGTCATTGCCTCCAACAGCATTTTAAAAAAATATATTTTATTGATTCTTTACAGAGAGGAAGGGAGAGGGATAGAAAGTCAGAAACGTCGATGAGAGAGAATCATCAACCAGCTGCCTCCTGCACACCTCCCACTGAGGATGTGCCTGCAACCAAGGTACATGCCCTTGACAGGAATAGAACCTGGGACCTTTCAGTCTGCAGACTGACACTCTATCCACTGAGCCAAACTGGTTTTGGCATCCAACACCAGTTTGAAGCTTCCCCATTCAGACTCAGAGATAAAAAGGAAGCAAGCCCCCAAACCCGGGGAGCCGAGGAAGACCACGGGTGGGAGGCGCCTGCATGTCAACGCCCCTGCCCTGGAGGAGACACTTGGACACACTGGAAGCTATCTGTCTTCTCACCCTCGCCTGGGGGGGTATTAGGAAATGGAGAGCCACCCTGGCTGGGTTTCTCAGTGGTTAGAGCACCAACCTGCAGGCCCAAGGGCCCACCGTTGATTCCAGTCAAGGGCATGTACCTCGGTTGCAGGCTCGATCCTCTGTCCCAGTCAAGGGTGCATGGGGGAAGCAACCCATCGATGCCTCTCTCTCACATCAATGTTTCTCTCTCTCTCCCCCTCTCTCTAAAAATCTATAGGGGGAAATTTCCTTGGGCGAGGATTAACAACAACAAAAAAGGAGAGCTTATCGGGCATCAACGTCTGCCAGGCCCTTCCGTGGACTCAGGGCCACGTGTGGAAGAACACCCAGCCCCGCTCCTGAGGGCTGGGCCTCGGGGACTGACCCCTGGCTTCCTCATGGCCGACATCCTCAACAAAACTGGCCCCAAAGTCAGTAATAAACAGTCTGTCTCCTGGAAACGCCTTGCTGGCTCTATGGTTTCTTTGACCTGAAGTCTGCCTGGTGGAGGGGACACCTCCGTAGCCCAGAGAACCCTGGGGGTGGGGAGAGATGGGCTGGAGGGAGGAAGCAGCTGCTGGTGGTGACAGAATGACAAACAATTCCCAGAGCCCTCCGGCCCCCGCCAGGCTGCAGAGAGGTGCCAGGCAGGTGAGAGATAAGGAGCACAGCCTGCAGACGGGAGGGAGGCTGGGGGGAGATGGGCCCGGAGCCAGGGCTGGACCAAACAGCCCATATGGCCCACGGCAGGGGTCGGCGTGGACTCGGAGAGTTCCGGAGACAGAAGGGGACCTTCGGGGTTCGGCTGCTGGCCCACAGCCCCTCACGTTCCAGAGGCTAAGAGCTATTTTTCTGATGCATCCAAGGTCACAGAATTAGTGAGTGGAAGAGCCAGGGCCAGAATCCAAGCCTCCTGTTTCAGAATCCGAGGAAACAAATGTTCTCACATTGTGGCTAATTGTATCAGTTCCTTTCTAGGTTTGCAAACATATGTTTGACTCTGAATAGAGGCTAATGAAGAGGAGGAGCAGGGAGCTGCTGTTATGAGCTCAGATCTGGACCCCGCCCACTGGGTTTCAATCCCACCCGGCAGCTCTGCCACTAGTGGAGTGACCGTGAGCAGATTCCTCCACCGCTCTGTGACTCATCTGTCAAATGGGGGCAACAGTACCGACCTCTGGGGTTTTGAAAACCTACTAAATGAGTTAATATATGGAAAGTGCGGTGTCTGGCGTAACATAAGAGCTGTGTAAAAGGTAGGAAGGAATTTCTTATGGAGGCTGGTTCCTCCTCAGCACACCTGTCCTCAAACCACACCTCATCTTAGCCATACATTTACCCTACAATATCTGGAACTGATGCTTCTTTTATAAATAAATATAAAATTGATTTTTATATATATAATTGATTTTACAGAGAGGAAGGGAGAGGGATAGAAAGTTAAAAACATTGATGAGAGAGAAACATCGATCAGCTGCCTCCTGCACACTCCCAACTGGGGATGTGCCCACAACCAAGGTACATGCCCTTGACCAGAATCGAACCTGGGACCTTTCATTTCACAGACTGACGCTCTATCCACTGAGCCAAACTGGTTTCAGCTATTTTATTGATTTTTTACATAGAGGAAGGGAGAGGAATAGAGAGCTAGAAACATTGATCAGAGACAAACAGTGATCAGCTGCCTCCTGAACACCTCCTACTGGGGATGTGCCTGCAACCAAGGTGCATGCCCTTGACCGGAATCGAACCTGGGACCTTTCAATCCGCAGGCCGACGCTCTACCCCCCGAGCAAAACCAGTTAGGACTGGCACAAATGCTTCTAAAAAGTCACACCACTGCCTCCTAAGCTGCTCAGACCCAACCAGTCAGGTATTATTAAGAGACACACTGGCCAAAAGGACACGAGAGGTGAAAACTCTGGATGTTTAATTTGGCTCCTGCCCGCCCAGCCTACTACCCCTCCGATTCCTCTCCCAAGACCCTGGATGCAGACGTGGCTTCTTTTGGTCCTCACCACCTGCCTGCCTGGCCCACCACTTCCTTGCGCCTCTGAGTATGCCTTTTCGCCCTGAGCAATGCCCTCTGGCCCCTCAATCCGCCTGCCATTTATCAGCCCTTCCAGCCTCACTCCCCTGCCTCTCCCACCTGGACTCCCTGGCCAACCGTGTCCATGAGGCAGCTCCCTGCAGACTCCTGCGCCCTTCATCCTTCCGCCCTCATGGCCTGGAGAGACCACACCACATGATCCCGCGATGCCTCCACTAACAGATCTAAGCCGACCCATCCTCATGGCTAAGTGAATGGCTCCACATTCCCACGGAGGAGCCCACCCATACTCGTCTCGCTCTGACTCCGACCTTGGCCTTGGCCTCACCGTTCGCCCAGGAAGCCCAGGCCACCAAATCTGTGTGTTGGGCACTCATCCAGATCAGGGTACCTCACACTTGAGCGATGGGTTGAGAATCCCCCGGGGACCTGCTTACAACCTCTCACGTCCCTCCTCTTCCGTCGCCAAATCCAAGGCTGCTCTCTGCCTTGATCGCTCTGATTTCTGATTTTACAGCAGCCTTTGACCAATCCCCTTTAACCAGTCTACTCACACTCGTCTCTGCATGGCCTCTGCTGAGCGCTCTCCTGGTTCTCCTGCCATCCTCTGGCCACTCCTTCCAGAGCTCTTCCTCCCACTTCCTGTTCCCCAGCAGGCATTCCCAAGAACTTGGCCTTGACCCTCACCTCCGTCCTCCAGGTGGTGCTGCACATTCTGGCAACAACACCGACCTGTGGTCGGGTGCATCCTGCCCCACCTTGGAGGGCAGATCGGAGTCAGCTCTGTTCCCGGCAGAAGCCCCGGCACTCCCGGCACTCGGGACGATGCCTGGCCAGGGTTGGTGAACACGCTCAGCGTTCACTGAGTGAATAAATGACCACTCTCCAGGCCACCGAGCTTCTCAACATCCATCCTCAAACAGCTCATGTCTCAAGGCCGGGTTGGGGCTACACTCCAGGCCACCGAGCTTCTCAACATCCATCCTCAAACAGCTCATGTCTCAAGGCCGGGTTGGGGCTACACTCCAGGCCACCGAGCTTCTCAACATCCATCCTCAAACAGCTCATGTCTCAAGGCCGGGTTGGGGCTATGGGCTGTGATTCACCAGGTAAAACTGCCAACCTCTGTCAAATCACAGAGCACACAGGAAGTGACCACATCTGTATGGCTCTTGGGGTAACCCCAGTGTCTGGGTCAGGGGCAGCTCTGGCCTGTCAGCTCTGGGGGCTGAAGGTATCGGTAGTGGGACATACATACAAGCCACCTGAAACCCTTGCAGGTCCTTCGCAAGGCACAAAAGCCGGGAAGTCCTGGCCCAATCCAGTTCTAACGAAAAACAAGGAAGAGCCACGATCAGGATGTTCCTGGCTTGGTGTCACGGGTAGCACCGGCGAAGTCTGTCTGCACACGGCCTCTATCTTATTAGGATTCAAAGGCCATTCTGAAATGTGCCCTGAAGCCTTACGCATGGTTCCAAGCCAGACGCCTCCTGGACCAGCCAGAGTGCCTCTCCATCCCCTGAATTGTGCTGAGTGAGGTAAACGCTTTCACATTCTGGCGGCTCAGAAAGGTGCGAGGCAGGACGCAATGGTCCTAGCACATCATACTTAAACTTGAATCACACCGCTCGGCGACTCCACGATCTCACACCAACACTCCGGGAGCATTTCGGCGAAATCGTCATTCGAAGAACACAGATGGATACACAGTGTCATTATCTCTCATCTACGCACTGGCCCAGGGTGGCGGCGGCAGCAGCAGCACAGCGGCTGGGTCTAATCCCGTTGCTTCCCAAAGACTACAGTTGGTGGGGGGGGGGGGACAGCTTCCAAGATCTTAAAAACCCACTGGCTATGCCAAATGCAGCCCTCAGCCTCCTCCAGAAGATAAATTATGGAGGATTTTTGCCAGTTCAAGTTATTTTCCCAGAGCGGAGCGTCCAAGGGCCTTGCTATATCCTGCCTTTGAGAAACCAATGCAATTAAACGGCAGAGCTATAAAATGCCCTGACAGCTCCCCGCCCCAACTCCGCTTGATAAAGTGAGATGCAGTCACACACTGACAGACGCATACACACCTTATTTAGCTGCCAGACAAGGCGCCGATAGGAAAACCTACGTTCGATCTCCGGGGTTAAAATGCGCTCAGCACTCCGTCACCAGAACAGAATAGCCATCCGTATGCACGCGGCACCGCCCGGCTGCCTTGTGAAGGAATGAGCACTGCCAGCAAGAGCACCTATTCAGCAGGCTAATAAGAATAATTACAGCCGGGGCAGGCATTAATCAGCTTGGCAGATACAGGAATTCTGTTAACAAGGCTGAAATGAGTGCCAAGGAACCTCTGAAGGCCACAGCACTTCAAAGACCGTGAGGCGGGATGAATGCACGGGGGTTCCTCCTGCCAGGCTGCCGGGAGAAAGCCGCCTTCCGGTCCCCCGTCCTCGGAGGAGGCGTGGTGACCTGCCACGGGGTCGCAGGAATTGTGTGTCTGGCCTGCGCTCACCCCAGACCCTGTTATTTTGAACCACGCGTTTGCTTTCAAACAAACACACAACTATCACTCCCTTCCCACCTAAACTAACCTCAAGAAATGCACAGCATGCCGAAACCGGTTTGGCTCAGTGGATAGAGCCTTTGGACTGAGAGGTCCCAGGTTCGATTCCGGTCAAGGGCATGTACCTTGGTTGCAGGCACATCCCCGCTGAGGGGTGTGCAGGAGGCAGCTGATTGATGTCTCTCTCTCATCGATGTTTCTAGCTCTTTATCCCTCTACCTTCCTCTCTGTAAAAAATCAATAAAATATATTTTTTTTTAAAGAAAAAAAAGAAAAAGAAATGCACAGCATTAGGTGATGGGGCCCATAAGCCAACGTCTCCTTAGCAGAGTCCGCATGGAGTCCCGGGAGGACTCTGGAAACGTGCCTTCACTCCTCTGGGCACCAGTTTCCTCACCTGGAATATGGAGGAAAATAACGGTATCTTTTCCTCCAAGTGAAATGCATGGAAGAGCCTGATGCTTGTCTGCATGCCCTAGGTCAGTAGCTGCTGTTTTCACTCTGTGCCTGTATAGGTGCAGAGCTCTGTACCGAAGCTCTGAGAGAGAACAAGCAGAACGTTCAGTCCACGGACACAGACAGGTGCCTTACACAAGAGTGCTATGCCTGGGCCGTGGGCGGGCGGGCGTTTTTGCTTGTTTGTTTGTTTGTTTACCTTATATCCTTTATAACTGACAAAAACTGCTCACTGTCCTCCCAAATCTATTCTTCTCGTCTTCCACAGTAGCTGGCACACAGCTGCCAGGCGACTCTGCATGTGCCAGCTTCCCTTGCAGCTACTGACATCAAAGGAACGGAATGACGGGTGCCACTTCCAAGCGTGGCTGTGAGGCCTCTATGGACTCCTCCATGCCCTTTTCCCCTTCATGGGGCTGGAAAGATGGGGGTGACAACCAAAGGGACCTTAGAAACTACTGGTTGCCCTCGCTGGTTTGCCTCAGTGGATAGAGAGCGTCAGCCTGTGGACTAAAGGATCCCAGGTTCGATTCCGGCCAAGGGTACATGCCCGGGTTTCAGGCTCGATCCCCCCAGTAGGGGACATGCAGGAGGCAGCCAACCAATGATTCTCATTATTGATGTTTCTCTCTATCCCTCTCTCTTCCTCTCTGAAATCAATAAAAATATTTTTTTTTTAAATGAAAGAAACCATGGGTTGAAGACCATGAACTGCCATCAGCCTGGTAGCCAGAATGGCTGTGTGGAGGAGGGGGTCCCACCCAACCTTTTCATCGGAAACATCCCCTCGGGCCTGCCAAGAAAGGCACTTGTATTGTCTGAGGATCTGAGCTTTGAGTCTATTTGTGTGAGCAGCCTGGCCTGTCTAATTAATGCCCTTCTATGTTAGGTGAGTTTTAAAGTGTAGACGCAATGCTTTTGTCATTTAAAAACTACTTCAGTGGATTTGCAAGTATTTTCTTAAAAGACACAAATTAAAAATATATTAGCCTCTCTCCACAATCTCCATACCTTCCCTTCTCTAATCCATGCTGCAAACTAGAGAGGATTGACCCTCTTCAATCAGACTGCCATGTCTGGGAACTTTCCATGGCTACCCATCACCCACAGATAAAGGGATATATACATGTATGCAGAGCCAAGGCATATCGAATACCTACTATGCGCCAGGCAGCCTATCAGTAACAGGGACACAATAGTGAACAAGACCAGCATGGCGCCTCCAGCAGGGAGTATGATCAGAGTGGGGATTGCGGCCCTGAACAGAGAACTGCGTACAGAGAGCTAAATAAAGAGGAAGATGGCAACATGCACGGGGCCAACCAACCCATCCCTCATGGTCTAGCCTTCTCGGCATCCACCCCACCCCCAGCTTTCCAGCTTGCTCTCCCGTTATAGCCCCTCCTCCCACCTTACACAGACCTTCCTTCCACGCCATCTCTGAGGAGCCACGCACCTTCCCTCGTCCACACAGGGCGCCTTTCCCCAGAGCCTGGAAAGCTCTTCCATCCTTCCTTTCCAAATTCTTATTGTCCTCAAGGCTCAGCTCCAACACCACCTGGTTAGCAAAACCAACTCCAATCCCATGCCCAAGAAATCGTCCTCTTTCTGGCTTCCGACCAGCACTTGGTTTCTATGGAGGCATTTCATTCTGTCCTGTAGCTGGCTGTTTTATGACCTGTCCACCCCCCGCCCCCGGTCACTCAGTGAGGCATCTGTCCGGACACTTATGGACTCTCGTGGACACTTGAGAAATGCTGTACTGAATGGATCAACAGGGTGGGTCAGACGCTGGCACCACGAGTGAAAACTTGCTCCGTGAAGCTCAGTGGATGCTGATGGGATGGCAAGTTCGTTAGAGAAGCTTCACGGAGGAAGTGGAGTTTTAGGAGGAAAAGGGAAAACACAGGCCAGAGGAGAGAAGCAGGAGGGGCACTCCAATGCCAAGGGAAGTGACAGAGCCAGAAGGCTCACAAACAGACCCCGTGAAGGACAGCAAACGGATTCCTTAGGATGAAGAGTCCGAATCAGAGAGGAGACCAGAGGGCAGAGGACACAAAGGGAAGCAAATCCTTTTTAGAAAGTCAGAAAGGGCCAAAACCGGTTTGGCTCAGTGGATAGAGTGTCGGCCTATGGACTGAAAGGTCCCAGGTTCAATTCCGGTCAAGGGCATGTACCTTGGGTGCGGGCACATCCCCGGTTAGGAGTGTGCATGAGGCAGCTGATCGATGTTTCTCTCTCATCAATATTTCTGACTCTCCCTCTCACTTCCTCTCTGTAAAAAGTCAATAAAATATATTAAAAAATTAAAAAAAAAAAAAAGTCAGAAAGAACCTACATGCAAAGGAAGGGTCCTCCCAAAACCCATCCTTTAGGGGAAGAATGAACAGAGAAGGGAAGCTGGAGGGAAAAGCCAGCCACGCCAAGGGTGCGGAGAAGCATTGGGACCTGGGCTAGAGGGGCAGCTGTGCACACAGGGGGGTCAGGACGGATCTGGAGCCCGCGATGTGGGCAGAGCCACAGAACTCAGGGTCCGTGAGAACGTGGAGGTCAAAGAAAGGGACAGCAAGGGTATGCCCGGGTGGCAATACAAGAGGAAAGATGATCTTGCTTATCAACATATCCAGTTTCAGGCACCGGGACCTTTTGCCCGAGTGGTACCACAGGGAGAGCATCCCAGAGGTCAGACGGAAGCCAACCGAGGGAGAGTGTGGGGGCAGAGTTATCAGGTTCAAGTTCGGGGAACTGTTAGGAGCAAAAGGCACTGGCTGGGGACACCACATCCCCTGTGTGTAGTTAACGAGAGATACCCAGTCAGGGCAGGAGACACTGGTAGACAACCAAGACACCCCCAAGCTGCGCTTCCCCCATTTTTAATCTCTCTTTGGCCTGACTTCTTTTCAGGGTTACTCAAGGGCATTTTTTTCCCCCAAAACTTCTACCAGACCCCAACACCTTCACTAGCATACAGGTTGTGGTGTGACCTGTACAACTCTAGGGGGAGTCATTCTCACACAGACTACCCAGTGCACGCAACTCCTGGAGTTGGGCAGTGCACCGCCTGTGCAACCATTGGCCACCAGCAGTGTACCCACACATGTACACCTGACTCGGGTCCCAGAGGGAAAGGGAGAGAATAAAAGCACGAGGATCCCAGACCACAGAAGACGCGCCACAAAATCAGGGAGCGATCTGGAAGCTTTCTGTACACAGTGGCAGCCAATGCAAAGGGGCTGGGTCAGCTCCCTTGGGGAGTGAGTTCAGGAGACCCCTAGGAGGTGAAGGAAGAAAGACAGCAGCTAGGAAGGCTGGCCCCCCCAGGAGTGGGAGTCACAAGTGTGGGGTGTGGGGCGTGTGAGCCCTGAGGCCAGCAGGATGGGTGGGAGTGGCCATGCAAGGCCTCCACTGGGACCCTGCCTCCATAAGTGCAGAGCGGCCATTTACCCCGCACACAGCTGGGGCCCGGTGGGGACAGACACCACACACCAGCGCTCTGCAAGGTTCTGACCGCCTTGTCTTCTCAAGGGGGCTTGGAAGGAAACCCATGATCAGGTCTCGGGATTCATTCTGTTCTGGTTGACACAGACCCAAAGGATCCAAAAATATCCCAGCACTGAAGGGTCAGCCCTGGGTAACACGGTGAGCGCTTCATAAACAGACGAACCTCGGTGGTGGATAACCACATGGTTATGGCAACGTAACCATTTCAGAGAACCAGACGTACCTTCGTGAAGATGGTGTCCGTGTGCATAGAATAAAAGAAAATCCCTCCCAAAATTCCTTGGGTGGGGTGAGGGTGCCAGGCCAAATTATCAAGAGGTGCCAAGGTTTTCGGGGAGGGTATGTAAGGCAGGAGACGGGCGAAGGGAGCAAAAGTAACAGGTAGGAAAAGTTGGGTCTTTGTGTGTAAATATGGAGGTAGGCAGCTTCCAGGAGAAATAAAAAGGAAAGCCTGAGGCAGACGCTCTACCCTCAGAGACCAGGACAGAAGGGCTGGCACGCCCATTCTCCTGGCAGCGCCCTGGGCCACCCTGTGCCCTTCCTGGAAGGAAGTTGGTGGGATCTCCCGCTCCCCCAGAAAGGCAACTCAGCCTGGGCTTGCCTAGGAGAGCCGGGGAGCCGGTCTCGGCGATGGCGGGGCAGATCAAAGGCGCCTGTTTCCGCTCCGGAGCCGGGGATCCCAGCCAGGGACCGCGAGCACCTTCCGGGCCCGGGAGTTCAAGGTGAGCCGGGCTCCCGGCGGCCAACAGGTAGGGCGGGCCTGGGGCAGCCGGCCACGGGCCACTCCCCGCGCACGTGTGGGGGGCGAGGCTCGGCCTAGCAGAGCGCGGATTGACATCCCGCGCGTGGCCGGGGCGGATTCGCGCCCGGCTCTGGGGGCGCCACCCCCCAACCCGGCGCGGTTCTCCGCCGGGCAGCCCCGATAGCCTATCCCCGTCGGGTCTCCCGAGAGCGCCCCCCCTCCCCAGCACCCTGGGCGCCCCAGGCCGCGTGCTACAGCCGCGCCCCATTGAGTCCCCCAAACCCAATCCCCGCCCCGGGGCCCGCGGCGCCCCCCGCGCCCCTCCGACCCCCGCGCGCGCGCACTCACCCAGCCACAGGAGCGCCAGCAGCAGCGGCCTGGGCGCCGCGCGCCCCATGCTCGCCCGGCGGGAGCGCCTCCCCGCCGCCGCCGCCTCCTTCCCCGCCGCCGCTCCTCCTCCTCCAGCTCCGGCTGCTCCAGAGTCAGCGCTCCTCCGCCTGGGCCGCGCGCCCGCTCCGCTCCCCGCGCCGGGCGTGCGTGCGCCCCCCGCCCGCCTGCCCCCGCCCTCCTGCGGCCCGCGGGCACCGGGAGCCCGGCGCCGAGCCTGCTGCTGCCCCGGCCGCTGCCCGAAAGCAAAAGGGAAGGACCAGCACCGCAGCGCCCGCCCGCCGCCGCCCGCCCGCGCCTCCCATCGGGCGCTTTGCCAGCACCAAACACAAACTTTCCCAAGCCCCTCCCTCCCCGCGCCAGGTAACGGAGGGAGCGCGGGCCGCCCGCTTAAAGGGGAGGCGGCGGCGGAGCCCACCCGGCCCTCCTCCCGGGCCCCCGCCCGGCCCTCCTCCCGGGCCCCCGCCCACGGCAAACTTTCCTCCGACCTTTAAAAGTTGGCGGTGCAAAGTCTGGTCTGGAAATCCCATCAGTGGAGCTCCTTTCCGGGACGCCCTGCGCCCCGCCACCGTGGAGTCACCCACGCTTGTCTGCTGTCCCTTCGGCTAACTCTGCCCGGCCCAAGCTGAGTACCCCACCAATGAGCAGATAGGCCCCTGCTAAAAATTACTCAGGGTGGACTTGAAAGGCCATGGGTCCGACCTTTTCATGGCACCCAGGCCTTACATGTTCAGGTGACTTGCCCAGGGATTCGCAGCGAAGTGGCAAGGCCGGACCCCAGATCTCAGGCCTCTGCTCCTGCCCTGTGGCTGGGTGGGACTCGCCTTCTCTAGCTCACCCTCTTCCACCTCCGGGTGCCCATAGCACTGATTAGAACACTTGCCACAAACACACTTATAGTGAAACAAAAAGAAAACACCCAGGTGATGAATAGCTACAGTACTTGAAGGGAATGGACTCATGAGACTACATTGAGTGCTTGAAGTAGAGGGGACTGGTTGCCAGTAAAGACTCTTTTTCTCCCCCCAACAATAGGGGTTTGTGCTTTTGATTTGAATACAAAAGGCCCAGTATGTGGGGGGATTAGTATCCATTGTTTAAAACTTCACAAAGATGATTCAAACTTACTGGAAGCAGCCCTGGTGCTCCTGGTCCCCCAAAACCACAGCCTCATGAATATATGCAAAATAAATCACATATGTTAGTGGGGAAAACTGCTCAAGTTGGAGAGAGGAACCCTGACTGCTTTTACTCTGAGGCATCGTTATTTCCACTAACAGATGTGTGATCAGCCAGGTATGAACCCTTCTGAAAGAGACCCTTCCAAGTTCAACAATTAAAAATTCGCAGCAATGTGAGTGTACGTAGCGCCACCGGACTGTACACCTAAAAGAAATGGTTAAAATGATAGATTACGTGTTATCTATGTTCTAACATAAATGTAAAATTTTTTAATTCATTCTTGCCACCGAGCCTGTCTTCATGCTGTTCACTCATCCTGCCTTTCTCTCCCCACTTTCCATCCCATAGAATCCTCCAGAGCACATGTGTCAAACACAAGGCCCGCGGGCCAAATCCAGCCCGCCAGGCCTTGCAATGTGGCCCGCACCGCACTGTCATCACTGCACTCCGCTGTCAGTTTATGACATTGTCAGTTTATGACTGTTCAGTAAACCATTCGGCCCACGATTTAGGCTGGATTTTGGATTTTGGCCCCTTCTCTGATTGAGTTCGACACCCCTACTCTAGAATGTCCCTGGGAATGTTACGGGAAAGGGGACAGGGCCCCGAGCAGGTCTGCCTCTGGCTGGCCTGTTGTGTGTGTGGGTTCTTCGCTTCGTGCAGGAGAGATGTCGCATCCTGAGTTCAGGTGATTTTGGGAGGACGTTTATTAATGCCGGGGTCAGCGAGACAAAGGGCTTGGGATAGAAGAAGCAACAGGAGAGAGACCCGGCGTGGCTGCTTAGGCTCTAGAATCTGTGGGAGAGACATGAGCCAAGGTGGAGCTGCTGCCAGCTCAGTGGAGAGGCAGAGATGAGGGGGCCTTGGAGGCAGAGTCAGGGGTTTAACCCAGGACGAGCTGCTGCCGCCCTTTGCTCCCCTGGTTGCAAGTCTCTTGGGGTCCCTTAGAGTTTAGATTCTCAACCTTCCTAATGCCATGACCCTTTAATACAGTTACTCATGTTGTGGTGACCCCCAACCATAAGATTATTTTCGTTGCTGCTTCATAACTGTAATGTTGCTACTGTTAATGAATCATAATGTAAATATCTGTGTCTTGACCCACAGGTTGAGAACCGCTGCTGTAGAGCCTAAGACCATCGGAAAGCACAGATATTTACATTACAATTCACTAACAGTAGCAACATTACAGTTATGAAGTAGCAACGAAAATAATGTTATGGTTGGGGGCCACCACAACCTGAGGAGCTGTATTAAAGGGTCGCGGCATTAGGAAGGTTGAGAATCTCTGGTTTAGGAGATGCAGGACTGTGGGGGGAAGAAGGCTGGGAGGGAAAGATACAGGCATGCTTCCAGGAAAAGGAACACTCATTGGGTTCTTCGTTTTCTGAGGGTTTTAAACGGGAGGTCTTAGTGGAGCATCTCAATAGAGTAGTCATCAGCGTTTCTAGGTGTGTTCTTTCCAGGTTTGGGCCTCCGCTGATTAGTCATGGCAGAGGATCCTGTCATCACCTGCCTGGCGTTGCTGCTTTTCTGGGCCTGGAGCTGAAATACAAGTGAGGTCTCTCTAGACATTACCTCCAGGGAGGGAAAGGTGGGGGGGAGGAAGGGGTCTAAACTGCATGACCAGGGAAATGCCAGCGAAGGAAAGGCCATCCTGGGAGCGAGGTCCAGTGCCAGTTTTGCCTGTTGCCAGGCACCCGGGGCTTTCCACCCTGCAGGCCTTCGGCATCAATAAATTGCTCAGCCACTTTGTTCAGCTCTCTGTCTCAGTTTCCCCATTCCACTTGCCAAGGAATTTTCCTAACTTCTTCCCATCCTGCCTTGGGTGGGGGAGGGGGCGATAATTAGGTCCTGAGGTCGGAGCCCGCAGGAAGGGGACTCCTGTCCTTGTAAGAAGACATCAGAGAGATGATCTCTCCCCTGCCGCCAGGAAAGGACACAGCAAGGGAGAAGATGAAAATTCTGTTCACCAGGAACAGGATCTTTGGGCACCTTGATCTTGTACTTCCCAGCCTGCGGAACTGGGAACGAAATGTTTTTTGCCTGAGCCACCCAGTCCGTGGTATTTGTTATAGCAGCCTGAGCTGACTGAGGCAGCATAGCATACCTGCTGCTCCCATCCCTGCCTAATCATGGAACGGCCAAATAGACGGCCACATCCTTATTTTGTATCTCCCATGTCACTGCAGAGTCAGCGTTTGCTAAACACTCTTGTTTAACAAACACGTGCAAGTCTGGGAGTGTGCCTGGCACATGATAGGTCTTCAATCAATATCTACAGAGTGAATTCATGCCAAGCCCTGGACGAGGCCCTGTGACTACTCGGTATGACAGCATGTGCAAGGTGCAGTTGTGATACCAGAGGATGGTCAGTCCTAGGGAAGGTGGCAAAAGAGCTTCTCAGAGCCCTGGCCAGTGTTGCTCGGTGGTTAGAGTGTCAGCCCACACACCGAAGGGTTGCGGATTTGATTCCAGGTCCTGGCATGTAGTACCTGGGTTGCAGGTTCAATCCCCGGCCCTGGTCGGGGCACATGCAGGAAGGCAACTGATAGATGTGTCTCTCTCACATCGATGTTTCTCTCTCTCTCTAAATATCAATAGAAAAAAATATCCTCAGGTGAGGATTAACAAACAAATAAACAACAAAGAGCTTCTCAGAGGAGATGACTGACACGAGTCCTGAAGGACCATAGGTCTTTCGCTGTGAGGTGTAGGCATGAGCTGACAATAGATGTTGTCTATTTAACATGATAGGGATTCTCCCCTCCCCTTCCCACTGCTAGGTGTTATTAAATTAATGGTGCATCTTACAGTCCTGGAAATAACTGTGGTTAATTGTTGGAATAGAAAGAATAAAGGAGACTGTTCAGGCAGGGCAAGCAGAATGAGGACTAATGTGGATAGCCTGTCGGCAGTGGGCAGCCACCTGTGTCATGAGAGTCAGCCAAGATGGCCATTTTTGTAGCAGAAAACGAGCATAAATGAATAACTCCCAGACAGTTGGTCGTAACCAGCACACCCTTGGATAGGCCTGGGTACCAGGATAAAATAGGTTTCTCAGTAAAGAAGCGTAGCACCTGCAGCAGACGGACCAGCACAATTGGTTCATTCATGCCTCTGGAATCTGATGGTGCTTTTATGGTGAAAGATACTCATATGCCCGAGTGAGTAACCTCCTATACAGGTAAGGCGTTTGCCCCAGTCAATTGTTATCTGTTTGCTTAGTCTACGGGCAGGAAAGCTCACTCCTCAGCAATTTTGACACACACCCATCCCCAAGGAGGTGAGTCCTCCATGGGTTTCCTTAGCCACATCACAGGGACCCTCGGGGGCTCCAGTCACAACGGCCAGCCCTTATTGTCTCTTGATTACATGCGTGTGTCTGTAGGCATTGCCACTGAAAAGCTCATAAGGGTCTTTTTAAAAATATATTTTTTTTATTGCTTTTTTTACAAAGAGGAAAAGAGAGGGATAGAGAGAAACATCAGTGAGAGAGAAACATCGATCGGCTGCCTCTTGCACACCCCCTACTGGGGATGTGCCCACAACCAAGGTACATGCCCTTGATAGGAATTGAACCTGGGACCCTTGAGTCCACAGGCCAATGCTCAATCCACTGAGTCAAACCGGTTTTGGCACTCATAAGGATCTTCACCCCCACACTCCTAATGGGTTTTTCTGCTGAAATCAGTAAGTTCGCCTTATTACTTAAAGTTGAGAATGGAAATGTTAAAGGTCCCACTGAATGAATTTGCTGCTAGGATTCACCCAGACTTGGCATGTTAGCTGTGCCACCTCCACCAGTCTCCCCCCCACTCCATTCCCACCTTTACCACCTCCCCCCCCCCTCGCTTCCCCCCCCCCCCCCCCACACACACACAATCTCCAGATGACCCTGGCCCTATGCAGCAGAGTGGCGGGAGGGAAGGAGTATATTTCATAGCACTATTTCATTCCGCCACTTATTTTCATTAAAACAGTTCTTGTTTGGTCTCCAGGAGTCTATTTCCCCTAGTGAAGTTAAACAGGGGATTACCATACAGAAACTTTAAAATGTAATCATAGAATTGGAGAATGGAATTAGGAGTTAAAAAGGGAGGGGTGGGGAGGGGAAGCCTTCATTTCCCGCCAAGTGAGAGTCATTCAATGCTCAGGAGGCCTTGGGGGAAGTTGTGGAATGCTCATCTGACAAGCTTCCGAAACAGCAAGGGGGTCTCATTTGTTTGCAACCGGTTACGCTTGGGCTGCCCTCTGCGACCTCTGGCCTTCAAAGGCTGACATGGGCAAAGAGGGGAGAAAGTGTTCTGAGATGATGACAACTGCCCTTGGTTCTGCTTTCACCCCTGGTTTCTCTTTACCTGCGGACTCTGGGACTATTATAAACCTCCAGCGTTTACGCCTGCAGGGACACCGATGTGGGAGCGTGAGAGGAGAACGGAAGCAAGCGGAACAGGACCGGGCTACAGCAATAAAAGCTCCCTGCAAAAGTGAGGTGTTACGATCATGATAGTAACAGTGTACCTGGCCCTTGCCGGAGAGGCGCTTACGTATTCCAGCTTATCGTGGCAAAGGAGCAGGAATGCTGCAAATTCCAAGGATGGATGCCAGAAGAGGGAAGGGAATTCAAAGGGAGGTCAGTAGAGAGGAGAGGGCAAGCTGTTGTGTGTATAGCATTTTCAAATACGCTCTCAAACTGGGCTCAGAATAACCCATAATGAATAGAGACTGCAGAGCCCATTAGGAAAGGAAGGGTTGCCATATTAAGTTAGAAATAGCTAGAGGGCTTCCCGATGTTGGAAGAGACTCTTTACCAACGACCAGGGTGGCCAACCTTGGTGGTGGCCAGAGGTGCCCCGCCTGGATTGACTTTGTGCCTTGACACTAAGCTGGGGAAGAGGGCTCTATGCCCTCCAGGAAGGCACTTTACACAGAAGTATGGGTGGGTCCTCCTTCATTTCTCCCATGCACTTGAGCTCTATTTCTGGGTTCAACTGGATTATTAAGTCCTAGGCACTACACTTTAAATAAGTTTTACTTGATTCTTTTTTATTTTTATTTTACTTTTTAAAATATATTTTATTGATTTTTTACAGAGAGGAAGAGAGAGGGATAGAGAGTTAGAAACACCGATGAGAGAAAAACATTGATCAGCTGACTCCTGCACACCCCCCACTGGGGATGTGCCTGCAACCAAGGTACATGCCCTTGACTGGAATCGAACCCAGGACCCTTCAGTCTACAGGTCGACACTCTATCCACTGAGCCAAACCGGTTTGGCCTACTTGATTCTTTTTTAGAGAGAAGAGATAGATAGAAACATGGACTGGCGGCCTCCTGCACATCCCCTACTGGGGATGGCATTCCCCAATCCTGGCATGTGCACTGACTGGGAATTGAATCAGCGACCTCTTGGTGCATGGGACAACACTCAACCAACTTAGCCACACGGGCGGGCCAGCCACTACATTTCATAAACATTTACTAACTAACATGCACCCAGAGGAGCATTGCTAGCTAAAATACAGGATGACCCGTTGCATTTGAATTTCAGATAAACAAGGAATCTTTTGTTAGTATAAGTATGTCCCAAATATTACATGGAGCGTATTTATACTAACAAAGGATTCTTTGTTTATCTGAAACTCAACTTCAGCTGGGCATCCCATATTTTTCATTGCTAACGTCTGTCTGATTATTCAGAGAGGAGGTACCTTGTGTGGAAATAGGTTCTTCTGGAAGAGTTGGAGAAGATAACAGGGAACTCTGAGTGGTTATCTTCAGCATATTTTGAATTTTTGCATTTCAAAGGATGAATGGACTTGCTTCAGGGTGTTGAGTCACTGGGTAAAAATTGCCACAAGACAGAATTGGCCTAGTTTGTCCAGAGGTAGCTCTTTGATGGTGATATCTCTTGTCTAAAGGGGATTCAGCCAGAGATTAAATACCTACAGTTATAAGCAGCCATAGGGGAATTCTACATTAGATGGGCCCTAGACAAGCTGACCTGAAGGATGACCTTTCCAACCTCAAGATGGTGTGATTTATCTAAAGTCCAGCTAACTCTGTCTCTGCTGCTCCTCCCTTTTCTTGAATTCTCGCCCCCCTCAGGTTGGGCTGCATGTGTTGCTTGCAGTGTTAGAGAACAGAGTAAGCTCCCATGGCCCGGGAATTATTCTGAAAATCTAGGATTATTACCCCTGTGCTCCCTACCTACTCTCTATTGGAAACAGCTCATAGATTAATTACAACCGAGCCATCATTTTTGGTAGACATGTCTCCTTTTTTTAAAAAAAGATATTTTATTGATTTTTAACAGAGAGGAAGAGAGAGAGATAGAGAGCTAGAAACGTCGGTGAGAGAGAAACATCGGCCAGCTGCCTCTTGCACACCCCCTACCGGGGATGTGCCCGCAACCAGTGTACATGCCCTTGACCGGAATCGAACCTGGGACCTTTCAGTCCGCAGACCGACGCTCTACCACTGAGCCAAACGGGCTTTGGCATGTCTCCTTTTTTTAATCCATTTCGTGGCTCATAACCCACCTCGGCAAGTCATTTAGCAGAGGGGTACGTTGTGAAACTTTGTCAAACTTGGAAGGTGCCAGGGAGTGGCATTTCATGGGCACAGTAGTCGCCCTTATCCAGGGTTTTACATTCCAAGCGCTCAGTTACCCACAATCAAAATATTAATGGAAAATTGCAGAAAGAAACAATTCATAGCCCAGCCGGCATGGCTCAGTGATTGAACATCAACCTATGAACCAGGAGGTCAGGGTTCCATCCCTGGTCAGGGCACAGGCCCGGGCTGTGAGCCCGATCCCCAGTGTGGGGACGAGCAGGAGGCAGACGGTCCATGATTCTCTCTCATCGTTGATGTTTCTATGTCTTTCTCCCTCTTCGGAGATCAATCACAATATATTTTAAAACAAGAAACAATCCATAAGATGTAAATTGTGCGCCCTTCTGAGCAGCAGGACGAAATTTCGCGTTGTCCGCTCCATCCTGAGAGACGTGGGGCGCCTTCACACTGAAGACGCGCAGCCTGACTTTAGTTACGTCAGCTACGTTAGTTACGTCAGTTACGTTAGTTACGTTAGCTGCGTTAGCTGCGTTAGTTGCGTTAGTTACACGTTAGTTACGTGTTAGCCATCTAGGTTCTCGGATGAGGGAGCGACGTGGCAGGTGCTTGCGTTGCAGTAACTTCCACAGAGAACAGTCTGAGGCTCCCTCACGATGCCCACGTCATTCACCCGCCTCGTCTCATCACTGTGTCATCCCATGGCATCACCGGAAGGGTGAGGTCAGTTCCATGACGCGTTTTGAGAGGCTTGACCCACAGGATATTGCCATAATTGCTCCCTTTTACTAGTTATTGTTGTTCATGCCTCACTGTGCCTGATTTTTAAATGAAACTGCCTCATAGGTATGTGTGTATAGGAAACACATAGTCTATCCAGGGGTCGGTACCATCCGCGTTTTCAGGCGCCCACGGCGGGGGACGGGAGCCTGGGGCCCAGTCCCTGCGGATATTGGGGTGTTGGGGTGGGGGGTTGGCTGCTGTACTTGACGGAATGGCTTTCCTTCTCCCTTGGCGGAAGCAGGTTTGTAATGCTGGCTTTAGCACTTCTTTTCTGGGCTGAAATGGTCGCATCCATGCTTTGTGACATGAAACTTGTGGGATCTTGGTCACACCCACTTGCCTCTGAGTTAGGACGCGTGCAAAGTGACTTTCTGAAAGAATCTTGGGCTCCCTGCCCTGAAACCAGGGGTGTCCCTCTTCTGAACCCCTTCCGGCCTGTCCAGGGGTGGCGTGCTCACAGGAGGATGTCCGGTCTGCCCCAGGTGGGCTGGTGGACTGGACGGATGGAACAGATGGTTCCAGCTGCGTGGAACCGACACCGTCCACATGTCCTGTTCCTCCACATATTTCAAAGCTCAGCTAAGAGAAGCAGTATTTGTGGGAGATCCACAGAAGTAAATGCGGTCTGTGCTTTCTTCCGGATGCCCTGAGAGCTACCCCTGAATTATGAATTTATAGACCATCCGTGAGCTTTCTATCTGTCCTGGTGCCGTCCGTCTATATGGAGGGATGTCCTGAGAAATAAATCCCTCTGAGCACTCTGTCACGGCATTTCCTGGGAGGTCTGCAACCGCTTCATTACATCCCGCAGCAGCCTCTGGACTCGGGACCCATGGAGGAATGTTACTCTGGTCTCCGCACGGCAGACGGAGAGCTGCACGTTCCCCGAGCCACTGGTTCCTCTTTACCTGTGGACTCCGGGAATATTATAACTGCCAGGCTCTTTCTTTTAAAGGATGGTGATTAGAGAGCTGCCGTCACCTCTGCGGCGCTCCCTCCAGCAAAGGAATAGGACTCAAAGCAGGGGTGTCACCTCCGGCTTCTCCTCACCTCACCTCGGTGCTATTCGTTTCGCTTTCGCTCATTCTACTCTTTTCATCTCCATTCCTTTTATCACGTTTGTGCGGTGGTACAATGTAGGAACCAGTTTCCTATCCGCCCTGCTGTAGAATTCTAGTCCGTACCTCCTGCCCTTCAAGAGACATTTTCAAGGCTAACTCCTCATTTGCAGATTAAATACCATGAGGTAATAGTCACAATGAATTCTGCTTCCAGAGAAAGGCTGGCGTGTGATCGGGCGGTGTCAGCTGCCCTTGAACTCCAGGCCCCGGTTCGATGAGAGAGGACACCGTGACTTGTCAGTCACAGGAGCTTCTGAGAAAGGACATTGTTTCCAAGAGCAGCAGGCAGTGGCCTCTCTTTACCCGACCCCAGGGCCCTGTTCGTCTGTCTGCAGCAGTTAGAAAATAATGGTAGCAGAATCAGCCAGCTTCCTCTGAGCACACCACGGTGGAGGGGCTGAGGGCATCCTGGCCAGATGGGTGATAATGTACACCGGAAGCTGTGTAGTAAACAGCTCACGTGTGATGATCCAGCCGGTGTTGAACTGCCTAGGGTTCCCTAGTCTCTGTATTTTCTTACTTTTGAGCATTTGCCACTGCCCCCTCCTTCTGACATGCCTTCCACGCTTCTTCACATGGCCACTCCTTTGGGTTAGGCCAGTGGTTGGCAAACTCATTAGTCAACAGAGCCAAACATCAACAGTACAACGATTGAAATTTCTTTTGAGAGCCACATTTTTTAAACTTAAACTTCTTATAGCGCCACTTCTTCAAAATAGATTCACCCAGGCTGTGGTCTTTTGTGAAAGAGCCACACTCAAGGGACCAAAGAGCCACATATGGCTTGCGAGCCGCAGTTTGCCGACCACGGGGTAGGTTGTCTTGAAAGCAAACCCAACACACTGACTTGGATTTGAGACATGATCTCAGAGAACAGTGGTGAGGGAGCAGAGGGAACAGTCAGGAAACAGGAGCAAGTCGATAAAGCATGTATTCCCAAGGTATAAAACCTTGGTTGTCAAACTGCGGCTCACGAGCCACATGCGGCTCTTTGGCCCCTTGAGTGTGGCTCTTCCACAAAACACCACGGCCTGGGCGAGTCTGTTTTGAAGAAGTGGCATTAGAAGAAGTTTAAGTTTAAAAAATTTGGCTCTCGCCGAAACCGGTTTGGCTCAGTGGTAGAGCGTCGGTCTGCGGACTGAAAGGTCCCGGGTTCGATTCTGGTCAGGGGCATGTACGTTGGTTGCGGACACATCCCCGGTAGGGCGTGTGCAAGAGGCAGCTGGTCGATGTTTCTCTCTCATCGACGTTTCTAGCTCTCTATCTCTCTCTCTTCCTCTCTGTAAAAAATCAATAAAATATTGATATATTTATAAAAAAAAATTTGGCTCTCAAAGGATTTTTCTATCGTTGTACTGTTGATATGTGGCTATGTTGACTAATGAGTTTGCCGACCGCTGCTATAGAAGTTGCCTCAATCCTGTCCCCCGGAGGACAGAGGGGAGCCTCAGGCACTTACTCTGATTCTGCAGCTCAGTTGAGATCATCCAGCATGGGGTGCACCTGTCCTAGTCCAGAGTCTTGACGCAGGCAGGTGGGTGAACTTGAGGCAGGCCACTAGCAGCGTGCGTGGGACTGTCCACCAAGGCTTCCTGGAAACACATGAAGAGACGGCGTCTGCTACAGCTCCTCGTCACTCTTCTGAGACATCCTCAGGCTGGTACCCCCCAAATGCCCTGGCGTACCCCTAGCTCTGCATTCAATGCAGGTGTCTTATAGTTACACAGCTGTCCGATGTTCATGTGACTGTATCGCCACTACAATGATAGCAGAGGCTATGGTCCACTCCACTCTGTATCCCAGCATCCGGCACAGCGCTTGACAAACAGGTCTGTACAAATGGGTGTCATTTCCTGTCTCGTATGGAATGCCATGTAAAATTGTATTTGGGGGGAAAAAGGAATTTAAAACCACTTACCTAGTCCAACCCCTTCATTTTACTGATGAGGCATTGGAGGCCCAGAAAGCCTAAGTAACCTGTCCAAGATTACACAGTATATTAAAGTGATTATGGGGATATTAAAATTATTTCACAAAGTATGCAAAGTGCAGACCAGGGAGCCAACTGAGTTATAACGTGAGTTATTAGCAGTTCCAGTGGAGGGTTTGACCACCTCTGTGCTGGGTTTCCAGCAGAAAATTGCTTTGAAAAATTAACTTGGAAAGTTCCTGAGCTCTGATTAAAAAGGTGAATGGCTTGAATGAGGCTCTCTCTTCTAGGAGAAGAAATTCAGCCTCAATAAACACATTTTCAATGTAGCAAGGCTCTTGAATGAGAATGAACTTATCTAGCATCCTCTTCTCCAACCTGTTCATCAGCCAGTGGCAGCTTTAGGGAAAGTGGGGGTTTTGTGTTTAATAAAAACAACAACAACAACAACAACAAAAAATGAAGTGTGCATGGTACCGTTATCTTAATAAATTGGAAAAACCCTCCCCTTGTGCTCTGAGCCCTTCCTGTCCTCCCGCTGCAATCTTGGGCACATGTATGCTATTCGGAATGCCAGGGATGGTCAAAGATTATGATGAAACCAAGAAAAAGAAAAGTTTGGCACTCTTCAATGCATGGTATTAATAATAATAATTTTAAAAAAAACCACCCAGTGAAACAATTTATTTTGGGGGGGAGCGTGTCACCCAAGTCATTGGAATTAATCATTCCTACAAAATGAGAGAGTTAGGATTTATTTGAACAGACACAGTCATTCTGAACTGTTCTTGTTTGCCCAGACGTGGGTCAACATTACTCTAGAAAAGAGGGCGGGTGTAGGGTTTCCATGGTCCGCGATCCCGTGACGAAGGAGAACGGGGTGAATGTAAGGCTGACACCTGCTCCTCGCCTGGGTGGCCCGTTTTCAGACATTTTCCTTCTCGCTCTCACCTGTGCCAGAAACCCCAAAAGTCAAATGACGAAGAGAGAAGTAGTGGCATTTTTCTTCAGGCAACTTAGAATAAAGGTTGAGGAACTCGTATTAACGTCACTCGTGGTAGATGAACATTCTGACACTGTCACTTACAAAAGCTCTCTGAGCCCTAACCGGTGTGGCTCAGTGGATAGAGCATCGGCCTATGGACTGAAAGGTCCCGGGTTTGATTCCGGTCAAGGGCATGAACCTGGATTGCGAGCACATCCCCAGTAGGAAGTGTGCAGGAGGTGGCTGATGGATGTTTCTCTCTCATTGATGTTTCTAGCTCTCTATCCTTTTCCCTTCCTCTCTGTAAAAAATCAATAAAACATATTTTTAAAAGCCCTCTGACCTGGCACATGCTATCTAATGCCCATGTTTTTACAATGGGGACAGGAATAACAGTGATGGCAAAACATTGTTGGGGGAATACTTGACAAAGGGTAAAGAACGAATTTCTGGGGTAGAAGTGGTTCATCTGTCACTCCACCATGAGTATCCCCACCTCCACCGTGGCAGACAACAGTTGCCTATCACGACGTGTCCCACTCCACAGGGCGGAATTATCGCTGGGGATCAGCTCTCCTGTGGGGGCTGCATTTCCAGCGCCCTCTCCATCTAGATGTGGCTCCATGCCGAGGTCTTGCCAGTGAGTGCAAGCCAGCATTTCATGCGTGATTGTGAGGAAAGCAGGTTAAAGAGCAGTTGTGTGGCTTCTTCAGACTCTCGTCCCCTGCCCGCTAGTTGGAAGCAGGTGCCTAAGATGACAGAGCAGCCACAGTTGAGGAAGAAACAGCAGTCCCTAAATCTCTCCGTGAAGGGAAACTGCCTCCAATGTGCTCCGGAGAACTGAGCTTTAAGGGTGGCTAAGTCACTGAAATGTGGGATCTTATCAATACTTTTCCAGCTGCTGTAGCTGTCCTCACAATAGTACCCCACTTTGCTAAGGAATCCACCCATTTCTGTTGAGTCATTTGCCTCGGAGCGGGGGGAGGGAGGGTTGGGGGGGGGGGGGAACGACGCAGGACTCGGGCGGGTGGATGCTGGCTCCATCCTCGGTTCCCATGAGTAATACCTGACTGCTCTGCAGGTGAGCTCTCTCAGGTTGTACACTAGAATCCTCATAAGCTTCATTCTCCCGTCAGTGAGTGGTTTAAGTGTGAACACATGAAGGAACTCTGCCCAGTGAGATGTGAGAGGAAGCCTGGGAGAGGTTCTTGGAAAGGTCTTCTTTTTACTGGTGCTATATTAATATAGCAACTCCAGCCTGCCTGGTGTGGCTCAGTGGTTGAGCGGCATCCTACGAACCAGGAGGTCACGGTTCAATTCCTGACCAGGGCACATGCCTGGGTTGCAGGCTCCATCCCCAGTGTGGGGCATGCAGGTGGCAGCCAATGATTCTCTCTCATCATTGATGTTTCTATCTCTCTCCCCCTCCCTTCCTCTATGAAATCAATAAAAATATATTTAGAAAAAAAATATATGTAGTCATTCCAGCTTTCCTATGATTACTGTTTTATTTTTTTAAGTGATTGTCTTTAAGCTTTCCTGAGGTATTATTTACATATACAATTCACCAAGTTAAGTAACAGATTAGTTTTTATCAATCGTTTAAAAATATGTTTTTATTGATTTTAGAGAGGACAGGAGAGGGAGAGAGAAACACCATTAATTGAAGAATATCAATAATTTAGAATCCTGCATGCCCTACACTGGGGATTTAAGCTCACAATCTGGGCATGTGCTCTGACGGGAAATTGAACTGTGACCTCCTGGTTCATGGGTTGATGCTCAACCACTGAGCAATACTGGCCGGGCTAGTTTTTACAAATGTGATAGTTATATAACCACCAAAATCATGATAAAGAATATTTCTTTTTTTAAAAACTTTTTTTATTGATTTGAGAGAGGAAGGGAGAGGGAGAGAGAGACAGAAACATCAATGATGAGAGAGAATCATTGATCAACTGTGTCATGCACACTCCCCACTGGGGATCAAGCCGGCAACCCAGGAATGTGCCCTTAACCAGTATCAAACCTGCGACCCTTCAGTTTGCAGGCCGACGCTCTATCTACTGAGCCAAGCCAGCTAGGGCAGGAATATTTCTATTTTCCCATGCTCTTAAAAAATTTTTTAAATTGATTTCAGAGAGGAAAGGAGAGGAAGAGAGAGACAGAAACACCAATGATGAGAGGGAATCATTGATTGGTTGTCTCCTGCATGCCCCCACTCACAACCCAGGCATGTGCCCTTGACCGGAATCGAACCTGGGACCCTTGAGTCCATAGGCCTACAAATCAGCTAGGGCTCTCATACTCTTTTGTAGTCAATCCCCTCCCTCCATACCCAGTCCCTGGCAACCGCTGATCTGCACTTTCTACCACTATAGCTTTGACCTTTTCTAAAGTTTCATACAAATCGATTCACACAGATATAGTTTTTTATGTTTGTCTTCTTTCACACAGTACAGCGCTTTGAGATTCATCCGCACGGCTGTATATCTCCGCAGTTCGTTCCTTTTCATTGTTGATCGGTATTCCATTATAGAGATGTAAACCAATTTACCCATTCCCCAGGTGATGCACATTTAGGTTGGTTCCATTTTCTGTCTATTATGAACAAAGGCACTATGAACATTTGCAAGAAAGTGTTTGTGTGGATGTGTGTTTTTTATTTCTCTTGGGAAAATACCTCAAAGATGTATTATTGGGTCATATGTTGGGTTTATGTTTAAATTTATAAGACGCTGTCAAACCTACCTCTCTCTCCTCTCTCCCCCTCTCTCTCCCTCCCTGCCTGTCTCCCTTCCTCCTTTCCACTCATTCTAAAAATAAATGGAAAAATATCCTCAGGTGAGAGTTAAAAAAAAATCCACAATTAACTTTTGATTCCTCAAAAGCTTAACTAATAATAGCCTACTGTTGACTTGAAACCTTGATGATTACATAAACAGTCAGTTAACACCTATTTTGTATATTATATTATTATACTAGAGGCCCGGTGCATGAATTTGTGCCCAAGTGAGGCCCCTTAGGGTGGCCTGTGGAGATTGGGTCTCAGTTCAAGCCTCCGGCCTCACAGCCCCAGCTCATATCCCTAGCCTCGTAGCTCTGCAGCCCACCCCCACCCCCCCGGCACCCCCACCTTGGCCTGGCACCACCCCCTCTGCTGCTCCACCATCCTGCCTGCAGGGTGATTGATTAGGGCTGGGCCCCCAGCCCAGCTCCCCTAGCACCTGGGAGCTGGGTGGCAGCCCCACCCCCTCGCCCCTTCCCTCCCGCCCCCAGTCACCATGTGTGGGGTGATTGGTGGGGTGATCAGACCCCCACTCACACCCTCCTTGGCTGGCACCACCCTTTCACCTGCTCCACCATCCCACCGTCATCCTGCTCTCATTGGGGCCCATCAGGGCCGACAGCATCCCACTGCTGCCCGCTGCCAGTGCTGTATTGCCAATGCCCGCCATGTTCCACGCTGCCCCCTGCTGCTCAGTGCACAACATAGTGAGTGGCCGAATTCCCCGTCTCCAGGTCAAAATCTCAATCAAATAACTGCCCAAGGGGGACAATTTGCATATTAGGCTTTTATTATATAGGATACTATGTTCTTACAATAGAGAAAAGAAAGTGTTAAGAAAATTGTAAGGAATTTAAAACACATTTACTGTATTTATTGAAAAAAATCTTCTCATAGGTGAATCCATGCAATTCAAACCTGTGTTGTTCAAGGGTAAATGTATTTTGCTCGTTTTTTGAGTTGTTGTTGTTGCTTTTTCAATTGAATTTATTGGGGTGACATTGGTTAATAAAATAATACAGGTTTCAGGTATATAATTCTACAATATGTCATCTGTATATTATATTGTGTGTTCACCACCCCAGATCAAATTTCCTTCCATCACCATTTATCCCCTGATACACTCTTCTACTTCCCCCTACCCCCTTTCCCTTTGGTAATCACCATTCTGTTGTGTATGTATGAGTTTCTTTGCTTAATTCCTTCACTTTTATTCACCCTGCCCCACACCCCCTTCCCTTGTTCTTTATCTGTGTGCCTGTTTCCATTTTGTTTGTTAGTCCATTTTGTTCTTTGGATTCCACATATGAGTGAAATCAATCATATGGTATTTGTCTTTCTCTGACTGGCTTATTTCACTTAGCATAATGCACTCAATGTCCATCAATGCTGTTGCAAAGGGTAATCTTTCCTTTTTTTAAAAAAAATACATTTTTATTGATTTCAGAGAGGAAGGGAGATGGAGAGAGAGATAGAAACATCAGTAGATGAGAGAGAATCATTGATTAGTTGCCTCCTGCGTGCCCCACAGTGGGGTTCAAGCCTGAAACCCAGGCATGTTTCCTGACCTGGAATCAAGCTGTGACCTCCTGGTTCACACAGGCCGATGCTCAACCACTGAGCCACGCTGGCCAGGTTATTTCCTTCTTTTTTTATAACCAAGTAGTATTCCATGTGTAAATGTACCACAGCTTTTTTTATTCACTCATCTACTGATGGATTCTTGGGCTGCTTCCAAATCTTGGGTATTCGTAAATAATGCTGCCATGAGCATAGGGGTGCATATATTCTTTCAAATTAGTGTTGCGAGGTTTTTTGGATATATTCCCAGTAGTGGAATTACTGGGTCATAAGGCAGTTCCAATTTTAATTTTTTTAAAATACATTTTTATTGATTTCATAGAGGAAGGGAGAGAGATAGATAGAAACATCAATGATGAGAGAGTGTTATTGATCAGCTACCTCCTGCACGCCCTCTACTGGGTTTGAGCCTGCAACCTGGGCATGTACCCTTGACCAGAATTGAACCTGGGACCCTTCAGTCCACAGGCTGACGCTCTATCCACGGAACCAAACCAGCTAGGGCCATTTTTAATTTTTTGAGATAACTCCATACTGCTTCCCACAGGGGCTGCACCAGTCTGCATTCCCACCAACAGAGCATGAGGTTCTGTTTTCTCCATGACCTCACCAACACTTGTCTATTAATTTATGATAGCCATTCTGACAGGTGTGAAGTGATACCTCATTGTCACTTTAATTTACATGTCCTGATGATTAGTGACATTGAACATCTTTTCATATGTCTACTGGCCATCTGTATGCCCTCTTCGGAGAAGTGTCTATTATGCAGGTGCTTAGCCCATTTTAAAATTGGGTTTATTTGTGGGGTTTTCTGATCTTTATAAGATCTTTATAAGATCTTTATAAATTTTGCTTATTAACCCCTTATCATATGTATCTTTGGTGAATTTGTTCTCCCAACTGGGGTTGTCTTCACTTTGTTGATGTTTCTTTGCTGTCAAGAACGTTTTAGTTTGATGTAGTCCCATTTGTTTATTTTATTTTATTTTTTGCCTTGCCAGAGGCAATAAATCATGAAAAAAGTTTACTACAAGAAATGTCCAAGATTTTACTGCCTATGTAATCTTCTAGGGTTTTTATGGTTTTGAATCTCACATTTATGTCTTTAATCCATTTTGAGTTTATTCTTGTGTCTGGTATAAAAAAAGAATCTATGGCACTAGCTGGTTTGGCTCAGTGGATAGAGCATTGGCCTGTGGACTGAAGGGTCCTGGGTTCGATTCTGATCAGGGACACATGCCTGGGTTGCGGGCTTGCTCCTCATTGGAGAAGTACCCTATCAATGCATGCAGGAAGAACCCTATCAATGATTCCTCTCATCATTGATGTTTCTATCTCTCTCTCCCTCTCCCTTCTTCTCTGAAATCAATAAAAATATATTTTTAAAAAAGAAAAAGAATCTGTGTGTAAGTGGAACTGTGCAGTTTAAGCCTGTGTCGTTTAACTGTATTTTGCTCATTTTGAGTTGTTTTTCTTCTTGTTAATGAATTATAAGAGTTCATTATAGTTTTTGAATACAAGTCCTTTGTCAGATATGTTTTGCAGATATTTTTTCCATATTTGTTTGCATGGTATATCTTTTTTCTTTTCTCTTTTCTTTTCTTTTTTCTAACCTTTACCTATCTGTGACTTTACATTTAAAGTGTAATGTTAGTAGATAGTATGTAGTTGGGTTTAGCTTTCTTATCTATTCTGACAGTCTCTGCCTTATAATTAAAATGCTTAAAACATTTAGATTGAATGCAATTTTACTATATTTGAGTTTGTTTATGATCCTATTTGGTTTGTTTGTCTCATCTTTTTTTTTTTTCTATCTTTATTTGGATTTTTTTTTAAAGTTTTCCATTTTACCTCTTTTGACTTTCAGATATACCTGTTTGCTATTCTTTTTAATGTTCTGATGTTTACAATCTGTGTCTCTAAATTGTCATGGTTACCTCATGTAAATATCAGAGCCTGACAACACTCTACTTCTATTTCCCCTTCTCTTTCTTTGTACTATTGTTTTCATTAATTTTCTTCTATGTATGCTATAAATCTCAGAATACATTTTTACATTTTCATTAAGCAATTATCCCTTAAAGAAATTTTAAAATAAGAAAAAAATGTCTCATATTAATCATTATGCTTACATTTTCAGAGCTTTTCATTTTCATGTGTGGTTCCCAATTTCCATCTGGTATTACTTTCCTTCCACTAAAAAAAGCTTACTTAACATTTCTCATAGAATACTTCTGCTTTTGTTTGCCTAAAAAATATGTTTTGTCTTTATTTTTGAAGGATACTATTTCCCCTGGGATAGAATTCTAGGGTATAACGTTTCCTTTTCTTTCAGTACTTTAAAGATGTCATTTCATTGTCTTCTGACTTGCAGTGTTTTTTGACAAGAAATTAGTCATTACTCTTTTCTTTGTTCTCTTGTATAAAATGCATCTCTTCCTCTACCTTTCAGATTTCAACTTTATCACTGATTTCAGCAATCATATATATATATGTATATATGAAAAATATGCTAATTAACCAGGAAGCCATAACGGGCTGATCAGACAGGAGGAGATTGCACGCTCAGGGTCAGGGCAGAGCGGCAGGGACCTCCATGTGCCTGTGCTGGGGGGAGGGCCTGATCAGCAGTGGCTGTGGCTGCTTCAAGGGCCAGAGAGGGAAGCGGGGCCTGACCAGCAGCGGCCATGGCTGCTTTGGGGAGGGAGGCAGGGCCAGACCTGAAACTCGTGGGTGGGTGGCGCCGCACGATTTCGAATCACGCTCTGGGCTCCTAGTTTTATTATGATGTGTTTTGTGATTTTTTTGTGTGTGTGTGTGTCTAGTCTGGGGTTTATTAAACTTTTAAGATTTGTCATTTTTAATTTTTATTGAATTTCAAAAAAATTGGGCCACTATTTCTCCAAATATACATATATTTTGCCCACTCCCCTTTTTGTCTTTCTGAATTCCCATTATATTTATGATAGTCACTTGATATGATCCCATTAGGTTATTTAAAAAACTTTTCGTTTCTTTGTGCTTCCGTTTGGATAGCCTTTATCGCTATGTCTTCAAGTTTATCGATCTTTTCTTCTGCTGTGTGGATTGTGCCGGTAAACCCAGTCAGTGAATTTTTTATTTCAGATATTATATTTTTCAGCTCTAGAAATTCCATTTCATTATTTTTTTTATAGTTTTTTATTTATGTCTTCATTATCTTCATGTTTAACTTTGAATTCTTGGACATATTTATAGCAGATGTTTAAATTCTTTTTTTTTTTTAATTTCACCATGAAGTGGTATTTTTTTCTGGTATTTTTTTAAGAGTCACATTTCTCTGCTTCTTTGTGTATTTGGGAACTACTGATGGCTAGGCATTGCCGAGTATCTGGATTGTGTTATCTTCCTTTCTTTTTTATTATCTTCCTTTAAAAAGTGATAAGCTGTGTATGGTCAGGCAGTTAGTTTATCTGCACATCAGCTTGATTTTTTTAAAAACTATTTAAACATTGTTTATTATTAAGAGCAATGTTTGCTTATTATATAAAAGTTGGACATCTGAAAAGTATAAAAAAGAAAATAAAACAACAAAGAAGGTAATCATTTACCAATAACCACTGTTAATATTTATGTATTTCAGTGGTTTTTACACTTTCAGGATGCATTTCATTAAAAAAACATACCTAGATGGTATCATAATGAATACATAGCTCTGTTTCCTGCTCACAACTCCCTTTCCCCCACACAACAACATATTCTTGTATCATTAAAAATCTTTTATAAACTATATTTTTAAGCTTATCTTGAAGTAATTTTAGATTCACGGAAAAGCCGAGAAGGTAGCACCAAGGTTCTGTAAATCCTTCACTCGGCTTCTCTTCATATTCACATCTTCCACAACCATAGTACCTTTATCTAGAGTCGCCCTATTTAGCAAATAAAAACATAGAACACCCAGTTAACCTTGAACTCAAACAATGAGCCATTTTTTTTTTTTTAGTACAAGCATGTCTAAATATTGCATGAGACATACTTACATGAAAAATAAAAACAACTTGATACATTTGAGGATTTAAAAAAAAACACACATTTGTTAAGGTGTTAGCCTTCACTCTAGGGTTAGTTTAGCCTTACTACTAGGACAGTGTTCGGCAAACTGCGGCTCGCAAGCCACATGCAGCTCTTTGGCCCGTTGAGTGTGGCTCTTCCACAAACCTCCACGTGCAGGCATGCACGTACAGAGCAATGGAAACTTCGTGGCCCATGCACAAAAGTTGGTTTTCAGCCTTGGCGAGTCTATTTTGAAGAAGTGGCGTTAGAACACTCAAGGGGCCAAAGAGCCGCATGTGGCTCTAGAGCCGCGGTTTGCCGACCGCTGTACTAGGGCATGACTCCCTGGAGCCTCTGCTAAGTGCCCAGGTATCCAGAGAAGACTCCACCTAGCTGGCTCCAGTGCCACAGCTGTCACTCCTGTGCCAACACCGAGAATTGTGCAGCATCAAGAGCTGCTTTATGGCCCGGCCTTGTGCAGTCTTACTCTGAGTTTATGCAGCTTAATATTTAACTAAAGACTCAAAGGTTCCCCTTAAGCAGAGTGCTGGAGGTTCTTTGTAAAGCTTTCATCTCTCCAGTACTCATGCACCCCCTTGCCCTAAACCCCACATCCCCAAACTCTGCTATCTGTCTTCCAAACTCAGAGAGGCACCCTGCTTAGCTCTGGTCCTCCTCCTGCTCTGTGATCCAGAAATGTGTCCAGGAAGAAAGCCAGGCAGCTGTAGAGCTGGCCTTCCTCCCCTTTCTCTTCACTGCCTGTGTGCATGGTGGGAAACAGGTGGGACTTTTTTCATATATTTTGTTCAGTTCTGTAGTTCTTGATGGCAGGAAAGCAATTCCTATATATCATGGCCAGAAATGGAATAATCTCTTTTATCTTTAAAAAAACAAACAAACACACTGAAAAACCAAATACTCAACAAACCGTAATACACACACACACACACACACACACACACACAGTATCTTCTTTCTTGGATGCTGTTTTACTTGGTTGTGGTGATGGTTGTGTGTAAGCCAAGTTACAGACATGAAGAGAGATGCCTGCAGACAAAGCCAGTGTGACAAGAATAGTCAGGAGCAAAGATGAAAATTGCCTTGGTGACATTGTTGCTCCATGAATTTACCAATCTTGGAGCCCTCCACCTTGGAGACTAATTACTATGTCAAAAAAAACACATTTTTTCATTTATAAGGCAGTTAGGGTTGGGTTTTTTGTTGTTGTTGTTTGTTGTTGTTGTTGTTAATTGACATCAAATGTATACTATTCAATAATTTATACTAATTAATACAACTTAGTATACCAATAAAATAGTAATTATTCAGTCATTGTTAGTAATTTTAAAAATAAGATTTAGAGCACTGTGTGCAACCTAGATAGTGTGCTAGGCGTTTTATATACCTTATCTCACTTAATGTCATTACAAACCTAGGAGATAGATTAACCCCTTTTACAGATGCAGAACTTGAAGGCTGAGAGAGCAGCACATTTCATATAGTTTATAAAGTTTAATATGTGGCATCGTCAGGTTCCTCTCTGACTTCAAGATACATTATTGGGGTAGGCCAGAAGAGGTTAAGGGGGGAAAGGGAGGGCATATGTAATGCATTAAACAATAAAGATCTTTAAAAAAGATACACTATTATTTCATCTTCCTAATATTGGAGTGTGTGTGTGTGTGTGTGTTTGTGGTGGGGGCAGAGTGAGCCAAGAGACACAGAGAATGAAGGAAACCCTTCTACTAATCCCAGAAAACTGAAATGACAATAGTTTGGGTAGAACTGCCTTCAGAAGTGGGGAGGAGACAAAAGACATCTAGGCATGACTGATGGAGTAAAAAGAGCAATACGAATTGTATTAGCTATGGAGGAGAACATGGAAAAATGGAAACAGTGAATGTGCTTGGAGTGGGGCGGGTAGAATTGTGGATGGGTTTTAAGAAGTCTGTTACTTCAATAAATAACTTTATAAAAATGGCATCCTGTGTTTGAGAATCAGGATTCCTCTGAATAGTCTCCAGTCCCTGTTCCTGGGATTTAACTCCAGGCCCGGGGGGCTAGTAGCACTTTAAATTGATCTGAGAACAAAGAAGGGAGCCTGTGCCACATTTTAATAGCCTCCAGCTGCTGAACCAGTACCTCCCTGGCCTTAGCCTTAGCCACGCCCCCGGACTGCTCTGCTCTTGGGCAGCCTGTGCTCCCCAAGGTTTGGCTTTCTCTGAGTTAGACCAGCTTCCTGGAAAATGTTACTGCCAGTGTCACCCCATGCGGAAACCATACTGCCTTTGGCAGAAGGAACTTGCTGACTCCATCTTCCCTGGACTCTCCTGTGGGAGGAAGCCAGGCTGCACTGACTGGAGCCATCTCTCTTCTCTGAAGCTTCGAGGTGGACAGAGAGACCTCCTGAAAGACCTGGGCTGGTGGGTCAATAAATGCAGAGGCCTGACAGTCTCGCTGGCCATGGGTCCATCCAGCCTGGGTGAAGTGATATGACTTCTAGCCCACCTTGCAGCTGCACCGTCATGGTAGGAGGTCTAGCAAAGAGAACCCAGTTTATAAGTCCCCAGATTTGAAGGCCACACTCCCTTTCCCAGAAACTGGAACCTAGATGTTTAAATTGCTTATCTCCTTTGCTACTTAGTTAAAGTTTTGAAATTTAAAATTAAACAAAATGTGTTGACCTTAGACAAATAGCAAGATATTTCTCAGGCAAAATAGATTTATTCAGGAAGAACAAAAAATTGCAATTTGGGACATATCAACTAATGCCAAAAACACTCACAAGTCCTAGAAACAGAGAGGAATGCTCTCTTATGAACTTGGGAGGGGCTGTTGTAAACAAGAGTCCATTGGAAGAAAGAGTTTGAAGTACAGTGACTTCTCATTGGCTGAGTTGTGGGAGGCCCCCATTGGCTGGGCTGTTACTAAGTAGTATCACTTCCTGTCCAGATACAAGGTATGTCTCCTCCTGTTGGGATCAGTAGTGTGTGTTGAGTGACATGTGCATGAGCATTTTCCCTTCTAGCCTCTCAATTGTTTTAAGTGAGGGTTCTGCTTATTTATTTTCACATTTCCCCCTTTTGATCAAGATCTTTCTGTAAAAGCATCGCTGATCAAGAGTCAGGTTTTTCCAGATTCAGTGACCTTTTATCCCTCGAAGCCAGGAAGGACTTTTTCTGGGTGTTGTGTCCCACATGGAAGCAAAAGGTGCACCGAGTGGAAACCAATTGTGGTCACATTCGAGTAATAAGAGGGCCGGGTGCATTGGGTGCTATCTCAAATGATGAGAAATGGGGTGGATCTGAGATTTAGAAGGACCCATGTTAATGCCTTTGGCCAAGGTATTTGTTGGATTTTCCAGTGAGTCTCCATAATGTCATTAGTACATCTGACTAAGCCTGAGGATTAATGGTGGTAAATTACAGAGACTTACACATAGACTTGTCCAAGCACCTGACCGGCAAAATGGATTCCCCAATCACTTTGAGTTTGAGAGGGGTTCTCCAGGCAGGAATAATCTTTTCCAAAAAGACTTTAGACATAGAAGAGGCAGTAGCCTGTCTTCAAGGGAAAGCTTCAGTCCAGCTGAGAACACATCCAGGCATGACTAAAACACGTTTATATCCACGAGATGGGGCATACTGTATGAAAACCAGTTGCCAACACTCAACGGGTCCACTGGGCAGTTTAAAGCAGTGTGAGCAGGCTTCCCTGGGTTGCACTTTGAACAAGTGGGACAAGGGAGGTAGGCGCTTTGGGCAGCCTTGTGAACATCTCCCCACCAGTATTGATTCATGAAGGCTATCATTTGGTCCATGGGTCAATGGTTTAATCATGCACAGTAGTTAGCAGAGACGACTTTAGGGTCTTTGGTAGGACTGGGTTGCTATTTGGCTAAAACCAGAGCTTTCTCTTTTTATCAAACCAACAATTGTTGGATTTCCAACCCCCCCAATCCCCTTTTCTGAAGCCAATTGTTGGGCTCCTTTAAGGGCAGCATTCCTTGCAGAGTTTTGGGAAGATGGTCTCCCTTGGCCTCCAGGGAATCAAAGCAGCTGGTAAAAGTATGGGATCCAATAATTCCTGAACATACTGGCCATTTAAACTTTTATTTCCACTGGAGGTAAGGGAAGCCACGCTGCTCCCACAGCCTTCTGAAATCATGAGCTACTCCGAGAGCTAATCTCCTGTCAGTCTAAATGTTAGCAGTTTGGCCCTTGGCTAGGGTGCAGGCCCAAAGGCAAGGTGCCACTTCAATTACATCAAAGGGTGTTGACTTTGCATATTCAGCACAATATTTGCCATTGTCACCCTTTAAATAAGAACCATCAGCAAACCCTGAGAAGTGTTGCTACTCAAAGGAGTTTCTGGCAGATCATCAGGAGCGGTCAGGAGGTGACCTGTCAGTGTTTAACAGACATAAAGGGCGTTGTCAGTAACAGAGAGAAGACTGACAGGGTTAAGGTTATTACAGCAGGAAAGAGTTACATGAGGAGCAGTCACAAAAGGATTTCATAAATGTGAGGCAGCCGACCAAAAAATGTTCAGTGTGATGAGTGTTCAGGAGGCTCCTACGGCATGGGGTACAAATATGATTAAAGGGGATCCATAATGATTTCCTCGGTGGCCTTAACCAAAAGGGTGATGGCAATAATGGCTCTAAGGCAAGGGCGATAGCCCCATACCACAGTACTATTGATAGCTATAAAATTCTAAGGATTGATGGTGGGCCCCAAGTTTCTGGTTCAATACCCAAAGGGAATTCCCCTCCTTTTCATACACAAAAAAAGAATAAGAGAAGCTGATAATGGAGATACTCAAGGACAGGTGGGTTTAATTAAACGCTCCTTTAAGGCCTTAAAAGGCAATGTTGTCAGGAGTCGCTTTTACTTCATAATGCCAAAGTCTAATCCCCAAGCTGGGTTGGCTGGTACACAGCCTGTAGTCATTTCCATCTCGTGGAAGGCCTCCATAAAATTGGGTCAGGGTTGTTGTTCTTTAGTAAAACATACAGAGATTTGCCCATATGGGAGAGATTTGAAATCCAATTTTGTTAGTAACCAATGAGCCCCAGAAAACCTCACAGTTGATACCTAGTTTTGGGTTTCCAATTAGCCCCAGAAAACCTCACGGTAGATACCTAGTTTGGGGTTTGAGGAAACTTAGGGCACTATAAATCCTGTCTGAATCTAGGTTGCAGACCTTGTTCTGATATCAGTTGCCCAAAATATTGACTTTGGGTTTGGGCAAACTGTAGTTTTTCCTTGGTGACTTTATGTCCCCTAAAGGCTAAAAGCTTTAGCAAGTGGATGCTGCCGTCCTACGGGGAGACTTGGGAGGAACAGCAAAGAACGAGTCTTCTACATATTATCGCAACAAAGTAGAACCCCTAGGGAACATCATGTCATCCAGATCACCCTGGGGAATTGTGTAAAGTAAGAAGGGTTCTCAGTAAACCCTGAGGCATTACTGTCTAGGTGAGTTGTTTTCCTTCCCAAGTGAAGGCATAACTGTATTGATGAGCCTCGTCAGCTGGAATGCTAGAGAATTTGCACTGCATACATCAGGTACAGTAGAGAGTTCACGTTCAGTTGGGATGGATGTCAGTCTTATGTGAGGGCTAGGAGCAACAGGGTGCCAGGGGTAACAATGTGAATGATTGCTGGGAGGTCCCGGGCAAACCTTACCCTGGCCTAGCCCATGGGTTTCCCCATAGGTAAAGTGGGAGTGTTGCAGGGACTAGTGTAAGGGACAGAGAAACCCCTGAGTCTTATAATCTCCTCTTATGGACTTTATACCTTGATTGGCTTCTTTGCTTATAAGGTAATTGACTGATTCTTGGAAGGGGTTTTAAGGGATCTCTTTGAATCTTGATAGAAGGTGCCCACGTCAACAGAAGATTTTGCCCAATAGGAATGAGTAATTAGTACTCCCAGATTTGGCTGTGGAGCAAATAAGATACCGAAAGGCCATTTAATTAATCTGATTAGCTATTTCAGATTACTGATAAATTTTAGAGTTATTTCTCCCTTTTGGGAGGAAGAAATTCCGGCATGATTCTTCTCTAAGAGGTCTCAGCCTACCCTAGTCAATGAGTAAGGGCAGAGGGAGGGAAGGAGAAAAGGGCTAGTGTCTCTCAAAGGGCCTAAACAGAAAGGCAATGGGTTCAGAGACAGGAACCTGCTGGGTTTGTTGGAGATCCCCACTGCTGAAGTGATTTGGTCACTGGGGCTGCTGTAGACAGAGGGGTTAAGCTCCAGCGTCAATAAGGGCTCAATAAAGAGTGATTCAATCTGGATGATTTATCCAAGCAGATGAAGAGGGTGAGGAAGAGCCCTGTAGCCATCCCTGGGGTTCAGGAGGCACTGGAAGGGTGGGCTAGAAGGCTGAAGATGCCTGAGGACTTAAGTTTGCGAAAATCTCTTTTCCAATGTCCTGGCTCATTGCCATAACAGCAGAAATGAGGGTGTTTTGGTTTCCTTAAATGGTCTTCACTTGCCAGAGTAAAAAATTAAAAATTTTAGTGTTTATTCTTTCAGGTGTGAGCAAGCTGATTTGCCAAATTGTCCAAATCTAGTGTGCATGTGGTCTCCCATTCCATCCTGGTCCTTTTAATGAAAAGAAAGGTCTTGGTTCCATCCGTTAATAGACATTGAGTTAAAAGCTGCTCAAGTGGAATCGACATCAGAAGGAAAACCAGAATTTCCTTTGAAAACAATCTGGTTGATTTTAATAGCCATGAACAGGTTTGCCAGACTTTTGTGAGCAAGCTTTGGGAAAGCCTTAGGAATTGCCTGGTGAAGCCTGATTCCATAGTAGCTCAGTGGGTTGATCTCCCAGTTGTAATCCTAGAAAACTTTCAGGATTTTCCCTATCAGTAATTTTCATCCAATGCCCCAAGCCTGGTCCTCACCAACAAACAGATGAACTAACTGATATAAGTCGTCCTCGAATGAAGTGGTCAGTCAGCTGGAATACAGAAACTTTTCTGTGCTAGGGATCTTGCCAGGCCAGTTCTGCTGTGATAACAAGATTTGATCTGAGGAAGTAGCAACTGTTCCATTGCTCTGAATGGAGCCCCATCGACAGGCTCATTCCCCTCTACTTCTTACACAAGCCCAGTTCAGCTTTGATTTTGGAGGATCTAGGAAAGAAATGAGGCTACTTCGGATGACTGTTGGCAAGTCAGTGACCTCATTTGTAAAACAGGGCAATAACTACCTAACTCCTTCACTAGAGTATTACATTTCATGTGATATTAAGTGACTTGTTAAACATCAATGAAAGTAAGTACTATAATTAACCAGAAGACATGTCAACTGCCGAGGTCGCAGCCTCGGAGAAGAAGCTGTAGATGAAGATGAGAGGCACCTAGAGGTTGTATGTTTGCACCCAGAGATCCAAGAAACAACATGATTCAGGCAACTCCAGGTTGTTGGCAGAATAGCTGTGTGTGGACGGCGCTCCCTGGAGTTGTGCAACACAGCTGCTCTGGTTCTTTGGACCCCATGTTTCTTCACGTTGTGCTTAAAACTGCGTGTTGGAATCACCTGTTCTAGATTTCATTGGACAGGACTGTGTGTAGGGGGTTTCTTTTGTGGGGGAAGATTTATTTAGAAACAACGGCATAGCCTGTGAGTGGACACACTCATCTCCACATTATCCTGGGTGGTGTCAGAAAAATGTAACCTGAGGCTTCCCCAACTGGCATGCCATGTCCTGTCTAGAAGAGGGCTTTCTCAGGCAGGGAGGAGACTCATTCAGCATCCTGAAGATTATTGCTATTATGTCATAGTCTTGCGTTTTTTGACAATAGACAGGCAACCTACAGGGAAGCGCGAGTTGTGACACGCAGCCCTCCCACCGGGTTCTGGCCACACACACCAAGGTGGAGCCTCGAGTGATCAAAGTCCTTCTGTGGGAAATTAAAGTGGCCTCGATTCTGAAATCAGCCTCACCCTGGTGGATCCTGTCACACGGGAAATTTGGGGTGCTTTCCCAGCTTAAGTAGAGTATGCTTTCTTTGGGAAGGAATTTAACGCAGAATGCTGTGCTAATCACATTTGCACAAAAAATATAGCAGCTATTTTCTTGTTCCATACAAAAGCCTGAGTAGTGAAACCAGAAAATGCAGTCTTGGCACGGACAGCTGGGGTTCCTGGAAAGCCGTTCCGTACCGGCACCGGGGCCAGTCCTTGGAGCAGCAGAGGTATTCCCCGTTTCTGGCCAGTGACCGCTGCTCTGGGCCTCGCCCCAGCGTCACACACAGTTCCGTTTATAGGTCAGCCTCCAGTCAGCCCTCAAGGTCCTATTGGAACTTCTGCAGTCTGCCATTAAATATTCATTGTGCAAATAGTTTTTCCAGGCTCCATCCCTGGCACTGCGCAAGTTACGTGGCTTCTTCCTCTCCTCCCTGGCCCCCACCATCCTCCCAAGAGCTTATCCACTTGAGAAGCCAGTCAAAAACAAACACACCTAGAGAATAACCTTTTCATTTAGTTACCATCTTCTGTTAAAGCATTGCAAGCAAATTGTATTTCCAGATAACTGAAGGTTACTCCACGAAGTGCCAAGATTTTATTTGAAACTGTTTTGATGGAAATCTTTTCAAAATGTATTACACAGCTCTCTGTTTTCCTCAAGTGGTGGTGCCAAACATTATGCAGCCTTTCTTTAATGTTTTCGAGTTGCTATTCACTTGCAACCATTTGTTCAACAGGTGTTTATTAAGTAACTGTTATTGGTTAGACTCTCCTCACCACAGGGAATGCAGTGGGAAACAGTACATAGATCCTACTATCCAGGAGCTTTTGGGGGGTGGGGCAGACAGAGAAATCAGCAGGCAGTTGCCATAGGATGAGTTACTGCCATGACACAGGGAGCGCAGAGGGGGGCTTTATTTAATCTTGAGGTCAGGAGAGGCTTCCCGAAGGGGTGCCCTGGATGATGAGGACTGAAGTATCCTTAAAAACTAGTTGAAAGGGGAATGAGAAGTTGAAAGGGATCCTTCAGGAAAAAGGAAATGCCAGAGGCTATATGGGGTTTGAGAAGAGAAAAAATATACAGAGAGGACTGGGTAGGTAGCACAGTGGTGTGAGAGGTTTTATGTGTGTGTGTGTGTGTGTGTGTGTGTGTGTGTGTCTGATGTGCTGCTGTGCCCAAGGCAGCCGGTGCAGAGAGGGCTGCAGACACTGACAGAGCCAGGTCACGGAGAGCTCTCTATGCCTCGGATAAGAACTGGACCTTCCTCTTTTCAGACTGTGTATGGCAAGATTTGATTAATCAGTGAACAGATGTAAACTGGCCACCCACCCTATCCAGGTGTTGATAATAATCGCTGACCATGAGTGCTTATGATGTGCCTGGCATCACACCAAACACTTACACAGATTACCTATTGAATCCTCATGAAGTAGGCATTCATATTATCCCTGTTCTATGGATGAGGATATTAAGGTCCAAGACTTTAGGCAGCTTGCCCACAGTTACACAGCTCATCTGGTCTGGTAGGTGCCACAGGTAAGAGAGAAGGATTTAGGGAGATTTTTGTAAAAGTGAATGGCATTTTTATGACCTAAGCCCCAGAAAACACACACCATTGCTTCGGCCATACTCAATTGATGAAAACAGTCACCAGGATCTACCTGAGCTTAAAAGGGGACTTCAACCTCTCCACTGATCGGGAGAAACGTCAATGTCGCATTATCAGAAGAGCATGATAGACAGATGTTCTGGCTGCTGTGTGTGGAAAATGCCATCTGTGGAGAGGGCAACGTAGTAGATTGAAGGCTCCATCCACTGTCTGCTGGGCACCAGTGCTGCAGAAACACACACAGCATCCCAGCAACTGTGCTTCGGGAGACCCTTGACCGAGTGAATTACAGAGGGAGGAAGTGTTTTCTGGGTCCCCATAGTGAACCTCCAGGAGGCCCTTTTACTTCATAATGCCAAAGTCTTATCCCCAAACCGGGGTGGCTGGTACACAGCCAGTGGTCATTCCCATCACGTGGATGGCCTCTAGTCTACCAAGCGGAGGGAGAAGTGGTGAGTGGAGGAGGCAGTAATTGTAATGTTTGTCCCCGGGATTTGATTACATCTGAGTCACCATCTCCTCTCAGCAGACTAGTAGGCTGTGTCTCATAGGGAAATACAAACGTGGCGGTTACTCTTGGAGAGCTTAATTAGGAAGGGGTATCCTGGAACGGACTGAGATTTCCGCTACGAAAGTGGTTGGAGTCTCCATGTAACTGGGAAACGCAGTCTCAGTTGATGGTATTCCGTGAGCCAAGGTACAGAAGCAAGAAAGTGTCAAAGAAGCAAGCAACCCAGGAACCTCTGGATGGCCGGTCCCATTTTATGGCAGTAGATGGTCTGAAAAGTGAAATAGTGAGGGAAGGGGTTGAATAGGTAAATTATAGGCTAAGGGATTTTTATCTTCTTACTTCGACCACGCACTGGCTTCCAGTCATTTTTGACCATGCAATCCATTAGTATGTTTGTTGAGCGCTGTTTTTGAAATGAGTACTCATCAATGCAGTAGTCCTGTAGGATATACATTATAATACCTTTTTAGGAGTAGAGTTAAGGCAGAGGCCAAATAATGATGAAAGAGGATTCTACTATTTTTTTCTGGACCCCAGAAGATCAGTGCACACACATCCCAGGTTGGAGGCCACTGGTTCAGACAATGGGGGAGCTCTGAAGGACCTTGCTCCTGGGAACCAGGAGGTCAAGGTGGCACATGAGGAAACCAAACTGGTGGAGACCCAGGGAAGAAGCACTTGTTACCTCTCAACCTGGGCCGGGCCTAGCCCTCTCTGTGGTTTTGTTACCAAGAGAATCTATTGTTCAAGCGTGAACTCACCTGGCTCCCTTCTCGTCTCTCACATCTCTCCTCTCCCAGCTGTTCAGGAATCCCTGCTGCATTGTTCCATACGCGGGAGAAATTGCTCTGAGAACTATAGACACGCAACATTTCAAATAAAGGAAAATCATGCCTCATTCTGTCAGAGCCTTTTCTGAAAAGCGACCCGTCTGTCTTCCTCTGTGGCCACGTGCTACCATTTCTCTCATCACCAGCATCTTGATAGCCCCCTTTCTCTGGTGCTGGAACCTCACCCGTTCTCCCCATGGGCCAGGATTGCTGCTCAGCACAGGAGAATGTCTGATAATTCTGTGATACGCCTTCAGCAGTGTGAATACGCACAGCTGTTGAGTGTGAATTCTTAAAAACACAAGTGCCAGTCCCTCGTGACGTCCAGGTTTGGGCCGTCTGGCCCTCTTGTTTGTCAGTACGCTTGGGTGGCAGCTGGTTGGAGTGGGTGAGTATGCTCTCAAACTGGTCACGGAAAGGCTGTCAGTCTACCTCTTTCCTATCTGTCGCCTGTTAGTGCATGTGGCTTTTTAATTTTTTTAATTTTTTTTACATGCCAAAGTTGGGAGCCCAGATTTAGCTGGTTATTCAGAATCTCATCGGGAGGTGGGCTTGAGAGGGGCAGCAATGATCAAGCCAGAGCATTGCCATGCCTTTCGGGCAGAACCAGGCCTAAGGGGAGGCGTGGGAGGTGCCCATGACACCACGCTTAAGGGGCAGCAGTCTCTGAGCTGTGCAAGGGCAGGGCCAGCCCCTGAGAGGGATGCCTCCTTATATTCACCTCGCTACGGGGTCCCCTTTTGCTCTCTGGATTGATTTAATGCCCAGCATTGAGCCCCCCCCCCTTTTTTTTAAATATGTTTTTATTGACCTCAGCAAGAGGAAGGGAGAAGGAAAGGGGATGGCAATGGCAATGGTAAGAGAGAGTCCTTGATGGGCTGCCTCCTGAATGCCTTCCACTGGGGATTGAGCCTGAAACCCTGGCATGTGTCCTGACTGGGAATCGAACCGTGACCTCCTTCATCGGTCCACACTCAACCACTGAGCCACACTGGCCAAGTCCAGCACTGAGCTTTTAAGATCTGGCTCATTTTTACTAGGGTTTCAGCAGAATCGTCTGATCTAAGCATAGATTTCCCCGTTAGGCCAGAGGGGCTGAGCCCAGGTGGAGCTGGGGTGCAGTTGGTGGTGAATCAGAGTTTTACAAGTCTCTGTCGGAGACTAGGAATGTTTACTCGCAGAGGTTCGGGGAGGAAATAATTCGCGTCTCTTACACATTCACATGTGTCGTCCTGCCCTTGGCAAGTGAGTGGAGGCAGCTCCTGTGAGGTGGAGAGCTTGAGTCACACGCCGTGCCCTGTGTGTGAAGGAGCCCTGGCCTTTGGAGCTGTGACCAGTGGGCTCTCTGCTACCACGTTAACGGCACCGCTTCTGCAAGTCCGCCCCTCAGTCCGCAGAAGCATTTCCAGGGAGTTCCACCGGCCCTCTCATCCCTCCCACGCCCTGCAGTAATGCAGCTCTCCCAGCTCCCACACTTCTAACCTGTGAGCAGACCTTGATGTAGGGCAAAGGTTACCAGAACACCTCCAATTGTACTGGACACAGGCAACATACTCAGTGGAAGAAAAAAATGGATGCAAAGATGGATTTCTTTTTCCTTTTGAGATGGTGATAAGCTACAAACAGTCAAACTGCAAAAATGGGGGACTGGCTAAGTCAACGATGGTATCTCAGCTTTAAGGAAAGCTATATGGCAATTAAAGATAAATAAAATAACCCTGTGGAGCTACCTTTTTAATATACACTGAGTGACCAGATTAATATGATCTCTGAACGCATAATAATCTGGCCACTCAGTGTCCTATGTGAAAGGGAAAGTTTGCAAATCTTGATATGTCAAGGGACCAGGAGATAGTGGCCCCCAGCCTCTGGCTAGTAAGTCCTCTGCTTCTTTCTAACTACCCACAATGCAGTTCTTATACATGGAAAAACCTTATTTTAAAATCTCAATTTTGTGGTCAGTCTACACTGAGTGGCCAGATTATTATGCGTTCAGAGATCATCATAATCTGGCCACTCAGTGTAACGTTGCACAGAAAAAAACGCCAGAAAACAGAATCATATGTTCCTTAGGGGAGTGTGTGTGTGAGTGTGTACACTGAAGAAGCAGGCCTTGGTTAAATCAGTTGCTTTTGGCCGGGGGGGGGGGGGGGGGGGGGGGCGGTTAGCAGACTTCTTTTTTCCTCATTTAAATATGCTTTTAGTGATACTGTTTATAGAATGATATTGGTGTTAAAATATCCCAAGCATGTTGAACAAAGGAAGATGAGCTGATGGAGACTGGAATGGTGGGGTGCAGTGAACGTGCAGGCCCCACCCTGAGAGGCGGGAGCCTGGCCTCTGACCTCTACCCCTGACTTTGCCACTTCCTAGCTATAGGACCTTGGGCATATTCTTATCTCACCTGCCCAGTGCAGGTAAGAATGATGCCTGTTTCATGGGCGATGGTCAGTCTAAGTGAGTTAGGATACATGGAGGGCTTGGAAAAATCCTGCCCCAGAGTGAGCACTCCGTCCCTATTGACTCCCATGATGATGCAATGGGTAAGCCGTGTGCTCTGAGCCACGTCAGCCTGGGCAAGAACCTGGTCACAGGGCTCTCTCTGGCTGGAGCGTGACTCATTCATGTAGGTCTTCCCTGAGTTTCTCCTAGAGGCTTCGGGGGTACTTGGCAAGCAAGGGGTCCTCCCTGCCCTCTCTGGCTGGCAAGAGGGAAGCCCCTGCCACCCTAGGCAGAGACCACTGCCCGTGGGGAGAGGTTGCTGGTCCCTCCCTGCACAGAGAAGCGGCCTGCGACTGAAGCCGCAGGGCTGGCAGGCGAGGTGACGGCTAAGGCAGGTGCCACAGCTGGTGCCATCTCCAAAAGCACAGTGACACGTTGCCTGCCTCTTGCCAGTCGACCCCTTGCCCTGCCACCCTGTCCTGGTGAAGCCGGGTTTTCACCTTTCCCATGTGAGCAGCCCACTCCCACTCAGCCCCTCAGGACGGAGACAGGTCTGAGTGACAGACAGTGGGCCGCTCTTCACACTGCTGGCCCCCCTTCTGCCTCTGAGGCAGGGCACAGGCTGAGGACTGTGGGTGGCGGACTCTCACCTCTCTCCCAGGAGGTCCCCCAGGCCTTCCTGCCACCCGGCTCCTCCTGCCAGCGGGCGGGCCTAGACCTGACCGAGGCCTCTGTGAAGACAGCTCTGCTCCCACTAGGCCCTGCGCAGCTCAGAGCCCACTGACACCCCGCCTGGAGAGCACATTTGGATGCAGGAGTGCTGAGCAGATGTCCAGACAGCCGGGGGCAGGGGTGGCCAGCGTGGAGGGAGAGCGAGTGCCTGAGGCCGCTGCTGACTGGACACTGAGCAGGAAGGAGGGGGCGCAGCTGCTGCAAAGCGGAGGGGAGCTTCCCAGCAGATGCTAAAAAAAACCCGAGGCTCTTTCTCCCAAGTCAGCTCAGCCTCCCCAGTGTCTTCCTCAGCCCCTGCCGCCCCATCCCCCCCTGTCCTTTCCAGCGTCTAATCTGTACAGAAGAGGGTGTCGGAGGTTGGGGGTGGGGTTGTTCACGAGCGTGCTTGTCTCACACACCTCATCCTGGAGACAGACCCGTTATCTTAAATAACGCTTGCTTCCCCCCTACCCGCAGTGGGATTAGAAACAGGGACAGGGTTCCTTAATAAAGGGGAGGGGTGTCTGAGGAACACGGGGTGTTGGGTAAAGGGACCAAGAAGCCACATAAAAAGCCCTGTGGAAATAAAGTGCTCCGCCAGTCCTGCATCCATTAAAGTAATAACATCGTTGCCGGCCGGTTTATCGCTCCCTCGCAGCCCCTCAGCGCGGGGGGCTGTGGCTGTTTTCAAACACGAGAGCAGAGTTGCGTGGGGCTGCTCCGGTGTGGAAGGTCCGTAACCCCAGGCAGCGATCCCCCCTCCACACCCCCGTACCCCCACCTCGGATTCCTCCCAGCCTCCAGAACCATCCCTGAAATCCATCCCACTCTTTAATTAGATTTTATGGAGTAAGGGATTGGGAGGGGTGCTGGGAACGGCGTTCAGATGACCTCTTTCTGTAGAGAGGGGTAATGCTGTTGATAGGAGAGGTGGGACAATGGTTGCCATGGAGACATATTCCCAGACATACAGACACACACTCATTTTAATGCCTTTTTTTTTTTTTTTTTTTTCTCTCCTCCTCCTCCAGCAGGGGAAGGATCCGGTGCCCTATTTTTAGTGTCAGATTTCAGCAAAACAATTCACTTTCATTTCATCACACACACACTGCTGGGTTTTAAAGTAGGTCACATTTTCTAACCGTATCAAGCGCTCAGATCTGTCTTGCTTGAGTAGTGCAAGGTTCCACAGAAGATTTTACTGATTGAGACGCGGGTCTCAGACTTGCCTTGGTGCAGCTTTCTTTCATCCCCGCTTGACAGGCATTAGAATAGGCAGAATGAATAGCTGCAGGTAAATTTACATTTTAAAGACCAATGCAAAATGTCGAGGTGGTGGTAACAGGAAGGGGAGGTATAGAAATTAAAAATGACAAAGTGGTCTGTTATTCTTTATCAGGTTATCACAGATTATGATTTTTTTAAAAATAGTCCCTGAGTGCCAATTCTACACAGTCCATTGGGGGAAGAAATAAGTCCTGATGGTAGCTGCCCAGTTTAGGTTTTTGATCTTTGTTCCAGTTCGACCGGGTATGTCAGAAGATGTGAACTCGGAGACGGCCGTTCTATTTCTGTCCTGTGCCACGTTGCAAGTTCTAAGTGTTTCTGTCTGCATTTCTTGCCTCGTGGCCTTTGCCGAATCTCACAGCCCCTCTGTGACTAGAATGCTCCATTGACTGGACTGAGCACTGGACGTTCCGGAAGAGCTAGCCGGAGGCAAGACTGAATTAGACTCACCCGGCCCCGGATCGTCCCAGTGCCTCCTGTCCCCTGGGGCTCAGGCCTTCCCAAGGTGGCAGCACATTTAGACTAATTTAGGGACAGCCACCCTCCCTTCCCTTGAAACTCGGCATGGTTAAGTGGGCTCTTTTGTTTCTATTTTCAGACTGGTAGAGACTTCTGGCTTCCCTTTCATAACACAGAGTGGGGGGTCTGCCTGTGCATAGAATCAAAGGGTCCCCTGTAGTCCACAACCTTACCAATGATGGTCTGATAGACAAAGGAAGGCTGTGATGAAGTCACTGACATACAATACTGACAGTGTCATCCCGGGTAATGGTAATTCAGTCCGTTTTTATTTTCTCCTTCCTAACTTTTTTTGTATTTTCCAAACTTAGTTGAATCTCCTTAATCAAGAAGCAATAATTAAAAAAAAAAAATAACCTCATATTGAATGACTGTTAGGTACTGATTGCCATGCTATGTGCTAATTGCTCTTTTGTGTGTAATCCTCACACCACACTCTGAGACGGGTGTGATGATCCCCATTTAACTAGAAAGGAAACCAGATAAGGAGAGAGTTTGCCCAGGATCCAAAACTAGCAGTGTGGGGAGTGAGAATCCAACCCAGATCCATCCAAAATTCAAATCCAAGTTCTAACAGCCAAACTGCATACGCCTCAGAGAAGCAGAACTACCATTTATTAAATACTTACTAAACCTATATACAAACATGATATATAATTTTAAAATATTCATACTGCATATTCAATAATAAATTCACTATATAGCAAATATATGTAAATAAAATTATGTCTGCACCATATAGGTAGTTTTGTTTCATAATCTGCAGTCCACAGTTAAGCAAACTGAGGTTCAGAAAGATTAAGTAATTTGCCCAAAGTCACGTAGGTAGTAAATAATGGGGGTATTTGAATTCAGGTTTGTGCAAAGTTCACAGTAGCTCCCTGGCCTGTGGGCTCAGATTGGGAGAGGGGGAGGTGTTGATGAGGGAAGCCAATCTCTTAATTGCAGAATGGACATCTGTTTTAGAGATGCCTTATTGCCACCCCCATAAACTCTATCCGTTGGAAATTTGGAGCTTTGGGCACCTAGCAGAATTAATTTTCCTGCTGTGTGGATTGCAGGCAGGCTCCATCAGCATTCCTTCACAGGCAGGAGTCTAGGACTGGAGCCTCTTCACCAGGATGGCTGCTTTGTTTATGAAGACATAGCCCGGTGGTCTGGGCCCCAGGGCCTCTGGAGCCCCTGTCCTGGACAGCCTGGGCAAAGGAGAATATATTTCTTTTGTTTGAGCATGATTCCATTCTTAGGTCTATTTTTGGTAGCAATTCTGCTGCCTTAGCCAAAACATAAAGTAGTACCAGGATTGGAGGTGGGGGTGGGGAAGTGTCATTACAGAATCCTAAAATCCTTGAGCAATGGGAAGAATAGGAAACAAGAGCTAAGTCTACCCAACTTTTAAGATGTTGGGAAAAGTGGTAAGGGGTCTGCTTTCTGCCTCAGGCCTGCCGTCTAAATTGACTAGCAAAGCAGTGACTTGGGAGCTGAAGTGTGAAAAAGATAAATGTTCTGACCCCCTCACCCCTCAAGAGGTACATTCCTGGGCAGTGGCTCTAAAGCTGCAGTGCGTCGTTTCATTGGGGAAGTGCCATTAAAAGCTCTCTGCTGAACAATGATATCAATTTAGCTGTTATCCAATTAAAGATGTTGTTTTCCTTCCAGAACTTATTGTTTTAGATGGCCTCAACTAACTGCCTTTAACTTAGAGGCAGAAGACAAAGGTCTATAAGTGAAACACCCAAGTCTTCAAGTTTAAAAATAATTTTTAGACAAGATATTTGGCTGTTGTTCCTGGTGATGGATCTGGGAGAGATGCTCACTGAGTTTCTGGGGAATTTCATTGCCAAAGAATTGCATTGCAGAAACCTGAGACTCTTCAATGTCTCAAGCAACCTTTGTGCTACCAAATATGCATCGGCAGGAAAGAGGCTGTGAAAGCTGTGCACCACCCAAAGGGCATCCTGGCCACTTCCTGCCTCAGCTACGGCTGGCCATGAAGGGCAATGGACACAGAAGAACCTCCTGGAGGACAGTCTCCTCTATTCCTGCTCAGCAGGATTTATTTAAAAAATGTTTATTATTGAAAGTATTACATAGGTCTCTCCCCCACACCCCCATTAACCTCTTCCAGCCTGTTCCTATCCTCCATCTCCCTCCAGACCAGGGCTCTTCAAACTACGGCCCGCGGGCCACATGCAGCCCCCAGGGGAGTCTGATCCTGCCCGCCAGGTTTTTTGGGCAGTGAGCGCAGCCAAGGTGTTACAGAAGGAATTAGTAGTTCATATAGTCCGGCCCTCCAGCTCTCTGAGGGACCGTGATCTGGCCCCCACTTTAAAAAGTTTGAGGACCCCTGTTCCAGACCCTCACCACCCCATTGTCTGTGTCCATGAGTTATACATATATGCATACAAGTTCACTGGTTGATCTCTTCCCATCCACCTTCCCCTGCCTTCCCTCTGAGATTCAACAGTCTGTTCATGCCTCTATGACTCTGGGTCTATTTTTGATCAGTTTATCTGGTTCACTAGATTCCACATATGAGTGATACCATGTGATACTTGTCTTTCTCTGACTGCTCAGCAGGATTTGACCATTGCTGTGGACTGTGACTCCCAGGGGTTTCCCATTTTCTGAATGATAGTTTTCATCGTGGTTTTCCTGGTCCTGCTCCATCGTTGTATGTGTAGCTTGGTATGGGGTAGATCATTAATCTTTTAGTTGTGGTTTGCAAGATCATGGACTCAACCTGGACAGGAAGATGACACGTCACCCAGAGATCCTGGTTTTGAACTGGAGGCAGTCCCTTGATAAGATTTTGGGGTTTCTTTTTGCGGGGAAGGAATATGTCCTTTTTGGAGGAAGAGGGGTACACATTTATTTCTGAGAGGTCAAAGGGCTACATTATGGCAGAGACTTCTTAATTGTCTCAAAACATTTGTTTTCCCTCTTTCCCATGGTTTTGGTACCCTTACTCTCCCAGCCAGGCATATGCTGCTGGAAAGACTCCACTTCCCAGTCTCTTTGGGAAGGTCATGTGATTTGGGTATACAGTAAGTAATAGTGTGAGCAACTTCCAGCAAGTGTTCTTAAAGGGAAGGAGGTGTTCCCTTCTCTTTGTCTCTTTCTTCTTTCACCTGACTGGAATGGCACTGTGGGGGCTGGAGCTAAAGCAGCCATTTTGGACTATGAGACGATTTAGGGACTGAAGATTATGCGAGGCAAAAAAATTAAGGTAAAGGAATCTGAATCCCTGATACTGTGGAGTGTTTGACAATGTGTAAACTATTTGTCCAAGTTTATATGAAAGAGAATTAAACATTTATGTTGTTTAAGCCACTGTTTTTGTTGTTTTTTCCTGGCTGAGGAGAGGGGTAAAGAGAATTCAATCTCCTACTGCCAAACATAATCCTAACGGACACATGAGAAGTTACTTTCTTGAGTTATCCCAATTTTCCTAAAACGAGGAAGGCTGAAAGTAGTTCAGAGAGGACAGGGATTGAAGTAAATATGATGCTTCTTTGTCCTGTGATTCCTAAGCGCCAGGAGAATCCCATATCTGGGAAGTCACCTTCTCTTGCACCACAATGTATAGGATGGTCAGTATCTCTGGGAAGCACAGATACCTATCGCTCTGTATTGAAGCCCTAGGGTCTCAGAAGCCCCAAGTCATGTACTTTTCTGGATTTTAGCCGGAAAGCTGGTCTGCAAAGCCCCCTTGTTGGACAGCTGCCTGTCAGGCTGGCTTAGGAAACATTGCCCACTTGGCACAGAATACCTGCGGCTCAGGAAAAGGAGAAAACTCTCCCAGACTCTAAAAAGGAAATCCATTCTTCATATCCTAACAGCTGTTTGAATGTTCTTCTATCTAGTTGCATATGAATCTATTTTTACTTCCTCACTCCTTATATCCCTGTGGACTTCCCGTTTTTATGTGGACTTTTTTTATATTCTATTTCTTCCAAATTATATGCTATTAATTTGGGGCCGTTGAAGCCGGCCTGTGACTCTACAGCATCACTTAATCACCTGTTATAACTCAATATAGCATTCATTCAATGATTTGGCTTTGATCACCTAAATATTACTCGTAGTTCCTTCCGTTTCCTCTCTGGTACAAAGATAGTGCTTGTTTATAAACCTGCTTTGAAATGAACAAGGGGAAAGAGCTACATCAAGAAAAAGTGCTGTGTTGTTTTTCCCTTGGATATATGCCTTGGCTCAAATTTGAACTTGGAGTATAAAGTGTAACAGAGTCTGCCAAGGGTAGTCCAGGTCGGATAGGCACTGTTCGATGAACTTCTGCTTAAGCCAGATTGTTGTGCAGCCTGAGGGAGGTGGGAAAGGAGAGTCAGGCAAGGGGAGGGCGGTTTTACTCAGGGGCCACCCTGCCACCATCATACTCAGGAAGGAAGCCACGTTCCATTCCTCCCTTTCGTCTTCCTTTTCTCCTCTCTCCTTGCCTTTCTCATTTTCTTCTTTTTCAAGTTTCCAGGTCCTTTTCTCCCACCACCTCATCTCTCCTGCTTTCCTTCCGCCCACAAAGCACTGTTTTAGAATCTGAAAAGCGAACAAAGCAACAGTCTGTGCCCTCGTGAACTCACAGGCTAATGGATGAGATTATCCGTTACACACACACACACACACACACACACACACACACACACACGCATAGTAACAGAAGCCACAGAAAATCAGTAGGAGAGGGGAGTGTGAAGTCTGGGAGGATGGGATGGTTGGTTAGGCTGGCAGGGAAGGCGCACTAAGAGGATCCTTTCCGAGTGAAGAACTGAGCACAGTGGAGAGTTAGCCATGTAGTTCCCTGGGGAAGGGTTTCCTGAGGGAACCCACAGTGACTCCATGGGCCCTGATGTGGGAGCGTGTCTGGGAGAATCAGGTGTAGCTGGGTCAGAGGGAATGAGAAGGACGCAGCTCTAGAGGATGTTAAAGAGGACAGGAGTGCCACCCAGCAGGGCCCCGGCCGTCAGAGGAAGGACTGTGGCATCCATTCTGGATATGATGGGAGCCACTAGGAGACTTTGAGCTAAAGAATGATGTCATTTGGCCGATGACTTAACAGGGTCACTTCGTTGAGATAGAAATGGGCTTTTGTGACCATGTAGAACAGAGATAATAGTGGCTTGGACCTGGGGGGGTGGCTCAACCACTGAGCCATACCGGCCGGGCTGCTGGGCCAATTTGCTGTAAACGTCTATTTCATGCATTTGGCATACTGTGACGGTGCTAGAAAGGTGAAATAAGTGGTGAAGAAACCTAGGTTCTTATGGTACAAAGAACCTGAAAGCAGGATGGTCTAATGGCTCGAGAGCCATGGTTTGCCGCTCTGTTGACTAATGAGTTTGCCGACCACCGTCATATACTAACCTCTGTGCACACAATATGCCACAATTGCCTAATCCGCACAGCTTCCAACTACACGGTAACATTTAGTCTAGTCCAGTGGTCGGCAAACTCATTTGCCAACCACTGGTCTAACCCATAAACCAACTGGATACTTCTGATAGTGACGAAAAGGAGCTGGCTTATAAATGCCAATAATATGATTCAAGGCCTGGGGGTGAGGGAACAGGCCCCCAAAGACCAGTCTAACCAGTGGAACTCAGGCCCACTCAGCTACGCGCACTTGTCTTCCGGCAACATGTACATAATCTCCTTCTCCTGCACCTGCTCAATGCCCAATGGCCTGAACTGGGCGTGGTGGGGCGCAGATGCAGAGGAGTACGGCGAGGGGCCAGTGAGAAACGTCGGCCCAGGTGCAGGCAATAAAAGAGTGTCCTACTCTGTACAGCAGTGTTTCCCAAACTTCTCTCATGATGAGAATCACCTGGTGGAGTTGTTAAACTACAGATTCCTGAATCCCAACTAAGAAGTGCTAAACTAGAATTTTTGGGAACATATAGGTAAAATTGTATACTTAACTAGTGCTCTAAGCTTATTTGTTCAAATTTTAAAAAAAGTATACAATTTTACCTATATGTTCCCAAAAATTCTAGTTTAGCACTTCTTAGTTGGGATTCAGGAATCTGTAGTTTAACAACTCCACCAGGTGATTCTCATCATGAGAGAAGTTTGGGAAACACTGCTGTAGAGGGCTTAAAAATAATTATAAAACCAACTAAAAGCCACCTGGCTTGTATTGTATTATCACTGTGCACCATGGCAATTCTAAACAATGTCAGTGACCCAACGCTCTTCCCAGCCAATGGCGGACTCTCTCCTCCCCTCTGCCACCTCGGGACGCCACTGGCTGGATGAGATCCATCTCACCAGATAGTGAGCCTTACCCCGTCAGACGTTAGAATTCTCAGTGCCTTGGTATAACAGATGCTTAATAAACATGAAACTGTAAAAAACATCCACTTGGACTCAGGTACGTGTGTGGCCCTTTAACACCAGGCTGGAGCTCCCCCAAAGTCTGGCCGGGGTGTCACCTATCACAAAGAAAACTTGCAGCAACACAGACCTGCTCTGTTAACACGCAGGAAAATTGAGGCAATCGCCCAAGATATATGTAGGCAGAGCTGGAGCGCTGCCCGAATGACATAGACAGCTGCCTCCATTTTTCACCCTGCCTTGGCAGCGCTTAGCAGGCACGCCACCAAGTGATCCTATTTATATGGTTTATTTATCCCCACCATTTTTTTTTTTTTTTTTGAAAACCAGAGAAACATCACCTCATCATTCAGAATACTAAAGGATCCCTTAGTTCTAGTTGGGCGAGGGATCCTAAGGGAAGTTCAGAGCTTAGAAAACAGTCCTACTGCACAGATACCCTCCGCACTCTCAAATTACCCAAACCGGCGCATAATTGGGACCAGCTGGCAGGATGAGGCCAGCGGCCCCTGCACCAAGCCAGGCATCATGTTACAGATCTCATCCCTAGAAAGTAGCTGCTCTTGTTCCATTAAGGGTTAAGGTGCAGGAGGTCAGAGGAATACTGTTCAGGAGCCAGAATTTCAATGGGCTAAATAGAACCTGCAAACAAAGAAAGGGTGTTCGCATCAGCAAGTGCAGCCCCGGCTTTGTCTAGGACCAAGGACGGAGGAAATAACCCAGTGGGTTGTCAGAGCTATGGCATCAGCTGCACTTCACGTTATGCTTGGTCTCTCCAGAGTTGGCAGAATTGATTTGTATGCTGCCCAATAGCTTTCCTTTTTCCCAAATTATTCCCACTCAGAAGTACACTGTGCGGCAGGAATAAGGTGGGTTTAGGGTGAGTAGTGTCTGTGACACGTGGGATTTCCTAATCTCAAGTGTTTCTTGTGATCTGCTCCCTACATAGGCTGGCTCTGGCTCTGCCTCCCTCCCCCCTCCTCTCGGTCTGAGCTGGAACTACGCTGTGCTCTTGGAGAGCAGGTCATGTGCCTGGGCTGGGGATCTGGAGGGGATGAAGCAAACCCTCGGAATGAGAGCTCACTTTTTCCGCACAGTCAAGTGGCAGCGGTGGCTGGTGGCCGCGGTGCCGGTGGCACTGTCCCAGCCGCGCGGCTTTCAGTGGTGTGACCTTGGCTGTCCTCTCTAGTGCCAGTCTCCTTCGGTTCTTGTCTGTCAGCCGAGCCAGATTCTCCAGGCTTCCTGTCGAGTCTGTGAACTACTTGATGGCTTTCCAATATTTTTTTTTTCTCCTGCTTAACAGAGTCAATTTCTGGTGTCAGAAACCAAGAACCCTGGCTGGTTCAGCATCTGTCCCTCTAAGACTTAGGAAACCTACTCTAGTGCATAAGGGAGAGGAGGAGCAATGAAAAGAAAACAAAAAACAAAAAAACCTGACAGAAGCAGAAAAAGGAAGGGAACTGGGCAGCAGGCATGGGGGGAAGCATGGTGGAAGTGTGAAAAGGAAGGAGAGGACGTCATAGTGGAGGGAAGCGTGGGGGGAGGGCGGTGAATAGGCAGATGAGACGGAATAGCCTAGAAGGGGTCAGTGGCCTTGTTAATGCTGTAATAGAAGCCTTGAAGGAAATTGCCAAAGTGGCCTCCTTGAGGTCTTCCCACATTTCTATTTGTGGCAGACAATGTGGGTTTTAAATGGTTTTATGTGGCTGTTTCAGGAACAACAGCTCCTTGATTTGGATTTGCTTCTGGAGATAACTGGAGGTGTTAGCTGGTACTTCAGACATTTATCAAATGTGCTGCGTGCTTGGGAGCACACAGATATATGGGCATGCATATGCATGCCATGCTATGATAAATATGTGCCAGAGAAAAATGGGTCTCGGGCTAGTTTTGTAGGTGGGGAAATTTTATGTAGCAAGCCTGTTTAATATCTCAAAGGGAAAACATTACTTACTATGCCATATTTCCATAGCATTCATCTTACTGGGAGGACAGAATGAATAATATTTAACAATTAATAGAAATTATAGGAAAAATTATGATTAAGTGCCATCTGCTGGCTTCTGTGAGTTTTATTTTTATGCAGCTTCAAGCCTGTCCTCATATTTATTGAATGTCTCCCTCCTGCTGAGGATGAACTTGTTCTTTCTATATTTGGCCTATTAATGAAGGCTGCCTTTTGTGGACGTGTGTGTGTGTGTGTGTGTGTGTGTGTGTGTGTCTATGAAGCTAATTTGGGAGAACGAATTCACCTTGCAGAAATCCATTTTCCTCTAAATTCTGATCTGAGAGAGGAGACGAAGGTTTATTTTAAAATTCTGTTTTCATAGCAGATTGCAAAAGCTTGTGTGCTTAGCAAGTGTATGGAGGGGGGAAGGCTGGGGGATGAATCTGTGAAAGTGACTTTCCCTTCCGCTCTGGTCCTCTCCTCTGAGAATGTATATGGTTTGCATCTCAAAAGCTCTGTCTGGCTGATGGCAGGTGAGGAATTTCGGCGTCTCACTTTGATGACATTGCAGCGAGCAGATGTCTAATCGTTCAGAAGTCAGTGGGAAGGGCGTCAGGTTCCATGTGAGCACCTCGGACCTCCCCCCGCTGTGTCTGGCTCCCGATGGGAGCGGGGCTGGGAGGACTCAGCAGGAAATCGATCTTGCTGTTAGTAAATTGCCGTGACTTGTGTTTACATGGTGAGTCAACAGGCGTAGGTCAGCTCTCCTCTCCCAGCAGAAGACCCTTGAACTGATTATTTATCTGGGTGACTCACATTCTGAATCCATTGTTAGCTTATGATTAATGGCATTGATTGTCAGGAGTTCCCAAGTAATAATAGTTACCATTTAAGAATCACCTAGAAACTGTGGTAAGCTATTCAGAAATATACAAATGTATAAAGACGTTAATCTATTTGAAATAAGTCCTAGAATTTCACAGTACATAATGTCAAGCAAGTATCCTTTATTATGCTAATGTTATATTTGATACATAAAAAGAATACAGGTAACAAAGTGTTATAAAGTATAATAATAAGTTGAACCTATCACGTGGATTCGTCATGTGCATTTGTTTCATTTCTTACACTTATTCTCCCCACTTCATAGATGAGTAGATTGAGGCTCAGAAAGAAAAGCAACTACTCAATCACGCACAGCCGGTAGGTGGTGAGGTGGTGGCGTGGACTTCTCAGGCTTAGCAATGCCCACTTCTGCTTCCCTCCCTGGGGCCAGGCAGACTCCTGGCCCAGCCCCATCAAGGCTGGGCCATGCAACTCTCTCTGCTCCTGGGCGTGTGTTATGTCTGGGCTGAGCAACGTAACATTCCTGAGAGGCTGCGCAGGCTCTCTCCTCCCTGGCGTGGCATTCCCCTGGTGCTCACCACTCCCGCGCTCCTTCCTGCAGTTACCTGTGGTTCTGTGCTCAAGGGGTCTGGGAAGGTTGAAACTGCCAGGGGGTGACTGCCTCTAGGAGTGGCCTTGAGTGACAGGCAGGACTTGGGGGATAAGTACCACCCCTTTGTTACCCCCGGGTTGGACGATTAGCAGCCTGTCCTGTTCTGTCTGGCAGAGCCCAGCAGTGTCCTGTTCATAAGAGCATTCTGGGTTCCCCGTCTCACTTCCATGTTCCCCAGTGAGCTGCCTGCACTCACACCTGGGCTGAGGGTCGGCCTCTGGAGAGAATCCAAGTTGAGATACCTTGGCATGTGTTCCGAGGGGGCAGTACTCTCGTCCTCTGCTTGGCGGGCTCTGCCACGCTTTGTTCCTGTTCCCTTCCATGAAGGTCTTGTTGCCCTGGGGGCTGGGGGGCTTGGGGGCTGTCCTCCGCAGAGGGCCTTCAGCGGTCAGTACCTGAAGGGACTGCCTCCGCTGCTCAGAGCCACCTGGCATGGCCCACTTAACTGACACAGAGGTGAAAGGATCCAGCTGTCTTGCCCCAACTTGGGACCGCTCTGAAGGGCCACATAGGCTGCAGAGACCCGGGGGCTGGGCCAAGGTTGTTACTGGGCCTGCCCTGTAGCTCCTCTCCTCCCTCTGCATGATCCTGTTCCTCCTGATCTTTTTCATGGTTGTTGATAAGAGCACTGCCTTACACCCCCTGCATGTTAATTTCTTTTCAGAGTCTGCTTTGTGGGGACCCCAGCCTGCCACACCCCATCAGTGTGGTTCCCGGAGCCTGCCCTGGTGGTGGACCTGGTGAACATGGACTGTAAGTACCACTGGTCCTTCCTTGTGATATGAGTGGATGCTATTTCAGGGTTCATTCGTGTCCACAAGATAACCCAGTGACTTTAAGTTGATCTGGCCCAGTGCCTGCGTTCCTTCCGGCATCATTCCGCTTCCTAACATGACTATTCCTCCCCGGGCTCTGGCTACCAATTCTAACACCGACTGGCGTCGTGATGCATTCTGCCTTCTTCACGTGATGTCCTTGGCCTCTTTTAATTGGTCGGGAGACTGCACAGGTCTGAACAGGAGGTTTCAGAGGGTTTGTGTGACTTGGCTAACTTCGCGCCTCAGGGGAGGGACAGGGACGCTGCCTTACGCATAACTCCAGCTCCAGCAGAGGGGAGGGTGTGCTGGGTGCTGCTTAACCAATGGGACATGTCCATTTCACACACACTTTTTTTTTTTTTTTAAACCTCACCCGAGGATATTTTTCCATTGATTTTTAGAAAGAGTAGAAGAAGGAGGGAAAGACAGAGAAAAATATTGATGTGAAAAACACATCAATTGGTTGCCTCCTGCACAAGCCCAGACCAAGGCCCACCTGCAACCGAGGCACATCCCCTAGTCCGGAATCAAACTGGGGGCCCTTTGGTCCTCAGGCTGACACTCTATCCACTGAGCCAAACTGGCTAGGACTTCCCACAGATTTTTAAAGCACTTTCAGTGTGCAGCACAGAAAGGACATAAAGGTGGGTAAGATCCAGGCCTTGTTCTCAGCCTTGTTGCCGAAATAGGCAGGTAAACAAATACTTGCAATGCAGTGCTGTGTGTTGGCTGGGTGGAGTGAACAGGGGGCCAAAGAGGAGAATGCCGAGTGTGGGGTGGCAAGACCATGGGAGAGACACATAGTCTGTTCCATAGTCTTGAACATAGTTTTGTTTATAAGAGAGAGGTGCTGGGCACTGTGAATCTTCTCCCCAGCCCCACCAATCTTCAATAATACTTTGTAAACATCAGAATGTGTTTGGTGTGATTAGATTTCTGGTAAATGCTGGTCAAAAGGCTGAGTCTTGTGTCAAGCATGGCATGGGACCAAGTGAGAGTCAGCCATGCAGACGAGGCGGACAGCCAACAGTTGGGCCACATATATACTTGCATGTGTGTCAAGTTTTCTAGAAGTGGATGCAAACATCTTTTATCCTTCTGGGGAGGGAGACTGGGAGTGTTGTGTGGAGGTGAACTTTATTGTTCAGTTTATAGCCTTCTAAATCACTGGCATTTAACATTTAAACACAGTTAAAAAAATAATGGTGACTTCTAAGTAGCTGAATAGAGCATCTCCATGCTGCTCCGATTTCTTGCATGATTATAAAGCCTACAGTGACTCTCACAGAGAAGAGCAGATGAAGAGTGCTTACAGAAGGCTTCACTGTGACATATTCCTCGAATTATATAATTCACGTATTCTAGAAAAGAAGTATTTTCTGTACTTCATAATAATCACAGGGCAGATAGTAGGTACTCAACAGATGTGTATTGGCTTCAATAATAGCTAAACCTTTGTCCAGAGTTAAGGTTTACACATATATTCTTATTTGACTCATTTTTAGGGGAACCGTGTGTGACTCAGAGAATTGTGAACTGTAGATAGCAGTCCTCCATGGTGTTGGGCGTAAATATTGCACCATAGTCTCCTAGCCGATGTCCTGTGTGATCCATGCAACCAAAACAAGTCATTCAAGTCCAATGAGTCACCCACACATGTTATTTTCGGGGCATTTGATACTGACTTTTATAGCAGTTGTGAAATGTTAGCATTTAATTCAGCTCTTGAGTAGTGAGGTACCTTTTCCAAGCTCCAGAAGTTCCTGCTGAAACCTTGGGACTGAAATTTTCCATCTTGAACTCGGCTGGCTAGAAGCAGAGCTGAAAATGATCATGGCTTGTCTGGTGGGAGAAGTCCCGCCCCGATGTTCCGAGCGATGCAAACTTTCCTGGCTGCACGGGCGAGACCCTCTGTGAGCTGCAGTCCCAGCAGCATGCCCACCGGCAGGAAAGAGCTGCCTCCTCGGCCTCCCCCGGTGCTCCCCTGCTTGTGCTTCTCCCTCCCCGGTGTCCGGTGTGTGGGCTCACAGACCTGGACAGTTCACTTCTGTTTACTCTGCTGAGGCCACTCATGGCCATGACAGCTCGAAGGGGTCCCCAGAGTTTATTTGTAACTTCATCTCTCAACACTTTATTCTAACAATTTTCAAACTTTTAGAAAAGCTGAGAAAATGTTTAGCAAACTATGCTCAGCACCAAGATTCTGAAAGGGACAGCCTACACCGTTTTGTAACATGGACAGGGCCCTGTTTTCGGTATCTGGTGCCCAGCAACCACATGCTGGTGCCACAGAGTCCACAACCCTCTCCTCCCCTGAGCAATTATAGCCCAGAACGCACACTTAATAAGTACCTATGTTCAAAGAGACACTGACAGTTGGCACCTGCTTTGTGCCAGGCCCCCTAGCAAGGCATAGGGTACCTTTATATATCTGATCTCCTTTAATTTTAACCCTGGAGATAAATGTTATTGTTCTTCCTAACTCACAGCTAAGAAAATAGAGACCCAGCGAGGTAACAGGACTTCCCAAATTATTTATGGCTAAAACTGTTACAGTAAAAGAAATAATTTACGAATAAAATAGCTTATCTACAATGAAATCATTATATGTAAGTTCCCTTGTTCTCATTTAAATAATTCACCAGCTGAATGGCTTTGCCATCGCTGAATGTGTGTTTCAGCACAGGATGTTTTAAAAGTGGCTGTTTGGAAACTGTCATTTGACATGGCTGTTTCATGTGTCTATCCCAGAGAAGTTTTGTTTTTTGTTTTTGTCGTTTAATATCAGCCATTTTAATTGTACCACTCGATTGTTCTCCCCACTGGGAAACTGAAAGGGTCTCACTGGTGTCCCAGGGTTGCTTGATGGAACTTCCTGGGTACCGATGACTCCAAGTAAATAATCTGATAGAGAATTCTGGGCAGTCAATTCTGGCCCTTTTGGCTAAGAGCAAGTGTAGTAACCTGTTCTTAGCAGAGAATTCTGGACAAAAGCAGAAAATACCACTCAGTTTCATGCTTATTTTAACAGCCCCAAAACAAGCCAGAAAAAATCAGTTATCAACAGCTGTTATGGAGTCTCTGTTCCCACAAGCAACGTAGACAGTATCCTAGGGACAATGGCAAGCATTCAAACGAGCCACAAGGAAAAACATCCAAACCATTATCTTGTATAATAAAAGCCTAATATGCAAATCGACCAAACAGTGGAATGACTGGTGGAACAACTGGTTGCTATGATGCCCACTGACCACCAGGGGACAGACGTTCAATGCGGGAGCTGCCTCCAGTCCATGGGCCTCAGGCCAGCCAAGATAGGTGCCAACAGGATCTTCCTACCCCTGATCACCCTGCCGGTCACCCGCAGAGAGAGGTGGCCAGTGGCGGCGGTGGGGGTGGGCAGTATGGGTTAAGGAGTGGCAGCTGGCGAGCAGGCCAGCACTGCCCTGATTGCCCTGCTGGTTGACCCACAGATCAGCCCTGATCGCCAGCCAGGCCTAGGGACCCTACCCATGTAGGAATTTCATGCATTGGGCCTCACTAGTCAGTTAAATTGATGTAAGGGATGGATTTGGGGATGTGCGGCCTACAGAAATAGCATAGAGAAGCTGCCAAGAACACACTTTGCATCACCCAACATCAGCCCCTAGAGCTCTCTGCTTTCTTCCATTTTTGTAGCGAAATTAGTCAATATAAGATTATCTGAATTTATAAGGCACTTGACAATATACAAAGCCTTTTTCTAGAAATCATCAGTCTCAAATTTCCCATCTTCTAAAGGCTGAGAAGTTGTGATGTCACCAGGCCATGCAGCTTCCCTTTTACCTCGCCGGGTGTGGTGTGTGGGAGGTAGACATCAGGACTCAGCCTCGAATCCCTTTCTGCCTCCTCCGAGCCCCAGGCCTCTGAGCCCTGAATTAACCACTGTGAAACCGTTCCCTGGGAAAGGAATACAATAAAGCCTATCATGTAGGCCTGAGGTTAGGATGACATTAAATTATGTATGAAAAGTACTCTGTAAATGGCGATATCCACTATTAATTTGGTTATTATTAATGTGCAGATAAAATGCCATCTGTGGCAGCTTACATTTTATTTTATTAAGCTTTTTATGAGGACATTTTCAAACAGACTGGAAAGTATGTTCAAACATAATTAATATATTTGTAATGACCTTCCATGTACCCATCACCTTACTTCATCATTTATCAATATAAGATTGATTGCACTACTATCCGACCTTTTGTTAGATTATTTTTTAAAACAGTCCCAGACTTTATACCACTTCATTCAAAAATACTTAAATATATATCTCTAAAAGACAAGGACTCTTTAAAAAATATATGTCCATAATACCATTACCACATCTAAAAGAAATTAACAGTAATTCCTTAATTCCGTTGAAGATCCAGTCAGCATAGAACTTTGGATGGTCTCATAAGTGGTTATTTGACCTGAATCAGGATCCAAAAAAGGTACACATTGCTTTTGGTGATATTTCTCCAAAAGTTTTTTAAAATCTATAGCACTCTTCCTCCCTACCTCAACTTTCTTTTTTCTTCACTTGTTATTTATTTGTTGAAAAAAACTAGTTAATTTATCAGATAAAATCTCCCATATTTTGGACTGGGCTATTGCATTCTGATGGTGTCTTCAACGTATTCTTCTATCCCAAGTGTTTGTATAAATTAGGGGTTCTGCCTGGAGGCTTGATCAGTGTGAGATTAAACTTCTGGCAGAGGCATGTCATGGATGGTGCTATTTCCTAGTCCATCACATAAGGAGGTGCATCATGTTTGGTTGTTTCTCTGTTTGTGACCTTAAGGTTAATCATTGGGTTCACAATGATGATCCAGGTTTGTGGACTATGAGGTTTTCAATTTGATGAGCTTTCTTTAGAAGAAATAAAAATTACAAAATGAGGTTCTAGGCCTTGAGAGAGGACCATGTGAGTGAGGAGCTCTGAGGCTTACCCTGTGTTGTAAATCCTCTTCGGAATCCAGCTGTAATCAGCCTGACCCATCCAGTATTCGGATCCCCATCAGCCTTTCACCAAATGAGTGTAGCATCCATGGAGGATCATTGCCTAGATCGAGTTTTTTTTTTACTATAAAATAATCCAATTGTATCATTCCTTGCACATTCATTAGACATCTAGACGTATATAGAGAATGTTCTTTTGTCAACTCTTTGAATGTCAGTCAGGATCCAAACAAGAGACAGAAACCATACAGTGATTTGAACAGAAAGTTTTTAATCTAAGAAATTAAATAGTAATACGGGGTTAACCAATGGGGGTTAAGAAACTCTAAAGAACATAAGAGTAGCAGACAGAGAATGGCCTTACCTCTGAAGCCGAGTCAGAGCACCCAAGGGAGTGACAAACTATAAGAGAGTCTCCCCACCCCCAAGGATGGAGAGACTGTGGCCGTGCCCATTGGACAGCGGGGACGTTCATTGGAGTGCTGCAGGCTGGGGCTGGCAAGTAGGAAAGAGGGGTGCTGACAAAGCGTGATAGAAAGCTGCATGTGGAGGGTGGGGGTGCAGCTAAAACTCACTGGGGGTCCTCCACACTCTTGAGCATGGTGTACCACAGGAGCAGGCAGGAAAGCACATGAGCCAGAGAGAAACTCCTTCCTCCTGCAGCGTCCTTCCAGCATCTTCTGTCCACACTGCTCCAGAGGAATGTTTACAGGACCCAGAACCAGTATCACAGCGCAGAGCAAAGGCATGCGGACTGGGAGCTGAGAGGCAACACACTGATGTCTCGCATGCCATGAAAATAGTTCCTACAGGAAAGGCAGGATGAATGCTTGTCTTTTCCATTTGTTTTTGTTTTCTGAATGAGTTAGTACCCTGGGAATCTCTGAAGATTGCCGTAATGATTTCCATTGCTGTCACCATTGTTTTGAAATCATTATGAACTCATGAATTTTAACGTACTTGAAGTGCTCAATCTTGGTGATTGCCAGCATATATTTTAAACTGTTGCAGTGCATTCAGAGTCTATGTTTCCTCTAATGTTTATGAGAGATAAGGTAAGAAACTATCTCAAAGCTTATGGACACAAAATCTTCATAGCAGAGAGACCTGTGGCATAGAGCAGTGGCCAGCAATCTCGTTAGTTAACAAAGTCAAATATCAACAGTACAACGATTGAGCCGAAACCGGTTTGGCTCAGTGGTAGAGCATCGGTCTGCAGACTGAAAGGTCCCAGGTTCTATTCCAGTCAGGGGCATGTACATTGGTTGCGGGCACATCCCCGGTGGGCGGTGTGCAGGAGGCAGCTGGTAGGTGTTTCTCTCTCATCGACGTTACTAGCTCTCTATCTCTCTCTCTTCCTCTCTGTAAAAAATCAATAAAAATATATTAACAAACAAACAAACAAACAAACAAAAAACACAGTACAACGATTGAAATTTATTTTGAGCCCTGCCCGGTTTGGCTTAGTGGATAGAGCGTTGGTCTGTGAACTGAAGGGTCCCAGGTTTGATTCAGGTCAAAGGCACATACTTCGGTTGCAGGCTCAATCTCTGGCCCTGGTCAGAGTGCATGTGGGAGACAACAATTGATGTGTCTCTCTCACATCGATGTTTCTCTCTGACTCTCTCCCTTCCACTCCCTCTAAAAACCAATGAAAAAATCCTCTGGTGAGGATTAACAAAGAACAAAAACAAAAAAACAAACAAAAAATATGTTATTTGTCATCCATAAAGGTATCCCCACATTGGGTTGCTAAGATATGAGAAGTAAATTCTTCATAGGTACCTATCTAGCTATACTTAACAGCCTCCCTGTGGTTAGGCTGGCCCTGTGACTGAGTTCTAGCCAGTAGGTTGTAGGCAGAAGTGATGCTCTTTGCTCCCATATTTGGCCCACACGGTGATCCATGCTCTTTCTCCCTCTCAATGGTTGGAATGAAATCAGCTCCCCCTCCCCCAGCCTCCCCTCCACAGGGCAGTCTCAGGATCAGCCTGTTGACAATGGCAGAGAAGGAGGCCAGACCCCTGAATCTCTGATGAGGGGAGAGCCACCCATCCAAGATCCCCCCATTGGATATAAAGAGACAAAGAAATATACTTTTATTGTGTGAAATCACTGAGCTTTCAGAGTTTATCTGTTACTTCTACAAAGAGCGCTACACGGTGAAGACTGAGGCCACTTATCCAGAGGTAACTGCTGTCGTCAAATTCAATGCATGGCAAATGCAATCTGACAAATCTCTTATTTGTTTGGCAGCCCTTCAGGTTCTGACATCAGCTGGTATTGTGCTGCATGACAACGCGGCATCAATAAGAAACATTCCACAAACGTTGCTGTAATAGCTGCTGCTTTTGCAAAGACAAACTAATCTCCTGCTCTTTTTCTCCTCCAGTACCTACTAAGTTGGCATCCGTCAAAAATTACTTCTGAAAGCACTCACATTATCATCCGTAAAAGTGTGGCATTAATAGGCGTGTGATGTCTAGTGTGTGGGGGTTGACAGTCCTGCTGCCATCTAGACTGGTCACACGGCACCTTGAAGGGCAGCAGAATATGCCAGTTTGGCGCAAGGATTCTTTTGAGCTGAAGCACTTGAGGAGAAGCAATTATAAGAAAAGCTCTCTCCTGTTTGCCTAAAAGCAGGACATGAATCCAAAAAGGTGCCCCTCCTCCCCTCTCTACCAGGAAAGTCAGAAGTTAGTCATAGAGACAGCTCAAGACCCCTATCAACCCAGAGACCAGCACCCAAGGAATCTTAAATAACTGCTAAAATTAGCTCTTAGGCACCATTAATTTTCCACATACTTGCCTTCCCACAATTTGCCACATTAGACACTCAACGTTCTTTTCCTTTGTCTTGTCACTTCTCTAAAGCATCATTGTTCTGTTAAGACGCTGAGTTCTAACCACTCCTCTGAATTTCTCATGAGCACTCCCATGAGTAGGCACAAAGCACATGTTAACAAACTGGTGTTTGTTTTTCTCTCAAATGTGGTTTGTCTGTTTTTATTGATTTTAGACAGAGAGGAAGGGAAAGGGGGAGAGAGAGAGACATCAATCAGTTGTCTCCTGCACAAACCTTAACCAGGGATCAAACCCACAACCTGGGCATGTGCCCTGACCAGGAATTGAACTGGTGGCCTTTTGGGGCAAAGGATGATGCTCAAGTAACTGAGCCGCACTGGCCAGAGCTGTTTCTCTCATCTGCTTTGCAGAGCCTCTGCCCAGGCCTGTGAAATAGTTGTAGGGAAAAGAATTTCTCCTCCCTTATGACTGGAACCTGCCTCCTGGTCTGGTTTCCCCTCTTTATGTCCTGGAGAGACAAAGTAGAGCCTAAAAACACATCAACCAAGAAAAGAAGGGGTTCAAAACTGCCATATGGGAGATGACCCAGGGACCAAGAGCAAGAAAAATTAAGGGACAATGTAACTATCTTCATCTGTTTGAAAGGCTGTCATGTTGAAAAGATATTAGATTTATACCTTGGCCCCAACGGGCAAAAACAGAGCCCACTGGATGAAAGCTCCGGGTGAGAAACATTTCAATCAAGAAAGAATTTTCTGATAGAGCAAGAGTAGCCACAAATGGAAATGCCTCTGGTGTAAAGAAAGAAGACACTGCTGATTTAAAGAAAGAAAAAGAAGGGAGAGAAGAAAGGATGAAACAAGGCTTCTGTACAGAAGTAACAACATACTCTTGTTTCTCTGGAAGGTTGGCAGCAGTTTTCTGCCTTGGTTTAATTTTGCAGCAGACTGCTTCATTGTTCTGGGGGAAAACAACACCCCAAGAACCTTTGGTTATGCAAATGCAGAGCAAGGACCCTTTTCTAGAAGGACAGGTTGGAGAGCCTGGCTCTCAGGAACTAAACTACATCGCATAATAATGAAAAATATTTTTCACTTTCCATGGGAGACATCTAATTGTGTTTCTGGGAGGAAATATTTCTTTCCTAAAGTGGGTCTGAAGTGCATGCACTGTTCACATATGATGACTTGTCCTGTGGAGGCATGAATGTGTGCTTTGCTCAGCAGTTCCTGGGGGAGAGGCAGGAGGTGGGAGGGCCAGGCCAGCGGGCCTTCACCCTGAGCTGGAGCCCGGGTTTCCTGGGGATCGTTTATGTCCCACTCCTCAGGAATGAGGGAAGCAGACATGGGGAAAGTACTGGTGTCCAATTTTTAGCTTTTGATGGGTCCATTTAGGAGCTCAATGGTAGTGCTCCTCCGAGCCTGGTCCAAGAATAGATTTATTCAGTTTAAAAAACAATTCTAAAACAAACATCTGTGTCATCGATCACCTGTCAGAATAGGACATTGATTTCAAGATCAAGTAACCTGTGTGTCTTCCCATCATAGCTCCACCCCCACCCCTTGACAGAACCACCACCATCATTTTGTGACTATAGTTCCATTACCTGTCTTTATAGTTTTAACATCTGTGTTCCTAAAGATAATTTTCTTAGTTTTGCTTGTTTTTAAACTTTAATTAAATTGAATCGTATGCCCTGTGTCCTTTCTTTGATTGGCAATTTTTACTCATGATACATCCATGTTGATGTCTGTGGCTGAGTTTTATACTTTTCTGGTGCTGATTAATTAATTTCATACGCCATAATTTATTTGTCCAATATTTAGTTGATGGGCATTTGGGTTATTTCTAATTTTTTTTTTATTGAGACACTGTCGCTATGGACTTTATTGTACATGTTTTCTGGTGTACACATACAAGAATTTTTCTAGGGTGATGGTTCTCAAAATGTGGTCTTAACATCAGATCACCTGGAAACCTGTGAGAATTGCAGAATCTCAACTCCACCTCTAGATCCACTGAATCAGAAACCCTGGGAGAAAGGTCCCGCAATCTGCTTGGACAAGATTCCCCCTCTCCCAGGTGTGCTAATGGCAGGGTAAAGTTCAAGAACCATGCTCTAGGGCAGTGTTCCCCAAACTTTTGACATATGTGTACCCCTTCTATAATTTTCGTAATGCTGAGTACCCCTCATACTCATGAGAACGTAGAATTAGGCGCAGCTAAGCATGGTGCAGTGCATATCCCCACCAAACTCCGGTGCAACGTGTACCCCCACCAAACTCTTCCCGTACCCCTAGGGGTATGCGTACCACACTTTGGGAAACACTGCTCTAGGGTATGAATCTTGGAGTGAAATTGCTGGGCTCATATTCAAGTTAGGTAAATAAAGTCCATCTGTTTTCCAAAGGGATCTTGCCTATTTGCCCTTTCCCAGCACTGTCTGAGAATCCTTGTGTTTTCATACCCTTGTCAGCACTTAGTTTTGGCAGTATTTTTACTTCAGCTATTCTGTTAGGTCTGAAGAGGTACTTTGCTATGGCTTTAATATACATTTTCTTTTTCTTTTTTTATTAAAAATATTTAAGTTCACATAGTGATTTGATATTTGTACATATTACAAAATGATCATCATAATAAGTCTAGTTACCATCTGTCACAATTTAAAGTTATCACAATAGCACAGGGAATATGCAGGAGGCAATCAGTCAATGATTCTCTCTCACCATTGATGTTTCTATCTCCCCCCACCCCTCTCTGAAATCAATAAAAATGTATTTTAAAAAATAAAAAATAGTTATTACAATATTATCAACTATACTGGAGGACTGGTGCAAAAAAATTTGTGCACTGGAGGAGGGATCCCCTCAGCCCAGCCTGTACGCTGTCTAATCCTAGACCCCTTGGGGGATATCCCAGGAATCGGGCCTAAACCAGCAGTCAGACATCCCTCTCACAATCCAGGGATTGTTGGCTCCTAACTGCTCACCTGCCACCCTGGGGAAATGGTGTGCAAATGAACTTCAAAAGCATCCTTGTGGGGAAAACCTGATCACCAACCTGATCACCCCTAACCGCCTCTGCCTGCCGACCTGATCACCCCTAACTGTCCCCCTGCTGGCCTGGTTGCCCCCAGCTGCCCCCCCCTGCTGGCCTGGTTGCCCCACACAGCCTGCTCTTTGGTCATTACTGTGAGAGCTTCCTGACCAATTTGCATATTATCCTTTTATTAGTATAGATTCCTTACACTGTACATTATATCCTCATGACCTACTTATTTTATAATTGGAAGTTTGTGCCACTTAATTCTCTTTACCCTGGCAACCCCTTATCTTATTACTATCTGTAGTCATGCCTTTTCCAGACTGTATGGAGCTGGGGTCACACTGAAGGCTTTGTGAAGGGGGTGGGGTGACAGGCTTGAGGTAGGCTGTAAGGGACTTCAGGTGTGGCAGAGAAAGGTTGGTTTCTTCTTTGTGACTCAGGCAGAGTGCCATCCAGTGAGGACACGACATCCATCGGGTGTTGTCAGTTTGGGGATGGGCAATGATGCCCTTAGCCTCAGCTTTAGGTAAGGATCTTATTGAGTGTGACAGTCTGTCCTTGCCTGTCCTGGTGGGGAACTGAGGGACAGATCCAAGCCCAGCGTGAGGGATAGGGGCTGCTGAAAGCAGCTCCCAGGGGTGGTTGTGGGACCTTCAGTGGGGACAGCATGGCTGGAGGAAGAGCAGGGAAGAAATCTTCAGGGTTCTCAAGAACACACGAGGGGCAGGTTGGAGGAAAGCAAGTTTTTGTGATCGAAAGCAGTGAGAATAGGTCTACTAACTTGTTTTTAAGTAGAAATGTGACATTTTATTTAGACAAATGCTGGCAAAACACTTGTATTTTTGTTACCCTGGCATACAATTAGGCCATCCACCACCACAAATAACCTGCCCCTCCTTCCCCACCCCTCTGATTGTGTGGTCTTTCCCCCACAAGGCTGCTTTTGAAGGTCATTTGCACACCATTTCCCCAGGAGATAAAATGGGGGTTCGGGGAGGCCCCACATCCTTTCCTGATGGCCCACCTGATACGGCTATAGGTGCCTACTCTGTGACTGCCAGTGTGTGTGTCTGACAGCCTAGCCTGTAAGAACCCTGGTGTGGGAGGGCCTGGCGTGGGAGGGCCTGGTGTGTGGACACTGATTGTGCATGAGCTTAGGTGTGTAAGGACCTGGGTGTGGGAGAGCCGGGTGTGCGAGGTCCCAGGACATGGGAACCATGTCTGCTTAGCATTTGCAGTTCTGCACCACACGCCTGTGAGTCTTATGAGAATGCAGCAGACCGGGCTGCTCCGTAATGAAGGGCCAGGCCCACGGCCAGGAAGTGGAGTCTGCCCTTCACCATAAACTATCAAACGACACTTTGAACAAAGTTTATGGCCTCGGCGTGGTTCCAGCCTTCTGAGGTCTCAGGCGATAAATTATCCCGCAGCTGTAGGTCCTGCTGGCCGGGCCCAGGCCGCCCTTGGAGGTGGGCAGAGGGAGGCCACATCCCACCGTGGGCTCTCCCCTCCCCCTATACTTTGTGTCTGTCAAAAGGAGAGAGAGATGAACACCCCCAGTGGCCTTGCCGGGAAAGCAGCCACCCAGGCTGTGTGAGCTGCAGTTCAGCTGTTTGGGAGTGATGGCAGGAATGGAGAGGGGCGGAAGAGGGGCTTAATCTCTGGAACATTCAGAGGTGGCCAGGCCTGTTTTTAGCCCCTTCTGGCAGGGCGGTCTCATTCTTCCCCCTCCTACTCTTAGCTCAACACCTCAGCAGCTGGCCCCTGGCTGGGTGGGGGGCTTTCCTGTCCCCCAGGCCGACACTGTCCTGTTACCCCCTGCAGCTGCCCCCTCCCAGCTGGGGGAGAGGGTCTGAGGTCCTTTGGAATAAAATCTGTTAGAAGCAGAGCTGAGAGAAGGGGAAATTGACTATTAGCATAGCAGGGAAGCCGGGTGCGGGGCTGAGAGGACAGCCGCATAAATCTGCATGACTAATGAAGTGAGGACAGAGCCCGCTGAGAGCCCTGGGACCGCAGGTTGAGGACAATGGGGAGCTGTGAACTTGAGGCCAGGGATGCACAGCCAGGGAAAGGCTCTCTGTCATTTGGGAGCAAGAGGGGTGGGGAAAGAAGGGAGGGGCCCAGAGGGCAGATGTGATTTTCCAACAAGTGCGGGAACAGTGAGGTAATTGTCGGCCAATCAGAGGGAAGAATGGAACTTGAACTGGGGAGAGGGAGCAGAACAGACCCCTGGGGAATCCAGAGGGCCACGTCCCAGTGCCACCCGCCCCTTGCCGCTCAGCGAGAGGAGCTGTGGGTGGAGAGGCTGCTTGGCATTAATATTTTTTGTTCTGGATTTCCCTCTGTGCAGTTTTCAGAAGGTCCCTTGGGGCCGGCAGACAGCCTCCCTGGGAAGTGGCCTCTCTCCCTACAGGCCCTTCCCTCCCGGAATTCCGTCCCACAAGTGCAGGGTTCCAGAGGATCCCTGTCCCTGGGCAGGTGGCTTCCTCTTCCCCACCTCAGCTTCCATGTCACAAAGCAATGACTCACTGGCAGATGGACTTCCTGCCCTTCACATCCCGGACAGGTGGCCTGAGCACAAGCGTTTCCACAGGCAGGGAGCACGTCACCCCACAAGGCAGCCACGCTCACTTTGGGCAGCCTGAGTTTCCAGCGGGTTTTTCTTTTTCTTTTTTTAAAAAAATATATTTTATTGATTTTTTAGGGATAAGGAGTTAGAAACGTTGATGAGAGAGAATCGTTGATCAGCTGCCTCTTGCACACCCCCTACTGGGGATGTGCCCGCAACTAAGGTACATGCTCTTGACTGAAATCAAACCCGGGACCTTTCAGTCCGCTGAGCCAAACCAGTTTCGGCAGGTTTTTCTTTTATATTGAGAAAAGGAGAATCCATCTCCGTTTCGCCTCCACTGATGTTACTCCCTTCAAGTCATACCGAATAAACTCATCCCTTTTCAGTATGATAGGCCCGTAAACATCTTTAGGAGTGCTCTTATTTCTCCATAAGTCTTCTGCTTTCCAAACAGTTCCGGTTTCTTCTCTGCCAGCACCCGGGAACAATTTTCTCATCACAGCCTTCCCAGTAGCTCTCCTCTGAATATGCATCCATTTTTCACATAGTTATTTTTGCGTTTACGTTTTCATTCATAGCCCCATTTTATTCCCAAAGAGACATGAAGGAGCTCACAGAGCATAAATGATATGGCAGGTTTATAAAAGCAACGGAGGAAATGTTAGTGAAGGGAAAAGAAATGCAGGAAGCCGTAGCCCAAGGAAAACGGAGTACACAGCATGATGCCATACATTCTCTGAACTCGCCTCGTGGTGGGCCCTGGGTACATGTGCCTTTTGACCTTTCCGGCAACCCGAGGCCAAAAAGGGAGACATGGGCAGTTATACAGCGAAGTGTTCAGAAGAGCAAATGAGAAACCGAATCTGGAAAGGAGAGAAAAATGTCTGAGTCCTCCCAAAGAAGACTGCACCCAATACTTTTCTTATGATTAATTCAATAGCGCACGTACCCAAGCTGTTTCTTATAAAGTCATCTCTCAACGCAGAGCTCGCTCTTCGTTCCAAAGCACCATTTCAGTAAAAGCATACACTCCGGTTTGTTAATGTGCCTCTTAAAACGCAGCAATAAAATACGGCAATAAAATATTTCAAACTCAGTCTGACCAGAGAAAATTACGAGAGATCTCTGCCTGTTTGGGACACTCTATTTCTGTGAACGCAGCCTGTAATTGCATCAGCTCTCTTAGCAGAGACTTGGCTATTGACTCTTCTTTAGCCATCTACTCAGACCCATTCCTGCCACTGTGACAGGCACTGCAGTTAAGCCAAGTGATCTTCATCTTTTACTTGTGCAATTGATTTTTCGAACTTAAGTGCAGGGCTATATTGTTTATCACTACAAAATTCCGTCTTGTTAGAGTCACTCCCATTTGTTCCATCCTGTTGATAGTCTATTTGGGATTACATCAACCAATACCGTATTTCTTCAAATACAAGACTCTTTTAATTGTAAGATGCACCATTAAAAAAAATTACCAAACAAAAACAAGCAAAATTACCATGAAGAGAAAGAAATACTGTCAATGAAATCACAACGTGCAGTTGATTGTGTGGTGCATCTGACTGTAGACATGTTAAAATGTGCATTTTAGAACTATGGTACTAATAAACTCTCACATTCTGTCATGTACAACTTATAATCATATCCTCCATAGTGCCATTTATTGGGTGTTCACCAAACGCAGCCACTGATGGAAACAGTGAGCTGGACAGGACCAAGGAGAGAGAGTCCAGTGGACTTCTATGGGGAGCTCCCTCTGCTCTGCTTGTTCACTTGTTTTTGTGCCCACTCACCACATAAATATTAATTGATACAGTAGATGTACAAAAACTCAGGTTACAAAGATGAAGAAGACTTGGTCTTTCAATCACAAGCTGGAAAGTTCATGCTAACCTGGTGGGGCTTCTATCTGGGGCCTGATTGTTCCAGCCTCTTTGAGTCCCCTTCACTGCACTATTGTCCCCATCAGAGCTGAGGCTCAGTCAGAAAGGGCAGCAGGAGGAGGAGGGGCCAGGGCAGGGAAGAGGCCAGGACCTGGTAGCAGGGCAGGGAGATGGCCTGGTCACAGGGTATAAGGCAGGCAATAGGGGGGTCACAATGTGTGAAGGACCAGGTGAGTTCAGGCTTGACCAAGAAATAGTTAGACTCAGGATTTCCATCAGGAAGAACGGGCAGCTGCCCTGAGATGCCACAGTTGTCAATCCTCAGGGTCAGGGAGATGGGCAGGTGACATCCAGAGATCTGAGTCTGTATGGGCCATAGGACAAGGGTCCAGGCCCAGTGGCAACAGTAAAGTAGGGCACTGAGGATCCCCAGCCTGTGCTTTGCTCTGGACAGGGATCAGGGCACCAGGAGGCTTAATGAGTCAGATCTAAGATCCAGGTTTCAGGGCTATATAGGCCGGTCCTGTTTCTTGAAATTCCATAAGGTGGGGACGTGGGGATGCGGGTGGGGGTGGGGAGACACTTCCTCTTCAGTGGCCATAAGAGCTCAGGCCTGGTCTCAGAGTGGAGCAGGGGGAGCTGGTCCCCTCTGCTACTGACTGACATGCCATCAAGAGGACCTAGATGTAATGCTGGGAGAAGATGGGGGAGAACACAGGAGCTAGTACCTGCTTCTGAGGTGAAGTCTAAGAAGGTGACGACTTCCTCAGGAGGTAGACGGAGAGGGGTGAGGTCCCTGACACACAGGAATCTCAGTCAGGAGCTGGCTCAGGACGCAAAGGGCCGGTGGGTGGCAACATCGATGCACCCAGCTGTGCGGAGCTGGGAAGGGCAGGGGCAGAAGGAATGAGGTGGCGAGATCTCACTCTTTAGGTATGGGATTCATGAAGTATGGGAGCTTCTTCTTTTGGGAGAAGAAGATTAGGACCTTGATCCTGCCCTCTACCCCACCCCACCGCACCCCACTGTGAAGTTCCAAAATATAGACATGTGTTGATGGACCTGAGTGGCTCTGATTGAGGCCAGAGTGAAGGAATTAACTATGGTAACTCCTGAGGATAAACATACCCAGGGGGTAAAGGATCCGAACTTCGATGCTTCCTCCTCTACCCACGTCTGCCTGGGAGGGAATGACCACAGGCTGTGCAAATTAAAGAAAGAAATACCGTAGCCACGCAGAATGTAGGCATTGAGGACTAACGGTTCTAAGTTTGATTCGTGGTTCTATGTCTTTTGGCCAGTTAGTAATGGGAAGTGCCTGTATATAATAATAAACTGCCTACCTCCTAAGTTATTGTGAGGAATAAGTATGCAATGACTCGTGTGAAGTGTGGAGCATCATATCTGCTACATAGTGAGTGTTCAAAGAATGTTATATGTAAAACCACCGACTATACATATATCACCAAAGGACTAAGTCACTTGGACTTTTGGCAGTTTCATTGTGGTACTCGCTTCATTGACTAGTATATTAAGGTCTTCATCTTATGTATGACTTGTCTCCACCTGGGGGAAGGGTTGGCCAGGTGCCCCAGAGACAGTAAAACAAGAGGGTCCTAGGAGAGGTCAAGGGAGATGCCCAGCTGGGCTCCACCTTTGCAGACCTGCAGGGCTTCATCATGTTGTCCGGCCCACCAGTGACCACCACCAGGGGAGGACGGTGGCATGGGAGGCATGGAGACCAGCAGGCGGGACCCTCAGAAGGGTGTGCAGAGGGGACAGCTACTGACAACCACACAGTGCAGCCCCTCTCGTTTGGGGTCATCACAAGTCCTTACTCTCCCAGCAGGGGGCAGCAAGTGATGAGGACAGGCGTTTCAATAACCCGGGTACTCAGTGATAGGAAGAGCAACCCCAGAAAAGAGTGAGTTTCTTCTTAATTTGGGATGTAATGATTCAGATTGATAATTTTGCTGTTAAAGTAAATGAGCGATGTCAGAGGGGCCGGGGGTAGGAGGGACTGGATAAAAGAAGATGAAGAGATTAGCCAAAGAACATATATGCATCTCCTATGGTCACAGATCACAGACAACAGAATGGTGAATGGCAGGAGGTGGGGGGAGAGGGGGAGGTGTAAATGGGGGTTATCTGTAATAGTGTCAACAATAACAATAAGTTTTAAAAAGTGAGTGGAATTTAATTTTACAGTCACAAGCTGGTGGGGCCAGAGCACTTGAATTATAATACATTTTCATAAAAGATTTGAAGAAACCAATCATAGCAGACAAAAGGAGACAATGCAAAAAGAAAATAACAATTAGAAATGCCTGCCCAAACACAAAGGGACAGGAACGTAGATGTAATATTAATACACAGTGTGGGTCTGTGTTGAATAGTGCTTATGCAGTTATAATAATTTACCACTATGTTAGTCATAATAATTATGAATAAATGTATTAATGACAGTCACAATAAGATATCATTATAGTACTTAATAATTAATTGTTGATTTACCATTGGTTAAACTAAGCACAGCCATATAAGTTTATTGAGAGAATATGGGAATAAAAAGTGGGAAAGGAGGGAGTTGCTATAAATGAGCTAACTCCTACCCTGCTGTGGCAGTAAGTAAAAAGATAAGATCTAAAAATTTGAAATCATAGAATAAGTACATTATTAGCAGTAAGCATCTAAAATAGTAGCTAAAAAAGTTAAGAGTGAGTTTCCTCTGGGCTGCGGACAGGAGGATAGCACATAATGGGTCAGCAGACTAGTGTTTTTATTATGTCTTTTGAAAATATTTGTTTCAAACAATATGCATATATTATTTTGATTAAAAATATTTATAATAATGCCCGGCCAACATGGCTCAGTGGTTGAGCATTGACCTATGAACTAGGAGGTAATGGTTTGATTCCCAGTCAAGGCACATGTCCAGATTGCAAGCTCCTTCCCCAGGAGGGTGGGTGCAGGAGGCAGCTAGTTAGTGATTCTCTCTCATCATTGATGTTTCTATCTCTCCCTTCGTCTCTGAAATCAATAAAAATATGTCTAGATAAATAAATAAAATAAAAATATTTCTAATAGCCACACCTGTTAAAGCTGTAGTGAGAGGAGCATTCTCATTTCTTGCTGATGGAAGGGATTTTGAGAATTTTGGGGGAAATAGGTTGACAGCTATCAAGGGCTTTAATATATCTATAATTTCTAGGAATATATCTTAGGAATCGGTGAGAAAAGTGGGCCAAAATTGATACACAAAGCCTCATATCATGTTACTCAGAACAGCAAGAAGTTGGAAACCACGTAAACATCCAGCATTTGGAGAGTGGCCACCATTAAAGTCATCCACGCTTTAAAAGTGTTTGCAAAGAACTCTAATTATGTGGAGCTATGTTTACAATGTTAAGTGAGGAAAAGCAGGGTACACAACCAGCTAAAAGGCCTTATCTGAACTAGGCAAAATGCCTGAGTCAGAAAAAGGCTTGAAAGAAATATACAAGCATATTGACCCTGGTTATCTCTATGGTTATGGTATATTTTCTCCTCCGTTTTCCTCAGTGTTCTGATTTCTCTTTCATTAGCATATTAGTAGCCCTGTGCACTAATCCCTATGCCAGTAGCTCTCTGTGGGCCTGGCCGCTCTGTGCCTGCTTCCAGAGGCTCTCTGTGGCCCAGAGGCATAGGACGCTTCCCCATTGCTGGGGCGATGAAGCAAGCATTCTGCCAGGCCTCTCACGCTGCCCACTCTCAGCGGCCACCCCCTTGGGACTGGGGGACTCCGGCTGGACTGAGAGGACTGGGCGCTGCCATCTTGTGGCTATGGGCGCCACCATCTTTGTGACGGAGTGACAGTTAATTTGCATATTACCCTTTTATTAGATAGGATGTTACTTTCATAAGCAGGAAAGACTTTTATTTTATTTTATTTTATTTTATTTTATTTTATTTTATTTTATTTTATTTTATTTTATTTTATTTTATTTTATTTTTAAAAAGGAAGTAATTTTGGCTGCAAAACCTGCCACTGTGCCCCGAGGGCCTGGAGGAGAAAGGGTGGCGGTTGCTGGTTGCTCGCGGTTATTACCTGCTCAGGCCTTCCGGGAATTGCTAAAGGTTACTTCCCACTTTACAGTCAGCTAGAGATTAGGGGTGGAACAAAAGACTAATGTAGAGTTTCACTTTGCATAATTAGTGAGCTCATCAAGGCCTTGGGACGCACATTCATTTTTATCCACAGTTGAATGGAGTCAGTGACATTTGTTGTTGCTTCCCTGTGACTGAATCTGTAGAGCTGGTCTATAGGGACCCCTGGGTCTTAGACGCTTCTCCAATCCCAGGTAGTAAACAGCAGGTGAACGAGGGTACTTTCATTTATGGTTGTTTAGGCCAATCAGCTAGGCTTAACCAGCTATGGCTAGAAAGCAAGCAAACAAGACATGACTCATATGAGTCATTTTTATGGTCTTTTCCCTAATAAAATGCAGCTTTTCACCAAAATGCCAAGTCAAATACTCTATCACTTATATATAAATAATACAAAACAGAACAGTCATTCTCAAACTTTAAAGTTGTTAGTCATCTGAGAAATGTGTTTAAAATGCAGACTAGTTGGCTCAGCCCTCTGAGTCTGATCCATAAATTCTAGGGTGTTCAAGAATGTGCATTTTCAACAAATACCACAAGCTGATGTCGATGCTTGTGTTTCTGGGACCAAATTTTTGACAGTCCTAGAGGAAGGTGTGAAAAAGTACATATGCATGGATGTAAATTCAGTACCTCCCAAACTAAAAATTAGTTGTCACTAATCCCTGCTTAATGGAACTCGTTTTCTTTCATTTATAAATTAATATTTAAACTTTCCCTAAAAGATGGGTGGGTAAACACCTGAAATTCCAATAAAAGGACAATAAGATTTTTGTAAAAGCCATAAATCCACAAGAATCAAGAAAATCCGGAGGCGGGGGGTGGGGGGGGTGGGGGGAGGGTGTGGGGGGGAAATAGCACTAAAAGAGAGATGTCAAAATCTTGGGAGTCATACAGTGGGTAGAAGTTCATGATGTCTCGAGCAAGCAGAAATGCCCATGTGCAATGGAGGAAGTGAGAATGGGAAGCCAGCTTGCTCACATCAGCCTCATAGTGGCTTGGAAAAACTTAGGATGAGGAGCAGATGAAAGTGGAGCCTTTATGCATACTCTATACTAGAGGCCCGATGCATGAAATCTGTGCAAGCGTAGGCCTTCCTTCCCCCGGCTTCCAGCACTGGCTTCCCTCTGGCACTCGGAACCTGGACTTCCCTCCAGCTGCTGGCAGGCACCAGGGACCGGGCTTCATCCAGAAGGTCGTCCCAAAGGACGTGTGGTGTAATTAGCATATTATGCTTTTATTATTATAGATTATTTTAGATAAGCAGCAGTCAGAGCACAGGTGACTTTCCCTCCCCCACAAATAGAAGGAAGATCTGTGCTCTAGAAATTGACCTAGAGCAGCGTTTTTCAACCGCTGTTCCGCGGCACACTAGTGCCTGGTGTGCCGTAGGTGCAGACAAGACAAGAATTTTATAATTTTTCACTATTTTGTTTACTTAATATTTCATAATAAAGTAATTATAAAATACTTTCTTTGTGTTTATTTGATTCCTATTCAAGAGAATTACTTTATATATAGTCAATGTAGGCACAGAGTTAAATTTTTTAACATTTTCTTTTTTTTTTTTTTTTTTTTTTTTAAATTTATTTATTTATTTATTTATTTATTTTTTACATATTTTCTTGATTTTTTTTTTATTGCCCCCCTCCCTCCCTCCCACACATCCCCTCCCTCCCCATAGTTTTATGTCCATTGGTTGTACTTATATGCATTTATACAAGTCCTTCGGTTGATCTATTATCTCCCCCTGATATCCCTACCCTCCCCACTGTAATTTGACAGTCTGCCTGTTGCTTTACTTTCTCTATATCTGTCTCTTGGTTCATCAGTTTATAAAGATCTTTATCATCCACCGATGTGTGAGGTCATGTGGTGTTTCTCTTTCGTTGATTGGCTTATTTCACTCAGCATGATGCTCTCCAATTCCATCCAGGTTGCTGCAAATGATGAGAATTCCTTCTTCTTTATGGCAGCATAGTATTCCATTGTGTAGATGTACCAAAGTTTTTGGATCCAATCATCTGCTGACGGGCACCTAGGCTGTTTCCAAATTCTGGCTATTGTAGATTGTGCTGCTATGAACATAGGGGTGCATATATCCTTTCTGATTGGTGTTTCTAGTTTCTTGGGATATATTCCTAGAAGTGGGATTACTGGGTCAAATGGGAGTTCCATTTTCAGTTTTTTGAGGAAACTCCACACTGTTCTCCACAGTGGTTGCACCAGTCTGCATTCCCACCAGCAGTGCACGAGAGTTCCTTTTTCTCCGCAACCTCGCCAACACTTGTCGTTTGTTGATTTGTTGATGTTGGCCATTCTGACAGGTGTGAGATGGTACCGCATTGTTGTTTTGATTTGCACCTCTCGGATACTTAGTGACTTTGAGCATGTTTTCATGTGCCTTTTGGCCTTCCTTCTGTCTTCTTTTGAAAATATTCTGTTTAGGTCCATTGCCCATTTTTTAATTGGATCATTCATCTTCCTTTTATTTAGTTGTATAAGCTGTCTGTAAATGTTGGAGATTAAACCTTTATCAGTGGTAATATTTGCAAATATGATCTCCCACACCGTGGGCTTTCTTGTTGTTTTATTGATGGTTTCTTTTGCTGTAAAAAAGCTTTTTATTTTGAAGTAGTCCCATTTGTTTATTTTCTCTTTAGCTTCCATTGCCCTAGGGGCAGTATCAGTGAAGAAGTTATTTTGGCATACGTCTGAGATTTTGCTACCTGTGGATGCTTCTAGTATTTTTATGGTTTCCCGTCTGATGTTTAAGTCCTGTATCCATTTTGAGTTTATCCTTGTGAATGGTGTAAGTTGGTGATCTAGTTTCATTCTTTTGCATGTGTCTTTCCAATTTTCCCAACACCATTTATTGAAGAGACTGTCTTGACTCCATTGTATATTCGTGTCTCCTTTGTCAAATATTAATTGAGCATAGTGATTTGGGTTGATATCTGGGTTCTCAATTCTATTCCATTGATCTATTTGTCTGTTCTTGTGCCAGTACCAGGCTGTTTTGAGAACAGTGGCTTTGTAGTATAGTTTGAAGTCTGGTATTGAGATCCCTCCTACTTTACTCTTCTTTCTCAGAATCGCTGTGGCTATTCGGGGTCTTTTATTGTTCCAAATGAACTTTTGGAGAGTTCTTTCTAGGTCAGTGAAATATGTTGTTGGTATTTTAATGGGGAGTGCATTGAACCTATAGATTGCTTTAGGAAGTATGGACATTTTGATGATGTTGATTCTACCAATCCATGAACATGGTATGTTCTTCCATCTCCTTACATCTTCCTCTATCTCTTTTTTCAGTGTCGTGTAGTTTTCCGCAAATAGGTCCTTTATTTCTTTAGTTAAATTTATTCCTAGGTATCTTAATTTTTTTGGTGCGATGGTGAATGGAATTGCTTTTTTAGCCTCTGTTTCTGTAGTTTCACTGTTGGTGTATAGAAATGCCATGGATTTCTTGGCATTAATTTTATATCCTGCTACGTTGCCAAATTCATTTATTAAGTCAATTAGTTTTTTAATGGAGTCTTTTGGGTTTTTTATGTACAATATCATGTCATCTGCAAATAAGGATAACTTTACTTCTTCTTTTCCAATTTGGATGCCTTTTATTTCCTCCTCTTGTCTAATTGCAATGGCTAGTACTTCCAGAACTATGTCAAACAGGAGTGGCGAGAGTGGGCATCCCTGTCTTGTTCCTGTTCTTAGAGGGAATGGTTTTAGTTTTTGCCCATTGAGTATAATGTTGGCTGTGGGTTTATCATATATAGCTTTTATTATGTTGAGGTATGATCCTTGTACTCCCACTTTTTTAAGAGTTTTTAACAGGAAAGGGTGTTGGATTTTGTCAAATGCTTTTTCTGCGTCAATTGATATGACTATATGATTTTTATCTTTCAATTTGTTTATGTGATGTATCACGTTTATTGATTTGCGGATATTGTACCATCCTTGCATTCCTGGAATAAATCCTACTTGGTCATGGTGTATGATCTTTGTGATGTTCTTCTGGAGTCGATTTGCTAGAATTTTGTTGAGGATTTTGGCATCTATGTTCATGAGGGATATTGGCCTGTAATTTTCTTTCATTGAGTTGTCTTTATCTGGTTTTGGTATTAGGGTGATGTTGGCTTCATAGAAGGAGTTCGGAAGTGTTCCTTCCTCTTGGATTTTTTGGAATAGTCTGAGGAGGATAGGTTTTAGTTCTTCCTTGAATGTTTGGTAAAACTCTCCTGTGAAGCCATCTGGCCCTGGGCTTTTGTTTGCTGGAAGCTTTTTGATGACGGTTTCAATTTCTTCCCACGTCACTGGTCTATTGAGATTTTTAGATTCTTCCTGATTGAGTTTTGGCAGTTTGTATTTTTCTAGGAATATGTCCATTTCCTCCAGGTTGTTTAGTTTGTTGGAATAGAGTTGTTCGTAGTATTTTGTAACAATCTGTTGTATTTCGGTGGGGTCTGTTGTTATTTCACCTCTTTCATTTCTGATTTTGTTTATTTGGGTCCTCTCTCTTTGTTTCTTGGTTAGCCTGGCTAGAGGTCCATCAATCTTGTTTATCCTTTCGAAGAACCAGCTCTTGGTTTTGTTGATCTTATGTATTGTTTCTTTGGTCTCTATGTCATTTATCTGTGCTCTGATTTTTGTTATTTCCTTCCTTCTGCTTACACTGGGCTTTTCTTGTTGCTCTTTTTCTAACTCTTTGAGTTGTAGAGTTAGTTCATCTGTTACCATTTTTTCTAGTTTTTTGCAATAGGCTTGTAAGGATATGAACTTCCCTCTCAAAACTGCTTTTGCTGTGTCCCATAGATTTTGGATTGTTGTGTTTTCATTGTCATTTGTTGCCAGGATGTTTTTAATTTCTTCCTTGATTTCTCTGGTAACCCAGTCCTTGTTTAATAGCATGTTGTTTAGTCTCCATGTATTTGATTTCTTTGGATTATTTTTATTGTAATTAATTTCCAGTTTTATGCCACTATGGTCTGAGAAGATGCTTGATATGATTTCTATCTTCTTGAATTTGAATAGACTCTGCCTATGTCCCAAAATGTGGTCTATCTTTGAGAATGTCCCATGTGCACTTGAGAAGAATGTATATTCTGTGGCTTTGGGGTGGAATGTTCTAAAGATGTCAATTAATTCCATCTGGTCTAGTGAGTCGTTTAGGATTGATATTTCTTTGCTGCTTTTTTGTTTAGATGATTTGTCGAAGGGTGACAGTGGGGTATTAAAATCTCCTACTATGATTGTATTGCTATTAATCTCTCCCTTAATGTCCTCCAGCAGTTTTTTTATGTATTTGGGTGCTCCTGTATTGGGTGCATATATATTTACCAGGGTTATTTCTTCTTGTTGGATTGTACCCTTTAGTATTATGAAGTGACCTTCATTATCTCTTGTTATGTCCTTCACTCTGAGATCTAATTTGTCAGATATAAGTATTGCTACCCCAGCTTTTCTTTCCTTTCCATTTGCCTGGAAAACTTTTTTCCATCCCTTCACCCTCAGTCTGTGTGCATCTTTTTTTCTGAGGTGGGTTTCTTGTAGGCAACAGATGTAAGGGTCTTGTTTTCTTATCCAATCTGACACCCTATGTCTTTTGATTGGAGCATTTAATCCATTTACATTTAAGGTTATTATTAATAGGTACTCATTTGATGGCATTTTTATTCTATACCCATGTTCCTTCTTCAATTCCTATTTCTTTATTTTTACAGTAGACCCTTTAGCATTTCTTGCATTGCTGGTTTGGTGGAGATAAATTCCTTCAGTCTTTTTTTGTCTGTGAAGCTCCTGATTTCCCCTTCAATTTTGATTGATAGTCTTGCTGGGTACAGTATTCTTGGATTCAAACCCTTCCTTTGCATGACTTTGTATATTTCATCCCATTCCCTTCTGGCCTGATATGTTTCTGTTGAGAAATCAGTTGCTAGTCTGATGGGGGTTCCTTTGTAAGTAACTTTCTGTCTCTCTCTGGCTGCTTTTAAGATTCTTACTTTGTCGTTGTTGTTTGCCACTTTAATTATAATGTGCCTTGGCGTCTGTCTTCTGGGATTCATTTTGCTTGGGACTCTGCGAGCATCTTGGATTTGTGTGGGTTTTTTCTTCTCTATCTCAGGAAAGTTTTCTGTCATTATTTCTTGAAATACTTTTTCCACGTCTACCTCAGTTTCCTTTCCTTCTGGAACCCCTATTATTCGAATATTATTTTGTTTTGTAATGTCCCAAAGCTCCCGTAGGCTCTCCTCCTGCTTTTTAATCTTTTTTTCTAGAAGCTGCTCTAATTGGGTATTTTTTTCCATCTTGTCTTCTAGCTCACTGATGCGGTCCTCTGCTTCATCTAGTCTACTCTTGATGCTTTCTATTGAGTTCTTCATGGTAGCGATGTCATTTTTCATTTCTTCTTGGTTCTTCCTCAATTCCTGATGGTTCTTCCTCATTTCTTCTTGGTTATTGTCAAATTTCTCTTCCATTCTTTTTAGCCAACCAATAATCATTATTCTGAACTCTTGCTCTGGTAGGCTGCTTGCCTCTGGCTCGTTTACTTCCTTTTCTGGTGATGCCTGCTTTTCTTTCATTTGTGGGGTGTTTCTTTGTCTTCCCATGGTATCTCTTTTCAGGATGTCTGGTTATGTGGTGTTCTTTCTCTTGCGTTAATTTATAGGTGCAAAATACAACACTACCATGTACAACACGAGAGGCACTTAACAGGAATGTATTTACAATATTAATAACCTCTAATAAAGGTAACCCCTAGCGATAGGCAAATTAGGGTATAGGAGAGAAGGAAGGAAGGAAGGTAAAAATAAAATAAAGAAAAATTAAAAAAAAAAAAAGTCAAAGAAGAAATAAAGTAATGACAAAATGAAGTTAGAAAACAGGGAGAAAAAGAAGAGAGAGAGAGAGAGAGAGAGAGAGAGAGAGAGAGAGAGAGAGAGAGAGAAGCAAACTAAAAAAATGGGAAACAAACTATATATATGTGGAGAAAATTGCCATAGATCAACCACTGAGCCCAGCCAATGCCGGTAACAATACTTGGAGATTAATACAAACTACAATACAATATCCACTATTATTAAGTAAGGTTATGATATACAGAAGTCAAAGAAACAAACAAAAACAGAGGATTTAAAAAAAAATACAAAGCAACAATAACAACACTGGAATAAGCATAACAATTTCACTGAAAAGCACCAATATTCACAATAATCAACCTTCACTCAAACAATGAGAAAAGGATAGAAAGTAGAACCGTTTTTTTTTTTGTGTGTGTTTTTTTTTTTTTTTTTAACTAGTTAATATAGTGCAGAGAGTGATATTTATACACTTGTATCAGGGGTTGGAACTTAGATCTATGAGTATAGTGAGAGCTTTAGCAGGGGGTATACAGAAAGAATAGAGGAAAAACTAAAGCCGGAAAGGGATAGGATAAACTGGAGACTAAAAGGTTAAAGTTTAGTAAGAGAGTGATGGGGTAAAGGTCGAATTGAGATAGGGTTGAATGATGCTATAGTAGAGATTAAAATAGAATGAAGGTTACTCCCAATGTAAAATAAAGACGAAGTAAAATGGTACTGGGGAGGAAAAGAAAAAGAAAAAAAAATTGCAAAATAGCAGTAGTAATAGTGAAGATAGAGATTGAAAAATGTAATAATTGAAAAGGTAAAATCAAGTAAGGAAAAAAGAAAAAAAATCGTTTCTGAAGTAAAAGATGTAAAAAATGAAAATTAAATAAAAAATGTAAAAAATGAAAATAAAATAAAGAATAGTATAATTAGCATAAAATTGTCCAGTAGAGTTCAATCACTTCCTCTGTTATTGTATTTGGTATGCCTGGTTCTTGGATCAGAGAGTCTTGCAGTTCCCAGCTTTCCACTGCACCTCAGTTTTGTAAGGTAGTCCTTAATTTTAGGCAGGCTATATCTTAGTTATTTGTGTCCATTTATTTATTTTTGATTAATTAAAAGAAAAAGAAAAAGAAAAAAGAAAAAAGAAAAAAAAAAAAGGCAGTTTGTAGTTCAGCCCTTAGGTGTCAGTGTTACTGGTTTGACCTCCCAGACTTTGGTTGCTCTGGCCCTCTTTCTCTCTGGGGGCGGGCCCTCGCAGCTCTCCCGGGCTACAATATAGGCGGGGCCACGGCCGCACTGGGGGCGGGGCCTCGCGGCGCTCCGGGGCGCAGCGCTCAGGGCCGCGCTGGGGGCGGGGCCTCGCGGCGCTCCGGGCCGCGGTGCTCTGGGCCGCGGTGCTCTGGGCCGCACTGGGGGCAGGGCCTCAGTGCGCTCCGGTGCCTGGAGCTCAGGGCTGCTCTGGGGGCGGGGCCTCGCGGCGCTCCGGGGCCGTGGAGCTCAGGGCCGCTCTGGGGGCGGGGCCTCGCGGCGCTCCGGGCCGCGGTACTCTGGGCCGCTCTGGGGCCGGGGCCTCACGGCGCTCCTGGTGGCGCGCTCAGGGCCGCTCTGGGGGCGGGGCCTCGCGGCGCTCCGGGGCCGCGGTGCTCTGGGCCGCACTGGGGCCGGGCCTCGCGGCGCTCCTGGTGGCGCGCTCAGGGCCGCTCTGGGGGCGGGGCCTCGCTGGAGCAATGGCGCTATCGCAGCCTGAACTCTCAGCCTAGCCACGCAAACTCTGACCTTTCTGTGGGTGGTTGAAGAGCTTCCTTGAATCCACCCGCTTGCTCCGATCGGGGCGCCACAGGTGCTCGATGGACTCCTCGGCTGTGGGTTTTCCAGGCCTCAGAGAAGCTGCTCCCTTCCTGGTAGGGTGGCGCCGCCTTTGCGCTGAGCCCGGAGCTCCGGGAGAAGTCGGGAGTGCTGGCCGCTTGGTCAGGAAAAATTGTCCAGCGGACACTTCCTTACCTTCCTAGAGTGATCCGCTGCCCCTTAGCTGCTAATCAACATTCCCTGAGCGACTCAGATGTTGCTTCTATCTGTTTTGGGACCGGGGTCAGAACAAGTCCGTCTGTTCGGTCGCCATCTTCAAGCTCCGCCTCCTCAACATTTTCTAATGGTGGTGTGCCTCGTGATTTTTTTCATGAAACAAGTGTGCCTTTGCCCAAAAAAGGTTGAAAAACACTGACCTAGAGGTTCTAAACTCAGAGATAACCTGGCTTCTGAAGGGTGAGTGTGCCTATTATCAGTTTATTGCCTCTCATTTCTAAATCCAACTTCTTTGCCCTGATTTAAAATCCTGGAGCTGGACCTGGAGAGCATTTCTTTGCTGACTGGCTTGATAACAGGCTTTGTCAATAGAAGGTACTAGAGTGACACTCAAAGTAGTAAAAGCCATATATCTGCAAAGCAGCAAGGGAGCGCTTGCTTCCCTGTTGGTTCCGTTTCTCCTACCATTTTATCCAGTGAGGGAACCAATGGATTGATGTGGCAGGCCTGGTGGTGCTCACAGCGGTGACCCTCACAGACCGGCTCTGGCCACCGCTATTCTGTGCTCTGTCTGTTCTGTCTTCCCTGGCAGCTCCTGCAATGCCCTCAGGAAACTCTCCCCACTGGATGGCCATTCCGCCCATCCACGTGCTCTGCAGCGGCAGCCACCTCTGCAGGGCATCTCTGGCAAGTGGCAACCAGACACAAGCTTCTGAGAGTCCTCTCCTGTGGAGTCGCACACAAAAAGAGCACATTTACTTCTCCCAGCAAGGACTTTGACAACACAAGTGAAATGTGATCTAGCAGGAAAGTTCCTTCGAGGCTCCATGTTCAAGGATTTTTTGGGGCCTGGCCATGTAGACCCCCTCGGCCTAGCACACAGCAAAATTCCAGGTTCCCAGGGGGAAAGCAGGTGTTCAGCACAAGCCACAGTTTACCCACAACAGGTTAGGCCCAGTGAGCCACTCTTTCCCTTTATCTCAGTCTAGGGAGCTGTTTATCATTCAGATTCCTGCTGGCCTTAGCAAGCCTAACAGCTTAGGCTGCGATGTTAACTCGTTTCTGCACAGGTATTAAAAGTCCTTACCTGTATTCTTACCATGTCCCTGAAAAGTGCTGAGAGAACTGGAAAGACCCGCCTAGACTTGCAGTTAGTCATCAGTCCAAGTTCAAAACTCGCACAGGCCACTTGAATGATCCTGTGACATTGGGAGAGAAACTGAGACTGCTTGATTTACTTTTTCCATGGGGCTGATGGAAACTTTGAAGGCTCTTATACACAAAAACATGTTCTCAGAAATGTTGATTGTTTAAAAATTTGTCATTTTTGCCTACTGAGTTTTTCTCCCAGGTAGACTTTAGCCGTTTCTTCTGTCGCACTTCAAGGTGTTTTTAAGTATTTCTTTCACAGTTTGTTTTAGCCACTAGAAATTCCTGCTCTATTCTTCCTGTGTGTCTATCGGCAAGGAGTCATGCAGCATCCCCTGCTCTAGGTAAAACCTTTTGATGGGTCCTTTACCAAGAGAAACCGCTTCCGTGGAACCAGCGTTGAGCAGGATCCCCAGTGGGCAACTCCAGTGGCCTCTCTCTGTGAGTCTCTGGTTTGCTTTCATTCACAGACTTCCCTCCAGGGCTAAAGGACGAAGAACCACTCCCTTAGTTTCACTTTTTTCCTTGCTACACCCACATTACAGCCCTCAAGAAACGATTCTGTTCAAAAGTCAGAGAGCCCACTGACTCAGGAACCATTGTCCACCCCCATCTGTCCATGCCTTGCCTCCCCAAGTCCCCAATCTCTGACCATCAGCTCTGAAGAACTCAGCACAAATCCGTGGCCCTGTGGCACATTGCCCACTGAGAAGGCTAGTTTCTTATCACAGGATTGACATGAGATAATGAATGTAAAGTATCTTAGCAAATGTAAAATGTTGTGTGAATCATGAGTGTAATTTTATCACACAATTTTAGAATTCTGCATATCAACCTATTATTTAATGATTTTTATTTATACATAAAGTACCCCCATTACTAGTATAATATGGTTAGGGTTCTGAAACCCCCAAGACTTTATAACTAAAGCTTATTCCACAGTTTTAATAACGTTTTTATTTGAAATAAATATTTTTAAAATATCAAATTTAAGTTCTTGGTCAGAATCTCTAATATTTTATCAGTTTAAGTTTTTTTGACTTCGAATTTATACCGTACTTAGAAGCCTGATGCATGAATTCATGCAAGGGGCTTGGCCCTCTCAGCCCTGGCTTTGGAAGGTCAACTGGAAAGATGTCCGGAAGGTCGTTTTGGCTATCTGGTCTAATTAGCATATTAGGCTTTTATTATTATAGATATTTACTATTAAATCAATCAGTCAAAAACGAGGCTGTTTTGATGAACACATTAACTTTATTTTTTTTAAGTTATTTAAATTCTTATCTTAAGTTTATTTTGTTTTTCTTCTTTTCTTTTTTTTCCATTGTCATTTATATCCCATACTCTCTTCCCCCTCCCCCTTTTCCCCTGCCCCCACAATCACCAATGCATTAACTTAAATCAGAGGCTATGGATACCAATTCAAATCTCATGTTAGCCAATTAATTCTGTTTTGTTTTAAAGGCATAACATTGAGAAAAATCCCAATCGCACAGAATAAAAAGAGTCATAAAACATAGGTTATTTAACTATGGCTTGGTTAAATCTAACAATGCTCTGTAATTAACTGTTCTAGAAGGAACTGAAAAGGGAATAGTAGTGTCTCATGACTGCTTCCAAGTTGAATCATTAACAATCTCTACCACGTGCTGTTATTCTTTAATTGGTTATTATTCTTTGCAGAGAACAGAATAAATGGGCTCCTCAGATACTATTTCTCCACCATTAGTAAGAAAATACATTTTAATTGTGTGATAACTTTTGATATTAGGGTATTTTAATCTACGACCTTTTACATAGTTTTATATAACTCAGTTTTTGTCTCTGCTTCAAAACAGTGAGTCTCATTTCTTCATACTTTTGTCACACATGGTTTCAGTTTCACCTCAGCACTCCTTGCAGCTTCTGTACATCAACAAGGTGTTTTTATTGAATTTATTTAAAACGTTGTAAGATATACAGGCTTGTACAACCATATTATATTGCAGAGAAATTGTGAATGCGACCACTTTGTCAGCTTCTCCCAGAGTAGTTTATTGTCTCACTTGAATTATTTTTACAAATCTCCTGTCTCAAACTTCACAATGGAAAACTAAAATGTGGTGCTCACAACGCTACACACCATGCTGAGAAGTCCACAGTTCAAAGAGCAGACCTTAATCGGGTGAGACCATTCGTGGGGAATGACCCAGCCCTGGGACGGCTCTGGATCCTTCGAGAAGTTTCTGTGTGGCGGGGCGGCATCTGTTACCTTATGACTCATGCTGCTGTCCTGTTACTTTTCTGCTCTCAGGATGTATGGCACTGCTGTTTTGCCAATTTATTTGATGGAGTGATAAAATCGATCCCAGCGACCGGAAGTGTCTTCTGTTGTGTAACAAATCTTTCTTGTTTGGACCTGCGAGATTACACCACACAAGGACAGGCAAAAAGGTGAGGCCACGGCATTCCTCCTGTCCGCTCCGCCAGAAACAAACCATGACAGTGTTTAAACATCACACCGGTCTTGCAGAGTCTCCGACTTAAAAGAATGGAGACATTGTCACTCTGGCGAACGTCTGAAAGGCATGCTTAGTGGAGAAATTGCTAAGCGTGTTCTCAGAAATCTCCGGGTTTACTTCCTCCAAGAAGTCGGGGAAACAGGATGCCGTGGACTTCGATAAGCCATTCACTTGACATTCTTTGGCCCTTTTGTAGACAGAACATAGGGGAAAAAAGTGGGTCTATTTTCATGGCTGCCACCAGGACTAGTTCTAGGGGAGGCACAGAGCACAGGGCAGCTGCCTGGAAATCCTGGACGGTCACCCGGTGGCTCCGTGTACCAGTGGGGCAGGGGAAGGTGCTGTGACTGCAAACCCACAGGCTCTCAAGAGCTTTGAATTGCCCCTCAGTCCTGGTGTCTGGAAATCCATCATTCTCCATCGACGCAGGGACTTGAGCTGAATGAATAATGAGTGCGGTTTAGAGAATTCAATTCAGTGCGTGTGTACTGAGTGCACTGAGAACACACAGTGTTCTGGGCCAGGTGCTGGAAAAGGCAGGAAACAAGGATGGGAGAAAACGCAACAATATCTGAAACGGGTCTAATCCGCAGGAGCTTTCAGTATTGATAGAGAGGCAAAGCACCCATAGGGAAAAAACAAGAAAGCCTAGAGAGAATGAGTAATATTGAAAATCATAACTGATTATAGCCTCTGCGTGGGACATGGCTTGGCTGGGGACTGGGGAGGCGAGGGAACCGCCAAGATGCAGTTAACTGGGACAGGCAGAGACGATGAATCCGCATTACGGATAAAACAGTGGGAAAGGACAGAATGATGATACCGCAGAAGTGTCAGAAGGAGTATTGACGGACATTAATATCGAACTCTTATTTTGATAGAGAGTCCTGTCGATCCTCCCCAAAACACATTTTCCTGCGTGTGGAATTCCAAAGTCATTTTCAGTTCTGAATCTATTTTTTCTAAGCCAATTTCAATTCTACTGACTACCAAAACTTTCCTTAAGAAAAATAAAATATAGAACTCCTGGTTAGGATAGTTCTAGAAATGATGGAATTATTAAAGAGAATACATTTAAATCTTCCTAAAATTTTATACTTAAACTGAATACAGTTAGGTGTCCAGAATAAGAATATGAGGGAGATGATATTTTAGTGATTAATCCTCTCAACATAAATCCTAGTTTTAAAAAATGTTTGTGGTTAGATATCACTTGTGTACTTCCTAGAGTCTCCTCCCCCTTTGACATATGGAAGATTATATGTTCCCATTTCCATGAAGTTAGGCCAAACAATGTGCCTAACTTGGATCAGTGCTGCCAGCCAACGTGATGTGAATCACTTGTGGGAGGGAGCTTTGAAGAGCAGGTGCATGATCCCCCATATTGCCTTTTTCCTGCCACACTCACCAGGAGATCACAAGCTTAGATGGTGTAGTAAAGTATGGCGGAGCCTCTATCAGCCTGGATCCCTGAGGCATCTCACGAAGGACGATTGCCGTGAAGAGTCACCTGGGACCTCAAGGGGTGTTGCGTGTTACACCAAGATTTGGGGATGCTTGTTATCCCAGCATAATGAATCCTATCCTGATTGAAACAGTGTTGGATTTTCCTTTAATTTTCTGTTAAAAAAATATTTGAATCTGGTTTAGCTAGTTCATTGGTTAGAGCATAGTCCTAATAAGGCCAAAGATAGATTTAATATCCACGCAAATCAGTAAACTTCTTGGAGAGCAAAACTGTTTTAGGAGTCCGTGTGACCCAAACCTTTTATGCCTTCTGCAATGGTCTTGATTGCCTCCTTATTTCCAAAGGCGCTGCTTGCCTCCCCAGGTGTCCATCCACCATTCTGCTGGTACTCGGCCAAGATTTCTGAGCTGTCTGGAGACTAGCTTAAGACCAGCATGATCCTTACATCTCATTCACCAAGCTTTGTTGGCATCGTCACATTTCTATGTCTGGGACTTGAATGAAATGATACATGAAGCACGGGATATGGCTTTCTGAGCAGCCACGGGCTGTCACCCAAAAGCGCAGGGGGGTGACTTCTGCTCAGGGTAAGCCTTGCCAGTGGGAAGCAGGAGATGACAAGAGTCAAGCAGATAAAAATGTCCCTGGCTTGGTACAAAGCACCGAGGCATGTTTTCCTGCAGTATCTCCGGAGTCCATGTCCCTGAGCAATCTGTTTTCTCGTGGCTCCTTGTGGAGAGTTGGCCACTTTGGTACTGCATCGCCTCACAGGTCTTCACATTCTCCCTTGCCTTGTTTCCCTTTTCTCACCCTAACATCATGGGCTTGCACCCCTGAAAAGGTGGCAGCACTTGGATCCTTGTTCAGACTCTAAAGAGAAGCTGGGCCGATGATGAGTCACGGACCACACCCCAAAGTCCAGACAACAAATTCACCAGTGAAGCCATGGAACCTTCACATGGTGAACGGTGAGCCAAGAGGCTCCTGTGCTCCGATCATCTTGCATCTCTGACTTCCCATCTGGTATAGTTTTTTGTTTCTTTTGAAAATAAACACATTTGAGAAATTTCTCTAGTAAGGAGTTCGTTGTTGTTGTTGTTTTTTTCTTTTTGGGGGGTAAGGGAGGGTCTGAAAAGATCTTTATTTTACCCTTGCTCTTAAAAAAGTAATTTGGCTGAGTACATTTCTGATTCTAGTTATTTTCTTTTAGCAATCTGAATTCCACCTGTCTTTATCCTCTAATTGCTTTTAAATTTCCTTTGTCTTTGGTGTTCTGCCATCTCACCCCAGTGTGTCTAAGTGTAGATTATTTTTTATTTATCTTGCTCAGTATTTATTGTGTTTCCCTGAGCTAAGGATTCATCAGTATTGAAAGATTTTTATGTAGGAGATTATATGAAAGTAACACTCCTGGCTTCTGGCTTCTCTCTTTCTCTTCCCCTTTGCGGAAAGATGACTTACCCAATGGCTGAAGTTGGGCTGTGTCTCTGAGCTTGCTCAGCTAAGCTTATGGTGCAATTCTCTTTGGGAGCTGACTGCTGGGAGTAAACCTCCTTTCTGTTCCTTTGTGCAACAGTTTTCAGGGCAGAAAATGTGGAGGATGGGAGAAAGGGCTTTAACTGTCCAGCACTGCCTATGATGGGGTCAGTTTGCTTAATTCTGAAATGTAGTATTAAGAAGACTATTATTTTTGCCTCTTGCACACCCCCTACCGGGGATGTGCCCACAACCAAGGTACATGCCCTTGACCGGAATCGAACCCGGGACCTTTCAGTCCGCATGCCAACGCTCTATCCACTGAGCCAAACCAGTTTCAGCCTCATTTGATTTCTTATATCTCTTAACTTCCCTGTATGTCTCACCTTTATCTCTTGCTCTTTTTTCCTTCTGAGTAATTTCTTTTAGTTGACACATTCTCTCTTCCGCTGTGTATAATCTATTGTGTGACCCATTCTTTTTCTATGACACCTTTTCCTCGCTCATGTTTACTTTTTCTCTCTTTCTCTTAGTGCGTTTGAGTATCTGAAATCCTAGGTGATCTAATTTGACTGTGATTTTCAGCGGCTCTTGCTTGTGGTGGCTTGTTTTCTTACATCTTCTATGATTTCACCATGCAATCTCATGCTTGACTAAACTAACTGTATTTTGGGGGAGAGAACTAAATTGAGACTATGTCTTCTAGGGACAATTAATGTTCATTGCTACCTGTCACCACGTATGCTGTACACACCTGGGGACACTTCGCTAAATTTCTCAGCTGTGTTTTCTTGGGCTACATAAGTAATGCAGAATCAAGCCCAAAATCAAAGCTTTAGGAGGAACCGTTTTCCCTACCCAGCTTCTGCACAGGCTGAAAACTTCACTCAGTGATTCCTTTTGCTTCTAAGCAACTTTTCTCTGGACACCTTTTCTCTGAGGCTCTCTGACTGGTCAGCATCCTATGGGGGTCTCTGTTCCAACTTGCACCATGGGAGGGGCAATGGGTTAGCTTCAGTTCTTACCATTAAGCTCAGTGAATCTCAAAATCAGCAAATCTCCAAAGGGTAGCTACAGCTTCAGCATCAGCTCATCACCAAATTTTCCAGTTTCAGCTTCATTTTGGTACATATTTCACTACTTTTTTTTTTTTTCCAAAATCAGTGATGCCTTCCTACTTTATCTAGAATTTCTAGTTGTCTTGTAGTGGGATGTTTTCTCAGGCTATTTTGTTCACAAGATTGACAGAAACAGAAATCTCCAAGATGCTAAGCAAATTGAACAAGTAAAGTTGATTGCCATGGTCCCGTGGCACATGGTAACACATTCAAGTGCAGGGGACTTCTGCCATGCTTTTATGACCACCCCATGTTATTTGAAGAGTTTCCTATGTTTGGAGAGATCCCCATATTTTGGACTCTCGCTTCCTAAGGTGGAAGCCAGGCTTATTTCCCCATCTTCCCATACAGGCGTAGGGAGCAGGTGTGCTATTGAGGTTGCCTCGCTGATGCTCCCATGTAAGAATTCGATTTGGAAAACAGCAATGTGAAGAGCAGGAGCACCTGGGGGTCTCTCTTGACGAGAAGAACAACGGAATGTCTGCTTTTCGGGGGAGCAGTGGCAGGGCCTCTGACATATAGTGTCTGGCATCACCGGTGCTCACGGTAGTGCTGGCCTGAGTGGTCTTTCCACTCAGTCCTGTGATGAGTCAGATGCTTGGCTATGTAGCTTGCAAGCCCAACCCGCCCTCTGGCCCTCTCAGACAGTGTGTGGTACCTGTCAGACTGTAATAAATTCCCTTTCTGCTTTAACTAGCTACGCGGGTGACGGTGTTTTCAATTAAGGACCCCCACTGATAGCCTGTGGATATAGCAATGTACAGAGGTTTAATTATGAAGACTAATCCTGCAAGCTACACGCAGGAATCAATATCATTACACATAGTCCCACCTCATTGAATTCTGTGTGTTAATAAACAGGTTTATAAACTCAGATGATCAGAATAAGTTTGATATTATATTTAGAAGAGAAAAAAATAATTTAGAATTTAAAAATATACCATTTTTTATCACCAATTTTGGTTCAGTGGCTTTTTAAACTATATGGAATTCTGTCTGGTTCAAAGTGGTGTGTGTGTGTGTGTGTGTGTGTGTGTGTGTGTGTTTCGAGTTTGATTTGATCTGTGCCTTAGTTAAAAATAAGAAATGAATATTTGGTTCCAGTTGGGATTTGATGTAAGTTCCTACCAAGGTTATTATGACAAAGATGCATAGAGGTCGGCATCATAGAGATAAATAATCACAATGATTTTCCACATGATATCCCATGACACCCCTGATAAATAAAGACTACACATCTCATTTCCATTTTCATTTCACCTCTGCTCTTTCTGCTTGAAATGTCCTCCCCTTCTGAATCTACAGACCTAGAGTAGAGTGTTCTTTGAAGCTTCCTTTTCCTGCTTTGCTCTCCATCAGATCTTCCTTTTATCACAATAGAAGGAGTTAATTAGCATCCCCCTTCTCTAAACTGGCAAAGCGCTTTGTGAGTTCTATTTAATATCTGTGTGTACATCTACGATCTAGGCACCGATCCCTTCTTGTGGAAGGTGGTTGAGCCCAACAAGAATGGTCTTGCCTGGCCACATGGCCCAGTGGTTGAGAGTCGACCTATGAACCAGGAGGTTACTGGTTCAATTCCCAGTCAGGGCACATGCCTGGGTTGCAGGCTTAATCCCCAGTGTTGGGGCATGCAGGAGGCAGCTAGTCAATGATTCTCTCTCATCATTGTTTCTATCTTCCTCTCCCATTTCCCTCTCCCTTCCTCTGTGAAATCAATAGAAATACATTTTTTAAAAGGAAGTAGAATTGCAGCAAGAGAATTGAGACCTAAGGATTGTTTTTTCACGACCCCCGTGACTTCTTGGCCCCTAGTTATGCAATTGGTCCCAGATTCTGAAGGAATAGAATTTATATGGGCAGTTTCTGCTGGCCTGACTGTGGTTTTCCTTTAGACTTCTAATTGTCTGCAAAAATGTCTCATTGTTCTGGAATAGTCAGTAGACTTACCCACCCAATTTTTCTTCCAGTTTTTTTTTTTTTTGGATAGATCTCTGGGAGGTTGCAAAAATTGTACCTAGAGTTCAATAAACCTAGCTTTCTCCAATGGTGACATTTATGTAGCAGTATTACAATATCAAAACCAGGAAATATATATTGGGACACTACTAGTAACTAAATCACAGATTTTATTTGGTTTCACATGAAGTGTGTGTGTGTGTGTGTGTGTGTGTGTGTGTGGCTTGTGCAGTTTGGTCCCATATATAGATTTCCATAACCACCGCCATGAAGATACTGAGCTGTTTTGGCCTCTGGCGAACACTGATTAGCTAGTAGTACAATACCTGCCCCCGCTCACCCGCCCCATCCACAGTTTTGCTTTCCAAGGTTTCAGTGACCTGTAGCCCACAAATATTAAATGGAAAAAATTCAGAATTAAATAATTCATACGTATTAAATTGCATGCCATTTTGAGATGAAATCTCACATCGTCCCACACCATCCTCCCAAGGACATGAATCATCCCTTTGCCCAGAGTAATTCACACTGTGCCTGTTACCTGCCTGTTAGTCATTTAGTATCATTGAGTATCTTGGTATTTTAGTGCTTATGTTCAAGTGACCCTCTTTTAATTTAATAATGTCACATTTGCATAACTTTAAAAAAATATTTTTTATTGATTTTTACAGAGAGAAAGGGAGAGGGATAGAGAGTTAGAAACATCAATGAGAGAGAAACATTGATCAACTGCCTCCTCCATACCCTGCACTGGGGATGTGCCCACAACCAAGGTACATACATGCCCTTGACCCGAATCGAACCTGGGACCCTTCAGTCTGCAGGTCAACGCTCTGTCCACTGAGCCAAACCGGTTTTGGCGCCTGAAGATTTTTTTAAGGGAGCTCTCTGATTATCATATCAAGTTCTTTAACATCTGATAATTTACTTTAGTTTTATATTTCTCCTTCTGCCAATTATGCCTTTTTAATTTTTCAAGAACTATATCAAGTTTCCTTAGTCTTAAAAATGTACTAGTGTATAGTTAGTTGTTCATACTACTCTTTTATTGATTTGTAAATCTCTGAGGTATTTGTAGTTATTTTCTCTTTTGCATTCTGCATTATTTTCTTATTGGCATCTTCTAGCTCTCCTTTTTTATCTGAAGTAGTCTTGTCACAGGTTTATATATTAATCTTTCTAAAACTAGTTTATGGTCTTATTAATCTTCTTTTGTTATTGCTATTTTATTGATTTCTGTTCTACCTATATTATTACGTTTTTCTTTCTGATTCTTTGCTTATTCTTTTCCCATCTTTTTTAATATTATCCTTTGTTTTGTTTTCAACATTGATTTATGTGTATTGCTGTTTAAAGACATATTGCTAATGCATGAACACTGAATTCATGGCCAACAGCACTATAACTCATGCCTCAGTGAAGCTCATCTAACACATGTATTTTCTGCATTATGGTACATCAGAACTTCTCCCTTTAGAAACACTGGATGGCACTTGAACACCATTATGGACAAGTTGCACCCACCCAAAATTTGTATGTTGAAGCTCTAGTCACCAGTGTGAATGTCTTGAAGACAGGGCCTTTCAAGAGGCAATTGATGGTGAATGAGGTCATAAGGGCGGGGCTTTAATTCACTGGGACTGGTGGCCTTCTAAGGAGAAGAGATAGCAGGAGTGCGGACACAGATAGCAGGGAAAAGGCCAGGTGAGGACACAATGAGGAGGCAGTCAGCTGCAAGCCAGGAAGAAAGAGCTCTAACCAGAACTCAGACCGGCTGGTACCTAGATCTTGGATTTCCAGTACCCGTTCTTTAAGCCACCCAGTCTGTGGTATCATGTTGCAACAGCTTTAATGGACTTACAATACCAACACTGAGCTTGGGGACCATTTTAAATTATGAAATCACCAGCAGAAAGCACAAAGGAGGAATCAAATAGATGAAAGCGAACCAGGTCTTATCACCTTCGCTTGGCTTATCTGAAAACCATGTCCCTGTTGCCAACCATAGTTCTCCCACTTTATACTCTTGTAACACCTCGCTCGTGACACTACTGATTCAGGGTGTGGTATCCTGCAGTTGACTTCTGGGATCCTGTGTCATTTTTTGAGTCAGTCATAGGTCAAGCCCCACTCAATCATGTCTCTGTTCTCATAGAGTCCAACTTCCCCAGCTTGAGGGCCGCTTGGGTTCCAGTTTACATATTCTATCATCTTTCTGTGCTTAAAAGAAAGCTGCCTTGTCCTTTTTCTCATCTTTGGTAGATTTAATTTTTATCAAGTTTTAATATGCATATAGTTTAAAGCAGCGGTCGCCAACCCTACGGAACACCGGTTGGCAACCACTAGTTTAAAGAATCAAGTATTGCCGAAACCGGTTTGGCTCAATGGATAGAGCATTGGCCTGCAGACTCAAAGGTCTCGGGTTCGATTCCAGTCAAAGGCATGTACCTTGGTTGCGGGCACATCCCAGTAGGGGGTGTGCAAGAGGCAGCTGATTGATGTTTCTCTCTCATCGATGTTTCTAACTCTCTATTCCTCTCTCTTCCTCTCTGTAAAAAATAAATAAAATATATATATTTTTTTTAAAAAATAATCAAGTACTTCCACAAGGCTTGTTACAAAAATAATAATATTAATAATTGCCTTCTGCCGAAACCGGTTTGGCTCAATAGATAGAGCGTTGGCTTGGGGACTGAAAGGTCCCGGGTTCGATTCCGGTCAAGGGCATGTACCTTGGTTGCGGGCATATCCCCAGTAGGGGGTGTGCAAGAGGCAGCTGATCGATGACTCTCTCTCATCGATGTTTCTAACTCTCTCCCTTCCTCTCTGTACAAAATCAATAAAAATGTATTAAAAAAAAAATAAATAATTGCCTTATGATCTTCCCTCCACAACATTTCCCATTCTCCAGAGAGAACCACCCTCAAATTTTTAAACCAATTAGTTTGGTATTTACATCTCTGTATCTACATTACATGGTTATATAGTTAATTCTTGATTTTTTTTCCACTTTAGGCACTATGTATAGATTCTCCACTCTTAATCCTCCCGATAAATAATCTTAAATTTTGGATAGATCAATACACAGTGTGTATATTATTAATGAGTAGGTAACTGCTAAGTGGCATGATGTACAATGATTTGTTTTTCTGTACAAGTTATTATTTTTCCTACAATTAATTATTGTCTTTTGTTTGTTGAGTAATGGTCTCTGTACTTATAAGTAATTTATTTCCAAACTCTCCCTCTGGTATATAAATCTTTCCTTAATATGCTTAAATACACCAGATTGATCAGTTTCATTTTCTGAAAGAATTCTCTCTGGGTCCCTTTTCCTGTTCCAGTTGGGAGGAAGGCCCCACTCTTATGACCTCATTTTACCTTAGCACTTGCTGTCAATGATTTAATGCTTTCTCTTGGTTTATACCTTTACTAGAGGCCCAGTGCACACCAAATCGTGTGCCGTGAGGATCCCCAGGCCTGGCCTGGCCTCCGGTCACATGGCCTCTGCCGCCCTGGGACGCTCCGCTATGCTTGCGGCCCCTTGACTGCTCTGCAAGGCACCCCCGGCCCCTCCACTGCTTCATGAAGCTTGCTGCCGCCCCCACAAAGCTCGCCCCCCCTTCCCCCCCGCCCCACCACTGCTCCATGAGGCTCCCTGATCCCGCAACTGCTCCTCCAAACTTCCCCGCCCCACGACTGCTTTGCAAAACTCACTGCTGCCTGGGTGACTGCTCCACTAAGCTCACGGCCACCCCACAAAGCAGCCCACCACCCCCTCTCAAGAGTCCCCAGTCCTGCCCTGTTGCCAGCACCCCCATATACATATATATATATATATATATATATATATATATATATATATGTATGTATATATGTATATATGTATATGTGTGTGTGTGTGTGTGTGTGTGTGTGTGTGTGTGTGTGTGTGTATATATATTAGGATTCTGGCCAAGTGAAGCCCTGTAGTAGCTTCCTGAAAAGGGTAATAAATTAGAAGTAAATCTTTTTAAAGCTATACGCATGTCTGAAAATGCCTTTATTCTACCCTCAGAACCTACTTAATAGTTGCCTGAGAATATGAGGCTGGAAATTCCTTAGAACTCAAAGGCATTGCTGTTATCTTCTAGCTTCCTGTAGAGTGGAGTAATCCAGTGTCCTTCTAATCCTTTCTAATTCTTGATCCTTAATGTTCTCTCTCTTCCTTTTCCCACCAGCCTTTTTTTTTTTTTTTTTTTTTGTCCCAGTGCTCTGAAATTTTACAATGATATATCTTTTTGTGGATACACTTTTTTTTTTTTTTATCGTGATACATCCTTAATGAACCCTTTTAACATGGAAATGTGTGTTCTTCCATTTGAAAACTGTTCTGGAATGGTTTCATGGACCACAAACTCCCTGTGCTTCCACCATTTACTTTCTGGAATACCCATTATTTAGGTTTTGGACCTACTAGACCTGTTCTCTAATTTTAAAATATTTTTATGACCATTTTTCTTCCTCCCCTTCTCCTCTACACCCTGAGACAAATTCCCATCATCATCTTCTAGCCCTTCTGTTGAGTTTTCCAATTTTTGCTCTTACATTTGTATTTCCCCAAAACACTCTTTGTTCTTGAATATGCCTTTTTCATAGCGCTCTGTTCCTTCATGGATGCAGTATTTTCTCATCTCTTGAGCACATTAAGGGTAATGTGTCTTTAAGTTTTTTTTCTCTTGCCCGTAATGTTTCTGTTTACTTGTTTGAACCCTTTTCTTTCATGTTAGAGGCTTTCCTTGTTTCCATGGAGATCCTTGTTTGCTCATATTTTAGAGGGAAACAATAAAGATTGAAATCTGTGTGTGGGTAGGATGGGGTTATCCACTCTAGTTTGTTCTCTAGATATAGTGCTAGCTTGGTGGTTTTATTGGGAAACTCTAAGCGTCAGTGTGATTAGGACTTTTTCCTTGAGTGGGTAAGGTTTTTTCAAACTGATAAGTGTTTTCTAATATCCTGCCCGAAAAATAACATGAATATTCTCTCTGCTTTCTGCAAGCTGGGTGGAGTCGGAGATCAGTCCCAACATTCAGATGAACATTTTTATTTAATTTCTCTGTTTTTAGTGGAGTCTCCTTCTATCATCTGTATGGGGCATCCCCAATCCAGAAACCCTGCAGAGAATGAACCTGCTGGCCTCGCCTGCTGGTCACCGACCTGCACGGTGCAGGGGACAGAACCTGGGATCTAACTGCTCCTTCTGCAGATCTCGAGGTAGTCTTCCTGTTTCAGAACCATCGTCACCTGCTTCTGGAGATGCCTCTGCCTTTGGAGGATGTCATACAGTAAATCAGTTTGCACCATGGCTTTGTCCTCTGCTGCCTCCTGATTGATTCAGCCTTTGAAGTTCACTTAGTCAGTCACCACCCTTAACTCTGCTTTTTCAAGCTCCCACGTTGTGCTACTGTTGTGTGGGTGTTGTTTTCTTTCCCTATTCTCTTTGTCCCTATCTGTGGTTTGTGTCTTTTATTTTTGTTCAAGTTAATGTAATGCTTTTTTTTTGGGGGGGGGGGGTAAGGTGGTAAAGGCTAACACATGAGTTAAGCTGTTATCCTCAACTAGAAATTCCCCTGCCTTACGGGTACCCCGCCCTGCCCCCTCCCAGACCACAGCTCCCACAGTGGCTGAGCTCAGCTGCACCAGTTCATTTGGGGCCTCCAGGACTGCTTGATGGTTTGCTTGAAACCAAGAAAGTTGGTTGCCCTCCAAACATTCATTGTAAGCACCTCCCCTATGCCAGCCCTGACCAGTCGGCAGGTCTCATGTGGACTGGTAGGATTTTAGAAAGACCAGAATGTTCCCTGCTCCCTATTGCTGTGACTAAATCACCAGGCCGTCTTGTAGAGTGGTGGCCAGACGTGTTGTCAGAGTGGCCCTCCTTTATGGGGACAGCAGGCTGGTGGCTCAATCCAAGCTCTGTGCAGTGGTCTCAAGGGTCTGTTGTTTAGCTTTTAATGCACCTGGCATATAGGGTTTGTCCATCTGTCCACTGTGGCCAATGTTAGAAAACTAAGGTGACTCAGACTCCTAGCACACTATTCCCCTTACAGAGTACTTACGAATTTTAGCGGGCTGTGCCTCTTTCCAATAACTGGGTCATTTATGTCTGCTAACCAGGGTGTTCTTTCTCAGATTTCAAGCCAGAAGGAAAGTTCACAGTTATCAGTTGTCTCCTGTCCATCAAGATACCACACCTACCTTTCCATACAGTATTTCCAGTTTATCTGCACTCGAACCCTGTGAGGTGTTATCTCCATTTTACACATGAGGAAACCATTGTTCAGAGGCTGAGTAAGTGTCTTGAGCTTGTATAACCAGTGAGAGAGAGTGAGAACCTTCTGGCTGTAGTGCCTGTGGGCCTCCTCCTGCTCTGAAAAAGATGACCACAGCGAGGCAGAGTGAGATGGCTCATGCCACAGCACAGCTCAGGAGTCAGGCAAGGCCCCTGAGTCCTGAAAGAAGAGTGTGGACAAGTGGGAAGTGTGCACAGTGGCTCTGGGAGGGAGACCCTGTGGGCAGTGGCCCCAAGGAACCACGTGGCTGCAGCCTGGCGAGTATGGAGGAGCCTTGAGGAGCCCGTTAGAGACCTCATCGAGGAGGAGTGAGGTAAAATTGCCAGTCAACAGCCCAGGCCTCCTTGGAGCTGGACTGAGCCAGTTGCTAGGCTCAGATTGCTCTTTATGGAAGGCAGGGAGACTGTCAGAAATCCAGAATTTTCTGCCTTTATATGACATCCTAGGATGTTCCAGTCCCGCAGATTACCTGGATACTCTTTTCAACCTAGCTGACTCCCTCGTGTCTGCAGTTTCCAGCAGATTTCTTAACTGTGCTATCACTGTTTTTCTTGCAATACCATATTATCTAGAACAGTGGTCGGCAAACTCATTAGTCAACAGCCTGGCAAACCGTGGCTCTCGAGCCGCAGTTTGCCGACCACTGATCTAGAACATCTTCAAATTTGACCTATTACTGATGGTTAATCACTTGAAGACCAGTTGGCCTGTGGTTTCCCCTTTAATCCCTGTCAGAATCACCTACAGAGGCTGTTAAAAGTGCCCAAACTCACCTACTAAATTCTTGCTATTTTTTTTTCTAATGCAGCTGGTCTGACCACTTCTCATGCTCTGAGGACAAGGTCAGTGGTAGGTCACACAAGGTCAGATAGGTGGGTGAAGGCAGCAGAGATCCCGAGCAAGGCCCCTGTTTTCAGCCTCATGGTGGAGATTCCAGCGGTGCAGGGAGTGTGTCTTAAATACATAAATGCCACGTGTGTTCCCTTCCCTTTCTTTCATACGGGCTGTGCGCACCCATTGTGTCAGTTAGCTAGTGGTATTTCTGTAAAGCACTATGGTCTTTGTTCTCCAGAGGCTTATTAACTATGCATTTCATCAATTCTGAAATGCACATCTTGCCCTTGTCCCTGTGGCTTAGTTGGTTGGAGTGTTGACCCGCACACTGACAGGTCGCAGGTTTGATTCCTGGTCAGGGCACTTACTAAGTTGTGGGTTTGATCTCCATCAGGAAGGCAACCAATCTGCTTCTCTCACACATTGCTATTTCTCTTTCTCTCTCTTATCCCTTCCTCTCTCTCAAATAAATAAACATATCGTTGGGTGTGAGTTACAAAAAAAAAAAAAAAAAAAAAGCACTGGCTGGTTTTCTCAGTGGTTAGTGCATCCGCCTGCAGATAGAAGGGTCTCAGGTTCTGTTCAAGGGCACATACCTCAGTTGCAATTTCCCCAGCCCCAGGAGGGGTGGGAAGCAACCAATCAATGTGTGTGTGTGTGTCTCCCCCGTGTGCGCCATCCCCCCGCCACTCCCTCCAGTCTCTCTAGAAGTCAATGGAAAAAATATCCTTGGGTAAGGATTAAAAAAAAAAAGAATAATAAAATAAAAATAAATAAATCAAATAAAAAAGCACATCTTTTCACATTTTAACATCACAGAAAAGGGGTGTATCTTAGCTTTGTTATAAGACAGTTGAGAGGTTTTCTTTTTATGGTATGTAGAATGATGATGCCACTTAAAATCAATGGCATCTTCAAAGTGATGAAACACAGTAGTAAAGGAACAGCAAGATGCATGAGCAGGTAGCTGACGTGAGTTTTGCTCATGTTGTGGAGGGCCACATGGTAATTCCGCACCTCTGTTTCCCCATGTTACTCATCTCTTACAACTTAACTCAGTGTCACCCCGGCCCCACCTCCTAACCTGCGGTCCACATCTTCCCTCTGGGCGCCGGTGCTTGCCTCTGACCTATACTCATCACGCCGTTACCTTTATCCTGGAAGTTGTCCGCCCTTCCCCCAGCTAGGTTGTGCGGTCCGTGAAAGCAAAGATACAGTCAGCTGTACACCCCTGTGCTCCTGGTACCTGGTGCAGAGCCTGGGATGCAGAGGAAGTTCAATAAGTGTTTGTTGAGTGAAGGAATAACAAAAGATCGAATACTTACAGGCAGCACATGATCTGCATCACGTGTAACACTTTAGGATTTCAAAGGAAAAGCCCAGCACCAGGCCAGGGATGGCTCCTAGAAGGGATGGGATGGAGGTCATTCTGGAAGGATGCCTGATGGAATGGCTCAGGACTGAAATGAGGAAGGAGGAAGGGGCAGTGCTCAGACCCCCGTCTCTCCTACTGAAGGTAGATCCTGTGATGACCGTTACTTGGCTGAATTTCCTGCATGAATTTCAGGAGGCTGTGGAGTTTCGTCCAGACAGCATTATCCTTGGTAATTGACTCTGGGTGCTAAGGAATAAGCAGTTCAGCCCTCAGTGAAGCTGTCACAGGAAGCCTGAAGAGTCACACAGACTTTGTGGTTTAGACCTCAGAGCTTCCTGTCAGAGCCTGATAAGATTCACCAAGAGTTAGAGGGGCCAGGCCAAGGCGGCGGACGGAGGCTGCGGACGGGACCACAGCCATGGCACCGACATTTCAAATCGCGTATCTTCTCACCGCCTAGTGTTGAAGAACCCTAACGAAAAGCTGTTTTGTTCTCCCCACTTCCCCCGAAGTCCAGCTAGCATGACTCTAGCTGGGGATGGGGTCTGACCTGTAAGCAGTGGTCAGTGAAGACACTTGGGGTTTGATTCAACCAGGTTTTCCCTGAGCCTGCCTTTTGCATGTCATCTGATTGGCTTGCGGCCCCTCCAGTATCCATGGGTTATCCAGGATGACTCTGTAGATCAGTGGTTTCCACCTTTTTGGGGCCACACCCCACCTAAGCATCTCTGAAATCCTGATGCCCCCTCCCCGTAATATATAATTCTTATTATTAAAAAAATGAACTTTTAGTCACATGGAGGAAGCCTAAAAGGCCATGAACTTGGTCTAAACAAGCTTCCAAAGAACATGGCACTCATGACAGAGAAAAATAAAAGAACGAAAGGACAGTTGAAGTCCTGAGGAAGAAATCACTAAGAAACTGTTAAATAATAATATGAAGTGATATGAAAAAAAATAACAAATCAAGTTTCAAAACATGTAATAGAGAAGTGAGATGCATGAATATGTTGTCACAATATATATTTATATACAGTATATGAGGCCCCTAGAACCATAAGAAATACAAAAAAAAATCACTGTTAATAACTCGTTCTTGAATTGCCCCCCTTAAAAATGAAATTGCGCCCTCTGTGGGGGCAGGGGGAATGCCCCACATTGGGAACCACTGCTATAGATCGTCATGACCATGTCTGAAGGGAGTGGTACCCAAAGAATTACGTTTTCTGGTGCCTCTTGTAGACATTTGTGCGGAGAGGATTCAATTCATTAAGCGAATCCGCAAGCAGGCTGTCAGGCTATCAGGTTGGCTTTGCAGGTGAGCCCCGGGGAGCATGCTGATGCTCTGGCGGGGGCGGGGACCCAGGAGAATTGGGGCGACCAAATGTGGTCCCACTGCCACGCCAGCCAGACTCTTTCTGATGCCGCAGCTTGATGCTGGGTTCCTTTATTTGGTTTTATTTTTTTTTTAAGTTTATAGATTTTAGAGAGAGGGAGGGAGAGGCAGAGAGATGAAATACATCGATGATAGAGAAACATCGATCAGCTGCTTCCTGCTCACCCCTTACTGGGGATTGAGCCTGCAACCCGGGCACGTGCCCTGACCGGGAATCAAACCGTGAGACCTCCTGGTGCATGGGATGACACTGTACCGACTGAGCCATACTGGCCGGGCGCTGCTGGGTTGCTTTCTATAATCAGTAGGCACTGGGATCCAGTCAGACCTTTTATTTCACATCTACTGGGAGATGGTAGGCAAGTGTCCCCCAGGCACATCAGAAACCCAGAGTCCCTGCAACAGGCAGGTGGCTGGTAACGAGACCCGGGCACAGCGGCTGCTGGATGGATGTCGCTCCTGGAGGCGCCGAGGGCTCTAGGGTTTCGTGCTCTGTCACCCCTCATCCTAATGATTGCACTTCACTGTCTCTCTCTTCTTGGTGCGGTGGCACTTGAGGAGGAGGCCAGTGACTCCAGATGTGAGACCGTGTGGCTGAGGGGTGTGCAGGTGTGGCTCTGGGCCAGGAGCCCGGGAGGTGAGGACACAGCCGGCAGAAGTGCAGGCTCCAGGGCAGGAAGGGACAGTTTCTACCTCTCAATCAAAGGACGTGGTCAGCCCTGCCGGAGGACAGTTTGGCGTTCTCTCTGGGCCCACGGGGAGGTTTCGGTTGAACCCGCGGCGTGGGGAGAGGAGGTCCTTTCTGCTGGTAGACATGGGCGCCTGGGGGAGGCAGGGGCCTCTTCTGGGGCTGGTGCTGGGCGCGGTGGCCAGGAGGCGGGGGGCGAGGACCGTGAGCCGGGGGACGATGACCAGGCGGAGGAGGAGCTTGGGATGCGGCCGCAGGGGGAGGAGCTGAGGCTGGATGCTGTTGGGGCCTCCGGCTCCTTTCCTCAGAGGTGTTTCTGTGTGCTCTGAGTTCCAGTTTCTCACCTGCAACAACAAAACCTGTAAACTTCCGAGCTCACCTCTGCAAGGTCTGATGGATGCGGCTCTTTACCGAGTGGCCCTTCTCTGCACACGGGGTCTGCCGGCTGCTCTCGGGGCGGTGATGAGGAGGCAGGGGCTGCCCCTCCCCACCGAGGCAGGGGCAGGGAACCTTTTCTCTGCCAAAGGGCGTTTGGGTATTTAGAGCCCTGTTCACGGGCCATACAAAATAATCAAGGTAAAAATTAGCCTGCTTTGGACGGACCTGGAAAATCTGATGCTAAGTGAAACAAGCCAGACTGAGAAAGACAAGTGTCACATGATCTCACTCATTCGTGGAATCGAATGAACAAAATGAATTGACCAACAAAATAAGACCCAAAGCATGGGAGCATGGAGCAGACTGACATACCTCAGTGTGGGGTTAGGGGGATGAAGAGAGATAAGCCCAAGAAAATACATACTCATAGGCATAGCCCCCGGACCCGGGCAGTAAGGGAGTGGGGAGAGGGCTGGAAGGAGAGAAGGGAGAAATGGGAGCTATCTGTAATATATTTTTAAAAGTTAGCCTGCTATATCTGGTCAAACATTTCATTAACTCACCTCTAATGCCTTGGCAGGGCCAGACCATACAAGGCCCGGGGGCCGGGTGTGCCCCACCCCTGCCCTAAGGGTTCCCAGACTTGTGGGGCAGACAGATCTGCCACCAGCGAGGCAGAATGAGAGCCTGGGCCTTTGAGAGCTCAGGAAGCCAGAGGTGAGGAGACAGGTGGGGGCCTTTGTGCCTGGGTCTCCTGGGAGCAGATGCTGAGCGCCTGGTGGTCAGAGCCCTCCCATAGGCCCTGAGTGGGCGGAGGGGAGATCAGTTATGACCTTCGTTCCCCCGGGTTTCTCTGTTAGATCCGCCTTTTCCTCTGGCTCGAATGCAGCCCACATTCTGGTGAGGGCTGGAGGGTAGGTTCTTAGAAGTTCAGAAGCAAGCCCCATCCTCCCGGGCACCCGGGAGGCAAGAATTCCTCCGTGGCCACCCCTCTGGGATTCTCTGCTCTGGGGCCTGTCAATCAGAAACACAGGCCCAAGACTCCTAGTAACGCAGTTTGTCCTGTGCAGTTTTCAAATCACACAGAAAATGGTGCAGATGCTCAGCCGCTGGCGATCTGGAGGACCCCACCCCTCGGCCCCTCGCCCTGGCCCCTCCGCCTCCTTTGGGCTACAAGGTAGGAGTGGAGTCCCCGTGCCCACAGCCACCCCTGCAGCGCTCTGGAGGAGGCAGGAGGACCTCCTCCCCGGGGTCGCATCATTACAGGGTGAGGGCTTTGGGCCAGGCCCCTGTGTCGCCCTGCACCTTCAGGTGATGATGCTGGGCCAGAGGCTTTCTCCACTGCGACCCCAGGCTCAGGCAGCGTCCACTGTGAGGGCTTAAGGCCGCGACGTGGCTTGTACATGTGGGAGGCCGGTGTGCTCCACGCACACAGAGAAAAGGGAACAGAAAGGGCAAACACACCCTCTGTGCCATCCCTGGTGCCCCAAGGTGGTGCCCAGAAGGCACAGCAGAGGACTGTGATCTCTGACCCGCTTCCCACTGTGGGACAATGGAGCCTTGTTTTCCCCAACGTGGAAGGCTTGGCCTGGCCATTCATTCACTCGTCTGTTCACCACCGTCCTGTTCATTTGTTCTTCGAAAACGTATTCCTCTTCCTCCAGGTGGCAGGTGTCATTGCTAAGTGGCAGTGGTAGCCCAGACACAAGCACTGTGCTCAGGAAGCTAAGTCAAGTAAGTGGGACTGCAGGTCACAATGCCAATCTCCACGAAGGACCCCCCAGGGGTGCAGACCAAGAGCCCCCGTTGTCCAGGAGGAGGAGGAGGGGTGGTCCAGTGATGGAAACCTCAGGCCGGCTTGGACAGACTAGGCTAGCTGTGGCTCTGTGCAGCCTGTCTGGCCAGCGCTGTGCTGTGGGCCCCAGCATGCCCACATCCAACTAGCCATCCTCCCAGGGTCTGCTCCCAGGCTTCCTCCAGGCCCGGTGTCCTTCTCCCTCATTGCAGCTCCTGGTTACTCAGCCCCGGGCTGGGGCGATGAGGGTGAAACCAGCAAGGCACCCAGGCCCTCACTCTCAAGGTTGCACAACAGCAGGGTCGAAGGTGAGCTCCTCTTTAAGTGTTGCACCCTGAGCTCGCCTAGTGCTGGCCTCGCCTAGTCCTGACTCAGCCTGCTGGCTATCGGATTCCAGGCAAATCATTGACCCTCACTGAGCTTAAATTTCCTCATCCGTGTGAATGAGGCCACTTGGAAATTTGGATAAGATCATAACTATGAAGCATAGGTTATAGAGATGAGTGCCTGGCACAGGCCACTATTTTGTCACGATGAGGCAGTCCTTCTGTTGGTCACTTCAGCCTGGTGGAAGCAGGGATTGCCTTGTGGGTGGCGTGGGAGGTCCACTCTGGCAGAATGAGTGGTCTCTGAGCATCAGGTGATGGAGAAGGGGCCTTTGCAGGAGGAAAGGGCAGAGAACAGCCTGAGCAAGGCACAGAGGTGAGGAAGCCGTGGTGCCTCTGGGACTCACAGGTGATTCTCTCCCGCTGGGGCGGAGAGTGTGGGAAGGATGGAGGTGGAACATGGGGCAGAGGTATGGCAGGATTTAGGGCTGAAGGCCAGTGGCACTCAAATCTGACGGCAGCTCAAGGCCGCCAGGTCCTTCCTTGGGGGGGGGGTGGGCGGGGGGAGAGTGCCCATTCTAAGAGTGAGGGGAGCCAGTCCTACAATGAATGTGGGGTTACGCAGAACCTGAGGGGCCTGCCCAAGGCTGGATGCCCCCTGTTGGACCCACCTGCAGCATGGGGTCCCAACAGTCCCATCCCAGCACCTGTGGAGACACCTGGTGTGCCATTATAGTCCCCTGTTATCCACGGTTTCACTTACCCGTGGTCAACTGCAGTGCAAAAATGTTAAATGGAAATTTCCAGAAATAAACAATTCATACATTTCAAATTGCACGCTGTTCTGAATAGCGATGACATCTTGCTCTGTTCTGTCTGGATATGAATCATCTCTTGGCCCAGCGTATCCACTCGTATATGTATCTACGCCGCGCATGCTCCGTTAGTCAGTTAGCAGCCATTTAGTTATCAGATCGACTGTCGAGGCACCTCAGTGCGTGTGTTCAAGTCACCATTATTCCACTTAACAATGGCCACAAAGCCGTTCACATAACTTTTAGTACAAGGTATTGTTATCATCTAGCTGATTATTAGTCACTATTGTTCATCTTTTACTGTGCCTAAAGTTATAAATGAAACTTCACGCCAAGACCAGTTTGGCTCAATGGATAGAGCGTTGGCTTGGGGACTGAAGGGTCCCGGGTTCGATTCCGGTCAAGGGCATGTACCTTGGTTGCGGGCATATCCCCAGTAGGGGGTGTGCAAGAGGCAGCTGATTGATGACTCTCTCTCATCGATGTTTCTAACTCTCTATCTCTCTCCCTTCCTCTCTGTACAAAATCAATAAAAATATATTTAAAAAGAAAGAAAGAAAGAAACTTCACTATAAGTGTGCATTTGTAGGGAAAACATTGTGTATGCAGGCTTTGGCACTGTCTGTGGTTCCCGGCCACCACTGGGCATCTCAGAACGCATTCCCACAGTGAGGGGGGGTGGTGGCTGTATCTGGACACGTTGCCTCCGGGGGCCTGCGTGCTCTGTGAGCCAGCTCCCCGCTGCTGAGCATCACTTTCTTCACCTCCGTGGGTTGTCAGATGGGCCTGATTTGAGGGACAAACACCCAGAGGCCAAGCACCTCCCTCTGAACAGCCAATTGGAAAGGGAGTTGTGAGCACCTGGTTTTAGAACAAGGGTGTCCCTGGGGGCCCCCGAGGCCCTGAAGTTTTACCCGTGCTCCGCAGGATTGGGCAACGTGTGTGTCCACAGGCATGTGTTTTGAAGCTAACCAACCCTCCTACCCACATAGAGGTGTGTGGCTTATTCAAAGCATAACCACACTCAGGGACAGCAGGGTGATGATTGCAGGGGAAGAGGGGGATGGGTGGAGGGGCAAGAGGACAGAGGGGGCAAAAGGTGATGGAAAAAATGCATACGTATGTACATACATACATACATACACAAATAAATACATAAATTAAGTCCGCACTGCCTTATGCAGCGTCGGCTCAGGAGGTGGACGACAATGGGGCCAACCCGGATTGAGCTTCGTAAGCTCCCACACGGTTGCCACTGAGAATTGTTTTTCAGAAGTCAAGCTAACCACAAATGGAACAAACTGTAACCGCCGCTTACAGCCCTGACATTCTGAAACTGCCGGATCCAGGCGCAAGTGTCCTCCCCGCCAGTCGTTTCCACGGGGATTTTGCCCAGGCCTGCAGGGGCGGGGAGTGGGGAGGGAGTGGGGGCTCACCGTGTTTCCTTCGGAGCTGTTTCCTCCTCTTGCTGATGAAGAGAATGAGGAGCGCCACAAAGAGTAAGAAGAAAACGCCTCCGCCACAAATGCCGACGATGAGGGGGACATCCAGCCCTTTCTCTGCAGGAGGAAAGAGGGGGCATGGTGGGGCCGTGTTAGCAGAAGGACCACCTCTGCTCAGGCCTAGGACTCCTGCCTCCCGAGTGAAGCAGATGATGGAGCTTAAAAAACGCAACTGCTCAGCCTCACAGAGGCCAGGCTCAGGGAGGGTGGCGGAGGGTGTCTGTCCCCAAAGGCGCCCCAAGGAAGTGCCCTCTTGGGCTGGACCACCTGATCCTTCCTGCGCCGGGGGACCGCCAGGGCCCCCAGGAAGGAGGCCATAGCAGAAGGTCAGATCTAGAAGGAGGTTAGAGACGATGCGGTGTCACCTCGAGGTTTGCAGACAAGGCCCAGAGAGGGCGGGTGAGTTGCCCAAGGCCACACAGTGTCTTCCTGAGCGGTTCCTTTAAGCAGCTGCTTGTCTCAGAGTTTCTGCACCATTTACCCAGCTTCACCTCCGGCTGCCCTCCTATACCAGTTGTTTCCCTCACCCTCTTGGCCAGGTAGTGACCAAAGACTAAGGGTAAATGTGTCCCTTATCCAGCCCGGCCCCCTGACTGCACAGCCAGCCCTCCTCCCAGACGTCCCGGGCCTGGGAGGGAAACCCTGGCACACAGTGAGTTAGCAGCAGCAGGGGCATTGATCTCCAGCTCCCGCCCCTCTTCGGTAGCTGTAAAGCAATGACTCAGTGTTTAGGGAAAGGGGTCTGAGTTCCAGGCTCCTCTAGGCAAGTGCTGTGTGACTTTTGGCCAGTGACTCCACCTCTCTGAGCCTGTGCCTTTCTTTGTGAAACGGAGATGATGAAACTCATCACAGGGAGGCTGCTGGGAGTCCGTCAGACAGTGGATGTGCTTTGTAGACTATAATGCAGCACAGAGGGAGGGCCTGCTCTTAGCTGAGCTCTGTGTCCTGGGGGCTGCTCCCGGGAGGGCTGCTGGGCCATCTGCCCTTTGTGAGTCAGTGGCAGCTAGAGAGGCAGCCGTGGGGCCGGGGGTCCGGGGACTCAGACATCTGGAGAACAAACTGGAGCTCAGCCCAGCATCACAAAGAAACCTTTCTCCAGCCAAACTTTCCTAGGGAGATCCTCTTTCACACGGAGCCCAGGAGCGAGCCCGAGGCCCAGAAACCTAACCGACAGGCTGCAGTGGCGTGCTAGTCCCTGCTCGCTTTGTCCAAGTCTCTCTGACCATCTCCTTGCCTGCCAGTTGCACATCCTCTGGTCTGAGGATGCAGGGGCTTCCTTTAGAATAGCAGGCGTGATTCTAAACTGCTGTGAAACGGGTCTGAGTACGTATCTGCGCCTCTTTAGGATCGGCTGGCTGGGAGGCAGGGCCGGAGGCTGCTTGGAGTCTCCTTCAGGCTGAGCAGAGAGCTTCCCAGGTTGGCCAGGACAGGCCAGGGCTCAGCCAGGCAGTCACCAGCTCTCAGTCCTCACACGGATGGTCACACCCCTCCCTTGGGGATATTACAAAGTCAGTCCTCAGGCTTGTCCAGCATGGCCCTCTGGGGCACCTGGCAGTGCTGTCCATGAGAGACATTCCAGCTTGTCTCAGAGGCCTTCAACACTGGGAGCTCACGGTGTCTGAAGCCAGCCACCCTCCTTCCTGCCCTCCTCGGAGAGAGGTGCCTGGAGTGTATGTGCTGGGCCCTGCCTCCCATGTTCTGGTTTTAAGTACATAATCACCTATCCTGAGCCCACGGTTAGTCTTCTCTCCACTCCTCTCTGCCTCGGCCTTTCAGGGGGAAACACCTGATCCTTTTTAGGGCCTTCAAGAGAAGCACCCCGCTCCCCAGCCTCCCCTTTTCTTCCCCCCAGCCCCGATAGTCCTCCCATCTCTTTTGTGGCTCTTCCCAGTCCGGCTCCTGCTCTGCATCATAGAGAAGGAGCATGAAGTTTCTGTCTTTACGCCATATGTAAGGGGTACAGGGCATGAGGTTTCTAGTCTTTGACCCTAGGCCCTCTCTCCATCCCTAATACACATACGTTTTATCCTGATGGAATGTAGTTTAAAAAGACATGAAGTAGGTCGTCAGATAAGACGCAGGATGCCCAGTGAAAGTTCAATTAAACAATGAATAATTTTTAGTTTAGCTACTGTCAGGTCCCATGCAACATTTGAAACATACTTATGCTGTCTTCTTCTTTGCTCAATCTGGCAACTCTAAGCAAAGGCCCTCTGAAAGGGAAAAGGGGTCGTAAAGTCCAGGAGGGGCCGTTGGCTTCACTGTGCTGTGATGACGGGCAGACACACGGAAGAAGTGATGCTGGTCTACCTGTGTGGGGGGCACACTCACAGATGGCCCCAAGATCCTGCCTCCCGGATTCCCGCCTGTGTCATCTCTTCCCATTGACTGTGGCCTGGACTTACTGGTTGCTTCTGATGGCTAGAATACAGCCAAAGTGCTGGGCTTCCTATCACTGCTGAGATCGTTATCAAATGTTCGTGACTTTTGTCTCGAGACCTTGTTCTTGCTCCTGCTTAGATTGCTCAGAGGGAAGTTGGCGGCCATAACGTGAGGCAGCCCAATGGCCCGCATGAGTGATCTTGGACATGGACCCCTCCATAGAGCCTGGACATGATTGACATGGCATACTGCCAGGATCTGGATTGTAGCTTCATGAAGGGTGCTGAGCCAGGACCATCAAGTCACTCCCAGATTCATGACTCACAGCACCTCTGCGATAATAGCTGCTTGTTGTGTTGAGCCACACAATGTGGGATAATTTGTTACGCAGCAAAATATAACTAATTCAAAGAATATACGTGAAAAAGCCTTACTTCTGCCTTCGCACCAGCCCACGGCTGCTTCCTAGGGTCACTGACCAGCCATAGTCGCTGCCTAAACGCAGGGTTTCAGACCAAATAACCACTTTTGTGTTCAGTCTCCCTTCTGGGGGTCCACCAGACCTCACTGGGAAGGCAATCACAGAGTCTCAGATGAGTAGACTCTTGGGAATCAGGGGATCATTCTCCTTGCAGACCAGGAGGCGGTGGCCCAGAAGAAAGGAGCTCTGTCAAGGTCATCCCACTATGTTTGGACAGACCTCTGGCTCCCAGAGCTGAGCACTACAGCAGACTCCCCAACTTTACTTCTGGGGGCAGTGCCAGGCTGGGCTGCCAGGAAAGGGCTTAGACTCTTAGAGTTTCGGGACTTCTGGGTGCTGGTGCCAAAGCCAGGCTGTCTGTCCTAAGGTAGGAGGAGCACTTTCTCACTGCGCTCATGGTCCTCCCGGCCTCGAGCTCTCCTTCTCCCGGCCCCCTAGCTCCGTGTGTTTTCCTGCAGCCACTGATAGGGGGCGCTGGCCGTGACCCCCACCTTAAGGGGATCTTTCCTGCTCCCTTCTCCATCATTACAAGGGGAGTCACCACTGTGATTACTGACTAGTCGAGGGACCATGGGCAAGTAAGTTCTTCTCTCTGGGAAAGTGGAGATTTGCATTAAAAAAAGCCTCTACAACTCCTTCTGTGTCTTTGGTTTGGCCATTCTTTCTCCCAAAAGATCTTTTTAATTGCCTGAGGTTATATGGCGTTTGTGGGAGGGTGTCATGTGGGTAACCATAGCACGCCACCTCCTCTTTCCTCTAAGTCTTGCCTTGAAGGTTTTTAGGGGGAAGGGGTGTGCTTTCAGTTCTCATACTGAGTCAAAGCTGCCTGGCACCAGGGCCCTGGAGTGGGCCTGGCAGACTGTATTTGAGAAGTGAACTGGGGATGTTTGACAGTACCTGGACAGTCAATGTCCGCCATGCTGGTTTCCTTGCTGACACGGTTAATTGCTGTGCAGTTGAATTGTCCATTTGGTTTAGTCTTCCACTTGTACGTGATGGCCTTCTGGCCTTCTTTGATTTTGGTCCTAGGTCCATACAGTGTTATTTTAGGGTCAGTGCCTTGTGTTACCTCACAGGTTATGGTTGTGTTGATACAATTCCAATTTATCACAGGTTTTGAGACTTTCTCTGAAAAGAAAAGAAAAATCCCATTCATATGAGTCAGCTTTCTGATTATGATATGATTAATAGACATACCTTTTTATTGAGGAGCATGGGTCGGGGGGAGGGAGAATAGAGTCAGTTTGAGACCAAGGAGCAATTTCAAAGACCCCCAACTATTTTCATAAATAATTTTTTAAATCAACACAGCACATTCAGAGAAAATGCATTTATGATAAAGACCGTACGTACATTAAACCAGTAAAAATGTAGCACATCAAATGTTTAAGTGCTATTTTATACCTTAAACAGTTCTCACATACATGATAACATTCATGATATCGTTAAATCCTAGCAAACAGAGAGGTTGATGTTTTCCTTCCTAGTGGCAGATGAAATGTCCAAGGCTCTGAGAGGTTCAATTGGGTGGGTTCTTGCCCAGAGCGGCCTGGCCCCGCATGGTGCAATGCCCGTTTGACCTCATCTCTAAGAGAAAGATGAGAAAGACAGGCCCCACCTGCTGTGACAGGGACGGCATGTGACAAAGCCCTGGGCCAAGTGTAGGCACTGATGTTATTGGTGGTAGTTGATCCATTCGTAATCATGAATTCCTTGCTTTTCTGACGTGAGAATCTTCAAAGAGCCTGGCCTTGGCGTCACATGAGCCAGGGGCAAACCCTACCCCACCACTTGTAGCTGTGAGACCTCTGATTTCTCCTCTTCTGCTTTTTCTCTCCTACGTACTTCCCTCTGGCCCAGACTAGCCACCTTTCTTGCCCGGGGTCTCTCCATTCATTATGCTGATGGACAGCTTACTTTCCCAGGATCCCCTACAATATCTCATTAATGAACTTTCCCACCAAATTTCATTTCTGTCTCAATATATAGGCATGTAGGAATTAAGCTTCCCACCCCCATCCTTGCATTCTATGCAACCAAGAAAGAGGAGGATGCAGAAATGCCGCCAAACAGCAAGATAGGGTTAGTTCATAGTCTGGGGTGGAGTCAAGGCATTTACTTGTTTTTTCAGAATGGAAATATTCTTTGTTCTATTTATAAGACTGACACCCCATCATGGTAAAAATTGATTTTAAAAGTTTCAAGACTAAAAATCACTTGCAATTCCACTACTCGGAGCCAATAATTATTAATGCTTAGATGTATACCTTTAGCAGATGTTTTCTATGCATTCCATACACATATAAATAATGTTTTAAAAATGAAATCCGTATCCTGTGATTTTGTAGTCTGCCTTTGTTCCTTCACTGATCTTTTATGAAATTCTTTCCCTTAAGAATATCAAGTATGTCACCACCATTGTTTTTAAATGATGTATTCTTCATTTAGTGAATAATTCTCTAGTTGCTGGGGACTTTAAAATCCTTCCCAGTATTTCACTAATATAAACCACACGACCATCAGCAGATTCTCCCACGTCCTATCTTTGTACATATCCTCTGTCAGGGGGCTTCCTACAGAGGAATGGCCAGATCAAAGGGGGCTCATCCCATAGGTGAGAACTCCTTAATTCTAACCGCTTCTCCACTAACATCTGCTTTTAAAAGGCTTCCCACTGTCCTTTCAACCAGCGGCAGCGGCCCCCTCATTGAGGGGATTTGGGTGCCAAGACTGTAGCCAGGCCGAAACCGGTTTGGCTCAATGGATAGAGCGTCGGCTTGGGGACTGAAAGGTCCCGGGTTCGATTCCGGTCAAGGGCACGTACCTAGGTTGCGGGCATATCCCCAGTAAGGGGGTGTGCAAGAGGCAGCTGATTGATGACTCTCTCTCATCGATGTTTCTAACTCTCTATCCCTCTCCCTTCCCCTCTGTACAAAGAGTCAATAAAATATATTTTTTTTAAAAGACAAAGAAAAAAAAAAAAGACTGTAGCCAGGAGAAGCATGAAGAAGCAATGAGATGGAGAGGGCACTCCGCAAACAGGCACTGTGACCCGGGCACCGCAGGCACCTGTGCAGTCATTGAAGCCATGTCTCACTGAACACCCCAGGCAGTTATTATTATGAAAAGCACACAGAGAGCAGATAGAGAATTTACTCAAGGCTGTGTGGCAAGGAATGGTGATGCGTGTGTGCTCGCGCTCTCTCTCTCTCTCTCTCTCTCTTCTCTCTCTCTCTCTCTCTCTCTCTCACACACACAGATTGGGCGGGGAGGGGGAAGAGGGGTGGCTGTTGTGTCATGGAAAGATCTCTATCTTTTGGTCAAGGAGTGCAGGGTTTATTTGGGGGGGGGCGGGGGAAGGGGGAAACTACAGATGTTCTAAAATTGATTTTGTTGTTGGTTGCACAACGCTGAGCATATTAACCACCACTGAATTATACACTTTAAATGGGTGAATTTTATGGTATGTCAATGGTGTCTCAATAAAGCTTTTGGAAAGAAAAAAAAAAAAAGTCACCATCTTTGTTGAAAAGAAGCCCTGGGGTTGGTCCTGACTTTGCAGCATGCAGACTGTGAGACTTCGGGCAGGTCGCTTCTGTTTCCTTATAGAAAAGAAGGGGGTAGTGACAGCTGCCTCCCAGGAGTGCTGGGACCCTCACATAAGGTCATGAGAGCAAAGCTCTGGACACCCAGCAGACAGGCACTGTGATGGCTGCCATACTAAAGAAGACACGAGCGGGAGGCACATGTTCTAAGCAGGACCCCGAGCCCATGCTAGCAAGAGTCTTGAGATCTGGGGCTTCCAGGGCCCCATACGCAGAGGCGCCTTCTGGCTCCATTCTACGTCCACCCCAGTTCTGGGATGTTCTCTCCATTCAGGTTTGAGGACCAGGCTGTGGGGAGCTGTCTTGTGCAGGGAGCCCACAGTGTCTGGGATTGTTGCAGAGGGGTGGCTGCCAGGCCACACACTGAGGACAGGACTGGAAGGTGGCCCTGGGGAGGAGGAGGGGCCCCGCCCCGGGTGACATTTCCTGTGTGAAGCACGGAAGTGTTATTTGCTCAGAGTGGTTGCCTTGTGCTCGTGCTGAGGTTCCTGTCTTCCTCTCAAGGCCAAGTGCAGCTTCCTCTTCTCACTTTGATGCTTTGTGTGTGTTTTTAATCCTGAGGATATTTTTCCATTGATTTTTATCTCCCGCCCCCTCAAACACCCCTCCCCCATTGATTTTTAGAGTCAGTGGAAGGGAGGGGAGAGACACAGAGAGAGAAACATCAATTGGTTGCCTCTCACACAAGCCCTGACCACGGCTGGGGAGCAACCTGCAACTGAAATGCATGCTCTTTGACTGGAATCAAACCTGAGACCTTTCGGTCCACTGATCAATGCTCTATCCACTGAGATGAACCAGCTAGGACCCTCTTTTCACTTTGTATCGCCCCCCCCCCCTTTCAAGTGGCTTCTGGACGTTCAACTGCATGTCATTGAAAATTCCACTTTCTCTTCCCTCTGCCCCACACCCATGCCATCTGCCTAGGCTTTCTCCACAGATGACTCTCCATAGACTCACCCTTCCTCATTGACAGGCATGCTTTAGTCCAGGCCAGAGGGCGTCAGCCTTTACTGCCAGTCACAATCACCTGACAACCTTTGGACCCTGCTGGTGCCCAGGTCCCATGCTATAATATTCTGACTTGCCGAAACTGGTTTGGCTCAGTGGTAGAGCGTCGGTCTGGGGACTGAAAGGTCCCAGGTTCGATTCTGGTCAGGGGCATGTACCTTGGTTGCGGGCACATCCTCAGTAGGGGGTGTGCAAGAGGCAGCTGGTCAATGTTTCTCTTTCATCGACGTTTCTAGCTCTCTATCTCTCTACCTTCCTCTCTGTAAAAAATCAATAAAATATATTTAAATAAAATAAAATAAAATATTCTGACTTAATTGTCAGGACGGAACCTGACACTGGCAACTTTTAATAGCCTCTCGGTTGATCCTAACGTGCAGGCAGGGTTAAGCATCACAACCCAGCCCCTCTCCCCTTCCCGGGACACAGCAGCAGCCCCCTGGCCAGTCTCCTTGCTACCGTCTTCAGTGTGCACGCTGCCCTCCCGGCCATGCACAGACACACAGAGCCACACCTGTGTTTTCTACGGAGGCCGGCAGAACCCACTTGGACCACTTTGGTGAGGAGTGGGTCAGACACCAGGACTCTTCATCTTTAAATGCATCCTTCCCAGCCCTTTCCTGCCATACAGCTAGCTACTCCTTCAGGGCATCCTGGCTGGAAATTGTCTTTGTTGGAAGGTCCACTGCTCTCCAGTGAGCCTCACCTTCCCTGCTCCCACCTAGCTTGCCCTTCATCATCCACCTGGAATGCCTCCCTTTTCTTTCGCCACTGCCTGCTCCCTCCTCCTGACTAATGCCGCCTTAATCCGGGTTCTTTGCTCAGCCCCACGTTCCCATAACCACTGGAGAGATAGCCAGTTCCAGGCAAGCGGACTGTGTATCAGCTGTGTGTTTTCACACGTGGATTCCATCTCCCACAGCACAGAGCCTCCCCTGAGGCAGGAGGGATGCCTCAGTTTCCCCTTGGGCTCCTCCAAGGCTGAGGCAGGGGTAGGAGATATTGGATAAATGCTATTCCCCAACTTACTAAAGAGCACCCATATTGAGATGGAAGAATTTAGGGAACAAAGACTTACCTAGAATCTTCAGATGAAATGTTCGCATCAAGATGCTCTGTCCTTTTGAATCATATAGGTTTACCTCGTAGCTACCACTATCATTTCTTTGCAAATGTTTAATTTTCAGAGTTCCATTTTTGAACACTTGGTATCTTTCCTTTTCCTCATTAGGCTTTCCATTTGCGTATCGTATAATCCTCGCTTTGTCTTTTTTCCATACTCTGTCATCTATATCGTCCTCCTTTAGAGGACCAACAATGTCCACGTTGGTGTCTTGGTGCAGGATTCCCAGGACCTCATGAACTGTAAGAGCTACACCTAAAAAAAGCAAGACAGTCTCTGAGGCCTTGAGACTCCCCGCCGGGCACAGCTGGCTGTGACCTCTCAGACTCTGCACTCACCTCAGAGCCTCTAAAGAGGCTTGGAATGGTGGCAGTGGAGACCCACCGCCAACTTACCTTTGGTAGAAGGGATGACAATCAGAAGGAAGCTGGCTAAGATCTTACATGCGAAGTTCATCTTGGGGGTTAGTTTCCTTATTGTGATTCTGAGCGTTAGCACAAGGAAGTCAAGACTGGAAGAACCCACCCCCGTGAGCTTAACCACGTGCCTCTCTTTTTTGCTTCTTTTACAGTAGCATAGAGTGCGTGTACACACCCCCCCCCCACACACACACACACACACACACTCACACACAGAGCAAACCAGCGCTGCTGAGGTGCTCCTTTGCCGAAGTAGGCACACTGAGGAGTGTGTGTTTTCTTCTCACTTTTTAATTCTCACCAGCACCTTGAGGGGTATTACCCCCATCAAAGGGACAGACACTGAGAGGCTAAGTGAGTCACTCAGCATCACCCCTAAGTTAACAAGGACCCCAATTCTACCAGGTAGCCCACCTTCTAATCATGCTGCTCTAATGTCTCTGACAAGATCACATGGAAATATAGGTAGGTGTTCAAAAGCGAATAGCAGTATACAACTGTTTATCTGATGGTTATTAATACTTGGAAATGAAGACGTCTGAGATAACTATAAAAGTGGATTTCTTCTCTTTCTCCAAATGTGTTCTTGAGGTTTTAAAACTGTATTGTGATAAAAGGAAACAAATATAAATTGAGTCTCAGTTCTAAATGTTTGAAATACCCAAATCTTACGTTTAGCATACATTTGTGTAACTCTATTAAAAATTCACAGTTAGGCAAATAAAAATGCGTTCCAAAACAAACAAAAATGCATATAGACTATGAAATACTATTAAGCAACCAGGACAAATCATTAAAAAAACATTTAAGGTGGGTAACACTATTGATGGTGAGAGAAAGGAACCGATGAGGAGAGAAGGAGAAGGGAGGGCGGACTTGGAAGGAGAAAGGGAAAGAAAACTGGTGATGCAGGCAGAGAAGCAGAGTGACGGGGACAGTGATGGGTACAGTGATGGGTGCACAGAGAGGTCTAGTACCAGAAGAGGGGGCACTAAAAGGCAGCTCCCCGAAGTCAGTTTCCAGTGTTATGCTTCTGTAGGAGAGAGGGGTTACCCTCTTAAACACTGGGCTTGTTTTCTGTTTCAACTTTACGTACAGATACAGATATTATCTCCAAAATGTGGCCCAGGAAATAAAATGAAGCCAAGCAATAGGTCTCGGCCACTGGGTCATAGGAGCCTGAATAGAATGTCGGGCTCATGGTTGTGTGACAGATTCCTAATTCACATAATCCACAAAAATGTGCTATAACTGGGTTAAATATTTAGACATTAAAACCTATAATATTATTTAAAAATATAAAAACATTTTTCTTTTTTTTTTTCTTTTTTGAGTAGGAAAGGCCTGCCTATATATACTTTATGACCCAAGGGTCATAAAGAGAAGATGGACACAACTGACAAAAAAAAAAAAAAGATAACATTTATGTATAGGCAAAGAGATGAACTAAATGAAAAGACATGGCAGGAACTAGTTTAAATACATTTGAAAAAATATTAATATCCAAGAAACATGTTATTCCTATCAATAAGAAAAAGGAAACTCCATTTTTTGAAGTGGGTAAAGTATATGAATGAGCAGTTTATAGGAGAAATACTTAATAGGAGAAATATCAACATATGAGAAGACATCTAAAATCACCATAAAATACCATATTCAACATTAAATTGTCAAAATCATAAAAGATAAGAATGTAGGGAAGAAGAGGGACCTTTATACAATATTGGAGGAGTTTTAAACCCATACATCCTGGCCAGGGTCAAATTTGACATTTTCCACCAAATTTTAACGTACATATGTGGATAGATATACTTATTATATAAAATTTTGACTTGAGAAATTTATCATACCCAAATAGTTGCATAAATATGTAAAAATTCTGTTTGGGGATGTTTGTTGGAGCATGTTTTATAAGAAATATTGAAAACAGCCGGGACAGGTTTGGCTCAATGGATAGAGCGTCGGCTTGGGGACTGAAGGGCCCCAGGTTCGATTCCGGTCAAGGGCATGTACCTTGGTTGCGGGCATATCCCCAGTAGGGGGTGTGCAAGAGGCAGCTGATCGATGACTCTCTCTCATTGATGTTTCGAACTCTCTATCTCTCTCCCTTCCACTCTGTACAAAAATCAATAAAATATATTTTTAAAAAATATTGAAAACAACTAACAGTATATTTATATTATGAAATATTGTATAACAGTTAAAGTAGACCTAAGAGTAAGATTATATGATATAATTGATATGATATGATATGATCTATATATATAAAAGCCTGAACGACCGATTGACCAGTTGACCGGTCTCTATGATGCTCAACAACGGAGCTGTCCCCTGGTGGTCAGTGCACTCCCACAGCTTCTTTCAAGAAGCTTAAAAATGAAGTCTTTGTCCTCTTGTAGAAATTCGGAAACTGAAACTCAAAGACTGCATGCCCCTATCCAGGAATCCAGCATGCGGTGGGGCTGGCCTATTGGGCTCAGAGCTTTCTTCCCCATAATCACGTGATTATACAGCGGGTGACCGATGGGAACCTACTTCTTCTCGCAGAGACATTAATCCACACAGGGACTTCCAGGCTGAGCGACTCTTGCATCAGGCACCCAGACTTGACATAGGAGCGGTTTCCGTGGGTCGGTTCCGTCTTCCCTGCTGTGTGGGTGGAACACAAAAGGAAAAGAAAGCTCAGTGTTGGCCAAGGCGTGGGCACTCTGACCCAGTCTCCCCCACGGGATGTGCCTCTGCAGCTGCCTGCATGAGGCTGCTTTGAGGGAACAGCCATCCCTTGCCTGGCAGTGGAAATGGCTGTGATTTTGGAGTTGATGTGACCACCCAGACACAACCAAGCACACCAGGCTGCAGACAGACCCACTGTGTGGCCTCGCCGATCACCACGGAAACCAAGGCGTGCTCCGTTTTCTCTCCTTGTCCACGCGTCTCACCTGAGCTTGTGGGGAGGCCAAACGAGGCCCCAAAGGGAGGAGATGGAGGCTGTGCAGGCAGGGAAGCTGGGCTTGGTGATGCCCCAGGAGGTGTGTGGAGCAGGATGACTGTGCGATCTCAGTAGGAGGCAGACAGCTCCCCCACCCCCGAGTTTGGAGCGCAGGTCCCAGGGGCTGGGGATTAGGCTGCTGACTTGAATGTGGGGGGCAGGCTCAGGACCCTCAATTGAAATGTGGAGAGGAGACCAGTGTCCTGGGCAGTGCCTGGCCCCAGGAGAGCCTCAGCACTTAGCTCCCCACTGCTGCCGGGTGAGGCTTAATGGTGGGGATATGTTCCGAGAAATGTGCCGATGGGTAGTCTGGTGGTTGTGCGAACATCACAGAGGGTACAGCCTCCCACACACCCGGCTCTATGGCCTAACCCAGTGGTCGGCAAACTGTGGCTTATGAGCCACATGCGGCTCCCGAACCGCAGTTTGCCACTCTGTTGATTAATGAGTTTGCCGACCACTGACCTAGACTCTCGAGTCCAATAATTACAGGCTGCTGTTGTTCCTTGTGATTAAGCCCCTATCCCAGTGGTCAGCAAACTCATTAGTTTGAGCTGCCATGTGGCTCGTGAGCCGCAGTTTGCCAACCACTAGCCTAGCCTATTGCCCTGGGCCGCATGCCCGGACAGCATGTTACTGTGCTGAATACTGTAGGTAACTAGCACAATGGTAAGTATTTGTGTATCTAAACATATCGAAACAGAGAGAGGTACCGTGAAAATGAGAGAGAACAGAGGTTTCGCCTGTGTAGGGCGCCTGCCCTGAATGGAGCTGGAGGGCTGGAAGCTGCTCTGGGTGAGTGAGTGTGTGCGCAGACTTTATAAACACTGTGCACTGAGGCCACACTCAATTTCTAAAACAACACGAGATTAAATCAAGCACGAGAGAGAATGATGCAGTCAAGAGACGGGGTAAACACCAGATGTGTGAGGCTGCTGCTGGCGAAACAGGCCCACGGTTCACAGCGGGCTCCTTGGCGAGCAGAGAGAGGACTCAGAGCAGGGAGGGGCAGACGCAGAAGCAGTGACGCTGGAGGCTCTCGGGGCCTCTGAAGGCTATTCAGCACGACAGTTGGGACTTTAGACAGATAGAAACTAGGACACTTTGCCCTAGACGGTTTGGCCCAGTGGATAGAGCATCCGCGCGAGGGACACAGGGTCCCGGGTTTGATTCCAGTTAAGGGCACGTACGGTTGCAGGTTTGGCCTTGGTCAGGGCACATGAGGTAGGCAACCAATGACTGTCCTCTCTCTGTCTCTCTCCCTCTATTCCATTCTTTCTAAATACCAGTGGAAAGAATATCCTCGAGCCATTCTAAGATTTCTTAGGTGTGTATTACTTTTCTGGGCTTTTTCTTCCTATATAAAAATAAGACTTGCCAAGACCAGTTTGGCTCAGTGGATAGAGCGTCGTCCTGTGGACTGAAGGGTCCCAGGTTGGATTCCGGTCAGGGGCATGTACCTTGGTTGCAGGCACATCCCCAGTTGGGGGCGTGCAAGAGACAGCTGATCGATGATTCTCTCTCATTGATATTTCTAACTATCTCTCTCCCTTCCTCTCTGTAAAAAGTCAATAAAATATATTTAAAAAAAAAAAAAGGCAAAAAAAGCTGAAACCGGTTTGGCTCAGTGGATAGAGGGTCAGCCTGCGGACTGGAAGGTCCCGGGTTCGATTCCGGTCAAGGGCATGTACATTGGTTGCGGGCACATCCCCGGTTGGGGGTGTGCAGAAGGCAGCTGGTTGATGTTTCTCTCTCATCGACATTTCTAGCTCTCTATCCCTCTCCCTTCTTCTCTGTAAAAAATCAATAAAATATATATTTTTCTTAAAAAGCCAACCCTTGGCCATCCTTAAAAAAAAAAAAAAAAAGAAGACTCCTCAGGATGGCTTAGCGAGGAGGCCCGAGTACCTGGGAGTTTGTGATGTTGGGTGTGACACAGGGACAGGGGGAAACAGAGGGTTTCTCAGCTGCCAGGCTCGGGAACGCCAGCCCTGGTTTTGAGGAGGTGGTGCCAGCTGCCCTGATGGAGGGCCCAGGAGGCACAGAGCTGGCCCGGCCTGGGGAGGGGCCCCGTGGCTTACACGGAAGTACACGCAGCCCCCCAACAAACAGCACGGGCCCAATAATGCCGGGTGCATGAACAGTTGAGCGGAGAAGGTGAGAGGCGTGGTGGCGAGGTGGAGTTCAGGCTAGAAGGCCCAGGTTTAGAGCGCGTTCTAACTTGTCCTGCTTGCTGGCTGTGTGCTCTTCAGGTCTTTTCTTTAGCCTCTGGTGCATCCTGACTGAAATGGGGAGGTAGGGGAGGGGAATGGTCACGCCTCTTTCTCAGTTTAGCTCACAAAGTTGTGGTGAGGGCTAGATGAGGTCAGTGATGACGGACTGACCTGCACTCCGGAAACCCCAGGACCGCGGCCATGAAAAAAAAGCATGGGGAAAGTACCAAGGGGAGGCTTCTGGGAATGCGGTCAACCACGGCCAGATCCCAGCTCCAGGACAGAGGGCATGCCCTTCAGGGGCAGGTGAGCCGGGCAGAGAGAACTTCTCATCACAGTGATCACTATTACCAACTCTGTAAATCCATCCCTTTCCAGACCTCCTGCTGTATTTCAAAGGACCTCAGGGCAGAGCCCCTGCCTGCTGCTGCCACCCTCTGGCCACAACCTGAACTGCACCCTTGCTAATTTCACTGCAGGTGGTTAGAAAACCCAACTTTGTACGCAAACTATATGTATTGACGTAGTGTTTTCAGTTTACCCGTTTCCCCCTCAAAAATAATACAGGTTCACCCACACAATGTCCTTACAGCATAAGCATTTTTAAAAATTTATTTCAGAGAAGAAGGGAGAGGGAAAGAAACATCAATGATGACAGAGAATCATCGATTGGCTGCTTCCTGCAATGGGGATCGAGCCCACAACCTGGGCATGTGCCCCCAACTGGAACCGAACCTGAGACCCTTCAGTCCGCAGGCCGACACTCCATCCACGGAGCGAAGCCAGCCAGGGCAGCATGAGCATGTTTGTAAGATGGAGAAGTTAAATGGATTTCTGTGGACACTTGGCCTGGAAATGAGCCCCGGTTCTCTGATTCCAAGATTGGTGTTTCTTCCTGTGATCCCTGGGGGGTGTCAGTTGGTGCTGGGTTACTAAACTAGTTCCCAGAATCTGAGCATGGCGCTCTATGGACCTCCCCTCCTACCTACCACCGGCCACCACAGCCCCAAACTCCTCACACAAAGGGGGACCACAAGGATGAGCGAGGCAGGCAGGGCCCTGGGGTCTCAGACCGATGCGGGAGGTGCGCCCTGCTCCAGGGGCCACGGGACCCGTGAAAAGTCCGCTGGGTTCAGGTCGAGAGGTAGGTGGAGCTGGAGCTGGACCTTAAAAGACCAACGAGGTGCAGTTTATAAAGAGTTTGATGAAGTACATCGTGGGCCGAGGGCCCGACAGCAGCGAGGCTCAGACTCCGGGAGGCGTCAGTGCTGTGTGGGTGGTGGTGGGGGTTTAATAGTCTCTGCTGTGCTTCATGTTTTCCACGTATCATTTATCAGATGTGTATTGTCACAGGCACATTAGTCTGTGTCTCAGGATAATAGCAAAACCAAAACTTTTGTTACATGGTGTTCATTCATTGGAGACACAGATAATAACATAAATAAATAACATATAAGTATTCAGCTAGGGAAAATTCACAAGAGAAATAGGTAGGAGAGGGAACGGGGAAGGTGGGTGGGGGATTTGCACTTGTAGGTACTGAGGGCTCCCTGGGGAACAGAGCCCAGTAAATATGTGAAGGTGGGGCCCTCGGGGCAGGGAAATGGCTGAGCAAAGGCCCTGGGGTGAGACCCTCTTGCTGGGTCTGAGGACAGAGAGGAGGGAGGAGTGAATGGGGGGTGGGTGGGGGGTAAGGGTGGGTGGGTGGGGAAGGGAGCTCAGAGAGGCACAGTGGGGGCAGGAGGCCAAGGAGGAAGTCCTAGGAGGCTTTGTCTGAGACTCAGTACTGACTGCTGTGAAGTCTGGTTCTTCCGGCGAGTTTGAACGAATGGGAAAGGAGCCTTTTCTATAGTCTGACTTATAGATTTGCCTTTTTTAAGTTCCACTTATAACTGAGATCATATAGCATCAGTCTTTCTCTGGCTTGTTTTGCTGGTCCTACATTTCTCTAGGTTCATCCATGTTGTTGCATATGGCAGGGTTTCTCCTTTCCCTGGCTGAATAGTATTCCATTACATATATAATATTCACACAAGGAACACTGAGGTTGTTCCCATGCCTTGTCTATTGTAAATAATGCTTCATTGAACACGAGGGAGCATAGGTATCTGTGAGACAGCGGTTCCACTTCCTTCAGATATATTCTCAGAAGTAGGGTCGCTAGATTGTTTGGCAGCTGTTTTTAGTTTGTTTGTTTTTTAGGAGCCTCCATACAGTTTGCAATCTATCAAGATTGCACCATCATGTTAAGTGTTCTTATGACAAAACAAACAAAGGGCCACAAGGAAACTTTAGAAGGTGCTGGATACGTCGATGGCCTGGATCGTGGTGATGGTGTGATGGGTCTGTGCATGCGTCCAAACGCGTCAGATTGTCTACATACAGTACGTGCCGTTCTTTGTCTATCACTCGTACATCAATAATGCTGATTTTTGCAACCACACGAGTTCCCTGGAAGGTCCCTGGGAAGGAAGTTGTCTCCAGGGTCCCTCCCTCCTCCCCCCACCCCGCTGTGGGCTTTGTCTGTAAACATGTAACTAATCTCTTTTCCTCCCCTCGGGGGCCAGGGAGGTGTCGGGTGCCCCACTTGTTCCAAGTGCGTATTAATAAGCCTGGAACCATATTGGCCGAGTTGTGCTTGGTTTTCTGCAGCCTTTTGCAGCCCGGAAAATGTCTCTGATTAGAAGCCCCTGCTGTTTTATCTGTTCCATGTGAAACCCGGTCAGGCTCCGCACGTCCGCTGGGGGTTGGTGAGGAACATCGAGTGTGCGGCGAGGGGCAGGGGATTGGAAAGGGAGCTAATGTGGTCCGTAGGGAGCCGCTCTGGAATGGGGGGAGGCGGGGAGCCTGCAGAATGCTTTGCACCATGTATTCTGCATGTTACGGCCGCTCGAGGCAGGACCCCACGTCTGTTAGCGCGCCCCCGACATGTAAAAAGCGGCTGCGAGGAATGTTATTGTGCTGACTCGCAGGGGGAATTTTTCTCACAAGGCAGATTTGATTTCCTGAGAGCCATATGCCTGCTTTTCTTTTCCCCAAAGAGCCCGCAGTCTCATATGGGGAAAACTCGGAGTTTTATTGGCTTTCGGGGCCTGGGGAACTGGCAATGGTGGATAAATGAGACCACATGGGCCGGAGCCTCACAGCAGTTCCCTGGGCTGAGGGCGGGCTGTGAAGAGACCAGTGGGCAGGAATGCAAACCGAGTGGTGGGAGAGCCACGACGGGCAGGCACCATCTGCACTCCGTGCACAACTCCTCCAAAGCACACTTTCTCATAAACCGGGCTGGGGGGTGGGGGAGGGCGATTGGCCTGTTTATCTGGTGAAACCCGCGTGAGCATCGCATGGAGCTCTGGGTGTGACATTGCTTCGGGACTCAATCGGGGAGCCACAGGCCAGTTATGGGCACTACCTGAGGCTGTAACTTACAGTCTGCCCAGAGCTGAGGGCTCATTTGCCCACTTGCTAGGCACATATGAATTGAATGCTGTATTAGAACACTGTCTGAAAGTGGCATTAAGCCAACTGAAAATACCTGATTCAAAATAGGGAAGTGATTAACTCATTCATTCATTCATTCATTCAGTAAGCTGATAACACTTTATCGAGTACCTGCTATGTGCCAGTTGCTGTTCTCAGAACTGGATCTGTAGCAGCAAACCGACAGCCTGGGTTTCTACAGGATGTGTGTCTAATGGGAGATACAGGTGAGAAGAGCCGTAGAAACATGTACGCGCTGTAAAGGGGATACGGGGTGGCGGGGAAGTGCCACGTTGGGGAGGGATGACCCGGGGTAGCCTCACTGGGAAGGTAGCAGTGGAACAGGCCCCCGAAGGAACGGGGAGCAAACCATGCAGCTGTCCGCTGGGAGAGCAGTCCTGAAAGAGGGAACAGCAAGTGCAAAGGCCTGCCATGAGAGTTCAAAGGTCAGGGGGATGGAGAGGCTGAGTGGTGAGAGGTGAGGTCAGAGGGAGCAGAGGTCATGCGGGGCCTGGGGTCACAAGCGAGCACCTTGGAGCTGAGCGGAGAGCTTTTAGAGGGTTTGAGAAGCACAGTGGGGTGGTCTGACTTAGGGTTTAAAAGGGTCTCTCGGTGGTTCTCTGTGGAGAAGGGGCATCGGGACAAGAGGGAGGCAGGGAGACCAGCGTGAAGGCTGTTGCCGGGGTCTGAGTGGGGGGAATGGGAGGGAGCAGCGGCCCAGGAGAAGGGGTTGCCATGTGGATGCAGCCCAGAGGCAGTGGGTGGGGCCTGCCTGTGGGTTGGATGTAGGGGGCAGGGGTGTCACATGGGTCTAGGGGTGTTCAGGCCCCGCTGGACCCGTGAGCTCCAACCATTAAATCGGGCCCTGTCTCTGTGTCTCTCCGCTCTGCTCTCTTCAGCATTGGCTTTGTTCCAGGTGGGCCTCCCACGTGGTGGGAAACGTGGCCACCAGCGACTCACGACCCACCTCAGGCGGCTCTCTCAGAAGAGCAAGGGAGCTTCCTCCCAAAATCTTCAACAACTGTCCTCTCTAAGCTCATTGGCTTGAGCAGGGCCAGGTGCTCAGCCCAGAGCCAATGAGAAGAGCCAGGGCGTGAATGACTTTGTCAGGGTCAGGCCTCAGCCACAACTCCCTTTCCGGGGGCTGGGAGGACTCAGGTCCCCCTCAGCGTGTGGGAAGATGCAGATAACGGCAAGAAAACCCAGCGTGGCGATGGAGAGGAGGGATGGGTGTGGGCTGGCCACGACAACGCACACTTCCATCAGGGAAAGCGTACCGAGGGCATCCAGTGGGAATGGAGGGAGCACACATCAAAGATGCACATTGGCCCGGCCGGTGTGGCTCAGAGGTTGAGTGCTGATTCATGAACCAATAGGTTACCGGTTCGATTCCAATCAGGGCACATGCTCAGGTTGTGGGTTGATTCCCAGTAGGAGGGGTTGTATAGAGGCAGCCAACTGATGATTCTCTCTCCTCATTGATGTTTCTATCTCTCTCCCCATCTCCCTTCCTCTCTCTCTAAAAATCAATAAAAACATCTTTTTTTTTTTTTAAAATGATGCACATTGGTGAACTATTATGTGGAGGCTAAGGGAAAGGGGAGCCTAGAGAATTTTCTGGAACAGCTTAGGCAAGGATGCTCAGAGAGATGAGGGGACCATGGGATCCAAAGGGTGAGATGATGACATGGGTTTTGGACCCACGCATGAGAGAGACACGTGAATGACTAACCACAAGTCAAAGCAGAAAGAAATCGGTGTTAACGGAGGGGAATAAGCAAAAATACCCACGGGAGGTGATAACTGTGGTGCCTGCAGGTCAGGCAGACGTTTGGAGCTGGCTGTCAGCGGGCCAGGAGAGGAGTTCCTCCCTCGTGGATAACGAGCTCTGCATTATCCACGCGCTGACCCACCCCATCTCCCGTGCGTGTGCCCAAGCTGCTCATGGTAACCCTGTCTGACAGCACAGTTCCTCTTCCTTCCTGCCCCAGGCACAGCCTGCTGTTCTGCCCAGGGAACAGCCAGGGAAGACAGCCTATAACTGAGGGGCAGAGAGCACTTAGTTTGGCTGCAGATGGAGGAACCTGGATGGCTTTCAGGGGTGAAGCATGTGGAGGAGGGGAGCGGGGGCCCACCCATAATTAAAGCCCAGCCCAGCCTAGCCCTTCTCATAAAGGAGAAACCAAATGCAACCCGTGCAGCTCCCCGCAAGCCTGGGAGCTACCGAGAAAGAAATGCATGCCCATCTGCAGAGGAGAGGGGAGAGAACGAAACGGGAATGTGCTGCATCAGTTAAAGCTTCCTGGGAAAAGATAAAAGTGGCAGAAAATCCGAATGAGATCACACCAGCCGAAGCAATTAAGGGGAAAATAAGATGTGCTTTTACAAATATCAGGGGAAAGGAGATTATGGGGAGGAAATAAGACTTAATAAATGCAGAGGACCATGAAATTAACGATGACTGCTAATGGCTGAAACACCCAATTCGTTCGTTGTTAGCCTTTAACTAGAAAAACAAAGAAAAGAAATTGAGTGCTTAGAGGAAGGGCAACGTGAGGAAATGGGATGCTGACGAGGAGGAAGTGTCTACCCCATGGTCCTCCATCTCTGCCAGCACGTTCTGCCAGGTAGCAGCCCCGGCCCCGTGCACACTGGGCTGGTGGGCGCCATGCTCTGTCTCCTGAGTTTAATGAACTGACAGAGCTGGGAATGCAGAGGCGAGTGAGGAGGGGAAACTAGGAGAGACCAGACCAGGCACTCCTACTCAGAGGTGAGTTGGGGAATACACACACACAGACACACACACAGACACACACAGACACACACACACACACACACACACTAGAGGCCCAGTGCATGGATTCATGCACTGGTGGGGTCCCTCAGCCTGGCCTGAGCCCCCTCGAAATCTGGGACCCCTCGGGGGATGTCCGACTGCTGGTTTGGGCCCGATCCTCCCAGGCCAGGCCAAGGGACCCTACTGGTGCCTGAATCCTGCCCCTCCCTCTCCCCTCTTCCCTCTGAGATTCATCAGTCTGTCCCATGTTTGCCTGCCTGTGCATTGAGCATCTGTCCCCTGGTGTTCAGTGAGTACCATAGCTACCGGTCAAACAGTTGAACAGTTGGGCAGTCACTTAGACTTTTATATATAAAGAGATTTAATTGATTTCAGAGAGGAAGGGAGAGGGAGAGAGAGATAGAAGCTTCAATGATGAGAGAGAATCATTGATCAGGTATCTCCTACACACCCCACACTGGGGACTGAGCCTGCAACATTGGTATGTGCTCTGACAGAGGAATCGAACCCAGTTCATAGGATGCCACTCAACCACTGAGCCACACCAGCCAGGTCCCCAAACTAAACAGCAAAGAAAGTCAGCTGGCCCTCAGCATCATTCTTGCCCTCTTTCTCTGGCTCTCTCCCTCTCTCCTGCAGAGATCCATCTGTCCTGCAGAGAGCCCCCTCAGGAGACTGGTCTGCTTTGGAGAAAGGGAAGGAAGTTCAGTGCAGAGTGGACAGAAGTAGCTCACCCTTGTTTGCTTCAGTGAGGAGATCAAGCTCATTTCTCTGACTTGCAGCCAGAGTCCTAACTAACACAGCCAGGCACGGTAACAGAGGTGTGATGACAAGGGGACAAGGGTGCTGCTCTCACAGAGCTCACCGCCTGCACAGGAGACACCCTGCCAACATCTGCCAGGCGGTGTGGGGAGCGCAGGAATGTGGGCATTCGGGCGAGGTGCCCTGGTGGCTCAGAGCTGGCGGGCCAGTGAAGACTGCCGGAGGTCGCTTTACTGCTCCTGGCAGATGGCTGGGATCCTGACAGGGGCAGGGGAGCACTTTCCAGGCAGCCGGAGCCCCTGTGCGAAGGCCGAGGGCCCTGACAGCACGTGGCACCCTCTACACCGGTCGTTCCCTTTCCTTTCTAAATCTTTCCACTGTCTCCACCCCTGGTGGTCCAATATTCTCTTCTAACTCAAATACTCCTCACTAGAGAGAATTCTAGGGATAGATTCAGCTGCTGGTTAACCTCAAGCCTTACCTCCCTTAACTGCTTTGCACAGAAGACTGAAATGTGAGGACAGAGCTTAACCATGCAGTAGACTTTCTGACTTGGAGGTTACAAGCCAAGAAGTCTAAATGGCTTAGGCCTTTGGAAGCCCAGAGCACCCCCAACAGCTTCCTCCATTGATTCATTCATTCATTCATGGGCACACCGGGCAAGGTCCCTGCCCTCCCAGAGACTAAATCGCCACAGAAATGAGGCTATAACTGCAAACGGAGAGGTGTAGGGAGGGAGCAGGGGTACTGGGACTTGGGCCCCTGGGGGGACATGGTCTGGCAGACAGGTCAAGGGAGGCCCTGAGGAAGCACCACTGACCGGGCTGGGAAGGATGGATGGGCAACCCTTTCCTCGGCCAGGATTGGGGGGGGGGGGGGCATTCCTCCAGGCATTCCCAAGAGCAGGGGCAGCAGCCCATCCCCACCCCCTCGCTGCGGGAGAAGATGTGGGCAAAAGAAGGCCGTGTGGCTGGGATGGGACAGGAAGTGAGACAGAATGGAGATGAGCACAGGCCCAGAGCTGGCAGGATGAGGCCAGGATTCTCCTTCTTTTTCTTAAATTGTGTCTTTATTGTTGAGATGCCCTCCAACGTCCTTCATTGCCTGCTCCACAGGCTCCCACCCCACCCCAGGCCTTCACCACCCTATTGTCTGTGCCCATGAGCTTTGCATAGATGCTTATAAGATCTTTGGTTAATCTCTTCCCGTTCTCCCCCTCCTCTTTCTCTCTGAAATTTGCCACTCTGTTCCATGCTTCCATACCTCCGGACCTATTTCGTTCATCAGTTTATTTTGTTCATTAGATTCCACATATGAGTGAAATCATGTGATACTTGTCTTTCTCTGACTGTCTTATTTTACTTAACATAATACTCTGTGGGTCCCTCCATGCTGTCTCAAAGGGTAAGAGATTCTTCTTTTTTGCTGCTGCATAGTGTTCCATGGTGTAAATGTCCCACAGCTCTTTTATCCACTCGTCTACTGAGGGGCACTTGGGTTGCTTCCAGATTCTGGCCATTGTAAATAATGCTGCTAAGAGCATAGGGGTGCATATATTTTTTTTCTGGTTGGTGTTTCGGGATTCTTAGGATATATTCCTACGAGTGGGATCGCTGGGTCAAATGGCAGTTCCATTCTTACTTTTTTGAGGAAACTCCACACTGTGTTTTCCATAGTGGCTGCACCAGTCTGCATTCCCACCAGTCCCACCAGCACTGGGAAGCCGATGAGAAGTATAAGTAGGAGTGTTTCATAAAATAATTGGGAGTGAGGCCACGTGAAATGGTGCAGGTTCAGATGACAGGTGAGGTTGGGGCTGTGTCAGTGCAGGGGGACTGAACTGTGGTGTGGGTGGGGTATGGAGAGGAAGAAACCACACATCAGATGGAGAGAGGCTCCATTAACCAGGATGGGGTCTCATGCCTCCCTCAGCCTCGGCCCACCCTATCCTTGCCAACACTGTCACCTGTTCATGCCAACAGTCACCATCACCCGGATTGTCCTCTTGACCTATAGTTTGATAATCAACAGCAAACCCAATGGAGGGTACCTGGCACAGTCAGACAGCAACAAGGCCTTGGTGGTGTAACTGTTTCTGTCATTCTGTATTGCTTTTGCCAACACTTTGTGTGGGGGGGGCAGAGGGGGAGGGGTAGAGGAGGCTACTAATCAAGACAAAAGAACTGAGAGGAGCTACCCACTTGAAAACATACTGAAGAGGGAGATGATCTGTCAGTCCTACCGTGTTGGAATTGAAAGGGAACTTAGTAAAAAATATGTCTCTCCCGGAGCAACTTGGACTGCTGTGAAAACCCCCCCTACTTTGGCATTTCCAACCCTGCGAGCACACCGGCTCCCAGAGCAGCGGCTCCATTGTGAGGGCCCTGATAGCAGGAGCCGGGCTTTCTGGCATTGAGTCGGGGTTTATCTCTGCGCGACGTCCACCCGTTTGTCTCGGTTCCATTCGCTGGAGGCAGAGCAGGTCAAAGTCCCTTTTGAACGTGGCGCCCAGAAAGGGACACAGACTCCAAATGCGGTCTGACTTAGCGAAAGCCCCGTGGGGGGATTGAGAGGAGGAAAAAATAAAGCCCCTGAGTTAATCAGCTTTACAAAATGACAGTCATAGAAAGCGCCCGTCTGCAGACCCTCAGAGACATAAACTAAACAGAACTTTCGAAAACACCCAGCTGGTCCCTTTTCCCGAAAAGGAAAATCACACCTAAATATGTCCAGCCCAGCGATGCTGACCCAGTTTTCTGAGATCTCTGAAAGCAAGGGTTCCGAGATGTCTATGGCGCAGAGCTTTCTTACCCATCCATCATGGCAACATATTTTAAATCAGTGTTTTCTGGTAGGCGGATCTGCTTCTGCATTTCCCTCTCTCTCTCGCCATTATCTCGCTTACCACACGCATTGTCTTCCTAATGAATCCGCTTATTGTATCAGATTCTAGGAGTGCCCTTCTCCTGCTTGGGAGTAGTTCCAGCCCCTGCTGCCTTCATTAACCACACTTCCTCTATTATTTCCCTCTCTTTTGAATGGGATCCGTATTTATCCTTATATTGTTACATAATGCTCTGCGTGATGGATGTGTTCTCCAAACTGCACGCAAATCCAATCGCTGTGAATTGAGTCTCCTCAATTAGAAGTGCCTTCCGAATGCATTTCGAGTGTCATTATTTAAGGGCCCTCCGTGGGAGCAGCCCCAGAAAACGGGGAGACGCCGGAAACGCCCAGAGCTGGCTCTTTCTCTACTGGTTACTTCGTCCGCGAGCCCTGCTTTTGAAGCCGTGAAATGGGGAGACTACACCGCCTCAAGATGTTGCAGAAGACAAATGAGCAAAGCGGCATCTCCGCACCCTGGGAAATGGATGTGCCTTCGTCTCTTTAAAGTGGAGGACCGTTTTTTTGTTTTGTTTTTTAAGCGGGCCATGTCAAAAATCTATTTCTCAGGTTCAGACATTTCCAATCACGCATTCTCACCGCGGGACCCAGCATCGATTGATGTCACTCCCTGACTTTGCAAGTTTTCTCCCAAACCCCTTCCCGGGCTCTGCCCTCCGGGTCCCACCTGTTCCGGGCAGGCCTTCTCCTCGGGCCCAGACAGAGGGCGACATCGGCTGCTTTGCCGGGTCTCGCGTGAGGTCACACTCCCTCTGCTCTCGCTGTCCTTGTCTCCTTCTGAATAGCTGTACCGGACTTTTTCCTTCTTCGTGTTTTCTGGGTCTCTTTGTTTCCCCAAAGCTCCTCTCCAGAAGGGGGCGATTTTGCCTTCTCTGGAAGCGTCCGTCTCCCCTACCCGACCTTGAGTGTCCCCGAGAGGCTGTGTGCACAGGCCAAGCGCAGAGCAGCCCTCCCTGGGAAGTTGTTTCCACAGCCTGACGCACAGAACAAGTCCCTTCAGCTCTCGGGAGTCCACTTGTTACCTGTAAAATGAGCAAACGCAGCGACACCCATGGTCTCCAGGCCGGAGCTCCCAGTGACTCGGGATCCACAGTGGGAGAAATGGAGAAAACTGCTCTGATCATTTTAAATACTCGGAGAGAATGAGCTTTTTCCCAGGCAGCGCTGCACTGGAGAGTGCAAACTCGGTCTCTTGATCTAGCCGTCATGATGTCCATAACATGAGGGGTCACAGGTCAGATCGTGCTGCTCAGCAGGTGCAGCAGGCAGGATCATCCGAGGCAGAGATAGAAACCGAGCCTGATGAATTTTAGGAAAAAATAAATGCCCCGGAGAGATGTCGGCTAGCTCCAGGACAGGCAGAGAAGCTGAGGATCGGGCATGGCAATCTACGGCAAACTGAGCGATGAGGCAGGCGCTCGGCAAGGCCACCCATAGGGGCCGCTGGGTTGGGGGTGCTGCTGGACCCCAGACACTGGCCCACGGGAACCGCCACTCCAGGACGTAGGATGCGACTGCCTCACAGGACGAATTCCAGACCAGGGCTGCTGCTCTCACTCACCCAGAGACCGTCCAGTCTTCACCTCCCCGAAGAAGTCTCAAAGGTGAGCAGAGGTGGCCAAGGGTCTGGGATGGTGGCCAGTGGCTCTGTTTCTCCAGTCCAATTTTTGTGGTTTCACTGATGACCAAGGAAGCTGGTGGGAGAGGCCAGTGCCTGCGGACCCAGGGCCCGGACGGCCAGGCAGGTGGACGTGGGTCCTTCGAGGAGCTTCCTGGAGAATAACAGTGAACTCTGGTGCGGGTTTGCCTCCTGCCAGACATAGCGCAGCGCATCAGTTCCACTCTCCCCTCACTCCATCCGCCCACCTGTGATGTCACCTCAGGGAGCAGCAAAGGCAGGAAGCTATTCAGCCCCAGCACAGCCCATGGGAAGCCAGGCGGGAGACCTGGCTCTGTGACTCCAGAGCCTAAGTCCTTAACCAACACCCTGCAGCTGCGCTGTCCCGATGGTGGTCGCTGGCCACAGGAGCTAGAGCATTTGATTAAAATTCATTAAAATGGAATTGCCTTTAAAAATCCAGTTCTCAGCCCAGCCTGTGTGGCTCGGTTGGTTGGAGTGTTGTCCCGTACACCGAAGGGCAGTGGGTTCTATATCCAGTCAGGCACATACCGGGTTGCGGGTGATATTTAAGCGGCTGCTGCATGCAACTTTGGGGCAGGGACCCCTGGGGGCAGAGCGGCATTGGCATGGAGGATGCCTTGGCGCTCCGGGAACCCCTACACGGGCTGAATTCCTGAACACGAAGCAGCGGCTCTTTTCTTTCCTCCCCTCCCTTTGCTTCTCTCCTTTCCCGTCGTGGCACCTGCCACACGTGAGTGGGTTGAAACCTGCTCTTTGAAAAGGTTGCGAGGCTCCCAGCTGCTGGGAAGCCGGGTTTTGAAGAACGCATTTGCATCTTTTCTCAGCTGCCGCCTTAATTACACATAATAAAGGTATCCTGCGATAGATGAATAGCTGATGAGCCCGAACTGTAACAAAAAGGTCTTGCCAAGAGCCATTTCCCTTGTCATGAGAGGACTTGCTCAAAGGCAGCAGGGAAGCCGGGAAGCAGTGATTCATTCTTACGCCGCCGCCACCAGCGTGACTGCGAGAAAGTCAGAAACCTGGGTCCTGGGAGTGGCTGTCGCACACACTGGGAGCAGCCACAGCGTCCTCAGCCGGGTTCTGCGTCCTCCACCTCTGCCTCTGCTAGAAACAGGAGAAGATGGTGTCCCAGGGTTAGCAGACTTTGCAGGATGACCGCCCGTTTTGTAAATAAAACTTTATTGGCACACAGTCACACTCATTTGTATACACACACAGGGCTGTGGCTGCTCTCAGGCTCCAGGGGCAGAGCTGAGTTGTTGCACATTCAGCCCCTGGCTTAGAGCAGGAGCTGGAGTAGACAGGTCTCAGTCCCGCCCATGTGTAGTTTGTAATGTTTGGTACAGTATTGTGTGATGCCAGAGACAGTACATGCACCAGGCGTGTGGAGTCCTGCTCTCTGCCACAGGGAGCTCAGGGGATGGGCACCAGAAGTGGCCCGAGGGGTCGGGGGAAGCTTGCCAACGGAGGCAACTCCTGGGAGGCATTGGCTAGGAGAAGCAGCCAGAAGCCGTGTTCCTGGCAGAGAGAGACCAGGAGACAAGCCCCGACCTGGTGGGTTTGAGGAACCCGGGGCAGTTGATATGGCATGAACTCGGGGCAGGTGGGAGTGGATGGGGTGGGGGTGGGGGGCAGGAGGGCCTGTGGGGCCAGAGCACGAACAGACTTGCTTGTTATGTAAGAAGCTTGCACTGTGTCCTGAAAGCGATGGGAACCAGGCGAGAGAGGGCTGAGCGGAGGATGGCGTAACCAGAGGTGCATTCAGGAGGCTCTGTGGCCGCAGCCTGCCTGCGGGCCTGGGCTCAGAGGCCAGGAGAGGCCGCCCTCTGGAGATGACCTGGGGCCAGTCCAGGACCCCAGAAAAGGGCAGCATGGACCCCATGGCCTGGCTCTGGCCAATGGGAGCCTGGGAAGCTGTTTCCATTCCTCCCTGTGCCAGGCGAGGGGGCGGGTGCCATCTGGGTCTAGTTTCATGAAATCGTGGCTCCAGGAGGGGGCAGTGGTTTCAGGCCATGGCACCTCTGATTCCTGATTGAGCTCTGCCTTCGACCTTCCCTCATATCCCAGCGATCCTTCAGCGACCTTCAGCGCTTCTGACGCATCACGGCCACAAACTGGTGCCTGCGCATATGCCATGGGCCTCGGCGTCCAGCTGAAGAGGGGGTATTTGAGGGGCCAGGCGCTCAGGCCTGACCTGTTCTAAGCTGAGTGTTTAGGGTCTTGGCACCAGAAATGCAAACGAATTTCAGAGGCGTGGGGTTGCCGTTCTCCAGGGGGAGAGGCCCGGGCAGATGTGGAGCTGCCAGCAAGGGGCAGCTGTGCCACCCAAATGCCTGAGGCTCTTGCTTTGCACCAGATGCGGTGGCTTCCGGGTAACTGCATCCATACAGCAGAGTTCTTAGAGCTTCGCTTCTACCTCTCCCTCGCTCACCGGCCGTGGGGCACTTTTGAGGATTCCAGGGTGAGTGTGTGTGTGGGGGGCGGGGGGGGGGGGGCGGGCAGTGGGTCCCTGGGAGGGAGGGGGTGTGTGCAGAGGAGCTGGGCAGTGGGTGCCCTCTAGGGGTCTGGTTCCAGCCATGCATCATGAAGGTGGGCCAGGAGAAGTCAAGACAGGCCTTGTCTCTCAGAGGGTTTGTGCTGTGGGTGAACCTCCTGCATGCGAAGAGCTTAGGGAAGTGAGGACGACAGGTGGGGTGGGGACGTGATGGAGGAAGGTGGGGGGGAGGTTGAGGCTGGGAGCTGAGTAAGCCACGAGGGGGATTCCTGCCCATGACGGGCTCTCACGGCTGTCTGAGGCTCCCCTTATACATGGGTGGCACGGGGCTCTGAGTTAGAGGCCTTGAAGGCTAGCAGGCCGTGCAGGCGGACAATGTGGGCAGGTGGAGTCTGGTCTCCGTCCAAAAGGGTAGTCATCCCTCACCTCCAGGCCTTGGTTGGGGACCTGGGGGACAGTGTCCTCAGGTCTCCTGGCCCTTGAAGGACCCAGATTCCCATGGGCTCTCTCCTCCATCCATCAGTCAGTGTTTCTAGGTTAGGCTGCGGTAACAAACAGTCCCCAAACGGCAGTGACATACAGTAAAGGTTCGTGGCTGTTCCTGCTACACGCCCGTGGCAATGGCTGTGCTCTGTGTCTTCTCTTTCCGGATCCAGGCCGAGAGCAGACGCCACGCCAGGTGGCCAGGGTCACTTCTGCTCGCTCACGCCCCATCAGCCCAAGCATGTGCCTGGCCGAGCCTGAGCGAGGAGAGGATAAACGCCTACCCCCCCCCCCCCCCCCCGCCTCCCCGGAACACACTGCCGCTCACAGGGCCGCCCGTGGGAGGACAGAGCATCATTAAGGCAAGAACACGACCTGCCACACTCCCTCTGCTTAAATGTTGGCAACGGAGCCAAAAGCATTGTAAATGCTGGGCAGAGCCAAACAGAACAGCGGGAGGCACGGGACTCCAATCTGCAGCCCCTGATTTCCAGGGCCACAGATGGAGTGCGCGGCCTTCTCTCTGCCTGCCGCACAGACACCGCCTCCGTCCCCTGAGCTGATCCTCTCAAAGGGAGAGAAATAGTTCCTGTGCCTTGACATTAGGGGTGAGTCCACGCTGCCTCTGAGTGAGCGCTCCCTCCCTTTCATAGATGCTCAGAGTCCCCTTTAAGCAATCTGTTCATAGATATTCCCCAGAATCTAGGTCACTCGCCATTCTGTGATTTGCAGACTTCACCTCCTCCTATTTCTTGCATTCAGGACGTTCACGTGGGTGGTCGGTCCTACAGGGAAAGCCAGGGCCTGCTCAGTGGGGTACTTTTTGGTTGGTTTGTTTGTTTTGCGTGCGTGTGTGTGTGTGTGTGTGTGTGTGTGTGGTTAATCCCCACCTGAGGATATTTTTTCCATTGATTTTTAAAGAGAGAAATATCGATGTGAGAGATACGTTGATTGGTTGCCCCCTTCAGGTACCCTGACCAGATCCAGGGATAGAGCCTGCAGCCTAGGCACGTGCCCTTGACTGGAATCCAATCCAGGACCCTTCCGTTTGCGGGCTGGTACTCTATCCACTGAGCCACACTGGCTAGGGCTCAATGGGGCACTCTTTGTAATTTGTACAAAGGCTTTCCTAAATCTGGGCCTGACCCTCCCCTCCCTAAATTAGCAATGACTGCTCATTATCCTCTGCCTCGTTTTTCTTTTATTTCGGACTGTTTAGAAGAGCTGTGGAGAGCTGCAGATTCATAGAGCTTCTGCTGGGAACTGTTCTAGACCCCGGATTGCATTGCGGGGTAGAGGGCAGAGAGACACCACTCCCTGACCTTGGGTTCCAGCCGGAGGGTTGACTGGTCTCGGTTGTGCTCTGGGCACCTCGGGAATGCTGTGTCCTGTGCTTAGGGGGAAAGGCAGGGGGCAGGGGCCCTGCTCTCCCCGAGGCCTGCCTGGTGGCAGCGGCGGCAAGGGAACCTGCCTGCTGTGGCCTGCAGAGTGTCTTTGGCAGCAGGGCCCGTCTTGGGGTGGTGGCCACACACTCAGAGCCTGGTGCCCTGGGCATCTCAGAAGTGTCTGAGGATGCCGAAACCAGTTTGGCTCAGTGGTAGAGCATCGGTCTGCGGACTGAAAGGTCCCAGGTTCGATTCCGGTCAAGGGCATGTACCTTGGTTGCGGGCACATCCCCGGTGGGGAGTGTGCAGGAGGCAGCTGGTTGATGTTTCTCTCTCATCGACATTTCTAGCTCTCTATCTCTCTCCCTTTCTCTCTGTAAAAAATCAATAAAATATATTTAAAAAAAAAAAAAGAAGTGTCTGAGGAGTACATTGAGGGGGTGGGATCCTGCCGGCTGTTAGGTATTTAATGGCTCCGGGACATGTGCTCAAAGCGAGTATGTGGCTTCATGCCCTCCAGCCGGCATCCATCCTGCCTCTTCCATTCTGAGCACCAGTCTTCTCGATGGAGAGTCTGGAAGTAGAGTACAATTTGAAGTGTTCTGCTTGCTGTGCCAACCTCTAGCAAAGGAACAATTAGCCCCAGTGAGCCTCTGTTCCCTCCTGAGCTGCCTGTTCCTAACCCTTCTCTGGATGTTCCTAAAACCTGCCTTCCCAACGGGTGTAGGGCCCTCCTCTGGCCGGGCCGTGGATGCCGCCAGGGTTGGGAGCCCCTTTCGGGGTCCCTGTGACTCCCACTCTGCCGAGCAGGTGCCCAGAGTGAGGTTCTGGGGTGGGAGGGCAGTTCTTCTCATTTCTTTCTTTAAATTCTGAAAGATGAAACTGTCAGAGGCACGAGGAGAATTTATCAGACACCCGTGTCAGGTGGAATGAGGCTCCCGTTGTCCCCACTCTATCTGGCTGCCGTCCAGCGCCACCCCATGGGCCATCAGAAGGCCGGGCGGGTGCCTTTGAGCCCTGAGGGCAGAGCCACCGCCTACGCGTTCGGACAAGCTCAAAAGGGACAGCTAGCTCATCATGGAATTCTCCGGGAGCCCTGTGTCTGCACACTCCCCGTGTCTCACCTTGTCCAGCCGCCAGCTGAGCCACTTCTGGTTTCTAGCCTCTGCTGTTGGGTTCCTCCCTCCACCTGTCTGACTCTCATGGCCTCTCTTCATAGATCTGACTCTCTCCTGTCACCAGCTTCTGTCCTTAGATTGACGTTGAGCCCGTCCCTGTCAGCTCTTGAATGGACCGGTTTTGCATCGCATGTAGCTCCTGCTCCCAGTGTGCCGGGGCTGGTGGCCAGTTGCCTGCTGCCGGGCCAGTTTTGGCTGCTTCCTGGCCTCGCCACGTGCTTTGTGGGCCTCGGTCTTGCTCCCAGTGGCTCCCCATGCCCCTCTGCCACATTGACTCGTCTCAGGGGAGTGCCTCCCTTTTCTTACATCTGGTTGCACAGCCCAGAGCACATTCCGGTCTTGCTTCCTTTCTCTCTCACCTTCTCCACGACTCTCCCTGCCCTCGTGGCTGGTGGATTGCCATCTCCTCTGCTCCCCTTCCAGCCTTTTGAGGAAGGACATTCCATGGCTTCCCCCTCTCACCTTCCTCCCCCAAGGCTAAGGAGTCCGCACAGTCACACTTGTGTCTCTGAGCTCAAAACCCCAAGATCACTGACATCAGTACCTGTGCTACGTGCCGCCGGCTCCCAGGACTGCACATCTTATCTCTTCAGCTGTTTGTTCCTGGGGATTATCAGACATCCCCGTTTCCTGTCATTTTCACTTCTTTTCTTTCAACAAGCTCTATAATTGTGCTGCTTTAGCTCGTACCTCCTTTAAAGCATTTTGGTTTTTAAACATGACAGTAATTCACATCTAACCAGCTCAAGTGATAGAGAGAATTTGTGGACTCATGTCACCCAAACTAACGGGGCGGGAATAGAGATGGGCATCAGCGATGACAGAGCTGGATCCTGGAGGCTCTGGGACTCTCCTCCGCCCTCTTGTCTACCCACCCGCCCGTGGCAGGCAGCATTGTGCTCCCCAGGTGGCTTTTCTCTTGGGCTGGGCAGCAGCTCCTGGTCCCACATTCCCCATCGGACAGGGCAGGGCTTGCTTCTCAGTTCAAAAAACCTTTGGAAGGCCTGGCCGGCATGGCTTGATGGTTGAGCATCAACCTATGAACCAGGTTCAATTCCCGGTCAGGCACATGCCCAGGTTGCAGGCTGTGATCCCCAGTGTGTGGCATGCAGGAGGCAGCCAGTCAGTGATTCTCTCTCTCAACCACTGAACCACACTGGCCGGGCTGTAGTTTTTACATTAGCTCAGCGGACCTGGACCAAGTCTCCAGCAACACGTTCACTGGCATAAACTGACACCAACACAACTTTGGCCTTGGTCATAGCAACACAGGGCACTGGACAGAAGCGGTGCTTATTGCTAGAGCAATGGTTTCCACAGCTTCCAGCGCAGTAGAATCCTCTTTATTTATCCCAAATGAAATGGCATGCAGAACCCCAGTAAGTAGAACAGACATGTGCCCAGCTGCTATGGAAGGCCCTTTCCTTGTGACACCCTCCATGGGAGCCTTCGGTGCCTCGGGACCCAGGGAACAAGCAACTGTAATCGAAGAGACATCCTGGTTCCCCAGAACTGCCTTGCAATGCCCCAGCATTGATTGTGACTCGTACGTGAGTGTGACGTGGATTTAACCTGCACCCCAGGGGGTCACTTCTCTCATTGGAAATGCACACCAAGAACTCCGAGTTCTTCAGTGATCATCTCTAGGAATCAACATGGCTTGCTAACTAGCATAATGGATGGTAAAAAATGCATTATATTCGGGACATAAGTCATGGTCCAGAGAAAATGATTAAATCGAGAGGCTCCTCATCTTGTGAGAACAGGATCCAAGAATCCAGAAAGTGCTTACCTCTCACCTGGCTCAGTTCTTGAACAATCCTGGGTGAAGGTGCGGAATCAGAGGATTCCTGTGCACTTGACCTCCCTCTAGACACTAGAGGGTCAGCAGAATTCCCTTTAGAGTAGTGCCGTCTGCTTCACAAATGCCTTGCACGAAATGTCCTGTTGGAACACCCAAAAGGACACAGAACTGGATTGTCATTGAGACTATAGGACAGGTTTCTGGAAGGTTCTCTGCCTGCTTGATAATATACGTTTGTTATTTGAAGCAGAACTGAATCTGACGCTTGCCTTTGTTGTGGTCTGGTAACAAGTTTATGAAGGGGAAGAACAAATGTCATCACCTCTCTGAGGTTGGATCCAACTTTTGTGGGGCCTGGGATATACACATTTCAAGGGCCTTCTTTGAGAAGAAGCATTAAAAATTACAAATACAAAATTTGGTACAAAAGTAAATATTGATGCATAATGAGAAAAGAAATAATAACATATTTTGAATTTTTAAAAGGTAATACATGCCATGAGGATCTAGAGAACAATGTGATATTTTAAGGAATAACTGGTATAGTTTCATAATAAATATGACTACATTTTTGGCTGCATATCTTTTTTTAAAAAATATATATTTTATTGATTTTTTACAGAGAGGAAGGGAGAGAGAGAGCTAGAAACGTCGATGAGAGAGGAACATCAACCAGCTGCCTCTTGCACACCCCCTACTGGGGATGTGCCCACAACCAAGGTACATGCCCTTGACCAGAATCGAACCCGGGTCCTTTTAAGTCCGCAGACCGACGCTCTACCACTGAGCCAAACCGGTTTCGGCAAGTCTGGCTGCATATCTTTTATGGCCTCTTCATGGGACAACTATTCTGTACTATTTTCTATAGAGAGAATTAAAAAAATTCAGTCCTTGTTTTAACTTGTTTGTTCATAAAGTTTTTGTGTAATTAACTTTTTAAATTAATAAAATATGCAACTTCAGAGGATCTGTTCACTATAGTTCTTCCATAGGATTTGTACCCTATAAGTAGAGGACTTCTGATCAATTTGATTTTGCATAGTTTCTTCAAAAAAGAAAAAGAAAAAAACATGGACTATTTATAAACGCATACACTGTAGCTAGAGCATATTCCTGACAGTTTTCTTTGCTAAGAATTGATGAGCACTGAATGCTCCTCCAATTACAACATCATGTACCGCGATCAGAAGAATTTTCCACACAGGGTGTAGAGCTAATGGAAAGAAAGGAGTTGAAGGTGAATGAGATTACAGATTTTTACCATTTGTTTCTTCTATGTTGTGGTCAGGAAGCCCGCTGTTGTAAATCATGACCTTATTGAAAAGAACACTAAAAATAATCCTACAGATTAGCTTCTAGTTTCGCACAATTAAAACCTCGTTTCTCTTCCTCTCCTTACAGCCACCCAGCGTGGGGAGCCGTAGAACACGCTCATGAGCCGGCTCTCTGGCCCTGAATCTCCCTTCACGCCAATAGGTAAGTTTGCCCAGGGGGTGCTCCGAGCATTCCTGCAAAGGGCAGGTGGAAATCAGTTAACTACACAGGACATATCTGCAAATCACACAAATACACCCCGCCAAACCCCACCTAGATGTATTTACCAACTCAGCTCGCCTTAGCTGGATCCCTCCCCCCCCCCCCCCAGCCCCCAGATGCCTATGGTCACTCATTACCATTTGACAGGAGGGGAAATTGACCAAAAGGGTTTTTGTTTTTTTTAATTTTTAAAGTTTATTTTGGCATTGAGAAGACACAGAATGTGATCAACATTATCTTCAATCTCTCTTTAAAGGGCATGATCTGGAAATATTATAACATAGATTATGTAAAATCCACAGTAGTGTTACCTGGGAAAGTCTAGGAGATAATTTTCAGATATATAATAATTTTCAGATATGTAAATTTCACATATTTTGACACAGAAGTGGCGGCATTTTTTCGAATGCTAAATATGCTTCCATTACACTACATGCTAAAAATCTTGTTTCTACCCTATTCATCCCAATCATACCTTTCAGGGGACAATTTGCTGGCAAATATTACACTTTATGGTTGAACTTGTAAACAATTCAAACGGTAATTGAAATGCTCATACCCTCCTACTTTGACAAGAGTGTTAACAGAGAAATATGTGGAACCTAAAATCCAGAGCTTGAGTCTTGGTTCCACCATTTACTATGTCTGTGCAAAAGGGATTCTTTTAAAAAAAAAAAAAAAAAAAAAGGAGAGTAGCTTAATGGTTTGTCGTTTGCAAAATTTATAAAAACAGCTACCATGTAAACAGATTGCTAGGGACTCAGGGCCGTGGAGGAGGCCATCAAATGAGAGCACTTATATAGTTAGATTCATCTGTTTCACAATCCATTGCCTCTGCACCAGACTTTTGGGGCCACCGATGTTTACCTAACTGGGAACAGCCCAATTGGCTTTGGTGGGTTTGCACCCGAGAGGGTAAATAGAAGACTTTTATAAGCTCCTGCTTATAATCACCAGGAAAAGTCACATATAACTGCCAATTTATTTATTTGTTTAACAAAACTCCATGACCATAAATGCAATTTAATGTAGTAGAAATGACTAAAAACCACAACAAAGGATTGGAGCATAAGGAAGGGTGGAGGATTGATCACAGGGGGCTTTCTGGAAGGGGTAAGTTTTGAGATAACTTTTCTAAGAGGTGAGACATCCACATAAAAAGGGATGATGCATTTTAGGAAGACTCTGAGGGTCTTAATACACTGAAAAAATGTCAACTTGTTTATAGAAAACAGCTTCAAGTTGGCTGGGACAGAGTGTTTGTGAAAGCATAAAATTAAATTCTATTAAGATTGTTCAGGCCGAAACCGGTTTGGCTCAGTGGATAGAGCGTCGGTCTGAGAACTGAAAGGTCCCAGGTTTGATTCTGGTCAAGGACATGTACCTTGGTTGCGGGTACATCCCCAGAAGGGGCTGTGCAGGAGGCAGTTGGTCAATGTTTCTCTCTCATTGATGTTTCTAGCTCTCTATCCCTCTCCCTTCCTCTCTGTAAAAAAATCAATTTAAAAAAAAAAGATTGTTTTTGGACATAATGGAGTAACTGGTACCCAACTAGCCCATCAAGTGTAAACAGCTAGAAAACTACACAACATTATATGAAATAGTTATTTTCAGATATTGAACAGCAGGCATTTCAGGGCCTTGATTCCTGAGAGAAAGAATCAATGAGGGGAGCCTTACCACAACCCTGGTGTTTTACTTCCATACGGGCCCTCTCTTGGTTGTAGTAGATTTTTTTTTTTTTTGGATCTTCTGTCCAAAGCATTCCCACCCCCTTTTCTAGAGAGACCTCTCCTTACCCACAGGACAAACAGAAGAGTTGCCTTGTTTTTATATGATCCCACCACCACCACCATGCCCATTCCCTACAGTTGATTGGTCCAGGCATGGACACCTAATCTCAGCTGGACCAATCATATTTCGTCCCTGGAATTATTCAAAAGAAGACTTGATAGTGCAAAAGTCATTAAGTACCAAAGAGTCTCTACAGCAGTAAAGGTGTGAGCACAGAATCTGCTAGTTGTTGCCAACCATGTCAGACACCAGCACAGAGGAAGAGGAAAGAAAGGTGATGGAGGGGAGTCTGGGCAGTGCTCCTCTGCGTTTCAGCTGTTCCCAAGCCACTGCACCCCCTCCTTTCCCACGATTTGGTTATTTAGTGCTCTGTCCCGTGACACAGAAAATTCCCCTGTTGCCTAAGTGAGCTTGAGTCACTTGCAGTGGAATCCCGACTAATAACCAGCAACCCCCTCCCCCATTTCCTCTGATACGCCCCTGGCCTCTGCACCCTCCCCAGGTATGTCTGTAGGGTGACACCGGGCCGGAACCAGCTGCCAGCCAAGGACCATAAACCCCAGCGCGGGTCCTGGCGGATGCTCACGTGCCGCTGAGCGCCAGTGTACCAGAGCCATGTGCTCATGGCAACAGCTGAAAGAGCCCACAGAAGCCTCATCCTCAGAGCAGGGGCTCTGCTGCCAGATTGTCAGGACCCCGGGGGCAGAGCTTAATGTGCATAACTATTTGCAGCGCACAGTTTCCTTTTTACTCATTTAGACTAAATTAAATTCATTTCGGGATTCTCAGAGTTATTGCTTATTGACTTCTTCCCACTTTACTTCAAGTTCTAGGTATGTTCCCTCCCAAGCTGAAAGCCACGCCTGTCTGTATCTACTCCCTGGATGCCTCCGCGGCCTGCAGAGGTTCTCTCTACCCGTTCAGTGTGTTAGGATTAGCAGAATGCTAACTCCTTAACTGCAGGGAAACTACATACACACAAATAAAATCTGCAGTTCTGCAAAAAGGCAAACAATGTTAGAACTCCCCCTCTACCCCATCTCAGTGCTCATGCACTCACACTCACACACACACACACACACACACACACACAGGCACGCACACGCACATGCACACGCACCAGGCCTGGCTGAGAGTAAGAAGCCCACCACACACGCGCGCACACACATGCACATACACATGCACATGCACACACACGCGCACGCACGCACATACATATGCACACACACACCAGGCCTGGCTGAGAGCAAGAAACCCACCACACACACACACACACACACACACACCCGTCTGCAGACAGAAATGCTGGCATTCGTGAACTGTCACTGTGCGGAGGACAGCAGCTGTGCTATTCTATGATTTATAGAGCAGATTTGCATTTCCTTGCCTTTGAAGCTTGCCTATAATCTGCCACATAAATATTTGAAAGACAGGATGGTGGGAACAGACCTAAGCAGCTTAATCGAACACTTGGCAGGTAGAGGACTTGGTCTGGTGTTCATTTCAAACGGCCCCGTTGCCCTGGGGCATCTTGGTGTGTGTGTGTGTGTGTGTGTGTGTGTGTGTGTGTAAAATTGAAATGCAATGTTTAAACCCAGTTCTGCAGACAAAATCCCACTTGAAGGAAAAGCCCGTCAGAAGACAGGCTTCGTTTCATGGCTGGTCCCCTGGGCCTGTAGCCGGCTGGCTTCCTAAACTCTGCTCCAGGGAAGAGGGGTGAGGGGCGGGGGGAGTGTCTCAGCCACTCCAGGAGCTCCACCTGTGCTAATGGGGTGACCTGAGCCCCGCCCCTGGCAACACGGAGGGCCAGCTGCAGCAGGACTAGGAGCACTCCTCTCCCTATCCCAGGGAACCCCAAGGCCCTGGGGGGTGGGGTGCAGGGGAGCCCTGATTTTCCATGTGGTACAGAGTGCTCTCTGGAGGTCCTATAGGTTCCTGTGAAGTGGCCATAGTCACAACGCGTTCTAGCTCATTATAAGCTCTAAGTCCTGCAGTAAAAACAACCTAAGTTTGTTTAACTTCATTGTTAGAGCAGAAAATGTGCGCTTTTATTTTCACAGTGTTCTTCTTCTTATTTTTATTTATTTATTTATTTATTTATTTATTTATTTATTTTTAATATATTTTATTGATTTTGTACAGAGAGGAAGGGAGAGAGATAGAGAGCCAGAAACATCGATGAGAGAGAATCATCGATCAGCTGCCTCTTGCACACCCCCCCACTGGGGATATGCCCGCAACCAAGGTACATGCCCTTCACCGGAATCGAACTCGGGTCCCTTCAGTCCCCAAGCCGACACTCTATCCATTGAGCCAAACCAGTCTCGGCAACACAGTGCTCTTATGAACACACCACAGAATAAGTAGAAAATGGCCAATGGTGCCCCACTCGAATTCAGCAAGCATGTGCCCATTTTCTGTGTTAGAGGAGGGGGTGGTCTTTATCCTCAGGACAAACCAGGAATGCCACTCGGGGCCTTGGCCCCTTAGCAGGGGCCAGACAGGGTTGGTGGGGACACTGAGGGATGGGGTGTCCCAATCTAAAAGGACCTAATAAGCCCTAGCCAGTGTGGCTCAGTGGATAGAGCGTCAGCCTGAGGACTGAAGGGTCCAGCTTCTATTCCAGCCAAGGGCACATGCCCTGCTTATGGGCTCCATCCCCAGTGTGGGGCGTGCAGGAGGCAGCCATCAATGGTTCTCTCTCATCATTGATTTTTTTTTTTTTCTTTCCCTCTCCCTTCCTCTCTGAAATCTATAAAAATATTTTTTTAAAAAGAAAGAAACATCAATGATGAGAGTTATTCATTGATTGGTTGCCTCCCGCATGCCCCCTACTGGGGATCAAGCCCACAACCCCAGGCCTATGTCCTGACCAGGAGTCTAACATTGACCTCCTAGTTCATAGGTTGACGCACAACCACTGAACCGCACCAGCTGGGTGTCCCTATCTTTTTAGACCCGCTGTAGATGTGACCGAGGACATCTCTGCTACACAAGTCAGGCAGTGCCCAAAGCGGCCTTCAGCCCTCAGGGTTCTTTGTCAAAGTGTCTTAGCCAACACACTTCCTGCCTTCCCTGGGCTGAGCCCACAGCCAAGCCCCTTGTCCCCTGGCCTCGGCAGCTGTGCCTCAGACCTGACCTGAGCGGGGCTGCGAGTCTGAGCAGGAAGGAGAGCTGGAGAAGCAGGAGCGGTGGCGGGTGACCTGTCCCCAGCCTGGGACAGGAGCCGGGCTGGGTGCCAGGAGCAGCTTGGGGTCAGCCATTAAGCTCAGACTTTGCCCCAGCCAGAGGCAGTCACCCCATTCCTGCCTCAGGCCCTTTGTACTGGCTGCCGCTCTGTCTGGAACACTTGCTCTTTACCTGACTGGCACTCCTTCTTCCACCCAGTGCAGCTTCTTGGAGAAGCTGTCCCCGACGGGCCGTGCAGCCCGCTCCCTCTCTGCTCTACTGGCCTGTTTGTTCCTTCCGACACTTCCAGCAACGACGGTGCCCTTGTTTGTCTGCTTACGTGCTGATTCTCTCTTTCGCCGCCCGCATGTGAGCTCCTCAGCTCCTTTAGGGGAGGGGTCTTGTTCTCCGCTGTCCATGCATCTCGACAATGCCTGGTGCATGGTAGGTGCTAATAGATACCCACTGAAGGGATAAGGGGAGTGAATGCTGCTGCCACAAGCGGGGTGCTGGCTCATCCAAAATACCCTCACTCCATGCCAGCTCCCCCTCCCCCCGCTTCCTCACAGAACCCCACATTGTGTTTGGCAACCTCCGCTTCTCAGGACTGTGCGTTCCACTGAGCCAGCATGGTTGCCCCAGGGTAGTGACTGGTTTCTGAAAGGATACGTGACATCCTTTGGCAGAACCGTGAGCATAAGTTTGCTGGGTCCGTCTAAGACAGTGGTCGGCAAACTCAGTAGTCAGCAGAGCCAAATATCTACAGTACAACGATTGCAATTTCTTTTGAGAGCCACATTTTTTTAAACTTAGACTTCTTCTAACGCCACTTCTTCAAAATAGACCGGCCCAGACCGTGGTATTTTGTGGAAGAGCCACACTCAAGGGGCCAAAGAGCTGCATCTGGCTCTCGAGCCGCAGTTTGCCAACCACGGGTCTCTAGAAGGTTCTAGAGGAGGTTTATCCGTCATAGAAAAGGAAGCAGATGATGCCTAGGCCAGCTGAAGACCCCACCTCCTTGATGACAGACATTACTGGAAACAAGACTCTTCGCTGTGGGGCATGATCAGTTGCTCAGTATTAGCCACGGTGAGTTGCATCTCTGTTGCCTGCAGCCAAAGGCACTTGAACCCTAGAGACTGTGTCATATCCTGTCCCTTTGTCCCAGCAACCGCCACTGGCCTGTAGACTGGAGTATGGCATCAGGTGGTCAGGACCCGGTGAACTAGTTCCTTCCTTACCTCGTCCATGCATCCAGCAAACCTTATCGAACCCTGTGTGCCAGCCACTGTGTGCGCGGTCCTGACAAGGCAAGGTCCCCGCCCCAAAGGGCCAGCGCCCATCCCCATGGAGGAAGAGCCGTAAACAGAGACTGCCCAGCAGTGCACTCTACACAACAGAGGGTCCTTGATGCCACAGCAGAGCTGAGAGCAGGAGGGACAGGCATCTGAGAGCAGGGAGCTAAGAAGGCGACCGAGCAGGTTTCACAAAGGGGGTTATATTTGCACTGAGCCTTGGACAAAAGGTAAGAGTCACCCCAGATGGACGAGCCGGCCAAGCGTCTGCCAGGCAGAGGGACCAGCATCCCCCGTTCCAGAGAACTAAAACGTGAGCCGGGCCCTGTGGAAGCATCTACAAGGGGCCAGGCCTTCTGCTCCGTGATACAACATTCATTCTGCCTCTCTCGTCTGGAGGGTTGTGTGCAAGGTAAATACTGCCATCCACTTCACAATAGGGAAACCGAGGCTCCAGGTGATGGTGACTTGCCCAAGGTCATGCAGCCAGAAAGAGGCAGAGCCAGGCTTTGTACACGAACATTGGGCTCCAGAACCCGGATTCCTCCTCCCATCCCAGCAGTCCTCAGAAGCGGACCCTGCCTGGGCAGCACCCACCCACCCAGGGGCCCACCGCACTGATCTGCAGCTCTGTGAGCAGAAAAGAAAAGTGAGCAAGCTGGCATTCTCTCCTGGGGGGGGGGGGGTCCCTTTCCTTCCCCAGGGCTGGGGTGCATGGTCGATGGAGACCGTGGGCAGAAAAGAGAATGTAGGTGACCTAAAAACACCCATCTCTCTCCTACTGTGTTTATTTAAGTTGAACGACTGTACTCGGCATTGTCATCTCACCATTTCCTTTTAAATCCTGACAGCTAAATATTATCCTAGAAATGTAACAGCCCACACGTTTTTGTTCATCAGCCTGCTACTAACATGACACAGATGGCAAAGGAAACAAAGCCGGTTGGAAGTTTCGACTGGCCTCGCAGTTACGGTAACTGGCCCCGGGCTCACAGGGACTGGGCCTCGGGAAGACCGGCCTTAAACAATGACCAGGAGGATGACACCAACATCCGGTCTCCAGGCGCTCCGGGGCACTGCGAGCTGGCCCCGGGCCCCGCAGGCACCCTGGGTTTGCAAGCTCTCTTTCCCGGTGAAACAAGGGCTAAGCAAGCCACCCATCATCATCCTGGGGTAACGGCACCAGCTAATTTTCCTCGAGGCTTCAGGCTCAGCAGGGGAGGGTGGAATATTGCAAGCCAGCAGAAGCCAACCAAGTGGTGATACAGTAGTTCTGTTTTACATTACATTAAGTGTTACTATTTCTGAAGGGAATATCTGTGGAGCGCTGGGGTAACCCATAGCAACCAGCTAATAAATTGTAACTTACACTGCCTCAGCTTATTGGAAGGGTGGAGAAAAGCAGGGGGAGGGGGGGGAAAGATCAAAAATAAAAATAAGGCAAATGCTGGCGCAAAAAAAAAAAGTCACATCCCCCTCCCCCCACACTATATCTTCCCTGTGCGCGTGTGTGCACCCACACAGACATACACACACACACACGTACAGGCTGCATCAGCATTCTAGCAAAATTACTTAAGGTGAAATGAGACAATTAGCAGCTCGGGGTTTAGAATTCTTGACCTTTGTGCTTATGTTTACGATAAGCGCTGCCTGAAAGCTCAGGAGGTGGACGTTAAGTGTTTCCGGCGCTGGGCCCCACCCTCTGCAAGGATGACCCTCTGCATCGTTGTACAGCCTCCTCCGGAGTGACAGTCCGCAGCATCAAGCTTGCACATGGCACTGAACGCACAGCGCACCTTTTCCCTCCCGCCGTCTGCAAATAGCTCATGCCTAATTGCCCTCATACTTCAAACCCCCAGGAGGCTGGTGAGCCTGGCTACTCCCTGGCCTCTGCTCCCACGGATTCCGCCCATCCATTAGCTCCCGTTCCCTGAGCCATTCAGTCTTTTAGCCCCTCCATCCGTCTCCCTGAGACGTGGACAATGGATCCATATTTACGGGGAATTATTCATGAGGCACTTCCGGGCCTTCAGACAGTGTGCTCACCTGGTAGGGCCAATTAAACTGCACATGCCTTCTCTGTCCCTGTGAACAATGCTGAACTTAGTGATGGCTCCCTACTGTAAATGCCTGTCCCTCAGCCGCCTGGGAGGAAGTGGCCTGGGATCCTACCACCTGAGTGAGTGTCGCTGGGCGTCTTTTCTCTCTATCTTTTTTAAAAAATGTATATTTTATTGATTTTTACAGAGAGGAAGGGAGAGGGATAGTTAGAAACATTGATGAGAAAGAAACATAAATCAGCTGCCTCCTGCACACCCCCCACTGGGGATGTGCCTGCAACCAAGGTACATGCCCTCGACTGGTATCGAACCTAGGGCCTTTTCTCTCTCTCGTTTTGTTTTGTTTTTAAGAAAAAAACCAAAAACATTTTGATTGATTTCAGAGAAGAAGGAAGAGGGAGAGGAAGAGAGAAACATCAATGATGAGAGAGAATCATTGATCAGTTGCCTCCTGTGCGCCCCCCACTGGGGATCAAGCCCACGATTGTTGCACTCATGAAGCTTCCTGACTAGGAATCAAACCGTGACCTCCTGGTTCATGGGTTGATGCTCAGCCACTGAGCCACTCCAGCCGAGTGGGCGCCTTTTGGTTTCTGCTGTGGATATGGAAGAGGGATGCCAGGCAGTGTACCCACACTCAGGCTAGTGGGGCATTCTTGTCCCTGCCCCTGGGAGACTAACACAGGGTACAGAGATGAGTCTGGGACTGGCACTGGGCACTCGGGATCAAGAACCTTCTCAGGCACTCACTCACTGGGCGTCATTTGGCAAAATTGTTTTGCTTCTGGGGACCTAGTTTCTTCACCCATGAGAGAGGCCACGTCTCAGTGAGCATGCGTTAGTCTGCAGGAACAGGAAGTCCACCTCTGAGAGAAGGGGAGATATTTTCTCACAGGACGATGGTGGGCAGGCTAGAGGCTCAGCTTCCCTTCCTGTGATTCTCTCCAGGGTGGGTTCCTTTCTTCCCAGCTTCTCCACACCAGAGCCTGTCTCTCTACTGCAGGGCTTGTCCCGCTGTATTGCAGGTTGTGTGTTTCTCTCCTCACCAAGACCCATCACTCATCTCTGAAAGCCCCGCCTCCAGCTCAGTGCCTGGCACTAGGTAGCCAGGATGAATGGGTGGGTGGGTGGATGAGTGAGTGATTCTAAGCTGTGTCACTTCTTATAGAAGGAAAGGGGGTTGGGGAGTGGGGGAAGCTGGAATATGTGTGAAAATGTTCTGTAAACTGTGAGACGCCACAAAAACATTAGGAAATGTTACAATGATTAATTATTGCACTCAGGAAGCTTCCGGCTACAGAGCGGCTCCTAGGATGCTGGTGTGAGCTCCTCAGCTCACCATATCTAGCAGGGGGCTTCTGATGGGACAATAGAAGAAAGGCGGTTTCCTAGGAAAATTAGATGACTTTTGTCCCCTGAAGGAAGAAAGACTGACAGAGAGAGAGCACCATGGGGAGACACAGGAGCTTACAACACAGAGGGAAGACCCTGTGTGAGATGGAGACAGAGTGAAGTTGGGCTCCCACAAACCAAGGAGCACCTGGGCCACCAAAAGTGGAAAAGGCCGGGAAGGACCCTCCCTGGAGGCTTTGGAGGGAACATGGCCCACCGGCACCTTGATTTTGTATGTCTATGTTATAGCAGCCGAAGGAAACACGCACACACACATTCTGTTGGATATAAGCAGACACCGACTTTATTTTCTTTCCTGCACTGCCTTTCCATACCCACCCTGTTAGGCCTGTGGTCGGCAAACTGCAGCTCTTTGGCCCCTTGAGTGTGGCTCTTCCACAAAATACCACGACCTGGGCCAGTCTATTTTGAAGAAGTGGCGTTAGAAGAAGTCTAAGTTTAAAAAATTTGGTTCTCAAAAGAAATTTCAATTGTGCTGTTGATATTTGCCTCTGTTGACTAATGAGTCTGCCGACCACTGTGTTAGGCCATTGACCTCCAGATGAAATTTCACATGGACTCCTTTTAAGGTCATTTCGAGACATTAAAAGTCCAAGACTGGCCAAAACTGGTTTGGCTCAGTGGTAGAGCGTCGGTCTGCAGACTGAAGGGTCCCGGGTTTGATTCCGGTCAAGGGCATGTACCTTGGTTGCTGGCACATCCCCGGTGGGAGGTGTGCAGGAGGCAGCTGGTCGATGTTTCTCTCTCATCGACGTTTCTAGCTCTCTATCTCTCTCCCTTCCTCTCTGTAAAAAATCAATAAAATATATCTTTTTAAAAATAGTACACCTATGGATGAGGACAGTGGGGCGGGGTTAAGGGCAGAGGGTGGGGTGGGAACCTGTTGGAGGGGAGCAATTGGGGAAGGGGAAGAGGAACAATTGTAATAATCTGAACAATAAAGATTTATTAAATTAAAAAAATAATAACTTAAAAAAAAAAAAAGTCCAAGTCTGTCTAAAATCAAAACCTCAGTCCTCATCCCATTTTCTCTTTTCACCTGTAGGGTTAACTGGAGCTCAGAGAAGGTGGAGCACCAGGGATATTTAAGGCAGTGAAGCTATCCTGTTTGAAAGTGGAATGGTGGTTACACGACATTAAACACTTGTCAAAGCCATAGAAGGACAGTACAAAGAGGGAATCTTAATGTCCACTTAATGAACCTTAATTGTAATAATTAAAATATATACTATATCACAAAGAAAGACTTTAACACGCACAGTGTAATGCATTACAAAGGTCAAGGAGTGTCTTTACAATAAAGAGAACCAAAGGTCATTCCCTTAGCCAAATACACTTGGCATCGCCGTGAGGGCTGCTGGCCGGTGGCCTCTTGCTGTGTGCAGGGGGAGGCACACACTGTCATCTGCGTAGTATTCTTGCCTCAGCACTCAGCCTGACTGTGCTCATGAGGAGACAATCAGCAAAGCCTAGGACATTCAACAGGGCCACAGGTTAACTGATACTGTCAGTGAGGACGAAGAAGTCCAAGGCAGGAGACTCTTACAGATGACCAAAGACTGAGGATATAAAACAACCAGAGTGCACTGAGTGAACTTTGGTGGGTCCTGGATTATAGAAATGCTGTGAAATACATTTTTTAGATAATTGGGCTACATAGTGGATAACACTATTGCATTAATGTTGAATTTCTTCAGTGTGATAATGACATTTTTAAAAAAATTTCCCCTGGTTTCTTTTTTTTAATTTTTTTTTTTTTTTATTATTGATTTCAGAGAGGAAGGGAGAGGGCGATAGAGATGGAAATATCAATGATGAGAGAGAATCATTGATCAGCTACCTCCTGCACATCCCCTATTGGAGATCGAGCCCGAAACCGGAGCACGTGCCCTTGCCTGGAATCGAACCCAGGACCCTCCAGTCCACAGGCCAATGCTCCATCTAGTGAGCCAAACCAACTAGGGCGATAATGCATTTTAGGAGAGTGCTTTGTTCTTAGAAGTTATATAGTGAAGTGTCGTTATGTCTGAAACTAATTTTGAAATGGTTTAGCAAAAAAAAAATTACACTCACACAAATACACTGATGAAACACACACAACACACACCACTAAGAAACACACACACAGGGGGAAATGTGGCAAAATACCAACTAGTGGATCCGGGGGAGAGGTACAGAAACATTCAGTGTACTGTTCTTTTAAGCTATCCATCGCTTTGAATTGTTTCACTATGAACTGTTAGGGGAAGACATCAGATAAAGTGTTAATTCTGGTTGTTCATTTAGACAGTGTTCTTGTTAGATGCTTACATTTGGATCTCCCCCCCACACACACACCCAATTTATGACTGTGCATTTGTCTCTGATCTGATCTTCTTTCACCTGGGCTACAGTAGAAAACTCGGGGTGATCCTGTTCGGGTACGCACATTTGTACAGATGCATCATTCTGGCAAAAACAGGAACTGGGCTCCTGCTGCAGATTCCTATGGGGCCTCTCTCTTGTCCCCCTTTCTCCCCTCTCTTCCCACCAGAGATCTCAAGTGCCCCAGGCATTTAAATGACCTTGGTCCCTGCCCTCTAGCCCTGCATGTCCTAGATAAGATTTCCAATGCCCACCTCCCACTGGGACGAAAAGGACAGAGGGGCTAGAATTTAGCTTTGGTTTATCAGGCCCTCAACAGGGTGGTGTTTGGACAGGGTTTCGGTGGAGGAGGGGCTCTGGATTGTGCAAGGCTGGGTCTGGCCCAGGATGCTAGGCCCTTTGCCGAGTTTCTAGAAAGAACAGGTCCTCCTGCTGCTTGTCCCGGAAGCCGGAGAGGCCAGCCCCTCCCACCGGCCATTGGCAAGTGGCCCTTTGCCCTCTGGAGTCTCCAGGCCTGGCTATGCTCACGGACAAGGCCACGCACCTCTGTGGGATGTGGCCCTCTTGAGACATCATTTCTCAGCTTTCCGTGAGTCCCTTACTTGCTCCCAAACAGGGCCAGACTTTTCCACAGGTAGAACCATGAGGGGATTCTGATGACACGGGAACCTCCTCACTGGATGTTATGACAGGCAGACAGGACACCCACTAGGCATAGTGGGCAAAGCTCCGCAGAGGCCCACAGACAAGTTTTAACTTCTTGTAACTTCAGAAGGAAACATAATGAACCTTTAGGGTCAAAGATTCGATTCTTCATTATGTCAGCACACACACAACATGAAATTGGTAATATTTTTTTTTACAGAGGAAGCCCTACCCCCCACCCTCCAAAGAAAACCTGGCTCCTGGAAGGTCATGACCCAGCCCTGAGATCTGATTGGCTCTGCTCCCTACCCTGCCCCCAAACCCAGGGTCCCCAGAAGCAGCCCCACAGGCCTCAGGACCTCCACTCTGTCCCTTCCCCTGGGGTGATGCCTTCTCAGCTCCTGTCCCCTCTGCAGCTCAGGGCTCATGTTTTCACAAATCTGCAGCAAAATGAGACAAAGGACAAGGGGATGGATGAGTTCTTCACAATTTCATTTACACCAGTGAGAGGACTATTTATTTGTTTATTTATTTTTACTGAAATCATGTACTTATTTCTTTTCCTTTTTTGTATAAAATATCCCTTTGTCTATAAAATTATGGCAATGGCAGATGATACATATTTTTAATGTTTTTATTAATTTCAGAGAGAGGAAGGGAGAGGGAGAGAGAGCAATAGAAACATCAATGATGAGAGAGAATCACTGATTGGCTGCCTCCTGCACACTGGGCATCGAGCTCACAACCCAGGCATGTGCCATGACCAGGAATCAAACCGTGAGCTCCCAGAATCAGCCACTGAGCCACACCGGCTAGGGCAGCAGGTGATGTTTGATGAAATAACGAATGACCTTCATTTCACAACATGGAAACGGTGGTCCTGTCCCGCCCCCCAGGTCTGTGGTCATTGCCCTGCTCTATGAAACCCTATACTCCCAAGCATGGCTTAGAGTAGACCATCTGAGTTTATTTCCTAGATGCTCTACAGCTCATCCTTCCAGAAGCCATCTCTGGCCCGGCTCTGGGCTCTGTAGGTCTCTGCCCTCCTTATAAGAGGCCTTGCTTCCCTGGTGCTTTTAGCATTTCCCCTTCGTCTCCCCGACCAGCCTTCTTCAGTGTCTCCTCACTGCTTCCTGTCTCCTCTGCTTGGCACGGTGCCTGCCACAGGGTACCTGCCCAATCAGTCTTTGTTGACTGAATGAAGAAGTACACAGATTCCCAGAAAAATTAAGTTAATGGGTAGAATTTCTCCAGTGTCTAGTCTTCTTCTCTCTACATTTTTATTAAATCCTTGGCACCTGTTATGCTTGTCCACCGGCCAGTGCTAGCAGATGACAGCAAGAATTAGCAACTAGCAAATGAATATTGATGGGCCCAGACGTCATGCCACGTTGAACAGTTTGTTTTTTTCTGTGGACGGGTGTTTGGGCTGATGGTTGTGGTTTTATATCGTGTGTCAGTGTCTGTATGTTTGATTACATTGACCATTTCTAAGCAACTTAAGCACACAGTCGCTAAATATGTAATTTCGTGCTAACTAGTAGGCTGTGCTTTGATCTTAAATTTATCAGGTTTTTTTGGGGTGCTCTGTGAAGGGACCACGACTGACAGGAACTCCGCTGTTTAAACATGTTAGGGCCAGAACACTGAGGTGTTCTGTGAATCCATACTAGTGTCTGTGGATAGTGAGGGCATAGCAAGAACCTAAAACAGTTGTTATTGGGTAAAAAAGAAATGTTTCTGCTCCCCCCCTCCCCCACCTCTCCCCACACAGAACACTGGGGAGCAAAGGGAAGAAATCCTCCCTCTGTGATTCTTTATTTATCATAAGGAAACATCTTTCCTAAGAGGCAGCCAGCAGATCTCCGCTCATGTTCTTGATCGGAATTGGGACGCATGTCCATGCCTAAGACACTTGCTGGCAAAGGAAACAGAATTATCTTTTTTTTTTTTTTCCTCACCCCACTGGCTTTATCCGGGGTCCACCCTCTGTCTGCTGGTCCTCTGCAGTAAGGACATTTCCGGTCCAGGGGCCACCCAGGATCACCTGTTGCATTTCAGTTGTCAGCCCTCTCTAGCCTGCCTTCCTCTAGGTCAGCCTTGGTCTTTCTCTGTCCTCCCTACTGTGACATTTTGAAGAGATGGGGCCAGTTATTTTGTGGGATGTCCCTTGATCTGGGTTTTTCTGATACTTCATTAGACTCCGGTTATGCATAGGTGGCAGGTGATTGTGACTTGTTCCTATTGGTGATGTTAACTGTGATCACCAAGTCCCGGACATGTCCTCTGGGTTTCTCTACTGTAATGTTACCATTTCCCCCTTTGTGATACACAGCTAGCCTATGGGGAGAATATCCTAGGAACAGCATGATCTTGATTGGCTCACAGCCCTGGTCAGCGAAAAGGCTCAGACACCCCTGAGCACATGGCCACCACGTATCTGAGCAAAACTGAGTCCTGTGACAAGGAAGAAGTAGCAATCGTGCCAGCCAAAATCACTCTACACCATAGGCTGTACAAGCCTGGCCTACCAGATCATGAGTCCTGAACTCTTGGGTAGTAGTAGGCAGGATGGAGCCCTCACCTCCTGCAGGGAAATAGTAACAATTGCTATCATTCATTTCTATCTCCTCCTCCTCCTCCTCCACCTCCTCCCTTATCCTCAAGCTCAGCCGATGACCCTGCTGAGAAAACAGAATCAAGGAAGTTCCATAGTCTTCTACCTACATCCACTTGCCCACTTACATCATTTTCCACACTTTCTGCTTTTCCTCCCACATTATGTGGGATCCATCCTGCTCCCAGCTCAGGCCAGTGCCCCCATTTGTACCATAGGTCCCATCCCCACTCATGTACTCAGGCGCATCACCCAGCAAATCTCCCTCCGGTCTCCCACATCACTGGATTTTCCTCTCTCTACCAGATCCTCCCTCTCCATAAGTGAGTGGTCCCAACCTTAGGACACCTCTCTTGACTGCCCATCTTCTTACCCTGCCCATCTATTTCTCTGTTTCCCTCTCTATCAGGATTCCTCAGAAGGGTTATCTACAGCCACGGCTCCAACTCCTCTCTTCCCATTCTCTAACTCCTTCCATGTTTATTACTCCATTAAAACTGTTCCTCTCAAGGCAACCAGAGACCTTCATTGGCTAAATCCAGTGCTCAGTTCTCAGTCTTTATCTTACTGGATCAGTGATGATTATCATTAGGCTTAATCGAGTCCTGCTTTCTCCCGGAAACACCCTCTGTTTCTTGGTTTCCAGGACACCACACACGCCTGGTTTTTCTCCCATTGCACTGGCTGATCCTTCTCTGTCACATCTGCCATTCTTCTCCCTTTCTCCGTGTTATGGTGTCCCAAGGCTCAATCCTCGGCCTTTTCTTGTCCTGCCTATACTCACTTCCTTGGTGTTTTATCAGTCTTGTGGCTTTAACTATCACCTGTAGGATGACGGCTCTATTGATGTGTTTCAGCCTGGACATCTCCTTTGGATTCTAGACTCAGACATTCACCTACCCACTGGACACTCTAATTCGAATGTCCTTAAAGCATCTCACATTTAACATGATTTGTTATCTATTGCTACACAGCAGACCCTGAAGCTTAGTGGCAATCCGAGCTGGTCTCAGCTGGACGATCCACTGGCTGGCCTTACATGGGGTCATTCATGCAGCTGAAGTCTCCTGGAGTCTTCCCTGGGACTGGATGGTTTAAGATGCCCACGTCTATGCACCTGGCCGTTAGCTGGAGCAATTGACCAGGTCACATTGGCTGTCCTCCGTATGACTGACTCCCCAGCTGGTTAGGTTAGCCTGGGCTCCTTACAAGGCTGAGGCAGCATTCTAAGAAGGCAAGCCTCAATGCGTGACTCATTGGGGTATTAAGGCAATCATCTCTCACCAGTCAAACAGCATCCAGAGCCTCTCCTACCCCCGCCCCAATCTGCTCTGCCTACAGTCTTTCCCATCTCAGTCAATAGCCATCCCATCTTTTTGGTTGCTCAGGCCAAAACCCCTAGAGGCATTCTAGAACTCCTCTCTTGTTCTCACACTCCTCCTCACATCCATCATCAAATTCTGCAAGCTCTTCCTCAAACACATATCCTGATCCAACCACTTCTCACCGCCTCCTTTTCCACCACCCTCTGGCAGCTGCCACCATCTCTGGCCTGGGTTATGGATCTGGCCTTGAACTGGTTTCCCTGCGGCCACTCTTGACACCCACAGTCTATTTTCAACACATCTGCCTGAGCAATCCTGTGAAAACATTGATCAGATTGTATCACTCCTCTCCTTATAACACTCCAAAGTTTTTAGAGTGGCCAACAAGCACCTACATGACCAAACTCCCTAATGCCTCCTTCCCCTCCCACGCACAGGCTTTTACCCCTCTGACCTCATTTCCTTCTACTCTGCTCCCCTGACTTACAGCTCCAGCCACACTGGACTCATAGACCAGTGGTCGGCAAACTGCGGCTCTCGAGCCACATGCAGATCTTTGGCCCCTTGAGTGTGGCTCTTCCACAAAACACCACGGCCTGGGCGAGTCTATTTTGAAGAAGTGGCGTTAGATGAAGCTTAAGTTTAAAAAAGTTGGCTCTCAAAAGAAATTTCAGTCGTTGTACTGTTGATATTTGGCTCTGTTGACCAATGAGTTTGCCGATCACTGCCCTAGATGTTTCTCAGTGGCACCTGGTGCCCTCCTGGCTCAGGGCCTCTGCACTTGCTCTTCCTGCTGCCCAGAATGTTCTTCCCTCAGACATCTGCTCTGCCCGCAGGGCTCCTCCACCTCCTCTGGTCTTAATTCAAATGACCCTTTCCCAGGGAGTTTCTGATTGCACCATTTAAAGGTGCAGTGGCTCCTCTTCCAGCAGGCTCTTATCCCATTCCCGGGTTTAGTTTTCTCATAGTGTGGTAGGCAGTTAGACAGACATGAGCAGAGCAAGGACGACGGGCCAGGTACCGAAAGTCACCAGGGCGGAAAGCCCCTGGGTGCCTAGCAACGGGTAAAAACTGGGAAAACAAGGACCGTGCCCCCAGGGTGACCTCTCCTCCCCCAGCATATCACTGGCCATGGGGGTTAGACCCCCGGGCCTTTCCTAAAGCTGGTCATGCAGTTCGGACCCTCCATGACCTCTCCTCCACTGGCAAGTCCCTAGCCCTGCGGTAGACACCATCAGAGGAGAATCTGGGGGCTGAAGTCCTCCTTGGACTCCCGCGGGCCCTTGCACAAACACTCCCACAAGCATTAACCCCTGGAGATAACATCTAGGCCTCGTTGTGTGTCAGCTCCAGGCCCAGAAAAGCAGCAACAACAGCCAAGGGATGCGTGGCTGACCTCAGGACCAGCTGTGAGGGCTAATGACCCCCTGCCTGGTGCTGACCAATCAGCGGAGACCATCACCCTAAAAGGACACACCTGGAAAACAGGAACAGTCTATTGCAGTGGTCGGCAAACTGTGGCTCTGGAGCCACATGTGGCTCTTTGGCCCCTTGAGTGTGGCTCTTCCACAAAACACCGCGGCCTGGGCGAGTCTATTTTGAAGAAGTGGCGTTAGAAGAAGTTTAAGTTTAAAAAATTTGGCTCTCAAAAGAAATTGCAATCGTTGTACTGTTGATATCTGGCTCTGTTGACTAATGAGTTTGCCGACCACTGTTCTGTTGAGATCCCCCCCCCCCCCGCCCTCCCCCGGGGAGCTCCCCTAAAATCCCCGTTAAAGCCCCCGGGAGGGAGGAACCAGCTGGGCTTTTTAGTGGAGCACCAGCGCCTGTCCCCACCCCTTCCCCCGGGGCCAGTTTGCCTTTCTCTCTCTTTCTCCTGAGCTCCAAGCGCCCTTCTCTTGCTGTAACTTGCTTTCTGAGCCTCTCTCTTCTCCAGCTCACTGCTCCCACCTCTGTGACTTTCTAAATAAACTTTCTCTTACAGTCTGAGTCTTGGCCCTGAATTGTTTCTTAGCCAGAACTCAAGTACCCAGGTTGCTGAACCGAGGTCCTGTCTCACACCTGGTGCCATTTTGTTGGTGCCAACAATGGCACTTTCATCATGGACACACAGGTTCACTCCATGAACACAGGGCAGGGGCTCTGTGTTACCTCTTTTGTCTGCCAGGTACCTGGCACAGGGCCTGGCATTTAGTAGATGTTTAATCGTATTTGTTGAGTGACTGAATTCATTGACCATCTACTATGTACTAAGTATTTCACCCAGTGTATGGCTGCTGTATTCCCCAAGCTAACCCTATTTTTAAAAAATGCCCTATAACATCTCCTCATATAAAGCACCCATTTTACAGATGAGTAAACTGAGTCTGGTTGGTTAATTACATTATCAGAGGTCACAGAGCCAGTGGAAGAGGAAGTATGGAATTCAAGCTCTTAACTAGGAAGCTACACTGTCTTTTGCCTTCCCTGTGTCCTCTCATGCCTTCGAGGGGGGCTTGGCAGCTTGGGGCCCTCTGGTCAGCACCTTCATGGTGTGACTGCCCACTGCCTTGCTGGAGTTGCATTGCTGATGCAATCCACAGTTACGAAAGAAAAGGAGAAGGGAGAGGGGGAGGAGAGGAGGCAGAAGGGGAGTGTGGGACTAGAAGGAGATGGAGGTCCAGGAGTCACCCAGCTGCCTCTGGAGTCTACAGGAGAATGAGGACAGAACCTCCAGGAAAGCACCTACAAAGAACAGAAAGGGAGCGGCTTTAAAATGGACTGGGAGCTGCCATCCCAGAGGAGCTGCCTTGCACGTCCTCCAGCCTGTGGAATGTTAAAACAGGGCACAGTAACCTCAGGGCTGGGCCTAAAGCCACACTGTATCCCCAACTACTGTTTGCAAAGATAACAAGAAAGCGGATGGTTTAACTGCTAGACTGAAAGTAAAACACATTGTGGAGAATTAGCATCACTAATTAGCTGGTCTGCACCTGTGGAAATGCCTTCCTTCCATGTAATCGTCCCCTTCCCTGTCTCCTAACTACCCCTTGCTTTGTCTCCTAATTGGAACACTATTTGTGTTTCTGCCTGAATCAGTGCTTCCCGGCTAGCTATTCTTTTGGATCTCAAACAAGTGCTTATTGCCTCTCTCTCGCTGGCTTTTATTTTGGGGTTAACACACCCATGGGAGGACTCGCGTGTTCCCTCCAGCTCACGGTCCTCCTTTCAAACCCCGGGGTTAGGTCTGTTCCGTGTTCCCCTCGTGGTAATGACTGGCTTCCCCGGCTGAAAACAAGCCTTTTAATAAGCAGCAGAACTTGGGGAACAAATGGAACCCCACCCCCTCTGTACTCCCAGGCAGCTCATTCCCCTCGGGCAAGATCGGGCCTCGTCAGAGCTGATGTGGGATTCGGAAACGGGTGTGAGTTCTCACCACAGCACAGGGTGCCGGGCCTGCGGTGGGTGCGGATGAAAGGGAACCACAGTCGGACATCTGGCAGCCAGGAGGGCCGAGGCTCTGCAGTCCCTCAGGTCGGCCATTGTTGCAATGGGGCTGCTTTGGTCTGTGCCTGAGAGAGACATGCATTCTTTTTAAAAATTTTTTTTTTTTTTTCCAACAGTGCAGGACGAAGACAAACGGCTGTGGTTGATAGAGTCTGGAGAAAAATAGCAACTGCTGTGTCTGGGTTATCATATGATAGCTCACAAAGAAAGGGGGCTTTGTTCTGGGTTGGTTTCTTTAGTCAATTAAATATTTAAAATCTGCCACGAGGCCCCTGCTGTTTAAGTAGAGATACTTCACATATATTTCATAGCCACATGTGTGGTTACTTAAGGATTTCTTTCTTTCTCTCCTTTTCCCTTCCTCCCTCCCTCCCTTCTTTCCTTCCTGCCTCCTGTCTATCTTCCTCCCCTCCACCTCCCTTCCTCCTTCCCTCTCTCTTTCTCTCTTGCTTGTTCCCTCTCTCTCTCTCTCTCTCTCTCTCTCTCTCTCTCTCTGCCCTCTTCTCTCTCTCTCCCTTCTTTCTTTTCTTTCCCTTCTTTTCCTTCCTTCCTCTTCCCAATTTTTTCTCTCCCCCCTCCCTTTCTTTTTTTTTCTTCCTCTCTCCCTCCCTCCCTCCCTCCCTCCCTCCCTCCCTCCCTCCCTCCCTCCTTCCTTCCCTCCTTCTCCTCTTTCTTTCTTTCTTCCTCCCCCAAGGATATTTTTCCATTGATTTTTAGAGAGAGTAGAAAGGAGAGGGAGAGACAGAGAGAAACATCAATGTGAGAGAGACACATTGATTGGTTGCCTCCCACATGCAACCCTGACTAGGGCTGGGGGACCTGCGACTCAGGTTGTGCCCTTGACCAGAATCAAACCCAGGACCCTTCAGTCTGTGAGCCAATTGGAGTTCTATCCACTAAGCTCAACTGACTAGGGCACCAATTTTTCTTCTTTAGTTCAATCTTTCTCTGTCTTCTTTTTTCCCTTTTTGTTCTCTTGCCTTTGTCCATAAATGGAAAATTGTAAGGAAAAGAAAGATTGGGGGGGGGGGTTCCATAGATATGATAAGTACTAATGAAAGAATCTTGTTCATGTGTGATCATTTGATCTGTGAACTCAAGGCACACACGTGGGCTCCAGCTCAGCACTTCCCTGCCTTTGGCTAAGAGCAAGCATGGGGAACACAGTCAGCTTCCTGTAGAGCCTCTGGGGAGATGCTGTCCCTGATCAAGTCCCAGGGGCCCGGCCTCTGGGCAGATGGGACTTGAGCATCCCAGGGAGATGGATGGAGGACTGATGTGGCGGAGGACTGATGTCCCTCACTAAGGGGTTTTGTAGATGGCACGAAAGAGGGTGATCAGTAATGAAGGCTTCTGTGTACAAATAAAAACCAAAACCTCATCTCCTTTGACTCATGGAATAAGAGTCTCATGCCCATAAGACCCCAAAGACTGATTTTTGCCTTCCTTTCTGACCTGACCCTCCCCTGCTCTCTCTGCTCCTGCCACCCTGCCCTCCTCTCTCCAACCTGCCCAGCGCGATCCTGCCCCAGGGCCTTAGCACTTACTGTCCTCTGAGCCTGAAGGCTCTTCCCCCCAGATCTCCCTGCGGGTTCAATTTCTCTAGCAATGTCTTCCCTGTGAGTTTCATTCCTTTGAACTTGGTACACAGTGTTCCTCTGCGGGCTGTGTCGGTGACTCCAATAGCTCAGGGCTTTGTGGGCCTGGTTCAGTTTCCTGTCCTCTCTGCCAGTGCTCACTCATCTTGTCACATTTCCTGATTATATCAGACCGTGTGCTGGGAATTCCGTTTGGGTGTCATTGGAGGCCCAGGGCGAGAGGCCCTTCTTCCTGAAAGGATTTCCATCGGCTCCTGGAAGGTCCCCGGTGCTGCTCCCAGCCTGGAACCAGATTAACCCAAGTTCAAGGGTTAAACGTCCCCTCGCCTTCTGAGGCCACCCGAAGCTCAGCTGAGTTGTGTAGCTACTTCTGGCATTTCCATAGAGGCCCTCAGGGCAGCGGGCTCTGCGCCACGGTCCTCCTCTTCTCCCAGCTTTTGCCTGGTAATTCCCCAACACTTTATTAACTTAAAAACAACAACAACACATATATATTATTGATTCCAGAGAGGAGGGGAGAGTACGAGAGAGATAGGAACAAATGATGAGAGAGAATCACTGATCGTCTGCCTCCTGCATGCTCCACACTGGGGATCGAGCCTGCAACCTGGGCGTGCGCCCTGACCGGGAACTGAGCCATGACCTCCTGGTTCATAGGTCGACGCTCAACCACTGAGCCAAGCCTGCTGGGGTCTTCACTAACTATTTTTTAACACTACTTAAATTTTGTCCAGGCATTTCAGGTGTCAACTGGAAAATGGGTCCACATTTCCTGGTCTGATAATACCAAAAGCAGCAGTCCTTCTCCCCACCCCCCACCCCCATTCCTCCCGTGACTCAATTCCTCATCCGATCTCTGTGCATGTTTCACTCCTTCAGAGAAGCCTGGCTGTGACATCCAAAATAGCCACCCATCTCCTGCATGTTCTGCTTTATTTTTCTTCATGGCCCTTACATTTGGGGCACATTTATTTGCCTACTCGCTTGTTGTCTGTCTCCCCAGCTAGAATTGATGTGCTCACTTATTTAACAAGCAGTTTTTGAGTGCACACATCTACGCTAGGCCCTGTCCCAGGCATAGGCCCACACTGGAGAACAGAGACCAGCTCTGGCCCCCGGGAACTGACACGCTCATGGGGAGCACAGACAATAAACAGAAAAATAAATGCAGAACTGAACTCCGCGAGGACGGGACGCTTTAGCACTCCAGGGTGTAGAACAGCGCTCTACGTCACGTTTTTGTTAAATCTTCGTTGATATTTTTTAAAAGAGAAATTCTTTTTTTTTTTTTTTTTTTTAATATATTTTATTGATTTTTTACAGAGAGGAAGGGAGAGAGATAAAGAGCCAGAAACGTCGATGAGAGAGAAACATCGACCAGCCGCCTCCTGCACACCCCTCACCGGGGATGTGCCCGCAACCAATTTGCATGCCCTTGACCGGAATCGAACCTGGGACCTTTCAGTCCGCAAACTGACGCTCTATCACTGAGCCAAACCGGTTTCGGCTAAAAGAGAAATTCTTGTTCTAATGCCATTTTTCAGTAATATTTAGTCACTGGTGTCTCAACTGTATGCTGGCTTCCTGCTTTTTTTTCTCTCCGAAGCCCAGTAAGGGTTAAAGGGGCTGTGTGTCGGCTTAGAAATAGAATCACTGTATATTACATGACTGATCTGGGGAAATATGTTCTGATTAACTTCCGAGTGAACTTTTGGAAACTGTCAGCCAGGCTCCCATACTTTTGGGTGAGATGTGCCAGCGTCTTCACACTGTTTCCAGAAAGAGGCGAGGTGCCAGCCAGATCGGCCCGGCGGCCCTGGCGACCGGTGGGGAGCAGATGTCTCCAAGGGGCCCCCCCACACCCCCGCATCCGGACGCTCACGGTCGGTCTGGGTCGTTTGGATTCTTAGAACAGCAGATCGGTGGTGGCACACCTTCCCTGTGCGAGGACAGAAGCTTTGTGATCAAACACACGTGGTTGGGTGTGTTTTTTTCCAACCAGAGGGGCCAAGCACAGTCCCTAAGAGTCCTCAACCTGGACCGCTGCCTGGTTGACCATGGCAGCCAGTGCTGGCAGCCAGCCCGGCGCCCTGGGACTCTGAGAGAGAGTGGGGGTCGGCCATTCGAGCTCAGAGAAGTCATGCCAACATGACAAGTGTGGCGGCATTCAGCCTGAGCCAAAATCCTTGCCTACGCACAGGCTCGGGGTCACGTGCCTGCCTTCACAAAGGGAGGGAGTTACCCCAGGAGGGCAGAACATAGGCCCAGAGCCAGAGCTGGGCACGAGGAGAAAGAGATCTAAGGCTGCTGTTGGGTTAAAAAAATAAAAAATCAGAATTTGCTGAATTTAGGAAAAGAGGAATGGCGAGCCATGAAACACTCAAGGTTGGGGTAGGCAGGAGGGGGAACTTCTTGAATGGAATACTGATGAAAAGGGAGACGCTTCTAACTCTTGATCTAGGTGACAAGCTATGTATCTGAGGGGCCCATCAATCAAAATCAGAAACGGGCTTGCACAGAGGAGATGAGATCATGAATTGGAGAGAAGCTTTCATTACATTTGAGCTAAAAGAGCCCATCTAGTTTAGTCTCACACACGGATGTTTGGATGCGGCGTGGGAATCTGTACTTTTATTTTTGTTAATCCTCACTCGAGGATATTTCCCCATTAATTTTTAGAGAGCTGTGGATGGGAGGGGGGGAGAGAGAGAGAGAGAGAGAAACATTGATGTAAGAGAGACACATGGATTGGTTGCCTCCTACACTTGCCCGACCAGGACTGGGGGTAAAACCTGCCACCCAGGATCATACCCTTGACTGGGAATTGAACCCAAGACCCTTCGGGGTGAGGGTCAACACTCTAACCACTGGCCAGGGCTGAGAATCTGCATTTTCAATGCTTGTGGAATAGTTCATGCACAGCCAGTGTGGAACCTTCTGCCTAATCTAACCAACTTCATTTTCCAAAAGGAGAACGCTGGGTTCAGCGAGGTCCAAAGACAGCATATGTGGCAGAGCCTGGCTCCCTGCGCCCGTGAGATTCATAACTAGTGACGAGAATAGCTAATGAGTACTGACTACCCAGGACCAGGGATGGTGCTAAGTTCTGTCTTTATATGACCCATTTAATCCTCACCTCGCTGGGGATGGGGGCCACGGTTACATCCCCTTCTAGGAAGGAGGAGCAGAGGGTGGGCGAGGAGAAGTAACTTGATCAGAGTTAAGGGACAGTAAAGGCACGTCTGAGGCACAAACCCAGACTTTCTTCTTCAGACACGCTGTGCTCCGTCAGCCGGATAACAAGCCAGCACAGCTCCGGGGTTTTGTGGAGGAAGGACCGAGTCTTATTCCTGCCCTGGGAGAAACCAGTCTTCAGAGTTCATGGGGGCCGTCCAGTCCCTTCTCCAACGCTAGGTTCTCAGCACCCACCTGTGGGGGACGCCTCGGGGACCTACTTACCCCCTCGCCACCCTGATCTCAAAATATAACAGTCAACTCCATTTTTTTTTTTTTTTAAAGGCATATGGCATCCTGTGTGAGCTATTCCTAGTCTTCAGCCCGGGGACCCTGGCCTGTGTGGGAGGGTAATCACCAGGCAGAGAACGAGCTATCAGGAGAGTTGGGGAGCGGCTGCCTGGGAGGTGGGGAGCTTTGCTCTGCCCACTTGGCATTTCTAAGTGCAATAGAGCAATTAGCATCCTTGCTGGGAGCCCTGAGTGTCAGGCTGTCTTTACACGAAATGCCTCGCCCTCAGCAAGACAACTTGGCTAACCATCCCCTTTCTCTCCCCACTCTCCCCATTGGTATCTTTATATCACTTACGGTCTTTTAAAAAAAATTATCTTTATCGTTGAAACTCCTCTCCCCTCATTGGCCCCCCTCCACGCCGCTCCCTCTGGTGTTAGATTAGCCTTTGATTCCAGCTACAATAGGTCTGGAGACCTCCAACTGATAGAATCACTGGCCGAATCTCAACCTCAAACAAGTTTTGTGCTGTTGCTTTCCCACAGGGTTTCATTTATTTTGAAACACTAGCTTCCAATGAAAAACAAAATTAGGAAGCATTCGACGAAAATCTGGATTTCCTGTTTTTCTTGAAAAGTAGGAAAACCAGGCAACACTAGACCTTTGTTCCCCAACTGTGACGCTTTGCTGATGCTGTGAGTCAGCCTGGCTCCGGCAGGCTCAGAGCTTAGCGCCCCGGAGGGGGCGGGGTGGGGGGTGGGGGGAAAGGTTCAGGAAGGAGTCTCCCCAAACATCCCAACTGGGCAGCTGATTCCAGGCCGGCCCAGGAGGGGCCTCAACAATCCAGTGTAGGACCTCTCTCTCTCTCTCTCTCTCTCTCTCTCTCTCTCTCTCTCTCTCACACACACACACACACACACACACACACACACACACGTGATGCAAGAGTGTTCAGACCAGACGCTTCTTCCCTTGTCATGGCTTTCTCCGCTTGCAGGTGAAGGGCCACCAGCATGCCCCTGTTCAGCCCTTACTTGCATTGACTCTCCCTGCCTTACAGTTAGCAGGGCTCTTTAAATATCCTCGGTGGTTCATCACCGTGGAAATTCGGAAGATGCTGTGCCGGGAACCAGCCTGGGGTTGACAGGTTGTTCAGAAGGATGCTACAGGTCAACACGGTAGGAGCTGAGGTAGGCTGAGAAGAAACAACTGAGCAGGAGTGATTGAGTGCAGGTCCGAGGACAGAGGAAGTGGCCCCGGTGGGGGCCTGGGGAGTAAATGCTTGGGAAGCACAGGCTTGGAAACGGGGTTGGGTGGCTTGGTGGGGCCAGAGAACTCCCAATAAGACTTAGGTGGGGCTTTGGAAGATTCCTTGACTCTCCTCTTTCTCTCCCCTCCCTATTACATCCAGTCTCCTTTCAAACTGCTCCCAGACGCCACACCTTTCTCCTCACCTGCGTCTTTACCACCCCAGCCCTAGCCGTGGTCATCGATCACCATCGTGACCATAAGAGCCTCCTTTTTAGTGCCCCTCCTCCACGCCTGCCCTCCAAAGCTCCATCCTGTCTGCAGCCAGAGCCACCCAAACTGCCCCCAGCCTGTGAGGTCCTGCAGGCTTTGGGCTCTGTGACCTTTTTGAAAACAACCCCGCCCCCTTCTCTCTCAGGCCTTTGCAGGCACACCTTTTAGCTTCTGAGCCCTTGGTGTTCCCTAACCTTGGAATGTTCTTCCTGCAGAAATCCCCAAGGCTCCCTTCCTCCTCCCTCCCTTCCTCTAATCAGTTCTCTGATCGAACATCACCACCTCTGTGAGGCTTTCCCTGACCGCCACACCTGGAACAGAATACTCCTCCGCACCCCCCACGCATGCACACACAATTCCCTTATCCTGCTTTTCCTCAGAACACACGTCATGCTATGTCACACATTGATCTGGGTTTTCCTCTAGAACGTAAGTGCCATGAGAGTGGTCTTTTCTTAGCACATAGCAGGGCTCAATAAACAAATGAAGGAGTCTAGCAGAGAGGGAGGAGGTGCCAGAGTCAGGGTTGTCTTGGGAGGAAGAGGTCATATTTAACGCACAAGAGGAGATTTCAATACAATTCTTGGCATATGTGATAAATATTTTAATCCAACCCAATTCAATTCAAGTATTTATAGTGCAATTACTATATGCAGGCCACAATGCCAAGAGTTGTTTGCAATAAATGATTAAGGGCAGATCATGCCGGCAAGGGATCGAGGTGGGGGCAAATAAGACCCCTTAGTTATTTTTTTAAAATATATTTTATTGATTTTAGAGAGAATGAATTATCAGTCTATTTCTTCACTAAATCTTTTCACTGTTATACTGTTCAGAAGGGTGGAAAAGCATTTTACAAACCCATAGTTCCGTTCTGAGTTCTGAACTCCACCCAGCCCCAACCTCTCAGGCCTCTGCAGGCACACCCAGTTGCTTTGGGACATCTTCACTTGCATGCCCGCAGGCAACTCAAACTCACCCCATTCAGCCCTCTCTTACTCTCCTGATCTCGGCCTTTGAGGCGGAACTGGTTTTTCTGGCCCGTCCTCACCCTCACCCTTAGGAGCCTACCTCCCCACATCAAGGGACCTGCTCACTCCTCTCCCTCCCTGTTGCCACTTCTGTGGTCTGGTCACCATTACCTTTTGTCTGGATTTCCGGCAACACCCCCAGACGCCTGTAGAACTCCCCTTCCATCCATCCTCCACACCTAGGCCCGAGTGGTCTTCCCAGAGTGGACAAAACTTCCCTAAGGCTCTGGGCTAAGGTCCAAACTTCCTTAACAGCGTCCAGAGCGCTCCTGGTTCAGGCACCGGATTTCTCCTCTGCTCATTTCGTGTACTTTCTTGCAGCCTCGTTTGGGCCCGACAGAGATTTCTGATCCTCTAAGTGGGCCGCTCTCTCTCCCCCTCTGGGTCGGCCAGGATGCTGAGTCCAAAGCCTGTGACTCCTCACTCTCTCCTCTCTCTTGCTCTGCTGCCTCCTCTGCTCTTTGGTTCTTCCTAGAAGCCTTCCTGGGTGACCAACTCCCCCTCCTCCTCATGCCTCTACCCCCAACACAGGACTTATGTCCCTGCACGTGCTTTGTCAACACTTTTTTTCTTGCCGTCCCTGTTTTATTGTCTCCTCATGAGACCGGAAGCTGCAGGAGGACAGGGCTGCCCTGTTCTACCTTGGTCACCTTGTGAGAGTGCCTACCCGGCCCCTAGGTCGGTTGGATAAGTATCAAATGAATGAAAATGCACTTGCTTGGACAGGACTTCCTCCTGAAGCAATCGTTCTGTTTTACGTATGTATCCTCCGCGGCTCATACAACCATGACAGATGGGGAAACGGAGGCACAGAGTCCCCGGACCGCGGTTTGTCTTGAGGAAGTGGAGGAACCAGGGTGAGAACCCAGGCTATTTCAGAAGCCAGTTGGGTCTCAGCTTCTGGGAAGTTCGGTGCTAGAGCGAAGCGCAATATGGGTGGCACTGCATGAAGAGGCGCATGGCCTCTGCGAGGGCTTTGTTTTGGTGCCGCCCTCCTGGAGGCCCTGGGCCTCCGCTGGGCTTTGGGAAGGGTCTAGCCTGCGACCCGGGAGGCTGCGGGTGACCCCCAGGTTAACTTTCAGGGCCTCTGGCCCGCCCGCCAGCTGTGTCCGGGTCCTTGGGTGGCCCTTCCCGCCGGCAGGTGCGGCCTCTGCGCGCCCCGCCTCGGGTCCCCAACAGCCAGGTCCCCAAGAGCCAGGCCCCCAGCCCGCCGCGGCCCCGGTCTGCGGGAAGGGGCGGGCCGGGGGCGGGGCCTTGGCCCAGGCGGCACCCGCACCCCGCGCTCCGGCGGCCGGTGCGGCGGCCGGGCTGGCGGGGGCGGGGCCTCGGGCGGGGCGCGGCGGCGGGGCCGTAGCCGGAGGACGGGGAGGAGGCGGCGCGTCCCCAGAGGCGTGCGCCCGGGCCGGCCGCCCGGCAGACGGACGGGCGCGGAGAGGGAGAGGGCCTCGGGGAGGTGAGGACCGGGGATCGGGGGCGGCGCGGGCCCGGGCGGCAGCGGGCGGAGCGGGGCCCCGGGGGGCGCGAGGACGGGCGGCGGCGGGCCGGGCGCCGGCTGCGCTCCGGGGTCGGCCCCAGACCCTCCTCCGGCCGGCCGGGCGCGCAGCGAGCGTGTCCCGGCAGCGGAAAGCGCAGCCTCGGCGCCCTGCTCCCTCCGTCCCTTTCCTTCCCGCCCCGCGGAAAAGAAACACCCGGGAAGGTACAACAATAGCGGGGCCCCCGGGACGCGGCGCGCGCCGGGCTCCCACGTCGGGGGCGGGGGCCGGGGTGGAACCGGGAGCGGCCGCCCCACCTCGGAGCCCCGGACCGGATCGCGCCCGCGGAGGGTGGGGCTGCCCGTGGCGCCGGGCTCGGCGGAGGCGCAGGGAATTCCCAGGAGTGAAGCATTTGGCAAAAGTCTGGCAGGCACCATCCGGCTGCCCACCGTTGCCCTCTCCGGGCGGGGAAACTGAGGCGGAGGCCACCATTGCGACTGGACCAAGGTCAGACTGTAAAGCGTCTGTCCCGGTCCGGGGAAGGGACCCCGGTGTCCGGCGGGCTCTGCCCCTCCCCGGGTTCTGTGGCCGGGCCGGCGTGCGGGGTTTTGATAAATCTTTGTTGTGTTTGTTTTAGAAATCTGCTGGCATCGGGGACCGCCTCGGGGCTCGGAAACGCCTACCGGCTTCGCGTGTACCTGGCGGGGCTGGGGCTGGCGGCAGCTCCTTGACCTCCCATCATGGGTGGAAAGCACTTTTCCAAGAAGAAACCCAAGCAGTGGCTGTTAGCCAGGGGCGATTCGGCTGCTGAAGGTTTTGACAAAACCTGCCCAGTCCCCAGTGGGGAATCCGAATGAGGGAGAGGGCACAGACACCTTCACTGGGAAGCCAAGGACATTTCTGTATAATCAGCGGATGAAAGGATTTTCTCAGACTCTTTCCCCCTTTTCCTGGAGGATTAACCCACCGCAATCTGTAATTCCCGTGGAAACCGCAAGGCACACGAGGTGGCAGGAGCCCAGAGGCGCCTGCAGGATTGTTCTGGACCCTTTCTTTGCATCGGGGAGTTGAATGCGCAGCCACCCTCCCGGTTGCCTCCTCCTGCTGATCTCTCCTCTTTAACCTTTCCTTGTTTTCCGAGTTAAGTTCTGTTTCCAAAAACCGTCCCCCGGAGCTGTGAGTGGATTGCCAGCGATGAGAGATTAAGTCCGGGGAGAGGAGGAAGCGCCCGTTGTTGTGACTTCTCTCCGCTGCCGACATGAAGTGCTTTCTCCCGGTGCTGAGCTGTCTGGCTGTGCTGGGTAAGTGGCAATGCTCTCAGCGCGACCGACCGATCGATGGGAAAGTTTAACCTGCTGTTGGTTCCTGTCATTCCGTGTGGTTCTTTCCCATCAACACCAGGAGATGTCGAGACACCGAGAGGCGGCCGGCGTGGCACGGGTTGAGCGGCCCAGGTTGTGTGGCACACGGTTGGATGGGGGCACTAAGAGGCCTGTTTCTGGCCGGGGAGGAACAGTGGAATGGCGTGTGTGGTCTGTAGGAAGGAACATTTGCTGCCCTTAAAGGGTCTGCCCCAGGCCTTGCAGGGCTGAGGTTCCCCCATCTGCCCCTCAGTGGTTTGGGGACTCCATGTGGGTTGTGGGCTGGTTCCTTGCGGTATTACAGATGCGCCTGAGTGTCTTCACCTCTGTGATGGTCCGTGGAAAGCCTTCACCCGACGTGGCAACATTATCCCTCCCGTGTCCCGGAGGCTGGTGTGGTGATGCTGATGGGGTGTAGGCGTGGCTGGAAAGGTGATGCTGATGGGGGGCAGGTAGGCGTGGCTGGAAAGGGGTTGGAGGGATGCTTTGCCCTACCTAAGTAGTTTGCACACAAACACGTGTTTGAAGGTACTCATCGTATGTCCCCTCCCCGAGGAAGCTGGGATTGTTGCTCTGGCGGGAACAGAGGCTGGAGGGATTGAAGCTGTGTGGTTTGGTAAGGTATTAGGATTGGTTTTTGTGCCCCACAGACGGTCAGAATGCTTAGAGCTGGACGGAGACACTGGTGCTGAGAGGCAAACCTTGGACACCTCTCTTAAGGCTTCTCTTCCCAAATTCAAAACTACTCTCCCTGCCATTGAGCCCCGTCTTCAGTGAGGTGTGTTAGGACACATTGGGTCTCGGAGAAGCTCCCTGGCCAGGATCTGTCTCTCTCTCTGCATTGCCTCACACGTGGGCACACCTCCCACCTGCCCGCTCCGGATGGCTGGGTCCCCTCTGTCACTGCTGCCGGGGTCTTTGCACCTCCAAGTCCAGGTTTCTGGTATTGGTGGGGTTTGTCCGTGACCTGCTGGCAGTGGAGATTGCTTTCATGCCTTGTCTACGCCCTGGGGAGAGCGCCCAGGTGGGTGGACAGAGAATGGAGCCTGGGGTTAGAGAACCGGGTTCCAGGTTTGGCCTCACCGGGACTGACAGGATTGACGGGATTGGCGTCTGAGCCTCCATAGCCTGGGACGAGGCCTCCAAGGGCCTTTCTTGGCAGTGAAAGGCTGTGAGTCTTCTGAACATCTTGACCGTTTTAAAAAATGTCTGAACACATCATAAATGTGTGCAGTCAGTGGTTTGCAAACTTGGGTGCAGGTGTGGATCCCTGGGGGAGCTTTTAAAAGTCCAGGCGCGCCCAGCCATCATGGCTCGATGGCTAAATAAGCATGGACCTGTGAGCCAAGAGGCCAGGGTTCGATTCCCGGTCAGGGCACATGCCTGGGTTGTGGGCTCGATTCCCAGTGTGGAGCGTGCAGGGGGCAGCCGGTCAATGATTCTCTCTCATCATTGATGTTCCTATCTCTTTCCCTCTCCCTCTCTAAAATCAATTAAAAATATATATTAAACATAAAAGTCCAGGAGGCAACCCCAGACCAATTCAACCAGAGTCTCTGAGAGGATAACTCAGGCATCCGACTTTGTTGTCCTAGGCAATCCCAGTGCGTAGCGCGTGAAGGAAGCAGCGTGTTAATTCATTGGTGCCAGCCCGCCCTGCCCAGCGCATGCACACACCCCGGGCCGGCGGCAGACCTCTGCCCGGGTGCGCGTTAGGACAGTGTCTCCCGTGTGCTCAAGTGGACTCAGGAGGCAGGAAGCTCTCTGCTCGCCAGTCCTAACGATCCCATTGCCACTTGTGATTCTCTGTGTGTCATTCGCTTAGCGTCGGGGTGTAAGTCAGCAATTAGTGATTCACGTGGATTCGGGAGGACCAACAGGGAAAGCCCTCCGGGAGGATCCAGTGTGGGCCAGGCCGTGTGGCGAAGGCGGGAAAGAGGCGGGGTGGTTGGGTGGGGCCCAGGACTGGGGGAAGCATTGATGGGGAAACGAGGAGATGTGACATTTATGCCTTTTGTTTCTTTGGGCTGCTCAGGGACTGTCAGTCCTGCTGCTTCCTGTGCCGGCCGCTCTGTGGAGTGGCACCTGGGCTGTCGTCTTCCCTTCATGCCAGCCTCGCCTATAAACAGGTGCTGTGGAGGACAGTGAGCCTCAAGGTGGCCTTGGAGGGGGCTGGTGGCGGGAGCCGGACGTAGTGAGAGCAGGGAGGTTTGGAGCTGTGGACACACGTTCATCTCTGCCTGGTCTTTTGGGCGGGACATCCCCTCCTTTCTCCTTCCTCAGGGGCTCAGAGCACGGTGGAGGGGACCTTGGAGAGCAGAAGGTATCTGGAGAGGGGACATAACCCACGGTGGGGTCTGGTCTTGTTTCCTGCTTGCAGTCTGGCGGTGGAGTGATTCATGGGGCAGCGTTCTTGCTGTGTCATGCAAATTAATGTGTAATGTGACTTGGAAACAGCAAAGAATCCCCGGGTTTTATGCCCATGTGAGTCACACCCTGGAGTAAAATTGTGTGTGTGTGAGCAGTAGGGTAAGGCCAAGTGCTCTGCAGAGTGAGACTGCTCCGAGGTGCAGCCAGCCTCCTGAAGAGCAATGTGAGTCAGGAGACACTGGGGGATTCAGGGTGGATCTCCGAGATGCACATGGTGGCCCCTCTGACATCATTCGGCCCGTGTTTTCTGCTCCCGGTTCCTCCCTTTCTCCTTGTCTGGATGCTGGTTCCTGCCCTCTGGACCACTGTCTTGTTTCTTCCTGTTGCAGCTCTGGGTTCCCACCCCACTGGGGAGCCATTGGCTGCCACAGCCACCCTTGTTCCAATTCTGAAGCCTGGCCCTGGTTGAACCATGAGGAGGAGAGTAAAGTTCCACCGCTGAGAAGGGGCAGAAGGAGAGAGAGAGAGAGAGAGAGCTGGTTGTGGCTGTGCCTGGGAGCAGCCTGTGTGAGCGACAGTGACACAGGATGATGACAACTGGGTGGGAGAGACAGACTAGGATTTGTGTCTGAGGAACAGGGAGGGAACTATCAGGAAAGATGAATATGAGCGTTAGGCACATAAAGCAAATTTCGATTTTGCATTGCCAGGAAGAGTTATGCCTCCCAGCCCAGTGCTGATGCTGCAAACAAGACGAAATCGCTTTAGAAGTGTTAGCAACAGAACACTCCCCATGGAGGCGGTTGGGACCTCTGTGGATCTACTCAGAAGAGCGGTTCTGTAGTCTTCTCAACGGGACAGGATTTCGTTCGGAGAGCTTGGGAAGCCTTTATTTGAAGAGGAGGGGCTCAGGAAGCGATCTCTTACTTCCCAGTTAGTTAGGAAGCTTCTTGGGGGAGAGACCAGACGGTGTTTCCAACCGAGAGAAGGGAACTTTGATGTCCTGTGGGAGTGTGTCCAGAGGCAGGGCTGGGCTGATCAAAGGCCGAGAGATAAGGCTGAGTGAGGAGTGAGGTGGGTCAGGGCCCTCTGAGGAAGGATTCCGAGGAAGGATTCCGGGATTCCGAGATTCCGAAGGGATAGATGAGGGTAGTGATGAAAGAGTGAACAAACACCCATCTCCCATCAGTAGTCCCAGAGGGAGTGCACATCCCTTCCCTGGGGGCCTTCTGACTAGGGTGTCTGAGGAGGGAGTTCTTGTCTGGCGGATTAGCATGGCTGGGATGCCTTTCAAGTGTGTGATCGTGGAGTCACCTCTGGGCCCCGGGGCAGTGTTAAGATCATCGTTTTGCATTGCAGCGAGATAAAAACAGTGCCAATATCACCTCTCCTAACTCAAGCCCTTACTGTGAAGCAAGCCCCATCTCATTAACTCCTCAACACAACCTTGCTGGGTAGAGAGACCTTGTCTGATCACCTTTCTGTAGATGAGGCCCAGGGAGGCGGAGGAACTTGCCTGAGGGTCATGTACCAGCTAGAAATGCGCTCCTCGGCGGGAGGATCCGGGCCCCTTCTGGCTTGCCCCACGTGCACCCAAGGGCATCTCATGACCCCGATGGCTGAGCTGAGAGGGAAAAGGGTAGGTAAAGGGCAAGCCATCTTAATTTCAGGACACTTCTTGGGAAGTTATACACACCACTTCTGCTTATATTCCCATTGGGTAGAATTTGACCACATGACTATACTTTGCTGCAAGGGAAGCTGGGAAATATTATTTTTAATTCTGAGTGTCCAGGTGCGCAGCACAAATCTAGAAATTCTATTACTGTAGAGGAAGTAGAGAAGGATTTTGGGGGACAGCCACTGCTCTCTGGTATAGCCACAGAGCTAGCCAGTGGCAGAGTGGGGTTTCGAAGCCAGGGCCATTTGGTTCCAAATCCTGTGTTCTTCCATCCAACACGCTGTGCCCTCTGGGAGCGTGATGCTTTGTAGGGAGGGCACGAGCTAGAGGAACCAACAGTAGTTCCATGGGAGGCAACGTAAATCAGCACGTAATTAAACACTAAACGTTGTGGGGTTAGCCGTAGGACTGTAGTGTTTATAGAATGCTTATGCGCCAGTCCCTGCTAAATGGTGTCCGTGGCCTGACCTTCTGTAGAAAGCACCGAAGAGCCCTCCCCCTCTGTCGTGTTCATTGCTGTAGCCCCAGAACTCAGCCTCGTGCCTGGCGCAGGGTAACAGGTGTTCGGTTAAGTTGTTGATGAACGAGGTCGGTATTGTTTCTGTGTTGACTCCCTCAGTCAAGATGGGGAAATTCAAGGCTCAGAGAGTTTAAATCCTTTTGCTCAAAGGAACAGAACTAGAAATTGGCAGAGCTGGATTGGAACCCGTTTTTTTTGGCTCTAGTGCTCACGCCTTTACTTCCCCAGGCAGGAGTTCTCGAACCTTTTTTTGTGCCATGGATCCCTTGGCAATCTGGTGAAGCCTCTAGACCTCTTTTTAGGATGACACTTTAAAGGGCATAGATACAAATGCATAGGATAACAAAGAATATAAATTGTATTGGAGCATAAGTTATCAAAATATTAAGAGCCAAGGTTATGATGTAGCATTTAATAATATTACAGAACAAGGTCTAACAGTTACCATAATTTGGGCCTAATGAAAGTGAACATGCTATTTTTTAAATTTTCTTTATTAAGATATTACATATGTGTCCTTATTCCCCCATTACCTCCCCCCTCCCATTCTTGCCCCCACCGCCCCGTTGTCTGTGTTCATTGATTAGGCTTATATGCATGCATCCAAGTCCTTTGGTTGATCTCTCTCCCTTACCCCCACCCTCCCCTACTTTCCCTGAGGTTTGACGTTCTGATTGATGTTTCTCTGTCTCTGGAACTACTTTTGTTCATCAGTTTATGCTGTTCATTATATTCCGCAAATGAGTGAGATCATATGCTATTTATCTTTCTATGAACATGCTATTTTTGAGGTCTCTGCATGTATCTGTTGTGACTCAGTCCTGGGCTACATTCATAATCAAAGGCTCTGTTAACACGCACTGAGAGGTAGTGCAGATAAAGATGTCGGGGGTTTTGTGTGTTCTTTTTCCCCCCATCAAGTTCACATCCATTCTGAATGCCATCCACAGACTGTGACGTTCGATGTCGGTGGTGGCTGTTGGGCAGAGGATTGGGGCTGCGCTTTCAGAGGGCAGGGTTCGGAGGGGGAGGGCATTCTCTCCCCAGCAGAGTCCTGACAATTCAGAGTCAGACTCATAACGGTGCTGGAGTCGCCCTTTAGAGACTAGAGGAAGGACTGTCAGTGGCTTTAGTACCAGTTCACGTGGGACCACGTGGACACGGAGGACTGGCTTGGATGTGTTGAGTTTGGAATCCGGGCTTAGCTTGGTTCCCTGGAGCCCCGGCCTGGGCCCTGCATGAAGTGGCCCCAGGTACTGGCCTTCCAGGGTCCCGGCCTTGTGCGTCCTGGGTGACGGCTCCTTGAGTCACATTTTTAGGTTTCTTTGGGAGCTCCTCATTCGCCACGATTGGACACCTGTTTCTTTGCTGTTTCAAAGGGAGCACAGCTATTCCTCCTAAAGAGTTGGTTTTTTTACTTTAAGGAAATTTAGGACACCTGTGTGTGAATTCCCCCTGATTTCCAGAGGAATGAATGGCTGCATCACAATCAAGCTTATAGTTGTAGGAAATCACATGGCCAAGTTCCCTCATCAAGAACCCTTTAGCGAGGGGGCCACAGTGGCGGGCGTCTAACAAAAGCCATGGCAATGGGCTTCGCATAACGCATCCTCAGTGAGGCGGGACTGGGCTTTTATTTTGGGATCTCTGCTTTCATGAAGGCACAAATCACAAGGCGTGGCAGCCAGGGTTTCTTCTGGAAGACAGCTTCCAGGCCACCGGCAGCCCGGGCGCTGCTGCTTCCGCATCTGTAATTACAGCGGCAGAAGTGCATGATGAGCCTCGGGGCCCTGCAAGATCCTAAACCAGAGATTAAATTATATTCCTTCTGCCCAGGCTGGAAGCTCATGTGGTCAGATGTCACATGCGCCTTAAAAAGCTTTATAAAAGCGTTATAATAACTCGAGTTGAAACAAAGTTTCTGCCTAGCCCTCTTTTAACTCTAATTAAATTCACTTGGATGCCCCACCCACCACCATCCAGGTGACCCAGGCGCTGCTGGACACCCCCCCCCCCCCCCACGAGGAGATGATCATCTAAGGCCAGAGGTAAAGCGGGAGAGTACAGGGCATGGTGACAGGCCTAACATGCATGAGGATGCTATCCAGGCCCGTTCGTGTCTGCACAGTGTGTTTGCCCATGAATGGGTTGCATTGGTGACCTTGATTGACTTTCAGTAGGAAGAGGAACAGGAGACCTAGAGTTGAGTAATTCATTGCTTCAGGTCAAACCATATCTATCCTGTCCTGGCCAGGTACAACGACTCCATTTTTTCGTTTTATTTTGTTTTTGTTTTTAAAGACGTCCAGAGAATGACATTTCACAACCTCTTGGGTGCAACACTCGCATCAGGAAACCTTAATTTTGATTTGAATGAAGTCATAATTTAAAGCAGCAGACAAAGTGCTTTAGGGTAAGCGTAAACAAAAACACAGCCATGAAAGCTTGGTTTCAATTTCACAAAGCAGCCTATACTTGAAAGCTTTATTTTTTTAATTTTAATTTTCCAACAGAGATCACAGTTGACTATAATTCTGTTGTTAAAAAGTCAGATAGTACAGACAGAAAGTAAAATGTGAAAGTTCCCTGTCTTCCCATGCCCCATATGGAGTCTGATATATATTCTTTACAGTTTGATATACACATATATTTTTCTGACAGAAATGGAAACATACAGAATATATTGTTCAACAACTTGATTTTAAAGGGGTGATTTACTTCCCTATTTTTTTAGGTTTAATTTTATGGTCAAATCAGAATTGATTTGGTTACTTTATAGCTAGTTGAAACTGTAATTTGTGAAATTACTGGGGAGCCGTGAGCCTCATTCAATAGCTATGTAATGGGATAATTTTGTCTTTATCAAGGGCAAGAGTCATAATAAAATCACTACCCTTAAATTTGAATGTATTTTACAAAAAGAATTGATTTGTTTATTCTGAATATTTTCTCCCAAAACACAAATTTAACAAGCTAAGCATGCATATATTTTATTGACTAGTTTAGTTCTAATTTTGAATTAAAATGAAGACTATTTAAAGCTTGTTAAGAGGACAACCACAAATGCTGGGTTTTGTGTCTGATTCAATCACGTGTCCTTGTTTGTTCACAGACTAGAACAAAAGTCGAGAGTTTTCCTGACTTTTCAGTTCCCAAATGATTCTCCCATTTAGAATGAACTGGACCAGGGCACCTCCAAGGTTGCTGACTCTGACAGTCAAAACCTTAAACCCAAGAAAGAGAACTCTTTTCTCTAGTCCTGCAGAAGCAGCTCTTGCTATAAAAATATTATTATTTATTTTAAAAAAATATGTTGTTTATTTCAGAGAGGAAGGGAGAGGGAAGAGAGAGAGAGAGAGAGAGAGAGAAATATCAATGATGACACGCTCCATACGGGAGCCCACAACCCGGGCATGTGCCCTGACTGGGAATTGAACTGTGACCTCCTGGTTCATAGATCGATGCTCAACCACTGAGCACACTGGCTGGGCAAAATATTATTTCAAAGTGTGGGTTACTTCTCAGGTTCACGGCTGTGACTTTCTTTAAAACCTCAGGAGCCATTGGAGGTTCCCCTTTGGACCCGATTTTTAAAATAGTCGCTGTTTGGAGGGATGGTTGCTGGATTCACATACCACGGTCAACCCTTCTTAACCATCCGTTGACCTGCTATACCCGTCCGGAGACCACCGCTCTGTTAGAATCTTCTTATGGTACTTCTCTAAGAAGACTTCCACGTGTTTATTTACTCGATATCTGCGTGTCTGCTCCGAGCGCTCATTGTCCTGTCATCTCACATAAACGGAACACGTTAAGTAGTCACCTGATATGTATTTTAATCTTTAACAAATAGATTAATTAAGAACACTGGCAATAGGGAACTCTTTTCTCTCCCTAAGGTAAGTCTTTTTTGTTATTATGACTTAGAATCCTTTCTTCCTGTTTTGTTCTCTTCTCTGGCGGCTGAGAATGAGGAATAGCACCAGCCGCCCCCGACGAAGGGCCCTTCAGGAGGAAGAGATGAATGGCAGGGATGGGGGAGGCGGGGGAGGAGGGTCCGTAAGGGCAAATTCTTCCTTTTGAAAATCCGTGAGTATATTGAGGAGTGCCCTTATTAACTGCCGGGGATGCTGTCTCGGCTATGGGAGCTGGGAATGTCATACTTAGCCCTGCATTTCTAGGGAGCCAGAACAAGTGAGAAACAGAACGGTCTCATGCTTCCCCGCAGGGAGGAGAGCGCATGCGTCCCAGGCTTTTGGAGGGCCCTTCTGCTGGGGTGTGCTGGTGCTGGTGGTACTGGTGCTGGTGGTGGTGGTGATGGTGGTGGTGGTGGTGGTGGGATGGTCGCTTTTTCTTGGCTCTGTACTCGGCCGCTCTGAGTCCTTCCAGAGTGACTCTTCTCAGGAAGCCATGGGAGGGGAGGCTGAGGGACAGCTCAGGACCCTGGCCGGTGGGAGGCTTGTCTCCCAGAAGCTGCTCTGGGGGTCAGCTCAGTGGGGTGCAGGCTCTTCACCCCAGGGAGGCACCGTGCCAGGTAGCCTCCCCCTTTGCTTCAGCCCTGAGGAGACATCGCTTTGCACTTTTCTCGAGTGTCACCTCTTCTGCACGAGTCCCCGAGTCTGCAGGTCCCAGGCAGGGGGTGCGCTGGGCCCCGTGGAGATGGCTTTAGCCCCCAAGCAGGTGGCTGCTGCTCCTGGGAGCCGGCCTGCAGGGCCGTCCTCCGTCCACAGGCAGTGCTGTGCCAGGCCTTTCTGGTTGTCCTGGTTGGTTTTGCTCCACAGTGGCTCACTGTTGGTTGGAGAAGGATGGTTCTCTGTTGGTTTGGAGATGGATGGTTTTCCATTGGTTTGGGGATAGGTGGCCTGTTGGAAACACTGCTTCACAGATGGACACGTCTGTTCGCTTCTGAGAGGAGTCATTGTGTAGACAGATTCGTTCTAGGCTTCCTCCCTAAACAGACAGCCCTTTACGACATCGTTTAGAGATGATTTGCTGAACTGTTTCTTAATGTCTCCTGATGTTGCCGAACAGTTTTGCAATCTGCCTTCTGGCGTTTTGTTACAAAAGACCAAGCCCGCATTCCCAGCACCCTGCCCGCTCTTTCCCTTCCCTCCGTCGCTGCGGGTGATGGATGGCCCGGAGCTGGGTGCTCAGCCACGTCCCTTCTCCCTTATCACAGGCCTGTCACAAACCCAGCCCTTCCGGGTAGCTCCCCTGGGCAGTGGGCATCTGGAGGGAGAAAGTAGATCGAGAACTAATGTGCCTCCAGACTTGAATTTTCTTTGAAGAATCTTTCTGGATCTCTTATCTGAAAGGGGAACTGTTCCGGAGGTGAGGACCGGACTGTGTTGGCCTGGGAGCAGGGAGAATGGACGGAGGGCTGGAAACCCCCTTAACGGAAGAGGATACTGGTGTGTGTCGTCTTTGTTTTAATGAAAACATTACATGGTCCAAACATTGGCCTTCCCACTGGTGACCCCATCACAGAGCTGTCATTTCCCATCGTTGGAATTTGGGGAGAGCCAGGCCTCATTGGAGCACAAGGCCACTATTCAAGCTTTGGTGGGAACTAAGTAAATGTGAGCCCCGAGGACCGGCAGTTATGGTGGATTTATGATTACCGTGTTTGCCGCCTCGTCATGATTTATTCAGCAGCCCCATGTCCCTGCGCTGGTGCGGTGCCCATCAGAAATCTGACTCTGGTTTTCTGGTGCACATCTTCCGTTTGCAAACGCAGAGGCCTTCAGCTGTAATCACGGAGGCTCTTCCTCTGTCGTCAGCGGCAGGATGACTGAAGTTATGTGGAGGGTTTTAAGTAACTAATCTCTTAAGACACCCAGAGCATAATCTCGTGGGTCCTGATCACCTCGCCTGCATCCCAGAGATGCTCGAGGGTCTGCAGCGAGGCTGGAGGGGGACCTTGGCATCTTTTGGAGATGGTGACAGGTTTTTGTTTGCTTTCGGCATGGGGACACGGCCTGATGACCATTGGCCGTGTCAAGAGAGTCCGGGATGCTCCATGACTGTGACCAGGGTGCTGGCACAGAGAACGGTGACAGGCGCTTCTGTATGTGTGCAGCCTGTCCGGGGCTGGCTCTCCAGGAGATGCTGCTGCAACGGAGATAAGAGGCCTGCTGGCCGGCGGTGTCCACTGGCACTTTTGTTAAATTATATCAGGTCAATGGAAAAATCAGGGGTGCAGCTCTGGCCGATTTAGCTCAGTGGCTAGAATGTCGGCCATGGACGGAAGGGTTGTGAGTTCAATTCCCGATCAAAGGCACGTTCCTCGGTTGCAGGTTCCCCAGTGCCGGTAGGGGCACGTGCGAGGCAGCCAATTGATCTGTATCTCTCTCTCCCTCCCTCCCTTCAACTCTCTCTAGAAATAATGAAAAAAATAACCTCTAATGAGAATTTAAAACAAACAAACAAAAAAACCCACCTTAAAAAAACAGGTGCAGGCTTTGAAATGTTCACATTTTACTTATATCATATATTAGACTAAATTGGATTACAGTTGCCCTTCAAATTGTCATTTCTTTAGTTTCTAGTTCCACCCACCCAGGTTCTTGCCACCAGAAGGGCCCTGCGGAAGAATTCGGTGACTGTTGCTCTAAGGACCATCTTCGCTACTTTCTCTTAATAGGTAGAAGTCTTAACACATAGACTAATGAGGAAGATGAGTTTCAATTAGTAAAGTGTCTGAATTAGCGAATACTTTCTGAGAATTTCATTGTTACTGCTTTTAAGTGAATATTCTAAGGTAACCAAGGAGAATAGAGCGCCTCATACAGGTCCTTGGGGACCCTGCTTTAGGAGACCAACAAAGAATGCTTTGCAATTAGCATGCCAGTTGTTTATGCGAATGGTGTTTCTGAAATACTTCATTGTGTTGGAAAATAGTTTATTCTCTTAACTATTTAAAATGGTCCCTGTGAAGTCCCACCTACCTGCGCTGCTGGTAGCTTCTATGGGGTGTGAGGACCTGTTTTGGGAAGACCTTAAGGCAATCACATCAGCCAAGCTGGGGAAGTGCCTGGTCCTCACCACCCAAGATTAGTTAGCTCGCTCTGCCAGAAGCTTGCTGGCACCCTTACTTGTCTGTTGTAACAGGAATTAATAAGTTAACCAATCTCTAAGGTGCTCTGCTACGTGCCTGGCCGTGTGCTACAAGGAGACACAGCCATCATTCTTGTGTAGTTTATAGGTTAGCAAAGAAGTCAAGCAGTTATGAATATAGACACATAATGAGCCACAGTAGTGAGGCTAGACTTACCTTCTTCAAGACTGAGGTTGCTTTTTAATTCTTGGTTTCATGCACTACACAGAAAGTTCCATCAGGACAGGGCTTATGCTGTTGGTCCTGGTGTCGCCAGCCCCTCCTCTTCCTGCTGTTGGCATAGATATTAGTTGAACTGGAAGACATCGCCACGTTTGTGGGTCAAGAGCAGCAATGCCATACGGTTCCACCTGCTAGTTGCTCAGTCAGTGTGTTGTATCGAGTGTTGAATGCATGTCGTAATCAATGAGCTTTTCATCGTAGGCTGCATTTAACACAGCTTTCTGTAGCCAAGGAAATGCCAGCTACAGTTTTAGAAAAGGAAATCCAATTTAAATTCTAATGCTGGTGCTGCCACGTAGAGCTATGTGGCCTGGGTCAAGTTTCTTTCTTTTTAATGTAAAAATATATGTAACATACAATTTATCATTTTAACCCTTTTAAAGTGTATAATTAAAGTGACATTAAATGCAATTAAGAAAGAAAGAAAGGAAAGAAAAGGAAATCCAGAACTTGAAATAACTAAAACCCTGGACCTGTGATTCAGACACTGGGTACTGATGGGCCTCTAGGGCGTGGTGTGCAGTGTGGCTCTGCAGCCTGGGTACCTATCCAGCATGCGTATTTTCGGGTCTGTAGTGCTGTCAGTGGCCCAAAGAATTGGGGGACTGGGCTGGAGAGCTGAGGTGGCAGGCACAGATGAGCAGGAAAAAGGAAGGGGACCTATTAGCACAGCCCAAGGAGGGCTCCGACCTCGTGTGTTTTCATACTCAGTGGATTTGTTACCTGCCAGGCACCGCCCGCCTGCCCTCAAGCCTTCGTTGAGCCTGAGCAGGTGGGTGGCTGTGGACCGCTGGCCATCGGAGGCCGGGTGAGCTGAGGAGAAGGCCCAGCTGGGCCCTGTGAGGAGCAGCCCAGCCCTCTGCCTGGTCCTGTCCCTCTCTGTGGAACTGGGAGTTGGGCCAGCCTAGGGCTTGGACCGGAGCTTCCCAAACCTCTTCTGCTAAGTGCTTTTCTGCATCTGTTTGGATTTCTTGGCCCTCTGTCCAGTTGCTGGGCACACGTGTCCAATTGTGCCACTCTGTGATAATGCTCCCAATTTTCTCACACCCGCAGGGTAATTTCCGGTTCAGCTCAATTCCGCAGCTATTTGTTGAGTCCCTTATCTTATGTGCCAGCATAGGATGGGGGTGGCAAGTTAGGGAAAACACAAATGTATGACATCGGCTCCTGCCATGGCAGACACTGTTGGCTGCCTGCACAGTAGCCACCCTTCTCTCTTCTTCATGGCAGGGCCCTTATTTGCTTTGAACGCCACACTCGCCCTCTCCTTCCCAGTCACGGAAGGGGACCCTGCTTCCAGCCCCAGGTTAGACATGGGCGTCCGGCATAGTTTTGGCCAGTGAGCTATAAGGAGAAGTCTGCTGGGGAGGATTCTGGGAAAGACCTCTTCTCTATTCAGAAGAAACACGGAAGAGCCCTGACCAGGTGGCAGCTAGGTTGATTAGAGCCTTGCCTTGATACACCGTGGTTGTGTGTTTGATCCCCGGTCAGGGCTCTTATTCTTTCTGTGTCTCCCTCTCCTCCCTCTCTCTCTCTCTCTCTCTCTCTCTCTCTCTCTCTCTCTCTCTCAAAGCAATAAAAATAAATAAAAAGAAACAAAACATAGAGGGGACAGACAGTTCCTTCCTCTAGGTTCTCGGCAATCAGGCAGCCGTCTTGTCCCCGTGAGGAGCAGGTCTGTGGAGGCCGGCAGCGGGGACCAGATGGGAGGAGCCGGGACCCCTGATGACAGCCGGTGCTGAGCCAGCGGGCCTACCGCACACTCCTGTCCTCACCGTTTTCACCAGCTGAGCGGGTGTTTTCTGTCCCTCATAGTTGAAGGCAACCTACGTTAGACCCTGCCTCCGAGGAGCAAGAAATAGGATTTCTTTTCTTTTCTTTCTTTTTTTTAAAAAAAAAATATATTTTATTGGTTTTTCACAGAGAGGAAGAGAGAGGGATAGAGAGTTAGAAACATCAATGAGAGAGAATCATCGAACAGCTGCCTCCTGCACACCCCCTACTGGGGATGTGCCCACAACCAAGGTGCATGCCCTTGACCGGAATCGAACCTGGAACCTTTCAGTCCGCAGGCCGACGATCTATCCACTGAGCCAAACTGGTCCTGGCAATAGGATTTCTTTTTATTAAACAGTGCAGCTCAGATCATCATCAGAGGGCACACTGTTCAGAGCCCGTGTTAGCCGTGTGGTAAGACAGTAGAGAGGTTGGCACGAGGGACCCGAGTGAGGATTGTATTTGGGGTGGAATTTGAAAGTTGCCTTCAATCCTTGGGAGGGAGAGGTCAGGGCTTGAGATGAGGGGGCAGAGATGAGAGCTCACTAGATTGGCACACACTCTTCATCTTCCGTCCTCGCGCATTTTGGTTGGGGCCTTGTGACCAGTGTTGGTCAGTAACATGGGAGAGAAAGTGACAGGTGTCTTCTCCAGGCAGCTGGGAACCATCTGGGCATTCCCCCATCTCTTCTTCCTATGCCACAGCGACCTTGGGGCCGGGGCCCGGGGTGTGGCCAAAGGGGAGGAAGGCTGTCCTAGCGTCAGCCTTGGGTTGAACCACCCCTAGGCAGGAAAGCCTGGGGAAGCCAGGTCTGAAGCTGTGACTGGACGGCGGGGGATGGAGGATGGGGTGGGACACTGCTCACTGCTGTTTGGGAAGGACCCAGGTGAAACGAGGTCCCCAGGTCACAGTTCCCACCTTCTTCTGACTGGATGTGCGTGGGCTGGAGCTGGCTGGCTTTCGTCCCACCCTGAGGCTCACAGGGATGGAAAACTGATCCCTTAGCTTTCCAGGGAAGGGATCCCTGCTCCTGAGCTGTGCTAGTGAGGCGGCTGCTCTCCCACGTCCCCAGAACATGTCAAGCACCTGCAGAGGGGCGTGCTTTGGTGGCTGGTATCGCCGGTGACCAGCTGGAGTGCCTCAGTCGTCTGCCTAAAAACAGAGCTTCAGGGAGACGCTCCAGACCTCCAGGCTAGACTTAGAACGAGGTGCAAAGCCCCACTTGGTGCTCTTTCCCACTCTCGAGAGGTTCAAAATGTGCCTTTTCCTGAAGGCTCGGTGCAGCGCCCTGCGCTGGGAGTGCGGGCTCTCTCTTTGTTGCAGCGCAGGGCTGACTCACATTATTTTCCTGAGGGCAGAGGCCCCGGCGCGGTGCTGGGAGGCTCTGGGCGTCTGGGTTTCATCAGGCAGCGAGGAGAAGTGCCGACATCGAACCCCATCCTGCTTTAAACAAAGCAGAGCCAGACGCGAGGAGAGAGCCTTTACGAGGCGCCTGTCCCGCTCCGGGTGTGAGCCCCGCGGGTCCTGTTTCTCTTCTCCCTGAAAACTTGGCCCCATAAATGCCCGGGAGACACCCCCGCAGCCCTGGGAGGCTGCGGCAGCGGCCTCGCTGGGGCTGCTTATTTTTATGAGTTTAAAAATGTAGAGACAGAGAGGGACCCTTTCTTTGTCTAATGGAAAGTTGGTGTTCTTATTTTCCCTCCCCTTTCTTTTGTTTTTAATATTTTAAAAATATTTTTATTGACTTGAGAGAGGAAGGGGGAGGGAGAGAGAGATAGAAACATCAGTGATGAGAGAGAATCATTGATGGGCTGCCTCTTCCGCGCCCCACACTGAGGATCGAGCCTGCAACCCAGGCATGTGTCCTGACCGGGAATCGAACTGTGACCTCCTGGTTCATAGGTCAATGCTCAGCCACTGAGCCACGCCGGCTGGACTTTTTCCTCCACTTCCAACAACATAGCGGGTTGCAAGTGTTTATAGATGCCGTTCTGTTCATGGGCAGCCACCCTAGCTTCCTGCTTCCTCCATCAGGCGGAAGGCCCAGTTCAGTCCGAGGAGGAGGGTGACCCTGGAGCCATCTGTCAAGCTGGCCTTTCCTTTGTCCATCTGTCCTCCAGCCAGCCAGCCATCTGTCCACCCAATCAACATGCACTGCATCTTTATGATTGAGTCAGCAGTGGGCTTTGGGGCAAGCTACTTAACCGCCCATTCTTCTCATCTGTAAAACGAGCTACTCGCTGGGGTTACAGCGAGCCTGAGACGGGCCCTCTGAGCAGAACGCTTTTCATCACGCCCGCCACATGGCACATGCGCATTCTTGTTGTCCGGGACCCAGGGTGCCACCCTGCTCAGCTGACTGGCCACAGGTTGCCTTAGACACGAGTGGCCCTTGGAGGTTGGATGTAGGCCATAGTACATAGCTGCTGGGCCATAAAGGCACTGCCTTTGGACTATATTGTCACCTCCCTCGGGGCAGCTCGCTGCTGGTGTGTCAGTCTTGGCCAGGCCATGGTAGCCGGGCTCCAGAGATGTCAGAGCTGGTGACAGCACACACGGGCCTCCGAGTGTTCACCAGCCCCTGTCGTCTGATGCTGAGAGCATCAGGGGCCTCACCGCGTTGTTTGGGCATCGCAGCCCTGCCTCCCTTGCCCTTCACCTTGACCTTCTCGCCAGCTGCCATGCCTCTGCCTCTCCACGCCCCACCGGTGTGTAAGCCAGTTAACTTCTAGCCTTCTCATCTGCGTAAGCGCTGCTCCGTGCGTGCTGCTGCGACAGTCCTGCCTGTCCTTCAGCATTTCCTCCGTGTTGACATCGCCTCATGGACCATGCTGAGTTTCTCAGAGCCTGCATGGGCCATTCGAGGGCACAGGAATGGCCGAGGATCCAGTCGGAGCGTCCGGGGAAAGGGAGAGATTTGTCACCGAGGGCGTCCCAGGGGCTGTGGGGAGAGAGCTGCGGTCCCTGAGTTAGGATCCCCCCAAACGGAGGCACCGAGAGGCAGGGCACGCTGCTCGGCTCCCAGGCTTCCCTGTGGGTGGCAGTGGCCCGTCGCCTGAGGGCCCCTCAGTGTGTACCCTGCTTTCTTTGTTGCCCCAGCTTAGCTGTCTGCATTCTTGGTCACCTACTGGACCATGCCTCTGGCGAGGTCAGTTCCCTGCGAAGGCTGCCAGCCCACACTTCCTGCCCCATCCGCCTCTCCGCCAGCGCCAGCGAGGGGAGGAGTCTCACCTTCCCTGACTCTGAGCCGAAAGCCAACCCATCTTGGCCGGCGGGTGCATTGTGCTAAGAGGACCTTTTGCAGTAAATTGGACACAATGAAGAACTGGCACATCCACCTCCAGGCCTTTTAAAGTTCCTAGAAGTCTTTGGGGCCCATCTTCCTTCTGACCCTCTCCTCCTCCCCCCGAGGTACTGACAGTGGCGATGACCAGAGGCCAGACGGAGGAGCGGTCCTGGCGCCTGTGGGAGTGACAGGCTGCGGGAACTCGTGTTCTGTGTCACAGGCCCGCGGTGGGAACAGACCACAGAGCGCATAAAGGAGCCCCTGTCCTGCCCGCTCAGCGCCGTTTCAGCCACTCTGTGCAGGGGGGCGGGTGCAGTTATGGGAAGGCACTTACGTGACCCGTCGTTGAGGTCCAGGAAATGACAGGCCTGGAGCCACAGCCGGGCCTGGAGCTGTGGGCGCGTCAGCAGCGGATGGCCCGGCCCTCACCACCCCCTCCACCCCTCAGGGCTGTTCCACAACTACCCCCAGCAGCCACATCCACGGGCTCCCCTCCCCTCCCACCCCACCCAGGCCGCAGCCTTTGTCCCTCATTCTCCCAGCGGCTCAGTACTTGCTTGGTCCTCCGGCTCACCCCGGCCTGGCCGGTGGGAAGGTTTGTGGATGGACATGGGGCCCCAGAAGCTGACATTTGCTGACCCGGGTTCTGTGCTTCACTCACACCTCTGGCAGCGGAGACGGCAAGGCTGTGTGACTTCTGCAAGTCCCAGCCAGCGCAGACCACTTCTCGGAACTCCGGTTAGGGACAAGGAACCCGGTTCTGTTTTAATCCGCTTTAGTGTGGGACGGCGGACACGAGTTCATCCATTCTAAGAGTGTAGGTCTCTGAATGGTGACGGGTGTAAACAGCAGAGTCAGCCACCTGTTACAGTTAAATACAGGACACTCCTGTCACCCCCACAAGTTCCCGTTTCCCACCTTCGGACCCCGCAGCCCGGATCTGATTTCTGGTACCGCAGTGTTACCCTGCCCATAATGAGGTCCACGCAGGATCCGACTGTCCGACGCCCGCGGGTCTGGCTTCTGGCCCTCAGCGCAGTGCGTTTGAGATTCGTCCATGTGGTTGCTCGTGTCTAGTTCATTCCTTTTTTTTTGCAATCATTTCTTTTTATTGTTTGAAGCATTATAAATAGTAGTACATATGTCTCCTTTTCCCCTCCCTTGACCTCTCCTCAGCCTCCCCATTCGCTGCCCCCCCCTATGCCTTCACCACCCCCCCCCAATCTTGTATCCATTGGTTATGTTTATATGCATGCATACAAGTCCTTCGGTTGATCTCTTACAGCACCCCCCCCCCCCCCCAGCTCCCAACCTCCCTTGTCTTCCCACTATAGTTTGACAGTCTGTTAAATGGTTCTTTATCTCTATAACTATTTTTTCTCCATTTCTTTTCTTTGAAAAATCTTGCAACTGCAGACTAGAAATAAACATATAATAACAAAAAACGTTTGAGTCCCAATTTCAATGTCCAACAGTTCTGAGACCCGGTTTCAATGTCAAATAGTTCCTTATGTGTCGTTCATTCCTTTGATTGCTGAGCAGCAGTGCAGGGAGCGACCTGCACACTCAGAGTGGATGTTTGTTTATCCGCTCCCCAGCTGATAGGCACTTGGGTTATTTCCAGTTGGGGGCCGCTCCAAATACAGCTGCTGTTCTGTGTATCAGGCTTATGTGGCCGTAGGCTTGCCTTCCTCTTGGGTGAGTACCAGCAGCAGTGGGATTGCCGGGTCGCATGGCAAATACTGTATATGTTTAACTGTATAAGAAGCTGCCATTTTGTTTTTTGAAATGACTGCTGTCCCGCATTCCCACCAGCAGAGTATTAAGGGGGCCTGATTCATTTGCCTTCTAATCTGGGGCCTTTCCCGTCATGCCTTAGTGTGCAGCTGCTGAGGTGTGGCTAGTGGCAGATAACCCCGCCAGCGTCTTCCGAGTCTGCCCTCTTCCCAGGGGGCTTCAGGAGAAGTTTAATGTTTGGAGCCAGGTGGTTCTGGAAAGGGTTCCTCCAGGAGGCCCTAAGGCCCTGGAGCAGCCTCCTCCTCTCCACTGACGGCCGCCACCACGGGGACACCTCCCTGCTGGCTTTCCTCTGCCATCACTTGCGCTCCCGGTGGAGTTCCGGCTGCTGTAGCTGGGTCCACATGCAGCCATGGCCCTGGGACATCCCACGCCCGTGCTGCTCAGGCCTGGGGCTGCTGGCTCCTGGCCAGAGCCGGAGTGAGACGCCCTCTCCCCAAGGGAGCCGAGTGTGGGAGCCTCCGGGAGCCCTGGGAACCCGGCCTGGGCCTCCTGGTGCTCGGGCGGAGTTTGCTGGTGCGCAGGCCCACGCAGGGCGGCTGGCGGCTGCCTCCTGGGGCATCTCAGGTCTGGACCTCCCTGCTCGGGGCAATCCTTAGTAGCCACCTGACAATTGTAGCTGCGCATTGCTTTCCAGTCAGGTCCCTGGGGCTTTGACAGAGCCCACACCGGACAGGGGTGCTGGCGTGGTGTGGCCTGTGGGGAAGTGGTGAGTTTGAAGAGCATGTGGTTGGGTTTTACTGTTTTCTTTGTTTGTGGCGGCGTTGTAACCAATGGGGCGCCTGATAAGGAGGGTCCAGATGAAGGAAGCTCAGGCCCTCCTTCCTAAGGGATCGATGTCACAGAGTGAGAGCGCTGAGCACAGACGTTCTGCGGCTCAGGGGTTTGGGAGGGCGGAGATCAGCTGGTGGACCCACCTGCTGGGCCGAAAAGACTCCTGCCCTTTCCCTGACTCCTGCCAACCTTATGGCCCGGACGAGTCACTCCTCTTTGGGCCTCAGCGTCCTCAGCAGGGAGCAGGAACAATCCAGGCAGGGGCGTGGCTGGTCAGCTGCACTGTGCACGGGAAGGCCCCTGCGGACAGGAAGTGCCTTCTTACATGTGGCCAGTGGCCAGTGGCCAGGGCCAGCTAGGCCTTGACTGGCCTCCCCTGAGCTGTGAGAGCTCAGGCTCACCCCAGAAAGCCGCCCACCTCCCGTCCTCCCCTCTGGATCCCTGTGCCAGCACCCGCCGGAGGAGCATGTGTGATTGGGTGTCACTCCGACAGGCTGGCCCCGGGCAATGTCAGCCGATAGTGCGCCCGGCTTGGAAACTTCCTGCTGGCGCCCTCAGACTGACAGTAATGAATGCACACAAGAGGCCTGAGCGGCCGGGAGGCAGGACTCAAGGACTGTCAGGGGAGTGAGTCCGGTCCCTGAAGATCACCTGAAGAGGGATCCAATGGGCTTTCCCGCTGATCCGGGGGCGTGGAGAGAAGAAGCTGGGGTTCCACGCTGAAGAGCTGGGTCTTTAGACGAGGGGCCAGAGCTCTGACCTGGATTCTTGGAGTCACTTAGTCAGGAACTAGGCGTGTGACCTTGGACAGGTTGACCTTCGTTTCTGTTTCTATAAATGAGGGGACAGGACCGGTGAGCCACTCCGGAACCCTCCCTAGCTTTTTCGTTGCATTTGCTGATCGAGGCTCCGCAGAGCAGCCGGCACCACAACCCCAGCGCCTCTCACTGCTCCCCGTGTGCCTTTCGGACCTAGACGTGCAGGCAGCAGGGTTTGCAGCCTCTTTGTCACCGAGGGTAGATCCCGGTGGTTAATGAGTAATTGCTCCAGGGACAGAGGGGAGGGAGGGAAGGCTGCAAGTGAAGGTGGGAGGGACACACGCGTTCCACCCAGGTGAGGTCATTGCGACCAACAAAATGCAGAAGAACCTGAAAACGACTTTGAGAAGCAGTTTTTGCTGGGGCTCCCTAGCAGGTGGCCCTGGTGGCCCCCTGCTGACATCTGCCACCGAGTTCCCAAGGCCCCACGTGGGTCGGTGATGGATGACCCTCCTCTTCCGAGGCAGCTCTGCCCTGAGCAGCTCTGGGCCCGCCCCTGCCACACCCGACTCCTCAGCTGACAGCGCCCGAGGTCCCAGCTCTAAAGCATTGACTTTAGCTTTTCCACTAGTTCTTATCCCTTTGAGCAAATCTGCTTCTCCCAGTGGTGTGGGTGTGACAGGAGTTTATAGCTCCCTCCCAGGGAAAGTTATGCTCCGTCCCACATCCCACTCTGGTTGTTTCTTTGAGGTTTATCTTTCATATCCCAGGAGGCTGGATTTCACTTCCCAGGAATCCAGTGTGCGGGTTCCTGTCCTTCAAACTGGGGGACTCTGGGCCCGCCCTGCTCTAGCAGCTCGGAGGCACCCAGAATTCTGATATTCATCATGATTGATTACAGTTTCACTAAGAAGTATGCAGTATGACCTCTTATCCTTATTGACGTCATCCTAGGTCTTTAACACACACACACACACACACACACACACAGAAACACACACACACACACACAGAAACACACACACACACACACATGGACCAGGGTGTTGTTTTTTTCCACTAAATTTTTTTTGGTAATAGGTCATTCTTGTGCATATTAAAAAACAAATCTGGGAATGTGAGAACAAATGAAAGCTGTATTTTATTTTTTTATTTTTATTTTATTTATTTTATTTTATTTTTTTTAATCAATCTTTATTGTTCATATTATTACAAAGGTTCCTCATTTCTTCCCCCCTCCACCAGGTTCCCACCCCACCCTCTGCCCCCTCCCCATCCCCCATTGTCCTCATCCATAGGTGCACAGTTTATGTTCAGTCTCTTCCTCCCTCCCTTTCCCCGATAGTAAATCCCTTTTCAGATAGTAAATCTGTTACTTAGCATTTTCTCATATCAATGATACCTCCACATGCCCAATGATACATTTCACACAAAAGACATTTCCAAATAGGTCAACCAGCCTCATCCAGGCCCCACCCAAGGCACTCACAGATCAACACCCCAGCGCTATACTAACTCAACACATCCAGATCTAAGCCTTCATCACTTGATTCAGCAGACCCTCAAGTTCCCGCAAAAGTTTCCAGCCATGTCTGAGAGGCAGCCGTGGGCAGGGACAGGAGAGGAGCGAGCTGTTTTGGGCCTGGCTGCTCCGGGCCTGGCCTCTGTTGCTCTGGTTCGTTCCACAACCAGCTGCTCCGGGTCTGGTCACTGCCGCTCCCGACCTAGTTGCTCTGGACTTGGCTGTTTGAAAGCTGTATTTTAGAGTAAAACTTGATGGAACAAAAGCTTGAGCGATTTTAATGTTGATAATCAATCAGATCAGACATGCTTTAAAAATCTGATAACGCCTTATCCGCTGATGCCGTGTTGTAAAGGGTTATCAGAAATGCTAAGTTGATAACGATTGTTCCCAACACTCTCCAACTCTTAAATCAACTTAAATCATAACGTGAATGGAAAGCGCTTCTCCTGATTCCTTTTGTCCTTCTCGCCTGCCTTCTTTCCCATCTCCCTCCCGCCTGTCCCCGGAGGCTGCTTCTGCTGGGATCAGGGCTGTTTTTTGTTGTTTTTTTCCCCTCTCTGGATGCTGCTTTTCCTTATTATGGACAATTTCAAATGTAAAGTGGAGAGAATAGGATAATAAACCTGATGCACCCTCACCAGTTCCAACAAATATCAGCTCCTGATTAATCTTGATTTTCTTCTGTACCCTCCTTTCCCCACCCTTCCTGTTGTGGGAAGCTCTTGTCTACTAAGCTGCGTGCATACAATATTTTATCTTCCCTCTTAAAATTAGTTTTCAGGCCAACAGAGAGGTAACGTTTTGTCCCTGTCAGATTGGTGAAAATGTAATAGACAATACCAGGAGTCAACGAAGATGTGGAACAAAAGGAATGCTTAAACACTGGCCCTGAGAGTATAAGTTGGTGCAGGGATATTGCTGACCAATTTTGGCAGTGCCTTGTGTGAGGGAAGGTACCCCTAGAGGAACACCTACATTACAAAGGTGAGGACCATCAGGCCTGAAAGCCATAGAAGGCCCGAGAAATCATTTGGTCTGGCCCTGCCAAGGCATCAGGGGTGAATTAATTAAATGTTTGACTGAATGTAGCAGGGTAATTTTTAAGTTGATAATTTTTTAGGGCTTGCAAATGACGTTATAAATATCCAAATGGCCCTCAGCAGAAAAAAGGTTCCCCGCCCCTGATTTACAAGAATGTGTATTGTAGTGAAAGTTGGAAACCACTTACAAGTGAAACTCAGCAACAGGAAAGTGACTTTCTTACATTGGCTATGATCTAGAGCAGATGAAATGATTACATTGGAGTGACGTATGTCAATATGGATTACACTCAAACATGTCAAATAAAAAGAGAATGAGTCATAAGAGCTCATGTAATGTAATGTCATTTTAAATAGTTTTAAAGTATGCAAAAACTGTTGTTTTTGGATTCATATACTATAGCAATGCTTAAATATTTATGAGAGTGATAAATACCAAGTTCAGGATGCTATTTAGGGGGTGGGGAAGGAGGGGGTGATGGGGTTGGGAAGGGAGAGAAATAGGGACTTGAGCAGTGTCCCCAATGCTTGCTTTCTTGAGGAAAAAAGAAATCTAAATAGAATGTGGCAAAATACCAGGATTCGACAGCCCTGGGTGAGTGCAGGAATGCTCTCCTGTGTGCCTTAAACACCTGCTCGTTCCAAGATTGATTTAAGACCCGTGTCATTGTTCTTCATCATCTGGTGAGCTTCAGATGGCCATGGTTGTCACATGATGTTAGCATCGACACTGAAGCTAAGAAACGTGTACAATCCTGAGGAAATGCGTATTTCCTTTGTCATGGAGCCCCCTAACTGTAATGAATTCCTAGAGGCCCATGATTCCTTGTTTCCAGACACTCACAGTGATAGAAAAAGCCAAGTAATGACACCCTCCCTCGTGGGTCACTCCACGAGGTTACAGAAGAAGCAGCTATGTTGGGCTCTTTTGCTTTGGGGAAGGTAAGCGGAGTGCGGTGGGGGGGGAGGCGGAGGAGGGCGATCCTTCCTTCCCCATGTGTGGACAGGGCTTGATGCGGAGCCCTCTGTTCATTCATTAACACCTGTCTCCACACCTGAGCTTCGCAGCGCCGTAGGGCAGAAGAGCCGCGGAGGAGCTGGGTTTGGATAATGAGGAGTGGTTGACAAGATGTGTCTGGGAATTAAGGGCCCATCTTTCCTAAGGTCCCTGCCTGTCCGTCTTCAGCTCTGCTCGCTACTCACCTCCGATGACCCTTCCAGCCAGAGCCTACACCGGGCCTCTCTGTGAACTCACCCTTTGTCCCTGGCTTTGCACATGCCTGTCCTCTTACGTGGAATGACTGCCTCCCCTGGGTGCCTGCCCGACTCCTGCTTACTTCCCAAGACTCAGGTTGAGGGGATCTTCCTGTGATGCCCTCCCTGACTCCCGGGCTGACCCTCCTCTCCCATAGCATCTGTACCCTCAGCTCTTTGTCTGATCGTTACTTATTCCATGCTCATCTCCCCACCTGTGACTTTTCTCTGGGCAGCGATACAGGTGGAATGGTTCAGGGTACAGACTCCCCATGTGGCCCTGGACAGGCTACTTAACCTCTGGGGGGCATGCTCATCTGCCAGTGGGGATGAGAATGACACCCCCCTCAGGTTGCTATGAGGGTTACATGGCACGCTGGAGGCTGTTATTTTCCTGGTTCTTCCCTTCCTTCTTCATGTTCTTTGTCTTCTTCCTTCCCTTCTTTCTCTTCTATTTTCCTTCTTTTTAGCTCAGCAACACAGGAAGATGGAGAATACTGTAAACAAAACCTACATGTGTGAATGCCTAATGGTGGGCTGGGGAGAGGGGGGCAAATTTTGGAAGGACTGATGAGAGTTAGGTTAGGTAGATGGGGAATGGAGCCAGAATTTGGAAGCCTCGAATGCCAAGAAGAGGACTTTGGACTTGGGGAATGGGCGGGGTGCAGTCCCCGGGCTGTGTTCGGATGGTGGGAGCCGTGCCTGGCTGTGATTTACTGGGCGGATCAGCCAGGGTAGAGTGAGGACGCCGGTTTAAAATAGTCTGGAGTCTTTAATATTGAAGAGCAGGATGGGCTGGTGAGAGTGACGAAGGGACAGAGGAGATTCTGGTGAGGAAGGAGCCAGACTCCCGAGCTATTAGAGGGGGTCCTGGAGGGGGAGCTTTCAAGGTTTGGCCCTAAGATTTTCAGCCAGTTGGACTGCAGGATGTCACAAAAAGACTGAAGATAGCACTCATTTAAGAATTATTACTTTTGCCGAAGCCGGTTTGGCTCAGTGGTAGAGCATCGGTCTGCGGACTGAAAAGTCCCAGGTTCGATTCCGGTCAGGGGCATGTACGTTGGTTGTGGGCACATCCCCAGTGGGGGGTGTGCAAGAGGCAGCTGGTCAATGTTTCTCTCTCATCGATGTTTCTAGCTCTCTATCTCTCTCCCTTCCTCTCTGTAAAAAAATCAATAAAATATATTAAAAAAAAAAAAGAATTATTTTAATACGTGTGGAATGGCTGAGTCTGTGGCAACCATTGGTGTTGGGAAAACCACTGTGGATGCCAGCAGGAGGCACTGTGGCCCGAAGCACATAAGGCAGGACAAGAGCAGGGGAGACCGTGCCCACCTGCTGTCTTCAGAGTGCTCTGCCTGGATTTGGGGGTGCAGGGTTCTGTCCTTGACCTTTCTGCATTTTCCTAGTGAGTTTTAATGAAACTTGAGGTTATACTCATCCAGGTGCTTTAAAGTCATCGACATGACTTTGAATCAAGAAGGGACAGCAGGCCCTAGCTGGTTTGGCTCAGTGGATAGAGCGTCAGCCTGTGGACTGAAGGGTCCTGGGTTCGATTTGGGTCAAGGGCACATACCTAGGTTGTGGGCTCCATCCCCAGTGTGGGGCATGTAGGAGGCAGCTGATTCATGATGCTCTCTCATCATTGATGTTTCTCTCTCTCTCTCCCCCCTCTCACTGTGGATGGAGGGCAGGTTTTGGTTGACTCATGTGATGTGACCCCCAAACAAAGCTGTCTTGTCTGCATTGGAAGAAATGCCATGTCTGGAACCCAGGGGTGACGGCCTCCTTGGTCCGTGCCTGTCAGACCACATGGGGGGACCTGCACGCAGTTCTGGGCAACCCACCTGGCGGCTCAGAGGCAAACTGCAGCCCTTTGTAAGAAACGGGGACGGCACTGAATCCACGCCACACATTCAGCCATGAAAGGTCTCGGGCTGTTCTGCCTGGAGAGGGGAAGCTTCGGAGCGTCAGATGGTGAACTAACAGCCTGTGCGTCTCTCTGTAGCTTCAGCCTGTGCGTCTCTCTGTAGCTTCAGAGCCCACTCCAGTGTGCGGTGTCCACAGTGTGCTCCGGGATTGCCCGTTGAATTGATATCTAAGAGACTGGGCTTGTCCTGTGTCCGGATCCCTGAGCCCAGTTTCATTCAGAGTAAGGAGGAACTGTCTCATGGAGGTTCCCACCTGGGCAGCCCTCAGTGGGATGTACCTCCGTGGGAGGAATGTCCACAGGTGCGGTGGGCGGGTAGACCAGATGGCCCCAAGCATCGATCCTACTCTACACGATTCAGCACGTTTGGTGGATGAGAGTAAGGGGTGGGGGTAAAATCTGTGATCACTCAGGGCGGCCAGGAACAAGTAGCTTTGCAAGTGAAATCTGCTGGCAAACTACCTTACTTACAAGTGCACCCGCACCCCAAGCATGCTTTTTATAATTTCTAGGTAAAATGCCCTAATTTGAAATAGCATTGAGTAGAATTTAAGTTAATAGTGTGAATTGCAGTCCCATCTGCTCAGCCTTCATGGCCCAGCAGATCTGTGGAGCCATTTGTCACAATTTGTCTTAAAGCCAGGAAGAAGAATCCTCCTGGATGCGGTCCAGGCTTCCCGCCGAGACGCCGGCGTGGGACGTGGAAGGGGTGGGTGGTGAGAAAGCAGGGCTGGGCAGCAGGAGAGCCGTGTGCCGGTGGCAAGAGGCGGGATTCCAGCTTCCCTCACTGGCTTGCTGGTGACCTTAGTCATACCACCTCACATGCCTCAGTGCCTAGGGTAGCAGGGCCTGGCAGACCATAGCTTCACCAAGTCAGGGCCAGGCTGGGTGACCTCCCTTTCACTCATTCATTCATTCATTTATTGATTCATTCATTCAGCTAATTAACATCCATTCATTTAGCTTCTATTATGTGTCAGGCACCATTCTCGTTTTGGAACCTGGGATGCTAAGGACATGGTCACCCATTTCATTGATATCACCGGGGAGCGGCATTTCTTCGGGGCATCAGGACCATGTGCATGAAAACTGCCCTGAGCTCCGGAGAGGGTGCCACCAGCCTTCCTCCTGGTGTGCTCGAGGCCTAAGAGGGACCTGGGGGCCATGCAGGAGTGCATGAGCATCAAGCTGTGAGGATGGATAGCTGAGCAGGTGTTTCTCAAAGCAGCGTCGCGCATAGGCGGAATTGCCACCTGGGTGTGAAAACTCTTCCCGGGAGAGGTGACTGTGGAGCGGGGCTCTCAGAGGGGACAAGGGGCCTGCTTTGTTGCAGGAGAGACTCGGGGAGGCCCCAGAGTGGGGAGGAGGTGATGGGAGGCCCCTGTGAGGAGGAGCATTGTCTGGAGTGGAGGTGCACTGGGAAAGGGCATTCTAGGAGAATAACATGCAACCACAGGTGGATTCATCCCACAAATATTTATTGGGGACCTGCCGTCTGCAGTGCTGAAGGTCACACGCAGGTGAGTTAAGATAAGGCTCTGGCTTCAGGTGCCCTCAGCCTAGGGAGGCGGGTGAGGGCGGAGGCACATTCAGGGCAGTGCAGCGGGCACACACTCAGGGCAGCGTGACTGACTGCCGAGGAGGAGGGGCAGGCTCCCTGGCAGAGGTGACAAGTGAGCTGGGCCTTACGTGTGATGAGGTGACTAGGTGTTGGCCAGGGGTAGGGCGGAGAAAGTCCATTCCAGGGGAAGGGCTTTGAAATCGTTCTCACTGTGGGCGGCGGCCAGACACCCATAACCAGGTGTGCATTTGATTCTTGAAATGATGGGGGATGCACTTCTCTGCTCCCTGAAAGAGGATGGTCATCTCAGTGTTTGAGGGTGAGAATCCTTTGTGCTTTAGCGGCCGCAAGCCTTTTCTGGAACACGGTGTGTGTGTGTGTGTAAAACAGAAGCAAGTCCTTTCTGCTCTGGGTTGGGAAGGTTCTGGAACGAATGAAGGCCTGGGAGGCGGAGGAGGCAGCCCAGCGCAGAGGTGACGGAGGTGGGACTGCAGGAAGGAGAGGAGGGAATGCAGTGGGGCCCAGAGTGCCTATGAATGAGCAGAATTTAGGGACACTTCCCTGAGGGAAGAGACGGAGCTTTGACAGGAGCTGTGCCGGGAAGAGAACTGGGGAGGGCAGACAGCGTGGGGACTGCTTTGTAGGAACAGGCAGGATGGGCGGTCACAGTGCATCTATTTCTGGAATTGGCAGCTTAGGGCTTGGGTAAGCTCAGTGACTTAAAATCAGCATGTTTCCACCTGAAGTGAGTTTTGAGGTGGGGCCCCGACCTTTGGGGGGGGGTTCTCCTGTTTAGAAGGAGGTTATCAGTTAACTAGTCTACATCCTTGCGTATCCGATCATCCCAAATCTTAATGGTTTAGACTCGTAGGGGTGTCGAACTCAATCAGAGAAGGGGCCAAAATCTAAAATCCAGCCTAAATCGTGGGCCGAATGGTTTACTGAACAGTCATAAACTGACAATGTCATAAACTGACAGCGGAGTGCAGTGATGACAGCGCGGTGGGTCCACATTGCAAGGCCTGGTGGGCTGGATTTGGCCCGCGGGCCTTGTGTTTGACACATGTGGTTTAGAGCAATGGTCATTAGAGCAAATTCATTCGTCCACAGAGCCAAATACCAACAGTACGACAATTGAAACTTCTTTTGAGAGCCACATTTTTTAAACTTAAACTTCTTCTAACGCCACTTCTTCAAAATAGATTCACCCGGGCCATGGTATTTTGTGGAAGAGCCACACTCAAGGGGCCAAAGAGCTCCATGTGGTTCAAGAGCCGCAGTTTGCCGACCACTGGTTAGAGCAAGAATCATTTTCTTCTTTTCCAAGAATTCAGTAGGCCAGGACTTGGTTGGCGGTCTCAGCTCGAAGCATCTTTCATTGGGTCAGCCAGGGGCTGGGGCCCAGCGCCCACAGCTCACCCCGGCGGTGCTGTTCACTCCTGTGGGCTGGCGTGACCTTCCTCATCATCTGTCAGCCGCCTGCAGGGCAGCCCAGAGCTCCACGTGGACGTCCCAGGGAGCCAGGGAGCCTTGGATGACCTTGAAGTCACAGAGTGTCCCTTCTGCCATAGCTCTGAGCCCACCCAGATTCGAGGGGAGGAACACAGATCTCTCAGTGGGAACAGGGCCAAGGGCCCACAGAGCAGAGCCTGCGGGCGGAGCCCTTTGGGAAACACCCTTTGGCTCAGGGGGAACTCACTTGACGGATGAACTGCGATTACAGGCAGAGGAGGGCGCCCCCTAGGGTTTGTGGGCACCCGAGTGACTGGATGAGAGGCAGGGGAGGAGGCAGCCAGTGGCCAAGGAGGCGTGGCAGGGCTGGAGGAGGAGAGCCAGGAGCCCGGGAGGTGTGCTGGGCACGCAGCCAGGCTGGCTGTGGGAGCTGGAGGCAGACCTGTGGGCAGGAGGGGGGTTTGGGCAGGACCACGTGGCTCTTGGTTTTGTTTTGTTTTTTCTCATTGTTTTCTCTACAAGTTTGAGCCCTCCCTCCTGGTTTCCCCTTAGATTTCTAAATGACATTTCATTAGGAAACATTTTAAATTAGCTTTGTTTTCGTCTCCCTGTTTTACTTTGGCATGGCACGTGCTTTTATTCCTTTATTTCCAAAGAGGTAATGCATGTGCGTGCTTTAATTAGAAAGGACACCGCAAGGTGAAAATTCAGTCTGTTTCTTGCCCCACTCCCCCATACGCCCCCACCTCCCACTCCCCGCATTAGGGTTCACGTGCATCCTTCAGAAAACGTTCTGTGTCTGCCTCGGCCGAGGATCCTGTCCAAGCTTTCCTAAACCTGGCCTTTCCCACGTGGCTTCTCATTCAGGTCAGGCCCATTCCTGCCGGTGTGCCTTTCTGCTTCGTGTGGTTTCTAAGTGTTCTTTTACCCCCTGATCGCGATCGCGATCCCGATCCTGATGATTTTTGTCCGGTCATTTCCCCGTGCATTTATCCCCGGCAGAGGGACATGTGTACGGTTAGGGGAGGCCTGGGGCTCTTAACTTTGGTGTCACAGGATCACTTAATCTTGGAGCTAAAAAGGAACTAAGGATTGTCAAGGTGTTTTCCCTTTGGTTTGATTAAAAAAAATTTTTTGTGTGTTTTGCATGCAGGGAATTCAGATCTAGAGAAGAGATTAAAAGATTCCCCTTCTTCCCCACCACATCATCCTTCCCTCCCCCGATCCCCCCACAAACCCCCAAACGAACTCTGCTGTGCTTCCGGGGTGGGTGGTGACCTGAGACCCCTGTTCGCTGGAGCGGACGGGAAGCTGATCCAGCTGTGGGCCCAGTGCTGGAACCCAGGCTCCTGCGAGTGGTTGGCGGTGGGGACATCGGCGCTGTGCGAGGCCTGGGGCCCGGGTCTCCTCAGCTGGCCTTCCCGGGGACAGATGCAGCCGAGCTCGGCCCGGCACCGGGGCAGCTCGAGGAAAGCCAAGGCGGCCTGCACTGCGCACCATCGATCCATGGCTTCTGAAGCTTTTTTTTTTTTTTTTTTTTTAAATCTGTGAGTGTCCACGAAATTCATCACTTTGCAGTGAGCCTGCCAGGGATGCTGTGGTGCAGAGCTGGCCCCTCGCATCCCTGGGCCTCTGACTTCTGGAATTATGCCCTAAAGTCAGTCAAATGCCCTGTAAACACTGACGTCACCCACCCTGCCCTGGGTTTCTGTAACCTTTCTGAAGCCCCCACACCTCACCTGCTCCTCGATGCAGCCCTTCCTTTTGCTGGGCGGGCTGGCCCCTGTAAAGGAAGTCAAACAGCAGCCTCTGTGCCCCAGAAAGCCCCTGGCGTGCTGGGGTCCGTTCTGTTGGCTGCCCAGGCCCGGCCAGCTAATCCTGCCAGGTGGGCAGCTCTGAGTTAATGAGGGCCACCTCTCTTTTGCCCCCCGGCGCGTGGATTTCCTTTAAAGTGCTTCCCGGGTTTGGGGAGAAAGTAATATGCGGCTGCAGAACGGATTGCCGGGCAGGATTAAAAACTAATCCCTCCGCAGCCGCGCGCCCATTGGCTGCCTTCCGGGTATGCTTCCTCTCCCATCTCCGAGTGCTCCTCATTCCGTGGTTATCTTGCAAGCGGCTCCCGAGTTGCTTTTAAGTCCTAGAGGATGTGTCCCCATTCGATGACGGTCCGCTGTGCTGAGAGACCCGGCCGCCACCCGCACAGACCCGCACCCGCACACAGAGGCGGCTGATGACAGCTCCGCTTCTCAGCACTAGTTTCCATGACACGGACAGTGTGTGAGACGTGCAGCTCTGGGAACGCGGTAACCTTCACACCTGTATCGGCAGAGCCCTCATTAGTTCGGTCATTTCCTGTTTGCATCATCTCAGTCATCTTCCCTCTCTTTTCTCAACCGAGCCTTTGTTGATTGGGTTGCGAAAGCCTGGAGTCCCTGAGGTTCCGGGAGCGGGCTCTGCCCTTGGTGACTTGCTGGGTCTTGACCTTTTGCCGAGGTGCCATCCATTTGGGAGCTGTGGGCTGCAGCTGGTGCAGACCGAGGAGGACCGAGGACCAGGGGTTCGGGAGCAGCCCTGGACTAACGGGCTCCTGGCATCTTTCCCAAGTCGGTCAGTGGGTCGTCATGGCCCTTGAGGCACTTCCCGCCTGAACGCTCGCCTCCATCGCTGTTTGACTCCTGTCTGCTCCCTCTGTCCTGCTGAGGGCTGGCTGGAGGAGAGGGTTTCCAGAGCGTTGGATGGGCCCCAGGAACAGATAGATTCTCAGTCCAATGATGACCTCATCCACTTCCCCCCACACCTACCCCTGCGCCATCCCCGTTCTCACGCCCACCTGGACGCCCAGGCCTGGGAGTCGTTCTGGACAAGCTCCCTGGACAGCCCACTGGCCCTGGACTCCTGATTGCATTTCCCAGCATCTGTTCTGCCAGACCCCCCGCCGCCACCCCGTGACCTGCCCCAGTTGGGGCCTTGGAAGCTCTCATGGGGGATCACTGCAGGCGTCGTCTGCCAGAACCCTTTCTCCTCACTCCTGCCAGAACCAGCCTCCCCAGACGGAATATATATTCCTTCATTTATGCCCCTCAGCGGCTCCCTGTTGCCCCTGGGCAAAGCCTCCTGTGTGTGGCACTGGGCCCACCCTGACCCGTCCCTTTCTGCTGCTTCACCCCGGCTCCCCTCGCCCCTGGTGTACCCCGCACCTAGCAATGGAAACGGCTGCAGCTCTCTGGACCCCCGGCTCTCTCAGGTGGCTCTGCGAACACTCGCTCTGCTTTCTGCCGAGGTCCTGGTTGTGCCCTCACCAAGCAGGGATGCCCACTTGTCCTAAATGAAACCTTCTTTCTCTGAAGCCCCTCCTGACTCCTTGTGGCTAGAAGGGTCCCCTTGCCCTGTGCCCTCCAGTCCTTCACAGCACGGGGGCACTGGGCAGCCTCTGGGTATACATCTGACTCCTGGACTGGGAGGATTTGGGTCTTGCAGCTCATCGGCCTGGCACATGCCTGGCAAAGAAGAGGCACCCTTCATACTTGTAGCGTGAATGAAAGGTGAGCTTGGAGTCAGGCTGTGGGCTGTGGTGCTGGCTCTGCAGCCACTGCGACAATTTGTAAAACGGGGACATGTCCTTCCCTCACAAGATGGTTGTGAGTTAGAATGAGAAGACACTTGGGCTCCAGTCGGTTTGGCTTAATGGATAGATCGTCGGCCTGCGGACTGAAGGGTCCCAGGTTGGATTCAGGTCAAGGGCACATGCCTGGGTTGTGGGCTCCATCCCCAATAGGGGGCGTGCAAGAGGCAACCAATCAGTGATTTTCTCTACATCTTTCTCCCTCTTCCTTTCTCTCTAAAATTAATAATATCTATGTATATAAAAGGCTAACATGCAAAATGTCCCCTCAGGAGTTTGACTGGGAGACTGGGAGTTCAATCGCTTGCTATTCTGTGTGCTGACCACCAGGGGGCTGCATGGAACAAAGGAAGGCCTTGGCAAGCAGCTGGAAAGTCCTGATCCGCCCTGATCACCGACAAGGCCTTAGGGACCCTACCCATGCACGCATTTCATGCACTGAGCCTCTAGTATTTATATAAAGGAAAGGAATGAAAGACATTTGGGGAAATGCTGTGCAGTGCAGGGTTGGCTAAGTGCCTGGACTTCAGCAGGCCAGGTCCTCTGTCTTTTTTTTTTTTTTTTTAATATATTTTATTGATTTTTTTTCACAGAGAGGAAGGGAGAGGAATAGAGAGCTAGAAACATCGATGAGAGAGAAACATCAGATGCCTCCTGCACACCCCCCACTGGGGATGTGCCCGCAACCAATGCACATACCCTTGACTGGAATCGAACCTCAGACCCTTCCGTCCGCAGACCGATGCTCTATCCACTGAGCCAAACCGGTTTCGGCCGGTCCTCAGTCTTTATTTCCCTTTTCAGGTGACAGCGGGAGGAAGCCTCGGTTTCAGGAGCAGCACCTCAGTACCTTGCATCTATTTTTTGTCTTCTTGCTGAGGGCTTCTCACCTGGCTCCCATTAGGAGGGTGTGCTTGGGAGCACCCACCGCATAGAGGCGGGGTGGCCACTAGGGAGCAGAGGCTTTGAACCCTTGCTGCTTTGGGGGCCGTTCAGCACACATTCAGAGCCCAGATCCTGAAATCTCTGTCTCTCGAGGTTTCTCCGGGGCCCTGGATGCCGCAGCCTGCCCTCGCTCTCATCAGGGACTCACGCACAGCCCCGTGTGGTGTGTCACGACCTTGGCCCTGCGTTAGCCAGAGGCAGCAGCCTGCATGTTAATGTCCAGACTGCTTTCTCAGGATCCCGGCAGCCATCTGCTGTGCCCTGGAAGGGTGGTTTTCATCAGGACTTGCGACATCTATCCATGCCGTGCAGAGGCATCAGATTGAGAGAAGCAAGAGAAGAGACACGGTATAGGGCTCCGAAGGGATCCGCATGGATTTGAAAGTTGAATAACTCAGAAAATGAGGATTTTAGGAAAGCAAGTAAACAGCTTAAAAGAAAAAAAAAGAAAAGAAAAGAAAAACGGAGATGAGGCCAAACCTGTTCCACCAGGCCCTCACACAGTGCCCAGCTCAGAGGGCCGCTGGTGAACCACGTGACACGCACACGCCTGCCAGGAGCTGGCCAGCCCGGCCCCAGCAGACTTTGCCATCGTTTTCTCCTTCACCTTCTCCCTGTTCCATTAACTCCCTCCCCACCCGCCGCAGACCCCTTGGCCACCCCACCCTCTCCCACTGACATAGCCTCCAATTCATCTTCACAGAAATACTCATTTCCCTCTCACTTCTTTCCTGGGGGTTGAAGGGAAGGGTGGTCTGAGAAGTGACTTTTGACCGTTTGCCCTCATTACGAGATAATCCATGCAGAGGGCAGAGAGCTTGGAAGACACAAAGTGTAAGCAAAGACAGCCACGTACTACCTGCCTCTCTCTAGCATTTTCCTATCGACTAGCCCAGCTCTCCCCACACATGCAGGGCGTGGGGTGTTTTTCTCTACAAAAACAGCCTCAAGCCTCTCAGAGGTCTTTTCTTCTTTAACCTAGTGATGTGGTTTCAACATCTTTAGGTATTATTTTCTATTTTCATAAATATTTTTGTATTGATTTCAGAGAGGAGAAGGGAAAGAAAGAGAGAGAGAGATAAACATCAATGATGAGAGAGTCATTAATTGGCTGCCTCCTGCAGGCCCTGCACTGGGGATTGAGCCCACACCCCAGGCATGTGCTCTGACCAGGAATCAAACTGTGACCCTCTGGTTCATAGGTCAACGCTCAACCACTGAGCTCTGCCAGCCACACCTTTTTAACAACTGTGTAAGCTGCGAAAGTGCCCCCGCCACCCTGTGGTTTAATGGTCAGTGCAGGAGCAGCTGTAGGATTGTACACATTCGGGCAAGGAAAGGACCGAGGCAGGAGAAATGCGAGAAGGGAAGGGCTTCTTGGTTATAGCAAACAAATTAGAAATAACCCAAATATCCACATTTTGGGACTAAAGAAAATGTGGTGTAATCCTATGATGGAATACTATACACCCATATTAAAGGAAAGAACTAGAATTATATTTCTTCTCAAAAATATTAAAGGGGAAAGCCAAGGAACATGTTTGGAATGATAATGTGTGTATACTTTCACTGATTTTTTTTGTGTGTGTGTTATATGTAAATGTGTTTTTAAAAAAATATATTTTATTGATTTTTTTTTTTTTTTTTTTACAGAGAGGAAGAGAGGGATAGAGAGTTAGAGACATCAATGAGAGAGAATCATCGATCAGCTGCCTCTTGCACACCCCCTACTGGGGATGTGCCCGCATCCAAGTAGATGCCCTTGACCGGAATCGAATCCGGAACCTCTCAGCCTGCAGGCCGACGCTCCATCCACTGAGCCAAACCGGTTTCAGCTGTAAATGTGTTTTTAAAAAAGTCTGGAGCAATATATACCTAAATTATAGCAGTGCCAATCTCTGAGGAAATGCTGAAGGTGGGGGGTGGAATGGAAGGAGTAGGATTAGGATTGATAATCAGAACAGATTGGAGGCTTGTAATATTTTAATTAAATTTTTTATGATGAATATTCCAGTTTATTAAATATTGAAGTCAGAGTTTAGTAGGCCTCTAGGTGGCATCTTCAGTCTATAGTGATGAGTGCAGTAGGCACCAGCTCAGAGGCCAGGATCCCACCCGGGGGCTTGGGGGCCGCTCCTGACAGCACAGGGAGGCAGGGGCGGCTCCGCAGTGCAGGTGCCCAGGCTCCGGGTCGGTTTGGGGAGAAGTGAACCACTGGGTTTGCAGTCCTCTCGGCTGGCCCAGTCGCTGGAAGTCACACCTTTTTAGAAGTGGCATCAATAATGTAATATTTATCAATCATCGACTTCAGACCGGCTCTATTTTAAGAAGCACTGGGGAATGTGAGTGAAGGAATGAATGGGTGATATTTTTGTCCTTGAACTTGAAACCAGGCCAGGCCCTCCTTGTCTCACCTGACTGTGAATTTGGTCTTGCCCTCTGCTCTGTCCTCCACCTGCTCCGGGGATGATTCACAAGCGCAAACCTGATCTGAGTCCTCGCTCCCCTAGCCAGCCTCTCCCTCCACTTCCCGTGCCAGGGGAGGGGGCGGACCTCACCGGTGCTCGCTCCCGCCTGGCTCTGCTGTGCCCTCCCGTCATGTGACAAAGAACCCCTACAAGCATCTTGCTAATCCTGGAACGTGCTGAAATGTTTTTCGTGTGGCATGCACTTCTCCTCGCATCCTTCATGACCCCGTTCAAATGCCACTGCTTGTGTGAAGCCTTCTTAGACCTGCTTTCCTCCTGAGTGGCCCGAACTTCATACCTCACTGCCATCACATGCTGGTGTGTAATGACAGTGGTGTATTTCCTTTGGGATGGTCAGTGTAGGATAAAACTAGGTTTTATTTCTTTTTCCCTCACCGTTTCTGCCCTGGAACCTTCATGTAATAGGTACTGAGAATACATTGGTTGAAAGTATAGTACCGTGGTCGGCAAACTGCAGCTCACGAGCCACATGCGGCTCTTTGGCCCCTTGAGTGTGGCTCTTCCACAAAACACCACGGCCTGGGCGAATCTATTTTGAAGAAGTAGTGTTAGAAGAAGATTAAGTTTAAAAAATTTGGCTCTCGCCGAAACCGGTTTGGCTCAGTGGTAGAGCATCGGTCTTCGGACTGAAGGGTCCCAGGTTTGATTTCGGTCAAGGGCATGTACATTGGTTGCGGGCACATCCCCGGTATGGGATGTGCAGGAGGCAGCTGGTCGATGTTTCTCTCTCATCAACGTTTCTAGCTCTCTATCTCTCCCCTTTCCTCTCTGTAAAAAATCAATAAAATATGTTTTAAAAAAATTTGGCTCTCAAGAGAAATGTCAATCGTTGTCCTGTTGATATTTGGCTCTGTGGACTAATGAGTTTGCCGACCACTGGTATAGTGTATGCCCTGGTTATCTTTGCTGTGTAACAAATCACTCCAAAACTCAGCGTCTTAAAACAACCATTTTTCATCCATATGAGCCTAACCAGTGGTCAAGGGCAACGGGGGTGGGATGGGAATGGGAGAATGAGGACGCATATGTGATACCTTAATCAATAAAGAAATTAAAAACACAAAAACAAAAAGCAACCACCATTTTGTTATGCTCATGGATCTGTGGTCAGAGTTCACGTGGACACATCATCATCATCATCATTTATCTTCATTTCAAAACAGCACACACCTGCTTATTTTTTAAAAATGGGAAAATAGAGAAGAGGAAAAGGGAGGGAATCGCCCATATTCTCAACACGCGAAGGTTCATGCCGATTTCATTGTGTTTCGTTTGGTTCTTTTCTAGGTACAGTATTTTAACATAACTTTACTTCAGATGTGTTTTTTGCAACTTTAACTGACATTGCATTATTAGTGTGTGTGTGTGTTGTTGTTTTTTAAATGCTTTTGTACTTACAAAGATTTTTTCCTATTTGGGGATTGCTGTCCCTCCTTGGTAGAAATAAGGTGAAATTTAAACATATTCATTTGGTGACTTTCACAGTATTATTTGATCTCTAGGGTTACCTGTGAGGCTGTGTAGGGCACACAGTTGCATTCTCCCCAGTTGACAGATGAAAACATACTCTAGTGCAGCTGAGCGCCTTGCAGACTTTGGAAGGATATGCTGAGTTGTGGGGTGCTGAAGGGGCTTTGCGGGCGCCAGGGCCCCACTGGAAGAGGGGATGTGGGATGGGGTGGTGGCTCCTTCTGACACGGTGACGTGCTCAGTCACACACCTTGGACATAGAAATTGGATTCCGTGCCTCGCCCCTCTCCAGGTTCATCTAGGCCTCAGATCCAGGGAAAGTGGAAGCACAGTTGGACAAGCAACACCTTGAAAAGCTAGTTGAGTGATATCATGAGTTTGTGACTGAGGACTGGCAAGGCTAAATCTGAGCCCCGGCTGGGTTGCTCAGTGGTTGGAGCATCTTTCTGCACACCAAAAGGGTTGCGGGTTTGATTCCCGGTCAGAACACATACCTAAGTTGTGGGTTCGATCCCCTATTGGGTTGTATACTGGAGGCAACCGATGGATGTTTCTTTCTCATGTTTATGCCGCCCCCCCCCTTCCTCTCTCTAAAATCAATAAACAAATTCTTAAGTGAGGATTTAAAAAATACAAAAACTATAAGAACAAGGTCTTTCCCACTGACCATTTATTGTCTAAAGCAAATGATTAATCTTTTTTTCTTGGTCTTGAATCTCTTTGATAACCTTTTGAAATCTAGAAAAGCACACACTTGTACACGTGACACAATTTTGAATTTAATCTTGGGACCCACAGGAATCTATATTAGTCCTATATCAGTACAAAACAAATTTCCTCAAACTTAAGGCTTGAAAGAACAGTAAAGCCTTCTCAATTTTATTGTAAACCTAAAACTTCTCTTTAAAAAGTCTTTAAAAAATCTCAGTGGGAAGAACTGGGGTCTGCTAAAGGGGGAGGAAGATACAGAGATTTTCCACACACACTCCTGCACCCACACATTATCAGCATCGCTCACCAGAGGGGCATTTTCTTCTTACAAACGATGAACTGACACTGACACCATTATAATCACCCAGAGTTCATAGTGTACCTTAGGGTTCACTCTTGATGTTGTACCTTCTATGGGTTTGGACAAATGTATAATGACATGTACCCATCATTATGATACCATCAAGAGTATTTTTACTATCCTGAAAATCCTCTGTGCTTTTCCTGTTCATCTCCTTGGCTGCTGCAAACACTGATCTTTTTACTGTCTCCATAGTTTTGCCTTTTCCAGAATGTCGTCAATGTGGACGCATGCAGGGTAGCCTTTCCTGAGGGGCTTCTTTCTCTCAGAAACATGCATTTGAGTTTCCTCTATGTGCTCTCATGGTTTGGTAGCTCCTTTTTTTTTAGCATTTAGAATAATGACTGCATTTTCTGGATGTGCCACAGTTTATGTATCTATTCACCCACCGAAGGACATCTTGATTCTTCCACGTTTTGGCAAATATGAACAGAGCTGCTGTTAATATCCATGTGCAGGTTTGTGTTGACAGAAGATATCCATTCCTTTGGGTAAATACCAACGATCGCTATTGCTGGATTGGATGGGAGGATGTATTTCATCTTGTAAGATACTGTGAAACTCTCCCAAAGTGTCTGTACCATTTTCATCCCCAGCAGCAGTGCATGAGAGTTTCTCCTGCTCCACATCCTCACCAGCATTTGGTGGTGCCAGTGCTCTGCCTTTTGGCCATTCTAATAGGTGTGTAGGGGTATCCCATCGTTGTTTTAGTTTGAATTTCCCTGCTGACATCTGATGTAGAGCCTCTTGTCATGGGTTCACTCGCCATCTGTATATCTTCTCTGGTGAGGTGTTTGTTAAGGACTTTGGCCCCCCCCCCCTTTTTTTTAAATCCTCACTCAAGGATATTTTTCTATTGGTTTTTAAAAAATATGTATTTTTAAATTTATTTCAAAGAGGAAGGGAGAGGGAGAGAGAGATAGAAACATCAATGATGAGAGAGAACCATTGATCGATTGCCTCCTGTGCATCCTTGATCCACACTAGGGATCGAGGCCACAACCGGGCATGTACCCTGACTGGGAATTGAACTATGACCTCCTGGTTTATAGGTCCATGCTCAACCACTGAGCCACGCTGGCCAGGCTGACAATCTGTCCTTTAATTGCTACCTTTAGACTATTGACAAAGTGATTATTGATATAGCTGGGCTAGTATCTACCACATCCATTACTATTTTTATTTGTTGCCCTGGCTTTTTGTTTTGTTCCCATTCTTATCTTTCACTTCTCTTCTGCCTTTTGTGTCTAGCTCTTTTTATACAGTTATATATAACACTTTGATCTTTTCTTTTTGAATTACAGAAGTGATATTTGGGTACTGCTAAGTAATTCAAAGAGTGCAGGAATGTCAAAAGTAAAAATGGTATCTAAACGGAAAAGGTGAACTCTGCTCAGAGGAGCCTTCTGTCCTAGGCTGAGAGGGAAGATGGGGGAGGGGCTGGGCCAGAGGAGGCCTTGGTCAGGGCTGGGGACCAGGTCTGTGTGTAGAAGAAGAAGCTCTGCACAGCAGGGCCAGTGCCAGGGGAAGGAAATGGGCAGGGCAGGGTGTGGAAGGGGGTGGGTGGGTAATAAGCTGCTGAGAAGAAAAGGTTAATTTTTATTTCTATGTTAAGGTCCACTTCCTAAGAACAGCATTATTTTCAGCGACTTGGGGAGATATTTCCTGAGCGGGTGCAGCTGAACGTGTTTGGTTAAAGTCCAGTCCAGCATTTATTTATTTGTCAGGGCGTCTATAACCTGCTTCCGGCTCGGACAAGTGGTGTTGACCCTGATGCCCCGGGCTCATTCAGGCCTCTTAACACTGTTTAACTTTCGGGAGAGCAGTGAGCAGCATCCGAGGGCTGAGTGCTTTTGTCAATAGAATCCACTCTGGGTGAGCTCCGTATTGCATCACAGGCGGTGTATCTGATGCTTGCTTCTGCCCTCTCCCTACAGAGGAAAGACCCGCTCTTCATCCAAACCAGCAGAAAGAGAGAGAGAAACATCAATGATGAGAGAGAACCATTGATTGGTTGCCTCATGCATGCTCCACACTAGGGATCGAGGCCACAACCGGGCATGTACCCTGACTGGGATTGAACTATGACCTCCTGGTTTATAGGTCAATGCTCAACCACTGGGCCACGCTGGCCAGGCTGACAATCTGTCTTTTAATTGCTATAACCTGCTGCGGTCTCGGACAAGTGGTTTTGAGAAGGTTTTGAAAGCTATCGAGAGCCTTGAATTAGTTCTTTCCTCGGGCACCTGGCTGGCACTGGGCAAGCAGAGACACCTTAAAGCAGCAGTCTTGACCCTGCTGTGTGTTAAATTAAAAAAAAAATCCTAACGAACAGGCTGCACCCCAGATCAGTGACATGGGCTGGGGTCCAGGCAGGGTTCTTTGTTCAAGCTCCCAGGGGAGTCCAGGAGGGTCCATGGGTGAGAGGTGGTCCCTTCAGGCAAGATGCTGGCTGGTCCTGGCAGCCTACAGTGGGTGGGGGTGACGGGTGGGGAGTGACCGGGTGGGGAGCTGCCCAGTCACAGAGCACTGAGACGCAAGGAGCCCTAAGTGGTATAAATGTGCTCACATTGTTTTCAAAATCTCTGCGGTTCTGGAGCGCTGCAAACATTTGTTCACATGTCATTGGATAAATGTTTCCAAGTGTCATGAAGAGTACATGGTCAAAATGTGATGCAGCAAACAGTAACATGTTGTAAATAACTGTCCTCTCCGTGACTCTCGGTGTAGAAAGGAATGCTGTCACCCAGCATGCATGGAGTGAATTCACATGCCACTTTGATCTGTTGATTTGTAAACCCCCCCCCCCCCCTTCTCTCTCTCTCTCTCTCTCTCTCTCACACACACACACACACACACACACACACACACTTTTTTAGTTTCCCTGCTTCTGCTGGAGCCCAGACAGGGTTCTGTGGGAGGTTTTGTTTGGGAGAAGGGATTTTTTTTTTTTTTTTTTTTTTTTTTTTACAAGTAAGAGTTTACGAGCCACAAGCCTTCCCTTGTAAGGTCTGTTTGAAAGTCGGTCGTTTTGCATGTTGGACCCGCGGGCTGGAGCACAGACGCCCCCGGGCGGGGCTTAGAGCTGAGCCCACGAGGACGTGAGCTGTGGCAGCTGCTCGCCAGCTGGATCCAGCGCAGACAGGTTTACACTGGGCAGCTGTGGTTCGGTTTGGGAGGGGGTGGGCTGCAGCCGTGAGTGGAGGCGGCTGGCCCAGGGATGGTGTCACTGTCAAGAGGCCACTGCAATGTCCTTGAGTTATCGCTGGCCTGTCCTCTGGATCCTGAGGCACAGAATGTCCCAGTCAGAGGGGCCTGATCCTGGGCTAGGCCCTGGGAGGCACACGTTATCATCCCCATCTCACAGATGAGGAAACTGAGACTCCAAGAGGTGAAGTAACGCGCCCAGGGGCACAGCTAGGAAGTGACAAAGTCAGCCTTTAGCTCACATGCCGGTCTGCTCCAAAGCCTTCTCAGAAACCATGTCATAGATGAGGAGACCAAGGCCTGAGGGCGCAGCGGCTTGTCCAGGTGACACAGCCCATTCATTCCAGTTTGGCAAAGCTGCGCCTGCACCTCGCTGCTCTCTCTGCCCACCCCCACTTCCTCAGCGACCGGGCTGAACCAGTGTCGTGCTGGCTGGGAATGAGACGTTAAGCCCACCATAGCGCCCCGTCCCCGAGGGTGCAAGGGAGGCCATGATGAGAACACGGGAAGGCAGGCAGGGGCCTCTGTGGGGGAGCATTTCCCGGCCAGAAGACGGGGGCTGGTGGGCGAATCAGAGCTGTGACCTAAGGGCAGCCTCACTCTCGTGTCACTGGTCTGCGCTCAACTCCCGCTGGTCAGTGTGTGGGCATCATTCAAGTTCACGTGCGTTCGGTTCGGAACTGCCACATCCCCATTCCCGGCGGGCAGAGGGAGTAAGGATTGCGGGCTCCTCCACGGGGTGTCCTGGAGGAGCGACTTTTGAGAATAAAGGGTGCAGCCCCAAAGAATGAAGTGTCCACCCCCCTCGCCAGCCCTCTAATCGAGAAAGAGGCATTTCATTTCAGCCAGATCACTGGGTTGCTTCTACTCCTTTCCATCCGAATTTGTGCCAAGGATTCAACTTTTCCTGCGCATCTTGTCAAAAACCTTATAAGCAGCCTTAGTGTAAATAGTTCTAAAATGCCACGTAAATGACAAGCAGAGGGACTGCATGACCTCCCCGAGGGTCAGCTGCTGAATCAGTAACAGCACCACGTCCTCGTGCGGTCCGATGCCCGCACATGCCAGTCAGGGACAGTGCTTTCCCGCGGAGGGTTTAATCATACATCGTACATACATACATTCCGAAAGCGCCAGGAAGCTGCTGATGGTACTGTCCTGCCACACAAACCCTCTGAGGATTGCTGCCTCCTTTGCATTTTGGTGGGAGACGTAAGTAAGTGAGCCTCTTGTGTGTGTGTGTGTGTGTCCCCGTAGGTGTCGTGACAGCACAGCGGCAGGTCGCCGTGCAGGAAGGCCCCCTGTACCGCACGGAGGGCTCCCACATCACCATCTGGTGCAACGTGAGCGGCTACCAGGGGTCTTCCGAGCAGAATTTCCAGTGGTCCATCTACCTGCCCTCGGCCCCGGAGCGCGAGGTCCAGATCGTCAGCACCGTGGACCCCTCCTTCCCTTACGCCATCTACACCCAGCGCGTGCGCAGTGGGAAGATCTACGTGGAGAGGATCCAGGGGAACTCGGCCCTGCTGCACATCACCGACCTCCAGGCCCGGGATGCCGGCGAGTACGAGTGCTTCACGCCCAGCACCGATGAGCGGTACTTCGGGAGCTACAGCGCCAAGATGAACCTCGTGGGTAAGGAGAGAGCTGTTGGGGTGTGGCCAGTGTCCTGCCCGCCTGCGTGTCACGGTCCGTTCTGGCTGCTGTAACAAAGCATTGTAGACGGAGCGGCTTAAACAGAAAGCATGTATTTCTCAGAGATGGGGAAACTGGGTGCCAGCCTCATGGGTTCCGGTGGGAGCCCTCTTGCAGGTTGCGGACTGCTGACTTCTCATTGTGTCCTCACATCCTGGGAAGGGAGCAAGGGAGCACGCTGAGGTCCCTTTAGAAGGGCACTAATCCTATTCATGGGGGCTCCACCCTCGTGTCCTGATCTCCCCCCACAGGCCTCCTCTCCAGATACCATCACGTGGGGGTTAGGTTTCAGCATGTCAATTCTGGGAGGACACACACAAGCATTAAATCCATCACATGGACTCACTTCTCTTGGACTGATGGTCCTTCCTTCCTTCCTTTTTTAAAACCCTCACCAAAGACATGCTTAGAGAGAGGAACAGGAGGAAAGAGTTAATCCAGAGTACAGCTTTATTTGACTTAAGAAAAATACACCTCCCCAGATATTTTAGAGGTCAACCAGTCACGTAAACAATAAAGCTTGTGTTCTTTGATAAGGCTGAAACGAAGTTAAAGATCTAAAGCAGATGTTAGGTATTTCTGAGAAGGTTGACTAGCCCTCTAGCTGGTGAAAGGGGATATGGAAACATGAGGCAAGGATGTCTGTGGTCCATGACCCGAAGACATGATGAAGGCGATGAAGCCTGTGATGTCAGCGGGAAGAGAAGTGAAACCTCGGAGTTGCGCTCTGGGATGCGGGGTCAGGAAGTGAGTGCAGCTGCAGGTCTTGCTTGGTCCCAGGCGTCTGGAGTCCTGGCCCCACGAGTGGGGCATGGGCACCACTGGCGGGTAAGCCCCCAGCGATAGAGGGACCTCGTGGGGAGGGTTAGCACTATCGAGGCTGTTCTGTTTTTCTGCCCAAGTCATCATTTCTTTCCTTTTTTCTTTTGCCTTCATAGTCTCTTCTCTGAACAGTTAACGGAATGATTTTTTAAGACATTAATCAAATCATGTCCCTGCCGTGCTTAAAATTCTCCAGTGGCGTCAGCCACATTTAGAATAAATTCTGCTCTTCACTGGGTTCTGCAAGGCCCTACGTGAGCCAGCTCTTGCCTCCCCACACCAAGTCATAATTCCCAGGCTTGCTTGTGACAATAACAACTGGAATTATTGATCCGTCCTATTGCACACACTGCCATCCGCCCGCTCCCTCCACCTCCAGCTTCCTTCAGCGACTTTTCCTTCCTGGCAAGTCTGCACCCCAGCAGGAGGCCTGGACCCCAACCCTGAGCAGTCACACACACTGGGTGTTCTCATCAGTCAGAGGTGGGGTGTTTAGTCCCCAGGGAAGAATTCTGACCGAGGGACCACAGGGCCACTTCACGGGCCCGAGTCACCCCCCTACGGTGGCTGCCTGCCAGTGTGGACCACTTGGCACCTCAATTACATGAAAATTGAACCTGTTAAAATCAAGGATGCTGCTGCTTTTTTTCTACCAAAAATAAATATTTTTTTAAATAATAGCCTTCCTAGAGCAATGCCTTGTTGAGGCCAGCTGGGGGGATGTGGGGCGGTGGCTGGAAGGGAGGAACTGAGGAAGTTGTATAGAGATAAAAACTCCCCGAGTTCCAGGAACAATTTCCGTTTGAACATCAGTCAGAAGCCAATTTTACGTATCTTGAAGAAGCAATACCAGAATGAACAATAAAATCTAATTTCCCCTAAAAGAACATGCTTTGTACACAGTATTTTCAGGGGGTTCGTTTAAAATCAAACACAACCCGCCTTTTGTCTGAGTGTTCTGAAAATCACCAAGCAGGTAAGAGTAATTGCCCAAAACTCGCAGTCCAGATCCAAACAGAAAACTCCCGTGTCTGTGCTGACTGGGTCATCCGTGGCCTCGCAGCGGTGGGAGCTTTGCTATTTGTTACCTGTCGCTGAGTCTGCTCCAAACCCTGGGGACCCTGTGACTGAGTGGTGTCCACACTGTCCTGTCCTCAACAGCCCTGCTCAGCTCCTGTGAACTCATGCCCGTGGCTTCAGTCTTCCTCTTTTTCTGCTGACTTCCATTTCCCCGGCATCATTATTATTATTATCATCATCACTATTATTATTAAAATATATTTTTATTGGTTTCAGAGAGGAAGGGAAAGGGAGAGATAGAAGCATCAGTGATGAGAGAGAATCATTGATTGGCTGCCTCCTACATGTCCCCACCTGGGGATCAAGCCTGAAACCTGGGCATGTGTCCTTGGCCGAACTTGAACCCAGGACCCTTCAGTTCGAAGGCTGACGTTCTGTCCACTGAGCCAAACCGGCTAGGGCTTTCCCAGCGTTATTGTCTTTTGCAAAGAACCCTGCTCTCTCAGGTTGTGCCCAAAGCAGGACAGCTTCCGTTCTCTGTCCCTGTGAACATCAGCTTCTGCGGCTTGATTGTGACCGTGCCCTGCGGATGCTCTGTGTTCCAGTGATCCCAGACTCCCTGCAGACCACAGCCGTGCCCCAGACGCTGCACAAGGTGGAGCAGGACCCCCTGGAGCTCACGTGCGAGGTGGCCACCGAGACGGTCCAGCACAGCCACGTGTCCGTGGCCTGGCTCCGGCAGAGAGGCAGCGAAAGGCCTGTGGAGGTCATTGCCCTGAGCCGAGACTTCGTGCTCCACTCCAGCAGCGAGTACGCCCAGCGGCAGAGCCTGGGGGAGGTGCGGCTGGACAAGCTGGGGAGCAGCACCTTCCGCCTCACCGTCTTCCACCTGCAGCCGTCCGACCAGGGCGAGTTCTACTGCGAGGCCGCCGAGTGGATCCAGGATCCCGACGGCTTGTGGTACGCCATGACCCGGAAGCGCTCCCAGGGCACCGTGGTCACCGTCCAGCCCACAGGTCAGCCTCTCTTGTCCCCGTTCGCCCGGTGGGGAGGGCTGTCGGACATGGGGAGGGTGCACGGACCCCTTCTTCAGGGACACGGGGAAGTGCACGAGGTTTCCGTGGGAAGTTAGAGATGGTCCCGCCTGGGGACCAGAGGAAGCTGAGGGATGGATGCATGGGGCCCAGGACTGGGTTCCATTAGCCACGTGCCTGCTCCTTTTGGTGGCCTTGCCTGCTTCGGGTACCAAGCCTGTTTCTTTCTAGAGGCCATTTGAGATTGGGAGCCTTCCATCATAGGTACGAAATCCCGAGCTAGAGAAATTTTGGCATACTGACCCACCTGACAGTGCGGATTCCTGAGCCAGGATCCGGGTGGGCCTGGGAGCTGGGTTTCCATCATCCTTCCCAAGTGATTTTTCCATGGCCTGCTTCCTACAGTTTGTATTTTTTCAATCCTCACTTGAGGGTGTTTTCCCATTGGTTTTCAGAGAGAGGGTGGGAGGAAGGTGGGAAGACACAGAGAGGAAGAGAGAAACATTGATATGAGAGAGACACACCAATTGGTTACCTCCCACACACGCCAATGCCCTTGACCAGAGTCAAACCCCTGACCTTTCAGTCTGACACTGTCCTCTGAGCCAAACATTTGAGGACTCCATGGTCGGTTTTGTCAAGCACAGCGCTAGAGCTAGAGGTCATAGAGCAGAGGGATTCCCTGGCAGCGGGTGGATGTGAGGGCTTTTATGAGAAGTGTTGGGCTCCTGTAGAGATGGCACCTTGTCGGTAGGACCCAGAACATTTGCAGCTTCTGGATCTTCCAGTACCAAGCAATCTCCAGACGGTGCCTTATTTCCTGTTCATCTTTTCCTTCCTGGATGGTTTTAATATCAGCTTCAAAAGTCTGGACCAAATTTGGAGTCCTTTATTTTATTTATTTATTTATTTTTTTAAAAAATATATTTTATTGATTTTTTACAGAGAGGAGGAGAGAGGGATAGAGAGCTAGAAACATCGATGAGAGAGAAACATCGACCAGCTGCCTCTTGCACACCCCCTACCGGGGATTTGCCCGCAACCAATGTACATGCCCTTGACTGGAATCGAACCTGGGACCTTTCAGTCCACAGACCGACGCTCTACCACTGAGCCAAACCGGTTTCAGCGAAATTTGGAGTCCTTTAAATAATGCTTTTAAATTGGGTTGCACCAGCTAATCTACTTTATTTTTAATCTTACCAGTTTGGAATTAGGAGGTTTTTTTTTTTAAATTTGCCCAGCACGTATCTCCAGACTACACCAGCCCGGGGAAAACTCGATGACATGAATGTTGATGGCTTCACCCTGGGCCCCTGTGCTGCTCAGGCTCAGTGGTTGCCGCCCCCAGTGAGTCCCTGCAGCACTGAAGGGGTGGTGGTAGCGCCGGGGATTCAAAGATCATTCACACTGGGCCCCTGCGTGCAGGGAGCCGGCCAGTGTGAAAGCCAGCAGCTGAGAGCAGGCTGCTAAGTGCCGGGATCGGGCAGAGAATGCTCTGGGGATGCAGTGAATGTGAAGTGTGTCTACACCAGTGGTCGGCAAACTCATTAGTCCACAGAGCCAAATATCAACAGTACGACGATGGAAGCTTCTTTTGAGAGCCAAATTTTTAAATCTAAACTTCTTCTAACGGCACTTTTTCAAAATAGACTCACCCAGGCCGTGGTATTTTGTGGAAGAGCCACACTCAAGGGGCCAAAGAGCCGCATGTGACGACAGGAAAGGGAAAGTAGCCTGCAGCCCCACCTGCTGGAGGAGGAGGGACTGGGTGCTGGCTACAGCGACAGTCTTCCCTACCCCAGGCTCTTTGGTCCTGCTTTCTAGAACAGAGTGTTTTCTCCAGCACCTGACTCCTTTGTCTTACCCCATCCCGGCCACGGGTGCCTATGAGAGAGGAGAACTGTCCCATGGAAGTGACAGTCACCACACACCAGTGCTCGGGTGCTGGGACCCCCTAGTGGTGACGAGCTCTTCTTTGATCACGTGACCCCCATGCCGGATCAGACGCCCAGCTCTTCGAAGGGGGCTTGGGTTCGTTGGCCACTTCAGAGGTGTTCCGGCTTTTGGTGTAAATAGGTACTTTTGGCGACACCTTCCTAAAGATTTGACAGGTGGTGACGAGTGAAAAGCCATTCGTTTTCATTTTTCCTGCGCAGTTTTGTGTCTTATTTCCAGTATTCACATGGGGGTGAAGACTATTTCAGATTATTAATATTTGAGTTTATTGGGGTTGGGGATTCAGCACCTAGGCCACTGTATGACTTTGTCTCACAAGCCCCAGTGGGTCCCACTACATCTGTGGCTAGTGGAGCTCTGGGCTAGAGGTCAGGGCTACACCTTGGTGCTCTGCCAGGGCGGTGACATTCAGAATTCCTTCCTGACTTTTTTTTTTTTTTTTTAATATATTTTATTGATTTTTTACAGAGAGGAAGAGAGAGGGATAGAGAGTTGGAAACATCAATGAGAGAGAATCATTGATCAGCTGCCTTCTGCACACCTCCTACTGGGGATGTGCCCGCAACCAAGGTATATGCCCTTGACCAGAATCGAACCTGGGGCCCTTGAGTCCACAGGCCGAAGCTCTATCCACTGAGCCAAACTGGTTTCGGCTCCTTCCTGACTTTGAGGGGGTCAAATCCAGGGCAGTATAAGCTATAGACAGCCTCTTGGTCTCGTCTCGACTGGGATAACAGGCCTCAGACCTCTGGGTCTGGCTTCGTTGAGTCTCGTATCCTGGGTGCGGCGGTGCCTTCCCTGGGGGGAGCCCGGGAGGAGGGCCTGGTGGTGGGACTGTGCCGTGCGTCCGGGTGGCCGGGCCCCCACTCACCCGGACGCTCCGTGTGCGGTTGCTTCCTCAGACAAAGAGTTCACGGTGCGGCTGGAGACGGAGAAGCGCCTGTACACCACGGGCGAGCCGGCCGAGTTCCGCTGCATCCTGGAGGCGCAGAACATCCCCGACCGCTACTTCGCCGTCTCCTGGGCCTTCAACAGCTCGCTCCTCGCCAGCATGGGCCCGAACGCCGTGCCCGTCCTCAACAGCGAGTTCGCCCACCGGGAGGCCCGGGGGCAGCTCAAGGTGGCCAAGGAGGGCGACGGCGTCTTTGTGCTGAAGATCTTCCACCTCCGCCAGGACGACAGCGGCAAGTACAACTGCCGCGTGACCGAGCGCGAGAAGACCGTCACCGGGGAGTTCATCGACAAGGACAGCAAGCGCCCCAAGAACATCCCCATCATCGTCCTCCCCATCAGTAAGTGGAGAGGCGCCTGCTTCCTCCCCCTCCTCCCGCCGGTCTGGTCCAGTAGCTGCGTCACTGAGAGGTCAGGGGAGAGGACAGTGCTGGAGCGGAGGGGAGGAGGGACGGGTGGGACTCTAGGGTTCGAGCTGACAGGGAAGGCCAGTTGACTGCCCCGCTTCTCTAGTCCCCTGCCCACTTGGCACCCCCCCAGGTAGGCGAGCTCAGGGCTGTGTTTGCACCTGGAGGGGGCTTCGCAGACCCCAGGAGAGCAGCTTAGCTGGGAGGGACACCAGGAATTCAGGACAGCTGTGTGCTCCCACTGGGAATTAGGTCCCGGGAAAGTGGGGAGATGCCTGCCTGACATCTTCCTTCCGATGATGGAAGGAAGGATTTCAAATCAGGAAGCTCCTTGTGAAGAAGGACTTGCCCTCCGGGTTTTGGGGTGGAGAGATTGGCATGTCCCTCGTTTTCCCTTCCCTGTGGAAACTGTGGTTTTTGAAAGTCAGTGCCTGGGACCTCTCACATCTTCCCGGGCGTGGACTTTTAAAGCTGACGTCCAAGGCCGCTCAGGCGGACTCCCTGCCCCCCCCCCCCCCCCCACCCCCGGGCGCTGGCACTGTCTGGGTGGGTCACCGTCGTGGCTGCCTACCTGTGTTTGCCTGTGTTCAGTCATCCATAGTCTCAGGATGTCCTCATTAATACCTCATTTCTCTCATGGGTCTGTTTTTAGTAAAAAGAGAATGAAAAAACTTAGAATGCTCTGAGTCTAAACAAGATGGGGACATTTTTAAAACTAACCGTTAACCCTTTCTCAGCTGTTCAGACTGTTCTTCCTCTCACCCTTACCCGGCTTCCTTTTCATTTTTACTACGTTTTTAATATAGCTCTCTTCAAGTCTGAAGGAAAAAGACCGCACAAGCGTCTTCCCACTCTTTCTCCTTTTCTCACCAACAGGATTACTCTCTCTTCATGCCTATTTAAAAAAAAACACAAAAAACACATGTGTGCACACACCTAATTACCTTGAAATTCTTTTGTTACTAGACTTCCCCAGCCCACCCCCGCAGTGCCTCGCATGGTGCTTTGCATAGGGTAGGTGCTTGCGGAGTATCTGTAGGATTGAGACTGTGGAATCGAATGCCCACTTTCTCTCTCTCCTGTTTTCCTGTCGGTTAGTGTCTGCCTTAACCGTGCACGGACTCTCTGCTTTTAAATCTGCAACTAATTCCTTATTGTGTCGTAAGGATCCAGTGAAGGGCAGCCACGCTGTGTGCTTCCTCTATCTTTTGTGCTAAGAGATTTCCCCCCCACCCCTTCCGAGAACGTGTTTGATGATCTGTGGCCTGCTGTATTGCTTTTCCAGCAGATGACTGGGTAGTTAAAGTCCCCCAGAACCACCAGATCCTGCCCCAAGGCCACTTGGGTAAGTCTACCAAAGCAAACGATCACGTCGGTAATGATGGTAATACCTTGGACTCTAATGGCGCTTTTCCTCCCAAGAGCCTCAACGTGCTTCTGCATCTGTCATCTTCCCCATGTTCCCCTCCTTCAAGTCCCCGTAGAGGCCCATATCGTGTCCGTTCTATGAAGAAAGAAGCCGGAGCACCAGCCAGAGCCGTGGCTGAGCCGGTTCCATCAGAGGTTGAGCTTGCGCTGCAGGAGAACTCTCTGCTTCTAACCCCATGTCCACTGCTCTGCGCTTAGCCTGTGCCACACCACCAACCTCCTGGTTTGAAAGTTCATTTGACAACATGCCCTCAGGTTCTCATTAATCCTGTCCAGGTTGGCATTCGGTCCATAGTGTTTTAATCGTCGGCTGCCTTTTCTCGGGCCCAAGAACCCCGGTGAATAGTCTCATGGGCAGCGTCCGCATTTGCCTTTGCGTGGGCTGCCGGGATGGTGTGTTTTCACAGCCCCACGTGCTAAGTGTGCGGTTTTCCAGGCTTGCTAGAATGACAACGCACCCCCAGCAGCCCTCACAATACAAGCCAGGCTTCCGTGAGAGTCCATGGGGGTGACAGGAGGAGGTGAGGGTGACACCCCGCAAGCCGTTCTTCCGATGGAGGCCCGCAAAGGGATTTCCCCCCGGGACGCTGACGTTGCCTCACTCGGAATGGATAGCCCTGGGGATGAGTCTTTAATCCGAAGAGGAATCTGGTTGCTATTAATGACGAGATGAAAAACAGCCACCCCATCCAACACTCTTCAGTGTCGTGACCCTGAGAAGTAGGAACTGTTAGTATCTCTTATGTACTTGAGATTTCAAAGCTTGGGTGGGGTTAGGTAAGGACCCAAGATTGCAGAATGAGGCCCAGGCATCCCGCCTCCAAACCCTTGCTTTTAGCCACCAGTGCTGTGGATGCGGGCTCATCGGAGGCTTACCATCGCCCCGAATCTCTCGGGGAGGTTGCCCTCCCGGGAGCATTCCTGTTCCCCTTATGCAGACCTGTTTTCCTTTTATTTATTTTTCATGTAAAACAAGCCGACCCAGACTGAGAAGCAGGTACACTCACCTTAACCAGAGTACACGCAGGGGTTCTGCGCTCACCTTCGCCTCTTTCTGCCTGTGGGGGAATCTAGGGGGAAAGGCCTGATTCAGACGCATGGTCCTGGGTACGGGGGTGTCCCCTCGGTGACTGGGTGTGCCTCTCAATCGGGGACTTGATTGCATCGATTGATTTAAAATGGCTGTGTCTGTTTCACGTGGGCAGTGCCCAGAAAATTGGAACCAAATTAGTTACGGTATTTTGTGTTCTTTTACACTTACTATGGCTTTTTGAAGTCAATATAGGGAACTGTACAAAATAATATACTCATGATTCAGATAGATTAGAATATCCATGATGTTTACAAAAAAACAAAGAGTTATTGGGGATAGTAAAATCAACCCTGATCACGGAGACCAGTTTTTGAAAACCTAGTATGTTTTAGGCGATTTATATACATGGTCTCATTTACTTTTTAATCTTTAAAAAACTGTACGAGATAAATAACACTCTCCCTGTCTAGTTGAATTTAAATAGTTTGGTTGAGTTCATATAGCAAAGCAGTGAAGGGAGTGGACTCCTTATCCCAAACTTTTCTAAAAATAAGTTTTTAGTGTTTTTAGAGAGGAAGGGAGAGGGAAGGAGAGAGAAACATCAATGATGAGAGAGATTCATTGATCGGTGGCCTCCTGCACACCCTTACTGGGGATCAACCCCCCAACCCAGGCATATGACCTGATTGGGAATCGAATTGTGATCTTCCTGGTTGATAGGTCGATGCTCAACCACTGAGCCACATTGTCTGGGCCTTTTCCCACACTTTGATTGGCAGAATGTTTCACAGCGAGGATCAGTGAAACCCCAGGGCTGAGTGTGGACAGACAGGACGGCGAGCCTGTGACTTAGGTCTCCTCCTCGGTGTTAATGCAAGTGTGGAAGCTCGCTCCCCGCACACTAGACCATCTGTGCCCAGGAGTACCTGCAGCCACGCACACGTCACTCCAGATACTTCCTGTCATTTTTTTTACTCCCTAATATGGTCCCGAAGGCCTCAGATGGCACGTTACCAATGCCAGCCTCTATTTGACTGCCACAGCACCAAGGGGTGGGAGTAGAATTTTCAAGGAATTCAACCTAATAGAAATCCAAATCGAAAAGCCTTGAACCCCAGCTGAACAAATAACCCGATACATTGCTTTATGCCCTAGGCCTAATGGCATTGGTTGTATTTTTTTAATTGATTTTTAGAGAGAGAGGATAAGAAGAGGGGTAGAGAAACAGAAACATTGGTGAGCTGGCTGCCTCCTGCACACACCCCTACTGGGGATCGAGCCCACAACCCACGCATGTGTCCTGGCCGGGAATCAAACCAACAACTTCTTGGTTCCCGGATTGACACTCAACCACTGAGCCACACCGGCCGGGTGGTTGTATTCCTTAGGTTCTGATCCAGCCCCAGGTCTAAGACCCTCCTTACCCTGGTCCTCTGCACACGGCTCAGGGCCTCCTCGGTGATCAGGCCCAAATCCCAGGAGCAATGCCCGGCACCAGCCAGGGCCCCCCCAGCCAGGGCCAGGGCTCTCAGCCTGCAGAGGGGGTGACGCTGCACCCATCCTCCTTTCTCCTCTACGGGGAGGGCGCGGCGGAGACCCGACCCCCAGCTGCGCTCTCCCCCTGTCCCCAGAGAGCAGCTTCTCCGTGGAGGTGGCCGGCAACGCCAGCGTGGTCCTCGAGGGCGAGCACCTGCGCTTCTCCTGCAGCGTCCGCACGGCGGGCAGGCCCCAGGGCCGCTTCTCCGTCATCTGGCAGCTCGTGGACAGGCTCAATCGCCGCAGCAACGTCATGTGGCTGGACCGGGACGGCACCGTGCAGCCGGGCGCGTCCTACTGGGAGCGCAGCAGCTTCGGGGGCGTGCAGATGGAGCAGGTGCAGCCCGGCTCCTTCAGCCTGGCCATCTTCCACAGCAGGAAGGAGGACGAGGGCCAGTACGAGTGCCACGTGACCGAGTGGGTGCGGGCCGTGGACGGCGAGTGGCAGGTCGTGGGAGAGCGCTGGGCCAGCACCCCCGTCGCCATCACGGCTCTCGGTGAGTGACTGTCCCCGAGGCTTTCTGCAGGGCCGCTGGGGGGACTGCCCCCGGGTCAGGAACCCGACCCCTGACCCTGACCCCTATCGGTCGGTCCTGCCAGGGCAGAGGGCACGCCCAAAGGGTTTAATGGAAGGAACGCGCTACGGAAACGTGGGCAGGGCTGAAGGTTCCAGCGATGCATGGCGGGGCCCTGGGGCCGGTGACTGGAACCACTCGTGGGTCTGGGTAGCGGGAGTGAGGCTGTGAGAATGCTGGCCAGAGCACCGAGGCCACTCAGCAGGACGTGGCGGCCCGGGGAGAGGACATGCCACCTTCAGCGCTGGCTGAAGAGCAGGCGCACAGCCAGGAAGCTGCCCTTCTGCCCCCCGGCTCTCCCCCACCTTACCTGCTGCCCAGTGCCCAGCCCTCCTGAGAGGCTCAGAGCAGGGCAGACACGGGCAGGGAGCCACCTTGATTCCCTGAGTGGACAGACAGGATGGCGGGGTCTCTTCCTGGCCGTGCTGTGCTCCGAGCTGAGTCTGAGCACCTGGCCGGGAGGCAGACACTTCCGTTTTACCAGGAGACGGAGTGAGACTGTAACTGATTTGCTCAGGGCTGTAAGCTTTTCAACACCAGACCCAACTACCTGAACCTAGCAAACCAGCCATCTATCTCAATTTTTCCCCAAAGCCTGTGCTTTGGTATTCTCTCCGAGGCCCCTCCTTAAGAAAGCGATGTCCTCATTAGCATGAAATTAAAAGATACCTTGAGGTTTGCTAAAAACCAGAGAAGATTAGAGGGACTCCTTATGGGGCCCTTAAAGAGGCTTCCGTCAACACGCATCTGCCCAATATGTGAACACGCGTCTGCCTAATGCAATCCGTGTGGTGCTTGTAAAGGGCGGGCGTCTGCTGCTTTGCTGGGAAGGTAGCTTGTCCTGTTCGGGTCTGCTGTTACCAGGAGACCCTGTGGACACTTGTCCTGGAGACTTGGTCCCACTCCCTGAGGCCGTGCTGTCCCCCCTGTCCTCCGGGCGGGGCTGCTGGTGCTCCTGCATACACTGCGGTAAAGAGCAGCCTGAGCGGGTCTGCTCCCCCAGAGTCCTCCATTCCCATGCCACCCCCATTCTGATCCCCAGGTTAGAATGCCGTTGACTCTCTAAAAGCTTAATCTCAGAGATCGACCTGTTTCCTGCAGTCCCCACACAGTCCAATTTCTGTCTCCAGGAGCTTCATCCAGAGGTTGAGTTTTCTGATGAGCTCAGTCCCATGCCTATGTTCATCGCCGTGGTCACCTGTGGACACAGAACCCATGAGGAAAGCTCCAGGCACCCAACAGCGGTAGCTTTTCCTGTCCTGTGAGCTTAGGAATACCAAGGAGTAGGGCTGGTCCGTTGGGATTGTTCCTCTGGAAGTCATTTTATGGTTCCAGGTTGTCTCCGATTCTAACGCTTCCTAGCTCTGTGGCCTTGAGCAAGTGACTTAACTCCTCGCTGCCTCTACTTCCCTATCTGTAAAATGGGTCCATGCAAGGATTAACACGTGTCTGGTGGTTCCCACAGCCAGGGGTCACCAAGAGGCTCTAACCTGGGACCCCTGGAGCCTGGCTCTGCTCGCCTGCTCGCCACACCTGGGGCGCTTCTGCCCAAAGCCATAATCAGAGTGGCCCAAGGGTGGGCACAGGGAGAACAGGAAGGCTCCCTGGAGTAAGGTCACCTGTTCAGCCTAAACTAAATGACAGCACACGAATTTGCATGGGGCGATGTGGCCACATGGCAGGTGACGAAGGAAATAGCTGTGGGGCTTTTTTTCTCCTGCGTTTGCATGGAATCCCAGGATTTTTAGGAATGGGGGTGATGGATCCATGTAGGTCCTCCAGCTTCTGAGCCCGAATGGCCATGAAGAGGCCATTGCAAGGTCAGCGGGATTGGTAATGCTGCTCAAGGCGGCTGCCCGATCTCTCCCTCTCTGTGGTCTTATGAGCTGTGGGCCTGTGCCTCCACGTGATAGCTAACGGGATCCTGGCCTGGGCATCAGAGCAGGCCCGAGAGCCTTTGCTCTGCCCCGTGGGAACCACCAGACACATGTTAAATCTCTGCATGGACCCATTTTACAGATAGGGAAGTAGAGGCAGAGAGGAGTTAAGTCACTTGCTCAATGCCACAGAGCTTTTGCCAAGACCCCCGTCGCCGCGTCACACCCCCTGAGACAACCCGTGACCCTGGCTCGCGCCTGTCTGTTCCCTCTCCAGAAACGGGCTTCGCGGTCACCGCCATCTCCCGCACGCCGGGGGTCACCTACAGCGACTCCTTCGACCTGCAGTGCATCATCAAACCCCACTACCGGGCCCGCGTCCCCGTGGCCGTGACCTGGCGGTTCCAGCCGGTGGGCACCGCTGAGTTCCACGACCTGGTGACCTTCACCCGGGACGGAGGGGTGCAGTGGGGGGACAGGTCCTCCAGCTTCCGCACCCGCACGGCCATCGAGAAGGTGGAGTCCAGCAACAACGTCCGCCTGAGCATCAGCCGCGCCAGCGACACGGAGGCGGGCAAGTACCAGTGCGTGGCGGAGCTGTGGCGGCAGAACTACAACAACTCCTGGACGCGGCTGGCCGAGCGGACCTCCAACCTGCTGGAGATCAGGGTGCTGCAGCCAGGTAGGGGCTCCCCGCGCTGGCGCCGGGCGAGACGCAGGAGGGGACAGAGGCCCGCCCTCCGTGTGGCCGCTTTCACTTCCCGACCTGTGATGTTGAGAAATTTCAAATCCATGGGAAGGTGAAAGGATGAATCTCCCTTTCTTGGCCCGTTGTTACCGTCTTTAACCGTATTTGTTCCCTCCCTCGGTGGGTATTTTGTTGTTGCACCACTGGGAGGGTAAGTTGGTGTCATCAGGGCACTTCCTCCTCAGTACTTGAGTGTGAACCTCCAAGAACAAGGACACGTGATGACAGGACGTCACTGACCTTTTCCCGGCTCCTAACCAGGTCCAGCCGGGGACCACACAGCGCTTTTATTTATTTATTTATTATTATTATTATTTTTTTAAATTTTTAAAAAATATATTTTATTGATTTTTCACAGAGAGGAAGAGAGAGGGATAGAGAGTTAGAAACATCGATGAGAGAGAATCATCGATCAGTTGCCTCTTGCACACCCCCTGCTGGGGATGCACCCGCAACCAAGGTACATGCCCTTGCCTGGAATCGAACCCGGAACCTTTCAGTCTGCAGGCCGACGCTCTATCCATTGAGCCAAACCGGTCCCGGCCACACAGCGCTTTTAGTTGTCATGTCCCTTTACGTCCCTTCACTCTGGAGCGGTGCCCCGGCCGGACACCCGTGGGCTGAGACACTGGCGTCTGTGAAAGGGTCCAGGCTGTTTTGCTGGAAGCCCTGTCTCAATGTCATCTCCCGTATCCTGGCCACAGTGGTGTGAACACGGTACATGGCCCCCTGTTTGCAGACCAGGGACCCCGCGTGGGGTGGGAAGGGGGCCTTCCTGAGCATCTGCTCTGCGCTGGGCGCTGAGGCTGGTTATTTTACCAGATTTCCCGGCCACCCCGGGAAAGGTGGCCCAGCACAGGGCCGCCTCGCCGGTGGGGGGTGGAGCCAGGATTTGCACCCTGGGCTGCCCTTCTGCTGCTGGTGTCCTGACCCCAGGCCAGTCTGCCTCGGCTGAGTTTGAGCTTCGTTCTTCCGTGGGGCTGAATCTCCCAGGGGGTGGTGAGGCTGCCTAGTCAGGGGGCGGGTCCTGTGAATGCTCTCACCTTCATCCGGCCCATCCCCTAGCATGGGAGTGGGTAAGTGCATGCCTCTCCCATGGTTTCCTCGGCCTCTGTCCGCTCTGCCGCTGGGTTGGAAGCTGGGTGAGGGAGGGGTCCAGGCCGTGGTCCCGCTTTCCTCGGAGTCGGGCCCTGAACGGGTGGGCACGGGCACCCGCCCAGGCGGCAGACCGTAGGGGTGGATGGCGGGCGACTTTGCAAAGGCTTTTTTCTGGCTTTCTGACCCTCCCACTTTGCGAAGACGGTTTGAACATCTTGCAAAAAGGATTTTTTTTTTCCACTCACGGCCACGGTCCGTGTCCAGCCCGGTCTGCTGGGCCGCTTCAGATGGTCACGGTGTTGTTTTCAGCAATGCGGGGTTACAGGGGGCAATGTCTGAGTTTACCCTTCACCTCTCCTAACCCATAAAGAGTCTTGCGTGTCCCCGAGCTTGGAACAAATGAGTCGCATAAACAAAGGGGCCAGTCCTTGGCCAATTAGAGCCGAGTCCTGGACGACAAGATGCTGGGGGAAGAGACTGTTGTGCTTAAGTGGGTTTTCAGGTTAATGGAGGGCGAAGCAGGGACCCATTTCCTGTGAGCCCGCGTGCGGGAAGTGCTCAGGGACGTGCGCCTGCCTTCCTGAGTGACTTGGAGACAGTAATTGCCTCTCGTGTGGTCCCCTGGCCCCGGGGCGGGCATGGGAGCTGCAGGGAGGGCACATGGTTCTGCTGCCCTCAAAGGCAGGGGACCCCAAGACTTTGCCTAACGCTGCCTTTTTGCATAAATCCCTAATATCATCTTCTTTCTGTTGCTCCTGGGAATCTGAGGCTGGAGCTCATGAGGGAAGAATAAAGAATTAACTTATCGAAAGTTCATGTTGTTCCGATTGTGATCAATTGACGGTGTTACTAAAGGAGATAAGGGCCAACAGTGGGCGCCAGGCTGTGAGCTCAGGCCTTCTGTTTTCATTCCACCCGTCAGTGAAAGGTGGAGATATTTGCTTCTCCACGATGGTGTCTCCATGAGGAAACCGAGACGCCAGGTGTGAGGCGCTTCGAGGGAGGCAGGCCAGCCTGGTACGCGGGAGCCTGGCATTGGATCTGAGCTTGGAGCCCGGGTCTCAGTGCCCAGACACCTCCACTTTCCATGGTCCCGCTTCAGTGCCTCCTGGTGGAGGAAGCGGCTGGAGGCAGCAGATCTGCTCCGAGGACTGTCTGTGTTGGTTGAGTCGTTGGTGTTCTCGCTGTAAAGGGTGCAGTGTCACCGTGCTGGGCCGTGTGTGGTGGGGCCCGTGCCCAGAGTGCCCAGTCATGCCTCTCGGGGCCCTGGGGAGGCTGCAGGGGGCGGGTTGGCGTCCGGTCCGCACACTCCCCGGAGTGGCTGAGGCACCAGGAGAGCGCCTCCCTTAAGTGTTACTGCCTCCCCTTTATGAAATATTGATGCATTTAGCACTTACTATGTTCCAGGGAGCCTCGTGTTTGTGTTTGCTCTCTCCCTCCTCTCCCCCTACACTCTGCTTGGTCCTGGAGCTTTTATGTGGGGGACACAGGAATGGAAAAGTACCAGAGGCTGACCGCACCCAAGACGGTGTTGGACGCGTGGTGTCTATAACCTCCGTTCATCTTCACTGCACCCCGGGAGGAAGGCGCTGATTTTCCGTTTATTTATTTTTTAATATATTTTTTCTTCTTCTTGATTTCAGAGAGGAATGGGGGCAGGGGAGAGAATCATTGATCGGCTGCCTCCTGCATGCCCCGCACTGGGGGTCAAGCCTGCAACCTGGGCATGCGCCCTGACAAGGAATCGAACTGTGACCTCCTGGTTCATAGGTCAACACTCAACCACTGAGCCACGCTGGCCAGGGCTGTTGCTTTCCCATGTATGGAGGGAGTAACAGGCTCGGGGAGGCTTGCTGACGTCCAGTAAACAGTGGGAAGGTGGAACTGGAATGCAGGTGTGCCTGAGTAAGAAGCAATTGGTGATAAAAGGGGACTTTGACCTTTTTAAAGGCTCTGTCATCAGAACTTACTCCTCTGTATCCTGTAATAGAGGATTGTGGTATTTTCTAGCCAGGTTTTTTTTAGTCTTCTCAGGAACCTTCTTGGGTACCATGTACTTCAGTTTCTATTCTGTCTGGTTTACCACCCTGATTTTTTTTTTTTTTTTTTTTTATCTCACAAACATTTAAATTTGTCTTTTTAAGTTGGGGTCACAGGGTACCCCTAGAGGTTCCTTGAGGCACAGCTTGCCAATGGTGTCGGTGTAGGAGTTTAATTTGTGCCTCCTCCATCTCCTCTGCTTCTTCTAATTTCTCTAAGACCTGGGGAGCTCAAAGCCCATGCTGGCGTCTCTTTGTTCTGCTCTCCCCCCTCAAAACATGGATCCTTATCCCTAGTCCAGTGTCTTCAGTGTCTTCCATAGGAAGGTCCCCCGCTGCCTGCCCACCCCTCTCTTTTCAGAATATTTGGCTGCATATTCTCATTCCAAAAGAATCAAATAGAAACCAAGGGACCGTTAGCTCACTGGTCCATTTACCCACCTTCTTCTGCCGACATCATCCGCTCCCACGAAGGCTCCCTGTGGTCTGTGCCCAGGCCAGCCCTGGCCAGAGCCACCTGCTGAGCTGGTCACATCTCAGGGACCTGATTCACCACAATGTCTGGCTGGCTGGCACCCCCATCCGTTTGTTGTGGGTCTGTTATTCACCATTCTGCACGCGTGCTTCTGATCCGAAATGCACACCGCCCAGGAAATCTTCCAGGAATGCCACGCTCCTGGTCTGTCGTGGGTTTTGCTCAGCCTCACTCCCATAGACGGCAGAGCGTGACCCCCACGGGGCATTTAAAGGCAGGACTTGAAGCCGGTTCAACATATTCGATTCTTAGCTCTTAGTCAATTCTGCTCTCTTTTAATTCTGAAGCATTGCTTTGCTTCCTTCTGCATTTCTTTAGCATCAGCCTCCTCCCCCCACCCCCCCACCCCCGATTGTACATCCCTAAATACAGAAGCAATAAGGGAAATGTCAGCATTCATTTTCCAAATGTTTACGACCGTGCCTGAGTCTGGCTATTAAGTACTGCACATTAAAATCGACACGGCAATAACCAGGCCTCCCGGAGCTCAGCCTCCGGTCTGGAAGGCCCACTTGTCAGGGCGCATTCTGCTGGGATTTCACTGATGGGCGGTCAGGATGAATATTTAATACCTTCGGGATGCTGCCAAGTCTGTTTTCTGCGTTTCTTCCTGCTGACCCAGCAGACTGGGAGCGCTGGGGGCTTTTTCTTCGACGTCTGTGAGCCCAGGGCACGTGACAGTGGCTCTGCTTGTCACACAGTCTGGTAGGCGGCAGGCTGCCTCATCCCTCAGAGGGATTAGCCCCTGCTTTATTTCGGGAGAACCTGCGGTTCTCCTACCCCGTGTGCATGTGTGCATGAGCCTGCTGGGTGCTCAGAGGTGGAGTGAGCACGAGGGCGAGAGCCCTGGAGGCACCCCGGGCCTCATTGCCATGGCGACTCTGGGTGCATCTGTTTGGAGTCACCGAGCTGAGGTCCTGCTCTGTCCACAGACAGGGCCTGTCTGGGTTACTAATTAGCTGTTTCCACTTCCAGACTTTCTCTTTAAAAAAAAATATATATATATGTACATATATATTTTTATTGATTTCAGAAAGGAAGGGAAAGGGAGAGAAAGAGATAGAAACATCAATGATGAGAGAGCACCATTGATCAGCTGCCTCCTGCATGCTCCCTATTGGGGATCGAGCCCGAAACCTGGGCATGTGTCCTTGACCAGGAATTGAACCTTGACTTCCTGGTTCATAGGTCAACATGCAATCCCTGAGCCACATTGACGGGGCTTGTTGTGTCCTCCTTGCTCCTCTCAGTGCCTTCTGTAAGCATGTTTGAGCACCTGCTGTGTGCCAGTCTCCCAGCTGGGGCTGCAGAGATGGGTGTGTCCCAGTTCCCACCTTGTGGGCTCTCCTGGGAAAGGAGGAGTTTGGGGGTGGTCGTGGAGCCGGCTAGGAGTGGGCAGTAGGCCCGAGGAGAAAAGGGACTTCCCTGGGGGTGGGCACACAGAAGGAGCCGGGGGGGCCTTTTGGCTTCGGCGCAGAGTGTGGAGAAAGGACACGTAGCATGCGTGTTTTGATATGACTGAAGCCTGGGACGGGGGAGGGCTCATCCCAGGCAGTTGACAAAGGCCAGGGAGCCCCTTTTGTACCGGGAAGCACAGAGGTCACCATATGTGATGGTTAAAAGCCAGGACAAGCCCTAACCGGTTTGGCTCAGTGGATAGAGCGTCGGCCTTCGGACCGAAGGGTCCCAGGTTCCATTCCGCCAGGGGCATGTGCCCTGGTTGTGGGCACATCCCCTGTGGGGTGTGTGCAGGAGGAGGCTGATCGGTGTTTCTCTCTCATCGATGTTTCTAGCTCTCTATCCCTCTCCCTTCCTCTCTGTAGAATGAATAAATAGATAAATAAATAAATAAATAAATAAATAAATAAAAATAAAATAAAAAATAAAAAGCCAGGACAGACCAGCTTGGGCTTGAATCCCACCCGACCACTAATCGTTGGTGTGGCCGTGGGCAAGTGATTTTATAAAACTGGGGATAACAATATTTACTTCACAGGACTGGTGCAGACCAAATCGTGAATATTTAGAGAGTGCTTATAATACAGCCCACGTAGAATTACATAAGTTCGTAAAATACGAATGTTCTAAACCGAGCAATTAGGACTTTACATCATACTCAGAACATATTCTCTGACGAACAGCGTGTAACGGTCCCTCTACTGCTCTACAATGAGATTCATGGACGGTGTATCCTTTCTACTCACATAACCTTTAAGAGTTGTTACAGCGCCCTCATTGTGGATAAAGGAGGGGTCTTAAAAAAAGCAGTTAATGTTAAAACAATGGTTTTAACCCTATCCTCGCTCAGGGGCGGCCGCGTGAGGAGGAGCATCTCTGGGGAAGGTGGGGTCGGGGGGTCGGGGGGCAGCAGGGGGGCAGAGGCGCTGCTAGCCTGTCCCCACGTCACGGACGGGGGTTCTGAAATCCTGTGCAGCTTACAGTGCTGAACCTCCCTTCGTCTGCCTGACAGACATTAACACTACGCAGAACCACGTGTGGATGGTAAAGTGAAGCGGGCCCCGGGCTCAGAGACTGTCCTCACCCACACGGATGTCACTGGAAAGTCACGCAGGACAGGAAGACGAGACAAGTTGCATAGGGCCATCCAGATGCGGGTTCTCATCTACGCCGGCTCCAGCCCATCGCCTCCCTGCCGACCGGAGGCTGCCCGCAGGTGTCCGCGATGACCTTGGCGGTGAGCGGCAGGCGGGCTCAGCTGGCAGGGACAGCCCCGGCTGGCTGTTGGCAGCTTCGGAAGCTCTCCCCACGGAGGCTGGGCTGGAGGCAGGCACACTGGTATGCGGGGCAAGTGTAAGGTCTGCAAAAGAGGTGATGAGCGCCTTACCCAGGGCATGTCCGCGGGGAGAAAGAAGACAGGGGCTGCCCTGTCCGGTGTGGCTCAGTGGATAGCGCATCGGCCTGCGGACTGAAGGGTCCCAGGTTTGACTCCGGTCAAGGGCGTGCCCCTTGGTCTCGGGCACATCCCCAGTGGGGAGTGTGCAGGAGGCAGTTGGTTGATGTTTCTCTCTCATTGATGTTTCTAACTCTCTATCCCTCTCCCTTCCTCTCTGTAAAAAATTAATAAAATAGCCAAAGCCGGTTTGGCTCAGTGGTAGAGCGTCGGTCTGTGGACTGAAAGGTCCCAGGTTCGATTCCGGTTAAGGGCATGTACATTGGTTGCGGGCACATCCCCGGTAGGGGGTGTGCAAGAGGCAGCTGGTCCATGTTTCTCTCTCATCGACGTTTCTAGCTCTCTATCTCTCTCCCTTCCTCTCTGTAAAAAATCAATAAAAATATATATATTTTTAAAAATCAATAAAATATATTTAAAAAAAGAAGAGCAGGGGCTGAGGGCAGGGTCAGGATGTGGACTCTTAAGTGTGAGACCCGCTCCACTGGCAGGGGCCTTTCCCGAGGGGGTGGGGCACACACACGCTCTCCCTTCATTGTCTCCCAGCTCTTGGCGGACTTTCTATCCTCAAATAGAAACAACCTCTGCTGCCCAGCCACCGATCCCCTCCATCCCTAGCATCACTGACGACATTACAGGCCTGTAACAGCACAGCGTCTTCCTTCTCTCCTCGCTCCCTCACTGCCCACCTCGCCGCCCCGCTGCCCCCGGCTCCTGCTCCCACCGCTGCACGGACACTGCCCAGTCCAGGGTTCCCCGTGGCCACCTTACCATCACACCCTGGTTCCCAAACTTAGTGTGCGTCAGAACCACCCGGAGGCCCTACCTGTGGTGACAGCGCGGGTCCGGGCCCTACCTGTGGCGGGGTGAGTCTGTGCGCTCAGCCAGTCCCCAGGGGACAGTGGGGGTGCAGGTCCAAGGGCCGCACCCTGAGAGCCACAGGAGGTCAGGGTCCGGGACACCCTCCAGGCCCCTCACCGTCCACAGGCTTCCTTTCTAACATCCTCGGCCAATGGCCACGTCCTGTGCCCTGAATACAGTGACAGAGGTCTCACCGTGGCTCGCCTGTCCGCTCTCCCGGGGCTGCCCTGGCACGCTCCTCCTCTGCCCGGGGACCACCCACTCACGTGTTTTTCAGGGCCCAGCCCCGGTGTCACTTACTTTTTGACAAGGTCTCTCCCTCCTGTCACTTTCCTTTACATTCCCATACCTCCAAGAAGAGATTGCTCACCTATCTGTTCAGTCATCCATTTATTAAGTTGAGTAGCAGATGACTGGGTCATAGTCTTTGTCCTTCAGATGCTTATAATTTCTTAGGAAGGAGAAGGCCTTCGGAAAATTAACTGTGTCGATAAATAGCAAGGGTCGGGGAGGCCGTGGAGAAAAGGGAACCCTCGCACACTGTCGGTGGGGTTGTAAGTTAGTGCAGTGGAGATTCCGCAAAAAAAAAAAAATTAAAAACAGAGCTGCCATTCGATCCAGCAATGCCATTTCTGGGTATGTGTCCAAAGAAAACGACAACACTGCTTTCTACCCCTGTGTTCATTGCATCATCACTTACAGTAGCCAAGATGTGAAAGCAGCCCAGGTGTCACTGGTCAATGAACGGGTCAGAGGGGATGTGGTACGTGTATCCGGTGGAATATGACTCAGCCATAAAAGAGAACGAGATCTCGCCATTGGCGACAACGTGGATGGGCCTCGAGGGCCTGGTGCTAAGTGCTGAGCGGAGGGTGAGCCCGCAGGAGGGGCCTCGCTGAGCCTCGCCGGCCTCCCTCTGCCTGTCCCACTGGCTCGCAGTGGGGCCCAGTCCTCAGCCTCTCCGAGCCCACTCGCTCACACTGCCACGTCCATGGCTCCTCGGGCTTTACAGTGTTTGAGCCAGCTGGGGTCTTGACCCGGAGCCTGTCAGTCCGCGTTTCTAACCAGCTGCCCGGTGACGCTGACGCTGCTGGTCCGTGGACAGCAGTTTTCGTAGGACGTTTGTCGCGTACGATGGACAGTTCTCAGTCGGACGCTGTGCTGTGAGCACGGGACTGAGCCCAGAGACCAACAAGAGACAGGCCTAGTGAAGGGGAAGGGCATGCGTGTTCCATACCAGGCTCTGTGCTCACCTCTTTCTAGAAACCACTGCTGATGAATCTGCACACACTCCTGAGACATGAGGTAGGAACTAGGATGGATCTGATCTTTCGGAAGAAATACCCGCAGACCCTGGGGGCTGGGCTCCCCTGACTCTGGAGGAAGGTGGCACAGACCGGCGGCACAGTGCCCAGGGCAGCGCCGGCAGGGTGCTGCCTCTTTAGTTGCGGGGCTGCAGGCTCGCCTGCGCTTCTGGAAAGGTCCTCCCTGACCTTGGGATGTGGGAGGAGCTTCAGAGCGTGGAGGAGGAGCTGACCCCTCGCCCACCTGCCAGGCACGCACCACGTCTCCAAAACACCTCTCTTTCAAGCTTTCCGGCGTGTCACAATATTTTGACACGAGAAGGAAAATAAGAATGGAAATGCTTTGAAACAGTCCCTTGGATTCTTGTCCTCAGAGACCATGTGACCGAACCGAAGTTTAGTCATAGGGTTCCAGTTTAACGTATTGCAGTTACTATAGCAATTGAGGTTTCCTTAGTAACTAGCCGTTGCGAAAATAATCTGGCCCCAATTAGTAATACATTTTAAAGCTCCTTCTGCCCTACACCGAGCAGCCCAGAGTTTTTGGCCAAGGACCAGATGATGCAGGGAGTGTCGTGTGCACCCACCCAGAGAGGGTTGCATGCAGTTGGGTGAACTGGGCTGGAAAGCAATGGAAAGGGCTAGTCGTCTTAAGTATTGTAGGAACCTGGAAAGGCGACTGGCAGGCTGATGTGAATGAGTTTGCCAATCGCGGGGGAGCTTACTGGTAAGCCCCGCCCTAGGCCCCGTGTGCCCCCGAGGTGATTGTGTCTGAAGAAGGGATCAGGCAGGAGACGGCTTGATCCTAGAAAAGAGGAAGCGAACGAGTGTGGCGTGGGACGCGGGGTTTCTTTCGTGTCCCTGTGAGGGATGCCCGTGATGGCTGCAGCAGCCGGCAGGCGTGAGCGTTCAGCAGCCCCTCATGCGGAGTGTCGCCTGATTTACCAGGCGTGTCCTCCACTGAGCCTGCGCTTCGAGCTGCTCTCGCGGTCAGGGCTCCAGGTGTCCGATCCTGCTGGGGCCTCAGCTGGCGGAATCCTCTCGGCCATTCGGAAGGGTGGTCCCTGAGTGGCCAGCCTGCCCCCGTGACAGCCCACAGCCTTCGGAGGCTGCAGGGGCCTTGGTATGTGGGACTCGGGCCGGATGCTGCCTGTGCACTCCCAGCTGTAAGCGAGCCAGTGGCCAGCACTGCCCGGGGAGGCCCGGGACCACCTGGGGGCACAGGCCTTGGTCTGGAGCCAGACACTGCCCGGCAGGGGTGCTGGGGACAGCCTCGGCACCCCTGGCCTGGCCTCCCTTCCCTCCAAGGTCCCTGCCTGGCCCTGGGTCTCTTTCTCAGCAGGTGAGTGGTTTGGTCTCGAAAGGCCAAGTGTGAAGAGGGATGGAAGTGGGTGACGGCTTTACTATTAGCGTTCTAGAGCAGTGGTCGGCAAACTGCGGCTCTCGAGCTTTCCTCTGTGGAAGCTGCATGGGGCGTGGGGATTCCAGGGCGAGTCCCGGGAGATGCGTGAGACACCTCCTGGAGGTACATTGTACCGTGAAAAGGAATGTTTTTTTCTCTGTCACCTAAAAGCAAGGGAGCCGTTAAACTGCTCAGGCAGGGAAAGGATGTGGGCAGATCTGGGTTGTCGCTGGGTCCCCCTGGAGGCCACGTGAGGCAGGGGGAGCAGGCAGGAGACAGGAGAGGTGGTGAGGGCCTGAGTGGGGAGGAGACGGAAGGAGGGCTGTGGGGTGAAGTCCGGTCCCTCTCACTGAGCTGTGCTTTGGAGGCGGAGCCTGGGGGTGGGGCTTGGACGGCCGTGACCAGGGCCGCGTGGCACCTCTGCTGACCTCCCGCTCTGCTCTGCAGTGACCAAGCTGCAGGTGAGCAAGTCCAAGAGGACCCTGACGCTGGTGGAGAACAGGCCCATCCAGCTGAACTGCTCCGTCAAGTCCCAGACCAGCCAGAACTCCCACTTCGCCGTGCTCTGGTACGTGCACAAGCCCTCGGACGCCGACGGCAAGCTCATCCTCAAGACCACGCACACCTCCGCCTTCGAGTACGGCACCTACGCCGAGGAGGAGGGCCTGAGGCCCAGGCTGCAGTTCGAGAGGCACGCGTCCGGGGGCCTGTTCAGCCTCACCGTCCAGAGGGCCGAGGTCAGCGACAGCGGCAGCTACTACTGCCACGTGGAGGAGTGGCTGCTGAGCCCCAACTTCGCTTGGTACAAGCTGGCGGAGGAGGTTTCGGGGCGCACAGAGGTCACGGTGAAGCAGCCAGGTGAGCAGAGGGGGTGCAGCCACCCAGCCCAGTGGGTTTAGTGTGGAGAGGCCTGCACAGGGCCCTGGGTCCACACTGGGTGCAGGCACTCAGGCCATCTTCCTGGCGCAAGATGGGCCGCGCACTTTGCCTGTAAGGGGTTCCAGCGCCAATGGCAAACTCAGCATCCTCACCAGGGAGAGGCCCAAAGGGCGTCTGTGGTTGGCAGGATGTGGCAAGGCAGGATTCTGGCAGCTCCCGCTCTCTTTCGAAGTTTGCAGCTGGCACCCTGGATCCTGGGCTGGGACAGCTTTCATCCTTGGAATCCTGCCCAGGAGGCATTTTCCGGGCTCTCTCACCTGCTGCCTTACCTCCTGTCCCAGCCCCAGAGGAGAGCTTCCAGTCTCCAATCCTGTGGGGGCAGCCCGACCGACCGGTGGCCTCTGACCTCTGCCAATGCCTCTAGGGAGGGAGCGCTCACCACCACCCCCCCCCCCCAGGCCTCAGCTCCGCCTTAGGGCGCCCTCGGTGTTGAATGTCCCACCCCCGTCACCTCCCTCTCAGGTTTCAGATCTGCCCTAGAACAAGGGTGGGAACATCCGGCCCGCAGGCCAGAGGAGGCCTTGGAAGTCACTGGGTCTGGCCCTGCCAAAGCATTGGCGGTGAGTTCAGTGACTGTTTGGCCAGTTACAGCAGGCTGGTTTTTAAGTTGATAATTGTGTATGGCCCATGAATGATGTGATAAATACCCAAATGGCCCTTGGCAGGAAAAAGGTTACCACCTCTGCTCTAGAACATTCCCAGAGAGGTTTGGGTCATCCCTTTCTGCTACAGTCATGCACCGCAAAGCGACGTGTGAGCCGACAATGGACCGCTTAGATGATGGTCCAATCTATATATATAAAAGCATAAGTGACTGGATGACTGGAAGACGGGTTGGTAGCTATGACGACCACCAGGGGACAGACACTCAATGCAGGAGCTGCCCCCTGGTGGTCAGTGCATTCCCACAGTGGGAGCGCCACTCGGCTGACAGACAGCCAGCCACCAGATGCTGGCAAACACTCACCTTGCATGCCAGAGCCGTGGTGGTAGCAGGTGTAGTGGGGCCAGGATGAGCGGGAGCAGCTTGGTACCCAGCCTGGGCTCGGGCTCCTCTCGGCTGCCTGCCGCTTCGCACACTGCTCTGTGCTGTGGTCAGCGGGATGGAGTCTGATGAGCTGGCGGGAAAGGCCAGGCTGTGTGGGTGCAGAGGTCCACTGATCCCCACAGGCCAGGCCGAGGGACCTGTGCACCGGGCCTCTGGTGAGATTATAAAGGAGCTGGATTCCTGTGAGAAGCGGAAGGCTGTGTGGCTCTGGAGGATTTTTCTCTGACGGGAGCAGTGGGCAATAGAGTCCCTCTCTCTCACAGCACCTCAGTTCTGAGTGCACAGTGACATCCCAGCCCGTTACCCAGTCACCCGTTTCAGACAGAGGAGCCTGTCAGCTCAGTGCTGCCGATTTCTCATTCCCACTGGCCCTCACACCACCTGCACTGCCTCCTGACAGTCTGTCAGGGTGACCCACGCCTCACCCAGCAGTTTCTCCCCGATATTCCCAGCCCACATCCCTGCTCCGGGAGCAGCACTGGCCGCCTTGAGGTTCTCTTTCTGACCCTGTTAGAAGGAAGCAGGGGGAGGCCTTGTGGGACAGGGCGTACGCCTGCGGGCTTCACAGTCCCTCCCCACTCCTCACTGACCCACCCAGAGCAGCTTCCGGCCCCGTAGGCTCCATTCAGGGCCCGCACCCCATACAGGTGCGTCCTTGCTCAGCTTTTATTTCTACTGCACCTTTTCCGTGTTTGGGCGCACCAGTACTCTCTGTTGCCTGACAGGTGCCTACAGTATTGAGCACAGGAGCAGGCTGAGCAGGCGTGCAGCCCGGGCCAAACCCCAGAGCCTAGGTGTGCAGGAGGCCGCACTGACGAGGTGTGTGTGAGTGCACTCCGACGTTCGCAGTGACAAGGTCGCCTGAGGACACTTCCTCGGAGCGCATCCCCGTCGCTCAGGCGCGCGTGGCTGTGTGTGAAGGGAGCGAGTGTGCCCGTCCTTCTCCCCTTCTTGTTAAAGCAGCTCTGGAACGAGCACGTCCAACTCACAGGCTCACACGGGCCAGATGAACAAGATCTACGTGTATGTGGCCGCAAGAACACAAAAGCTCCCTTTTTCATAGAAACGTGGGTTTATTTCGATAGAGACATTCTGAATACAAAGGACTGAAATAAATGAGTCATCGTTAACATAAAATAATAGAACATTTTAATAAAAATTAATGGGGTTTTTTTGAACATTAACTTTCCAGACACTGAATAACTTGCACAACCTAATAAGTGTATCGCAAATAAGCCAATTTTTCTTGTTCTCCAAAAGCAAAATATTTCCTGTTGTGCACACCAAACAAGTCAGTCTGAGACTAATGCCGTGGCCATCGGCTGCTAAAATATTTGCTGCCGGTATCGGTGGAGAGAAATGTGTGTGGGTGGGTCAGGGAAACGAATGCAACCTGATTATAGTAATCAGTCATTAGCGAACGTCGTAGTTCCTTATTAATAATTATATATAATGGGATATTGTAAAAATTAAGTTACGAAATTTTTATTGAAACGTTTCTTAATGCCTTTCTATTGGCTGGGCCACAAAAATATTCATTGTGGGTCACATGTGGTCCGCGAGTTTGACATGCTTGTTCTAGGACTTCTCACGTAAGGTGGCCCCGAGCTCTCTCTCCAGCCCTCATCCCTGCGTGCTCTACAATTGGTTGTCACTGTCCTTCTGGAAAGGGTGCTGTGTGGGCAGCTGGAGGCCCATCTCCCTGCCTTTTCTTCTGCTGCCCTCTCCCCTAGCATGCCCCTGTCCTGTTCTCTGTCATCACCCCATTCCCAACACGTCACTCAGCACCACCTCCAGGAAGCCTTCCCTGATGCCTCCCCTATCACCAGGGGTTTCTTACAAAACACATAGCACAACAAGTGTGTGCTTGCACACACACACACACACACACACACACACACACCCACTATACGGTAAGCACTTTGAGGTCAGGGCTGTGTCTTTGTGTCTTCGGCCGTTGGCGTGGCCCCCTTCGTAAATATTGTTTGACCAAGGAAGGAATGGCCTTTGAGTATCCTCGCTGCCTGGAGCACATTGACCATGGGTGTCCATTTATCTCACTCTTCCTCAGAGAGGTTGGCTCTTTTTAACTGAAACAGCACTCTAGGCACCCTGTGTCCCCTTCCCGTCCCTGCTCACTCACCTGTGTGTAGACAGGTAACGATGAGCACGTAGGCCTAGTCACACTTAGGGACATTCATGGATCGTCAGTTATTACGTGTCACATACTCGTCGTTGACATGCTTGTGTCTCCCGCTGGGCCTGACGCTCCCTGCGTGAGCGCAGGTACTTGGATTTCTGCGCCACTCTGTCCCACGGCCCATCTCCCAGGAGCCCGAGGCTCGGCACCTGTCGTTCAGAAGGCACAGGGAGAGGGTTCCAAGTCCAGGCGTGGCTGACCCTCCTGTTCCTCGGCTACTGTGTTTCTGAAACGGCCCGAACCATAGGAACTTGCTATGCTGACCCTCTGCTGCTGCCTTAGGAAGGAAGCTCCGGGCCAGGTGCCTCCGGGTACTTCCCGGGCCCTGTGTCCTGCCTCCCGGGCCAGTCCCAGGGGCTTTTGAAAACAGAAGTTGGAAGTGGTCGTTGGGCCCACAGAGGCTCTTGCAGGTTTCTGTTCTTTTTTTTTTTCTTTTTTCTTTTTTAATATATTTTATTGATTTTGTACAGAGAGGAAGGGAGAGAGATAGAGAGTTAGAAACATCGATGAGAGAAAGTCATCGATCAGCTGCCTCTTGCACATCCCCCACTGGAGATATGCCCACAACCAAGGTACATGCCCTTGACTGGAATCGAACTCGGGACCCTTCAGTCCCCAAGCCAGTCTCGGTGGTTTTCTGTTCTTCCTGTCCCTCTTACTTTCTGACCCGGCTCCCCGCTGAGAGCACACAGGCCGCCCCGACAGTGTTCTCTTCATCACCATCCGCCCTTTCCCTTTCTCTGTGCCGAAACCAAGAGGTTCCCTGCAGATCCTAAACTTTTTTTAAACATATTTTTACTGATTTCAGAGAGGAAGGAAGAGGGAGAGAGAAACATCAGTGATAAGAGAATCATTGATTGGCTGCCTCTGCACACCCCCTGTTGGGGATTGAGCATGCAACCCAGGCATGTGCGCTTGAGCGGAATCGAGCCTGGGACCCTTCAGTCTGCAGGCCCACGCTCCATCCACCGAGCCAGATGGCCAGCGCCAGATCCTAAATCTGTCTTGGGTTTTGACAAGAATCCGTACGGCCTTTCGAACTGCCCCAGTTCACCTGCTCTGAGTCTCGGCCTCAGGTGGGGAACTCCCGTGGTAAATTTAGGATCTGGGAGTTTCCCACGTAAGGCCGAGGCTCAGAGCAGGCGAACTGGGCAGTGCGAAGGGCTGTACTGATTCTTGTGCAAACACAGTGAAATCTCATATGCAGGGAATGTTAACACCGAACAGAGCTCACTAGATGCTGATGAGGACAGCACATCCCGTTCCCCCTTTTCCACTGAGATTTTTTTGGTTTGAATATTTTTTTTTTTCTGCTTCTAGTTCTCCTCCCCCCCCTTTTCATTTTCTGTTGAGAAAGAGTACACTATAGAGCTTTTGGAGAATACAGAAGCACAAAGAAGAAAACAATCTTTCAACCCAGAGACACCAGAGAGAGAAGGGGTGGGGGGAGAGAGAGAGAAAAATTTATATATAAATCTATATCTATATCGATATCTATACAGATATAGATATCGATAAAGATATAGATATAGATAGATAGATAGATAGATAGATCTCCCGTCCTTTCCCAGCCACCTGCCCTCAGCCCTACGCCGCGTGGCCCGCTGTCACGGATGTGCGGTCACCTGCACGCGTCGTCTCGGACAAGAGGGCGTGCTTGCCCCCTGCTCGGCCTCCGAGCTGATGAGGGTTGTACGTGGGGAGAGCGGTCACGGTCACATTGAACTCTGTAAAACTCGGACACTCGGGTACATGCTCCAGAACTCGAACACACGGGGGGCCACACGTGAGACAGGCTTCCTCGAACCGAGGGCACCGTCCTCTGTGCTTGGAGGGCACCCCTCAGCCGTGCCTGGAGGGGGCGCCTGCGGGCGGCGGGCTGCTTTCTGACCCCTCTCCCCTCGCTCCGCAGACAGCCGCCTGAGGCTCAGCCAGGTGCAGGGGAACCTGTCGGTCCTGGAGACGCGGCAGGTGCAGCTGGAGTGCGTGGTCCTGAACCGCACCAGCCCGGCCTCCCAGCTCGCCGTGGAGTGGTTCGTGTGGAAGCCCAACCACCCGGAGCGGGAGGCCGTGGCCCGCCTGAGCCGCGACGCCACCTTCCGCTACGGGGAGCAGGCGGCCAAGAACAACCTGAAGGGGCGGCTGCACCTGGAGAGCCCGGCCCCGGGCGTGTTCCGGCTCTTCCTGCAGAACGCCGTGGTGCAGGACAGCGGCACCTACAGCTGCCACGTGGAGGAGTGGCTGCCCAGCCCCGGCGGCCTGTGGTACAAGCGGGCGGAGGACACGGCCGGGCAGACGGCCGTCACGGTCACACGGCCAGGTGAGGGCTCCCGTCCCCGGGCCTCCACCCCCTTCCCACTCCCCTGTGCGTGTGGATCACACGCGCTGAGTGATGTCCGTCAGTCCGTCCATTGCCTGCAGTCACACGTGTGCGTGTTCACCGCTTGCGTGTGCGTTCAGTGTTGCCTCTGTTTTCCCCCCTCGTGAGGGTATGTCTGGCTTGGGCCTCAGGGGACTCTGTTTCTTCACGAGACTATCATTGGATGATGCATTCATCATCCTTGTAAAGAACACATTCGGGCTTGGGCAAGTGGGGGATGTGCAGGAATCTGGAAACAGGAGCCAGGGGGTTCCAGAAAGGAAGCTTACGGAATTTCAGTGGGAAAATGGATTCCGGTGCTTCCGGTAGAAAAAGAGGAGGTCCATGCAGCCTGCACCCTCTCGCTTCCGAGCAGCGTCACTGGTGCGAGTGACCAGGCCTGTGGCCTCGGGCTTTTCTTGTCTGTCTCGCTGGTTTCTAACGCACCTGAAAACACACCATGGTTTTCACACCATTCCCGGGGCTGGTGATGGTGACACGTTTAAACACGCAATGAAAGGGGACTTGGAGCGGTTCCTGTGCCCGCTGCCATCATGTCACCAGTCACCCGCGTCCCAGGGGCTTGGCGGAGCCCCACAGAAGCAGTGGGAACCCCAGCCTTGTGTTCGCCCGCGAGCGACATTAAGCCAATTCATTGAAAGCCCAGGACAGTCCTTGGGCAATGCTCCGATTTGGTCTTCGTCCAAGGAGACTCCGGCGTGGCCTCCGCTGCTTCTGTTGATGCTGTGTTGGCATCTTTCACACGCGCTTCATAAACAGCCTTTTAGGAGCTGGGGAGAATGGTTTGTGTAGAACCTACCCCCGTGAGCCTTAAAAACGGCTGCAAAACGAAACAGATCGGGGCTGCCTGACGGTGTCTGAGCCGTGACTCACCTGGTGGGGCGCCTCCCGAGCTGCGGTGTCTCAGTCGGGGAGACACTGCCTGTGTCATCCTCCGAGGGTGGGGGTCCCTGCTCTTTGGTGTCTGTGGTTTGGCTTCTGTCCTTGGAGAATGTTCTCCTCCTCGGGGTCACGGTAAGGTAGGCAGCAACCTACACGCACGCGGTGCAGATGCAAAGGCTGCCGGGGGCGAATTCGTCTCCCGGGCCCCCCGAGACCAACGTGCCTGGCCCTGATGCTGAAAACACCGAAATCCTTCTCTGTCGGTTCTGGAGGCTGGAAGTTCGTGATCAGAGTGTCCCCAGGGCCGTGCTCCCCGGATGTTTCTCCTGAGGAATCCGTCCTGCCCTCTCTCCCCAGCTCCTCGGGCCCCAGGTGTCCCTGGCCTGCAGCTGTGTCACTCCAGCCCCTGCCTCCATCCTCCCTGTCTTCTCTCTGTGTCTCTATGTGTCCTCCCCTCCTCCTCTTCTTCTTCTTCCTCTTCTTGTTCTTGTTCTTCTTCTTTTTCTTTATATTGTATTGACTTTTTACAGAAAGGAAGAGAGAGAGATAGAGAGTCAGAAACATCGATGAGAGAGAATCATCGATCAGCTGCCTCTTGCACACCCCCTACTGGGGATGTGCCCGCAACCAAGGTACATGCCCTTGACCGGAATCTAACCTGGGACCCTTCAGTCCGCAGGCTGACGCTCTATCCACTGAACCAAACCGGTTTCGGCAACTCCTTCTTCTTCTTTTTAAAAATATGTTTTTATTGATTTTAAGGAGAGAGGGAGGGAAAGGGAGAGAGAGGGAAACATTGATTGGCTGCCTCCTGCACGCCCCCTACTGGGGGCTGAGCCCGTAGCCTGGACGTGTGCCCTGTCTGGGAATCGAACCAGCGAACTTCGGTGCCACACTTGCCAGCGCCTCACCCCTTCTTAGGAGGACCCCAGTGGCTGGATCTAGGGCTTATCGTAACTGAAGTGCATCGGCACAGACCCTGTTTCCAGTTGAGCCCCCATGCTGGGGTGGGCGGAGGACACACTATTCAATCACTGCCAGGGTTTACAGTGACTATAACTACCCCTCCCCCCTCCCCACCCTCCCGATTCCCATATGCACTCACGGTACCAGGCCTGTGAATTCTTCCACGGCACACAGGCCAACATAAACACATGCACATCTTCTGCTCCCCATGACTCATAGGGAACACAGCATGCTGTCCTCCAGCGCTTTTCCCGGACTCTTTCCCATCTCCGCACATTGTGCTGCTCGTTCCTCCCAGCAGGTGCGCAGCGCGCTGTTGTCTGGTGGGACCACAGTGCGGTTAGTGGTGGACACTGAGGTTGTCTTGAGCAAAGACATTAAAACAGGCTCTTCCCCCTCCCGTGTCCCCCGTCCCCCCAGAGGCCGCCCTGCAGGTGGACACGGTGGTCCCCAACGCCACGGTGACCGAGAAGGCAGCTTTCCAGCTCGACTGTAGCATCGTGTCGCGCTCCAGCCAGGACTCCCGCTTTGCGGTGACCTGGTATTCCCTGAGGACGAAAGCCGGGGGGGACGCGGGCAGCCCTGGCCTGGAAGACCAGGAGGACGAGGAGGAGGAAGAAGAGGAGGACGAGGAGGACGAGGAAGAGGAAGAGGACCCGACGGAGCGGACGGCCCTGCTGAGCGTGGGCGCTGATGCTGTGTTTGGCCCCGAGGGTGGCCCCTGGGAGGGCAGGCTTCGCTTCCAGAGGCTGTCGCCCCTGCTCTACAGGCTCACGGTGCTGCAGGCAAGCCCCCGAGACACGGGCAACTACTCCTGCCGCGTGGAGGAGTGGCTGCCCAGCCCCCAGAAGGAGTGGTACCGGCTGACGGAGGAGGAGTCGGCCCCCATCAGCATCCGAGTGCTGGACACGAGTGAGTTTTCCCGATTTACAGGGGGGTAGTGGGGGGGGGGGGGCGGGGACGATGTCTCATTCGGTTACAACCGTCCGGAAGGTAAAGATCACAGCTCGGTCACGAGTTCACGAGCTGCATTCTCACCTGTCCTGGGCATTTAGGATCTGCATACCAGTTTATGGAACTGACCCTTGATTCCTTATGCCCAAAACAGGGACTGAGCCCTGGCCGGTGTGGTTCAGTTGGTTGAGCACCATCCCATGCACTGAGAGGTCTCTGGTTCTGTTTTCTGACAGACTCAGTCTCCAGCAGGGGGCGTGCAGGAGGCAGCCCATCAATGATTCTCTCTCATCATTGATGTGTCTCTTTCCCTCTCCCTTCCTCTCTGATATATATATATATATATATATATATATATATATATATATAGCAGCAGTTCTCAATTTTTTTAATGCTGCGACCCTTTAATACAATTCCTCATGTTGTGGTGACCCCCAACCATAAAATTATTTTTGTTGCTACTTCATAACTGTCGTTTTCGATGGTCTTAGGCTCTGCAGCAGCGGTTCTCAACCTGTGGATTGTGACCCACAGGCTGAGAACCGCTAGCAGGGTCGCCTAAGACCATCGGAAAACACAGATATTTACATTACGATTTATAACAGCAGCAAAACTACAGTTATGAAGTAGCAACGGCAATAATTTTATGGTTGGGGGGTCACCGCAGCATGAGGAGCTGTATTAAAGGGTCACGGCATTAGGAAGGTTGGGAACCACTGGTATAAAGACTGTCCCCATTCTTAGTGGCGGTAGGGGGAGGACAAGTGGACCTCCCATGGGGTCGGGCGAGGTTTTCAGGAGCAGAAGCCGGCAGCCCGGGCCCTCGGCCCTCACTGTCCTGTCTCCCTCCCTGCCCTTCCAGGCTCCACCCTGCAGTCCGCCATCTGCTCCAACGACGCACTCTTCTACTTCGTCTTCTTCTACCCGTTCCCCATCTTCGGCATCCTTCTCATCTCCATCCTGCTGGTGCGCTTCAGGAGCCGGGGCTCCGGCAAGAACTCGGAGGGGAAGAACGGGGTGCCCCTGCTGTGGATCAAGGAGCCGCACCTCAACTACTCCCCCACCTGCCTGGAGCCGCCCGTCCTCAGCATCCACCCGGGCGCCATAGACTGAGGGCCCCCCGGGGACGCCGGCCCCCAGGGGCCCAGGGCTCCCACGCTGCCTCTCGCTCTGTGATGGGACGGCAGACGGCAACCCAGACCCCGGACAGCCCTCCCAGAAAACTGTCCGACGCCAGATGTGTTCCCGGTCCCCGGCCAGCCCCGGAGGCAGCCTGCTGCCCGGGGGCGGCGGCGGCCCCAGCGGGTGAGCGGTGTCCGGGCCGGTGTGGCCATCCCGGGGCATTAGGTCTCTTGTTTTCGTTCTTGGTGATGTAGCGAGCGGCGCCCGGTGCCACGCCCGCTCACCGGTAGAAATAGGTAGACGTCGCAGGGGTCTCACTCCTCCCTGTTGGACGCTTTCCGAAAACCCGTGGTTTATTCGTTTTGGATTTCATAATGTTGTGGACACGTTTCTCCAACGGATGAGAAAAGGAGAGACGGACCGTATAGTGCGAAGGAATCCCTGCCGAGAGAGACCTTTGCTTTTGCACACTTGAAAAATGCCACCACCGGTGGAGCAAAAGACACCGAGCATTTTTTTACTCTCTTCACTTGACTTGAACAATCATGGGAAGTGTGGGCCCCGTTTGTATCTTATCTCTCCCCTCAGCTGGAGTTGTGTGTGTTTTTGTTTTTTTGTTTTTTTGCTCCAAGAACTGTGTCTGTGCGAGACAAATCCTGCATAAGCCCATTAGGAGGAAGGAGATGGTGGCCGGCCAGCCTGTTGGCCAGGGAGGCGGAAGCCAGCGTCCGCCCGGCCTTGCCAAAAAATCCGAAACCTTTGTTGGAGGACAAGTCAAAAGCCCGCTCGCAGCGTGGGATGGGGGAGCTTTCAGCAGCGACTGACCCGCAGGCCCGTCAGAGCCCGTGGGCAGTGAGTGGCGGGAGGAGAAGGGCTAGCTGTTGGCTGATGCCTCCGCGGAGGGCAGTCTCCAGCTGGGGGCTGAGCAGGGGGCCTCTGTGCTGAGGTGCTTTGCCAAACTCTGAAGAGAAAGTGGCCAGTTTGCCGGGGAAGGGGACAGCGCTGAGCTAAACATACCCAGAGGGCACTGGGCCTCGCACTGCTCAGCCCCTTGCACAGCGGGCAGCCGCTGTCAGAGCTGATTTTGGGGAGCAGGCAGGAATGACTGCCTCCCTGGAGGTGTGAAGGCTGGGTTTTTTTCTCCTTCCTTTCCATTAGATGCGGATGTCTTTCCTCCTCACCATCGATCTCTCCCTGCTTCTCGCTGCCGTGCCCAGGGAGGTCCCCTCCGTCCTGTGTCACCCTCCGCCCTTTGCAGGAAGCACCACTGCCTTTGTTTCCCTTCCCTTCCCCAGATCTTGTCTGCGGTTTAGGCGGCTTGGCGGTCCGTTGCGATGGCGGTGTTTTATTCAGATGCCCCTTAGATCCAGCAGAGGCCAGTGTCACCTGCTGCCTCACAGGCCAGAAGCGTGGCCCCAGGTGCTCACCCCTCCTCACCACACGGTGTTTCATGCCCCGCCTTTCCCGTGTTTTTGGGGGGGGCGGGGCAATCGCCCTTTCTCGGTGAGCATACATCTCGAATCCCAAGGGGGTTCCCTGTTTGGAAAAAGCCAGCACGGATCTGGGCGCTAGGTCGGACCAGAGAGATCGCTGGGAAACCCTGTTCTGAGAGGCCCTGTGGGTGCTGATCCTGCTCTGGGCCTGGCATGCAGGTGCCCTGGGGTGCTCAGCAGGTGCTTTGCTGCGTCCGGGCTGCAGGGAAGCATTTCCTGACAGGCTCACACACACCTGCCTTCTGCGCCTTGCAGGTGCCCCAGCGCTCTCCCCCCGTGCTGCATGAAGGTTATGTGGTGCACATGTGGCTCAGTGGTGAGGGAAGAAGGCACGCTTTTGCTCCATTTCAAGGCCGTGGGCTTTCAGTGGGAAATTGCTGACCTTTGACTTACAGACTGAGTCAATGAAGGAAGAAGACTCACGGGTCCTCTGTCTGAATGGAAAGATGCCAGAGGGCTGTCTGGAACCGGGATGTGCACCTGAGAATTGATTGACAGCTGCAGAAAGGTAGCTGCTGCCACGTCATTACATAGGTGAAGTCATCGTGGGAACTTTGAAAGAAAAGAAACCGAAGCCAGTATTTTAATAATTGTTGTTGTTTATTTCCTGTGTCTTTTCTACGGGCTTGGGGATACCATCCAAGGAGGGAGCTTTTCCAGCTTTCTATGACAATCCCCAGGACCTCCCTTTTTTTGGCCATTTCTATGGAAATGTGGTGTCAGATGAATGGTACTGGTGCCCTCTAGTGGCTGGGAGACCTCATTGCACATTGCCGACCGGACCTTTGAGAACAGGAGACCGCCAAATGACTTCTCTCCATCTACAATGTTGCATCAATGAACCCTACACTGTGCGAGGCCCCTCCCAGGACATGGATATGACCACACCCTCTTTGGCCGAGGTGTTTCTGTAGCAGGTTTTCATATTCTTTTCAAACAATGCTTTCTCTGCGTTAGTAGTTGAAGAAGAAAAGAGGCGGAGTAAGAAAACTACCCATGCATGATGTAGAGAGCTGTTGATTTTGTTTGTTTTTTTAAAGGAAAACTATTTGTAAGATGTTGCACTAAAACGTTTTATATACACTTCAGACACCTGTAATAAATTATGTTGAAAATATGGCTGGCTGCCTTTTCCTGGAGCACTGTCGCCGTCTCTACGAGCCCTCACCCTGGGGTAGCAGTGAGCTCTGCCCCCACATTGTCCTGCTAGGCTCAAGGTTCATGAATCTCGGCTTTCATTATCATGTACTGCCCCCAGCGTAAGCGGTGCCCTTGTGCACACGATACCAAAAAAGACAAAACCCTTTCTCAAAACACTTGACTGCCACCAGCTGAAAATGGATCATCGTAAACATATAGCTCTACCCTGACTGTGCAGGCTGCGCTGTGCAGTACACACCACACCGGAGGCCTGCGAGGCAGGTTCAGAACACAGAGCTTATGACCTCTAGCTTCCTTTTGAGGGGGTGGTGGAGGAAGCGGGCAGGGTGGGGTAAGAGGAGACTGATGGAGAAGAGCGGGAACATGGGACGATCTTCTCCGTGGAGGGCCATCGAGGGGGCCTCTGCAGCAAGACCGCACCATCTTTCTCAAGCTGGGGAGATACTCTGCAAGCATTTTCCAGGCTGGAGGAAAACGACAGGAGCTGTGCATTCCTGATCAGTGAGAGCACGCAGCACCACAGTCTCAGGCCCCCACACAACTGGAGTGCTGGGGCGTTGTCTGCAAAGGGAGGAGAAGGGCAGAGTGATGTAAGCCATAGCAGCGGCACGTGACTAGTCAGAGCCCAGCTGTCAGTGTTTAAAGCACACCCCAAAATATGCCAGAAGGACCTGGATAGAGGGTACGAAGCGGAGGGAGGTGTTCCCTTTTCTTTTTAAAACCCAAGCCCTTCCAGTGCTTTCCTCAGCTCCTTATCAACTTCCTGCAGCTGTGGGCTTGGCCAGCAGTTGAAATGTGACTTTATCCCTTGAGTACCCAGAGCGGTTCCATGTTAAGTCTTATTATTTTTCCTGCTTTTTTCTCCAAGTGCTCTCCCCCACCACCTCAGTTCTTTTTAAATCATTTTTCAACTAGAGGCCCGAAGCATGGAATTCGTGCAAGGGGCTCGGCCCTCACAGCCGCCCACTGTTCATTTTGGAAGGTTATTCTGGAAGGTCATTCTGCCATCCGGTCTAATTAGCAAATTAGCACATTATTATATAGGATTACTCTTGACATACAACATACTAATTTCAGGTGTGCTCCCCAGCGATTAGACATTATATTTCTAAGCAATCGTCCTGATAAACCTCATATCCATCTGACACCATTCAGAGTTATTAGAATAATGTTGATGATAGTCCGTATGCTGTACTTTACATCCTGTGACTATTCTGTAACAACCGATTTCTTAATCCCGTCATCTTTTTCACCCATTTCCCAACCCTTCTCTCACCTGGCAACAGTCAGAATATCCTCTGTCTATGAACCTGTTTCTGTTCTGCTTGTTCCTTTATTTTGTTTTTTAGGCTCAATTTTTGATAGATATGTATTATTTATTTATGTTATTTATATTTTTGATCTTCTTAAAGAAGACCCTTTAACATTTCATGCAATACTGGTTTGATGGTGATGAACCGCTTTAGCTTTTTCTTGTCTGGGAAGCTCTTTTTATGTGTTTCAATTTTATTTTTATCTTTTTAAATCCTTACCTGAGGATATTTTTCCATTGATTTTTTTTTTAGAGAGAGAATGGGAGAGGGAAAGACAGAAATATTGATGTGAGAGAAACACATCAATTTTTTTGCCTCCTGCATGCATCCCGACTAGGGCTGGAACCAGGGAGGAACCTGCAACTGAGGTATGTGCCCTTGACTGGAATTGAACCCTGGACCTTTGGGTCCGCAGGCCGACTCTCTATCCACTATAAGCCAAACCCACTAGGGCCGTGTTTCCATTTTAAATGATAACTTTGCAGAGTGGAGTAATCTTGGTTGTATCTACTTGTTTTTCATCACTGACTATTTCTTGCCACTCCCTTCTGGCCTATAAAGTTTCTGTTGTGCAATCAGCTGACGGTCCAGGTGAATTTTAGAGGATGTTTATTAAAGCCCAGGACAGTGAAACAAGGAAGGGCCTAGGGATAACAGGAGGGGGATATAGTGGGGAAATGGGGTTAGGCTGGGCTGCTGTGGCTCACTTAGAAGTCAGAGAAAAGGAGGCCTGGGAAACAGATCAGGGTATTATTAGCTCAGGACAAGCTACCCTGGGGGCAATCTCATGGGGTTCCTTGCAGTTTAGGAGCGATGTGCCTATGGGGGAAAGAAATGGCCCTTCCCGGAGGAAGAATACGCTGGGACCTTGTTTCCAAGTTGGGTGTGTAAGTGCCAATCCGCCCGGTGTTTATGAGTGAAGTGAATAGACAGTTCTGCAGGAGGCAAGGGGACTCTCCTGTCTGTAGGTCTAGGAGCAGCGATCTCCTCTCTGTGGTCTAGGACTTGCAGGCTTCCTGGGAGAAGTTCCCAGGCTGGCAAAAACGAGAGCCAGGGAACCAGAGAGCAGCACCCACCCCATGCTCCCAGAGCGGGCGAAGGTCTTTCTGACCTTCTACTCGTTGGCCATCTACAGTGACAGCAGGCCTCCGCTCACTGGCCACAGGAGGAGAGCTACAGCCAGCCCTCCTTCGGTGGCAACGTAGGGCCTTTTGGCCATCTGCCTGAAGCATTTCAGGTCCAGCCTTTCTGAGCCATGTCTGATTCATGAAGTCAGCTGGACCAGGTATTTAATTGCTTCTGGAAAGGTTTTTTAAGAAAAGTATTTTTTAATTGGCTTCAGAGAGGGAGAGAGAGGTAGAAACATCAACGATGAGAGAGAATCATTAATTGGCTCCCTTCCGCACACTCTACCCTGGTGATGAAGCCTGCAAGCCCGGCATGTGCCCTGCCTGGGAATCGAACCGTGTCCTCCTGGTAGATGCTCAACCACTGAGACATGCCGGCTGGGCCGAGAAAGGTTTGATGGGAGCTCAGTATATTTCTCTCTCACTCTTCCTCGCCAGAGGATTTTTTTTTTTTTTTTTTTTTTTTTCCTCCAGAGAGAGTGAAAGGAAGGGAAAACAAACATGCTGTCAGAGAAACACATGGATTGGTGCATGCACCCCAGGGAGGGAATCCAATCTGTAATCCAGGTAGTGCCCTTGACTGGGAATCAAACCAGTCAAGGGCACTATCTGGGTGCAGGGGCAACGCTGTAGCCAAGGAGCACACTGGCCAGGGCAGCACAGCCTCTCTCTTAGGGCACTGCTCATGGGTCAGGGGCATGTCCAACCCAGGCAGACCTAGTGAACCATTCCTCACACGCCTCCACTCTTCCACAACCGGCAGCGTGCTGGTGTTTACTGCCTTCGGACAGGCCCTGACCCTGCAAGAGTTCCCCTATAACCCCCACGGGCGGACTGGGTGCTTTTCTCCCAAAGAAAGGGAGCTGAGAAGGAGGCTGGTGGCAGCAGCTGGTTCTGGGGGTAACCTGGTCTGGAATCGGGTGGATTTGAGGAGAGGGCACACCAATCAAGAAGACACCCATAGGATGGAGAGTTCCGTGGAGAGGAGATTTTGATTGGCCCAACAGTAAGGGAGCTGACCTCCGCTTCGGGCCCGGGAAGGTCCACAGTTGAGACGGAGGAAAAGAAGCGCCAAGAGGGAAACTGAGGAGGCCAGCCCCGGGGCAGGGGGAGGGGGTGGGGGGGGAGTGTTGGGGGTGGGGGTCAGGCTTGAGGAGGATGAGGAGACTGGCGGTTAAGGGGCTGCATCAGTAACCCCCGCTCAAGCTAGCAGGTGTCCGACATCTCCCGTTTCCTTGTTTTATTTTATTTTATTTTATTTTATTTTATTTTATTTTATTTTATTTATTTTATTGATGTTTTACAGAGAGGAAGGGAGAGAGATAGACAGTTAGAAACATCGCTGAGAGAGAGACATCGACCAGCTGTCTCCTGCACACCCCACACTGGGGATGTGCCCGCAACCAAGGTCCATGCCCTTGACCGGAATCAAACCCGGGACCCCCCAGTCCGCAGGCCGACGCTCTATCCACTGAGCCAAACCGGTTTCGGCCCGTTTCCTTGTTTTAATCGCGGAAGAAAGAGCGGCTTCAAGAGGCTGTGTCTGGTCCGGGGTCCCATGAGCTGAGTACCTTGGCGGGGAAAGCACGGGCTCCCGCGCCTCCCGGTCCTGGGGCGGCGGCGTCCTGCCCAGCACTCGGGGAACGGCTGTGGGAGGGGGAAAAGGCGGAAGCGACGCCTCTCGCCCCGCCCCCTGTAGCCCCGCCCCTGGCCCCGCCCCCCGCTGGCCCCGGCGCCGCGGCGTGAGGACCACTAGTTGCACCATGGCCGCAGGCAGCACCGTGGGAGCCCTCCTCCTGTCCATCTGGGTGCTCCGGCTCGGTGAGTGTGTCCTCCCCGAGCCCCGCGGGCCTGGGCAGCGCCCGGGCGCCCTTGGGCTCCAGGACTCCGGGGCCGGCCGGGTCGAAGGTTGGGGTGCGAGGCCACTGCTGGTGGCCTCCTGGGCGGGGCTCGGGGTGCGGGTGCGGGTGCGGGTGCTGAGGGACGCCGCGACCCCGAGCCCGGCCGGAGAGCCGTGCTGCCCGGCGGCGCGCTCCCTCGGCCGGGCCCGGAGGAGCTGGGCGGCGGCCCCCGGAATCGCTTTGGGGCGGAGAGGGCCGCCTTCCGCGCGCTGCCCCGCTCCGGCCTCCTTCGCCCTCTTTCCGGAGCTCCGCCCCCGCCCGGGGCGCTCGCCCTTTCCCCGCGGTGTTCCTCGGAAGGGAGGGGGCTCTTTCTCCGCCTCCAGTGAAAGTTACAAGTTACTTCGGCGCCTGCGGGGATCGAAGGGGTGAGGCCGAACTTGAACGGGCTTTCTCACTCTCGGGGCCCCACCCACCGGCTTTGGCGGGCCGGCTCCGAAGCACCAAACACCCGGATGGGGCGACTCTGAACGGCCCTGCGGTGGGCAGGGGGGGCGTCAGGGGGAGAAGTATCGGTAGCGTTGGCCTCACTTAAAGTTTCCTAAGTAGGGCCTCTCCTCCCCGTCCTAGGGATGTGCCCGCCACCAAGGTCCATGCCCTTGACCGGAATCGAACCTGGGACCCCTCGGTCCGCAGGATGACGCTCTATCCACTGAGCCAAGATGGGTCAGGGCTGAAATCACTTATCTTTTGTGAAACAAGGACTCAGTGGGAGGGATGGCATTTGAATGTGGACATGCTGTGATTGAGAGAGCCTGTGATGAAGGCAGGGCCCCGGCCAGAGGGGAGTGGACAGGTGAGCCTGGGCACGCGTGCCCACTCCTGCTGGAGACCCCATGGGGAGCCCGCAATGGGAGTCCCCGTGGGAGTGTAGATTCCCTTCTGTAGACAAAGGAGAACTCTTTCTGTGCCTGTCAGGCTCCGAGCCATGTGCTTAGGAAGCGTAAGCTGGCCGGCCGCAGGAAAGAGGAAGGACTGCAGAGGAATTGGAGGCAGGGGGCCCAGGGCAGAGGCCATCACAGGGCCCCAAAGAGCTGGGAGGGCTGCAGAGGCCGTGGCTGTGGGAGAGGGAGGAGACACAGAGCTTGCATGGTTGGAGTGATTCTTCCAGAAGAGCTGATATCTCTCCCTGGTCCCAGAACGGCACTGCAGGTACCTTTGATCGCCACCTGTGGTTCAGAGGTGCGCCCCACCCCTCACCTGAGTCATAACTTCTCTGAGTTACCTACCTTCCCTGTGCCTCAGTAATTTCTTCCTTAAAAGAATAGTGACAGCATCAACTTCATAGAAAAATTGTGAACCGCTTTGTACAAGGGCCCAGGGATATGGACACTGCCAGGAAGGCTCCCCTGGCTTTGAGAGGCGAACGTGGTAGTGGGGGGGGGGGGGGGAAGGGGGGAGGGGGGAGGGCAGTTAACAAGGAGCCAAGTAAATAGATAGAGACGGGGTGGTGGCAGAGTTGACATTTAGGAAAGGGGAGGGGAAGTGGTCAACATTTCTTCTTGAGTCATTAAACCTCAGCCGCATTTAAAATCTTTAGAAGAGTTGCCACAATAGTACCGAGAAGCCCTAACCGGTTTGGCTCAGTGGATAGTGTCGGCCTGTGGACTGAAGGGTCCCAGGTTCGACTCCAGTCCTGGGCAGGTACCTTAGTTTCGGGCCTATCTTCACTTGGGGGTGTGCAGGAGGCAGCTGATGGATGTTTCCCATGGATGTTTCTAACTCTCTATCCCACTCTTCCTCTCTGTGAAAAATCAATAAAATAAAAAATAAAAATGGTCTGGGATCCGGGTGTAGGTCTGCACCCCAGATGGAGGCCTGGGTCCTGGGAGGGCAGTTAGAGCCAGAGAGGGAGGCCTGAGCCCCGAGGCGGTCTGGTATTTCACGTGGTCATCTTGGTTATGGAATGGTGGTCTGGGTTACAGATGGAGAACTATCCCCCTGATACAAGACTGAATTTTGTGTTTGAGTCCCGGGGCCCAGGGATAATGTTCTCGGCCCCGCCATGATGGTCTGGTACGTAGGTCTGAGCCTGGGATGTAGGTCTGGGTGCTAGAGGGAGATGTGGTCACTAGGGGGTGTGGTCACTAGGGGGCCCTGGTGGCAGGTTTGGGTCAAGGGCAGGGCCTGGGGATGATGCAATGGTGGTCTGGACTAGCCTGGATATTTAGACTCCAGTAAAGCGTTCCAGTCTGGGTCCCCTGGGTGGCCTTCTGCTCCTCCCCATAAAGGTCTGGGACCCGGCCACAACCTGTTTGGCTCAGTGGATAGAGTGTTGGCCTGCTGACTCAAGAGTCCCAGGTTTGATTCCGGTCAAAGGCGTGTACCTTGGTTGTGCACACATCCCCGGTAGGAGGTGTGCAGGAGGCAGCTGATCAATGCTTTTCTTCTTTTTTTTTTTTTTTTAAATGTATTTTATTGATTTTTTTACAGAGAGGAAGGGAGAGAGATAGAGAGCTAGAAACGTCGATGAGAGAGAAACATCGACCAGCTGCCTCTTGCACACCCCCTACTGGGGATGTGCCCGCAACCAAGGTACATGCCCTTGACCGGAATCGAACCTGGGACCTTTCAGTCTGCAGACGGACGCTCTATCCACTGAGCCAAACCGGTTTTGGCTGATCAATGCTTTTCATCAATGTTTCTAACTCTCTCTACCTCTCCCTTGCTTTCTGTAAAAAATCAATGAAATATATTAAAAATAACTTTAAAATTTTGTACTGTGAATACCTGTGCAGTTTTCTCCTGGAATCACCAGTTAGTGACATTTTGTCACATTTGGTTTACATCTCTCTCTCTTTATACACACGTGTACTAAAATTTATTTTTACGCTGGGCCATTTGAGAGTTGCAGCTCTTATGACACCTTACACCTATATATTTCCTTGTCGTCTAAGAAGCCCGGGGCTTCAGTAAGACACAGAACCACGTGGTGACAGGAAACACAGCTTCCCTGTTTTGTCCGAGAGCCCAGAATCCCAAGGAGACCTGCCCTGCATTGACCTGGAACTGTTGCCAACCTGTTCCTTTGTTTCTTATTTCCGACATCACCGTTTTCAAAGGGTCCTGAGGGGTTATTTCATAAAATGTCTCTCGGTTTGGATCGTCTCTGTCCTCGTGATCAGATACTTTCTCGGGCGGGGATCTTTATGTGTGTGTCGGGGAGGAGGGGGGCTGGGAATTCTTATGGGTGTCTTGGGCCCTCAGCGCACCTCATCTGTGGCAGGTGCAGTCCGGTTGCCCCGTTCTGGGGGCTGTTAACTTCGGCTGTTTGGTTAAGGTGAGTTCACCAGGCTTCTCCAGGGTAGAGGCACCGCTCCCCTCTGTACATAGTCCGTGACTTGTTAAGTGGCATTTTGAGATCGTGTGATTATCCCGTTCCCAACAATCTTTCACGCACCGTTTCAGCAAACAGTGGCGATTCTTTGTAGCTGGCAAGTCCCCATGCCGAGGCTCTTTATACACGATTGACATTCTTCCCTTTGTCTCTCTCTTTTTTTTTTTTTTTTTAATATATATTTTATTGATATTTTACAGAGAGGAAGAGAGAGGGATAGAGAGTTAGAAACATCGATGAGAGAGAATCATCGATCAGCTGCCTCTTGCACACACCCCCACTGGGGATGTGCCCGCAACCAAGGTACATGCCCTTGACCGGAATCGAACCCGGGACCTTTCAGTCCGCAGGCCGACACTCTATCCACTGAGCCAAACCGGCTTCGGCTCCCTTTGTCTCTTCATGAATGTTTGCTACATGGCATTCCTGTAGGCTCGGTGACCTCAGATTTGCAAGTGGGACCCGCTCAAGCTTCAGTGTCCTTAAAAACAAAACAAAACAACAACAACAAAAACTTTAGTGTCTATTTGCCACGTTTCCAAGAGTTTTTGAGCACTTAACTTCCTTTCTGGCCCAGAAAGATTCTGGACTCATCCCCCGCCTCAGCCTTGGAATCCGTAGAGTCCCTCGTCCCATTCCGTCGGGGAGGGGACTCAGAAATCACGCTCTGAGTGCTGGGGGCGCCCCAGGGGCCGGACCCCCGGCTTCCAGGCCCTGCCTGTGGTCAGAGCCAGGAAACACTTTTCACAAAGTGGTGGGCTTGTCGTGTTGCCACTAAGGCTGACCCAATAATTAGATTCTTCTTCCCCTTTTCCACCTTTGCATCTTGCTTCTCCACAGTGAGAACTCTGTTCTTAGTAGCATCAGTATATTTTCCTATTCTATATTAAACACGAAATTCTTTGATAATCACTATACCAATACCACTGCCAAGCACAGACAATTAAGTATAGTTCAAGATTTCTTTGCCCTTTTTAAAAAAAATATATATTTTACTAATTTCTTACAGAGAGAAAAGGAGAAGGATACAGAGCCAGAAACATTGATCAGCTGCCTCCTGCACACTCCCTACTGGGGATGTGCCTGCAATCAAGATACATGCTCTTGACCAGAATCAAATCTGGGACCCTTGAGTCCGCAGGCCAATGCTCTATCCACTGAGCCAAACTGTTTCGGGCTGTCCTTCTTTGTTGTTGTTGCTTAATCTTTACCCAAGGAAATTTTTTCATTGATTTTATTTTAGAGAGAGTGGGAGTAATGTAAAGGGAGAGAGAGAGAGAAAAAACAAAAAACAAACAAACAAAAAAAACCAATGTGAGAGAGACACTCAATTGGTTGCCTCCCACACACCCTCTGATCGGGCCGGGATGGAACCTGCAACCCAGGTATGTGCCCTTGACTCTTCTGATGCTTAGCCAGGACTCTGCCACTTTTTATTTTACGTGTCCCTCCGGATATGTACAGAATGTTAGATTTTAAAGTTACCTGAATCTCGGTTTCTTCTGTGTGGTTATGTTACTGACTTGTATATAGTTGCATTAATTTGTTACTGTTTTATTCAGTTTTAAGGGTTCCCCCCTTGCTTTAATTTTTAAACATGTAAATATAGTAACATGACTCAGATCACAACTATATAAAGACAGGCTCAGAGAAATCCTGCTGCCTCCTTCCCCATAGCATATAACTTGTTTCTGTTTTATCTTTCTTCTTTCTATTTGCTGTTATAAACAGATACATGTGGTTGTTTCTAACTCCATTTTTAAACGGCAGATCACACGTACCATGTACTCTTTTATACCTTGTTTTTGTCAGTCAGCCATGTCTGGAAAATCATTGGCACCATCCTCCTTCCTTTCGTACAGCTGGGCAGTGCTCCATGGGGTGGGATGTAGTGTTTTCATTTGGTGGTTAGTGTTTTATATAGTGTGCTGGGGGAGAGGGGGGTCTCTTTAAAAGGCTGAGAGTGGCTGAAACCTGTTTGGTTCAATGGATAGAGCGTCGGCTTGGGGACTGAAGGGTCCCGGGTTCGATTCCCGTCAAGAGCGTGTACCTTGGTTGCGGGCATATCCCCAGTAGGGGGTGTGCAAGAGGCAGCTGATCGATGACTCTCTCTCATTGATGTTTCTGACTATCTCTCTCCTTTCCTCTCTGTACAAAAATCAATAAAATATATTTTAAAAAATCAAAATCAAATGAAGTTAAAAAAAAAAAAAAGGCTGAGAGTGTAGACAAGGAAGTGAGGGAGCAGGCCAGGGGGCTGATGGGGGATGGAAGCAAAGCCCTTCCATAGGCTTCAAGCATTTAAGGAACTTGGAGGAGCTCATTCTACTGGGAAGTAGCAGGAAAGAAAGCTGTCAAAGGAGTCAGGGCTGGGACTCAGACATCAAGTTCTGTGGGCCCTTTAAGACCCACAATTTTACTCCCAATGAATGGAAAGTTTTGGAGGGTGCTGAACAGGAATGGTGTCATAACGAACCATTCTGGAGAGCAGTCTGCAGAGGGCGGGCGAGGCTGCGGCTCACTGCAGATAAGGATCAAGACTAAGGGAGAAAAAAGCCAGGACCTTTGCACATCCATTGATTTGGCTGGTCCCGGTCCCTGGGGACCCACCCCACCACCACCAGTGGCCAGAGGGGCTTACTGGTCCTTACCAACACACACAGTGCAAACACTCTGAACAGTGTTGTTTTTGTATAAATCAGTTTGTGCAGTAATGAATGTATTTATTTCTCAGACTTGGGGCAAGCGAGAGGCAGCCAGGCTCTGCCACCTCGCGCTCCTGCCAGACCAAGCCACGGCAGGGGCTCGTCCAGGATGGCACAATAAGATGAACCTTTTAAGCAAATAAGAATCTCAGAGAGCCGAGACCGGTTTGGCTCAGTGGATAGAGTGTCGGCCAGCGGACTGAAAGGTCCCGGGTTCGATTCAGGTCAAGGGCATGCACCCTGGTTGCGGGCACATCCCCAGTAGGGGGTATGCAAGAGGCAGCTGGTCGATGTTTCTCTCTCATCCATGTTTCTAACTCTCTATCCCTCTCCTTTCCTCTCTGTAAAAAATCAATAAAATATATTAAAAAAAAAAAAAAAAAGAATCTCAGAGACTCGCAGCATAGCCATACACCTCAGCCTGTGAACGAGCAATCCGGACCCAGACAGCTTTCAGAACCCCGCGCAGCCATGGCGTGTGCTTCCTGTTAGTCACCACTCGGGGCCGGGCTGCCCTCTGCCCCCACCCCATCAGTATTCACTGGACCTGACCGAGTGCAGGAGTGCGATCTGGGCTGGCTGGCTGGGCAGGCAGACCCCAGCCGCCATCCCTGCAACCGTCCTGAGCTGGGGTGAGGCCTGGGCAGCCGCAAGGGCAGGGCTCAGGGAAGAGGTCACTGTGTCCGGTCCTGTCCCCTGACTTGGGGGACAAAAGCAGAGGCGCCAGGCCTCCGGCGAACAAACAAGGGGTCTCCGCTCTGACCCCTGAGGGACCAGGGCCCTTGCTCTTCCCCAGAGCCACGTTGGGACAGATGCTATTGAACCTGTGAATCCGATGCCAGGAGAGGGGATGGAGGGGGAACTAACCAGACCCTCCGTCTGACATTCCAAACGAGGGGGTGGGTGTGCACTGTGGGAATTGAGGCTGCCCAGTACCCCCCAGCTTCAGTCACCCCACTTTTTCTACCAGGAACTCCTCCCCCTACCTCACCTTGCTATTTATTGCTGTAATTTATTGACCTCAGAAATGCTGCATTTCAGACCTCACTTGGGACAGGGAGGCTCTCCAGCCCCACCCCCACCCCCCCACTTGGCGGGGCCCTGTGGGGCCAGGTGCTGAGGGGAGCCTCTCTGTACCCACCCATCACTTGCTTTCCCCCTCCCCCCTTGGGGGACCCCAGGTTGGGCACTGGCCCATTCATAAATACCTCGAGGGGGAGGGGAGGGAGAGGGATGGGGTTATAGCTGTTCTGTTTAATTGGAACTGGAAGAGGGATCATGTCCTTACGTTATGTCCTTCCCAGAAAGAGGAGGGACACCATGATCACACTCCTGTACTGGCCACCGCCGCTGTCCGTCATCACATTGAGCTCTCTTCCCTCGAGAGTTTGGATAAATTCAGGTCAGAGCTGCAAGTTCGCAGCCCTCACGTGTCATAGAAAAGCAATTCACCTACGACTGATCTCTCCGTTCAGAAGTGTGCAGTCTTAATGTACAGTGATGAGAAACTGTTATTTTATGATCTTTTCATTAAAAGCTTGATTGAAAACTAAAAAAAAAAAAAAAAAAAAAAAAAGACTAAGGAGGAAACGGGCGCTCCCCGGGAGTGTTTTGAAGGGGAAGCCGGCAGGCAGGATTTGGGGCTGGTTACATCAGTGGGTTGTCACTATGTGGTCAGGGCAAGAGCAAGCTCACTCGCAGGAACTGATGTGTTGGCTCTTCTCAGCCTGCCCCGTTCTGAGGCCGGTGAGGTTTTATGGACACCTTTGCTTGACAGCTGTCCCCCCAACTGGACGGATGCAGGAACCAAGGCACACACCGCTTACACCTCTCCTCTCCGGGGCTTGTTTCCATGTAGTTAGTGTAACAGTGCACACTGTTGCAGTCTTTGTCAAGCCTTTCTGCATCTTAAGACATTGCCCGCCATCACTGTGTGAGGCTGGCTCACGGGCTTTGCTGCCACCAGGATTCCGAGTCTGGCTTTCCCTCAGGAGAGCTCCCACGTCCAAGGGCGGGGCGCTGCGTTCCTGCCCAGAAACCAGGCCCCACCCCCTACACCCCGTTATCCTGGCTGTGAACCTCACAGCTCCTGGTTAGCAGTTTAGATTTTTGTTTTCATTTCATTGTCCCACCTTTTTTTTTAAGGCGGGGGCGAATTACGTAGGGCGGCAAGTTCCCACCATCCATCGGGCTGTGCTCCCGCCATAACCTACAGCAGCACGAGGGGACAGCTTGGGGCCTTAGAATTCAGAAGGCTAGTGAGTTACATATTTATTTATTTATTTATTTATTTATTTTATATTTTAAAAGACTCCTCACAATCATGGTTTATTTCTTTAAAAAAAAAAAAATATATATATATATATATATATTATTGATATTTTACAGAGAGGAAGGGAGACAGAGAGAGTTAGAAGCATCGATGAGAGAGAAACATTGATCAGCTGTCCCCCTGCACACCTCCTCCTGGGGATGTGCCCGCAACCAAGGTACATGCCCTTGACCGGAATCAAACCTGGGACCTTTTAGTCCGCAGGCCGATGATCTGAGCCAAACCGGTTTCGGCTACATATTTATTTATTAACATTAACATCTTGCCATATTTATACTCGCTCTACATCCCCACATACTTTTACATAATTCCAATAACATCATCCTATTTATGAAAATAACAGTAATCCCCTACTATCACCTGACTTCTGCCCTTATTCGAATGTCCTCACTTGTCACAAGAGCATCTTTTTTTTCTAATAAAATAATTATTTTATTTTTATAAGTAATTTTATAAATAATTTTGAACATCTGATCAATAAGATTATACACAAATATGAGAATATTGCCGGGACCGGTTTGGCTCAATGAATAGAGCGTCGGCTTGGGGACTGAAGGGCCCCGGGTTCGATTCTGGTCAAGGGCATGTACCTTGGTTGCGGGCATATCCCCAGTAGGGGTTGTGCAAGAGGCAGCTGATCGATGACTGTCTCTCATCGATGTTTCTAACTCTCTATCTCTCTCCCTTCCTCTCTGTAAAAATATCAATAAAATATATTTAAAAAAAACAAACAAAAACAAATATGAGAATATGCCACAAAAAAATAAAGTTAAGCATTTAAATATACAAAAACAAATTTAGGTATAGATCTCTTCGTAAAGTACTCTTAACATATACATAATTTATAGCACGTACACAGTAACTTCTGGAACGAAAGATGGGCCACTCTGAGACTCGCCTGAGCCGTGTGGCCGTGACAGCCCCCGGAAAGGAGGGCGGAGGCCCCACTCGAGGGCTTTCCCCTGAATTCTCTGGGTTAGAGGCAGCACTTGCCCACTTCTGTGGAACTTTCTTGGAGTGTACTCTCCTCCTGTGACTGACTACAGCGACCATTTGTCAGCAGCCACATGGTGGCATTTAAAACAAAACAGCAGAACAAAGCAGGGTCTGCTTCAGTGAGATCAGCCTCGTGGGCGAGTCTAGAACATGCTTCTCAGATGCACATGGAGCCGAGCCCAAGAGTTGCCAAACCTGCACTGGGGCTAGACCCCCCCCTCCCCTCCCCCAGAGTCCTGTTAAAACCTTTACGTCAGCAATTAGGATTTCTTTAATGCAACAAGGTGCTTAAAACACAGGGCAACTAAAGGAGCTTACAAAACTGTCCTTGAGGTTAGTAGGGGTGTCGAACTCAATCAGAGAAGGGGCCAAAATCTAAAATCCAGCCTAAATCACGGGCCGAATGGTTTACTGAACAGTCATAAACTGACAATGTCATAAACTGACAGCGGAGTGCAGTGATGACAGTGCGGTGCGGGCCACATTGCAAGGCCTGGCGGGCTGGATTTGGCCCGCGGGCCTTGTGTTTGAAACATGTGGGTTAAAGCGATCACAGAACAGAGAACTTGGTTTTGGAGACTGCAGATTCGAAACATTGCGAGCATTCCCTTTGCTCAGGCTGGCTGTTTTCCATCAACAAAACACGGCCTGAGCTCTGGGCCCGACTCTCCCACTGCCCTGCCCTGCCCTGCCCTGCCCTGCCCTGCCATGGGCACAGGCGGCTGCTTCTGGCTTCTGTTCCTCTTCCTTCTCCCTGCTCAGTGTGGCTGGGCCTTCAGCCCTGGTCCGCTCCGCCTTCCCTGTCTGCAGTGAGGTATGTCAGCAGCTACACCGTCAGCTTTCCCAGTGAGCTGGCCTCCTGTGGCCGCAGCCGCATCATGTGGACGGAGGACAGCAGCTCAGCACACGGTCCCCGTCTGACACGGGACTCAGCGGCCAGGGGCACGGCCTACCCCTGTGGCTGGTCACCTTCAGCGTCAGGAGGTGGCCAAGCAACGGGTTCCACGGAGCCCCTGGGGAGACCCTGCCAGCCCGGCACCCCACCCGGCACCCCGCCGGCTGTGCTGGGGCGTGGGGAGAGCCCGCCCGGCTGGCAGTGCAGCAGGCAAAGCCGAGGGCAGGCAGGGCTCTGCCCAGCGGTCCCTGCACAGGAGCAGATGCCTGTGTCTGCAGGTGCACCTAAGACGTAAGGGAGTTCCTGACTGTAAACAAGGAAGAGCATCTTTTTTTTATAAACACACACCCACACCAGGATCTTGTCACATTTTGCACGTTGCATTTGTTGCCGTGTTTGGCTTAGTCCGGACAGATACCTTTTAGAAATCTGAAAAAGACTCGGAGTCACTCGCTAAGAACGAGTCTGTCTGGGAACCGTGCTGTCTCCGCGACTCAGGAGGCACCGGCTCTGGGGGAGGCGGTTTCTCTGCTTCGGAGCAGAGTTCGCCGCACACATGGGCCCCGACGCCCGGCTGCTGTCCTGCTTTCTGCCGTCTTCTCCTGTCCTTTCTCCTCGGGTGCGGAAAGCTGTGCGGCTTCCCCTGCAGGCACATCTCCTGAGACTGCGCGGTCACAGCGGACACTCGCGCAGCCAGGGCCCTCCTATTGCCTTTGCTCAGACGGTGGAGGGGGTGACAGCGAGTCCTAGCCGGTCCTCTTTGGGGCGGCTTCGCTGTCATCCTGCACCCCCAGGGAAATGCCTGACAGTTACTAGATAGGCCCGACCCTTTCCTTCCTGCTGCTGCTGGAGGCCTGGGAGGCTCCCTGGGGACCAGCAGGAGGGAAGGAACCCTGGCTGGAACCTGAACCGGTGTGCTCTCTGCCAGCGGTCTACCTTTGTGACCTTGATCTGTCCTTCAACCAGGCCTCCATCTGAGGAAGCCAGTTTATTCCCGTGGCTTGTTCTTCAGAAAAGAACCCCTTCCGGTTCGTAGTGACCTTCATCCCTTTCCATGGCACCCCCACCTGTCTGCGAGATCAGTGCCTCAACCTCCCTCTGGCTCACTGGTAGCTCCTTCCCTCCCTCCCTCTCTCCCTTCTCCCCTCCCTTCCTCCCTCTCTCCCTTCCCTCTTCCTTTTCTCCCTCTCTTCCTCCCTTCCTCCCTCCTTCCCTTCTACATTGAATTGTACACTTCATACGTTTTTGCTTTTTTATCGATGTTTTTTAAAAAAAGAGAGAGAGGAGGGGAGAGGGAGGGAGAGAGAGAGACATCAATGTGAAACATAGACTAGCTGCCTCCTGTATGTGCCCCCTACCAGGAATTGAACCCAAACCCTGGGCATGTCCCCTGACCCAGAATTGAACTGGTGACCTTTTGGTGCCCAGGATGATGCCCAACCAACTGAGCCACACCAGCCAGGGCTCCCTGGTAGTTTCTTGAACATTTCCCCCATAGACCAGTTAAAACATGGGGAGGAGAGGACCAAGGTCCAGCAAATTATAAGAGATATGAATAAGGCTGTGTCATAAGTTAGTTGTCATGGAGTTTCTCAACTATGAACTGAAAAAAAAAAGGAAAATAAAAGGGTTTGCAAAGACATTTTGTAATGAAATGATCAATAGTTGAAATATCCTTTTTTTAAAAATATATATTTTATTGATTTTTCACAGAGAGGAAGAGAGAGGGAGAGTTAGAAACATCGATGAGAGAGAATCATCGACCAGCTGCCTCTTGCACACCCCCTACTGGGGATGTGCCCGCAACCAAGGTACATGCCCTTGACCGGAATCGAACCCGGGACCTTTCAGTCCGCAGACCGACGCTCTACCACTGAGCCAAACCAGTGCCGGCCAATAGTTGAAATACCTTGAATCAGACTTTGGAGAACAGGTGTACAAAGACTGACAGCATCTTAAATTACTGTAGTAAGAACCTTTTTCCCCGAAGCAGGCTGTAGGCCTCAATACGTTCTGAGGACAGTCAAGGGTGAATGTGGCTTTTGAACACGGCAGCGTGTGGTTACCTTAAAAGCATGGGCTGCTAGGAAGTAGTGCTGTCAGAGAGGAATAGAACGCAAACAGGTAAAACCCGTGTTGGTAATAGATTTTATCTAACTGGCAGGGATTTTTATTTTGGTTAAGGTGCCGTTCACGAGGTTTCTGATCAGCTCCACCCCTCACCTGAGTTATAACTTCCTGCCCCTGGGTGCTGTAGGTGCCGGCACAATATTTTCGTTTCAACATGTAGTTGGTATAAGTAAGAGATTAAAAAAAATTTTTTTTTAAATTGATTTCAGAGAGGAAGGAAGAGGGAGAGAGATAAGGAACATCAATAATGAGAGAGAAACATTGATTGGCTGCCTCCTGCATGCCCCACACCAGGGATCAAGCATGCAACCCTGGCATGTGCCCTTAACCGGAATCAAACCGTGACCTCCTGGTTCATAGGTTGACACTCGACCACTAAACCACCCTGGCCGGGTTGAATAAGAGATTTCTACAATCCCCTTTTCAAATCAGATCTTCAGCGTCTGGTTAGCATTTTACCCCCACACACTCTATCTCCATCTCATTGTGGACTGACCACATGTGGTATGCTCAGAAGCCACGTGTGGTTAGTGGCTACTGACGTGGACTGGACGGCAGCGGCTGGGAGAAGAGAGGAGAGAACGGGAGAGTGCTGTAGGTGCAGGAATGCAGGAAGGAGAGTCTGTGAGGCCGGAAGACAGAAATGATGGAAAGGAGGTGGATTCAGAGAGCCGGCACCTGGATTCCGGACCGGTTCCTCCCGGAGGCACGGAGTAGCTTGCCAGCCGAGAGCAGGTGTCAGACAGGTTCTGGGCAGTTGTCGGGGCTGGGGGCCCAGGGGGGTATCGCTAACTGGCAGCCAGGTGAGAGCGTTTCCAGGCAGAAATAGATGGAGACGGGCAAGAGGTGCTGTAGCAGCCGAGACCGTGGATTTCTGCCTTTAGTGACCAAGGAAACAGAAATGACTGCCTGGGCCTGGGCCTGGATCAGGGGGGATCAGCCAGGAAAGACAGAGGCGCCCCACGTGGTGGCTCACGGCGCAGGCCTCAGAGGCGGGCTGCCTGTGTCTGGACCCGCTCTGACCTGGGCCAGCTCCTGAGCCCCGTGGAGCCCCAGGTTCCTCACCTGTGACCAGTGGTTCTCAGTCTTGGGAAGGCTCTTCCCCATGTTCCCAGGCTCCCTCCCCCCCTTTCTCTGGCCCCGCTGCAGGCCAGCTGTGACCTGTTGCACACAGCGGCAGCCCTCATGAATGACCCTCTCCCCCCCGCACCCCATGCTCTGCTTCGTTTTGCTCAGCAGCTCAGAAGTCTCTCAGAGAGAGAGACTTCTCTTTGCCACGTGTCCCGTTCCTCCCAGTCACTCTCACACGCACTCCAGGACGGCAGGGGCTGGGTTCTGTTTACTGCTGTGACGGCCTGGGACATAGCAGGGGCTCAGTATCTGGTGAGTGAAAATGCGAACAATAAGGCTGCTCTCGGGGAGTTGACTTGAGGAATAAATGAAGGAAGATAGATGGATGGGTAGATAATTAGATGGATCTAGCTTTCTTTGGGTTAATCCTCACTGGAGGATATTTTTTCCCATTGACTTGTAGAGAGAGTGGGATGGAGAGAGGAAAGAGAGAAGAGAGAAAGACAAACATCGAATGATGTGAGAGAGACACATTGATCGGTTGCCTCCTGGACATGCCCTCACTGGCCTGGGATGGAACCTGTAACCCAGGTACATGGCCTTGACCGGGAATCAAATCCATGACCCTTTGGTGCCCAGGACAGTGCTCTAACCAGTGAGCAACACCGGCCAGGCTTGATCTAGCTTTTCAGAAGATGCGTGGCACACAGTGAGCCCCAATGCAGCGAGTGCTTGTGCTGCTGCCGTGGTTAAACCTCATCCAGACTGAGCCGGCCCAGGGCTCATTGGATTGGATGTACTAGGAATGAAGTTAAAGAATGGAGCTATAGCCGAAACCGGTCTGTCTCAGTGGATAGAGCATCGGCCTGTGGTCTGGAAGGTTTCAGGTTCGATCCTGGTCAAGGGCATGTACCTTGGTTGTGGGCACATCCCCTGTAGGGGTGTGCAGGAGGCAGCTGATCGATGATTCTCTCTCATTGATGTTTCTAACTCTCCATCCCTCTCTCTTCCTCTCTGTGAAAAATCAATAAAATATATTAAAAAAGAATAAAACAAAATAAATAAAAGTCAATGAGGGAAAATATCCTCAATGAGTATTAAAAAAAAAAAAAAAAAAAGAATGGAGCTGCAGCCATCTCCATGCCCGCTGAGCGTGTTCCCACCCCAACACTGGAACCCGCGTCACGCTGCACTGAGAATATTCGTGCATTAACGAGACATGACTTGGTACCAGCACCCTCTCAGTCATTCTGGGGGCAGCCCCTCTCCTGCATGCAAATGTCCGAACCGAGACGTTGTTGCCCAGGCTGGGAGCAGGTCCTCCGAGGGGGTGTGGGCTGAAAGCGAGAGGCGATTTCAGAGAAGTGAGAGGGTCAAGGCTGTGTCAAAGCATCCAGGGCCGCCCCGGGCTCTGCCGTCCCCAGGTCTGCGGAGGCCTCAGCCAGTCCCCATCACAGCATCACACATGGGAAATGCCATGCTGCCTCATTTGGGTACTGAAACCGTCAGGGGATTTTATCTTTTCGCCTCCAATTTTTACGTTAACTGCTGGCCCGGAGGGGTGCTTTGGAGAGAGAGCAGCCTTTCAGAAGGCCTCATACCTGTCTAAGAAAAGCCCTTTCCCTCGCCCTGAAGAGCCCTGAGAAACGGCTCTGTGACAGGCCGCCTCTCCCGGCCTCAGACGGGTGGGACTTGCATTGGGGCTGGTGTCCCTGCGTGGGTACAGGGTACAGGTTTACTGGGTTTATGCCCTGAGCGGGTGTGCCCCCTCCGCCTCGAAGGGGAAGCCGTAGACAAAGGGAACATCTAAAAGGAAGAGTGGAGCTGAAACCGGTTTGGCTCAGTGGTAGAGCGTCAGTCTGCGGACCGAAAGGTCTCAGGTTCCATTCCGGTCAGGGCCATGTACATTAGTTGCAGGCACATCCCCGGTAGGGGGTGTGCAAGAGGCAGCTGGTCAGTGTTTCTCTCTCATCGACATTTCTAGCTCTCTATCTCTCTCCCTTCCTCTCTGTAAAAAATCAATAAAATATATTAAATATATATATATATATATATATATATATATATATTAAAGGAAAGAGCTGGGGATAGGATGGGGGGCTAGGGTGGGGAGTGGGGAGCCAGCGGACCCTCCCGGCTGGCTTTGGCGGGAGGCAGGCAGGGGAAAGGAAGGGGCTGTTTTGACCGCATCTGAGTGGTCCCGGGCCGCTAACTCCGGCTCCAGGGGAAGGTCTGTGTCTGTCCTCGCCGCGTCATGGATCTTCAGCCAGGTTCCCGGCACTCAGGGTTTGGGTGACTCCTGTTTGCTGCCTTTTGGACTGCACTGAAGTTGTATTTTAATCAGTTTAATTAATCGGCTTAACTGTTCATTGAGTTTCCCTATGACTTCTTTGATTGTTCCTTGGATGGATGGATGGATGGATGGATGGACGGACAGATGGACGGACGGATTTGCTCTGGTTTTTCTTCCTTCCCACACTTAAGTCTCTCTTGTCCCCTTTCCGCTTCCTCACTTTTTTTACATTTCTCATTTTTATTTACCTTTAAAAAGTTTATTGGGGTGACATTGGTTAATAGAAGTGTATAGTTTCAGGTGTACAGTTCTGTAATGCATCATCTGTATATTGTAGTGCGTGTTCACCACCCCGAGTCAAGTCTCCTTCCATTGTCATTCATCCCCTCTTTACCCCTTATAACTCCCCCCAACCCTATTCCCTCTGACAGTCACCCTACTGTGGTCTGGGTCTGTGGTGGTTTTCTCTTTGCTTAGTCCCTTCACCTTCATCACCCAGCCCCCAATCTCGTTCCCCCTGACAGCTGTCAGTCTGCTCTCTGTCCATGAGTCTGTTTCTATTTTGTTTGTTAGTCCATTTTATTCATTAGATCCCCATATGAGTGACGTCATATGGTCCTTCTCGAACTTATTTCACTTCGCATAGCCTTCTCCAGGTCCTTCCATGCCGTCCCAGAGGGTGAGATTGCCTTCTTTTCTGTGGCCGAGTGGTTCTCCATTGTGTGAATGTACCACAGCTTCTTACTCCGCCCCCCTGATGGCACTGGGGCTGTTTCCAGATCTCGGCCCCTCCCACAGATTCAATTGGGTGTTTGTCTAATTGTTTGTATGAAGTCTGGTGTCTCCAACAGAACGGAAGCTCCAAGAGGGCAGGGACCGTGCTTGTCTGGTTCTCCCACACAGAATAGATGCCCATTGAGTATTTTCGGAATGAATGCATGAATGAATGAATGGATGATGGGACCAAGCTGTGGTGAAAGGGGATCTGAGCAAGGAATCAGAAAACCTGTGTCCTGGTCCCTCTGCTGCCCTAAACTTGCTGAGACACGGGCAGTGGGTACGCCTCGGGCCTATTTGCCCATCTGTAAAATGGACGCAGCGTCCCCAGAGCCCCTGGGCGTGCTGAGGGCTCCGGGGGGAACCGGGAGGACGTGAGCACACACCTGGAAGAGTGGAGGCCTCACTCACCTGCTGTCTCACTTTTCTTGGTGCTCTGTCCTGTCGCCTGTGAAACGGAGGTCACTGGAATACCCTTTAGGGTTTCTTCCAGCTCAGAATTACGGCGATTCTTTCTGCACAAAAGTCTCCCTTCCCTCCCTCCTCGCTTCTCTCCACACCGGTCCCGGCTTGTTTCTTCTTCCGATTTCACAGTTCGGAGGACATCGCTCCTCCCCAGGGAGGACAGAAGCCGCCCAGCCATGCGTCTTCTCTCCCACCTCCACCCTCATTCATTCATTCATTCATTCATTCATTCAAAGGCATTTCAAGCCCCACTACGGTGAGTGGGCAGAGTCCGCTTGGAATCCTGCCTCTCTCTCATCTGCCTTCCCAGTACTGTTGAGTCCGGAAGATAGCGCAAACTCAGCAAAGCAGCGGGAGGGTGCCGGTGTCTTTCTGAGGGCAGTCTCCCTGAACCAAGGGGGATGGTTCTGAATATCCCGGCAGATAGACAGATGGGGGATATTTGCTTCTCATTTGGAATTACTGGGCACAGTTGCCCACAATTGGTTATCGAGCGTCTCGATGTTTCCTGCGCTCCTGCAGTTACCCTGGTTGCTGGTCGGCAAAAACTTCACATTTTAGTTTCTCTTTAATGTCTTTCCCCTTAACAGCTGTTCTTCTCTCTTTAACAAGAAAGTTAAGTCTGGAGCAAGATGCATTTAAACCCGTTTGGGGGTATCAGGAATATCCCGGTCTTAGTGGTGGTAATAAATGTTTAATGACTGGATTGAGGAGGGGGAGCGGGAGCCCCTCATTTGAACCCTTCGATCAGAGAGGTTAACCACCGGCTGTGACAGAGTTTGAATCAGCTCCAGCACACAGGGTCCCTTAATCCTCACCGTGCCTCTGGCCTGCTTCCTGCCACTGAGTTTGCTCTCACTAGCTCCCCTGCTGGACAGCCACCAGTACGTCCTCCCTGCCCCTCGTCCCCCACACCCCGTCACCAACTCCTGCGATAACCTCTCAGGTCCATCCACTCGCGGGGGTGTCCCTGGCCTGGTCTGCCCGTCCGCCACTCCTTGCGCGGCCTCTGCCTCCATGCTTGCGCCCCTCATCCTTGTCCTGTGTCCCTGCAGCACGGCCTCCTGGGGAAGGCCCCGCCTCGGTGTCTGTCCTCCCTCCCCTGTGTCCTCTCCACACAGTGAGACCCCTCCAGGGCCTGGAGCGACGCCCGTCCTGTTCGCTGCCATATTCCCAGCCTTGCCCATGAGCCTGGCATGCGGGTGGTGTTCCACCAATGTTAACTCCACTTCTTGGGGTTTGTGGGCCCCAATGAAAGAGTGGACTGTAGCCCTCTCCGGTTTGGCTCGATAGATAGAGCATCAGCCCACGGACCGAAGGGTCCCCGGTTCAGTTCCGGTCAAGGGCACGTGCAGGCTCAATCCCCAGCCGTGGTCGGGGCGTGTGCGGAGGCAACCAATCCGTGTATGTGTCTCTCTCATCAATGTTTCCCGCACTCCCTCTCCCCCTCCCTTCCACTCTCTCTAAAAATCCATACAAAAATATCCTCATATGAGGATTAAAAAAAAAGAAAATGGTTTCTACCTGGTCAAGCATCTGTTTTTTTCTACTTTCTGCTGGCGGTTTATCAGCTTAGCACACACAATAGCTGGTGAATAATTTTTACCATGAAATTCAACTCTTTTCTCCATAGAACATCTTGGAAGATGGTTTTCTGTTTCCAACAGTCGTATTTTTTCCTAACTTTTTTTTTCTTTTTCTCTCTCTCCTAGATCTCAGCAGCTGCCAGAGCTTACCGCGTTTTGGAACTGTAGGTGGGAACGTCACTTTGTCGCCAGCAAGTGCTGTAAGCTTTACAGAAATCACATGGAAAAAGGGAATTAATAAGATCATAGACTGGAGTGGAAACAAGGAGCCTACACATTACCCATTTCCTAATGACAGGGTTCATTTAGACATTAAGTCAGGTGACCTTGTCCTCTTCAATTTAACATCATCGGATGAAGATGAATATGAAATCGAATCCGTGGATCTTACACATGGCCTGAAATTTAATCTTACAGTCCTCGGTGAGTATTTGATATCTTGGTTTGTTTAAAATGGCAAATTTCGCCTGGCTGGCGTGGCTCGGTGATTGAGCGTTGTTGACCAGGACAGTCATGGTTTGATCCGTGGTCAGGGCACAGGCCCAGGTTGCGGGCTCGATCCCCAGGGTGGGGCGTGCAGGAGGCAGCTGATCGATGATTCTCTGTCATCATTGATGTTTCTACCTCTCTCTCCCCTTCCTCTCTGAAATCTATAAAAATGTATTTTTGTGGCTGAATAATATTCTGTTGTGTTCAGATACCACAGCTTTTCTCTCTGTCCATTCTACAATGGACACGTAGGTTGTTTCTGTGTCTTGGCTACAGTGCACAATGCTGCCCTGAACATCACCCCCCCAATTTTTCTGGATCATTCTAGTGCCTGGTTCATTCTCACTGTTTCTGAGGTTCCTGCCAGGGTCATAGTTCTCGGGGGCTGTGATGTTGAAATGAAGGTTATTTTTAACGTCCCAGTTCCTCAGGCCTTGCTGTCCTCGCTTGCCATGGTGTAGCCCAGAACCTGTCGTTGCCAGTCACTCTGGTCCCTTCATCTCCCGGTGACAGATGTCCCACCCCTTCTGTTTCTGGCTCTCGTCCTGGGCTGTGCTGACTGACAGCCGGAGGAGCCATGCACAGGGAGGCGCATCTCCATCAGTGACAAACGCAGTATCGGCCGGGGGGCTTCAGGCCCTTCTTGGGGGCCCGGGGCTGCAGCCTGGGGCTGTGAGGAGCCTCTGTCTCCAGCCCTGGAGCTCCGTGTGGCTCGGTGAAATCTGTTTTTGGAAGATGACTCGGGTGGCAGGTATTTTCGGTGGATAGGGAGAAGAGGCGCCGGGTAGAAGCCACGTGGTCGCTCAGGTAGACAGTGCCGGTGGGAGATGTTGGAAAAGGAGAGGGCCCAGCCCTATGGAGAACGAGCCCTAAAAATACCAAGGTTGACTCATGGCTTCACCCCGGTTGCAAAATAATTCATCCTTGTTTCTTAGAAATGGGGAAGTCATGCTTTTGGGGAGGGTGTGCCTTGGCAGCACTCTTCCGGAGACACCAGACCTAACGGCAAGCATTCAGAAAGGGAGTTTTGGGGGTCAGAGGGGGTTTCCTGGCGCCTCTTTCTTCTGTGTAGAAGGGGCTAGCTGCTTTCCCTTTTCCCGCAGAGCCCCCAACCAATCTCCACTGATGGTGGTTATTAGCTCTTTCTCAGCCCCTTCAGAGCCTTCGGTGTCATGTAATGTCCATGTAATAGAAGTGACTGTCCTTCCCTTGACCGTCCAGACTAGGGTATAACTTTATTTTTAAAATATACTTGATTTTTTTTGTTTGTTTGTTTTGTTTTGTTTTTATAGAGAGGAAGGGAGAGGGATAGAGAGTTAGAAACATCGATGAGAGAGAAACATCCATCAGCTACCTCCTGCACACTCCCTACTGGGGATGTGCCTGCAACCAAGGTACATGCCCCTGACTGGAATCGAGCCTGGAACCTTTCAGTCCCCAGGCTGACGCTCTAGCCACTGAGCCAAACCGGTCAGGGTCGGTGTATAACTTTTTACTGAAGTTAATAGAAATATACAGATGCCAGCTGGTCTGTATGCGAAATCCTCATCTCTGACCGGGTGGTGAGCTGAATTGATTAATTATAAAGCTACTAACTCCATTATTGTAGGGTAGGGGTGTCGAACTCAATCAGAGAAGGGGCCAAAATCTAAAATCCAGCCTAAATCGCGGGCCGAATGGTTTACTGAACAGTCATAAACTGACAATGTCATAAACTGACAGCGGAGTGCAGTGATGACAGTGCGGTGCGGGCCACATTGCAAGGCCTGGCGATCTGGATTTGGCCCGCGGGCCTTGTGTTTGACACATGTGTTGTAGGGGGTGAAAGAGGCACATTCCTGGCCTGTTTAACCTGTTTAAGGTACAAGGTGTCACTAATCTGTTAAAAGTCACTGTGGTCAGTCCCCGGGCAGCGAGAGGCTAGGAAAGGTTCTCCATGGGGGGATCTGAGTGCAGAGGTTCACCCGATGCCACAGAAAGGTCTGCGTGCCTGTTGGTGAGCAGGTGGGCTCGCCCTCCCAGGCCCGGGATGTGCCCGTGGTGCAGTACCGAGACCGCCTGGAAGAGCTTCTGTGTCGCCAAGTGGGCTCTGACAGCGCAGAACGTGGTACCAGTTCTCCCACGGGTCTCCCCGTGCAGCGCTTTCCTATCCCACCTGGCCTGGACCCTACACTCAAGCACGTGACTGTTTTCAGTAAACGCAGTAATGAATGTTTATAATAAGTGAGGAAATTAAAAACTAGAAATCCTCATGTCTGCTCAGGTGAGGATCTGCAGCTACCTGAGTTTGCCACCATCCTGCCTGTGATCCTGGGGCTTTCAGAGTCGAGGACGAGGGGTCAGCCCTCCCCCCACCTCCCCTCCACCCCCCACCCATGGTCTGAATTGGAGCAGGCAGATTGGCCTCTGAGGAGGAGCGAATACTCTCCTGTTGGTGCCCAAGGAAGTGGCCTGCCCATCTCTTAAACTCACAAGACAGTTCACAGATGATGAGTCTACATATGACTATTGTACTAAACGTCACCTTTTCCCCCTCCCAGACCCTCTTCTGTCTCCGACACTAGGTTGTAACTGGGTGAATGAAAGCATTTCTGTCCACTGCGAGGTGCCTCAGAGTTACAGCCGGCATCGGGACCTGTTACGCTACATGTGGAATTGCTCTTCCCAACAGTGTGAGAGCAGCTGGCAACTCAGGGCCCTTGAGCTACATTTTACGAAGGATGACGATCTCTCACAGGAAGTACACTGCTTTGTTAAAGATCCAGAATCTAACAGGACATCATCGATGGTTTTGTCAACCTGTGTCCCAGCTGGTGAGTACACAGCTACTCATCCTGTGGCAGAGATGCTATATAGTAATGGGGTTCATGGACCAGCGGTGGTTTGTGGGTTTCAAACTACAGGGATAGGGGCTAACATCCATTTCACAAATTCAAAATGTCAAGTGAGCTATAATGTTCATGGACACCCCAGTAGAGCTATAAGCTAACATTTTTAGCACTTCCTCTGTTAACACCACTCCAATACATCTATCAATTAATTAGCACACAACCCAATGGGTTGGGTGCCACAGTAATTATTCCTTTTTATGGGGAGAAACCAAGACTCAGGAAGTGTAAGGTGCCTGCCTCAGGTCAACCGCTAGTAAATTGAAATCAAGCCATCTTGGGTCCAGAGCCCCTGCACTTAACTATTTATAATACTGTTTCTTTTTTTTTTTTTTCTTTTCTTTCTTGTTTAATGTTTTTATTGCTTTTTAGAGAGAGAGGAAGGGAGAAGAATAGAGAGAGAGAAACTTCGATGAGAGAGAATCATTGATCGGCTGCTTCCTGCACATCCACCACTGGGGGTTGATCCTACAACCTAGGCATGTGCCCTGACCAGGAATTGAACTGGTGACCTCTTGGTTCCTGGGCGGACACTCAATCACTGAGCCACATCCACTGGTTGCTTTGTAATATTCTTCCTTACCATTATGTTCTCACATGTGCTACAAGACTCTGCATTTGATAGATTTGTCTAGTTTTCAACATATGAGATGCATATATGTCTGGGGACCTGTTTTCAACCGATGTGCCGCAATGATTTTTAAAACATGCAGTACCTGACCATTTAGTCGGGGGCACTGACCTCATTTCCTTTATTTTTATTTATTTATTTATTTATTTATTTTTAAATATATATTTTTATTGATTTTTTTACAGAGAGGAAGAGAGAGAAGGACGGAGAGTTAGAAACATCAATGAGAGAGAACCATCGATCAGCTGCCTCCTGCACACTGGGGATGTACCCGCAACCAAGGTACATGCCCTTGACCAGAATCGAACCTGGGACCTTTTAGTTTGCAGGCTGACGCTCTATCCACTGAGCCAAACCAGTTTCGGCCTCATTTCCTTTAGATTGTCAAATAAAAAATGGAACAGTTATGGTTTGAGGGCTTCACACCACCTGAGATGAAAAAGGCGAAAATCGTTGGTCTAACACCCAATCTCATGACAAGCTGTCTCACTAATGGTCTTTTTTATGTTAAGTCTTAAGTGCATTTGTAATTGGCCATTTTTACTATCTAATTTTTACTTTATATCTTCAGTTGACAAACAAAAGGACTAGTGATTTGAAAGTGGTTCATTGAAACGTAAGCGAACAGATGACTTACAGTATTCATTATAATTTAGAATATCATAATTCTGTGTCATGAACAGAATTTCCAGGGCAAACAGAGAAGATGCGTTTCTTTGGGCTGAGATAGGGCGATTCTGTGAATGAAACTTTTTTTTAACATAATGAATAGTAAACATATGGATATAAAAACCTTGAATTTTATTTGCTGAGTGAGCCATTCTCATTACTTCTTCAGTGTATCATACCTTTTGAAACTTCAAATAATGACATGAAGCCATTAAAGTTATGGTTTCATTTTCAGACAAAGCAGTGTGACTTCTCAGATAAAACAAATATTTGCAGGAAAAGTACAAAATGGTTCCAATTTGCAGCTGATGGATTTGGTCCCTAAAGACAGAGAAAAGACCAAACCCATGGAGGTGTCACTCATAGAGGCACCATTTGCACAAGCCACACAACTGCCAGGAAGATTTGAAAACCCACTGCAGCTCCAGCTGATTTAGCTCAGTGGATAGAGCATTGACCTGCAGACTAGAGGGTCCCAGGTTCGATTCAAGAGCACACTCCTGGGGCTCGATCCCCAGTAGGGGATATGAAGGAGGCAGCCAATCAATGATTCTCTCTCATCATTGATGTTTCTATCTCTCTCTGTCCCTCTCCCTTCCTCTCTGAGATCAATAAAAACATTTAAAAAACCCACTGCAAAGTTAGTGATAGTTGTTATGCTTGGAGCAAATTTATGAATTCCACCTTTGGGTGTTGCATACTACCCAAGGCAGACTGTGAAAATATCATCCATGTGCAAGCGATAGCTGTTTCCCAGTGGGAGTGACAGAAAGCCACGCCAATGTGCTTTGGCTCGTGTGCTGTGCCCCTCACCAACCAGGAGAAAGAGGCTGACTGGGTACAGCGTGAGTCAGCAAGTAGAAATCTGGTAAAGCTTCCAGTGTTCCAGGAGGCAACATCCTTGAAGGACACAATACCTAGACAAGATCCTCTGTAGAATTATGTGGAACTAGAGGCCGGATGCACAAAGATTCATGTAAGAATGGGCCTTCCTTCCCCTGGCTGCCGGCACCGCCTTCACTCGGGTCGGAGCTGCCTTTCCACCTTCCCATGCTGCCCAGAGGCCTGGTGTGGCCTGTGTATGCAAAGTAAGCCACCATCTTTGTTGGGTTAATTTGCATACTCACTCCTGATTGGCTTGTGGGCGTTGCAAAGGTATGGTCGATTTGCATCTTACTCTTTTATTAGTATAGATGTTTCACGAGGTTTCCAAGCATTCTGTCCTTGCCCAGTTTTCATTTAACATTTATCATTGGGATTGAATGCTACACCTCGTAGATACCTTGAAGCAAAAGATTGTTACCATAACATCCCTCTCACCAATGTGAAATACGAGTTGTGCGTTTGAAAACAAACCCTTTTTGCCGGGACCGGTTTGGCTCAGTGGATAGAGCGTCGGCCTGCGGACTGAAAGGTCCCGGGTTCGATTCCGGTCAAGGGCATGTACCTTGGTTGCGCGCACATCCCCAGTGGGGGGTGTGCAAGAGGCAGCTGATCGGTGTTTCTCTCTCATCGACGTTTCTAACTCTCTATCCCTCTCAATTCCTCTCTGTGTAAAATCAATAAAATATATTTAAAAAAAAAAAAAAAAAGAAAACAAACCCTTTTTTATTAAATAATTGTGATGTATCTTTTAAAACCCCATCCCCCCAATTGATTGTTCGCATGACATTCTAGATTTTGAAAGTTTGAGAGACATTGCTAGACAGTTCTTTGGCCTTTTAAATCTCAGAGTAGTGTTGACATATGAGATACATATAAGTCTGGGGACCTGTTTTGATCTCCAGTTAACCAAATGTTTTCTTCTCTGAAAATCTGGGCCGGAGCTTAATGACCTAAATGATTCTTTTCAACAATAAAAACCCAGGGTCTCTCTCCCTCTCCCCCTCCCACCTGCGGATTTGAATACTTTTCTCGAGTTGCATACATCATAACAGATATAAATCCAGGAAGATGTAACATTTAAATATTGGATCTTACTTGTTCAAGTGCTAATTTCTTGTGTTTCTTATGCTTTATCAAGTGAATCACAGTAACTCATCGACTAGCCTGCTACTCACTAGCAAACCCTTCCAAAAGCAGTTTCCTCTCCACCACCGTTGTAGACTGGCTGGACAGGAGTTGTAATTTATTTTTTAAGAGTGAGGAGACTGGTTCAACAGGTGGGGTGACTTTGCCAAGGTCACTTAAGTAATGGAGATAGAATTAAAATCTAAGCCTTCAAATTCTATTGCTGTGGCCAAATTCATTGTCACACCAGGAAATGGGCTAGGCACCTGCCGGCGTCCGGTCACAACATATTGGGCAAAGTATCAAAACATAAATAACCTTGTTTTATTTTTAAAGACAACTCACTTATACATATGGTTGATTCATTAACATTGAACTCACGGCCAGTAGTGCTTTCTAACTCAGGCCTAAAGGAAGCTTACCCAACATACACATTTTCTCTGTAAGACATATCACAGCCTTTTTGTGCTTAGGGATGCTAGACAACATGTCAGCACTCTGCTTGGGAGAACATTTTAAACAAAAGACAAACAAACATTAAAAAATGTGAACAACTGGCACTGAAGAGGCCACGTATAGAACACTTACAGATAGTGTGAGAGCTGGAACAGGAAGGCGGCGTGTTGCCTTGCTCAGACTCAGCGGGGACACGTGCATCGGGCGACTCAACATTTTTCATCATCTGCTCCACGTGCCCACGAATGACCGTGAAGGTGCTGTGGGGGTTGATTTGAGGAATACAAATAAATTTCAGCAAGTAGGTCAATTGCAAACATGGAAGCTGCAAATAAGGAGGATCAACTGTATCTTTATTTTGACCAGGTCAGCTAATTGCATTTCTTTCTTTCTTTCTTTCTTTCTTTCTTTCTTTCTTTCTTTCTTTCTTTCTTTCTTTCTTTCTTTCTTTCGTTTTGTTTTACAGATAAATCAAGGTATAGATATCTACTCATAGCTGTACCATTCGTAGGAATCTTCTTTTTAATAGGTATGTATACTTCTCTTAAAAATATAAGTTTTCAAATGTGAGTTGGTTTTTCAAAGGCTGGAAAATACATTTGGAGATAAAAACAAAGTTTGAAATTGTAGGCATTTTGAAAGAAGCAGAAACTTGTGTTTTACGTGTCTGGTTGCTGGTGTGCCGGGTCCCTCCAGAGATTCTGCATTCTGCTAACGTGGGGCGAGTCCTCAGGCCGGGGCACAGCCCAGTATTCCTGGGATGTAATCCGCAGCCACCTCCTGTCCATGGCCCACTTCCACAGAGAGTTATACTTCTGGTCCCCAAGCCAGATTTTGCAGAAGACTCCTTACTCTTGGCTGCTGTGGTCATAATGCCCATGTCTTACAGCCTCAGAGGAGGTCCCAGGTAGGAAGGAACTTTTGTTGAGTTGGGTGACATGGAGTCCTATATAATAAAAGCTTAATATGCTAAGTGGTCATCCGACATTCAACCAATCAAAGCATAATATGCTAATGATATGCTAAGACCGTTCATGCGCTCACTATGACATCATAACAGAAGATGTAACTGACCATCAGGAGGCAGACAGTCGACCAGTCACTATGACGTGCAATAGGTTAGCTTGCTGCTGGGATCTGGCCAATCAGAACCGAGCAAGAAGGCCGGACATGCCCTGGAACCCTCCTGTGGTCCCTCTCTGGCTGGTAAACCTCCTGCATCCCTCCCTGGCCCCGATCATGCATCAGTGGGGTTCCTCAGCCTGGCCTGCGCCCTCTCGCAATCTGGGCTGAGGGGAATGCGCCCTCCCCCTCCCCCACACACACACCAAGTGCACAAACTTCATGCACTGGGCCTCTAGTGGGTAATAAAGATCTGGTATTTCCTGAGACTTCCTTAGTCCCCCAGCGATCTCGGGCCAACGTAGAAAGCAACCCGTGTGCCCTGGAGAATGGGTGACCTGACACGCAGCTCTTCCTCACATCCCAAAGGACATTGACCCGATGTATAAGATAGCTGTTCTTGAAGGCCTATCTGTTTCCATATCTGCCTTCACCAAAAGGGTGTTCGCAAGACTCCTGTGAGACTCCCACAGGGAGTGCTAGCGAGGAAGCTAAAGGTCCTTCAGCAGAGAGGAAATCACTCCAGTATCAGTATTGGTAGCACCACGTAACCTAAAAACAATTGTTCTAAAACAATAACCTGGCACCCATCTCGGCTCTCAGGCCATGAGTTAGGAAACGGAGAGGTGCTGGGCGTGGAGCTTTGGGAAGGCGAGTGAGGGGGATGTAAACAGCTCCAGCTCCGCGGTGTAGTGGACAGACACCTGTACGCGCCCAGGCGGGCCTGGGGCCAGGCTGCTGGACCAGGAGTGTGGCTCGATGCTGAGGCTGGTGCCTTGTGGGAAGGAAACATGCGTACCCGTGGGAACAGTACCTTCAAGCCCAAGCTTCACTGCCACGAGCCACCTGTGGCTGTTGAGCCCTTGAAATGTGGGAGCCGAGCACTCACTGGGCTGTGAGCATAAAATGCACACTAGGTGTATAAGACAGTATTAAAGGAAGGAATGTGCAGTGGGTCAATAATGTTCCCATTGATTAGATGTTGAAATGAAAACATTTTTCTATGTTGAGCTAATAAGTAAGACATACTATGAAAAGTAATTTTACCGATTCCTTTCCATCTAGCCTGTAATGTGGCTACTGACATTTTTTAAATACTTGTGTGGCTCACATTATGCTCCTGTTGGGCAGCGTTAGTCCAAACCAGTGGTCAGCAAACTGAGGCTCGCGAGCCACATGCGGCTCTTTGGCCCATTGAGTGTGGCTCTTCCACAAAATACCATGGCCTGGGCGAGTCTATTTTGAAGAAGTGGCATTAGAAGAAGTTTAAGTTTTAAAAATGTGGCTCTCAAGAGAAATGTCAATCATTGTCCTGTTGATATTTGGCTCTCTGGACTAATGAGTTTGCCGACCACTGGTCCAAACCATCCTGGCCTTGCCTTCATTGTCAGCCCCGTGCCCACCCCGCTGTAGGCATAACCATTTTGTCAGTAGTGTCTGCTTCTGTCTTCTGATGACTAATTGGACCAACTCAGTCCCCAGTGCCATGGAAACAGTGAGGCATGCCGGCTGGCTGGGCTCAGGTTTTGAGGTTTCCACATCCACATCTCTGAAAGGCAGGCAGTAACTTCAGGTTTCAGCTTCCGTTTCCAGTTCTTTAATTGGGATGAAATGTCTTCATTTGTAGGATTTCTGTACTTTGCCAGACGGGCAGAAAAAACCACGTAAGTACCCTGTAGACTCTGCATGGGGGACACTGTGTGTCGTGGGCTAGACCTTGTCGGCCTGGCTGTCGGGTGCCCCTCACTCGGGGAGCCAGATCCTGTGCATCTCCAGTGCCTGGGACAGCAGAGAGGGAGACGAACCAGTTCATTCACACCAGCCGCGTGCCGGCACGGCCCTGCCACCCTCTATGTCTCTTCCCATTGAACCTCTCCCGAGCTTGCACGGTCAGGACCACGTGCTGGGGACCCTGAAGGTGAGCCTCGGGAGTCCAGTCCCGTGGCAGTAAGTGGGAGAGCCGAGATGCACATCGAGTTCTTGAGGCCCCGAGGGTTGTTCTCCACCAGCACCCTGCCCCTGCTCCTCCCACCCAGGAAGGTCGGACCGAGCATTCGCCTCAGGAGCCAGGGTCAGGGCTGGGCCTGGGTCCGAGCAAAGTCACCAGGGGCATTGTCCCAGTAAACTGCCATAAGGAGGCTCCAGAAGGCCCCGCGTGACAGATCCCGCCGGCGGGAGGAGGCTGGGGCCCAGGACAGGATGTGGCTTTGGGGTGAGGAGCAGAGAGGCCCAGGCTAGAGCGGGCAGGACAGGAAGTGGCAAGCGGACCGGCAGGTTGGGCCACACCAAGACTTGGAGAGTTGCCAAGAGGTTCGGTCTTGTCTCCAGGGGAAGCACTGGGATGTCTGGGCAGAGCTTGGCATTGGGAAGGGCAGGGGGTTAGCACGCAGGCGGCTGGGAATGGGCCGCGGGGGAGTGAATGAATGGAATAACCCAGCCCAGCGGAGAGGGCCCAGGTTGGGGGTCACACAGATGTGAATCTGGAGGCAGAGACGTGGGGGATGGGACTGGGTGTTTGGCAAAGGGCACAGCCCACGCCGCACCAAGCTGAAGAGGCGGCAGAGGAGTCCGTGTGTGCAGGGCGGTCTTTGGAAGGCAGAGGCTGAATGACTGTCATGGCCCGGGAGCCGGGAGCTGGGAGTCAGAAGCTTCCTGAGCGGGAGGCCCTGCATGTGCACACTGCTCTGGGGTCGGCTCCGGGAAGGCAGACCTGACACTGAGGGGGCCATCCCGGGAGGAGCCGGGCTCGCTCGGGCTGGTTGTGGGAGAGGAGCTTCCCTCTTCTCAGCGTGCTTTTGTTTCCTCTCAACTACTGACTTGATGAGGATTTTTAAAGGCAGAGAGCCCATCGTGGCTTGACGGGGAGTTCCCGAGGCCCCGCTGTTATAGAGTCCTGAGTTTGACGGAAGGTGGGAATTAGGGGGAGAGCTGGGGAGGGGGCGAACATAACTGGCAGCAAATGCAGAACTGCCCCGTCTCCTGAGGACAGTGTCAGCGAGAACCAGCCGGGCTCGGCCCTGTAGGTGTCAGGTGTCTGCGGGCCAACGCGCAGTCCCTTTGGGCGGTTTCGGGGAGTGCTGGTAAAGGCCTGGACACAGATCCCAGCGTCCCCCCCTTCACAAGGCAGAGCCCCCCTCCCCGGAGGACAGGTTTGCAGGAGCGGGAGGTGAGCTGGCCTCCGGAGCGGGCGGAGCGGGCTGTGGTGGGGGCGCTGAGGCCCGGGGCTGCCCTCGGGAGGAGCTCTGTGCTGGCCGGGATGCGGTGCAGAAGGGCTGCCTCTCGCACCCCTCACAAGCCCGCAGCCCCACTTCCATGTTCTGTGGGCTCTGGATGGGGAAAGCACCTGGTTATCTCCCTCAGCAGGAGTCCTAGGAAGGCTGGGTGTGGGGGAGATATTTTGGGAACTCTGTTCTGGTCTGGTCCCAGTCTGATCTGGTTTGTTCTGGTCTGGTCCTGGCTGATCCGCTCTGGTCTGGAATCAGACTGTGGAGAAGACAGCAGCCAGGGAGGGCATGGGCTCTCGGTGAGGGAACTCGCTCAGGGAGGCGGTGCCCAGGTTTTAGCCGCTTCCTCCGAGAGAACCGATTGTGTCAGCGCCAGGAGGTGCCCAAGAGGGAAGTTGAGGTGGGAAGGACGCTGACGCAGCAAGGTCATGTGGCAAAAAGGGAATAAATGCTGAAGGGTGACAGCTGCCCTGGGGGACATTTCACTGCATGCTGAGACGGGTGGGTTTGGGGGGTCGGGCAGGTTTCGGGGGACAGGTGAGTTTGGGGAGTGGGCAGTTTTGGGGGGACTGGGGGCTTGGGGAGACGGGCGGGTTTGGGGAGATGGGTGGGTTTGGGGGAACAGGTGGGTTTGGGGAAATGGGCGGGTTTGGGGAGATGGGCGGGTTTGGGGAGATGGGCGGGTTTGGGGAGATGGGTGGGTTTGGGGGAACAGGTGGGTTTGGGGAGATGGGCGGGTTTGGGGGAACAGGTGGGTTTGGGGAGATGGGCGGGTTTGGGGGAACGGGCGGGCTTGGGGAGACAGGCGGGCTTGGGGAGACAGGCGGGTTCGGGTAGATGGGCGGGTTTGGGGGAACAGGTGGGTTTGGGGAGTGGGCAGGTTTGGGGGACGGGGGGTTTGGGGAGATGTGCGGGTTCGGGAGGCGGGGAGTGGACGGGTTTGGGGAGACGGGCCGTGCACCTGGGCCGCACACCGAAGGCGGTGCCCGTGTGGAACCCCCGCTGTGTCGGCCTGGACCCCGGTCCTGCCGTCCTGCCCGGGCGTCCCCGCTGCCGTTGGGGTCACTGCAAAAGGGCCCGAGCAGGAGGGCCTGGACGCGCGGGCTGCAGGGGGGGTGGGGGGGAGCACTGCCTCTGGCCCATGTCTGACATGAGTCATTTTCTTGCAGCGCCAGATGACGGAACCAGATCCGGTCCTCACCCAATGCAGCCTGGATCCCCCCGATTGCCCCTTCAGTGTTACAGTCTCTGAGAGCCTTCGTTACCTTCACTCCATCAGTGTTTTTTTTTTTTTTTTTTTTTTTTTTTTTGGGGGGGGGGGGCGCTTTATTTGGGTTGGGAGCTGTGTTGGGGTCCATTGGCAGGCGGCGGTGGAGGCGGGGCCCGGCTCGGCCGCAGTAGCAGATTTGCATTGGGCACCAGTCCGGCCTCCTGCAGCGTGAGCTGATCCTCGCGGTAGACTGTGGGCGGGAACGCACTGAAGATCTCAAAGGCGTTTGGGTCCATGCCCCTGGCCTCCGCTAGCAGGGCTCTCACACCCCCGATGGTATCCTCTGGCTGCATCATTGGCAGGAAGGCCTGCTCGCCGTTCTCAGACTTGATGTGCAGCGTGGAGAGCTGGGGCCCAGGGACTCAGGATTCTCCTGGCTCCGCTCATGCTCAGCAGCCAAGGCCGGCGTCTCCACCACAGTCTCCTGGACCGGAAGAGGCCACGGGCAGCAGTTCTGCAGGGCATCCCGGATGGGGCCCCGGATGTCAATCACCTCGCCTTGACGGATCACAAGTTTGGGGAGCCTGCTCCGAAACTTCTCAGGGGTCATCCTGGAAGCTGTGTGCTCCTTGAGTGGGGCCTTTCGAACCTTCTGCATGCCTGTCACTCAGTCCTCTCCTGGGAATGGGTCCAGCCCATCCTCTGGGTAAACCTGATTGCGCAGGTCACTCACCTTAAAGGGGACCCCATCAGGGTACAGGCACTGGAGGTCTGCAGGGAAGGAGCCGTCCCATATGTCTCGGAGGCAGCCCTGTGTGGAGGGATCATGGAATGGCCGGAAGGGCCCATCAAATACCATTATGCCATCCCGGTACAGCTTCAGTGGGATGGGCTCAAGACCATGGGCCGGTGCTCCTCTGGACATTGGCTCCACCTGGGGGTCACCGTCTTCCACCAGCTCACCGAGATTCTTCAGGCTGGCCAGCAGCCTGTCATAGTCCACTTCATGGGGCACCAATGAGTCCGCTGGCTTCCAGAACTTCTTGGCTATCATCCACTCCTCGTCCTCCCCTGAGCTGCTCGAGTCCTCGTGCTCCCTGGGCTCGCCCACCCACTGCAGATCGTAGTCCCCGAGGAAGCGCTCCATCCCCCGGACCGGCCGTCTCTAGCGCCTCCTGCCGCCGCAGGGACATCTTGTCCTTCTGCTCCTCGAGGATCGTCACCAACTGCTCAAGGGACTGCATTCTCTCATCCTGGGACAGCATCTGGGCAGCCTGGGTCTTCACCCGCTCCTCCAGGTCCTGCTCCTTCCTTGCCATGGTCAGCAGCTCCCCATTGAGGGACCCGGCAGCTTGCCTACCCACAGGAGCTCCTATGCCACCATAGCAGGAAGGGATGGAGAAGTTTTCCTCCGAGCCTTGTCCATCACTCAGCACGTTCACTGCCGTAGAGCTTTACCCCTCGCCTCCCTGAATTCACATTCGCCGACAGGTTTCCCAGGCCTCCATCAGTGTTTTGACGTTTTGCTTTTTAAGAAAAAACCGAACAAGCCGGGACCGGTTTGGCTCAGTGGGTAGAGCGTTGGCCTGCGGACTGAAAGGTCCCAGGTTCGATTCCGGTCAAAGGCATGTACCTTGGTTGCGGGCATATCCCCAGTAGGGGCTGTGCAAGAGGCAACTGATCGATGATTCTCTCTCATTGATGTTTCTAACTCTCTATCCCTCTCTCTGTGAAAAATCAATTTAAAAATATATTTAAAAAAATAAATTAATTAATTAAAAATAAAAAAAATAAAAATAAACGAACAGAAGCCGTTCCTCTCTCCCCAATACAGAGTGACCGCTGGTCATCTCACTGTCCCTCGTGGCACCCTGTAAATAAATGTAAATATGGACAGAAAGAGCCAGGCGGCCTGGCTCTCTCTCCTAAGTTAAAAAAATAAAGTGGCCGCAACCGCGGGAGGTGAAGGCCTTTTGCTGAGAGCAGCCTCCGCTGCCCGGAGGAGGGAAGAGAACTCACTGCAGGGCCACGGGGGAGCACAGGCGGAGAGGGACAGAGCTTCCGCTCGGCTCCGTGGCCGTGGACAGGAGCCACGCTTGCAGGGGCCATCTGCTTCTCTCGCAAAGGCCACGTCCCCACCTCCCCCGTGCAGGCGTGGGGCCCGGAGGGCAGTGAGCGTCTCGTCAGAAGATCCGTTACCCCTGCAGCGCCCTGTGTGCCTGTTGCAAATGTTAACGGATACACAGGAGCCCGCTCCGTGCTGGGCCTGGCCTGTGCTGCCGCCATAACGGCTGGGAGTGACGTGGACGTGGACGGAGGCAGCAGGAACAGAGGGCACTCATGTCACTTTCAAGTGCGGCGCTAGATTTTTTGCCGCCGCTATAAAGTACAAATAATACCAGTACTGTCTGATAAATTCTAGAAAATTTATGAAATAAATAAATTACTTACCTAAATTATCTGAATAGCTGGTTTGTAATGACTTGTTTAACTAGTTTACTGGCACGCAGTGCGATGTGTATCGTCTGAGAGACAGTTACAAAATGTTTTCGTCCTTGCCAACCCCAAAAAATGCCATTGTTCACTAAGTCCAAACAATGGTGGTCAAATCCTAACAACTGATCAACAATGCGAACTTTGATAAGCAGTTCTCCATAATCAGTTCTCAACAATTACTTGTTACTATTAAAGTTTAACATTATAGCCGAAACCGGTTTGGCTCAGTGGATAGAGCGTCGGCCTGCGGACTGAAGGGTCTCGGGTTCGATTCCTGTCAAGGGCATGTACCTTGGTTGCGGGTACATCCCCAGTAGGGGGTGTACAAGAGGCAACTGATCGATGACTCTCTCATCGAAGTTTCTAACTGTCTCTCTCCCTTCCTCTCTGTAAAAAATCAATAAAATATATTTTTTAAAAAAGTATAACATAAAATTAACAAAAATAATATAAAACTCATACCCTGCCTAAATAGCCACATGGCCACCGAAAACTGTATATTCCCTTCCCGTTCTCCCGCCGTTCCCTAGCTTGTCGTGCATTTTTTCCAAAAATCGGGACTTTTTTTAAAAATGCCACAGGACACGGGACAAATTGTTAAAAAGCGGGGCGTCTGGTCACTTTACGTTATACAGAAGGAAAACACACAGAAGTGCAGCAGCATGGTTGAGATTGCTCTGCTAGTAAGTGGTAGGACCGGGATCTGGGCCCCAGGCCTCGCCCGGGCTTCCCAGCTGGGCCTGGGAAAGGCTTACACAGCAAGTGGGGCAGACACTAATTTTAGCTGGGCTGAGGGGACCCCCCCACCCATCAAGCTAAATCAAGGAGGGGCGGGGCTTTCTGAGGAACTGGTGCGGTCACAGGGGCCTTCCCGGAGAGGGTTGAGCCCTGTAAGACAGCTGGGGGCCCTGAGCTGTGGCCGGGGGGCAGGGGAGCTGATGGGTGCAGCCAGATACGCCCTGGAAGCCAGCACCCAGGGGAAGGAGTGACTCACCACCCCTCCCGCCCTGGCGATTGCATCACATGTGGTGAGCGTGCAGCAGTGAGCTGCAGGAAGTGCACCTCGAAGGAGCTGGCTCAGCCCTGCTGGGCCCTCGCGGGCCCCTGGGACACAGACTGTTGGGGACCGGAGACTGCGGGCTGGAGGAGTCCCACCCCTCAGCCGGTGCTGAGACAGGATGCTCATCAGGGCAGCTTCCGGGGGGGGGGGGGGGGGGCACTGTGTGACCTCTGGGGGAAGGTCATGAAAGCCAGGAAGCACCCTGAGCCCGCTCCCAGCTGCAGAGGAAGGGGAATAGCACTGCCCCCGCCCCAACGTGGTGCCGTCGCTGTGCCTGCCGGTGGCCGGAGGGAAGCCCGGGTCCCGGGTGTCAGACGGAAGCCGGTGCCTGGCAACCGGGAGAAGGAAAGCCTATTCTTGCACGAATTTCATGCATCGGCCTCTAAAATTCCTAAAATTCTTCTCCACCTTGTGGCTCATAGAGATATGTTAGGTCAGTGTCACCTGGCTTTCCACTCTCTCATGGAATGCAATGCCGGTCTGCCTGCCTGCCCACGGCAGCTAACTGCATGGCGTAGGTGCTGGCTGTCTGATCACAGGAAGATTCCTAGGGGTGGTGAGCCCCGTCTGTGAGCTGGGAGAAATGATGCCCATCTCACTGGGTTAAAGGAGAGGAGGCATGTGCCATGCTTGGCATAGGGTCTGCTCCAGTGTGACAGCAACTATGGTTACGCAGTTATTCTGCATGTGTGACATGACTGTAAAGCTTCTACGAGGTCCAGGAAGGCAGGGTAATGGACAGTAGAGCAGGCACTAGGAGACAATAGGGAGTGGTGGGGACTGTGGCAAACTGGAAAGTCCTCGCCAGTCCAAAGGGGGCAGCAGCGCCTCAGCTTCGGCCACTGCTGCTGGGTGAGAATTCAGAGCAAGCATGGCCTGACTTTTTCAGGAATGCTGGGAATCCTAATTTGTCATTTCAATTCAAGTAGAAACCCACAAACAATAGCAACAACCAAAACCCAGCAGCATTGTGGGGCACACTCAGCAGGTCCTGGAGCAAAGCTGGGCACAAGGAAGCTACCACAGAGCCTCGGGGAGGGCCCCCTGCTCTGAGGAGTTGGGCTGCCCCGCAGGGAAGACCCGAGAGGCAGAGGCAGGTGCAGAGGGGGCACTCCCACCGGGTCTAGGAATCGGCAGCTGCCGGACATGCATACACCAGCCTCCCTCGGCCAGGAGTCCGAGGGGGACAGCGCTCATTCCGTTGCGTTGCCCTGGGACCGTGACTCAAACAGCCCCGGCCTGGGCACTCCCAGCCAGGATGGGAGGCCGGGACCTGAGGGCTGGGTGAGAGGTTCTGGAGCTCTTCTTCTTCTTCTTCTTTTTTCTTTATTTTTTTAAAAAAACATATTTTTATTGATTTTTTACACAGAGGAAGAGAGAGGGATAGAGAGTTAGAAACATCGATGAGAGAGAATCATCGATCAGCTGCCTCTTGCACACCCCCCACCGGAGATGTGCCCGAAACCAAAGTACATGCTCTTGACTGGAATTGAACCTGGGGACCTTTCAGTCCGCAGGCCAACACTCTATCCACTGAGCCAAACCGGTTTCGGCTGGAGCTCTTTGTAGGGACGGCGATACCACCGATGTCCACTGGGCGTCGCTCTCATATAAACGATGGCCTTGGGGTCCCCTATTCCACCAGCAAGGCAGGTCCGGGACCCAGTGGGCTGCAAGGCCAGGCCAGGCCTCCCTCAGAGGATTGCCACAGCTCAGATGGTCTTCTCAGGGGCAGACTCCCTGTTAAATGTGCATAGAAGCCAAACCTGGCCTTAAAGGGCAGCTCTCCTGCCTGCCAGCCAGCCTGCCATCTTTCCAGAAAGTCCTTGGAGATCCTCTCAGCACCCCAGGATTCTGCGAACCTCAGGGACTCCCAGACTCTGCTGCCGAGGGACCTCCGCCGCCTTCCCCGATGGGCCACACACGGGAATATCCCAGGCCTCAGGGACTCCCCTTTCAGGCGCAGCTTCATCCGGTCGAACGTTCCCGCTTAGAGGTCAGAGGTCTGGGGTTGGGCTCTGGGCCTGCTGCTCTCTAGCAGTGTGGACTTGGGCCAGCCTTCACCTTCCTGGCCTCCCAGGGATGGGCCTCACAAAAGAGGATCAGAGAAGATTCTACCAGAAGATGAGCCCACAGCCCAGTGAAAGGGCTTTCGTTTCTCAAAAACGTTTCTGGAGGGAGGCTTTACTCCAAGTGAGAGTGTGACATGTTCGCTCTGCTTTCATCCGGACCTGGAGTCATGGGACAGCCCGGGACTGGCGCCCCCTGGTGGACTGAGAGGGTTCTGCAGGCCAGGGATGACAGAGGAGAGAAAGCAAGTCTCCACCCCAAGAAGCTCAGTGGCTGGGGTGGGCGGCGGGAAGGCTCACCCGCCACCGGAGGGCGCGGGAGGGTCTGTGGGCCCTCGCCTTGCCTTTCTCCTGCGTGGCGGGTCATGAGGTCACTGGGGGAACTTGGATGTTGTAGACTCCCACGCGGCTCCTTCGGAGATGCCCGGTCAGGTGGCCCAGGTAGGGCCTCAGAATCTTCGGGGGGGGGGGGGGGAGAACTGACAAGCTGCTGGGGAACCCCCTCCCAGGCTCCTCAGCCACCTGACCCCCCACCCTTCGGTACCTCATTGTCTCAGAGCGTCTCTCCCAGGTGGAGCTATTGGTCTGTGAAACCACAAAGTGGCCTGAACTATCCCCAGAACATAACCCACACTCGTGCAGATATTTTTTAAATGTATTTTTATTCATTTCAGAGATGGAGAGAGAGAGAGAGAGAAGCATCAGTGATGAGAGAGAATCGTTGATCGGCTGCCTCCTGCACACCCCCCAGTGGGGACTGAGCCCGCAACCTGGGCATGTGCCCTGACTGGGAATCGAACCGTGTTGATACTCAACCACTGAGCCACACCAGCTGGGCTGGAGCAGCTATCTTTATGTGCACCACAAACTTCACTGAGGAAGACCCTGTACAGGTGGGAGCAAGTGTGGGGTGAGACATGCTGAATAGGGGGACCCCAGACTTCATGCCAGAATTCGAAGACAAGCAGACATGCCCCAACAGAAAGAGAAGAGAGGGGAGGGGACGATGGACGGTAATGTTCTCTCCATTCCCGGGAAGAAAAACATCTCAACACACCAGACCAAAAGCCACCAATTGAAAAGATTTAAGAAATAGTAATTTCTATTGACTTCAGAGAGGAAAGGAGAGGGAGAGGGAGAGATAGGAACATCAATGATGAGAGAGAATCATTGATCAGCTGCCTTCTGCGTGCCTCACACTGGGGCTTGAGCCCACAGCCAGGGTTTGTGCCCTGAGCGGGAATTGAACCCTGCCCTGTTAGTTCATAGGTCGGTGCTCACCGCCAGCCGGACTGAAAAGATTCCTGAGTCAGGTCTTCCCTGGAAGCTGAGGTGCTGGTCCAGCAGCTTTGATTTCACAAATGGGCTCTGTCCCTATCTCCGGCTCCTTCTTAACCTTTGATCTTTCCCAGGAGGCATCCAGGCCTGACCCGGGAGCTGAAGGCCGGTGCTTTCCCTCTCCCGGGTGGCACGGCCCCACCTCCTCCTCCACCCCCTGCCCCTGATGCTCCGTCCCCTCCGTGATCTCCGCCGGGGCGGCCAGGGCGGCCACAGCCCCCGCCCTTCACGGCGGCTGCTCAGCCTCGGCTGTTGCTACAGCTCCGGTATCTGGGCGCGGCCTTCCTGCTCAGGGAGTGTTTTTTAGGAAATGGCAAAATGTCCCCTGGGGGCTGCCTGGTCTTTTCAATTGGTGGCTTTTGGTCTGGTGTGTTGAGATGTTTTTCTTCCCGGGAATGGAGAGAACATTACCGTCCATCGTCCCCTCCCCTCTCTTCTCTTTCTGTTGGGGCATGTCTGCTTGTCTTCGGATTCTGGCATGAAGTTTGGGGTCCCCCTATTCAGCATGCCTCACCCGCACTCGCTCCCACCTGTACAGGGTCTTCCTCAGTGAAGTTTGGGGTGCACATAAAGATGGCGGCCTTGAGGGGCGAGGACTGGTGGGTTTGCCTCCAAAACGGCCAGCTCAGGTGCCCCCCCTGGGGCAGCACGAGGTCCGAATGCAAGTTCTGCCCTCGCCAGCAAAAGGGAGAGGGAGAGAGAGAGAAACATCGATGAGAGAGAATCACTGGTGGGCTGCCTCTTGCACACCCCTTCTGGGGATTGAGCCTGCAACATGGGCCAGGCCGCAGGGAGGTCTTTTGTCCCACGATTGCATCAGGCAGAGAACAGGGGGAAGTGAGGACGAGCCTCAGCATTCACTCTCCAAACCCTCATTTCCGGGGAGCAGGGGGCCTCATGGTCAGAGGCAGCGTCACAGGGTTCCGGCTCCGGCTCCGGGCAGGCGCTGGGCTGGGGCAGCTCGTAAGTTCTGCCTGGTCTGGGGCCCTTCTCCAAGCCGTGGCTTCCGAGCCAGCTTTTTGGTGGCCACTCGCCTGGGGAGCTTCGGGTTTGGGGTTTGCTTTAAGGTTTCCCCCACCAGCACCTTCTCAGGCTCAGGGGCCCCCTTCAGTGGGTCAGCCCTGGGCGGGGGGGGGGGGGGGAGCAGGTCTCCCCCAGCCTCTCAGCTGGGCACCTGCACACACGGCCCCCGCCCCCTCAGAGCTGTGTCTCTGCTTCCAGGCCCAGCACCCCTCTCCCGGGTGGCAGGCTCTGGGCTGAGTGGGGTGCTCTCTGGGATCGGCCTGTGACATCACCTCTGAGCAGCTCTGGCCCGCACCCCGGAGGCGGCCTCCAGATTGTCGGGGTGCGGGTCCAGCTCCCAGGTGGAGTCCCTTTCTCACCTGGGTGAGGACCTCTCTCCGCTGACCCCCACCTCAGGGGGCTGGAGACGGATTCCGGAGAAAAGAGGCTGGGGCACCCAGACCAAAGCCTGCTTCTTCTCCGGGCGCTCCAGCCCAGCTGCCGGCGCCACCCACACAGAAAACAGGGTGTTCCCAGCCCTGCCCCCCTCCCCCACCCCCCACCCCGGCTCCGAGTAGAGGGACATTGCCCATTTGACAAACGGAAGGCCCCCAATCCACACCTCAGGTTGGTAAGCTTAACCCTGTCCCAAAGGACATTCTGGAAGAGACCCAGGTTCTCCCAGCCTGGGGCGGCGGCCATGAGGTTGGCGGTCACGTGATGCTGCAGAAGGGTCTCAGGCTGTGGTCAGGGAGGGGGTTCCGGGCCCTGGAGGTACACAGCTCCCTGGTTTTTCACCAGGTGACACGCAAACGAGGCGAAAGAAAACTTGAAACATAACAATGAGTGAGTGGGCCCTGGCCGGTTTTGCTCAGTGGATAGAGCTTCGGCCTGCAGACTGAAGGGCCCCCGGATTCGAGTCTGGTCAAGGGCACATGCCTGGGTTTCGGGCTCGATCCCCAGTAGGGGGCGTGCAAGAGGCAGCCCACCAGTGATTCTCATTGATGTTTCTCTCTCCCTTTCCCTTCCTCTCTGACATCATTAAAATAATATATATACTTTTAAAAAAACAAGTGAATGTTCACCCCAATAAACCCTTCTGAATAACAAAGCACTCTTGTTCATCCTCCCCTCCTGAGTTTCTCTGTCAGGTGTTCCTTTTCTTGGGCTGTGTATTGCCCCCATGCTGGGTAGAGCAGTGAGGCCTGGCCTGCCCTCGCTCCAGGCTTATTATCTCCGGAAGTCAGACTGGGGGCAATGGGACGGGCGGGGCCTGAGCTGTGGTCTGACAGTCGGGGAGCAGCGCTCATCAAGGCCCCTGCGGTCAGCACCGGCCCGGGCCCCGCGGACGGGCCGCCCCCGGCCCCCGTGCCCGCGTGCGAGGAGACGCAGCACGTGGTTCCACTCGCGCGCATTAGGGCCGCGGCCCCGGGGTTGGTGGGTTTTCCCTGGAGAAGGGGTTACAACTGCAGACGGAGGAGGGGGCTCTGGGCTGAACCTGAGGCCAAGGGAGGAGGTAGGGGGAGGTTTCTGTATGGGGGGGGGGCTGGTAGGGGTGGGTGTGGGGTGCTGGGAGGCCGGGGGGCAGAGGGGCCGAGCAGGCCTGGAGAAACCCACTCACAGGGTTCTGCGGCCCCACCTTCCCCACCCCGCACCCCGCTGTGCTTTGTGCAGCATTCTATTGATAGTTTCCATAGCAACCAGCACACCACTGCAGAGCCCGGATTCTGACCAGGTGGGCTGCGCACAGGAGGGACACGTGAAGCCGCTAAGTGACAGAGGCCCGGGTCCCCAGCGAGGGCCTCTGTGGAGGCCGGAGAGCAATGTCAGGCTGGACGATAAGGCCCAGGGCCCCCTCAGCTCCGTCTCCCCGGCATCAGCTGTGCTGGGAGCGGAACAGCCTGATGGGGGCTCAACCAGAACCACCGGGCGGGGCCGGCCCACGGCAGGCGGTCCGCAGACCAGCCGAGGGCGCGGGGGGCGGGATGGGGTGCTGGCGCCAGGTCGGGGGCCGCCCTCCATGTGGCCCTCAGGCTTTTCCTGGAGAAGCTGCCCCTCGGGATCCCGCTCGCCGGCTCTCCTGTGGGCGAGCGAGGGGCTGGGCCCGGCGGCCACCCTGATGGGACTGACTGGGAACAGCTGGCGGGCGCCGTGTTTTCAGAGCAGAGAGCATCCTGGCTCCGCAGGCCGGACTGAGGCGGTGGCCCGGTCAGAGGATCCGGTCCGGTCCGGTCTGTGTCTGCCGCTCACAGGTGTGACCGTGGCCGGCTCACCCGCCGGTCCTGGGACTCGGTGTGGACGGGGCCGTGGGGCTCACCCGCCTCGGGGCAGGGCCTGCATGTCCTGTCCTGGCTGGGCAGAGCCCATGCTGAGTGGCTGCCGAGCCCAGAGACCGGTGAGCTGCAGGGAGTGCGTTCAGGGAGCAGGACCGAGGCCACCCACTCACTGCCACTCGTCTCTGTCCTCAGCGAACGTGACTGACACCGAGGGCGTGAGCATCCCGGCGCCAGGCAGCGGCACCAGGTAAGACGTGGTGGCACCGGGCCTCACAGCCTCTATGGGGATGTGGGCCGGCTCCGCTCACACCGGCGGCACTGTGTGGGCCGAGGGCCTGGGGCCTGGGGAAGGCGGCCGTGGCCGTGGCCGTGGCCGTAGCTGTAGCTGTGGCTGTAGCCGTGGCTGTAGCCCAGGACGTGGCTGGAGGCCGCCGTGGAGGGTGCTGAGGAGGCCCTCAGAGGCTGCAGGGACCTGGGGGTGGGAGCAGGGAAGGGGGAGCAGACAGGCCGCGCCAGGCTGGGTGTGGGGCGTCGTGGGTCTGCAGGAGCCGTAGATAAGAAGGGAGAGAAGCAGGCCGAGTCCGGGAGGGAGGGAGCTCTGGGTTCAGGCTGGCGTGTGAGCCGCCGAGGAGACTCGATGGTGCTGGTGCCGGTGTGGGCAGGGCTGGAGAGAGCGCCCAGGCTGGGCAAGGCCTGAGGGAAGGAGACTGGCAGGTGGCAGAGGCAGGGACGTGGTGAAGGCCGTGACGGTCCCTCGGAGACCCCAGAGAGGGGGGGAGGGGGTTGTACTGCGGCGGTTGGTGAAGCTGGGCCGGGGGCAGAGAGCAAAGGCCTGGCTGGGCGTCGGTGCCTCCTGCTTAAAGGAATCACAGGCGCCTGCGGACAGGTTCCCGCAGCTGCTCAGGGCTGTGTGGTGCTCAACGTACACACACACACAGACACCATACAGAGACACACAAACACACACGCATGCATGCAGGCTCCCGTGGGCTGAGCCGGCTGTGTGTGCAGGCCAGGCCAGCAGCAAAGCCCAGGAGAGGGGGGCAGAGAGAGGGGTCGTCTCTCCCAGGGACAGTGGCATTTGCTAAGGTCTCGAAAGGGACCTCGATGGAGATGAGAGGTAGGAACCGAGGCGCTCCTGCAGGCAGTGAGAGGAAGCTTCCAGAAGCTTCCGATGCATGGCTGGAGCACTGTCTCGGAGGAAACCTGGGCACCAGCGTGGACACTGGAGCTCCATTTCGGGCCTGACATTCAGGAGCTGCAGGGCTTGCAGCCTCCTCAGCGTCCGTGGGCCTCGCTGTTCTCATCTGTAAGGGGAGGGGAGGGGGAAGGGGTGATAATGTTGATCTGAAGGGGCTCAGGGAGGGGGGGACCAAACGTGGGCACAGGTAACGCACCCGGCATTTGGCGGGCCTCCAGGAATAGGGTCCCTGCCCAGCGCAGCCCGGGGAGACCAGGAGGAGAGGAATATTCCAGAAGTCCTCCGAGCGCCCTTGGCTGGTCCACACACAGGCCGGTCCGCGGGGGAGCTGGTTCCCTTCCAGCCCGGACCTCGCACAGCGGCCTCCGGACGTGTGACTTCCTGCGTCTCCCCTGGACAAAGGCGCCCCTGTCTCGGCCCCCCGGCCAGCCCCGCAGGCGAGCCGGTTCTCGTCACATGTCCGGGTCCTGGCGAGAGTCCCCGGAGGCCGGGGCTGCGGCCATGACCTTCCCCCGAGCAGGGAGGTGAGGGCGGGCTGGAGGGAGCATCCGCCCCAGGCCCTCACCTCACGACTCAGGGTGGGGGTGGCCTGATGAATGCCATACACTGAGCGACCCCCTGGCCATCCACACAAAGGGCCTTTCCGTGGGGGTGGCCCAGTCTTATCTGTGGAATCAAAGCTAGCCGGTGGCAGCCGGAGGAGGCCCCGGGGGACCCAGGGGCACGTAGACCGCCCGGGAAGTGGGAAAAGCCACTTGGACACTTTCCCAGGGACATAAGGTCTCAGTGCACAGAGAAGGGCCCGTCTGAGTAACGGAGGGAAGGACAGATGGGGTTTAACCTTCGACCCTGGCCTTGGTCGTGCACGTGTAACGTTAACTCCGTGACAGCAGGCGTCAGAGCAAACGCACAGACCCCGGTGTGACTTCCACAACCTCTGACGTGACCTTGAGACTCGAGGGGTCTGACTTGGGCAGCTGGGAGGCAGGGCAGCCTGGGTGCCACCATGCACTCGGGCTGGGTGACTGTGGACAGCCACCTGGCCTCTCTGGGTTGGAGGGTCCTTAGTGAAAAATGAATAGTATGTCTACATAATTTAAAGCTCCCTTTCAATCCTCCCCCCCACCCCACCTGGCTTTAAAAAAGAAGAGGGAGGCCAAGCTGGCCTGGCTCGGTGGTTGAGCGTTGAGCTACGAACCAGCCAGGTCACAGTTCGATTCCCGTCAGGGCACGTGCCTGGGTTGCGGGCTCCATCCCCTGTGTGGGGCGTGCAGGAGGCAGCCGATCAATGATTCTCTCACATCACTGATGTTTCTCTCTCTCTCTTTCCCTCTCCCTTCCTCTCTGAAATCAATAAAAAAAGGAAATAGATGAACAAGCGAGCCTGGCCCCGGCCCCATGGAAGCTGGTAGTCTCGGAGGGAACACAGAATGACGTGCAGTCTGAGCCTAAGGGAAGCAGAGCGTGAGAAGAATTCTAGCCGGGAGGCGGGTGGGACGGAGGCAGGCTGAGACGGGCACAGGGGCACAGCGCAGAGGCAGGAGCACAGGCCGCACCGCAGGGCACACAGCCCTTCACCCTGCGAGGGAGCTGAGCTCAGCAGTATGACGGAGGCCTGGTCCCAGGCATCTGCAGATTCTAAGGCCTTTGGACTTGGGGGAGGAGCTAGAAGCCACAGATCCTGCAGCAGGGGTGTGGGAGAGAAGAGGGATTCTGACAGCGACCCAGATGGTGGCGCTTGCTGACGCTGTGCCTGGCTCTAATCAATAGCTGATACCATTGAACAGGCTTGGATCGCTCGCTGACTCTGTGCCTGGCGCCATGCCCAGCACTCAGACACATCACTTCACGGCCGCCGTCACCGTGGGGGCCGCCACAGTCCCCCCACCCCCTCGCCGGCAGGGAATCCGGGCGCCCGAGAGGGAGGCTGCTTGCTCACGGTCACAGCGGGCCCCGAGCTGTCACTCCGCTCGGTGTTTCTGCTGCCGGGGCCCCTCGCTCTGACTTCGCCCGCGGTTCTCCGGGAGTTTGGACTTTTCCCTTCCCCACCGACTCCTTCTCAGCAGAACATGCCCGGTCTTGATGACATCACTTCCACACTTGGGTGACCTGAGAAAACCCGGCTCCTGGGAGGGGCCGCTCTCCCGGGGTCGGTATGTGGAGTTCGATAGGAACTTTGCTGAGCGGGGCGGGCACAGGGAGGGCTCGGGTTTGAGCGTCTGCCCATGTCGGTGGTGTAAATGCTCCCACCTTGGCCGGTTTCCAGTTGCCATTGCAGCTTGTAAAATTCCTGAACATGTCATCATCAACTCGGACGCAGCCAGCTGCAAGACTCCGCCGGGGCCCGGAGGGGTGTACCTCACGTTTGCCTGTGCTGGCTGGGAATTCTGGGAGCCCGTGGCTGGCATGAGCGTGGGGAAGCACTGGGAGCTCCCAGTGTGCATCCAGGTGCACCTTTGAGGGCGTCCTGGAGGCTCCTTCCAGAGGTCTGATCCAGGGCCTGTGGGAGGCAGAGCTGTGGCCTGGGCGTGGGTTCCCCTCCTGCAACCAGCCCCTGCGGCCAGCAGGTGGCAGCACGCTCACGCTCAACACTGGGTGTGGAAGCAAAACGGGGTGCCTTTGTTCAGCCAGAGGCGGTGTCACCGAGAGAAAGGCCCAGAGGGGCCAGCTCGTCAGCCTGTCCTTAGCTGACCTTGGCCGGTGGCAGCGCCCACGGACAGGCTCCCGCAGCTCCACGGAGGAGAGAAACCTCAGCAAACACCAGAGACGCCACCGTCTCCACCGCCTCCCTGCCCATCCTCAGGGCTCAGGCATCCTGGGGACACACTGGGGTCCTTTCAAAAAAAGGGAGCCAGCCCTAACTGGTTTGGCTCAGTGGATAGAGCATTGGCCTGTGAACTCAAGGGTCCCAGGTTTGATTCTGGTCAAGGGCATGTACCTTGGTTGCAGGCACATGCCCAGTAGGGAGTGTGCAAGAGGCAGCTGAATCGATGTTTCTAACTCTCTACCCCTCTCTCTTCCTCTCTGTAAAAAATCAATAAAATATTGAAATTAAAACAAACAAACAAACAAAAACATAAAAAAACAAAAAAAAAGGGAGCCAGGTGCCGAGAAGGGTGCCCCCGGATCGAAGGGTTCGCTCTGTTCCTGCCAGCCGCTCCCCACAGCCACACTGTGCAAACGACCTTGACTGTTGACTCTCCCGGACGGCCGACCCCGGCTAGAGGGACCACCTGTCTCCGCTGGCCCGGGACTGCCCTGGTCTGAGCCCTGGAAGGGCAGTGTCCTGGGGAACCCTTGTCCCCAGCAGGGAGGACAGCGGGCCACCTCGGCGCCTGGCGTCCCAGTCCTGGCAGAGGGAGTGCCTGCCTGGCGCACAGTGGGCGCTTTCCGGGGTGCGTGCTGCCGCAGGTGGGGGTGCTGCCGCAGGTGGGGGGCCACGTGGGCGCCGGGCAGGACGGCAAGGGCTGAGCAAACCCCACAGACGGGGTCTCCTTCCCTTCCCTTTGTAAAACCTGTTCCTCTTTGCTTCTTATCAGAATCGAGGGCAGAGGGTGTGAGGGGGGAACCCCACAGGTTCCCCTTCTTCTTGCCTCTCCCTGTCCCTGTGTCCTCCCTCCCACCTCCCTCATTTCCTCCCTCCTTTCCTCCCTCCTTTCCTCCCTCTCACCTCCCTCCTTCCCTCCCTCCTCCCTCTCACACCGCACCTTCAGCCTCGCACCCTGCACCTGGGCCGGGCCTCCCAGAGTCCTTGGCAGAGAACTCCGTGTTCCAGGGAAGGGTGGGGCGGCCAAGAGGGCGGCCAGAGGAGGGTAGGGCAGGGCCAGGGTAGCACCTTGACACAGAGGAGCAGGAGGACAGCTGCCCCGAGGAGCTTGAGGTCCCTGGTGGCCTCAGCTGCCCCCTCAGCTCCACCAGGGGCAGGTGCGTTCCTCGTTCCTCACCCGTAACCCAAGCCCCCTGTCCCGATGGGCTCATCTGCTGCCTGCCTCCCTTCTTCCCTGAGTGCCTGCCAGCTGGGAGGCAGGCGCCACCAACACAGCCTGCAGGCGGACCTGACTCTGCGCAGAAAGTGCTGCTTAACACAACGGCAGACACGGGCGGCTTCTCCCCTGGGCACCGGGGGAGAGGGCAGGCTCTCGCCGTGGCCCCTGAGTTCTGCACGGACGGGTCCCTGTGGATGCCCCCACGGTCCCGCGTTCCCCAGCACCCATGTGGCAGTCACCCCGCCTTCTCCCAGCCCCTGGAAGGGCCACACTCCTTCCTTCCTGCCCGGGGATCTGCCCGCGGCTGCCCTCTGCCCTCGGGTGGGCGTGGCAGGCGGGACCCGGCTGGATGGCGTGGTCCAGGGGGGACGTGGGAGCGCTGGCTTGGAGGGTGAGGAGGGATCACAGCGCCGCTCCGGGGGGGGGGGCAGTCTGGATGGGACGGTACCCGCTCTTCCGCCCCCCAGTTAGGAGGAGTTATTGGCTCATAAAAGTACAGACTTCTCGGGAGTTTCATGTTTCAGGTTTTCTGAATGACCCATCATCCCTCCTCTCTCTCTCTCTCTCTCTCTCTCTCTCTCTCTCTCTCTCTCACACACACACACACACACACACACACACACACACACACACGTGCTTGTAAAAGTGGAGTCTGACTTGGCACTAGGTTGCCATCTCCTGGTTTTGACAGGGTTTGATAACTCTGCAGGGTGTTACCATGGGGATGGCGGGGTGAAGGGTACACATTTTTTTTGGGGGGGGGTGTAAAATATGTCATAACAAAATGTACAATTTAATCCATTTTTACAGAGTTGACCTAATTCCATCATCTGGTGGCATTACGCACATTCACATTGTTGTCAACCATCACCCCATTCGCCTCCAGAACCTTCTCATCTTTCCTCTCAGAGGCTCCGTGTCCCTTAACTCCCGAGCCCCCGGCCACCCCCGTCTACTTGCCTGTCTGTGGGCTTCCTGCTCTGGGGGCCTCATGTCAGCGGAGTCACGAAGCATTGCTGCTGCTTCTTCTTCTTCTTCTTCTTCTTCTTCTTCTTCTTTTCTTCTTCTTCTTCTTTAATATATTTTCTTGACTTTTTACAGAGAGGAAGGGAGAGGGATAGAGAGTTAGAAACACCAAGGAGAGAGAATCAACAATCAGCTGCCTCTTGCACACCCCCTACTGGGGATGTGCCCGCAACCAAGGTACATGCCCTTGACCGGAATCGATCCTGGGACCTTTTAGTCCACAGACCGACGCTCTATCCACTGAGCCAAACCGGTTTCGGAAACATGGCTTCTTTTGTGTCTGGCTTTTTACTTGGCTCATCCGTGCTGTAGCATGCACCAGAGTGCCCCTCGTCTTGAAGGCTGAATGGCATTCTCTGCGTGTGTGTAACACACATTGTGTATCTCTTCCTATGTGTTTTGCAACTCCCTGTGACATTATAACAATCTCAGCGTACAGGCATTCCTGGTCTGACCCTTCTGTCACAGACGCTGCCCTTTCTACAGCTCGGAGGCCGGGCCCGCCACCACGCGCGTCATTGGGGCACCCTGGACCCGAACCCACAAGGTCACAGAGGAGAATCGGGGTGGGAGGAAAGGGTCCTGCTCCCGTAGGACAAGGCGGGGGCCCAGCCAAGGGGATGCAGACGCCACTGTGGCCGCCCCAGCCCTGTGTCTGGGAGGCTTCCCGTGGCGGACGGAGGCTGCTGACGGAGGGGACTGTGTGCCTTCCACCGAGCACCGGCTGGGTGCTTGCTCTGACCAGGTCTGGGGGCTGTGTGGATGGGCAGACACTGGGAACAGCCTCTCTTGTGCATACGTTTCTGGAGGGTCCAGGCATGACCTTGGCCGAGCCGATGCCCATAACCCTCCTGGGAACAAGCTCCACCGAGCTGCCCCCGCTTCCTTTGTTCCCTTTTCTCCCCATCGCCTCGTCTGGCTTCGTGTCCTCTCTCCCCTTCCTCGCCTTCCCTCCCCCTCCCCCGGTGTGGCTCACATATCGTTTTCCTGCTGGCCTCGCCGGCGATATTGATTTGACATTTAATCATTACAACAACAGCTAAAAATTCCCCCGCGCTCCATTAATCCCGGGGAGAAGGCCGTGGCGGCGGGCGGGGGCTGTCGGGTACACGCGCGTGTTCCTCCCAGCGTTCGGGAGAGTGGAAATTTCTGTTCCCATCCGTCATGAAACAGGAGGCCCTTATGGAAGGCCACGAGAGCCGGCGGCGGGGGCTGTGGGGGAGGTGGGAAGGGGAGAATGGGGGGGGGGGAGCCGTGGGGGGCTGGCTCCAGGCCCTGAAGGCATTAGTCACCCTCCCAGACCCTGACAGACCTTGGGCTGTTCAAGGACTCCCGCCCTGGAGACTGAGCTATAAAGAAGGTCCTATTAGGGCTGCCAAGACCAGAACCGTGTGACTTTAATAAGGTTAACGTTTGGCATTTCTGCAGCTTTTATGACGATAAGGTTCACAGTCACATGACGGGGGGAGGGAGGGAAGAGGAGCGGGAGGAGGGTCTGTGCACGCTGAGCTGGTCAGAACCTCAGGGTCTGGCCAGGCCTGGCCTCTCGGCAGGCTCCCAAAGTGTCCCTGGCCGAGCTGTGGGGCCAGCGTGCGGTCCCCCTGCTGGCATACCGGGCGCCTGCTCACCCAGGTTGGGGTCTGGGGCTGTCGGGGATTGAACCAGGGAAGCCGTGTGCAGACAGAAAGAGCCCTGGGGGAAGAGCCCTCCAGGAAGAGCCCTGGAGACCTCGGGGAGGCCTTCCCTGGCCTCGCCCTCCCTTTCTGGGCCCCGGCAGGCCCGTCCCCTCCCAACCGCAGGGCTTGGGCCCTTCTGGAGCAGGGCCCGCCCCTGGGGAGAGGTCCCTGCGAACGAGACGGGGCCGGCCACGCAGGGCGCACCTGTGCCTTGTGTCCTGTGAGGACTCGGCACGGCGGGCGCACAGTAGGTGCCGTCGATGCTGAATGAGCACTGCCTCAGCGGGAGGCCTCCCCTTCCCCCGGGAAGGCGGCTCGGTGCCGCCTCCTCTGCCCGGGCATCGTCTCTGCTCACGGAGCCCCATTTCCAAACGGGTTGGGCACCGGCTTCACGAAGGTGGACCCGGCAGCAGCCCGAGCATCCCTGGCCTCGGCCGTCGTATGTCCCTGCGTGTGCATTTCAAACGCGTCAGATGGTCATGCCTACGTCCCTCGTGTCGTCATGGTGATTCAGATACGAAACCCGGTCCTCCAATGGGACATGTCACGTCGACACCGTGGACTCAGCACCTGCCCCGCGTGAGGGTGGGTGTGAGCTCTCAGGGCCACTGCGGGGGGCGCTGGCTTCCCAGGGGGGCCCGGGAGCCCCCGACAGGGCTCCTCGGATGAGGGGGGGGCCTGCACAGACCCTGCATCCGGCCTAGGCTCCCCTCAGGACCAGGTCAGACCTAAGCCTAACTGCACGGCAGGAAGGAGGTCTGGGGGGCGGGGAGGGGAGGGCGTGGGAATCTCCCGAGGGATGGGGACAGAGCCCCCCGCACCCCTCAGCTCTCACACAGCCCGGCCCTTCAATCCACAGCACCTCCGCGTGGAGCGTGGTGCAGGGGAGCCGGGAGCTCGGGCACAGTGACCTCTGGGAGCTGCCCTCCCCGTGCCCCGATTGGCTGTCTCAGCTGGGACACACCAGACGTCAGAGGGCAGCCTGGGCCGCAGGGGGGTCTTGGCGTCCAGCTGCCAGTTCCTGGGGGGGCGGGGAGGGGTGGTAGAGTGTCCCCATGTTCGCCCAGGAGTGGGACAGTAGGGACCGCCCGTCCCGCGGGACAGGGAAGGAGGCTGGTTTTATAGACGTGCCCTCTGGATCCTCGGCCCGCCGTGCCAGGGCCGGAGACACCCTTGGGAATGGCCCTCCTGGCCCGGTCCCCGCCGTGGGCCCAGGGCAGCGGCCGCCTGCGCCCCAGCTACGCCCGGCTCCTGGACGGAGCGTGAGGCGCACGTGCGGGCGGGCGGACCCGACAGCCCGCGTTTCTAGGAACAGCCGCCTCCAGTCTCACCCGAAGGGCACTTGTCCCTCTTTACGAGCCCTGCTGGGCGCCAGGGCCACCTACCTTTGGCCCCTCGGGGCCGGCTCCGTGGTCTTTGTTCCCTAAGTCTCACCCGAGTAAAACATTAACCGGCGGTGGGACGGGAGGCCCGGGAGCTCGGAGGCAGGCCCGGCCACGGACACCTGGGGAGGCCCGGGAGCTCGGAGGCAGGCCCGGCCACGGACACCTGGGGTGTTGTTCGCCGACCTGGAATTTTCCGTTCCTCCGGGGCTCACGTGGCCCGGCAGCACTTTCTCCGAGCCACACCACGAAGCGGTCAGCAGGGTGGGGGGTGCCGAGTCCCCGGACGGGGGTGACCACGGCTGTGTCCAGCGCCGTGGGCCGTGGCTACACTGCCCTCCGCGAGGCAGCGTGTGGGGAGGGTGAGGACTGAGAGCCGGTCCAGGGCCAGTCCTGGCTCTGCCTGCAGAGCAGCCTGGGGACTGGGGGGAGGTGGCAGGGGTCTCGGACTACGGTTTCCTGTAAAAAAAAAAGGGGCTGGCGTGCCTCAGTGGTTGAGCATCCCCCTATGCTGCTGCCATCGCCATCTCTGTCATCCCACCTCTGAGTCCAGCGGACCTGTCTTCACCGCCGTCTACCTCTGCCACCTCCTAGCTGTGCGATGCGACCTTGGCCAAGTTATTTGGTTTCTTTGGGCATCCGCATCCTCGTCTATATTTGGGCTTTTGTAAGAATGACACCCCATGCCATCAAACACCAAGTCTCCAGGAATAGGAGCTATTATACGCTACAAGTAGGCGCGCACAGAACTGACCCCTCCTCCCAAGACCTCCTTCGGCCTCTTTCTGTTAACGGGGGGGGGGAGGGGGGGGGGTTGTGTGTCACACTCCCCCGATTTCCGGGGCTTTGGGCTTGATGTCACCTTGGTGTTTTTTCTCGCCTATTCTCTGCAGTCAGTTCCATCTCCGGAAGCCTTCCTTCCATTTCCCTGGGGTCCGGCAGCTGCAGAGATGGGGGTCCTCACTGTGGGAATTGCTGGGAGGTTTAGTCACCCACTTTTCTGGGGAGGATGACTTGGAATCACGGCTGGTTGGCCCGGATTCTCTGAACGGATGGGGGCTTCCCCGACTGGGCTCAGGAGGGCCAGCTGCACTCTCTGGGATTGGCTGCCGACCTGTGGCTGCTGACCTGTGGCTGCTGACCTGTCTGCCCCGGAGCAGAGGGCATTCCCAGGCACCACAGGGCGCCATGGGGACCGTTCCCAGTGACGTTGGCTTGAAACATGTAGGGGAGTGGGCGCTTAGATGAATGGAGCTGGGTCTGGTACCCCTCGGCCAGGAGCCTTGTGCAAGGCTGGACCTTAGGGGAGACCCTAGTGCGCGTCCACAGAAGGCCTGGTCCCCACGTGAATTTGGGGTTCGCCCACGGCTTTTCCTGGCTCGGCAGTGCATTCCTTGTTCGTGCTGAATAATATCCCACCGTCGGGAGGTGCCGCCGTTTGCGTGCCCACCCGCCTACCGCAGGGCATCCTGGCTGCGGCCAGTGTTTGCCAGCTATGAACACACCTACTCGGAGCACCTGTGCCCAGGGCTTTGCGTGGCATGTGTTCAACTCCTTCGGGGAATGCCGAGGAGAGCCATTGCTGCATTCATACAGTATTTTAAAAAAATCAAAATTAACCCCCGGCCCCACAAACTAACAAAAATGCAGCTAAAGATAGATTCTGACCCTGCACACACACACTAACCAAAAAGCAGCTAAAGATAGAGCCTGCCCCGCGCTCTCAGCCCGTCACCCTGCCCTGTCGGGCGTTCCCCTTGCCACTGAGCAGCTTTGGATGGAAACTTTCCTTCACAGACTCAGTCCACTCTGCCTTTCCAGCAGACGCCGCCCCTGGTGGTTCCCAGAGGGTTTACTCTTTATGGGGCTGGGATAACGCCATTAGGGATTCCTGGTAACTCTCCATCCTTTTCTCCTTAGGGAGGTAAAGGTACGGAGCCTGTACCTGCACTGCAGGCCTGCAGGGGGCAGTCTGCGGCCCTCAGGAACGTGTGTGCTGGGGAAGGAGGGCTGCTGTGATTTTATACTTGGTGCCTAATGGTTTGCCAAGGGTTCCTTTGTGTATCTGTCCGACTTCCCACCTGCTGTCCACCAGCTCCTGCAGGTTAGAAGGACCCGTTCCTGTGTGCACTCACACGCTTCTCACGCTCCCGTCATGTGGCAGCTTTCCCCGGTGCGAGGAGCACAGGGACGGACACAGGGGCCCTGACCTGGAGGTGCTAACAGCCCACTGGGGAGACGCTGTGGGGCGATGAGGGTGGCGAGGATGTAGCTAAAGGATTTTCCCAGGATGCCGCAGGGCAGAGGTGGACCATGTAACGTGCTTCCGGTGCCTGCAGGGTTGGAACATGTGAGTGCTAGAATTCTTTTTATTTTTTGTGCTAATCTCTACCAGAGGGTATTTTCCCATTGGTTTCTAGAGAGAGAGTAGAAGGGAAAGGGGAGACACACAGAGAGACACATGGATGTGAAAGCCTTCTAGAAATGCACCTGGCAAAGTCTCTCTCCTGGATGCGCTTAGTCATCTGCAGTCACAAAGCAAGACGGAGTGGGCGTACCCAAGGCCTGACAGCGCTCCGGCTCCGGCTCCGGCTCCGGGGGACCCAGCTGGAACCCCCAGGAAATGGGCCTGCATGGGACTGCAAGGGAGGGTGAGAGCAGGGCCTCGCGGCTGGCATTGCACTCGACCCTCCAGTCCGTGCTTTGGCGCTCCTTCCCCGTCGTCTCCAGGCCACATCCAAGCCGCCCGGGCGCTGTGTGAGGGACTGTGGGTGACGAAAGCACGTTCTGGGGCTCCGTATCCCCGAACCCTGAGTCAGCAACTCGGGGATGAGCTCAGGGAACCTGCGCGTGAAAGACTCACCCGGGTTCCAGAACAGCTCCGCTGTAGAGTCAGTTTGATACTAGTCCATGTAGGGGCCTCTCATCTTTTTTTTTTTTTTTATATATATATGGTTTTTTAAAATATATACTTTTTATTGATTTCAGAGAGGAAGAAGAGAGGTTGAAACATCTGTGATGAGAGAGAATCCTTGATCAGCTGCCTCCTGCATGACCCACGCGGGGGATCAAGCTTGCAACCCAGGCATGTGCCCTGATTGGGCATCGAACCGTGACCTCCTGGTTCATAGGTTGATGCTCAGCCACTGAGCCACACCGGCCAGGCTGCATCTTATTATCTTACGGTGAAAGCAACTCCGGAACATTTCCCAGAAGGGGAGCTAACTGATTTAGGGAGAAGAGGACTTGTTTCTAAAGGAAAATGAAATACGTATCGGTCAGACTAAATGAAGTCATGACTGTGGTGTGTAAATATTTCAGGAACATGTTTCAGTGGTGGCATACAGATGCTTTATTCAGGTAGTGAGCTGCCGGCATACGTAGCTAATGGAATGACTTAAACAAAGAGAACGTGGGCCAGACATCAAGCAAAACATCCTGACAGCACGAAGAAAAAGCGCTACAGAATCATCTCACATTGTTCAGTCAACAGAACGTCAGTCCGTTCAGTGGGAAGCAAAGCAGGGGGCAGCATTTGAAAAAACAAACCCATCGCGTGGTTAGAATTCTCTCTCTCTTTTTCTTAAGCCGTTGTTTTGCGGCCTGAAGCTTTGTTATCCTAAGTCACAGGAATCGAGGTTCTCAGTAGATGAAAATGGGGCTCAGGACAGACGTGGAGGGCAGGAAGGAACTACTGTTCTGGCCGCGAGCTGAGATGCGGAGAAGCAGAGAGTCAGCCTAACTCGGCTTCGAGCATCCTTCTCCCACCCTGGAAATGGTGTCCGCACCAAAGAAGGTGACAGGCCCCATCTCACTCACTCGGCACAGCCTGTTGGGGAGGTGGGCAAAGTCAGGCTTAAAGAATATAAACTCCTGGGAAATGAAAAGCCTGGGGTTTGAGTCCTCATTGGACTCCAGAGTCCATGCTTTCCCTCCTCAGACAGGCCGGGAGCACAGGGCTCTTTGGTCCTTCTCTCTGTACCTGAAGATGTGAAAGGGAGCGAATGCTACCACCACCTCCAACACCACAGTTCCACTCTCACTGCCATCACCACCATCTCCCTTACCATGCCTACCACATCCACCATCTCTATCACCTTTTCCATCTCTATCACCACTGCCACCACCACCATCTCTATCAATACCACCAACACCACAGTTCCACTCTCACTGCCACCACCACCATCTCTATCAACACCACCAACACCACAGTTCCACTCTCACTGCCACCACCACCATCTCTATCAACACCACCAACACCACAGTTCCACTCTCACTGCCACCACCACCATTTCTCTTACCATGCCTACCACATCCACCATCTCTATCACCACCATCATCACCATCTCTATCCCCAAGTCCAGCATCACTTGTTTATGAGAAAAACTTAATATTATGTATTTAATATTCATGAACATCACTCATCAACACCCCCAACCCAAAGAAAGAACCCACAGCCATGTCCAGTGCTAGATGTTCTACCTTTTCTACCAGCCACACTTTGGGAATGTGACGTAGACCAATGGCCGCCATCTAAAAACAAAAACGATGCAGACTGGTGCAACCACTGTGGAGAACAGTATAGAGTTTCCTCAGAAAACTGAAAATGGAACTCCCATTTGACCCAGTAATCCCACTTCTAGGAATATATCCCAAGAAACTAGAAACACCAATCAGAAAGGATATATGCACCCATATGTTCATAGCAGCACAATCTACAATAGCTAGAATCTGGAAACTGCCTAGGTGCCCGTCAGCAGATGATTGGATCAAAAAACTATGGTATATCTACACAATGGAATACTATGCTGCCACAAAAAAGAAGGAATTCTCATCATTTGCAGCAACCTGGATAGAATTAGAGAACATCATGCTGAGTGAAAAATAAGCCAGTCAATGAAAGAGAAATACCACATGACCTCACTCATTTATGGATATTAAAGAACATTATAAATTGATGAACCAAAAGACAAATATAAAGACAGTAAAGCAACAAGCAGATTGTCAAATTACAGCAGGTAGGGTAGGGAGATCTGTGTGAGATAAGAGATCAACCGAAGGACTTGTATACATGCATATATTAAGTACAACCAATGGACACAAAACTCTGGGGAGGGTGGGAATGTATGGGGGTGGGCAATGTTAAAATATGTACACAGATAATAATTTAATTAAAAATAAATAACTAAATAAAAAATAAAAACAAAAATGGCCAGGATTCCTTCCCCCTCAGACAGGTGCTGAGTACAGGTACCGTCCTTGCACGAGGACGACGGCCTACTCAACCGCCCACCAGGCTGTTAGGATGTCAGAGCCCCTTCACAATGAAGCCAGGTCTAAACCAGCTGCCGAGGGAGGTCGGCTCTCCCCTGGCATCCGGGGGTTATAGGAAAACAGCGTCTGGTGAGCCCCCGGCACCGCGGCCTCTCTTTATATGTGGCCCCGAGCGGGAACCCGGAGCGGTGGTCTCGGGGCACAAACACGTGAGGGGGAGGTTCCGCAGAGAGGGGCTGGCCCCTCCAGGAGATCTCAGGCTCGGAACCCGCTGCCACAAACACGGGAGGGGCTTGGCGTCGGGGGCCTTGTTTTAGAGCTGAAGGCCGGCTTGGACAGCAGTCAGGAAGCCTTGGGGGGCCCCCCCAGGGAGTGGAGCCGCTCTGCTGAGGTCAGAGCTCTGTGCAAATAGGCCCCCGGGGCCTGCAGACGGTAAACAGCTCCCCCCGGCTTCAGGCACACGCAGCATCCGCAGGACCAGGCTTCCGATGGAGTGCGGAGCGGGGCTGGGAGAGGGGCGGGCCCGGGACCGGCGGCATGGAGAGGGGAGTCCACTGGGCAGGCGGGCAAGGAACCGGCTCTGCCAGGACTCGGACAGGAACCTGCAGTCAGCGTCAGGGCCGGGCGGCTCCGGTGAAGACAGCTCGGCTGACCCAGGGGGAGAGCGAGGGGAGGTTGGGGATGGGGAAGATGGAGCGGGCCAGGCTCAGGAAAGGGCCGCGTCAGCAAGGTGCCTTCCGAGGAGCTTATTGTAGGGGGTGGAGTTCTCCGCCGTCTGCCTGGCCCAGCGTTACCCTATGAGAGGGGGTGGAATTGGGGAGCAATCCCCCCGTGCTTTTTCTGACCAATAAAAGAAAAAAAGGAGAAAGAAGTTGAGCCGAAACCAGTTTGGCTCAGTGGATAGAGCGTTGGCTTGGGGACTGAAAGGTCCCTGGTTCGATTCCGGTCAAAGGCATGTACCTTGGTTGAGGGCTCATCCCCAGTGCGGGGTGTGCAAGAGGCAGCTGATCGATGACTTTCTCTCATCGGTGTTTCTAACTTTCTATCTGTCTCCCTTCCTCTCTGTACAAAATCAATAAAATATATTTAAAAAAAAAAAAGTTGAAGGGAAAGTCAACGGGAAAGCACACGCAGAAGTCACTTCCCCGTCTCTGAGCCTCCGCCTCTGCATTTTGACATTCTATTTTATTTTATTTTATTTTATTTTATTTTATTTTATTTTATTTTATTTTATTTTATTTTATTTTACTTTACTTTACTTTACTTTACTTTACTTTATTTTATTTTATTTTATTTTATTTTATTTTACTTTATTTTATTTTATTTTATTTTATTTTATTTTATTATTTATTTTTCATTTATGACAAACGAAACCGGTGGAGGGGGAAGTATTTCAGATACGATTGATGGGAATGTGTCTCCCCTGGGGACGGCGTCGGCTCCGTGTCTCGATCTCCCCTTCTGGCCATGGCTGGCCTGACCCTTGCTTCTCTGTCTCCCTCCACCAGGCCCCCCTTTTGCCTTCCGTCTGCATCGTGGCTGCTCTCCCCCCCGCCTACCCCAACGGGTGGGTTCTTCCTTGCTGAGCGGGACCCCAGCCAGGATCCCATATGACTTTGCGGTGCCTTTTCCCAGCAACGACGTGAGGGTGTAATCTTAGAAGACTGGCCCTTTAACATCCAGTAGGGTCCTGTCTCTTACCCATTTCTCTATCTGCTCATCCATTCAGCACCATCCATTCGGCACCTGCTGCTGCCAGGCATGAGGCCAGCGCTCGGCCGTGCAGAGGTGAGGCACGCCTGGCCCCACGGAAAACAGCGGGTGTCTTCAGAAACCCCTTAAACCAGCCGTCGCCAACCGGGGGTCCGTGAGGCCCAAGAGGCTGGTGACCACCGCTCCACACTGAAGCAGCCGGAGGGAAAGAAAGCGTTGCCATCTGGGCACTCCTTGCTGTGTGTCCTTGGGCTCATTACTGAGCCTCTCTGAGCTTCAGGTGTTCATGGGCAGAATGATGGAGATTGCCCTAACCGGTTTGGCTCAGTGGATAGAGCCCCGGCCTTCAGACTGAAGGGTACCGGGTTCGATTCTGGTCAAGGGTATGTACCTTGGTTGTGGGCACATCCCCAGTGAGGGGTGTGCAGGAGGCAGCTGATCGGTGTTTCTCTCTCATTGATGTTTCTAACTCTCTATCCTTTTCCCTTCCTCTCTGTATAAAATCAATAAAATATGTTTAAAAATTTTTTTTTTTTTAAATGGTGGAGATTATCCCAAAGGGCTGTTGTAAGGATTGATGATAGGACGTGTGTGCGTGCTCCCTGTAATGGCTGGAATGTAGTAGTTGCTCAGTTAGTTACTCTTTTTTTCCCCTCCTGAAGGGCTCACAGTGTGGCTGTGTGCGGTGGGGGTGGGGAGGGAGGGGAGGCGTGGGGTGATTCTGGTGGCAGTGGGTAGGGGTTGGGAGATCTGGAGCAGGGGGCACTGTGCCGGGTGGAGGCCTGTTGGCTTTGGGCGTGGGCCAGCGGGAAGGTAGGGCGTGAGGGCCGCCCTGGGCGTGTCGGCCGTCCCGGGCGTGTCTGTGTGGAGAGCAGGCGGGAGGGCGGGAGGCCATGAGGCCGAAGACCTTGGCCGTACCTCTCCGGACAGGGCTGTCATGGGAGCCGTAAACAAGGGCTGTTTGTTTTGACTAAAATAGCCCACCTCTGGCTCTGCTCTCCAGTTCTGCTCATTTCCCCATCACTGCTGCTGGGTTCAGCGGGGCCCGAGATAAAGCACTGGCTCTGGGGTCTCCGTGGCTGTGGCTGAGGGCCACGTCAGCGTGGCTCTGGGGACCCCTTTGGATCAGGCCGGGTCGGGGGGCAGGGTGGGACACGCCCTCTGGAATGGCTTCTGGTCTCCATCGCTGAGCCAGGCCATCCACCCTCTCTGCCAGAGTAGATACTAATTCTGACGTATAATCACCGCCCATTTGAAAGATGAGGAAACCGAGGCTCACCGAAGGAAGTGGCCTACCTGAGGCGGTGCAGACCAGGGACCACGTCCAGATCTTCTCTGCAGCCCCGGTGCCCCCTCTGTCACTGCCCGTGCCACACGGCCACCCCCTCCCTGTCCCCTGGCCACTCCCCGCTCCCCTGACCCAGGCAGCCTGCCCCAGGCCCATGAGACCACCCCTTCCCAAGGCAGACGAACACGCTGGGAGCCTCAAAGGTGACACGCACAGACGTTATGATTATGAAAAGCATCAGCGTTCCCCTTGGAGGTCAGTGAAGTCAGCCATCAGGCTGTCCCCGCGGGCACTTCCCGTCTCAAGTGGATGGATCTCCCTCTAACACCTAACAAAGGGAAACGGTTCGGGCGGGCGCAGGAGGGAACTGAGCCTCCGGGGCTAATAGCTGAGCTGGCATTGTGCTGACGGGGCCGGGTGGTGTGAAGTGGTGGCGATGCGGGAAGTCCATGCTGGCTAGGCCCGCGGGCCCGCCCGAGTTCAGCGGAGAGAGGCAGAGCCGAGGGTGCGGGCAGGGGTCTGCCTCCGGTTCCTGGGCCCGCCTGGCTGCAGCAGAGCCTCAGGGGAGGGTCGGGGTGGGCAAGGAGGTGCAGGACGTGGAGCGGGTCAAGGGGAGGCTGCTCTGTGGGGTGTGTCTGGGGCCCAGCACTCCACCAGCTCCTTGAGGCTCCGTGTACAGTTATTACCAGACTCCTCTGTGCTGGCCAAGCCCTGCCCGTCTGCTCCCAAACCATCTCACCCAGAACACCTGTTCCTTCTTCCTGGGGTTATAGTAGCTTTTTAAAAAATGATTTCCCACCAGGTTTTGAGTTTCTGGAGACGAGGGACTGTGTCGCAAGCACCTCTGGCCTTTGAGCCTTGCAGAAGTAAGTGCTCGGTGTGCATTTGCTGGATGGATGAATTGATAAATCCACGCACAAGGCACGTGCTTGGTAATTACTGATGGACTCTGTCCTGTCATGGGTTCTGGCAGGATAACCCCTCTTCTGGGCCGGGAGCTCCTTGGCAGAGTCCACCGAATCCAGGGACCGTCTTTCTGGGGGTTCAGGGATCTTGTCCTCAAGAGGCTCACCGTCTAGGCGGAAGGCAGTGAGGGGTCCTCCTCAGAGTGTCAGCCACCGAGCGTAGGTGGAACCGGGCAGTGTGGACAGGGAAGTGGGGGGGAGATCACTCTGAGGGAGGTGCCCCCAGGCTTCCTGGAGGAAGCTTCGTGGGAGCGGGGCTGGGGTAGTGGATGGACAGCTGCCCGCGGCGTGCGTGAGCAGTGCGGTGAGTTCCCACAAGGTGGGGTGAATCTGTGCACCAGCACCCAGGAAGCCCCGCCCCGTTGCTAGGCCCCGTCCCCCCATCCCCCAGGGACAGCCCCTCCCGGAAGCATAGGTTGGTGTTGTGTGTTCTGACCTTTGTGTACATGGAGGCGTCCTCCATATGCTCTGTGGTGGCTGGGATGGAGCTGAAAGGGTAGCTAGGAGCTCACTGGGGGTGGGGGACAGGGAGGGGGGCGGAGAGGGGCATTGAGGGGAGAAGGGGTGGTGACCTGGAGGCAGAGAGGTAGCCAGCACCATGTGTGTGAACCGCCAGCTTCGGGCACTGCTAGAGCATCCGTTCCAGGGGGAAGGCATGACATGGTTTTGGAGAGGAAGGCTGGGGAGAGAGGTCACGGAGACCTTCTATCCCAGTGGTTGGCAAACTCATTAGTCAGCAGAGCCAGATGTCAACAGCACAGCGATTGCAATTTCTTTTGAGAGCCAGATTTTTTAAACTTAAACTATATAGGGAGGTACGTTGTTATTAACTGAATTAGGGTACTTCTAAGCTGGCCTTTGCTAAACACTCAAGGGGCCAAAGAGCCGCATGTGGCTCTCGAGCCGTAGTTTGCCGACCACGGCTCCACACTATGCAAAGGGGTTCGGGCTTCAGCCTAGAAACCTGTGATCCCCAAACCTGGCTGGCCGTCCAAGTCACCTGGGCAACTTTTCTCCTTCTTCTTTAATACTATGTTTGCATTGATTTCCGAGAGGAAGGGAGAGAGAGAGAGAGAGAGAAACATCCATGATGAGAAAGAAGCATTGATGGAGCCCACAACCCCTGACTGGGGATCAAACCCTGACCTCCTGGTTCCTAGGTCGATGCTCACTCAGCCACTGAGCCACGCCGGCCCTTCAGTGACACACGGAGGCTGGACATAGTCCTGGACCCGTCCAGCTCTTAGGTTCTGAGAGCCCTGGATATCAGGAGGCTGGTGTGGGGACCACTGTACGCAGCCCAGGGGCAGCGTGGGGGGCAGCCACCAGCTCCGTGCCCTGGACAACCAGGAGGAGGCACAGCCCAGGCAGAGGAGGCGGCGGGGGGAATGCCGGGCCATCTGACCCGTAGCTAATTCCCCTTTGGACGTGCTCTCCTGGGACCCGTCCGTGAAGGACGTCCCGGAGGAGGAGGGGGAAGAATGTGGCCCGTTGTCCAGGCCCCGGACACAAAGGCCCGTCTGTGCGCACGTGGCACCCCCACCCCGGCCCCATCAGCCGCTCTTGTTTCCTCCGCCGCCGTCACAATGCGACTACAGACGCGCAGGCTGCCCTGGTGCCCCCGCCCGGAGCGCTGAGCGGTGGGCCCGGTGCCCGCGGGGCACCCGCTGAGCGCCGCCCGCGATGCCAGCCTCCCGGCCGGCCGGCCGCTTGGCTCCCGGAGAGGCTCGTGTTTCAGCAGCCTGCCTCTCCCTGCCCTCATTTGCTGCCCTCTCTCCTCTTCCCTTTCTCTCGCCCGCCCCGCACGCGTGTGAGCGGCAGATCCAGGGCGATCTGGCCCCGGCTGATGGCCCGGGAGCCAAGCCTGGAAGCCTGAGCGGTGACCAGCTGGGCGGGCGGCGGCCCGCGGTGCAGGGCCACTCGAGAGGCGCTGTCCTCGGGCAGACAGGCGGGCGGCGGGCCCCCAGGAAGCCGGCAGGACGTTCTCTCCCGGGGGGAGTCCCTGCCAGGGCCCGGTGGGAGCCAGCGTGGCATCGGTGCCAGGAAGCCTGGGATGTGAATGTGGACCTTGGCGTTCTGCTCGCAAGAGTTGAGGCTCTTAACCAACCTCTGCGTTTTCATTTCCTTGTTTATGTGAAATGAGGATCATAGTTCTCGCTGCATGGGGTTGTTTTGAGCTTTCCGTGGGCCCTGGTGGAATGCAACTTCTTGAGGGTCTTTTTTTTTTTTTTTTTTTTTTTAAATATATTTTATTGATTTTTTTACCGAGTGGAAGGAAGAGGGATAGAGAGTTAGAAACATCCATGAGAGAGAGAATTATCGATCAGCTGCCTCTTGCACACTCCCTACTGGGGATGTGCCTGCAACCAAGGTACAATACATGCCCTTGACCGGAATTGAACCTGGGACCTTTCGTCCACAGGCCGACGCTGTATCCACTGAGCCAAACCGGTTTTGGCTTGAGGGTCTTATTTAATTATTATTACTATGAAAAAGGAAGGGAGAGGGAGAGGGAGAGGAATATTGGCTGCCTCTTGCACGCCCTCTACTAGGCATCGAGTCCGAGACCCAGGCATGTGCCCTGACCTGAGATCACACTGAGACCTGTCGGTCCATGAGCGGACGCTCAACCACTGAGCCACACCAGCTGGGCTGAGGGACACCGTTCAACCCACAGCAGCCTCCCAGGCCCCTGTACAGACCTGAGCTTTTTCTGTGAGGGACACGGAGCCATCGGAGGGGCTTGGGCTACGAAGGTGGGGCATGCTGTGATTACAGTTAAAGGGCCGCTCGGTCTCTCAGAGGCTATTTCTCTCTCTCGGATGTGGGGCAGGTGCCTCAGGTCGCTCCGGAGAGCCTGCCGTGTGTGAGATGGCCACGAGGGTTTCTTCTCCTGATGGCTCCGGGGGAAGGGATGCTCAGGGGGCCTTCCTTTCCTCGCTCTCACACCCAGAGGCTGGCGGGCTCCAGGAGCTGGGCCTCCACGCCTTCCCTGTAACCAGCACCAGCTCCTCCTCTCCCCTCCCCCACCCCAGGCCTCAGGGATCTGTCTTCCTCGCAGCCCGCTCCTCCAGGCCGCGCACCTGGCAGCGTCCAGGCCTCTGTCGGTGCCCTTATCTCTGCCCTCTGGCCTTCGAGCCCTTTGCTGCCTTTGGGTTCCATCCAGCTCGGCCCCACCCTACCTGCCCCAGCTAACCCCAGCTTGCTCTTTCTCTGGGTGGGTATTTGTAGAAGGACCAACTCTAAAAATCACTCCAATTGTAAAACCCAATAACCCCCCAGGGCTAGTAATGGCATGGAAACATCTGGTCTCCTTGTGGCTGGTCACAGAAGGTATTCCTCGATCTCTTTAGAAAGGTAACGTGGCGATACGGGCGAGGTATCAAGAGATCTAAGTGTGCTTCTAGCCGTGGATCTGGGAATCTCACGTTTGGGAGTCTAGCTAAAGAACGTAAGCCCGGATAGGAAAACACTTCCTGTATACGAAAATGTCCATCACAGACATTTTTTTATGTGGAAGAACTGGAAATGACAGCAGTGACGAATGTTCATTAGGTGCTTCTTATGTGCTAGGCACCGTTCAATTCTTTGCCTTTGCTTTTTGTGGAACCCTCCCCGCATCTCTCTATAACGGAAGCAGCGAATGCCTGGTGATGACTGTCATGACCTCCATATACCGTAGGTGACTTCCCGCAGGCAATTCATATGTGGGAGGGAAGCCCAATGGTTTGGACTGCTGGCCTGGGGATTGCCCTGCGGCAAGCACCATCCCTTTACCTGGGAATGTGACCAGTTCCTGCCCCTCCCCCCCTCGGGGCTTAGACTACAGCAGGGTGAGTGCATGGCCTGGCCACTCCATGATATGAATCACAGCCACCACGCAAGCTCTCCCGCTCCCTCCTCATCAGGCTGTGGTATTGAGTCTGATAGGACTCTAAATGAATCGGCTTAATTTTTTAATGGAATAAGCTGGGGGAGGGCCGAATCATTTTAAATGGAACTCAATTAACTTCAAGACCTCCTGCATCCTGGTTTCGTTCATTTAGGACGGTAGCTCTCAAGAATGTCTTTTACTATATGCACCTCACCACACACGCTGTCTTCATACCCGTTGTTGGGTCGCTCAGGGCCAACCAGGGCCTCTCCCCCGGTGAGGGTACGCGTGCTAAACTCACCCACTACCACCTTAAAGTCCTATATAATAAAACCCTAATATGCAAATCGACCCAACGGCAGAACGACCCGTCGCTCTGATGCACGCTGATCACCAGGGGGCGGGTGCTCAATGCAGGAGCTGCCCTCTGGTGGTCAGTGCGCTCCCAAGGGGAGCACCACTCAGTCAGAAGCCGGGCTCATGGCTGGCGAGTGCAGCGGGTGGCAGGAGCCTCTCCCACCTCTGGCCGAGCTAAGGACCCCCTCAGGGGTCCTGGACTGCGAGAGGGCACAGGCCAGGCTGAGGGACCGCCCCCCCTCAGCACACAAATGTCATGCATTGAGCCTCTAGTTACTTGTAAACTCCTCCTACATACAGCCACAGATTGAGTTTTTATCAGCCACCTATCCGCTCCAAAGCATGATGGGAGTACTGGGTTGGTTCCTTGGAAAAGTGCCTCTGTTTCCACTCCTGTATAAGAGTGGTCATTCCAACATCCAGACCTTGTTGGGAAGCTGCCGGAGATTTCCGGGACAGTGCCTCCCATAGTTCTTGGCATACAGATCCATTACAGATCCATTCATTCATCCGTCCATCCATCCACCTATCCATCCATCCATCCATCCATTCATCCATCCATCCATCCATCCATCATCCACCCATCCATCCACCCATCCATCCATCCATCCATCCACCCATCCATCCATCCATCCATCCATCCATCCACCCACCCACCCATCCATCCATCCATCCATCCATCCATCCATCCATCCATCCATTCATCCATCCATCCATCCATCCATTCACGCCAGCATCTCCCCTCCATCATTCCCTCAGCCTGCGTGGTGAGAAACCTGGCTGCAGTCTGAGCCTCCTGCCCAGTGTACGCTCCGCCCCGCACTCCACGCTCTTCCTCGCTGTCTCTCGCACGTCCCCTCCGTTCACCTTGGAACGTGATTATCTCCGGCTCTCCCCCGAGGCCTGCCACAGATGCGTAGGAAAACACAGGAGCCGGTGCTCTGGCAACAGCCAATTAAGCTCGCACGAATGTGGAGCAGTGACATCCCAGGGCGCCGAGGACCAAGAAAAGCCTCCAGCTGGCCGCGTCCACGGCAAAACCTCGTGGGCGGGACCTTCCATGGGAAAAGGCCTTCCCCTTCTCTTCCTGTCGCCCACGGACATGAGCCTGAGGCGGCGGCCTCCTTGTGGGAAGTGTGGACAAACGCGGGGCTCCCGCGTCCTCAGAGGCTGTGGGGCCGGAGGGACGGCGGCCGCCTCCTGTCTCTCTGGCGCCTGCAGGGAAGGGGTGCCTTCCACTCGGTGCAACGTCCCTCTGCCTTCGAGTGTCCGGTCTCAGCCCTGAGGCCGGCCCTGGCCTGTCTGCAAAGCAGGTGACACAGCTGATCCTGCCATTCTCCTCAGGGCCCGGGGGTGGCCATGCTCTTAGCTGGTCGCAGTGGCCACTACACAACCACAAAGCCTGGTCTCTGCCTGAGCACCAGCGTGAGGTCAGACCCCGGGCGGGGCGACGATTCTTGTCATCCGGCAGGCTTATCTGCTCCTCCCTCGGCAGGGCCTGCAAGTGTGGGGCTGGCGGCAGAGGCAGGGGTGTGCCCTCTGCTCCATGGCTACTGAGCATTTGGGGCCCTGCAGGAGGACCCCGGCTGCCCACCGTCATCCAGCCCCGGCCTTTCTGTGTCGAGCGCCATCATCCCAAGCAGCTCCCCTTTCTCCAAACATCCCAGGCCTCTGGCCTTCATCCCTTGGTTCCCGGTTTCCTCTGCCCCATGCATGTCCTGTCTTCATCATCCCCGTTAAAATCGCACTCCTCCGGATGAAATGCACTCCTACCCCCACCCCACTCTATGTGTTCCCACGTCATGTGCTCGCCTTCCTCTGTCCAGGGCCAGCATGCACCTCTCCCTCCGCTGTCCCTGCCCTTGGGTCCCCCCTCCCCCGACACCTCCCCTGTGCCTTTGTGGCTGGGTGACAGCACCACCGAAATGACTCTGGTGGGCATTTCTGGAAGGGGATCTCCTTGAGGGCGGGGCTTTTCTATGACGCCGTTGAGTACCCCCGCCCCTCTGGTGCCCGATGCCATGCCTTGCACTTAGAATGTCCTGGAGAAATGCCCGCTGAACCATGGTCTGGCCTTTTTCTAGCCGGGCGAGCTGCGCGCAGGGAGCTGGTGCCACAGCGGGACCCGGCTGCAGAACCGTCAGCTCCCCGGGCCCGCTGGCTCACGGAGGGCAGAGTGCAGGAGTCGCTTCTGCATCTCTGGCTCTCGGTACCTCCCTCGGGTCAGCTGGTTCGTTGTCAATGCCAGCAGCTTCTGCCGAGCTCCCTGGGAGCCGGGTCTGTACACCGCTCAGCGCGGTGAAGACGGGAGGGGGTGTTGCCAAAGCCGAGAGCTTTCCAGTTCATTCTGTTCTGTTCTGTTACGCCATGGGTGATATTTCTTCTCTAGACTTTTATGCTTTTCTGCCAAACAGAAAAAAAAAAGACTCCAGCCACTCGCATTCATACGGGGGAGCTGCAGAGAGTAAGTAACAGGATGAAGCTTCTAGCAGAAAACGGTTGTTTTTCTCCCGGGTGTCTCCCGGGCGACCCTCAAAGGGCCGCTGTCCTTTGGCACAGAGTTTTATTCCGTGCCGGTGCCAGTGTGTCTTCCAGAGGAGCACATCTCTAAATTTAACATGAAAGTGAGCGCGGGGGGGACTGGGCGGCCTCGGCCGGCCCCCCGGGGGAGAGCTCAGTTCTTGCAGCAAGGGAGATGGAATGACAAGTCCCCGGCTTGCAATTTTGGTTTCCCCTTCTGTTCCAAAACAACATTGTTCAAATACCAAACTCCTGTCTTAACCATAATTATTAGTTGATGAAAGCATGTCTGTATTTTCAAGGATATATTTTTTTGTTTTTTGTAGATCTTAAATGTCATTCTGGGATTGGCAAATACTTTGGGGGCTGCTACCTTTTTAAAAAAAATCCTCACCCAGGGATATGTTTATTGATTTGAGAGAGAGGAAGAGAGAGAGAGAGAGAGAGACAGAGAGAGAGAGAGAGAGAGAGTGTGTGTGTGGGAGAGAGAGAGAGAGAGAGAGAGAGAGAGAGAGAGAGAGAGAGAGAGACACGTTGATGTGAGAGAGAAGCATCAGTTAGAAAGCACATGACTAGGGATTAACCCACCACCTTTTGGTGTACAGGACGCCACTCCAACCAACGGAGCCACCTGGCCAGGGCAGGGGCTGAGGCCTCTGATGGAGGAATTAACAGTTTATTTAACCGCATGAATTGGAAGAGCCCATAGAAACCTGGTTGAGTAATTGTGCTTCCGTGTTGTTGACATTAGCTGTCATCTAATCTTTAGCCAGTGCGCAGAAATAAATATAACCACTTTGTTGGATTAAGGAGTTACGTTTATGCTTGAAACTCTGTATTTTATACGAACGTGCTTACTGTCAGCCTCTGAGATGAGAAATGTCATCGTCACAGAAACTCTGTGAACCATTCGGACGCTCCTTTGCTTCTGAGAACAAGGACTTTAATTTACTTCTACAGGTAGAAACTCGGATTTATTATTTCACTCCTAAACAGTAGATTGTCGAGAACATTTCTCCTGAGGTAGTAGCACCAGACAAGCAGGCTGCCATGACAAAGCAGAAGCCACCCTGGACATCGGCTTCGTCTCTCCCCCCAGAACCCCAAACACTGACAGCCGTTCATTCAGCAAATTGGGGTGCCTTGAGGGCTGGTGCACATGGTGGCTGCTGGGAGAACATTATCCCAGGTCACTTGGCATTACTGTGGATTCCCTCGTCATCTGTCATCTGATTAGTGACCATTTGTGGGTTCCTGCATTATTTCATGTCTCCCTCACCTGCACTGTAACCTTGGCTTCTTCCCGAACACCCCGAGGGGCCTGGGAGTCGAGATGGGTCTTAAGCAGGACAGCACCCTCCCAGAGTCCCTGGAAACCCCTCCTCATCCAATAATAGGGGTGTCGAACTCAATCAGAGAAGGGGCCAAAATCTAAAATCCAGCCTAAATCGCGGGCCGAATGGTTTACTGAACAGTCATAAACTGACAATGTCATAAACTGACAGCGGAGTGCAGTGATGACAGCGCGGTGCGGGCCACATTGAAAGGCCTGGCGGGCTGGATTTGGCCCGCGGGCCTTGTGTTTGACACATGTGCAATAGGATCTCCCTCAGGTTCTCTCCTGATGCCCGAGGCCACCCTGAGGCCACGATCTTTCCACTTTAAGCTCTGACCCCGATTTAAATGTAGACCCTCACAGAAAGGGGGACGAGAGCCAAAACCGGTTTGACTTAGTGAATAGAGCGTCGGCCTGTGGACTGAAGGATCCCAGGTTCAATTCCGGTCAAGGGCATGTACCTTGGTTGTGGGCACATTCCCAGTAGGGGGTGTGCAAGAGGCAGCTGATCAATATTTCTCACTCATCAATCTTTCTAACTCTCTCTGCCTCTCCCTTCTCTCTGTAAAAAAATCAATAAAATATATTTTTAAAAAGAAAAAGAAAAGAAAGGGGGACTAGATCTCAGTGAAAGGACGTGTTAGACATTCTCCTGAAAGGAAATCCTGGGGCAGGAGGAGGAATGTTCCCTGTCTGAAAACCCTGCCTGAGGCTTTCCGGGGAGCCAGTTGGCACTCACCCCGGAGCCCTGACGGATGTTCCCATCCTTTGACCTGGCAATCCTACTCCTGTGCACATCAGGGAGACAATTGGTCTAATCGCCGAGAGGACTTTGTACACAAGAATGTTTAACAGGGAATCATCTGTGATGGTGTAGCTTTGGAAACCACTTGAATGTGAAACATTTGGAAAATGCACCGGCAAATAGGAGCTTATCCACCCAATTGAAAAAAAATCCTGTCATTAAATATGACAGTTGGGAAGAGTCTGTAATAACCTGGCACAAATACTGGCGCTATAAAAGCGAGAACAAGCCTGCTTCACGTGGGTATGTGCATTCCATGGCTAGGTACAAAGAAAGCCATAACCGTGAAATGCAATATGCAAATGGCAACTGGGATTTGCCTGGTGGGGCAATTCGAGGAGCTCTTAAAAATCGGGTTATTGTCCTCAGTATTTTCAACACTTGTAGTGGGCCCTAGCTGGTATGGTTCAGTGGATTGAACGTTGGCCTGTGGACTAAAAGGTCCCGGGTTCCATTAGGGCACGTGCCCAGGTTGCAGGCTCGATCCTCAGTAGGAGGCGTGCAGGAGGCAGTCTATCCGTGATTCTTTCTCATCATTAATATTTCTATCTCTCCCTCTCTTTCTCTCTGAAATAAATATAAATATACATGTATACATATACATATACATATGCATACATATATACATACACACATACACATATGTATATATGTGTATATGTGTGATATGTGTGTGTATGTGTGTATGTGTGTGTGTGCATATATATATAAATAATGATATATATATAATGATATTATATATATATATACATACACACACACATATATAATATATAATATATAATGTTTTAAAGCTGTGATGGGCCTGTAATGCTTCTGGAGGGATGCTCTGGGTTAACATGCTGCAGGGAAGTGGACAGATTCTGGACCCGCCGGTTCCCAGGACAACTCCCCGGCGCCCTGGGAGGTTCTCCGGGAGCTGCGACCACGGTCAGGTGGCGGCTGTGGCACAGGCTCACGCGGGGCGGGGACAGCGCTCCCGGAGCTCCTCTGCTCTCCCTGCGGCCGAGGCACGAGTGGGTTTGGAGGCTGAGCTCGGTTTTCTGCAGCCACAGCCTTTGGACCCGCCGCGAAGCGCTGGCTCGGTGGCAGGACCCTTGGCGGCTGGCGTAGCGCGGAATCCCCGGTCCTGCGCCTGCGCACTGGAAGCCGCCTGAAGAGACTGGAGCATCCTCTGAGCCTGGAGAGCTTGGCTTCCTCACCTGTAAAATGGCTCCTCCCTCAGGGGCCTGGAGCGTGAGGACTGGGGCTAAGCGGCCCGGAGGGGAGTGTCCAATGAGCCTGGTAGGGACCTCACACCTCACCTGCCCCGGGCAGGGCACAGTGTGGGCTCTGCCATCCTTTAAAAAAAAATGTATATCTTATTGATTTTTTTACAGAGGGAAGGGAGAGAGATAGAGTTAAAAACATTGATCAGCCGCCTCCAGCACACCCCCCACCGGGGATGTGCCCCCAAGCAAGGTACACGCCCTTGACCAGAATCGAACCTGGTACATGCCGCAGACCAATGCTCTATCCATTGAGCCAAACCGGTTTCGGCTACACAGTATGATCTTAACCGCGACACTAGCCTACGTGTGCGCCCACTTTTTTCTGCTTTAAGGGAAATGCTTTCTGTAGCTTAATTTTCGGGGCCTCCAGTAAAACATGTCGCAGAACACACTTTCTGGGTTCTCCTCCACCCCCCAAACCAGGCTTCCTTCACTAACCTTCTACTCGTGGAAAGTCTGTCATAGATGCATGCTGAGCCTGTGTGCTCAGCGCCCCCCTCAGCAGGCTCAGCTTAGGGGCTTCAGCTGCCTGCTGCCCCGCCAGACCCTCAGAAGGAAGTTTTGGGGTCTGTTTCTGCAGTGCCCTGTGGGGCAGTCCTTCCATTCCACCTGTTCTAGTGACTGCACATCCTCTTCCCCACAAGTTGTTGGGACACAGTGCCCTATGCTTTCACCTTTCCGTGGCTCCAGATGTTGGATTTAAAAAACAACAAAAACACCTGCAGCAGAAACGTGGTTACGCGTCAGGGATGTGTCCGTGTGCGCGCGCGGCTGTGTGCGAAGCCGTCTCTCGGCGGCCCGTCTGGCAGGAATCAGGACACCGTCTGCCTGTGTTTCTAGGGCTTCCCAGGAGTTACATAACCGCCCGCCAGCCAGGGGGCAGGAGCAGGGCCAGCCGTGGGAGATGTTTCCAGAGAGGAATGCTGAGGAAGGACCTTGAGGGGTCAGGGAGTTCACCGGGCCAGGGAATGTTCTCAGCCTCGGGGCCTGAACAAAAACCGCATTCAGAGGGTGCGAGCTCCGAGGAGAACAAGCCCCGTCTGTCTCCCGGCCTTGTCCTGGGGGCTTATCAAGGTGAGCCCTGCCGCTGTGGGGCACCGGGGATTGAATGGAGAGCCGGGCACCGCTGCCAGGCAGGGCAGTAATCCTCCCAGCCATCTCTCATTAGCAAGTGGCCGGGCCCACAGCGGCTGCAGGGCCAGGCGGAGGGGAGATAAGAGCTCAGCCTCATCTCTGAGCAGAGCCAGGCTGCAGGGGAAGGAGAGCTGTGGGCAGGGACCCAGCCAATCCCCACGGCTTATCCACGTCATCCTTGGGGGGAGGAGAGCTCCGATTGGTCCCTTCCCAGAGGGCCTTGCAGACAAAACCCCCTCCCTGCCCCCTATCTTACTCGACCTCGGCTTGTTTTTCTCCCAGGCCTCCGTGCAGAGAGCTGAGACCCGGAGCAGCGTTATTTTTTTTAAACGGTAGCTTGCGTGATCCATTTAGTGGGTCACGCCAGCTATTGAAAAAAAAAAAAATAGGCTACCATGTACATGAGACATAAACAAGGCCCATGCTGTTTCAGTTGGGAGTACAAAATTAATTCTTTTTAAAATATATATTTTATTGATTTTTTTTTTAATAGAGTTAGAAACATCAATCAGCTGCCTCTTGCACACCCCCTATGGGGGATGTGCCCATAACCAAGGTACATGCCCTTGACTGGAATTGAATCTGGGACCTTTGAGTCCATAGATCAATGCTCTATCCACTGAGCCAAACCGGTGAGGGTCAAAATTAATTCTTAATAGGAAAGAGAGAGAGAAAGGAGAGAGAGAGAGAGAAAGAGAGAGGGAAAATAAAGAAAGCACACCTCTCCCTCCAAACCTTCCCCCTCCAAGCACGAGAAACCCTGGCCCAATCTCGTTGAGACCAGAGGGACCTTGGTCATCTCATTGAAAAGGAAGTCCAGAAGTGGGCAGGCCCCCCGAGGTCACAGATACAGACTCCATCATGCCGCCAAGGATGCCGGGCCTTCACGGAGGCTTCTTCCCCCAGGCAGGTGGCGAGGGGGCTGCAGACACTCCGTGCCACATCCCAGGGACAGCCATGGAGGGCAGGGGCTGGCTCCTGTGTGTCTCTGGAGAGTTCCCAGGGGATGCTGGCTGCTGCTGCAGGGCAGGGGGCACCTGGAACTCCAGCCTCCCTCCCCTCCCCCCACGGCTGGACCCCCTTCCGGAGACCCGGCTTCCGTTGGTCTGGGAGGCAGCCTGGGCATGAGAGAGCAGAAGCTCCCCAGGTGACTCGGTTGTGCAGCCAAGGACCAGGCTTTCGGCCTCGCCGCCTCTTTCCCCCATCCAGCTGGGGGCGCGGAGGGAGACCTGTGTGTGGGAGGATTGATGAGCCAGGCCTGGCTGCTTGGCGGCACCTCGGATTCTGAGCTCAGCTGTCTGGGGTTGAGGCATACTTGCCTACTTCAGTCTCTTATCAGCTGTGTGGCTTCAGGCAAGTTACTCCACTTCTCTGAGCCTGTTTTGAGTGCTGTGCAAAAAGCGTTTCTGTTTACTTTTGTTGCCTTTGCTTCTGAATCCAAAACCAAAATGATCACCAAGACACCCTCCCATCACCTATGTTTCCTTGTGGGAGTTGGATGGGTTCCAGTCCTGTGTTCCAGTCTTTCCTCCATTCTGAGTGAACTTGACATAAAAGTGGGGTCCGGCCTCATTGTTTTGTATGTGGCTGTCCTGTTCTTATGCCAATGCCATGCGATGCCATGTTGATTACGGTAGCTTTGTAATGTGGTTTGTAATCTGGATACTTGATGCTTCCAGCTTTGGTTTTCTTTTTCAAGAATGCTTTGACATTTCAAGGTGTTTTGCGCCCCAAACAAATGTTAAGATTTTTTTGTTTTGTTTTGTGTCTAGTTTTGTGGAACATGCTATTGGAATTTGAACAGGGGTCCCATTGAATGTCGTATTTCAACAATATTAATTTTTCCAATCCATGAGCATGGACTACCTTCCCATTTATTTGTCTTCTTCCATTTCTTTCATCTGGGTCGTACAGTTTTCAGGTACAGGCCTTCCACCTCCTTGGTTACATTTATTTCTAGGTATTTTATTCTTGAATACAATTGTAAATGGATTGTTTCTTTATTTCTCTTGCGAATAGTTTGTTATGAGTATGTGGAAACAACAGATTTTTTTGCATATCGATTTTGTATCTCATAACTTTACTGAATTTGTGTATTAGTTCCCTCAGTTTTTTTTTTTTTTTTTTTTTAATGAAGTCTTTAGGGTTTTTCTATATATATATTATCATGTCATAGTCCCAGTTTACTTCTTCCTTTTCAGTTTGGTGCCTTTTACTTCTTTTTTCCTCCCTACTTGCTCTGGTTAGGGCTCCCAATACTGTGTTGAATAAAAGAGTTGAAGCGTGGACATTCTTGTCTTGTTCTTGGTCTCAGAGGAAAAGCTCTTCATTTCTCACCATTGTGTCCGATGTTATCTGTGGGTTTATCATAGATGGCCATTAGTATGTAGTGATATGGTCACTCTATACCCACTTGGTTGGGATTTTTTAACCATAGATGGATGTTAAATTTTGCCAAATGCTTTTTCTGCATTTATGGACGTCATCATATGGTTGTAATCCTTCATTGATTAGTATGTATCATGTTGATTGATTTTTGGAAGTCGAACCATCGTCGTTGTCTCTCCCCCCCCCCCAGCCCCCTAAATAAATCCCATTTGATCATGATGAATGATATTTTAATTGTACTGCTGAATTTGGTTTGCTAATATTTTGTTGAGGATTTTCGCATTTATATTCATCAGGGATACTGACCTGTAATTTCATTTTCCTGTGCTGCCCTTGTTTGGTTTTTGGTATCTTGAGAATCCTAGCCTCATAAAATGAGTTTGGAAGTGTTTCCTCCTCTTCTGTTTTTTTGAAAGAATTTGAGAAGGGTTGGTTTTAAGTCTTCTTTAAACGTTTGGTAGAATTCGCCAGTGAAGCAGGCTGGTCCTGGACTGTAGCTGGGAGGTTTTGAATTACTCATTCCGTATCTTTTCTGGTAATCTGGTTTGTTCAGATTTTCTATTTCTTCATGATTCAGTCTTGGTAGGTTGTGTGTTTTTAGAAATGTATCCATTTGCTCTCAGTTGTCCAATATGTTGGTGTATAAGTTCATATTAATCTCCTATGGTCCTTTCTTTGCATTTCTCTTGTATTCGGTGTAATGCTTCCCCTTTCTGTAGGGAGTGGCTCTGGGGTCAAGCGAGCCTCAGGCTGACCTGTGGCTGGGCCACTAACAGGTCCCCTCCTGGAGGGCAGAGCTCTCTTAGCATTGTTAAGCCTGACCTTGTAGCTCTCCCTAATTCCTTCCTAAGTAAATGGGCTGTGGGAGTGACAGCCATTGTTGCCAAAACAAGAACATCTGTGTACCTGTTACTCAGACCATAAAATAAGGCATTGGCTTGCAGGCTGGGTCTTTTGTGTCCTTATCCAGGCACAGGAGATCCACCCAGCCCCAGCTGAATTCTCTTTGTCTGCCTTTTCTTGATCCTTCACTGCCCATCCTCAGGTTCACCCTTGGCCGTGCTCAGGTTCACCCTTGGCCGTGCTGACGTGGCACACTGGCCAATTTTGTTTATCTTTTCAAAGGACCAGCTCTTAGTTTCACTGATCTTTTCTATTTATCTTTAGTCTCTGTTTATTTCTGCTCTAACCTTTGTTATTCCCTTCCTTCTACTAATTTTGGGCTTCATTTATTCCTTTTCTAGTTCCTTGACGTGTAAAGTTATGTTGCTTATTTGAGATTTTTCTTGTTTCCTGATATAGTGGTGGCTGTTAACTTCCTTTTTAGAGCTGCTTTTGCTGCATCTGTTAGTTTTGGTATGTGTATGTCCATTGTCATCTGTCTCAGGTATTTTTTAAATCCCTCTTTTGGTTTCTGCTTTGTCCCATGGGTTGCTCAGTAGCATGCTGTGTAATCTGCATGTATTTGTTTATTTCCCAATTTTCTTCTTGTGATTGATTTCCAGTTTCACATCATCGTGGTCAGGAAAGATGCTTGATAGGATATCAAATCTTCTTAAATTAAGGCCTGCTTTATGGGCTAATGTGATCCGTTCTGGAGAATGTCCAACGTGCACTTGGCCAAGGGGTGTGCCCTGGACCCCAGACAAAAGCTAAGCACAGGTGTGTGTGCAAGTCCCCCTTGGGAGAGCACCCAGCAGCCCCAGGTGCCTGCCCCATGGGCCGATGCCCTAAGACAGCGGTCGGCAAACTTATTAGTCAACAGAGCCAAATATCAACAGGACAATTGAAATTTCTTTTGAGAGCCAAATTTTTTAAACTTAAACTTCTTCTAACACCACCTCTAAAGCTAGAGGTTTTGGGAGCTCATCTCTCTGGGGCAGGTTTTAAGTTGGGGTACCAATGTGGGGCTCAAACCCTTCGCTTCTTAGGGAGCTCAGAGATGTGGGTCGCCATGCCTGGTGGGTCTATGACAAAATTGCGTCCTAGCCTTTCCTATCCCACTCTCCACCCCCCATTTGCCAGGTGTATGTATAGGAGTTGCTCAGTTAGCTTTTAGGTTTTTCCCAGAGGAAACAGTTCCAAATGTGGCTGTAGATTCAGGGTCCATGGGAGGCTGTGAGTTCTGATCTTCCCACGTCACCAGCTTTAACTAACTGAATGGCCACCCTTCTCTTTAAATGGGAAGCAGTGGCCGCTGACTGCTGGCTTCTCTCTTTAAAGTAGTGAGCTGAGCGCCGGGGATAAAATGGAAAAGGACAGATAGGCGGCCAGACCTCATGGAGCTTAGGTTAGCTGGGAAAGCGGGTATTCCGTTAATCACATCACTGAGTAACAGAATTGTGAGCTCCGCGAGGAAGTAGAGCACGAATCAGCTGTCAATAGTCCCGACAAAGCGGTAGCTGGGGAGGGTTTCCCGTGAGACCACCTGGGCCCAGCACAGGGGTGCCAAGGCTCTGGAACCCAGGCAGGTCCAGGGACCAGGTCTCTGGGGATGTCTGTCTCTTTGTAGATCTCATCTTCTTTACCTTCCACCATCACCTGCCATCCTAATGCCATGAGTGACCCCTTCTCAATACACGCTCATTTTCAACTTCAACTTCAAAGTCAAGAGAGAGAGAAAGAGAGAGAGAGACTGACTCTAACTTATAGACTGTTAGCCTGGCCACAGATTTCCTTGATTCAAAAAGCAGACACTGCCGAAACCGGTTTGGCTCAGTGGATAGAGCGTCGGCCTGTGGACTGAAAGGTCCCAGGTTCAATTCTGGTCAGGGGCATGTACCTTGGTTGCGGGCATATCCGCAGTAGGGGGTGTGCAAGAGGCAGCTGATCGATGATTCTCTCTCATCGATGTTTCTAACTCTCTAACCCTCTCTCTTCCTCTCTGTAAAAAAATCAATAAAATAAAAAAAAAAAAAAAAAAAAAAGCAGACACAGGTGGGGGCAATGTTAGCATACGGCTGCTTGGGCAACAGCAAAGTGTGGTGATGAGCTTTTGTTGATTCAGAAGCACTGACTGCCAGCTGTTGGGGAGGGCATGGCCCGGTCTCTGCTCAGGAATCCAGGGGACACACCGATCAAGAGGCCAAAGGGCCACCGTCAGGCGTGCGACAGCCTAACACGGTGAGGTTCGATTCTGAGGATGGGACCGTCACTGGAGCCAGTTTACGGTTGGTCCCCTGGCCTCAGTCAGTCAGACCGAGCCCAGACACGCCCGAGGGCCGGCCTGCCCGGTCTCCGGAAGGGCCCGCGGTCAGCTGGGAGAATGCAGCCGGCACACGGTGGCAGGCAGGAAGGGTGAATCCCAGGGGAACGCAGGAGGCTCCCAGCTGTGTGTGTGAATGCCGAGCAGATGGGCTGGGCTGGGGTGAAGGCACGGAGGGTGAGGAGGTGGCCAGGTGGAGCTCGGGAGCTGGGGGAGAGCCGTGGTGCCCAGATTTGCACGTGTCGATCACCTGGCAGGCTTATCAGGTTGCGGGGTCCCACCCGCTTCTGATTCGGTCGGACTGAGTCAGAATGTGCCTTTCTAACAGGCGCTGGGTGATGCTGGTCATGATCAAGAGCTGTGCGAACCCCTTGGATTTAGAGGGCAGAAAGGACGCTGCCCGGTCGGCCATGTTCAGGATTCACGGAGCAATGGCCACTCTTTACCCTTCACACACGCTCTCGCCCAAGCCTTTAACAGCCCTGACAGTCACTCGGATTCCCGAGAAAAGGAAGCAGAGGCTGCACTCTGAGTCCACTGCTAGGGCCTGTCTGTGTGTAGGCCGTTAGCCACAGGCCAGTGTGCTCGGCTACCACGTTGGAATCACCAGCCACCGACCGGAGGGGCCCCAGCCAGGCAGGGGCGAGAGAAGCCTCACATGCCCTCCAGGTCTCTGACAGGGAGGCGATGGAGGTCATTGCCTGGAGCAGGGGTGGGGAACAAATCCCTGAGGATTAAAAGGGCTGGAGACCCTAGAGACGGCCCAGGGAATCAGCCCAGGCCTTCGGGCTGAGGGAGTTAAATGATTGACCACCCACAGCAGGCTAATTCGTAAGCTGATCATTTCAAATGGCCCTCACACGCACGATGTTATAAATACCCAAAAGGCCCATGGCAGAAAACGGGTTCCCCACCCCTGGCCTAGAGCAAGTTCACTCTGAGGGACCTCCAGCTCAGGTCTGCCATGAGGCTATGCTCTTTTCGCACTAACACCGGGGTCCCCCAGGCCCTGGACGTGCGGGCCCGGGGCTCAGGTGACAGGGTTGGAGGTGGAAACGTGTTGGAAGCCCCAGGGGGAGCAGGAGGGGGGGGAAGGTGGAGGAGTGGGCAGAGGGGATGACAGTGATGAGGCGCCTGGTTTCGGAAAGCATGTGGAGGAGGCACACAGGCCCCGCGGGGGCTGGCAGGTCAGCGTGTCCTCGCCCAGGACGCTTCAGAGGCCGGTGCACGGGGAGGAGGGGAGCACGCAGGGGGCAGCCATGGCGGCTGTTGTCAGGAGCTTGTCCGTGAGAGCAAGGAGCTGGACAGAGGCCGGGGGCCTGCCTCGAGCTCGGCGGTGGAGGGGGGCAGAGGGGCATGTGGCCAGTGTCAGGAGGGCACTGGAGGGCAGTCAGCGGCTCCAGTAGCCCCTCTGCAGGGTGGACAGTGGCCTGGCCAGTCCTCAGGAGCTGGTGGCGCTAGAGTGACCTCTCGCCGCTATAGACGGGGCCCAAGTGAGAGGGTGCGGACGTGCAGAAACAGGCCGAGGACTCACTCTCGCTGCCTTTGGGAAGCTTGGGAGATGGGCCAGTTGGGGGGCCTGGTTTTGGTGCCGGTTTTACCCAAGGCTTATCTGCTTTCTCTGGGTGGAATGTTTGGCTAGAGAGCGTTTATTCAGGGGATCCTTGTCGGAGTTCCGAGCCTTCCTCTGCCCTCCCTCTGGGTGTTCCTGGGACTCTGGGGCTCCTGAGGGGTGTCTGGGGGGCCCTCTGGGCCACCTCCAGAGCCCGTGGTCTCAGGCTGCTTCACACTCTCCTGAGGCGGCACCGGGGCCTTCGTCTCAGGAACGTGTTCACCCATCAGCCCACAGGGGTGCCAGAGAGCAGGCGTGGGCGGCGGCGGTGAGGGGACACGCAGCAAACATGACAAGGCCCCGCAGTCTGAGCGCAGGGGGTGGCCTCACCCCGTCCTCCGCGAGGACCCGTGACGCCTGTCCCTCCGCCTCTGACCCTGAGGTCTCCGCGGGTGCCTCAGCCTAGTCTCCTCCCGTGGGGCTGAACAAAGCAGCTGTTTCTAAGGAGGATCTGCCTCCACCTGCGGAGATCATCCTGGAAGCAGGTGCCGGAGACGAGGGAGCTGGTGGGTCAGGCTAGGAGTCATGGATCCGTGAAACAGGCGGGGGGACAGTGGCCGCCAGCATGTGGGAACTCCCGTGCCCCTCCCCTCCGTCAGCCAGAAGGACCAGCCCCCAAGATCTGCCAGGTGATCCCCCAAGAGCCACGAGCAAGGAATCACAGCTTTTCTGAGAGAAAACAAACACCTGAACCCTCTCGGATCACCTGGCAGACCGTGTATCTCCCCTTCCCCTTGGTGCGAGGCGAGGACGTGGACCTGCTAGGAGCCAGGGCGGGCGGGGGCGTGGGCAGGCACAGCACCCCGGACGGAGTGCCCAGCGGAGGCAGAGGGGCCATCACATACGCTCTTTGAGAGCAGGTGTTCTCAGCTCGCTCCTGAAATAAACGGTGCTCTCCCCTTTATACCTGCCCTCTGAGCTGAGGAGCGAGGACAGCTGGTGGAAGGGGCGGGCTGTGTGAGGAGCACGGGGCTGGGAGGCGAGGTTTCTGCTCCTCGGACAAATGTTGGTCCAGACCCTGCGGGGACCTGAGGGAGAGGAAAGGGGGGTGGGGAGGAGAGGGCCTCCTCTGCTGCTGATCACGCTGAGCACCTGGAAACCCCTCCTGGGAGGTGCACGGCTGTGAGGGCCCCGGGGGAGCTCCGGCCGCACCAGAGGGAGCCCCAGCACAGTGGGGTGGGGCGCTCAGGTCCTGCAGCCCGAAGTTCCCTCTGGGGGTGACTTCACCCCCCGAGCTTATAGCTGCTGGCCCCTGGCTCTGGGTTTGCTGCGCTAAGTATTAGAGTGATGCACAAGCACACACACACACACACCAGGTGCGCACAAGTGAGGAGGGCAGGAGACACAGTTCCATTATAATAGCCATCTTTATTTGTAAAAATCCAGATATAAAATGTATTCTTTCGGTCTTTCCATGATTTCCTTTTTACAAAAACAAAAAGGCACATAAAAACCTTCCCCGCGGTCATTCCCACAGACGGATGTTTGTCAGGCAGCCCCCCCCCTCCCCCCCTAGAGCTACATGCTTCATTCCGGGACGGCTCCTTCCCCCATGCTTCAGTGCTTCCTACCAGGGTGGAGTTCTGAGTTCCGAGACTGAAGTACACAAAAGGGTGGGTGAGGGTGCGGGCGGCACGATGCTCACGGCGTGCAGGACGGGTGCTAGTAGTAGCTCTCCTTCTCCACCCAGCCTGCCGGGAGAGGGAGGGGGAAAGGCACGTTAGGCTCCAGATGGCGTTCGCCTGGCACTGTGTGGGTTAACACCCCGAGGTTCGATCCTGAGGATGGGACTGTCCTCAGAGCCAGCTTTCAGCTGGTCTGAGGGCCCCGGCCAAGCAGGCCGGGCCCAGACAAGGCACAGGAAACAGAACAAAAGCTTGCAGACCATAGCCCCGCCCCCTTAGTCCCCCCCAACACTAACGATGCCTCTCCTTTACCTCCAGGGCTTCGCCGGATGATGAGCTTTCGGACTTCGTCGTACACGAAGATGAGGAGGGAGTACGGGAAGGCACAGAACCACCAGGTAGGTCTGAAATAAGAGGCGGACACCATTGACACAGAACACACAGCGAGCCTGACACCACTGACACAGCACACACCCCGGGCCTGAGACGCCAGGCTGCCGCTCTGCGCCCGGGGAAGGCGGAAGGAGCCCCAGCCAGCCAGCCTCGGCGTGGTTCTCGTGAGAATCGGGGTACAAGGCAGGTTTGGATTTCTTTGTGGACAGGACATTCTCCTCCCTTGGCCAAGTGTTTAGGGAGTGATGTCTCTTGAAGACAAAGAACTGCCAGCGAGGGTCACCACCGGCTCACGCACCACCCCCTGAGTTTGGTCTGAGGGTGAGCTGTGGGACACTGAGTGCCAGGCCTGGGGAAGGAACGAGCTGCGCCCTCACAGGTCGGGGGGGGGGGGGTGGGGGGGTGGTGGTAAGCCCTGAGCGGTCCCCTGTGGAGGCCACGCTGTCTTCCTGACCAGATTCCCACAGTCAGTGTGCGGGCAAGGCTGTGCCAGGCGGGGGTCCTCACTGGGCTCGGGCACCAGGGTGATTAATTCGCCTTCCACACTGGGTCGAGTGTCAGGAACAAACCCCTAGTCAGAGCGAGGTGTCCCGAGAGCCCACCCCATTTAGAGGGAGCCTTTCGGAGCTCCCTCTCCTAACCTCCCCTTGGTAAACAGCGGCCCGGGATGCTATTCTATCCACGGGGACATGCCTGCCCCTGTGGTAGGCCACCTGTGTGCTGGGGACACAAAGTTAAACAGAACAGTGTGGCCCAGGCCTGAAGATTAGAACCTAGCAGAGCAGAAATGACAAAGAGCCGCAGACGAGGTGCCACGGGCACACACGAGGGAGACCAGCTGGGAGGGACCAGTTGGAGCCGCAGGCAGAGGAAGTGTGGGGATTTACCCATCAGCCAGGTGGGGGAGGAAGACAGGCTGGGACCACAATGAGCCAGGCCCTGGCTTCCCGTGTGCCAGCAGACACCCGCACACACCCACCGGGCGTCCCCGAGGAGGGGGTGGCACGGGCTGGCCGAGCTGAGCGGGAGGCCGATGCCTAAAGTCCAGGCTGCACTGTAGGGCCCTCCATGCTGTGGCTCCGTGCATTGAACAAGGGGCAGCGGCATAAGCCCCACGGGTTTGCAGGCACCACTGCACACTCAGTGCTTCCCAGAGCGACGGGAGGGTGTGGTGAGCATCAGGTGTGAACGCTCCGCTTTAAGGCCAGGCTGTTTGGCGGTGGTTCCTCTGCTCACCGCTGCCCATTCTGGCATTATTAGAGCGAGGGGCTGCTGCCCGGCAGCTCCAGCCTCTCTCCTCTGAGAGCAGGGGATTCAGGGGCCCACAAAAGCAGGGCTCAGGACGGGGCACACAGTGACGAGGTAAGCAAGTCACTGAATCTGGATCCCCAAACTCCAGGATACTCTAGCTGGCCCTCCTGACGGCTTGGTCCCTCCTGACCCGGGAGACCAGGGAGTTTCTGGGTTCGCTGCTCCGCCAGCCTTTCCCAAGTTCTCCTCCCAGGAGTCCCTGCGCTCACCACCCACAGGCCTCGGGTGAGAGCGACGGCTGTGTCCGAGGGCACAGCCACACGCACCACTTCCCTCTGTGAGCGGCGGACGGGGACTTACTTGAGGGGATACATTCTCAGGGCGACTCCCATCCCGGGGCAGTAGGAAAGGAAAGCAGCGAGGGCCGTCTCCTCAAAGAGGCCGAATATCAGGATCTTGTTCCTAAAATCAAGGGGGGGGGTGAGTGCTTAGCAAGGCAGACACTCGTTTATCTTCTAGAGCAGCGGCCCTCTACTACAGTTCCTCACACTGTGGCGACCCCCCGCCATAAAAGTATTTCCATTGCTACTGTTATGAATCGTCATGTAAGTATCTGTGTTTTCCGATGATCTCGGGCGACCCCTGTGAAAGGGGTCCCGACCCACAGGTTGAGAACCGCTAGCAGGGTCACCTAAGACCATAAGAAAACACAGATATTTACAATGACGATTCATAACAATAGCAAAATAACAGTAATGAAGTAGCAATGAGAATGATTTCATGGTTGGGGTCACCACAGCATGAGAAGCTGTACTGAAGGGTCGCGGCATGAAGGAAGGCTGAGAACCTCTGCTCCAATGTGAAGTGTTAAAAGGCGTATCAGTCCTTCAGGTATGGGTCGCACGTAGGAACCGGAGGTCCATGGGGGAAAAAAGTGTAGGACACCCCACTTTGCTCCCCAAGCTGGATCCCGGGGACCCGCCCGGTGCCGAGGGCCCGGACCACACTCACTTCATGCCCTGCTGGAAGACGGAGTTCCGCCGGGTCTTGCAGATGACCAGGTCGGCCCACTGCACCACCACGATGCTGACGAAGAAGGCCGTGTGGCAGGTGAACTCCACGATCTTCCTCTGCTCGTAGGTCTGCAAGGCACGGGCGGGGGCTCAGCACGGCGATGGCGAGGGCGAGGGCGAGGGCGAGGGCGAGGGCCGCGGCCGCCGTCCCCTGGGGCCTGGGCCCGGCCGGAGCCGCACTCACCCACTGCTGCCCGTAGCTGTCCTCCACGTCGTTGACCCAGCGGTCGTCCCAGTCCACACGGATGCCCAGGAGGTTGATGGGGAGGAAGCCGTTCTCGGCCAGGATCACAAAGTACGTGAAGAAGCCGCCCAGGGCCTGGATCATACCTGAGGAGGGAAGACGGCCTTCGTGCCAGAGCCCGGGACAGGTTGTCTGCACCCGCTTCCTCCCCCGGGTGGCAGGCCTGGGGGTACTCGGGCGGGGGGGGGGGGGGAGCTCTGGTGGATGAGACTCAGCAGTGCTGCCTGCTCCCTCACCGGTGAAGACCAGGGGACAGGACCCAGGGGCACACACCCAGTGCCTTAGAACTCAGAAGGGTAAGACAGGAGGGCCCTGCTCTCAACACCCCTCTGCTCCTCGGGCATCAGTCTCATGCAGGGTGTGACCTTGAGAAGGGCGTCCCTACTTTTCAGCCTGAGAAACAGACTTTCCCCCCATCCCTCCCTCAGCATCTGTGCCCGGTGCCTTTTGAGGCCACCTCGGAAGTAATGCATGTGGCACTTTCTGACCCTGTCCTTCTCCCCCCCACCCCCAAGCTCCTCAGCACAGAATGTCACCCCCACACCCTGGACCTAGTCTTCCTTCTGCTCAGAACTAGGTATTCCTGGCGGAGCCGGACGGGCTACCAGCCAGTTCCTTTGCCGTCAGCGGCTGTTACGTTCCTCTGTCCCATTTCCCCGCGTGCCCACGGCGAGGCCGCCCGAGCCAGAACGGGGTTCCCTCGGTGATGACAAGGCAGAGTGTTTAGACCAGTGGTTCTCAGCCTCCCTAATGCCACGGCCCTTTAATACAGCTCCTCACGTGGTGGTGACCCCCAACCATAGCATTATTTTCATTGCTACTTCATAACTGTAACTTTGCTGCTGTGAATGCATTGTAATGTAAACATCTGAGTTTTCCGATGGTCTTAGGCAATCCCTGCGAAAGGATCGTTAGACCCATAGGCTGAGAACCGCTGGTTTACATCCAAGCCCTTTTCACTGCCCGCCCCCCAGAGCCCTATGAGCCGGCCACACTCCGCAGGAGGAACAGAAACCAAGCCCATTGGGTGGTGACCTGCCAGCCGAGCCTTTAAACCAGGTAACTGCAAAGCCCACCCTCTGGCCAGGTCAGTGATGACACAGCGTATCCCGGGCAAAGCCCCCCTGGAGGTGATGCAGGCAGTGCCCGGGCCGGGCCCGCGTCCAACACCAAAGGGGCAGCCCCTCCCGTGGAGGACTTTACCCCCTCCCCAAGGGCACGGTGATCCTGGCCCTGAGGCAGCACCACCGCTCCCTGCTGGCCGGGTGCTCACCGATCTGCCCGTAGGCCATGCTGATGAGCCGCTCGTTCACCAGCTTGTCCGTCTTGGGGTTTCGGGGCTGTCTCTTCATGATGTCGCTCTCCGCCTGCTCGTAGGCCAGGGAGATGGCGGGGACCTGGGGAGGAAGGGGTTCCAGGCATCAGACACCTTTTCTAATAAAATCCCTGCTTCACCCCCCGCTTTAAAAATCACTTTTCACACCAGGAAATATTATAGTCCCCGGACCTCCCCCTCCCCGTAAAAATAAAGCAGCAAAGTTATACAAAAGACAGGACTCCTGTCTGATCAGTAGGTGTCGACAGTTATGCCCTGAAGCTCAACATGGAGTCCCTGATGCTGGAAATTGCTCCCCAAGTTCTTTTCCTCATGGTGGTCACGTGGGCCCAGGAAGGACAGGTGCCGCCCCCCTAACCCTAGGCCCGTGGTTGGCAAATTGTGGCTGGTGAGCCACATGCGGCTCTTTGGCCCCTTGAGTGTGGCTCTTCCACAAAATACCACGGCCTGGGCGAGCCTGTTTTGAAGAAGCGGCATTAGAAGAAATTTAAGTTTAAAAAATGTGGCTCTCAAAAGAAACGTCAGTGGTTGGATTGTTGGTACTTGGCTCTGTGGACTTAGTAAGTGTGCCTGGGCTAGGCTGTGTGTGGACGCGGCCGCACACTCACCATGTCCGTGCCCAGGTCGATGCAGAGGATGGTGACGGTGCCCAGCGGCAGCGGAATGTTGGCGATAATAAATATCAGGAAGGGGGTGATCTCTGGAATGTTACTGGTCAGGGTGTAGGCAATGGATTTCTTCAAGTTGTCAAAGATGAGGCGACCTGGGAAGGCAGGGTTTTCACCGTCTCGCTGACAGCGTGGACTGCGCGCTCCCCACGCCCACGCCGTCCATGTGCAGCCATGGCCCCCGACGGGGAGTGTGGGGCCGCGGGGGTGGCGGACCGTCCTGTTCGCACGTGGCCCTCACCTTCCTCCACTCCGGTCACGATGGAGGCAAAGTTGTCGTCCAGGAGAATCATGTCGGCAGCCTGCTTCGACACGTCCGAGCCGGCGATCCCCATGGCAACCCCGATATCCGCCTTCTTCAGAGCGGGGGAGTCGTTGACACCATCACCGGTCACAGCCACGATGGCGCCCTGGCAGGAGGAGGAGCAGTCTCAGACCCACACACCTGCTGCCAGGCCACCGAGCCGGAGTGGCAGCCAACCCCTCGCCCTCCTCAGCGAGGGCCACCAGCCAGGACTCGGTGAGTGGCACTTGGGGAACCCCTGTTCTTTTACACCCCCCCCCCCCGCCCCCTTCTCAAGGTCATGCCTCCTGGCCCCTCCGGCCGGCGTGGACAGGAGCCTGGCCACTCTGCAGGGAAGTGCATGTCACCACTAAACCGCTATCACGCTGCCCTTGCCCTGAGCCTCGCCCTGGGACGGGGCACCGAGTCCGAGGAGAGCAGGGCCGTGTGTGTGTGTGTGTGTGTGTGTGTGTGTGTGTGCGTGCGCGCATGTGCATGTGCGCACGCATGTCCGTGCGTGTGTGCGTGTGTGTGTATGTGTGTCTGTGTCCCAGCCGCGCCCTGACCTGCCGCTGGCAGCCCTCCACGATGATGAGCTTCTGCTGCGGGGAGGTCCTGGCGAACACGATTTCCGTGTGGTACTTGAGGATGTCATCCAGCTGCTCGGAGGTCATGTCCTTCAGGTCGGTGCCGTGCACCACGCAGGCCTTGGCGTCCCTGGGGTCGGAACCGGGGGAAAGGTCACCGTCCCTTCCCAGGCAGGACACTCTGAGCGGCGCCGAGCCGGGGAACGTCCCGTCCCTTGGAAGCTCCTGTCCGCACAGCACCTCGTACGTCACTCCGTCACCCCCCCAGGGCAGGCCTGTCACCTCCCTTTCCCCGTGAAATACACGGCGAGATCGGATGCTGAGTTTTAGACAGGAACCCAGGAGAGAGGACCCTACCCCTAATCCCCAAAGAGGGGCCCTAAGCCTTAAAACATGAAAAATAAACCTATTTCTGTTTTTCCTTTTGCCAAAATTTTCCCTTTTGCCCTGAACTACCTGGGCAACTGTGTGTGTGTGTGTTCCCTGTTTTGTGGCACTGGAAACCGACGAGGTGCTAGGTAGTACTGCCCAGGGGTCAGTGGTGTGACTACACCCTGGTCCTTGCCCTGCCATGAGGGGCCAGCACCCACCCAACCACATTACCCTCAGGACAGTGAGCACCCCCGAGCTGGCCATGACGGCCGGCGAGGGTCACTGTTTGGCCATTCCCTCCCCAGCGGTGACCCGGAAGGAAACCCCGCCGCCCGCACGCTCGAGGCCGCCGCCGCTCACCTGGGGTTCACCTGGCTCACGGGGATGTTGAGGCGGGCGGCAATGTCCTCCACGGTCTCGTTGCCCTCGGAGATGATGCCCACGCCTTTGGCGATGGCTTTGGCGGTGATGGGATGGTCCCCGGTGACCATGATGACCTGTGAAAGGAACAGGGAGGGCAGGGCGGTCAGCGGGCGCCTCGGCGAGGCAAGCACCACCCCGAGGCCTCCCGGCGCAGGAGGACGCGCTCGGAGGGACGGTCAGCCTGGCACGCCCCGAGGAGAGGAATGCTGGCGATTCTGAGTGTTCACCGAGGGAAACACAGGAGGCAACACCCAGGTTTTATCTCGGTGCCCATCGCCCAGGATACACAATGTCTGTTCTTCCGTTTACTCAGTGAGATGAAACTCTCAGATTTACCCAAGCCGGAAAAGGATGCCAGACTGCGGTGCGGGTGGGACCGCAGGGCGAGGTGCCACCGCCATCCCCAGAGGGACCCAACGTGGGGGGGGAAGCGACACGGGACAAAAACGTCAACTTGCTGCTCCTCTCCCCCACCCAAGGGCGACACGGAGAGGAATGCACGCAGGAGGCTGTGATCAGCGACAGGGAACACTTCTCAGAGTGGTTCAGGGAAGTATTTTCGGATCACGGGAATGAAAAGCTTCCCCACAAAAACCCCCGGCTGTGGAGAAAGAAGACTCCAGTCCTAACCGGTTTGGCTCAGTGGACAGAGTGTCGGCCTGCAGACCCGAGGGTCCCAGGTTCGATTCTGGTCAAGGGCATGTACCTTGGTTGTGGACACATCCCCCAGTAGGTAAGTGTGCAGGAGGCAGCTGATCGATGTTTCTCTCTCATCAATGTTTCTAACTCTCTTTCCCTCTTCCTCTCTGTAAAAACTCAATAAAACATATTTTTTTTTTTTTTTTAAAACAAAGACTCCAAACATTCATTAAAACCCTATTAGTGAGAAGCACAGAAAACACGCCATTTCCTGTACGAGGCATATTTAGAATCAAATATTTAAAAAACTCAAAACCTAAGCAAGTCTTCTGCTCTTTTTAACTGGCTTACGTGTCTTTCCCCAAAAAGGGTTTCTAAGAAAAAAATCCCTCATCCGTCTACACCAGTGCTCTAACACATTTGTTTTCTTCGGCGGGGGAATGGACGCGTTGGAGGGGGGACAGCTGAGGTGAGAGAACCAGCTGGCCGTGTGGCTCCCAGGGGCCACGTGGTCCCTGGGGGTGCCCCGGGCCCCGGGGGTGCGGGGAGGGGGTGTCCGGGAGGCGGGGTGGCCCACCTTGATCCCAGCGCTCCGACACTTGCCCACGGCGTCGGGGACGGCGGCCCGGGGAGGGTCGATCATGGAGATGAGCCCCACGAAGCAGAGGTTTTCCACGGGGAAGTTCACCTCGTCCGTGTCGAACTGGAACCCTTCGGGGAACTGCTCGTCCGGCAGCAGGAGGTGGCAGAAGCCTGCGGGAGGGGCAGGGAGCCGTGAGGGCTGGGGACGGGGCGGGACAGCGACGCCTGCACGTCCACCTTCCCCCGCGTGTCCAGCTGGGGCTGTTTGTGGAAGCCCGGTGTTAGGACAGCATGAAGGGTTTGTGAAATGCACACGAATGACAGCCTCTGAAAGAAAAGCCCAGCTTCCGAGGCAGAGGCCCTGTGTGGTGTGGAGAGGGCGCTGATGGTGTGGGCTGGGCGCGGGGTTCGGGGTTCCCGACCTGCCCGTCGTGGAACGGTGTCTCTGCTTCCACAGCCCCGCTCACCATTTGTTCACACAAACCGGGCACTGAGCGCATTGTGGGCCGCCCTGCTGGCTGCTGGGGGTAATGCAGCGCAGGTGGCCTGCCCGTGGGGTTTATAGAGTCCTTCACACCACCAGTCCTTCACACCACATGTCCCCTTCCTTCCGGTGTGACTGAGGGCGACAGTGAACTCAAAAAGGGCCTATGGGGCCGTGTGGGCTCACAGGAGAGACCCTCCTACTTGGGAGGCGGGTGGAGAGACTGGAGTGCAGAGGGACCTTCCGGGTGGACAGACACACACAGGCCTCCCGCTGCAGAGGGCGCAGGGGAGCCAGATGGGCCAGGCCTCCAGGTCTACGGTCCCCAAGCTGTGGGAACGGGGAGATGACACGAATGATTTCTGCAGATTTCTACGTCCTACCAGAGCAGACTCCCCTGCGGGCAAAAGCCCTTTTCATCTTGCCCTGCAGCGGCTGACAGAGGCAGCAGGCAGCTCCCCGCCAGCAGGTCCCCGTGCGCCCACGTTACGGGCTGGACCCCATGTTCCTCTATGGCCTCGCAGCCACCTCGGCCGCCGGGAGCTGGCTCACCTACAGGCCCCGGAGTTCACTGCAATGCCATGGAGTTCACAGGCCACGGACACAGAGCCAAGGTCAGACAGGCCCTCCCCCCGCTCTTCCTGTCTCCACGACAATGGGTGTGTGTGTGTGTGAGAGAGAGAGAGAGAGAGAGAGAGAGAGAGGGGCCAGGGAGTGCCTCACTGCCCCGCACGTACCCAGCACGCGCTCGCCCAGGCCGCCCAGCTCCAGGTAGGCGTTCTGGAAGGCGTCCTTCAGCTCCTCGTCCAGCGGCTGCTCCTTGCCGTGCAGCAGGATGGAGCTGCAGCGGTCCAGGATCCGCTCCGGGGCCCCCTTCATCACCAGCACGTGCCGGGGCTCGGCCGTGTTGGGGTTCTTGTGGATGGACAGCTGGAGAGAAAGGGTTGTTGCTCAGGTGAGAGGGCGAGGCACTCCCTGGGGGAGCACAGAGCTCCCTAACCCGTTACAGTCTTCGTTTCGGCAAAAAAAAAAACAAGACCCTCACGTCTAGCCTGCCTCACACCTGGAACACACTCTGAATTCTACAGAAAAGGCCGGCACGGTGACACAGTCACACACCGGCGACAGCATTTCCCTGAAGGAAACACGTCCCTCATCCCACGGAAGCCAAACCCGTTAGGGTTTTCTGTGTGGAGTCCCCGGTAAGATCCAAAGCAAAGGCTTTCCATACAGTGTGAGTGACGCCCCTTCAGGAGGCACTGACCTCGTCAAACGCCCGCGGGAGACAAGTTCTCCCACGGTTCTCTTCACTCCCCTCTCTGAGCCCCGCCCCCCGGTTCAGACCTGGTACTTGTTGGTGGAGTTGAAGGGGATCTCGACGAGTTTGGGGTACCGCTCCCTCATCTCCTTCACGGACCCGCAGCACAGCTCGATGCACTTCAGGAGCGCCGACTCGGAGGCGTCGCCCGCCACCGCCCGCTGCGGACACAGACGGCACGTGTTAGGTCCCTGAGAACGCCGCACCCAGGCGCCCCCTCGGGCGAGGGAAGGTGACCCGGAGTGTGCCCGCATCGGGGCCGGAGGGGGAGAGGGCAGGGAGGGAGCAGCAGCTCGGACACAGGTCACCAGGCCCGTCCCCGGCCCACAGGGCTGTCTGAAGGTGTCCCCTGCCCTCGGCAAAAGCAGGACACCCTTTGCAACCTACTCGAGCCTATTTTTACCTCCCTCCCCTGAAGCCTCAAAGCCACCACCGTCCCCAGACACACACACTTCTGGTTACAAGTCTGAAAATACCTGGTGAGAGAGCACACGCCCACAGCGCTCCCACAGCCCTAAGTGTGCAAGCACACGCCTTGGACCCGGCCCTGGGAACACACAGTCCACGCCAAGGGTGAAGCAGGGGACTCTGCATTCCGAATACGGCTGTGGGACGGTATCTGGGCCCGATGGACGCCAACGGAGAGGTGCTGGCCAGCCCCGACAGGGATACAACCGGCCAATGTTCCAGCCGAAACCAACACACACTCACAATCCCGTTAGCCTGGCCCTGACCCCTGGGAATGCTGGGAAATGCATCTCCAGCTCCCTTCCTGGGGCTTTTAAGCCAGGGAAGGTTTGCTGCTGGCGAGCCCCTGTGCTGGAAGCCCAGAGAATTCCTTCTTGGAAGCAGAGAAGACAGTCCCCTTTAAGAAATAAATAGAGCCTCTATCTGCCCAGCAGAAGCCACCTCCGTCCCATATGGGCTGCCACCTCTCTGGCCACCGGGCCTCTACCCAGAGTGGCCATGGGCAGCGCGGTGTGGCCAGGACCCCCATGTCCCAGGGGCCCTGTGCAGCCCTCCCTTTCTGACATTGTCTTCCCCGGACATCCCCCCAAAACCTCACGAGGCTGAGCTTATTTCTGCATCCTGAGTGAGCCAGCTAAGGACAAAGGAGATAAGAGAAACGGCGGGGCTATTTTAAGAAAATAAAGGGCTTAAGGGATTTACTGGAACCTCCTGCACCCGGACACGCAAATGCGATTACAGAACAGCCCCAGCAGCCCCCGCTGCCCGCCAGGTGAGGCGACAACCGCAGACACCAGAATAGCACGCCTGGGTGTTCTATCGCCGAGGCCCGCACAGAAGACGGCCTCGCCCCTCGCCCACCCTCCCTCGGCCGGTCTTTACTGTGGATTCGCTTCTTCCCAATGGACGGGGGGCACGGGGAGTGCTTCAGGGTCTACAGGCAGCAAAGGCGCCACACGGCCCAGCATCACCGGCCCATCCCTGCGTCCCACAAGGAGCTGTCCCTACAGGCCGGAGGCCACCTGCTATCGGCCAACGTCCCAGCCTTAAACCCACAGCTCAGGTAACACACGCACTTACAATCCCGTTAGCACGGCCCTGAGCTCTGGAATGCTGGGAAATACATCAATCAGAACAACACTCCCAGGTGGTCCATGTGGTACCCACCCCCCCGCTGCCCCGCCAGAGGGCAAAGGCTCTGCGGGCGGGCGTACCTTCAGGATGGGCAGGTTCTCCTGGTTGGCCTGGAACACGGCGCGGTTACACAGGCCGGCGATTCTGGACAGGGCGAGCCAGGTGGCCGAGGACTTGTCGAAGGAAACACCTGTCGGGGTCAAGACGGGCAGACAGTGGGCTGACGCTGTTTACATCCCGTGAGAGTGGGATAAATCAGGCTTTAGGAATTTCCCCACCATATTCGTAGGACAGATTCATTTTTTCTTATGATGTGCAAAAACAAAAAAAATCTACACCCTGGACTCGTGACAAGGTGATTTTTTTAAAAAAAGCAGCGTGGACCCCTGGGCCTCACCGCTCTGGTTCTCCGTGGTGTCAGCCTCGTGGATCTGGTTGTCGAACCACATGTGGGCCACGGTCATGCGGTTCTGCGTCAGCGTGCCGGTCTTGTCGGAGCAGATGGTGGAGGTGGAGCCCAGCGTCTCCACGGCCTCCAGGTTCTTCACCAGGCAGTTCTTCCGGGCCATGCGCTTGGCCGTGAGGGTCAGACACACCTGCGGGGCGTCAGGAACCGGTCACCTCTGTCCCCACCAGTGGAAATTCTCACATGGTGGCCGCGCCCTAACATGGAACTGTGTCTAACGTTAGCTCTCCAACCTCCCTCCGAAGTCGGAACAAAGAGTACTTGTTCCAGCCCTCGCTGGTTTGGCTCAGCAGATAGAGCATCGGCCTGCGGACTGGAGGGTTCGATTCTGGTCCAGAGCACATGCTGGGATGCACAGGCTCGACCCCCAGTGTGGGGTGTGCAGGAGGCAGCTGATCAATGATTCTCTCTCATCACTGATGTTTCTCTCTCTCTCCCTTCCTCTCTGGAATTATAAAAATATACTTAAAAAATATATTTAAAATAACAACAATAATAATAATAATAATAGAGCCATGTATAGGGGATTCCCCTTTCCCCCCAAATAAGCAAGACATTAAGGAAAGTGAAAACAGCTGGGATTTGGCACATTCGGGTCCCCCACTCAACCCCATGTTTCCTTTCTCTGCTAGACTATTCTGGAACACGTGACAAGCACGGAGTTCATGCTTCTGGATCACTATCATCCACATGGAACACGCCTCGGTCCCCCCACTGCCCATGCCCATCATGTGGCTCTGGAGAAAATCTCCACACAACACAGGGGTGATAAAACCGAGGCGGGCGGCCCCCGGGAGGGGTGTGGCCGAGCCTCACACCCACGGGAGCGGATCTGAGCCACCCCGACCCCGAGCGCCGGCCTCGTACCGTGACGGTGGCCAGCAGACCTTCGGGCACATTGGCCACGATGATCCCGATGAGGAAGATGACGGCCTCCAGCCAGGTGTACTCGAGGATCAGTGAGAGGATGAAGAAGGACACGCCCAGGAACACGGCCACCCCCGTGATAAGCTGGATGAAGTGCTCGATCTCCGCGGCGATGGGCGTCTGGCCGCCTTCCAGCCCCGAGGCCAGCGTGGCGATCCTCCCCATGACGGTGCGGTCTCCGGTGTACACGACGATTCCACGGGCAGTGCCTGGGGAAGGGTAGGGGGAGGGGATCGCACCAGAGGTTACCAAAGCAGCCACGGAACAGTGCAGGTGCCTGGATGGTTAAGGACACAGCCGGCGTGGCTCAGTGGCTGAACACCGACCTGTGAACCAGGAGGTCAGGGCTCGATTCCCAGTCAGGGCACAGCCAGGGTTGCGGGCTCGATCCCATATTTCTCTCCCTCTCCCTTCCTCTCTGAAAGCAACTTTTTTAAAAATTTAAAAGAAGCCGGGACAGGTTTGGCTCAGTGGATAGAGCATTGGCCTGCGGACTGAGAGGTCCCGGGTTCGATTCCGGTCAAGGGCATGTACCTTGGTTGCGGGCACATCCCCAGTGGGAGGTGTGCAAGAGGCAGCTGATCGATGATTCTCTCTCATCGATGTTTCTAACTCTCTATCCCTCTCTCTTCCTCTCTGTGAAAAATCAATAAAATATATTAAAAAAAAAAAATTTAAAAGAAGAAACACATCTTTAAGGGCCAGCTCTTGAGTGCTTTATGCTATGGGTCTGAAGCCACAGAGACTTTGGCAAAGGGCCGAGCTGGAAGCGCAGCCATAGGGGGGCGGGAAGGGCAGGAGCGGCCGCAGGCTCCCTCGCCAGCCGGTGAGCCCCTCCGGCCGCGCTCAACTGAAGTGGCCAGAAACGGAGCCAGCAACGTGAAAACAGAAAGCCGTGCCTGGGATTTTCTTTTCTTTTTCTTTTTTTTTGTCGCTAACAACTAAGACAAGGGCCCACGGCCTACCTTCCACGCAGTTGGTGGAGAAGAAGGCGATGTTCCTGGTCTCCAGGGGGTTCTCGTGGGTGAAGTCGGGAGACCGGGTCTGGGGCTCCGACTCGCCGGTGAGCGAGGAGTTATCCACCTGCCGGCGAGGAGAGGGGTCAGTGCTGGGAGGGCACAGGCTTGCCACGGGCTGCTGCACCCCTGATGCCCACACAGCGTGTGTGTGTGTGTGTGTGTGTGTGTGTGTGTGTGTCTGTGCCGGCCTACCTTGCAGCCGTTGGCAGAGATGATCCTGAGGTCAGCCGGGATCCGGTCGCCGCCCTTCACTTCGACCAGGTCCCCGACCACCACCTCCTCCGCGTTGATGCTCATTTTCTCACCGTTGCGGATCACCAGGGCTTGCTTTGGAGGGGGAAACGTTTACACCGTTAAGTCCGACAAAAATGACACCGAAAGGAGGGTAGTGTCAAAAAAAAAATAAAAAAAAATAAAAAAATCAAGCTACCCTACGATCTGTAATTCTAATCACCCGAACGTGTAATGGATATTATTTTTATTCGCACTAATGACAATGCTAACCTTTTTATCTGTCCAAGTGACAAAAGTCGCTCCACAGCTCAGAGCGGGTCCTCTCCCTCCCCGTCCAGAGGGGAGACAGGCACAGACTCGGGGGGCAGTGAAGCATCCCCCGCCCCCACAGTCACTGAATTCTTAGAAAACCCGACCTCCTCACACCAGCTCACACGCCTGGGCCGTCAGCCCGGGGACGGGACAGAGCAGGTACCTGCGGGACCATGTTCTTGAAGGATTCCATGATCTTGGAGCTCTTGGCCTCTTGGTAGTAGGAGAAACAGCCGGTGATGATGACGACAGCCGACAGCACCACGCCGAGGTACAGCTGCGAGGGGACAGGCGGGTTAGCGCCCACGGCTCCGGGCCAAGGACTGGGAGCACCCAGACACTTCCCATGGACGGAAACCCAGATTCCTAACAGGGACTGAGGCTTTAGAAACCGAGCACTCGGGTCTTCTCATTTTTATTTCTAAAATCCACGTCCAGCCGAAACCGATTTGGCTCAGTGGATAGAGCGTCGGCCTGGGGACAGAAAGGTCCTGGGTTCGATTCTAGTCAGGGGCAGGTACCTTGGTTGTGAGCACATCCCCAGTAGGAGATATGCAGGAGGCAGCTGGTTGATATTTCTCTCTCATTGATGTTTCTGACTTTCTATCCCTCTCTCTTTAAAAAATCAATTTTATATATATATATATCAATCCATGGCCAGGAGAGTCCCAAATGGAGGCCCACGGTCACTGGGTCACTAACCAGATAGACTTTTGGAAACGTGCTGATACAGTTTGTCCTGCTTTTATCAAACCAAGGATATTCTTGGAACTTGTGACGTTTGAAAAAACAGCTAGCAAACCTCTCCGGACACGTGTGGTAATGTGCCAATCAAGGTTAGAAGTGTGGCCTGTCATCTAAGCGAGCGGCACCTGGACCCGCACAGGCCGCCTGTCCCGGCAGCACCAGGCAGGGCAGCGGGCGGCTAGCGGGAGCCTCCCCAGGGCCGGGGAGGGAGAGAGAAACCCCCGTCGGAGGAGCGATGGGTGGGCCCCTGAAGGCAGCTCTTCCCTGGCGTTAAAGGCCACCCAGACGCAGGTGGCAGCCGAACACCACCGGGCAGTGAAGACCCAGCGTGCTGGAGCGCGGGACTCACATTGTCATTCTGAGGCTCCTCTTCCGTGGCAGCCTGGATGCCGTAAGCCAGGAAACAGAGAATCGCTCCGATCCACAGCAGCATGGAGAAGCCCCCGAACAGCTGGCGGCAGAACTTGACCCACTCGGGGGTGGTGGGAGGGGGGGTGAGGGCGTTGGGGCCGTCGCGGGCCAGGATCTCGGCAGCCCGAGCCGTGCTTAGGCCCTGAGGAGCAGAGGGACGGAGGTAAGACAGCTGGCTCCAGCCCCCGACGAGGCACCGCACCCGCCCGGGAGCCGTGATGGAGGGTCCGGAAGGAAGCGTTCCCCACGCCAAGACAGACCCCGGCAGGTCCTGGCGAGGGTCCCCCTCAACAGCCCACGTTTCCCCAGGAACCCACGGCGTCCGGACGGAAATGGTTTTTAAAACTGACCTGTGGACAAACCCAAGCCCAGTACGCTTTCTTTCTAAGATGTAAGAGATTTTGCTAACCAGCACTTTTTACCAACAATATATTTAGGTAACTGATTCAGTAACTGGTTTAGCTTTGCAAATTAAGAGCTTTGAATTTTCTTCTATTGAATTTGTCAGGGAGGAAAACACCCCTCAATAAACAAAAAAAAATCTGTAGGAATCCCACCTGCTATTAGGTCAACAGCCTTGTGCTAAGTAGAGAACTCTACTCTCTGGAGGACATTAAAACCACCGTCTGACAGTGTCCCCCCCCCCACACGCCTGTGTTAGCTACAACCCCCCACCCCACCCCCCACCTGGGGAGGATTGCACAGAGGAGTCCCTTCTACTTTCTAAAGGGGCCTCAAAGCCAAGTTCCCCCGACAGTAGACAGCAGCCACAGGCTCGACTACGGGGGAAAACATGGCGATTTTCTCACCATCGAAACACAGAGCCAGAGAAAAAGACATCAGACTGCCCAATGTGTGTGTGAAGACGCAGTCTGGGTTCATGTTACCGTTGATATCTGAGCTAGCCCGGGCGTGTGCGGAAAGGGAAATCCAGCAGAAAGGAAAAATGAAAACTCCCCCTTTCTGTGTAGGGCCCTCCCTCCTCGGCCTCGCGTTCTCGGCGTGATGATCGGGGCAGCACGGAGCCCACTGCGGGCCTCTGGGCACGGTGCACGCCGGGCCCTGCCCCCGGCGTGCCAAACCAGCTCGTGTGGTTCCCGCGATCACCGTGCTGGGTGTCAATGATCCCGTTTTACAGGAAGAGAACCAGGTCCACAGAGTTGGACTAAAATGACTTCGGGTCAGAGAACGGACTTCACAGGAACCGAATAAACTTCAGTTATAACCCAGGGGATGTGGTCAGGGCCTGCCCAACGGGGACAGACAGCGGGGCCTCAGGGTCAAGGCCGGGTACCGGGGCCAGCACGCCATCTTAGAACATCGGGATCATTTCCTGAGACAATGGCTACACAATGGCTGGGATGCAAGTTATTCCCCAGAATTTCTAGGAGATGAACACCTACTTTATTTAAAGGTTTCTCTGAATTGTGTGTTTTTTTGTTTTTGTTTTTGTTTTTTTAATAAAAGGGTGTGTGTGTTTCAAATAAATGACCAAGGTCTGGCATACCGTAATGTGCTAGTGGGTAAAGCGCAAAAATCTGAATTGTTGGGATTTAACACACGTAGAAGAGCAAAGGGAAGATTTGTAGTCAAAAGGCTGGAATGACCACGGCTTTGGAGCTATTCAGTTTCAAATCCTGGTGCTCCCTTTTACGGGATCTCACCCACTGTGAAACGAGGGAAATGAATGCGCACTTTCAAAGTTTCAGGGGGAAGAACACTTTTAAAAAAAGCGTGTGAAAAAAACAAAACAAAAAAACACAGGCAGTGCATGTCACCAAATAGATACCCCGACAGTGGCTGTCATGTTCCCCCTAGAGCCCCCAAGGTCAGATGTGTGACGGGGGGGGGGGGGGGAGACAGGAAATTAGGATTTTTGAACAAAAAGTTTCAAAGGAGAACATACTCGGCTCAAGTCTGTTCCGTATTTGCGATGAAGCTCGTCCAGGCTCAGCTTATGGTCATCCTAAGGAAAAGCAGAAACAAACACAGGTGAGCATGACCGTCAGAAAGGCTTTGCAGAGAGCATCATCCCCGTCAGGGCTCCGGAAGCAAGGCGGCTCTTCACGCAGAGGCTGGTCTGCTCCCCACAGCCAGCAGCCCCGCTTCCCCCAGAGGCCCCCCTGCAGGAGGGCTGAGCTCGGCCACCACAGAGCTGGGGGGTCCCTCAGCCTGGAGCGGGGAGATCGGCCCCTGCCTCCCGAGGACCAGCAGGTCCGAGACAGGCTGCACCTGTGGGAGCCCCACAGCCCAAGCGGCCGGAAGCTCCGGTAGCCAGAGCAGAGAAGCACGGCCCCTCTGGCTATGCTACTGGGCCTGGGGAACCCCTGCGGCCCTGATAGCTGTGAAAAGGAAAAATGTTCTCACTGCCCTCCAATCCGATAAAACCTGCACAAGTGCAACGACCACGTTGCTTTTAAAATAAAGCAAGCCTCGCCTGGCTGACATGGCTCATAACAGGTCCACCTATGAACCGGGAGGTCACGGCTCGATTCCCAGTCAGGGCACACACCCGGGTGGCGGTCTTGATTCCCCAGTGTGGGGTATGCAGGAGGCAGCCGATTGGTGATTCTCTCTCATCATTGTTTCTCTCTCTCTCTCTCTGTCCCCCTCCCTCCCTCCCTCTCTGAAATCAATAAAAATATATTTAAAAAATAAAATAAAGCAAGTCTCTGTGTGTGTGTGTGTGTGTGTGTGTGGTGTGTGTGTGTGTGTGGTGTGTGTGGGTGTGTGGTGTGTGTGGTGTGTGTGGTGTGTGTGTGTGTGTGGTGTGTGTGTTGGGGGTGGGGGAATCATACTCTCAAGAGACCATTAGTCTTCAGGGGAACAAAGCCACGTTCCCCCAGGCACTCACCATAGACACTTCTTTCTTCAGCTCATCCATGTCCCTCTCCTTCTTCATCTTCTTCTTGTTGCCATGCTCCGAGACGGCCGCAGGCTCATATTTGTCACGTCCAACCTACGGAGAAGGCGGAGACGGGGCTCGTTAGGAAGATCTGAGCAGGGTTCAGAGAGCCACCGTGGTGACGAGTCACCGGGCCCATCCTCATGGAAACTGAGGCGCTCACGCCGCACACAAAGCAAGGCCGCCACCTAAGCTCAGGACGCACCACCTGCCCCGGGCGTGAGGGCCACGGGGAGGCCATGCAGCCTCAGTGGGCCCTGCAGCCACTTCCGGGCGGGGCACAAGCTGGGTACCCTCGGGCCTCTCCCGAACGCTTACATCTGTGTTTTCCTCCATAGCGTGGAGATGACAATAGTCAGTTAGTGTTTTGGAGGGACTCAATGATAGAATACATCTAGATACTAGTTTTATTTAAATTCCTGGCTTGGCGAAGAAGTCACTACATATCAAATATACCTAATTTGGGGGCTCACCTAAGAATGCTGACCTTCCCCTCTTTCCGTGAGCAGGCCAACCTCAGTCCTTAACGCTCACCATGTGAAACAGCAAAATCAGGGGGCCCCCACCCCGCCCCGCAGCCTGGAGAGAGAACCCCAGACAAAAGTTGCTGGTTTTGTTTTGACGTGAGCAGGATGTGGGGAAAGCATGTGCTCCATCAGGGAGCTCACAGGATCCTCCCACGCCTCTTGAAAAGTGGAACAATTTCTAGAGAAAAATGTCGATTCCCTGGTTTAAATTTAGCTCGTTGCACATGCCCACCCGTGTACAATGCTCGCGTTCCTCTCCACGGCCCAGACCTGCAGCTGCTGGGCCGGCCCCCTGCTCCAGACAGGCCCCTCCCCCACCTGCCACCCGGAAGGGCAAAGAAAGGGCCCCGTTCTGAGATCAGATGCTCCCTGGTGTCAGTACGGTTATTTTGGACGTGCGGAGGCTCATGCCCAGCTACTGAGGCAAGGAGGAGGGACGTGAGTCCAGATTAAAATTCTATCTCGCTGAAAATAAAATTAAATAAACAACAACAAAAAAAACGCCGGGGTACAGGTATGCTTCAGTCATGCCTGGTATGGTCGCAAGTAAATACAATACTCAGCCCTAACCGGTTTGGCTCAGTGGATAGAGCGTCGGCCTGTGGACGGAAGGGTCCCAGGTTTGATTCCGGTCAAGGGCACGTACCTTGGTTGCGGGTACATCCCCAGTAGGGAGCGTGCAGGAGGCAGCTGATCCATGTTTCTAACTCTCTATCCCTCTCCCTTCCTCTCTGTTAAAAAATAAATAAATAAAAATCAATAAAATATATATTTTTAAAAATACAATACTCACTTGAAGGGACTACCCCCTTCATTCTCTACAGAGAAGCCTCGCCCCCAGCCGGTGGGCACTGCCCACACGTGGGCACTGTGCTGTGTTCCCACGGGTCACCTTCCCGGGCACCATGCAGTGCCCCTCGACCCACAGCTCCTTCCAACAGAGCAGCTCTTTCGCCTCCGCCTTATCTGTGGAGCAGGGAGCAGGTCTAAAGATAGCCGGCATTCCTGACATTCCCTCCGCTGGCTGCGGAGCAGACACACAGCCCAGCCCCCGTGCACACGGCCCCTGGTGCCGGCCGAGAGCACAGACAGACAGACGGACGGACAGACAGGCAGACACCAAGGACAGGCTCCCGGCGGAGGAGCCGCCCGCCGGCAGTGGCATCCCCCTCCCGGATTTGATGGGAAAGCACAGCCCTGAAGAGCCATCTTCAAGCCCCTGAGCTGGGCACTGGGAGCCTCGTGTGGCCAGTTTGTATGGATCTTTACAACGCGGCTCCCAGGGCCTCGTTAAGCAAGCGGGGCCTCGTTAAAACACGTTTAATTTAAACGTATGGAAATCGGAGTTAAAATCGCTCTCCTCACCAGGGAGGCTTGGGTTCTTTGCAGATTTTCCAATATTTTCCACCCTAAAAGAGGGGGGAGGGAAGGATGGAGCAGCTAGCTGGGCCTTGGACATGGTCCATAGTTTTATCCCCATTTTTTTTTTTTTTTTTACAAAATAAAAATCTTGCCCACAGCCTCAGGTACTCATGGCTAAGGCGGCTGAGAACGGAGATCCCCTCGGAGCCCACCCCTGCCCATCAGCCTGCTGGGAACCAGGCGCCGTTTTAAAGGACGGCGGGGAGAGACACAGGAAGCATTCACACGTTCATCTTTCCCGTTAGGAAACGCTGTGTCCTCCAGGCGGTGTACACAATGTATATAATTCAGTTCTTTCCCCACAAGGAACACAACAGGTTAACAGCTTATCTTGATGGGAAGCACATGACTGAAGTCCCTATCAGTCTCCATCACTGCGGTTACAGAGCAGAAACAATTGTGTTGTGTGCGTGTTGGCGGGGGTTGGAGGGGTGGGGATTGGGAGGGCTGGGTTAGGGTGGCTACCCTGTGGGTCTGGGGAGCAGGGCTTCCAAACGGGTCAGACAACCCTTCACTGTCTCCGTCAGAAGCGTTCTGGAAGCACCAAGGTCACGGCAAGGGGACGGAGAGCAGGGTTTCCCCGAAGGATGACTGCGGCGGCCTTCCCCTCCGCTAGGCACGGAGCTCCGTCTTTCCTGAGGAACCGGGCACCGCCCGCCATGCCCCCGGGGCCCGGCCCCCCCTCTCCCCTGGGCCCGCCGGCTCCGGAAGGGCACCGTGGAAGCTCAATGTCACGCCCTTCTCCGGAGGGCCACTGGTGAGAATGAAGCTGGTTCTGTTCTAATTTAGGAAGTGGGAGGTCACCACAAGGGCAGGGGCTTGCCCACTGTGACACCGCCTCCACCGTGTCATGACTGTGTCCCAGGGATCCCATCTTCTCCTCCCAGGCAGCACCCCGAGGTGGCTGCCGTCCGACTGGGGTGGAGGGAGGGGTGCCGGGAGGTGGGAAGTGGAGATTCTTGGCCAGAGGAGCCAAGGTGAATCCACTCACTCAAAAACATAAACGGGAGGTACCCCTTACAAGGAGGGAGACACCCCAAGACCCAAGAGAGGCTCCTTCCTTCTCTTTGGCAATAAAGAGCTGAAAGGGGGTGCGTGGGGGGCAGGAGGGACAGGTCCAGAAGACTAGCCCAGGGTTTTAAAGGGGCACACAAACAGTGCGGAGGCTCAGGAGAGACCCTTCCGTCCCAGACAGAAGTCACTTCTGCATAAGCTGAAGCTGCCACCCAGCCTCCACTCTGTCTCCACTACCAGCCTCCGCTGGGGCGAGGCCTCTGGGGCTTTCTCAACGCCATGCATCACGGAGGCCTGGCCTCCGTCCCCACCTGTCAGCACGGCGCCCCCAGGGGCAGCCGGGAGCTCCGAGGTCAGCCTTCCGAAAGGCCAGCTGAGAAAGTCTCAAGGGCTCTTCTTGGAAGCTGAGCTGTCCGCGCCCTTGGATAGGCTATAATTCATCCCCACGTCCCTCTGGCTCTGCCTACGCCAGCTACAGGGTCTTCAACAGCCAGCCTCAGTTTCCTCACCTCTAAAATGGGAGCAACACTTGGTGCAACCCCTAAAGAATCTAGAGAAGGCATCCTGATAAGGCTGACTAGTCAAGGGGCTGCCATCAAATCTGAAACAAAACACCTGGGAACCGCAGTTTCCAAAACCTACCAATACTCTGGATGGGCCAGAGGGCGGGAAGGGTGACTACCCCAAATGCAGCCCCCCCAAAGCTGACCAGGAGGGTCAGTCACAGAATGGGCACCTCTGAATCCAATCTGGCAAATTCCACCTTAGCAGGGAAGCTGGGGGGTTGGTCTCTCGCCCTGCTGGCCCCCGGGAGGCAGTGGTGTGGGTAACTCCCTCCTTTATGTGACAGTGGTGGTGGTGGTGGTGGTGGTGGTGGTGGTTGGGGGCTCCACTCTTCCTGGGATCTGATATTAATCAATCAGATAATCAATACCAACACAACTGTCTAGGTGAGCGTACGTACTCTGCAAAGAGCTACAAAAGATTATTATAACTCGGTTTTAGTCAACAGATTACTGTTATTCCTCACTTGCTATGAAAATTCCTTTTAATCTTAAGAAAAAGAATGACCACCACCTCATTGAGTATTTTTTATTTCATTTCATCAATTAAAACAGAAAAAGGTGTGTGTGGGGGAAGGTACACGGTGATGGAGAGAGACATGACTTGGGGTGGGGAACACAATACAAGATACGGATGATGTATTTATAGATCTGTACACCTTAAGCCTATGATCTTATTAAATAATGTCACCCCAATAAATTCAACGGAAGAAAATAACTTAGTGAGAAGTGCTCACGCCCAAATGACTAGATCCACAGTTAGTTTATGTCTAAGGAACCTTCTAGCCCGGTCCCTGAGGACTGGGGAGGACCCGCACTACCCCACACGCACCGAGGGGACCCCCTGCCTCCACAGCCCTCCTCTCACGGCTGGAGCCCATCACCGAGGCTACATAAGCCCACAGTGCCCCGAAGGGCCCAGCTCAGCACCTCCAACCCCAGGCAGACCCCACCAGCCAGCAGCGGGCACAGAAAACAGCCCTGGCCCTGGCCTTCGGGTTCCCTCAGCCCCAAATCACGGATGCCTGCATGTACATTTCCTACCCGGCTGCCAGCCCACCCCGCCTGCCATAGTGTACGTCCTCCAGGATCAAAAGGAACCCTAAAACTGCTCACGTGTCAGCAGACTTCGGATCTACTCCCTTTCTGGAAATGTGCTTTGTTTTTATTTTCCATTTAAAAAAGCAAACCCTTTCCTTTCCGCAGGGCGTTCTGCCTCTACCTTAAGCACCTGGGCTCCTGGACTTCAAACCTCTTGCCTGCTCCCCCCGCCCCCCTTCCCTCTGCTGTTCCCTCAGCCACGGGGCTCCTGGGCCAGGGATCCCCAACAGTGTGGGTTTGAGAGAGAGCTGGCCCCGGGGTTCCCGGTGGCCTGAATCCATGGCTCCCAAGGCGTCCTGACCACTCCTCACGGTGCCTGCAGGAGGGGCAGGAAGTGCATGAGCTGCCAGGCTCCGGAGGAGAAAAGGCAGCCAGGCCCCGGGGACATGTCATGTGAGGGAAACAATGAAACAAGTATGGCGCCATGCAAGCATCCAGGGGATGAGAGAGAAACACAACATGACCCCCTGCCCTCACCGAGATGACAGAGCGGACAGACACATCCAATGCCAAGACTCACAGGCCCGAAGCCTCCGGTTCTGAGGAGCGGACCCCCAAAGACAAAAGCCCACGGCCCAGGGCCAATGTTTCCGACTGACAGAGAGCATCAGACAGCTGTCACTAAATGGGGGTTCGAATAAAATCAGACACGGAGATAATGAACGTGCAGATTATAACTCATTGTCAAGTCACAAAGGAACTAAGGAATGAGGTCTATTGGCCATAATTCTCTTGGCTCGGGATCCAAATGAAACCAGAGAAAAACTGCGGGGTGGGGTGGGGGTGGGGAGAAAAGGGGAGGACAGCTCTATTCTGACAGAATGTGCTCTCCCCGAAGACACCAGTCACACAAATGTGGATTCCTCACAGCAGATTTTGGTACAACTAATGAGGTGAGTCACATGCAGAGAACAGTCTTTCTCTGGCCCCAGCCAAGAAACACATTTCCTCTCATCCACTCAATTCATGGCAACGTGAGAAAGCCCAAAACCTGGCCTGGTGGCTCTCCTTTTCCAAAAGCATAGATAGAAAGGAAGGACAATTAAACTAAATAAATAAATAAAACACAGCAGCCAGAGGATTTTAAAATTCTCTCTGCTCCCCATGACGTGCCTCCTCGGCGTCATGCAGGCCTGGACAGCTCTGGCAGGGATGAGGGCACACGGTGCCCAGTGCTTTGCTGCCCAGACGCAGCCACTCTGATTCCTGTGTGCCCATCTGATCTGACACTCGTGTTTCTCCTGGGCCTGCCGGCTGGCACGGATCCCAGGGCAGCTCGATGGAGGCAGCGCAGCACCGTGTTCTCCTCCCTCTCCCTCGCTCTCATCACGGGTAGGAGGGGGGGTGGGGGGCTGAAAAGCCCATTTCACTTTGCAAGACCTTTTTACAAAGACGTTTAAAAACGTCAAGTCCTTTAAAGTGAAAGCAGGTGACAACACTAGGATGCTCTACAACAGGAGGCCAGCCATGTCGGAGGGAGGACACCTCCACGGAGCTCTCTCTCCTTCAGAGGCAATGGTGCTTCCCCTGCTTGTCATTCCTGAATAGGCGTCTCAGGTGAAAGAAAAGCCGCCCTCTGGTTCTGAAAGACGAACACGAAAACCCCACAGTTTGTAACGAGCTGATCTCAGTGCCCGTTGTAAGCCCCAACAGCAGCCACAGCCCCACTCGCCTGCTCTCAGCTGAGCAGAACAGAGCTGGCTTCTCTCTCTCTTTCTTTTTTAAAAGAAACAGGTTACTAATCTCACTTTTCCATGTCAAAGTCTCTTTTTCTTTCTTTCTTACGTTGGGACATGCTGAGAAGAACACAGCCGGCCTGGAACAGAGCCTCGCTCACCTGTCAGTGTGTGGCTAACCATCGCCAGAAAACCAGGACTCAGAAGGGTTCTGGGGCGGGGCACGGGTGCCTACCAAGCCTTCTGCGCTTTACAGTGCTGAGCCCCCTTTTTGTTTTTAAAGGCAATTGAGGAATAAGCCTTCCAGGGGTCTGCACATGTTAAGCTTTAGCCCTCATCTGGATAAACATCTTACTGGATTTTTTTTTACACCCCCCCCCTTTTTTGGGTGTGTGTGTGTGTGTGTGTGTGTGTGTGTGTCAGGGTTAGCCTCCTCTCAATCGAGTTCTCAGATTTACGATGCAGACCTCCCCGTTTCTGCCCTCCCACCCCAAGGTGAGTCACTGGCGTGTTACAAACTTACTGGCAGAGAACACTACAAATTAAACATTAAGTTGCCCAAAGAGGATACACCCTCGGAACAGGGTACAGAGAGAACACAGAGCAGGGAGCTAGCTGTCCTGCTGGCCAAACACTTCACACGGGCAAAGGGTGTGATGCAACCCGCCCCCTTCGCTCTGCCCCCCGTCCCTCCTGCCCCTCCTGCCCCTCCCGGCCAAGGGCTGCACCTGCCAGGCCCGGGGCCCCTGTGCATGTCGTCGAGGGCTCTGTCTGGCAGTTTTCGGTCTAAAGTACTAGCTTTATAGCAGCCGGAGGAGATGTAGTCACACTTTCCAGTGCAGCTCCAAAAGGGCAGCTGATAATGCCACCAGAGGACCCGGATTTCTGCTGACATGGGTAACCCCTGGGCAACCTTCACCTGAACCCTTTCCCCTGGAAACCACGGCTCCCGGGCGAGGGTTCCTTCTCCAGGCGAAGGAGTTAATATTCAAACAACGGAGGGAGGGCTGCGGTGGTGAAGGGCCTGGTGGTGTGCCCCCCTCTCCCCCCCAACCTTTTGCAAACTTGAGAAGAGACAGTTTTTTGTACCTTGTGGCTAACCAGTGGTGGGTGGCAGGCCTAGCTGCAGATTTAAGCCAAGTCACTGGCAAACAAAAAAAAAAACACCCACTGAAAAAAAAAGGGACACAATCCCATTTCATCCAGGAATGATTCAGCTGTTCTCTCGCGTTCCTAGCAAAAGCTTAGGGATCCGGATTTTTTTTTTTTTAAGGAGAAATAAAAAGCACCTGAAATGCCATCAAAACCTCGGCTCCCACCGGTAGTGGGAAGAGGAGGGGAAGACATTAACAATGACCTTAAAAATTAGCTGCCGGCACCGGGCTTCCTGGTTAACCAATTATCAGCAGGGCTTTAGTCACCACTCCACCCACATTTTAATCCTCGTGTGGAAAAATCCTAACGTTTCAGCATAAAAGATCCTTCTGAGCATTTGGACTATCACAGTCAGTCAGTCACTGGGGACAAAAAGGGTAACTATATCCAAGGAAAACCAGCACCAACACACACACACACACACACACACACACACACACACACCCTTTACTGGCCCAGTGATGAGACTATCTAAAATAGCCAATGCAGCCCAGAAAATAAGATTATCTCGTGTTTGCCAGCCGCTAGGCATTTTATTAGGATCCATAAGGCGTCCGGATCAACCCTCAGCAACCCAGGCGTACTGCCGTGCATACGTGTGGTTACGAAAGAGGCACCGATGCTATCAGACATCTCTGGTCCACTCGGCATCACAAAGGCCCCCCGTTTCGGGTGAGGAATGACTGCGGAGCTCTGCATATGCGGCAGTGGGGAGAAGGGAGCCTGCATTCAGACTGGGGAGGCCGCAGGCTGCTCGCGAATGAGGGACATCTGCTGAGCCACTAATGAGCCATTTGACCTTGAGCGAGTCATTTCACCTTCCTAGGCCTCAGGTACATAGCTATGACCTCTAACCCTCACAAATCAGTTATATCTGGCTCAGGAAATAGACTCTCTCTCTCTTTCTTTTCTTTTTTTTAATTTGAATGGCTTGAGAGATAGCAGGTTGAAGCTTTCAAGAGCTTGTTTGGATGGCGTGGTACACACACAGGCCACTAACCCAGTTCTCACCGTGAGGAATACCAACAGGCTCCTGGCCTTCACCCACTTGACCTGGGTCAGGCCTCCACGTTCTGTGCTTTTTTTAAAAGATACAAGTGGCTGCATTCCCACATTTCCCTACCAGGTCACCCAGGCTGTTCCATCAGCCATGGAGTCAGGGTGCAGCCTCCCTCCCCCTCCTCCCTCATCCCTCACTGCGCAGGAGCCCCAAGGACCTTCACAGACCTGCTAAACGCGGGTGCAGGGCAAGACTCGCGAGAAGGGGGCACCGTCAGGACCTGGCCATTTTGTATCCCATGAATTGATACATGGGAGGGGGTTCTTTTGTATAAACTCTCCACCAGACTGTGGCGCCGCCGGGGTCGGGGACCGGCCTTCTCACTGCCCCCGATGACAGCCAGGTGGGTGCCAGAGGCGCCCGCTCGCCGCAGCCCCGCCCGGAGCCCCCTCCTTCCCTGGGGAGCGGCTCTGCAGGTTCCTCCTGACAGCGGCCTCCAGCGCTTTTCGGGTTTATTGCACCCAGAGGCCCCGCTGGGCCAGCCAGTCTTCCTTCCACGTTCAATATTCAAAAAAATAATAATAAAAAACCCTGACACCCCCTCCCCAAGGTGGGTGCTTCGGGCACATCCTGTGTTTATGGAAAGTCTCCAGTGCGCCTCTCAGAAGTGTACCTAAAGGCGTCTCCGGGCGGCGCAGACACACCCTTGCTGGCACCGGCCCGCAGGCGGCCCCGCGGCGGAGGAAGGCAGCGTGTCCGCGGGGGAAGGGCGCCGCCGCCGCGGGGAGCGGGCCGGCCCGGCGCCCCCGGGGAGGCAGGGAGAGCGGACCCCGGCCGCCCCCGGCGCCCGCAGCCCCCGGCGCCCCCCGCGGCGGGCAGGGCGGCCGGGAGGCAGGGCGGGCGCAGCGCCGGGGGAAGGGGAGGAGCGCCGGGCTCCAGGGCCGGGGGAAGAGGAAGGCGAGCGGCGCGAGGTGAGGGCGGCGCAGGGAGGGCGCGGGTGCCGCCGGCGGCCGGCTCCTTCCCGGCGGCGCAGCCCCCGTGCGCCCCGATCCTCTTCCTCCTCCTCCCGGCCCCGCGGCGCCCTCGGGCTGGGGGTCCGCAGCCCCTCTCCCGGGCGCGCGCGCCGTCCCCGCGGCGCTGCCTCCCTCCCCCGCCCGCCCGCGTCCCAGGGCTGCGCGCCCTCCATTTCCCAAGTGCGTCGTCTTTTCAGCCCCGCCGCCCGCCAGCCCGCGCCGCTTCCTCCTCGCCTCGCCGCTCCCTGCCGGCCGCCTGCGGGCGGGCGCCCTCCTGTCTCCCCCTCCACGCCTCCCGCTGCGCCTCCCGCCCCGCACTCACCCCCTTCCCCATGGTGGCGGTGGTCGGCGCCCGGCACCGGGTCCTGCCGCTGGAGGAGGATCAGAGGGGAGCAGAGAGCAGCAGCTCCTGGCCGAGCAGGCGCGCCCGGGTGCGAGGCGAGGAGGGCGCTCGGGGAGCCGCGGGGCGGGCCGGAGGGAGGACGGCCGGCGGTCGGGCCGATGCCGCCGCCGCCGGGGCTGCTACCGCTGCTGCTGCCACGTGTCTGCTCCTCCCGCCGCTGCTCCGCGCCCCAGACCCCGCCGCAGCTCCGGCCCGCGCCGCCTCCTCACTTCCTAAAATATGCAACCTGCGCGCCGGCCCCGCCCACGCCGGCACGTCACCGTTACCGGGGCAACCCGACACCCGCCGCCCGCCAGGCCCCGCCCCCCTCTCGGGCCCCGCCCCCAGGCCCGGGCCGCGCCGGCTGCAGCCGGTCCGGGGCTCCCGGCAGGAGGGCGCCGGGCCCGGGACGCGCGTGCCCGCCGCCCCGGAGGCCTGGCCGCGCCGCTGCGGGGCGCGCCGCCGACGGGCTGGCCGGCGGGCGGGGGCTCGGCGGCCGTGGAGCTCCGCGCCCCTCCTCCCGCCGCCCTGCGGGACTGGCCTGCTCTGCGGGGCACGGAAGATCCGCAGTGGGTGCTGGCAGATTGTCACGCAGCTGGGCTCCCGCGTCTCTCTCCGAGGAGCCGGGGCAGAAACCTCTCCAGTGCATTCTGAAGCTCCCCTCTGGGACCAAGGGGAGCGCCGAGGTGGGGTCCGGGGGGTCGGGTGAGGCTGAGCCAGCGCCCATCTGGAGGACCCCGCCTCCTCTCTACGGAGTCCTGCCCCGCGCCCCCACCTGCCCATGGCCTCCCTAGCCTTAGGTGCCCCCCCCCCAAAAAAAAGCCTCCTTTGGTCTGGGATCCCCATTATCCACCCCTCCATCCCGCTCTGCCAGGAGGCATGGGTCTGAGCTGGCCTAGCCAGAGGCCCCAAGCCGCTCTTGCCAAATGACAACCCAAAGGGCACCCGGGGAGCTCCTTCAAGCTACCCGCGTGTCCCTGTCTGGGGATCCGCCTTTCAGAGGAGGGAGCCCTTCAGGAATGCATGTCCTTGGCAAAGGGGCTGCCTTTGGTTTGAAGGCCTGTGTGGCGCCTCTCCGTGCCTCCCACCCGGCACTGCAGCGCCTCTCCCAGCGAGGCCCTTGGGTGCTCCGAGGGGGCCCTGGTGAACCCCAGGGTCCCGCCCCCTAGAGCCCTGGTCCAGCGGCGTGGTCCCTCCCATTAGAGCTGCTGCTTCTTAGCAGCGGCTGCAGGTCTGGACGATTTAGAAAGCAAAGTATTGTGCCGACGGTTCACAATGCTTTCAGGAAGTCGGCTCTACGCTGGGAAAGCACAAGGGAAAGTCGCTCCACCTCTCTGGGAAATACTACAAGATACAAGGAAAATATTAACTTCCTAAGCGAGTGAGAGCCGGCCTTATCAGCTCTGAGGATTCATGTAGCACAGACGAATAGAGACTTGAAGCTTGAAAGAAAAGAGGGAGGAGGAAAGGGAGGGGAGGAGGAAGAGGGAGTGGGAAAGGGTGGACGAACGAGCCATTCTGTGATCAGTGAGAACATCAGGGTCATTCTTATTTCTTTTTAGAAGAAGCTGTTCCTTCCCTTTGCCCAGGAATGCATTGTCCAGGGCCGGTGCCTCCTTCAGGGATCCTCAGGCTTCGTTAGAGGAAGAGCAAAAGGAACTGTAACCTGAACTCTTAATTCATGAGTCCAGGGGCCGGAGCCTCCCAACCCAGAACAGGGAGTTCCCAAGACAGCGGATTCGGATTCGGCAGCAGGCATGGACAGAGTGTTAGCAGGGCTTTCTCTCCAAGGGTCTAGAACTGCTGTCGGCAAACTGCGGCTCTTAAGCCACACGTGTCTCTTTGGCCCCTTGAGTGTGGTTCTTCCACAAAACACCACGGCCTGGGCGAGTCTATGTTGAAGAAGTGGCGTTAGAAGAAGTTGAAGTTTTAAAAATGTGGCTCTCCAAAGAAATGTCAATCGTTGTGCTGTTGATATGTGGCTCTGTGGACTAAGGAGTTTGCCTACCACTGGTCTAGAGGATGCTTTCTTTACGTGTCCTGACGGCCCCCATTACTGCTGACCCGGAGGTTTCTGCTTGCTAAGGCTCTCTTAGCCTGTGTAAGGTGCGTGGTCTGAATGACAAAGTACAGCAAGAACCACCACCAGACGTTGAAAAGCAAAACAGAACAAGTAGATTTCTCCCGCCGGCTGATCTCTGTTTTCCCCATAGATAAAAGGGTCCCTTTTCATTCGGCAATAGAACCCTGGTGGATCGAGGCATGGATTGCCCTTGTCTCGAGAGCTCATGCCTTGGCAGCTGCCGATCGTTGAAGGTCCTCCCAGGACCCGCTGTATTTCGGAGTGGGGAGGAGTTGAGAAACAGCCACAGAAATGTGAGTTTTTGCCTCTACCGCCATGTGATACTTTTACATGTGAAGTCCCCTTGGATTCTCATAGATCTGGAGGGTAAAGGGTTTTAGCTCTATTTGTTCCTGACCGAGGACGTTCTTCTCACAGGACCACTCAGTGAGTGATGGGGGAAGCCCGCTTCCTACTTCTAAGTGTGGTCTCTGAGGGAGCACCGAAGAAGTCTGGGTGGGGGTGGGGGGATGGATAAGGATTGCTTTCCACATGGCTGTCTCCACAAATTCAGAAGCTTGCCACACACCTCCCTCCTCTGACAAGACAACCTCAGCCAGAGCCCTTTACTGAGTGTTTTATCAGAATGCCGTGAGTAGATTCCCAGACACTCCCACCACAGCCAATCCTACCTCCGGGGAAGCGTCCCGTTCCGTGTCCAGGGTCTCGGATACGTTTTCCGTTTTCCACAGCTGTTCTATGGAAAGAAACACTCAACACAGACATCTCAGACCATCAGACGGAAGCTGGTCCTACTGAGAACAGTTCTCGCCCACTGCTGCCTCTCTGCAGGGACCCTGGGCTTCAGGGCTCCGGCCGATTGTCCTGTCAGCAGGTGAAAAGCCACATGAAGAGGGGAGGATATGGCCCGGCCGGCGTGGCTCAGTGGTTGAGTACCGGTCAAGAGCACGTGCCCCGGTTGCAGGCTTGATCCTCCATGTGGGGCATGCAGGAGGCAGTGGATCAATGATTCTCTCTCATCATTGATGTTTCTATCTCTCCCTCTCCCTTCCTTCCTCTCTGAAATCAATAAAAATATATTGAAAAGAGCCTAGACTGGTTTGGCTCAATGGATAGAGCGTCGGCTTGGGGACTGAAGGGTCCCGGGTTCGATTCCGGTCAAGGGCATGTACCTTGGTTGTGGGCATATCCCCAGTGGGGGGTGTGCAAGAGGCAGCTGATCGATGACTCTCTCTCATGGATGTTTCTAACTCTCTATCTCTCTCCCTTCCTCTCTGTACAAAATCAATAAAATATATTTAAAAAAAAACTAATATATATATATATATATATATATATATATATATATATATTGAAAAGAGAGAGAGAGAGAGAGAGATATGCAAAGAGTAACCCAGCAAGAGAGGCTGCATCAATGAGGCAGGCACATCATGGCGGTATGGAAGAAGGCCTGGTCAGCTCTGCCTGCACACCTGGAAAGGCTTCTCTGGCTGGTTCTCATTAAAGATAATATATATATTTAATTGATTTCAGAGAGGAAGGGAGAGGGAAAGAGAGAAACATCAACGATGAGGGAGAGGCATGGATCGGCTGCCTCCTGCACGCCCCACACTGGGGATCGAGCCCACAACCCGGAATTGAACCATGACCCCCTGGTTCATAGGTGGACGCTCAACCACTGAGTCCCCAAGGCTGGGCTTTGGAATCTGTGTTATCAGTGACTATGTCCCTCACTGCTGTGGGGACCAGAAGACATGATGCGCTGAAGAACGTAACCACTGTCTGCCACATGGTAACTGTGCAGAAAGTACCAGGATGTGCCTCGATTTCAAATGCCTACTCAGCCTGGAAGGAACAGGACCTGGTGAGGACGAAGGCAGCCACGGAAGCAGCTCCAGAAGAGCGGGCAGAGCAGAGTCTACCGCAGGCTGGCTCTCCTCTCCCCGCCCACCTCCTTGCCCAGTGTGGGTGTGTCTCCGGATACACAGCCAGTGTGAGCATGAGCATGAGCGTGAGCAGCAAACAGAGGGCAGGAGTGGGGTGGGCAAAGGTGGGTCGATGGGTCGGTCGGTCAAACCTCCGCCTGTCTACACTGATCTGGCTATGGCCAAACCACAGCTGAGGGCCAGGGGAATAAAGCCACTAAAAATGACAGAGCCAGCCCAGCCGGGGGATTTTCACCTTCAGAATAAGAAGTCTGAATATCCATGCGTAAAAAAAAAAGGAAGAAAGGAAGACCATCTGCTAAAGTGATGGCTAATTAGAGAGGAGCCGTTCTATGGCTTCCTAAGAACAGAGCCCGGGGCAGGAGGTGGCGGCGGAGGGCGGGTGGGGGTTTGGGGAGAAGGTGCCGGGACCTCCTTTTCCTGGGAACAGCCCAGGAGGCCAGGCCCACACTGCCGGGCCGCTAATCTCAGGGCCCAGCAGCACTCAGACTCAGTGCATTCTCTCCGCCTGTCGCTTTTCATAGGGAAGAAAATAAGAAAGAAAACAAAGAAGGGTGGTGCTCAAGTTTTGAATTAAGAAACAGTTGCCATCCAGGTCATTGAATTCTGCTTGGAGCTGGCCACCTGGCCCACGTCGCTGGCTCCTGGCAGGTGGGGAAGGGTCAGCCAAGGTCGGCCTTGACTTCCAAACGCAGGCTCGCAGCTCCCGCACGGCGCAGAGCCCTTGATTTCCACGTCACGAACGCTGTCCTATGTCAGGCTCGCTTCGTACAAGGGCCCTTTCTCAGGCCGCAGAGCGTTTAGAGCACAGGTGTCAAACACAAGGCCCGCGGGCCAAATCCAGCCCGCCAGGCTTTGCAATGTGGCCCGCACCGCGCTGTCATCACTGCACTCTGCTGTCAGTTTATGACATTGTCAGTTTATGACTGTTCAGTAAACCATTCGGCCTGCGATTTAGGCTGGATTTTAGATTTTGGCCCCTTCTCTGATTGAGTTCGACACTCCTAGTTTAGAGCTACAGCAGCCACGTGGGACGTGTCCACTCCCAGCCACGTGTTAACAACACAAGACATAGAACACCAGTTCCCTCAGGCTTCCTGTTTGAACATCCATGTCATGGGACACGTGTGACTGGACATCCATGTCCTGGGACATGTGTGACTGAAGGTGCCTTGCTCTCTGGCAGGATTCAGCGAGAGGGCGGGCAGCTGGGAGGGAGGAATGCCAGGGGCCCATCCACCTCCGGCTGGATGCCACGCCTCCCCCTTCTCTGCAGCCTCCCGGGGTGCCAGCCACGCCTGCTCCCCGGAGGGAGGGAGTCGCCATGTTTGTGATCCTTGTTCCCGACCTCGGAGGCCCCTGCAGGCCAAGAGCAAAGGAACCGAGAAGAGCCAGGCCTTTGCTCGCCAAGGCCAGGCAGGGCCCGCTGCCCTGCGTTCCCACTGACACGCACCCACAGAGCCGGCGGCCAGGGGAGGGGTGGCGAGGCGGGGGTGTGGGAGGAGCAGAACTGCTGGGAGCTGGGGTGGTCTTAGGCAGGTGCTGGGGCTTCCCCTCACATCGGAAATGTCAGCCACAGAGCTGACTGCGATCAGAGCCTGGGGGAGCAGCATCGGATGCTGGGCTGGGCGGGAGTGCGGCGCCGGGCAGAGGTCTTGGCACCGGCAGGGCGGGTTTACAAAGGCCTGAGCTGAGGGGGGGAGAACTCTGCGCCCCAGAGAACCGGTCTGACCTCCTCTTCTGCAGAGTGAACGGAGCCCCTGCTCCATTTCCAAGGAAGCCCCAAGCCCTCTCTCTTTCTACGTCACTGTGCGGTTTTCCTTCACTTTAGGATCACAGAGAAGAATCAAAGCGAAGACCAGACATGTTTTGCTTCCAAACAAAAGACTCGAGGGTTATCCAAAGCATGTCGCTTAAAGGCGCGGCAGCTCTTTTAAAATAGAATTTTCCATGATGCCCTGGGCACTCACAGATGCATCTTTAACGTCCCTCTTCTCACACTTTTCTCAAGGGAGCGGTATCTGCACACACACACACTCACACTCACGCACACACTCTCTCTCTCTCACACACACACACACACACTCTCACACACTCACACATATTCACACTCACACACACTCACACACTCACACACTCACACACACTCTCACACACTCTCACACACTCACACACACACTCTCACACTCACACACACACTCACACACTCACACACACTCTCACACACACACACTCTCACACACTCTCACACTCACACACACACTCACACACACACATATTCACACTCACACACACACTCTCACACACTCTCACTCTCACACACACTCACACACACACACACATACACACACACATATTCACACACACCCACACTCTCACGCTCACACACATACACACACACACTCATACACACACACACTCACAAACACACACTCACACACACACTCCACTGCTCTGCATTTGAGAGAATTCAAGGACGCTTTCCTTTTTCAAAATGGTGTCAAGGTCAAATCAAATTGAAATCTCTTGCAGGCTCAGGAAGAGGCCCCGCCCCCTGTTTGTTTCTGGGAAGCCTTTTGGCTCTTCAGGGCCAGTCCCCTGGGCCCCATCACCGTGTGGGGTCTGCTCTGACTGCGGGTGACACTGCTCAGCTCCTCACCGGGGCATCTCGGCTCCACCCTCCTCAGACATTTCCCCTCCCCTCCCCGCCCCCACTCGCCCAGCAGATGGAGAAGGAGAATTCTGGGGAGGACGTGGAGGCCAGAGGCTTGGGGGCCAGGGCCTGGGGTCCCAGGTCGCCGAAGCACCTCAGGAGCCTGTTCCAAACCCAGCAGGTTCACTTAGATCTCTTTCTTAGCCAGCGAAGGGCACTGGCCACGAGATTATTTAATATACAGTATCCTGTCCAGAAGCAGTTAAATTCACCCCCCATCTCTCCCCCTCTCCCGCACAATTCCGCTTCAAAGCAAGCTTCTGCCTAATGGGATTCTTTGGCTATTGATCTGGAGTCACTCCTATCTTACAGCCTCTGAAGCGTCATTGCCTCCGACTCCGCTCTTTCTTGCCAAATGGACAGTGTCTCCAACCACCGTGTTCCCTCGCCCACTCCTGTTTCTCTCTCTGCTGTCACAGCACCCGCATCGCTGCCTTTGCAGAGAACAGCCTCTCCTCCTGGCTCCTCCGAAACCGCCAATCAGAACAGACTCTGTTCTCACACATCTGGGGCCGAACTGCTGTGCAGGAAACCAGACCCCATGCCTGAGAACAGAGTGATGGGGAGGGGGCTGGGGTACTGATTCCAGTGCCAGCAGCAGGGAGGCTGGAGGGACCAGGGAGCCCCGGTGCCTTTGGGGCCAGGACTGCCGGGGTAGCAGCAAAACTATCCTTCTTTCCACACAGGTAACCTCCTTTTCCTTATTTATTTATTTAATCCTCACCCGAGGATATTTCTCTATTGATTTTCAGAGAGTGGAAGAGAGAGGGAAAGACAGAGAGAACTATCAACGTGAGAGAAACATGCTGATTGATTGCCTCTTGCATGCACCCTAGCCAGGGCCCAGGCTGGGGAGGAGCCTGCAGCTGAGGTACATGCCCTTGACCGGAATTGAACCCAGGACCCTTCAGTCCACAGACGAACATCCTGTCCACAGAGCCAAACTGACCAGGGCCTTCCTTTCCTTTTTAAGGCTGCCTCTCTTACCATAAGTCTCCTCCCACTGGTAATCAAAGTTGGGTTTTGTAGGATGGTACTGGGATTTTCCCCTGGGTGTTGTCCACAGCCTCTAAAAACATCAAGAAAAACAAGTCTGGAGAAATACTGACAATTTTCTTTCTGAGGCTGGGAATGAGCAACTGATATCCCTTATCACCTCCTCTATCCACAGTAGAGGTACTGGGACCAGCCGGTCAGCCAGGTCTTCTAGCAACAGCCTCCTTTACCCAGTGGTGGGCCTCGCCTGTAGTCAGTGGAGACCCACACCCTCCTGTTTTCTTTTTTAAAAATATATTTTATTGATTTTTTTTACAGAGAGGGAGAGAGAGGGATACAGTTAGAAACATCGATGAGAGAGAATCATTGATCAGCTGCCTCCTGCACACCCCCCACTGGGGATGTGCCTGCAACCAAGGTACATGCCCTTGACCGGAATTGAACCCGGGACCTTTCAGTCTGCAGGCCTATGCTCTACCACTGAGCCAAACCGGTTTCGGCCCTCCTGTTTTCCATCACTGGTGGTTTCCCATGATGCTATGGCAGCCGCACCTTCTCCAAAAAGGTCTGCCTCTCAGCCTTGGCAGTGGAGAAGGAGCCCTTCCAAGTTTCCAAGTGTCTTCACGTATTCACCACCCCTCTGCTCCGCAGGTAGCAGCTGGTTCTGGCAGCTGCCCCTTCTGCACCCTTAGGATCATCTACCCTTTTAAGTAGGCATCCACCTTTTTGCCAAATTGTACCAGTCCACAAGTTTTTATACTAAATTCTCCCTATCGAAATCACAGGTCTGGTTTTCGTCTCTTCACTGGATCCTGCCTGATATAAGACCTAAATAAATGCAGGAATACACAATCGTCATGGATTAGAAGCCTCAGTATTGCAAGGAAGTCATCCTTCCTAAACTATAGCATTCGTTTAAGAAACAGGTCTCTTCTAAGTGCTTCTCTTGAGGGTAGTGGTTAATATAAAATGTCCAACAATACTTGATTGTCTCTGCAGTACGTTTCTGGAACTCACATGGAAAATACTAAACCTGATCTTTCCCGTGGGATCTGTGTTATAATTGGATGCTGCATTCTTGACCAAAAACTAGGTATCAAATAATCATAGATACTAAATATGTCATAGGGCAAAAATTCAAACTTTAATTTAGTAGTTTGCAACCCCGAAGCTTGAGAATTATCAAAGGAGATTTTAAAAACTCACACCAATGCCTGGGTCCCACTGGGGGCCAGTTAAAGTCAAATCTCTATAGATGAGCCCAGTTAGTTATTTTTGTTGTTGTTGTTGTTGGCCGGTTTATCAAGAGCCATGACGAAGAAAAAGAAAGAGTTGTCTTTTGACACATCCAAACATTAAAAGGGCCACTTAATAGAAATCACAGAGGCTTCCGGTCAAGATGGTGGTGTAGGTAAATGCAGTGCTCCCACAACCACATCCTCCCACAATCACATGAAAATTACAACTAAACTACAGAACCACCTGAAATATGGTGAAAAACTTCCCTAACCCAGTGAAGGAAGCACAGAGTCCCAAACAAGATAAACTCAAAGAGGCCCACACCAAAGCACATCATAATTAAAATGCCAAAGGTTAAAGACAAAGAATCTTAAAAGCAGCAGGAGAAAAGCAGTTGGTTATCTACAAAGGAGCTCCCATAAGGCTGTCAGCTGATTTTGAAACAAAAACTTTGCAGGCTAGCAGAAATTGACAAGAAATATTCAAGTGATAAAAAGTAAGCACTTAACAACCAAGATTACCCAACAAAGCTATCCTTTAGAATTGAAGGACATATAAAGAGCTTCCCAGACAAGAAAAAGATACAGGAGCTCATCACCACCAAACTAGTATTACATGAAGTGTTAAAGGGCATTCTTTAAGAAGAAGAAAAAAGATAAAAATATGAATGATAAAATGACAATAAATACATATCTATGAACAATTGTATCTAAAAAACAAAATAAATGAAAAAACAGAACAAAAACAGATTTACAGGTACAGAGAACATTTTCATGGTTGACAGATGGGAGAGGGGTTAAGGGGATAGGTAAAAAAAAAGTGAAGGGTAAAAAGGTGAAGGGATTAAGAAGTATAAATTGGTAGTTACAGAATAGTCATGGGGATGTAATGTACAGCATAGGGAATATAGTCAATAATATTGTGATAACTATGTATGGTGTCTGATGGGTACTAGAATTATCAGGATGATCACTTAGTTATATAATGTGTAGTCACTGGGGCATACACCTGAAGCTAATACAATATAATATGTTAACTGTAATAGAAAAACAAAAATAAAATTATTTAAAGTAAAAAAAAAAAGTAAATCACAAGGTTTATTGATTCTCCAAATGGAAAGTTAGAGATCTTACATTGATGAATGAGTCATCGCACATGGTAATAAGATGCTGCATAGTGCCCTCAAGGTACAAGGTCCTAAGGCTGATGGTTAGTGAGTTAATGAGTATTTAGAACGACTCCATGACAAGTGGAATAACCCTGTATTGGGAATTTGGCAGGAAGCTTTGGAAAAGAATAGACACAGTCCCTATTCTTAAGAAATGTTCAAGGAGAGTCCTATGATTCTGAAGTTAGGCTTCCAGTGACCCAGCAAACAATAGCATTGGTCATCTGAAATGACCTCACAGATCGAGCAGGTTATTTAGCAATTGTGATAATCCGAAGATACATTTCAAGAGTCTTCCTTTCTCTGGCAAAAGGCTGGAGAGAGCTGAGCCAGGGAAGGGGAGCCCCGGCTTACTCTCTGGGTCTCTGTGGGGGGCAGTCAGTGCATTCAGGGAGGCAGTCCTGAGAGCCAGCCGCCAAGAGGCTCTGAGAAGGAACCAGCCCCTGTGCCTTCCTCCCTGCGTTTATGTAAGGCAGCTTGGTGTCTGATGGGTACTAGAATTATCAGATATAATTATGATGCCTCGGTATATATCCACTTTCAAATGAGGGGAAAAAATGTGTCTGTTTCCTACCTACCTCAAAAGATACCTTAAAGACAAATTAAATTCTATTGAAAAGATATCTGAGCATTTTAATAATTTTTTTTCTGATTATAAGAGTGACATTTAGTGAAGAGAAGTTGGAAATTACAGAGAAATAGGTGCATAATATTGGAAAATAAAACTCATTCATAATCGCATTCATAACCCTACAATCATCCCTTTAAACATCACCAAACACAAAGAATGTTCTCCATATGTGGTTTTGTGTCTTGGCTTTTTAATATAAGGTTACTGAGCATATCCATATCTCAAAATATACTTTAAAATATGATTTAATGGCTGCAAACTATTCCATTGTAGGGCAATACCATGATTTGTTTATTCATGGTAAGATATGAATAGTTTTAAAGCATAAGGGAAAATTTGTAATCCAAGAAGTTTGGGTTACTATTATGTATAATGGTCCATTTGGAGCTTTAAAAAAATATACAGATAACAGTTGGAAACAATCTCAGAAGCACAGAAAATGAGGTTTAAAAAAACAATCAAGAGCAATTTTATCTTTAAAGGTCAATTCATTTACTGAGGACACAGAGAACATGCAATAATTGCGTATAACTACATTTCCATTGATTCCCGAGTGGTAATTTTATCTTTAACACCCCCTACTGGTTTGCCTCATAGTTTTAGTGTTAGTATGAAAAAAAAAGAGGAAGAATTATACTTTCATTAGACATCTGCAACCTTTCCAGTCCTATCTTCTTCATTCTCTCCCTCAAAAAATAAAGTGAGAAGAGTAGAGGCAAAGAAAAAAAAAAAAAACCCAGTACAACTGATTATTACTTTATATAAATCCTGCCCTCCAATCCTACTGACTGGTGAGCAGAGGCTGGAGAAGGATGAGGGGGAGATATTTTCCAGCGTTCTTTGAGAACTTTGTAACCGATTACATTACTTATTCATTTTGAGACCATTTCCACAGGCTCTATCTCTCAGATTACTATTTATCAGAAAGATAAACTCAGGCATGTGTGGATTCACTGAGGCCAGGGGGTGAAGTCAGGTCCGGAACAATGTGTGTTTATTCTGTTTATTGCTTAATTCCGGGCAGATCAATTCAAAGTGCTCATTGAGAAGCCACTTAACTGAGCAGTGTTTGCCCCATCAAAACATTTTATAGCCTCTTCCATCCAGTAGCTCCATCTCTGGCCACAAAGGTCAGCTGATGCCCATGTGTGATATGAGGAAACAAGGGGCTATTACTCCATTTCTGACAGGTCTAGGCTCCCTCCATCCATTCAAGGGGCACACATTGAGGGTCCACCCCGTGCGTGGGACCCACATAGGCACGTGAACAAGAGAGACAGACCGGGTCCCTGTTCCTATGCGTCTTTTAGCTTAGTGGAAAGAAAGAATGAACAATTACAAAGCAAGAAGATTCCAATTTGTTTCAATTAGACTTCTAAATGTGCAATGTTTGCATTTGACTACGGAAAGCTCTAGGTACTGTTCAGGATTCTTGTCAAATTATCTCTTTGCAGAAGAAGAGTAGCTCACCAGCCACAGCTGTGAGATACTTCTTCCTCCTGTACCAACCAAGATCAGATTCTCAGAGTACATTGGTGTTTCATGGGCTCCGTTAGGATGTCCAGGGTCAGGAGTGGTCTTCAGGGCATGGGAGTCTCTCCTGTCACCCACAACTTAAAAACAACAACAACAACAACAACAACAACAACCCCTGATGAAAAACAGTTGGCATCTGGAGACAGCAATAGTTCCCACTGGGAGTGAATTATAGAAAAACAGGAAAATGGAGCCTGGGGGGCATGGCTCAGTGTTGACCTGTGAACCAGGAGTTTACGGTTCAATTCTCAGTCAGGGCACATGCCCAGGTTGTAGGCTCAAGCCCCAGGGAGGGGCGTGCAGCAGGCAGCCGATCAAAGATTCTCTCTCATCATTGATGTTTATACCTCTACCTTTCCCTCTCCCTTCCTCTCTGAAATCAATGAAAACAAACAATCAAGCCATAGATATGCACTGGCATTTCACAGAACAGGAATCCTCCGTGACTAGTCAGTCATATGAGGAGATGGAGTTTCAATCTGACCAGCAATCAGAGACGAGCCCAGTGAGGCACCACCGAGAACATACTTCCTCTCATCGCCCTGGCAACACCCTAAATCTGAGGATACCAATGGCTGGCGAGAAGGAGTTCGCACAGAACATTTGCATCCCTGGTGCGGAAAGGCTAACAGCCTGGCAGTGTTTATTGCAGTTGTGTGTGCGTGCTCCTGTGACTCAGCAATCCGCCTCCTGGGTACAGACCTCGGAGAAACTGTCCGTGAGGAGAGAGGACCCTTCTCTCTTTCGTGCGGTTTCTCTGAGCAGCATAAAGAACAGTGCGAGTCCAGGAAATTTCCATGGATGTCCAGGGAGTGTTTGAGAGGGTCCAGGGGGAAGTGCACAGGAGGTGCACTGGGCCTGCGCGTTTGCTGGAACAGCAGGCAGCCCGAGGGAGCACGCGCGGCCTCCCAGAAGCATCGTGCTGGAAGACGAAAGTAAGAAACAAAATAAGATGCATGACAGGACAGTATGTATGTAACGTGAAAACACAGACGTGCAAACACTTTAAGGTAAATGCACTTTTATCTGAACAGCAAGCTGCACCGAAGGGAGAGAAGGGGAGCTTGGGGATGGAGAGTGAATGGGAGGAAATAAAACAAAGGCAAGCCCCGTGCAAACCGAGAAAGATGCACTGTGAACGGAGGGGAACGAGTGATCCCATCCCGCTTTGGGGCTGGGAGAAGGGCAGAGTGGTTTGGGAAGGCCCCGAGGACTCTTCACGGCAGAGTGGGACGGGAAAGGGCGGCGGGTGAAACACTCCGTGATCCACGTGGCAGTGAGTCTCTTCCGGCATTTCCAGAAAAGTTCCCCCGGGAGTAACGTTAGAAAGACCCTAAATGTTCACAGGATACCCTACACGTGAAATGTTTGCATTTCAACGACATTGCGCATGCTTTCTCGTCTCACCAACCTCACTTTTAAAACATAAGTTCATTACAACTGGCTATGACCAGGCAGCCAAGTTTATTGGCAGTGCTTGCTTTTAACAACTTTTTAAAGACGTGTTCCCGAATTGATTGTGAACAATAAAGAAACAGAGTTCTTTTATATTAGTTTTTTATATTAGTTCTATTTTTGAGGTGTGTTTTTCTTTAAAAAAACAAATTTCATGTGTTGTCACGGAGTCTTTGGATTGCTTATAGAAAAGTAAGAATTCATTTTGATTCTGAAAAGACAAAAAACAAACCATAATGCCTAAAATAACCTCACTTCTTGAGTATCCTGGCACCAGAAATGGGGTAGCCAGCTAGGTAAAGGAAGATGACAGATTTAAATAAAGGATTATTTTCAAAGGTGACAATATTGGGCCTACACTGACAAGATAAAATTCAACAGGGATAAATGTTCACTCCAGCATTTAAGCTCAATAAAACCAACGGCTCAAATAGAAAAAGGGAGAAACCCAGTCCACGATGATCAATGAGAACAGGATCTGGGATGTTTGGTTGACCACAGGCTTAATTTGAGGCTCTGGCAGAATGTGTCCGCTGGAAAAGTCAGCCCAGCTTTTTGCCTGCATTGGTAGAAGTGCAGGGTGTGGGCCCAGGCAACCAGGTTTCTCACACGCCATGCTGATCAGATGTGACCTAGATGATCATGCGCCATGCTGACTTTCAAAATAGTTTTTAAAACAGCTTTGTCTGTTGTCAAGATGACACGTGTTGAAAAAATATATACAAATGGCCCTAACTGGTTTTGCTCAGTGGATAGAGCATGGGCCTGCGGACTCAAGAGTCCCAGGTTTGATTCCGGACAAGGGCATGTACCATGGTTGCAGGCACATCCCCAGTAGGGCGTGTGCAGGAGGCAGCTGATTGGTGTTTCTCTCTCATCGATGTTTCTAGCTCTCTATCCCTCTCCTTTCCTCTCCGTAAAAAATCAATAAAATATATTTTTAAAAATATATGTATACAAATGACCAATAAAAGCATATGAGAAAATACTTAATACTATTAGTCATTAGAAAATGCAAATCAAAGCCATAGTGAAATACTACTTCACATCTACTAGAACAGCTATAATAAAAAAGATGGATAACAGTCCATCTTATTGAGAATGTACAGAAATTGAAGCCTTCATTGATTGTTGATAAAAATGTAAAATGGGTGCAGCTACTTTGGGAAAACATTTTGATAGTTTCTTAAAGTCACATAGCCCTGGCCAGTGTGGCTCAGTTGGCTGGGTGTTTTCCCATGCACTGAAAGGTTGCTGGTTCGATTCCCAGTCAGGGCACACATCATGCCCAGCTTGTGGGCTTGATCCTTGATGGGGGGTGTGCGGGAGGCAGCTGATTGATGTGTCTCACATCGATGTTTCTCCCTCTCTTCCTCTCCCTTCCTCTATGTCTAAAAATCAAGAAGAAGAAGAAGGAAAAAAAAGCCTAACATGACTCAGCAATTTCCTTCCTAGGAATCTATGCAAGAGAAATAAAAATATATGTTAGCACAAAAAAACGTGTTTAAGATACACACAGCAATATTATTTGCAATATTAAAAAAAATACAATAGAAACTTCCCATTCTCTGTCAACTGATGAATGGATATTTTTTAAAAAGGTAACTATGTGAGGTGGTGGATGTGTTAACTAACCTGATTGTGGTGATCATTTCACAAAGTATGCACATGTCAGATCATCTTGTACCCTTTATACATGTACTATTCTTTTGTCCATTATACCTCAGTAAAGCTGAAAATGAATTAAAAAACTTATGAATGAATACATAGTATAGCGTTATCCATACAATGAAATACTATTTAGAGTAAGAAAGACCGAAGTACCAGTATATCCTACAACACAGATGAACCTCAAAAACATGTTCGGTGAAAGAAGCCAGACACAAAATACTACATATTATATAATTTCATTTATACAAAAAGTCCAAAGTAGGAAAGTATGAAGACAGAAAGTAGGTTAGTGTTTGCCTAGGGATGGAGGTGGGAGTGGGAGTGACGGTGAATGGGCTCAACTTCCTCTTTAGGGTGATGGGAATTAGATGGTTACAGTTCTATCAATACGCAAAAATGCATCAAAATACACACTTGAAATGAGTGAACTTAAGAATGTTGCCCTGGCTGGTTTGGCTCAGTGGATAGAGCGTCGGCCTGCGGACTAAAAGGCCCCAGGTTCGATTCAGGTCAAGGGCATGTACCTTGGTTGTGGGCACATCCCCGGTGGAAGGTATGCAGGAGGCAGCTGATCAGTGTTTCTCTCCCATCGATGTTTCTAACTCTCTATCCCTCTCCCTTCCTCTCTGTAAAAAAAAAAAAAAATTAAAAAAATCAATAATTTAAAAACAACAAAGTGCATTATTTCTTTAAGAGAGAGGCAACTGCTCAAGAAAGGGGCTTGGATGCCTTTCGTGGTGGTTGCCAAGCTGAGGGCCTGTGGTTCGGTGATGGTGGTAGGTCATCGCCTTTGTTTTCCTCCCCAGCCAGGCTGGATGCTGTCTGAGTCCAGGCCACACCTCCCATTTCCCCAGCCTCAGGGGCCGAGCACAGGGCTGGGCACCAGCCCCTCCCCTCCATGAGGCCGGACCGCTGGCGGCAGGGCCATCTTATCCACTAGGCTCACTCGGCGCCGTGGCCTGGACGCAAATCCTTTCAGGGCCCATGGAATGTTTCGATGTCTTTGAACATCAGGAAAGAAGAAACACAACAACACAAATAATAAACGCGCCTATTAGTGAATCCAGCCTGGCTTGCGTTTGTCTTCATACCAGCTTAGTTGTCAGAGGTAACTGCTAATGTTGTTTCTTTCCTGTTTATGGACAAAGGGGCCCTGGGGAGGGACCAACGGGCAGCCCTGGCTCCCGGTCAGCATCACCTGCTGGCCGTGGAGTCAGAGACGCCTGGGCTGCAGGACCCCCCCCCCCCCTCGTTGGCCTTTGGGCTTGAAGGAAGAGCTCAGAGAATGTCTGCTCTGCCTCTCCGACCCCCCACGGAGACACTGGGACAAAAATAGCCCCCAGGCCTTCCGGGCTGGCTGCATTGAAGATAAGTTTAAATTTAAGAGCCTCTTAACTGCAAACAGGGGAGATAAGATGGGAAAAGAAGTCCAGACAGTCTACTTTAGTTCTATTCCAGTTAAACTTTTATTTCAAGGAACTATTTAAAGGACCTGCCATATGGGAAACACAAAACTCTTTAAAAAAAAAAAAAAGAAAAAGAAAAATATGAAAAACCTTTAGGGAGATGACAAAGAGCCTGAAACGAGACTTCTCCCTCCCACAGCACTGGGCAGCCTGTGAGGGCCTGGGTACGGGCCATGCAGGGCGGGCAGCTCTGCTCTGCCTGCCCCGGGGCCATCTGCGCAACAGATTTATGTCCAGGGCTCCCTGCACGCTGCCAGCTGCAGGCATTTGCTCAGAAAATCAGGTTAAGATGAACAAAGCGGCCTCGGAGGGAGATGTCGCAGAGGGCACTGCGGGCCAAGGGGCGTGTGCGATGCGTGGCAGGGAAGGATGGAACAGAGCAGGTTGGGGAGGCAGAACGTTGTTGCTAGGCAACCGGCCCTGGTGCTTTTGTCAGTGCGGCTCTATTTTGTTTGAAGCTGCAGCTGGCAGCCACCACCTTCTTTTATCTTTCTCCTCCTCCTATCTGTGCCCAGAACACAGACCCAGCGAGAGCTCTTGGAGAGATCCTGGAGGAGGGGCGGGTAGCGGGGGGCTGGGGAGGGATGGTGGTGGAGGAGAGAGAATCTGGTTGGGGCTCTGGAAAAATCACGCAGACTGAAAAGGCAAATGGTTTGACAAGACGGCCTCGAGCCGGTGAAATCTGGATGCTTACCGTTACTACCCAAGATCTGAGGCGGGTTTATGTAATCTCTCTGACTTTCAGGCTCCTCGGTTGTAAAACGGAGGACCTAAGCCTCTTGCAGGAATGCTGGGAAGATGAGAGGAAATGCAAGAAGAGGACCTGCTCCAGTGCCTGGCACAGAGTAGGTGCTCCGTGACCAGTGGCAAGGGGGCGAGAGGGTGGGCACAGGCGCCCGGCTGCCTGCGTCCTCGGCCCCGCTCTGCCACCCGGGAGCCGTGTGCTTCTCGACCTCCCAGGGGCTGCTGCTTTGCTTCCATCTTGGAAACGGGGGATAATAATAATAATGCTAACCCGACAGGGCTGTCACGAGGATTCGATGCATTAATAATGCAGAGTGTTTAGAATAGCGCCGGCACGTAGTCAGCACTCAGTATGTGTCAGCGATGATTTCTAACGGCGGAGGCAGCGCGTCTGAGCGCGTCTGCGAGCAGGTGTCTGAGGAGACGCTCTGCACGAGCTCATTTTAAAGGGCTTCTGATTTTTACGGGGGAAGGACAGAGGGGGGCTGTGCCTCGGGTACCCCGGGCAGTATGCTGTTCATTGAACAAGGACTTTAGGAGAGGCCAGACTCTGAGGAGCTGTGTGACCTTGGCTGAGGTCCTTATGCTCTCGTGGCTGTAAGAAAAAAAAAAAAAGAATAAATAAGGAGACCTACCCTACAAGTGCTAATTAAATGAGGTAGGTTGTCAGGTGCTTAGCGTACGCATGCCTGGCCCAGAGTAAGCAGCCAAAACTCAGGGGCTCGTGTCATTTCTAGAAACACAAGGAAGACAGGAGGCAGCCTGGGGTCTGTGCTCACTCCCACGGAGCCCCGTCAGGGAAGGGGCTGCAGGAGGAGGCTGAAGAGTAGGTTTGTTTTTGTTTTTCCAGGACCCTGTCCTCGGGGGGCGAGCTGAATGGGCAGAGGCACCAGCAACGCTGCTTTGGCCTTTAGGTGACCAAGCGTGGCCTCGTGTTGTGGGTGTGGATCTCCACGCCCGGCCCTGCTGGGACTGGGAGGGTTGAGATGCAGGGCATCGGAAGGCAGACGCCGGAGTTCTCACAGCGAGAGGGCGTGCAGAAATGGGGTGAAGCTCCCAAGAGGAAGGCCTCAGTGAGGATGAATGAGAAGGAGAAGGTACAGGGTGATGGGGTCTCCATAAGCAGGTGGGGACTAGACTGGTGAGGGCTTTGATGACGCTAATATTGGGGCCCCATGTGGTGAAGCCTGAGGACATTGGGGGACGTGAGCTTAGTAAATGCTCTAAGAGGCAAGGGGAAGAAACCTAATTGACAGCTAGGGATATTTTGCACAATTTCAGGAATAAACTTGGATTTTATGAAGTAACTAGAGGTCTGGTACACAAAATTCATGCTGGGGAGGGGGGTGAGGGTGTCCCTCAGCCCAGCCTGCACCCTCTCTAATCTGGGATCCCTCGAGGGATGTCCGATTGGCCGTTTAAATGGGCAGACATCCTTCTCACAATCCAGGACTGCTGGCTCCCAACTGCTCACCTGCCTGCCTTCCTGATTGCCCCAACCGCTTCTGCCTGCCAGCCTGATCACCCCCTAACCACTCCCCTGCCAGCCTGATTGATGCCTAATTGCTCCCCTGCAGGCCTAGTCCCTCCCAACCGGCCTCCCCTGCTGGCCATCTTGTGGTGGCCATCTTATATCCACATGTGGGCAGCCATCTTTGACCACATGGGGGCAGCCATCTTGTGTGTTGGAGTGGTGGCCAATTTGCATATTACTCTTTTATTAGATAGGATGGACTCCAATGAGTGGAGAAGAAACAATCATCTGTTTCTAAAGAGGGGAAGCCCAAGGAAAGGCCACCTGGAGAGGACCCACACATTGTGGAGTGATCAGTAGAGGCAAGTTTATGGAACACATTGACTCCTTAGCTCCTCTGTCTGAGCTTTTTTCTAGAGACAGTGGAATGTGCTGAATATTGTTGAGCAGGAGGATGACGAGAAAGAAGTCATAGTTTAAAGAAACATGAAGAAAGGTATATCTGGCAGGAGAAGATCTGCGTTTGAATCGACTCATCATTGCCTTGTAACCATGAATAGGCCATTGACTTTCTTGAGATATATGTTGAGGATAATAGTATATCCTACCACCGGGGTGGTGTTAGGATCAAATATGTGATGTGATCTAGTACCAAAAGCAAAAATAAACAAGTGGGACTACATCAAACTAAAAAACTTCATCACAGCAACGGAAACAATCAACAAAATGAAAAAACAATCTACTGAATGGGAGGAAATATTTGCTAATCATAATCTGATAAGGGGTTAACCTACAAAATATATCAAGAACTCATACAACTCAATAGCAAAAACAAGCAAACAACAAGTTGATTAAAAAATAGACAGAAGATCTGAATAGTTGTTTTTACAAAGACATACCTTTGGCCAACAGATAAGGAAAAGATGTTCAACATCATTAATCACCAAGGAAATGCAAATGAAGACCACAGAGAGATATCACCTTACACCTGCTGGAATGACTATTTTCAAAAAGACTAGAAATAACAAGTGTTGGTGAGGATGTAGAGAAAAGGAAATCCTTGTACACTGTTGATGAGATTATAGATTGGCGCAGCCACTATGAAAAACAATATAGAGTTTCTTCAAAAGATTAAAAAATAGCCCACAGATAAAAAATAATAGTGGCTCAGTGGCTGAGCTACAACTTATGAATGAGGAGGTCAGAGTTAGATTCCTGGTCAGGGCAAATGCCCGGTTTGGGGGCTTGATTCTCAGTAGGGGATATGCAGGGGGCATCGAATCAGTGATTCTCATCAATGACATTTCTATCTCTCTATCTCCCTTCCTCTCTGAAATCAATAAAAATATATAAAAAATAGATCTACTCTTTGATTTAGCAATCCCACTTCTGGGTACTTTGTCCTGGGAAAACAAAAACACAAATTTGAAAATATGCAACATTATTTATAATAACCAAAATATGGAAGCAACCAAAGTGTCCATCGATAGATAAATGGATAAAGAAAATGTAAGACACAGACACACACACACACTGGAATATCACTCAACCATAAATAGAATGAAATCTTGCTGTCTGTGACAACATGGTTGCAGACTGAGGGCATTATGCTAAGGGGAATAAGTCAGACAGAGACAAATGCCCTATGATCTCACTTGTCTGTGGAATGTACAAAGGAAAACAAACCAACCCCAAACCAAGCTCACGGATACAGATAACAGATTGGCGGTTGCCAGAGGCAGGAGTGGAGGGTGGGTGAAATAGGCAAAAGGGGTCAAAAGCTACCAAGTTGTAAAATTTATGGGGATGGAATGTACAGCCTGGTGACCCTGGCTCATAGCCCTGGATTGCATATTGGAAAGCTGCTAAGAGAGTAGAACTTCTTAAAAAAAAAAAAAAATGTGTGGCATGAAGCGCACTGTGGACTGTACCCTTCTAGGCCTACCCTCTTCTCTCCCGCTGTCCTGACTTAGCCGCTGAGGTGCATCTTTCTCTGGACTTCGCTGTCACCTTGGACACTGGCACACGTTAGGCAATGTTAGCTGCAAAAACCAGCCACCTCCTGAGCTCTCTTGAATAATCTTTAACTGCCTTGAACAATAAGGAAATTAGCTGGCTCACCATAGCGAGCAGAGGGAGAGGAGATTTCAGGACTGGCTTCTTCACCACGCTGGGTTCGAGATGGCTGCAGCTGCTCCCGGAACCACGTCTAGAGAAAGAGAGAAAGAGTTATTTCCCTCCTGGAAAAGGAAGGCTTCTCAGAACCTCTCCCAAAACTCTCTTTGCATCTCATTCCCCCAGTGTGGTCACATGTCTCTACTAGCCAATTATCAGCAAGGTGGGTGAACTTACCTTCAGATCAATGATTCTCAACTGGGGTGATTTTGCTCCCTCTCCCTCTCCCCAGACCAAAGATACTTGGCAATAGCTAGAGATACATTTGATGGTCACCATGGGGAACAAAGAAAACATATGCCGCTGGCACACATTTGGTAGAGGCCAGGGATGCTTCTAAACACCCTACAATGATAGGATCCCTGCGCCCTCCAAAATTATCCAGGCCAAACTGTCAACAGTGCTCAAGTTGAGCAACCCTGTTTTAGACCGACCAGCCCCTCACTGGTAGCTAGGAGTATACAGTTCATCAGATCATGAGTGCATGGGTGAGGAGTGGCTACCTGAACAAAACTGACATGCATGTAGGAGAGAGAAGGGGAAATGGATTTTTGATGGATCAACCAACCAGGTATGCTGCACTAACATCATTGTTTATCGATTCCGGGTTAGTTTTCTATTGTTGTATAATACACTGTCACAAACTTAGTGTTGTAAATAACACCGATTTGTTACCTCATAGTTTCTGTGGGTGACAAATCTGGGCATGGTGTGGCTCAACGCTGTGCTCGGGGTCTCCCTTGGCTGGAATCAAGGGCTGCCCTTCTCTTCTGGGGCTCAGGTGCCTCTTCCAAGCTCATTCTGTGGTTGCATTCAAGTCCTTGTGGTTGTAGGACTGAGGTCCTTGCTGGCTTGTCCGTTGGGGGCAACTCTCAGCTCCCAGAGGCCAGCAGTATTCCTTACCATGTGGCCCACTCTATCGTCCAGCTAACAATGGTGCATAAAGTCCTTCTCATGATTTGAACCTCTGACTTATTCTTCCACCACCAGTGAAAACTCGACTTTTAAAGTGCCCATGTGATCAGTCCAGGCCCATCCAGATAATTTCTCTTCTTAAGGTTCACTAACCTGGAACCTGGAACCTTGATTATATTGACCAAAGCTCTTCACAACAGTGCCTATATTGGTGTTTGAATGAATCACTGGGATAAGATGTATCTGTATGTTCCTGGCTTTTAGCAGAGTACCTGGAAAATATTTTTCCTCAATATATATCATTTAAACACATAAAAAAAGGATGAAATAAATGTATTTCCTTTTTTTTTTTTTTTTTTTTTTTTTTTAATAGAATTACTAGACTGGTCACCCAGGGAAGCGTTATAAACCGAGAACAGTATAACCTTGGTGTTAGGAGGTACATACGGTCACAGAGGACTCTGTCAATCATTCCGAGAATGCACATTTTCACAGATGAGATCCTCATTTCATCAGATCAAGAGCTCCCTGATTCCCAGCTCTGTGGCCTTGACAATGCAGACTAATTTTTTGCATTGCCTTCTTGGCAGAGCTGGCAAGCTGCTGACTCATATTAAATTTGTAGTTCCCTTCAAGCCTTCCTGCAGGAGCTGGTCTGGTGCCAGGTCTCTCCCATTTTTGTACTTGGGCAGGGTTTTATGCCGCTTCTTCCTGCCCATGGTCAGGCCACGGGCTCTGTCCTATCATTTCAGCCTGTGGGAGACCTTGGGGAATTCAGATTTTATTATCCAACTTCTTGGCTTGCTTGCCTAAGTCGATAGCACTTGAAAATATAATCAGCACATTTCCTTTGTTCAAATAGTTTATGGTAAATGAGGCAAGGCCGAATTCAAAATCCTGAGGCCTGGCACTCCTTTCAAGTCGACAACAGTGATTTAGTCAGCACTCTTTGCATTAGGATTGCTCAACTTAGGATGAATCAACTCTTACTTTCCTTTCTCTATCTTATCTTCAAACCTATTACGAAAGACTTAAATGCTTGGCAGAACGCTCTATAGGATAACACCATTCAGTTTCACTCCTGGGAAGAAATATGCGTCGTTTACAGTCAGGGGTATGCACATGTCAAGAAATCCTCTTCTAAATGCTCATCTATGCCATGCCTTGGAGTAGTACTTCATGTTGTTCTTGGGCATGGCCGTAGGGGTCCTTTAGCCCGCAGGTTTCATTGATTGCCATCTAATGTTGTCTCAGGAGCAGATGATTCTAGTAGCCTCTGCTGCGGATCTTCAAGCTGGCAAGCTTTCCACTTTCTCGTCTCTGTGGCTGATGGGAATTCCCGCTTGAGAACAGAGGCGATGTCCTGGCTTGTAAGGATTAAAGACTGGGCTGCGAGGTGGGAGTGTATGACACGACCCCTTGTTGAATGGATTCTAATTATGGTGCCTGGTTATTCCCCATGTTTTCCTTCTGGATCAATTCTTTAAAATTTTTTTTTATTGATTATGGTATCATATAATTGTCCTCATCCCCCCATTCCCATCCCAAACCCCCTCCCCACGCATGCCCCCACACCCCTGTTGTCCATGGCCACTGGCTAGGCCCATGTGCATGCACACAAGTCCTTTAGTTGATCTCTCCCCTTTACCCCCACCCTCCCCTACTTTCCCTCTGAGGTTTGAGAGTCTGGGTCTATTGTTCATCAGTTTATGTTGTTCATTATTTCCTCTAGATGTGTGAGATCATGTGATGTAAGAAATACCCTTGTAAGAACCGAAACTGAGACAAGCCATAATGGTTTTGCTGAGAGGCAAATGAATCTGTCTGTAGTGAGTTCCTTTCTGGGCCAACAGTTCTTTTGAGTCAAGCCAGAGGAAAATCATTGGGGGTGGGGGAGGGGGGGAAAGAAAACGATCCCAAGTCAAATTTATAGAAAATATCCCTTTATTAACTTTTGGTCGAGAATATGTTTGTATATTTTCAGAAAACAACTCCGAGACCATCTGGATTCCTGTAACAGAGAGGAATAGACAGAAGTGCTCCAGCCATGAAGACAGAAGAGAAACAGTTCAGAGATGGAAGACATTGACGACGCCTCACCATACCAGCAGACAGCAGCTGCGTGTTGCTGAAGGATGCCCAGGACCAAACCAGAGACGGTTGGACCTGCATCACCACCATTTGTCCACCAACCAGATCTGAAATATCATGGCTGACATGTACACATAAGGAACTTTTAAAAAATATATATATATTTTATTGATTTTTTTTTTCTACGGAGAGGGATAAAGCTAGAAACATCGATGAGAGAGAACCATTGATCAGCTGCCTCTTGCACACCTCCTACTGGGGATGTGCCAGCAACCAAGGTACATGCCCTTGACCAGAATCGAACCTGATCTTTCAGTCCACAGACTGACACTCTATCCACTGAGCCAAACCAGCTAGGGCTGGATCAATTCTTTACATTCCCACTTTCACCCAATTCTCTTTAATCATCACACTGTAGGGAAATCAAACTTTCTTTGTTCACAGGAAAAGGCTGGGGCTTCTTGAAAACCAGAGTTTTCTATCAGCGCATAGCCTTTCCTTTGGTGAAGGAATGGGTGTTCCAGGGCCCCTCAATGGACCAATGATGCTGCAGAGATAGAGCTGCACTTGACACGTTCTTAGAAGGTCTATGAACTTCAGGAGAAGAGAAAGTGAACAGCTGTGGTAACCAATCTTTAAGACAACCCTTCACAGTGCCTCAGCCTTTGTGGTCTAGTGTATTCTAAACTCCCCCCCCCCCCCCCCAAACTCCCCTGCCCTATGTTGTGCTGAGGTCGGTCTGTGTGACCTTGGACTATGGCAGAAGGACAGTATGTCACTCCTGAGATGACCCTAAGAGTCATCCCAGCTTCCACCTTGGTCGCCCTGACTCCCTGGCTCCTCCTTGGAGGGGAAGCCAGCTGCCACGCTGTGCACAGTGCTGGGAGGGTCCTGTGTGATGAGGAACGGAGGCCTCTGGCCCCAGGAGGCAAGGAGCCCAGCTCTCTCGCCAGCAGCTGTGTGAGGTGCTGGCGAGGGGAGCCTCCAGGCCTGGTCAGACCTCCAGAGACTGCAGCCCCGGCCGACAACTTGACTGAATTTCCAGAAAGACCCTGACTAGAAGCGCCAGCCAAGACACCCTCGGCCGCCTGGCCCTCAGAGAGGAGACGAGATAATGACTTTGGTTGTTTTATAAATTGATGCTTTTCTCAAATAAACTATTCAATAAGAACATTTAAAAAAAAATAATTTTGGTCCTAACTGGTTTGGCTCAGTGGATAGAACATTGGCCTGCAGACTGAAAGGTCCCAGGTTCGATTCCGGTCAAGGGCATGTACCTTGGTTGTGGGCACATCCCCAGTAGGAGGTGTGCAGAAGGCAGCTGGTTGGTGTTTCTCTCTCATCAATGTTTCTAACTCTCTATCCCTCTCCCTTCCTCTCTGTAAAAAATCAAAAGAAAAGAAAAAAAAAAGAAATAACTGCTGATATCAGTTTTATCTTTCTGGCTTTTCCAGTCAATTATCCAATTATCATCTCTCTCTCTCTCTCTCTCTCTCTCTCTCTCTCTCTCTATCTCTCTCTCTCTCTCTCTCTCTCTCTCTCTCTCTCTCACACACACACACACACACACACAATTATAAAACCCGGATTGTGGGTGTACGTGTACACTATTTAACAAATCTTTCTGTCATTTAACAATATATCACAGCTTATTCCTATGCCAGTATCCCTGGCTCCAATATAACTGTTCTAAAATGGTTATTTCCACAGTGATTTAACATTTCCACAGATTCCCGCTAACTCGAGGGTTTTGATGGCCGTAGGAAGATTTTATCTGAAGCAGAGGGAGGGACATGAGGCCTAAAAAGCAAAGGACTGCCCGGCAGGTGTGGCTCAGTGGTTGAGCTTTGACCTATGAACCAGGTCATGGTTCAATTCCTGGTCAGGGCACGTGCCCAGGTTGCGGGCTTGATCCCCAGGACGAGGCATGCAGGAGGCAACTGATCAATGATTCTCTCTCATCATTGATGTCTCTCTCTCTCTCTCACCCTCCCTCTCCCTCTCCTTCTCCCTCTCCCTTCCTCTCTGAAATCAATATAAACGAATGAATGAATGAATGAATGAATGAAAAGCAAAGGACTTTCTCTCCTGAGAAAAGGAAGGGCTAGAGGTGTCTGTAGGAGGAACTGAAAGAGAGATTAGGGCGGCAAAAGTCCACAGGCTGTTTAATGATTCCATCCTGTGCCCCTCTGATTGTGCAATGTGAACTTTAACCTCTGCTAAATATAGTTTGTACCCCGAGGACCTTCACACTCTAGTAAAAATAGCTGCACCCTGGCATGGCTCCGGAGCTGGTGACTACCGGGGACAGGGCTGGGGCGGCGGGGCGGGGTCCGGATGAAGGAAGGGAGAAGGGAGGACCCCGTGGGAGCAGCCATCCTGCCCATTTGAATATTCTAGACATCCATGGCAGAGAGCTGCTGACCGCAGTGGCAGCTGGACGGCGTGGTGGGTGGCCGGTGGGCTGGCAACTCCTGGAACAAGGGGCTACAGCAAAGACCCCCGCCCCCTCCCGCACGCCGGCCCGTCTCTCCCCCGAGCTGGGCTGTGATGGCGGGGCCGAAGCCTCCTGCCTGCGGGGAACACTGGGAACCCAGCCCTGGGTGTGGGCTGGGAAAGACCCCGAGCCCAGGGAGCGGGCCCAGGGCCAGCCGGAGCTCTGCGCAAAGGCAGGTGGACGAATAAAAGGCCCCACGACGGAGCAGAGGCAGCCGCCGCAGCTGGAGGGGACCCTATTGTGTCACCGCTGGACACAGGCCGATGCCAATCGGTGGCGGAGGATCAGGTGTCCCCGAACGGAGAGCTCCGATTCCCCCGTCCCATCTCCTCCGGCTTGTGAAGAGCAAGAGGAATCAGGAACAATCAAGACGGGGGTACGACGTTTGCCTTTGTGGCCAGGAACCATGGATGGCTGCTACCCACTCACTCGAGCTCCATGCGCTGCCTCCCGAGGGGCCGGGGTATCAGCTGCATGTGGACATGTCGGGTGCACGCCATGCAGATGGCACGGTGAGCAGCGCCGATGCTGAGGGGTGTTCACTGACCACCTCGCTCTCGGGACAGGAGGCGGTGGGAGAGAATGGTGTCGGGCTTGACAGCATCTGGCACCCCATTGGCTACCCTACCCCGCGGACCCTGGCACGGCTCCTTTCTCGGAACCTGTGCCCGCTCTGCAAGATGGCTGTGTCATCTAAGCAGCGACAGTACCTTAACGTGTTCTTATCTCCTCCCCAAAATGATGAAACCACAAAAGGCCGTTTCCCTGAATCCAAATCGAGGCCCAGCTCCCGCTCCGTCTCTCCCCCACCCTTTTAAGGATGAGCGGAGCCCATTTGGAGCCTGATGCGTGCGCTCCGGCGTTAATTATAGGTCTCCTCCGTGACACGCTTGACCCCGCCTCTGCATTATGCAGGAGGAGCGACCGCGGCGCCTGGAGTGGGCTGTTGACATGAAATGCCGGGAAATAAGGTGACCCCCCCCCTCCTCCCCCCGGATCAGCACACCCCGGCAAGCGTCTGGTGTGCGTATCATGGACACGCTCGTTCTGAGGTGACCAACGCAGTCCACTGGGGTAGCCCTGGGATCGGGGTGTGAGTCACAGCTGCTGACAATGACAATTAGGGGGAGTCAGAGCAGGTGGCCCAGGGAGGCTCTTACTGGATCGGGGCTGGACAGATGAAATACCAGGAGCCCCACCCACAGCCCCCGGACAGGGTGTGGGGGGAGCTGCCTGGTTGTCGCGGCTTCATACGGAGTCCCCCCGCCCCGGGCACCGGGCAGCGGGCAGCAGCAGGCGCAGGACAGGGGCCTTTGCTCACAGAGCCCGATCGTGCAGGAATCCAAGAATCCAACACAGGAGCGGACACTTAGCGATACTCGTGGAGACACCCCAGGGTCCCGGTGACCTGAGGAGGCCTCAGAGGGGCTGGGGGAGCCCTGGAGGGAAGGGAACAGGAGAGAACCGGCTCCAGATGCCCCAGCGGGACCTGCACGCAGTGTGCTCCTGTGGGTTTCCTTTGGGAAAAAGTCCCGTAGCAAACAGACAAACAAACACACAAGCAGGACAACTGATCCGGCGCCTCCGAAGCAAATTCTTACCTCCTCCCACCAGCGGGACTCCATGGGCCGAGAACAGCGTTTCCGCCTGCGGCAGGGGGTCGAGTGGTCCCTCCCTGGAAAGATGCATCTGCCGTTTAACACCTCGAGGAGAAGCCGTTCTTACTCCTGTTAGGCGTGGGCCTTGGTGGGAGATGCGGGGCCAGGCCCACCTGGGGGGTCCCGGGGGGAACTGCAGACATGACCGTGGGGCCGAGGGAGCGCCCCCGAGCCCCCTCCTCTGGGGACCAGGCCCCTCAGGCTCTCCCTCCCTGGGGCACTGCCTCGGGAGGTGGTCTCTTTAGACGCACAGCTCCGAGCCTCAGCTTCCCCAGGAGCCATCACGGACGGGAACAAAGCGTCCAGGAGGCTCCCAGGTGCGGCCTGTGGAAGAGCATGTTCCAGCCTCAGGTACTTCCGAGCCGGAACGAAGGCTCCAGGGCACAGGTGTGGCCCGGCGTCCTCTGAGGAGGCCTTCTGCCCCGGCACGGCTGTTCGGACAGCTCGATGGGCTCAGCATGGCTTCTCCCCGCCCGCTGTACCCGGGACGGGTCTCCGGAGAGGAGGTTCCCACCAGCATGCGTGTTTCCGTGGCTCCTGATGAAACCTTTCTCAGCCTGTGACAGTCCCACCGGAGCCCCAGCCCTTCCGAGCAGCCGCACCCCGGCCCACGGACTGTGGATCCAGGACAGGGGTCCCGGTTTTCCAAGCGCCGGGCCACGGGTTTTCTTTGTAGAAAACACCTGTGAGGGTAACGAAGGCCGGTTCGTTATCCGGGGAGGTCCAGGCCCGGGGCAGGTGCCCGATTGTCAGCATAATGTATTCCCAAAGACGGTGGTCCGCAAAGCGGGGCTCTCGAGCCACATGCGGCTCTTTGGCCCCTTGAGTGTGGCTCTTCCACAAAATACCACGGCCTGGGCGAGTCTATTTTGAAGAAGTGGCGTTAGAAGAAGTTTAAGTTTAAAAAAATGTGGCTCTCCAAAGAAATGTCCATCGTGGTCCTGTTGATATTTGGCTCTGCGGACGAATGAGTTTGCCGACCAGGGCCCTGAGATGAGAGAGAATAGACGCCTACTTTCGTCACCCTTTAAGGGGGGAATCCATTTGAAATGGCCCCGTCCATCTGACAGCTTGTGCTTTCGTAAGCACCGGAGTGCCTCACTCGGAGACGGGGTTACAGGGATCCCCTCCTCTCTGGGTCTGTCCCGCTCGGGAAGAGAGAGCGCAGATCCCGTCCCAGCGTCCTCGCGCCCCTTCCCTGGCTGGTGGGTCACCTGTCCTCCGCAGGTCAGCTGGGCCGGGAGCCGGGGGCAGGAGAGGCGGGTGCTCAGACTGGACCCTGCTGGCCGGTGGTGGTTGGGCCGTGCCAGCAAGAGAGCCGGGGCCAGACGAAATCGGACCCACGTGGGGGGGTCTTGACCGCCTTAAAGAAGAGGAGAGGGAACGTTATTTATTTCTGTGACGACTCGTGGTTCCCAGTATCTTTCTCCCAGATGATTTCTAGGCTTTGGCACATCGGGGAGAGGGGGGCTTGGGTGGGTGGGTGGGTCTCGGTCTCACTCACACAACAGTTCTTGGGGAAGAGCCACCTGTCTAGGGCGGTGGACAAGGGCAGCTGCTCACCTGCATGAGGATCACCTCCACCTGCTAATGACCATCAGCTGTCTCCCCTCCAGCTCCCGGTGTGGGCCCTACAGCCTATTTTTTAAAATCGTTATTAAATATATTTTTATCGATTTCAGAGAGGAAGGGAGAGGCAGAGAGAGAGAGAGAGAAACTGCAATGATGAGAGAGAACCACTGATTGGCTGACTCCTGCATGGCCCCCAATGGGGATGGAGCCCACAACTCGGGCATGTGCTCTGACCGGGAATCAACTGTTCATAGGTTGACACTCAACCACTATGGCCTCTGGGGGATGTGTTCTTGCATTGCTTCTCCCTCCTGAGTGCTGCACTGGGTGCTGTGGGTGCCATTGACCAAGGCCGACGGGATGTCCCTTTAAACCAGAGCTTACTGTTCACGGTATTTCGAGCCCCGCCCAGTGTCATTAGCCTTGAGGTGAGCTCCATTAGGGATTACTCATCAACGCTGCTGTTCCCGGCACTCAGCCCTAAGGGTTTCTCTCCTTGGGCTAGTTCATCTCACTTGCACCTGAGGATTGAATAGGAAATGTTAGACAGATTGGTTTAAAATTCCACCCCTGCAATGCCGTTGGTTATGAAGTTTTGTTTGGCAACTTGGTTAGCAAAAGTGATTACATTTTGGCCTGTTTTGTGTGTGTGTGTGTGTGTGTGTGTGTGTGTGTGTGTAACAGCACAAAAGGCCCTTGTAATCAAGTCCCTGCATATGCGTGACCCATGAACCTGCTTTAGCCAAGTGTAGCTGCTGCCAGCTTCTAAATGGTCTGTTTTCCATGCACCCACCCCAGCACTGCTGTTTCTTTACTCCTTTCCTTCCTGCTCCCTCTTCCAGACTCTGCCTTGGCCTTCCAGGGAATGAGGGAGTGAACCAGTAGTTATTACATGTCTGTGAGGGGCTTAGTGCTGTGAAAGTATTTACATATCTCACCTTCTTCTCATCTCCTTGATCCCCTGTCAAGAAGGTCTTATTGCCCTGTTTTAATAATGAGGAAGCTGGGCTCCCAGAGGGAAAACCCCGGGAGTGTGCTGGAAATGCAAATTCTCAGCGCCCCGCCTCCCCGCCCCCCTGCCCCCCAGCCTAGAGAATCAGAGTCGCTGGGGTGGACCCAGCCGCCCGGATTCGCCCGGATTCCTGGGTGACTGGGGTGCAAACCGGTCTGAGGAGCTGCGCACCGTGGAGCTTGAAGAAATGGCTCGGTCTGGTCTGCGAAGGGAACAATTCCGAGGGCTCGGCCAAGAGGAAATCCCTTTCAGGTGCTTGGAGACCCAGCTTCTTGTCACTCAGGGAGAGGCAAGGTGCTATTTTAAGGTGGAACGGAAGTAGAGGATGAGGTAGAAGACATGGGCCAGGTAGGCACGGGCCAGGGATCATGGACTGGACTGGCGGGCTTTGAGAAAATCCTCGCTGAGACCATGACCACAGACAGACAGAGGGCCTTGTCTGGCAAACCACTGAGCCTTCCCGCCGGCCTGAGGAAGAGGTGTGAGCTGGGGGAGACTGTCCCCTTTTCTGTAGCCCCCACATTCCTTCTGGACTGGCCCGTGCCCCTCCCTAGCTTAGGGCTGCAGGTGGGGTGACTGCACCCAGGGTGCATGCTCTTTGCTGGGCGTCCCCTCTGGCTGCCAGGCTGTCCTCCCCCGGAGGGGTGGGGGTGGGGTGGGGTAGGGGGTGGTGAGACACTTGGGGAGTAGGAGTTCTCACCCAGGAAAGGTGAGTGCCGGAGGGTCAGCTCACAGACCTGACACTGGTTATAACGAACCAGTGACCCAGAGCGTAATCCAGACTATGGCCAGGGCGTCCTCAACCACTGCCGCTCCTGCTGGAAATATGGCTGCCATTGGTGAGGCTTCGTTTTACAGATACTGACACGGAGAGAGGGAACGTGTCCCCGCTTCTATTCTTGGGCTAAAGGGTCTTGCATGGCACACAGAATGAAATAGGATGGGAAAATGTTATGCCCCCCGCTCACCGCTCCCAGTCAGAGTCAGAGACAAACTGAAACCCGGCATCTCCTTCCGTCAGGGACGCAGCCCACCCGCCCCCGCGGCGATGGAGCCTGGGCCCGGGTCGGCAGCAGGAAGCGCAGCTCCCGTCATGTGCCCGCTGCCGGGAGCGGCTCCGCTCCCCGATGCTCAGGGTTACCCCAGGGCTCTGGCCCTCGTCAAATCTGCCTCTAGATCTTGCTACTTAATGAAGAGGCAAAACTATTACTCTAACACATTTAAAAAAAAATATTCTGATAACTTTTAACATAATTTTAAGTCTATGTCAGTAACATGTGTTTCCTCTTTAATCTTAGGTTTTATTTTAAAACCTTATAGTCCTGGGAAACAGCCCTCAGGGTTCCCCAGATGCTCATGGGATTCATGATTTTATATATATATGGAGAGAGAGAGAGAGAGAGAGAGAGAGAGAGAGAGAGAGAGAGGGAGCTCGCGCGAGCACCCCTGATGAGCAGAGCAGGAATTCAAACCCACCTCCCACCACATCCCTGTTGGCCCAGGCCAGCGGTAAATCGAGGACACTCCCCTCGATATGCGATATTCGATACTCGAGCCATCGCCAGCACAGAGCCGGCAGGCACCAGGCACAGGGAGAGGGGCTGGGGACAGGGCGTGACTGTTCGGGTTTCAGTCATACTCTGGGAGAGCCCTACAACTGCATCCAAAATGCTCCGGTGATTGGAGAATAAATCTATACATTTCCTTTCTTATTACCTCCGAGGGAAACTGCAAAACCGTTGGCAACACTTGTAATACTTCGCCAGTGCCAGGAACACGCTGGTTTCTCTCCCGACACATTAAGGGAAATCCGGTGAATATCTCTGCAACATTGCAGTGCACGGATTCCCGGTGAATATCTCTGCAACATTGCAGTGCACGGACATCGTGGTGGGCAGTGGGGGGAAAGGACTAAGTTTCTCTTTCAGGTGGACACAACCCAACGGGGCAAACACAGGCCAGGATGCAGTGTGGCAGGGGACAGACCGAGGCGCCTGTGGGCGTCAGGGACGGGAGAGGCTCCTTCCGACAGCACGGGGTGGGGCATCCAAGGAAGAGAGGGATTGCCGAGGGCCCTTTACCAGGACAGGCAGGTGGCCTGGGGGCGAGGGAGGTAGAATGTTTGTGGACAAACTATGTTTCCATAAGGAAATGTCAAACCTTTTGCAGGGGCTTCCAAGTCCCTACCTAGTTCAGAGCCCCATGACCTTCCACCGCTGTTCCCGCTCACCCTCTCTCTCTTTTGCTCACCCCAGTCTGACTACACTGGTCTCCTGGCTGTCCTCTGTACAGCCCCGGCTGCTCCTGCCCCAGTGCCTTTGCATAGCCATTCCTCCTGCCTGACAGTCTTCCCCTGGCGGCCCACTCCCTCATCTTCTTCATATCTTTGAGCAGATGTCACCATTCAACGTTAGGCTTTTCTGACTTCCCTATTTGAAACTGCAAGCCCTGCCTGGCCTGTGTGGCTCAGTGGTAGAGCGTCGACCTATGAACCAGAAGGTCACAGTTCGATTCCCGCTCAGGGCACCTGCCTAGGGTTTAGGGCTCAATCCCCAGTGTGGGGCGTGCAGGAGGCAGCTGATCCGTGGTTCTCTCTCATCACTGATGTTTCTATCTCCCTCTTCCTCTCCCTTCCTCTCTGAAATCAATAAAAATATAAAAAGTAAAATAAAATAAAATTGCAACCCCCTCCTCACCCGGGCACGCCGCCCCATTTCCTGCTTTAGTGCAGTACCCTGATTATCACTGACACGGTATCCGTGGTTCTAAAACCCGAGCACTCACCAGAACCACCTGGAGGGGGACTGGCCTGAAAGGCTTGTTAACCCGTCTGCCCGGCCCATGCCCAGGCTCCTGGCGGTGGGAGGATGGAATGAGATGGCGTAAGGCACTGAGCAGGGTGCCTGGACACACCGAACAGTCAGCGGACACCCGCTGTGATTACCCGTTGGGTGTCCGGTTCCCGTCTTGGTTGCGTTTCTTAGACGAAAAGCCAAGACACCTGACCGGCCGCTTCCAAGAGAGCTTTCGTCTCGTTACACCTGCGGCGCTCGGGTTACAGGTGAGGGAGGGAGGACTCGGCTGAAGGGCACATCGGAGACGCCCTCACCATCGAGGGGAAGAGCGGGCGCTGGGTCTGCAGCCCCGGGTTCTCCGGGCCCTGCCTGGAGCGCTGGCCACGGCGGCGGAACGGGGAGGAAGAGAATGAGCTGTCTGTTCTTTGGGCCCTGTCTGGAAGATTCGCCCGCGTCAGCAGTTTCACGGCACAAAATGTTTTATGAGCCTGCCTTCCTGCGGCGGAATGTCAGCCCGGCGGACAGTTAAGCAACTGGCAGAGGCAGACGGACCGCCTTTGCCGAGGGCCGAGGAGTCCCTGAAGGTGACAAACCGTTAGCTGTCATAGGCATGGGCTCACAGGTCGGAGCTCTGGCGCTGGGTCCTTGGGGTTGGGCAGGCCAGAATCCGGAGACCTGTGTGACCTTAAGAGAACTGCATAACCGTCAGGTGCCTCCGTTTACGCATCTGCAAAATGGGGATCCTAGCACCAACCTTTTAAGCTTGTAGGGAGGCATGAGACATAGTCATTGCCCAGGCCTTGGGATTCTTCAGGCGGGAGTTAGCTTTTCCTGCTCCATCCACGCCTTCCTTTCTGACGGCTGCAGATGGTCTCTAACAGAGACCAGGCCATGGCTCCGGGGTACGGTGAACTCTGAAAACCAGAACCTCACCAGAGACGGGAGATGTGAGGTGGGAAAGGACCTTCCCAGGGAAGCACGTGGGTAGATTGAGAAACCAAGATGTGTTTCTCCCCTTTAAAAACTCCGAGGAGCCGGAGTTGGATACTGCGATTTGCACTTTGCATTTGACTTGTGTTCATGGAGCCGAAAGGGTGACTTCGGATGTCTCCAGTGGCCTGAGGGAGTCACAGAGGACAGGGATCGGACCATCAGGCGGACAGACGCCGACCAGAGCGGGTCCTGACAACGGGAGGCCTCAGACGGACAGGCTGGGCCCCGTGCTGTGTCCGTCTCACCTACACGTCACTACACACTGTGGGCCGTCCTCCCTCCAGGAGCCCTCGGAGCGGGACTGGAACCCGCTCCCGCCGAGCGGCCCACCTTCAGCCTTCCAAGGGGCCAGCCCCGCTTCACGGGGAGGGTGGAGCGAGAGGTGACCAAGCTGCCGGTCACCCAGGAGAGGGAGCCCGGCCGGCCGGCCGCCCGCACGTGCTGTCTTGTTCTGCAGACTCCGAGCTGTTGGATGGCGGCTGGGCGCGTGGCCAGCACAGGGAGCTGTGCCTGGGACTGGCGGGGATCGGACAGCGCTTTGCTTACCTCCGGGGCCTGGCCACTCTCAGCCGCCCTTCCTCTACGAGCTGACGTGAACTTCAGGTCTGTCTCCGGCAATGGATGACTATGGTCCTCACATTGCCTGGGTATCACTCTGCCACGTTCCGGACCTGGCTCTCCGGTGGGGTGCATGGGGGAGAAGGTGATGGTCATGGAAGACTTCCTGGAGGCAGTGGCCCCCGAACCGAGGCAGCCAGATGCATCATGGGAAGGCCATGTCCAGAGGGGGACAGGCAGCTGGAAGACGGGCTCCATGGCTTCGAACGGTGCAGTGCAGGCTGGGCTCAGCAATGAGGAGGTGCTTACGGCTTTAAAATTACCCTGAAAAACGTAAGAGAAAACAGGAGTGAAACCCTCAGGAAGGACGTGGAAGGAAAGGGCAGAGGCAGGGCCAGCAGAGAGGGATGTTGCCATTGTCATAAAATCCTGGGGCTTTTGGCTAATATAGGCGAGGAGCTGGTGGTAACCAGAGTGTCCGCTCCTCTGCCCCAGACTTTTATTTCCATCTGCTGACCTTCACTGGGGGATGGGGCATTGGAGGACCATATGCTTGTAATTTCTGCCTCTGGAAAAGTGAATTAGCCTTTTGCCATTTTTTTTCTCCCCTGCTCAGAGCACCCTCTGAGAATCTGGCACAGATAACATAGGATCGCGTCAATAAGGACACCTTAACAACCAGAACGTTCTAGACGTGAACGTGGTGGGACAGCGTTCACAGTGAGGCACCTCTGCTTTGGAGCCCTGTCCAGAGCAGGGGCCGTGCCGAAGTCTACCTCGGCCCCATGAGGGAAAAGGATGCACTGAATAATTGAAAAATGCAAAGACTACGGGAGGGGTAGGGTGAGCCTGCTTATGGGGATGATCAGGTTGCACCAGCGTTGCAGCAGCTAATTGCAAATTAAAAATGCAGGAGGCATTCTTCTGTGCTCGCCACAGCGTGTCCTGGAACACCGGCTCGGCCACACGGAGCTGTCCAAGTCAGAAACGTCACTCTTCTAACCCCACCGAGGTCAGGGCTCTCCTTTTACGGTGTCCGCTGAAGCCCCAGTTCCAGCCAGATCCAGGCTCTGTGGGCGCTCATGCTGCCTTCTCTGCCGGTCTGGTTGAAGATGAGGCCATCAGAGAAGACGAAATACTGTTTGTTTTCCTGGTGTGAGAGCCGGCACAGACACACAGACTCACCCGCCGGGAGTAACACCCAAGTAACTTGAATCTCACCCCACTCTCTCCCTTGATTAGGTACTAATCCCGGTTTGGCAACCGGCCTGAAGCTTTTTTAGATTTGGGGAATCCTCTGTCAGAGAAAGAACGAAAATTAGGACTAGAAATTTATTATGAATATTTACTTAAATCGAGGGAATTAGAGTAAATAAAAAATTAAGTTGACAGAGACACAAATGCAGAAAAATAACAAAGTATTTTTAAATAGCTGCCTTGTTACGAATCTGATTATTGTCTTTTATGTACTGCGTATCTTTAAAGTCTTTTTCTTTTAGAAATCATCTTTTGGCTGCAAACTCTTTCGTGATCTCTCCACTTGATAACAGTTTTGTGATTTCATAACCTCAAGGGGACAAGGTCATTTTAATGTAATATTGCCGTTCTTCCAAAAGTCTCTAGACTGGCTGCTGAAAAAAAATTTTTTTTTTTAAATTATTGATACTTAAAAAAAAAATGAATTTCGCCTCCTAACTTGTTATGGGCAAAGTCATGAAAATTTTTATGATTCTATTCAAATTTAAGAAAACGACTCCCATTTTTACTAAATATAATTACAAACATACTTGCTTCTGTTGTTCTGCTCAGAGCATATGCTGTATAAATATGATAGGATTAAAGATGGATTAAAAATTTAAATACGTATTTTTATTGATTTCAGAGAGCGAGGGAGAAGGAGAGGGAGACGGAAATATCGATGACAACAGAGAATCACTGATCGGCTGCCTCCCCCACGCCCCACACTGGGGATCCAGTAGGTGCCCTGACTGGGAATCCAACCGTGACCTCTTGGCTCAAAGCTCAGTGCTCAACCACGGAGAGCACACTGGCCGGGCAGGATTAAAATTCTAAAAGTCCCCTCCCTACGTATTTAACCGAAGCACTTCCTATACCGCCACGCTGGAACATGTCTTCTTCTGCATCTGCCTCTGACCACGCGCTGTCTGTCATGGGTGGGGCTCAGTCTCTGTGCTCGGGGGGGGGGGGGGGGGGCACGCAGCTTGTGGCAGAGACCTGGCATTGCCACACACACACGTCCCGGCGGAGGGGAGCGCAGCAGGGCTGGCTGGAGGGGGTGCCGTGGGTCTTCCTGTGCTTTCAGAGGCTGTGCCTGAGCCTGCTGCGGGCCCCACGAAGGGCAATGAAGGACTCATCTGTCCACACCCGAGCACTGAACAGCACTGGCATTTATAGGGCACGGTGCCTGCAGGTGCGGAGGGAGGAGGGCTGCCTGGGATCTCAGTGGGACACCGACCGACCGACCTGAGTGACCTGGGACAGGTAGCCTTGCCCTGTGCGTCTCCGCTCTTCCTCTGGGGAAGCCGGGGTTGTTGGGACTGGTGACAAGGCTCAGAGCTGTTGTGACGAGGGATCCGGGACAATCTGGAGCAGGCCTGTGCTCAAACCGGTGCTCAGCAAACCGGCCCAGACTGTCCCCATCCCACGCCACCGCGCCCACTCCACCCTCTCGTCCTGGGCCCCAGCGACATCCGTCAGCCTGAACCCTCGGGGGGGCCTGCCCGCCTCCCTGAGCCATTGCCTGCTGAAACCGGGGGAGACCAGGTCTCCGTTACCTCCTTATGCAACAGCCCCGCCCCCGCGCTGCATGGCCGGTGCTTTAAGAAACACAATATTGCCAAAGTGGATTATGCGGCAAATGGTTCCCGGGAACTGAACCGACCAGTCTGGTGAGCAGCCCCGAGCACCTTCTATAAGGCCCTGGCCTCCCCCGCCCCCAGGATGGGGAGCAGGAGTCAGGCTAGGTCACGGGATGAGGAGTCTGAGCGAGCCGAAGCTGCCTGGTCCGCTCGAGCGTGTCCATCCCTGGCTCCGCGCTGGGCCTTAATAACGCAGTAATAACCGGAGGCTGGGGCACAAAGGCTTTTGGAGAGCCAGACATAAAGGCCACTTTGTTCTGCTCCTGCCGTTCCAGCAGACATGCATAGGTGTTCTCACACAGACCGCCCCCCCCCTCCCTGCGCATGGAGGGAGGGGAGCTACAAATGGCTGAGGAGGGGAGAGACACCCTAAAAATCTACTCTGAGGAGAACGCAGAAGAGAGGGGCGACCGGGGAAGCTGGGTGTGTTTTCTGCTGGGCCTGTCTCTTCCCCAGACTGCCGGCCCCTGCAGGGAGCCGCAGCCACTCCATCAAAAAGTCATTGCGGGCCCAGCGTGAGCCTTAGTGCAGTCAGAGCGTGGGCGGCGGCAGGGACAAAGCCATTTCTCCAGGAGCTCTGCATTGGGCTGCAGCCAGAGGGACAGCCAGGGCTGGGGGCCCACACCTCCCCCTCCTCCTCCTCCTCCTCCTCCTCCTCCACATCATCATCATCATCATCATTGGGATCCCCCCAGTCCCTATCCCCCTCACCCCCCACCTCCCATCCCTATCTCCCCACCACCCCAAGGCCTGGGTTTACATAACTGGCTTCTCTACCCCAACTGTCCTTCCACTTGACTCTTAAGTCGCACGGGGCTGAGTGGTAGAGGGACTCACCCCGGTTGACCCACCTGCGCCTTCCCCGTCAAAGAATAAGAAACAGCAGCCCAGCGCGCAGAGCGAGGGGCCAAGGAGACGCAGCTGGTGCCCGGGTCGGAAGATGCTAATCTGTATGCTATGGCTTTGTTGCAACAACCACACAATGCTTTATTATCACCCCGATGGCGATCTCCAGGAGGGCGGTGGGCCCCCGGCATATTGACCTAAGCTGTGTGTTGGGTTTGGGTGGACACATTGGAGGGCAGAGCAGAACGACTTTGCAAAACAGAGCAGGAGGGACCTGGGAGGAGAGGGAGGAGGGCCCCGGTGACTGGACAGGGGACTGGGACGAAAAAGAAACCCCTGGTGGCTGTCCAGCAGAGGAGGGCTTTCTGGGCAGACGGTCCGGTGGCTTTTTAACTCTGTTTGCTGTGGGTTGCGCAATGCAAACTCCCTCCTGAAACCGCCTGGAGGCTCTCCGCTGCTCGTTATCACGTCACGTGAGTGGATTTGGGGACATTGAAAGAGCTGCTGAGCTCTGGGCCCCTGCTGACATGGTGGGAAGCAGACAGCTGCTGCCAGGGCCTGGCTGGCTGGGAGGAGAGAACGGGCTGACAGCTGGTTCTCCATGGCAGTGCACAGGGGGCTCCGCCATTACAGGGGCCCCGCTTCGAGGGGAGTCACCCCTGGGTTTGCATGTGGAGGTGACATTCCCTGACCTCTGGGCGGGTGGCTGTCCTTCCTAGCTTCTAGGCGGTCTGAGTAGGGCCTCCTCCCTCCGACCATCCTCATAGGTGGTTCTGCTCCCAGCTGCAGGCGGCTTTCATGTTCTCTCAGCCGGACGCTCCTCATCCACGCACAGCCCTCACTGGGGGACTGGGCCCAGCGGGCTTCAATGCTGGGAAATGGGATGTCCTCTGAGACCATCCTGGTTTTTCGAATCCCATACGGATGGGATCTCCCTCCTTTTCCACACGGCTCTGGTTTCCTGTCGCCTACGGAGTCACGTCTCAGTCTTGACCCTTTTATTCACAGCTGAGCCCTTTCTGACCTTGACCTTCATTCATTCATTCCCTCACTCACACCCCAATACCAATTTGGCTTATTTAAAACATCAAGGCATCCCTTAATTTACCCCCTACCAAAATAAAATAAAATAAAATAAAATAAAATAAAATAAAATAAAATAAAATAAAATTTAAAAAAAAATTAAAATCCCTTTCTACCTCTCCCTGAGCTGTCCATGAGGAATTTGACCTTCCTACTGCGATGATGCTACACTGGGCTGCCCCAATTCTCCCTCCATCTGCTCCGCCCGGTGGACTGTGTCAGTGTAGCTTTCGGGTTGCAAGGAACAGCATTCGAACAATCGCCAGGAAAAGAAGACTTGGGAGAGGCTGCGAGGCCGCACGGAGAGCTGGACTGGAGCTGGTAAGACACCAAGTTCCAGCCTGGGCGCAGGGAAGGGCCGAGTTGCCTCTCGTTCCAGCCACACGGTCTCTCTCTCTTAGTCCACGGCCACCAGCACTGAGTGCTGGCTCCTTTGCAGGCCAGAGTGCTCTGTCCACTCCTGCTTTTCTATGTCCCTGGGACTTGGGCTCATGAAGGCTTTGGCTTGTCCTGGACTCTCCATGCCCCACCTTTGCCTCAAGGCACGTCTTTTGGCACCTGCCTGTGCTACCCAGAGTTGCCATTTTGGTTTCCCAACTTTCGATTCCAGGAGGGAATCCGATGGACTAGGCCCATGGTTGGCAAACTGTGGCTCACAAGCCACATGCGGCTCTTTGGCCCCTTGAGTGTGGCTCTTCCACAAAATACCACAGCCTGGGGGAGTCTATTTTGAAGAAGTGGCATTAGAAGAAGTTTAAGTTTAAAAAATGTGGCTCTCAAAAGAAATGTCAATCATTGTGCTGTTGGTATTTGGCTCTGTTGACTAATGAGTTTGCCGACCACTGCACGAGGCTCATCTTTTCATGCTGATCCAAGTCCTAGGTCTCAGGCTGCCCAGGGGGATGCCCTTGGACCAGGTTTCTCTGGCCAGTCAACCTTGGCTGGTGGATAAGGGTCCAGTTCCCTCGGTGGGGCCTGGAGTTGGGGTGTTTCTGAAGGGCAGCTCTCTGCCGCAATGACCTTGAAGCTCAGTTCAGGTCAGACCTCCTCTGTATCTCTCTTTTCAATTACTTCCTCCTGCATTGGGTACTTACCATATTGCATTTTGAGTTATTCCTGTCTGTGAACTTGCCTTCTGTCACACAGATGATAAAGAGCTTAAGGTCGGAGACTCTTAAAACAGAAGCCAAGAACTTCATTGCCAAGGTCAGATGACCACTGAACCTGAATTCTTAGTGGCTTTTTTTTTTTTTTTAATTTCAAATATTCTCTACTACTGTCCTTGGAAATTACAGAAACATTTGAAGCATTCCAGCATTTTAGAAAACACATTCTGTTTCCCAGAATCCTTTATATCTGGAGGGGACCCAAAAAGTTCCATGCTCCAATTTTTGAGGTTGGACATGTGGCTGCCGTGTTCATAAGGGACAGAGACCTTCTCTAAAGGCAGTGATGGGGGGTAGTGGACATAGGAGTGCGATGACAGAAAGAGAAGGAGTTGAACTCAGTGACTCATTGGCTAAGAAAGAGTGTGCAATCGGTGAACAGAGCTACCCATGGTTTTGGCTTGGGTGACTGAGTGGAAAATGGGATGGGCATTATAAATTGAAAAAATGAGAAGGTTAAAGGGTCCATATTTTACAGATCTTCAGTATTAAGTCAATAAGTATTTACTTAGCCCCTACTCTCTACCAGACACTGGGCTAGGACTGGTCATACCAAAGTGAATAAGAAACAATTCCTTCCATAAAGGTATTCTATCTAAGGAGGAGGTCATGATGGAAATAAATTATAATACAGTGTGATAAGTACCGCAATGAAAAGAGACCTGTGCAAGACTGAAGGGAAATAACCCGGACTTCTTGGAGGTCATAAAAATTTTACAGAGGAGAAAAATACCCTTGAGGTCCTAGGTTCATGAATAGTGACCAGGTGTTCAGGGAGAGCATTCTTACTGTCAAAAACATCCTTTGAAATGTCTTGGATGCATTCAGGAGAGTGACAAGACACAAAACAAAGGTCAACTCCTGAATAAGATCACGAGGCAGGCTAAGGCATCTGGATTTATTTTCCAGAGAAGAGGGAGTAACGGCTGGCAGCAAGGAAAGCAGACTTGAGGGGATGACATGGTCACTCAGGCAGCAGCATGAGGCGTGTATGAGATGGGGATGAGACAAGAGTCCAGGCGAGTGGCTAGGGATTCATTACAAGAGTTCACAGGAGAGATGGGGACATGTGATCTGAGGGTGTTGCCGTAGTGATGGAGAAAAATGAAAAAACAGAATGCATAGGACTTGGTGACTCACTGGACAGAGTAGACGGGGAAGAAGGAGGAGTGCTGGGTAATTGGGCTGATGGTGATAATAATAACCAGGCCCCAAAACACGGAGGTTAGTGTTGGACTGACCTCTACGAGAATGCTGTTTCCTTGAGGACAGGGACAGTGTCTTGTCCGCGGGTACATTACCTGTGACTAGGACACTACGCTGGATGCTTAGTGACGACACAGTTTTAAGCATGTGGGTGTCAAACATCTGAAGTCCTCAGGTAGAAACATCCAGGACTTCGCTTTGACGTTCAAGAGCGATATCTGAGCTGGAGAGGCACATGTGGGAGCCATCATATGTGATTGTGGACGAGCATTTCCAGGGAAACCAAAGAGTGAGACCAAAGAAGCCTGGGGACAGGATGCTGGGTCATAGCAATGCTTAAGGGGAAGAGAGAAGAAGAGGAGCCATTTGCAAAACTAGAAACATGGTATCACAGAAGCCAAGGTGGAGAGAATCTCTAGAACTTGAAAGAGGTCAATGGGTCAACAAGAGATTGTGGCCCCCAGGAAGTGTCTCTCCAAAGAATGGGGTTGGCTCTGGCCTCAGGATTGTTGACTGCCTTCCCATCCAAACCAGTCCTTCCAGGTGTAGTTCCAGGCTTCTAGCCCCAGTTTCCTTATCCGCGGAGCCACAGCACTGAGCCTGTCCTGCTCTCCACAGGCCGTGAAGGCTGAGTGAGATAACATGTCCGCAGCTCTCAACATCTTTGGTTCCAGGACCCCTTTATACTCTTACGTTTTATTAAGATCCCAAGTAAGCTTTGGTTTAAATGTGCAACATTTATCAATAGTTAAATGAAAAGCAGAGAAGTTAAAAAAATATGTAACTCTTTTAAGATGAACCATACTAAACCATTATATGTTAACATACACAATCTAGTTTATGAAAGATCACTTAGAGAGCTTAGAGAAAAGCGTGGCGTTGTTTCACAGTTTTACAAATCTCTTCAATGCCTGGTGTCACAGAGACATTAAGTTCTCGTCTCTGCTTCTGCATTCCACCCGTACTTGCCTGGAACAATGAAGGCTAAAAAGGGTAAATAACATCTTGGTGTTGTTATAAAAATAGTTTCGTCTTTGAGCATCCCCCCCGAAAGGCTCTTAGGAACCTTACGGCTCCCCAGACCACACGTGGAGAATCACTGATATGTTTGAATTCACGTTGGAAGCTGAGAAGTTCATACAAAGTTTCTATGATCACTCTGAAAATCTATACCCTGGGAATCAAAAAGGGACCCCTCTCATGTGGCCATAATTGGTCCCCGAGGAGCATTATGCATGGGTAACATTACTCCAGACGGGTTCTCAGGCCAAGACACAGAAAGCGTTTCCAGCCCAGATTTCTTACTTTCTCCTTCCTGAGAACTAAGAGAAAAATATAACTGTAAATGTGTTGTACAAATGCAGGCTGCTAATGCAAACTAGATGGTTTTAAGTTAAAATTGTATTTACCCTCAGGTCAACCACAAAGGAAAAATATTACATGTATACACACATGTATAAGTATATGTGTATGTATATGCATATGTATGTATATAAAAAGAAACAGCAAGGGAATGGCTTATGCTAGGAAATACCCATTTAACACAAAAGAAGGCATAATAAAGGCAGAGAAGAACAAGAAATCCATAAGACATACAGGAAAAAAAGCAAATGGAAAAATCAAGTCCTACCTTTATCAGTAATTGCTTAAATGTAAATGGCATAGGACTCTAATAAAACACACACACACACACAGATTCAAAACAATGGATAAAGAAACCTCCTTCTAACTATATGTCCTCTACAAGAGACACACTTTACATTCAAAGATACAAGTAGGCTGAAAGTAAAATTCAGATGGGAAAAGCTATATCATGCAAACAGTACTCAAAATAGAGCTAGAGTTGCTATACTAATATCGGACAAAATAGAATTTAAGACGGGGCTGTCTCCCACCCCTGACCCCCTCAACTTCAGATGTCAATTGTAAGTCCAGGTTGCTATTGGATCACAGGTTCCCACAACCTCCTACTCAGATCCTGCTAGTTTGCTACAGCAGCTCATAGAACAACAAAAAAAACCCCATTTTAATTACTAGGAAAATGCAAATCAAAACCACAATGAGATACCACTTCATACTCACTAGAATGGTAATAATAATAATAAATACATAAAACAGATAATAGCAAGTGCTGGGAGGATATGAATCCTCATACACGGGTGGGAATGTAAAATGATGCAGCCACTTTGAAAATAGTATAGATAGAATATATAGCATGAAATAATAAATAGAATAAAGAACTGACTTATTCTAGCCTGGCTGGTTCTAGCCTGGCTGGTGTTGCTCAGTGGTTCCTATGAAACAGGAAGCCATTGTTCTATTCCCAATTAAGGCACATGCCCAGGTTGTGGGCTCGATCTCCAGTAGGGGGCATGCAGGAGGCAGCTGACCAATGATTTTCTCTCATCATTGATGTTTCTATCTCTCTCTCTACCTCTCCTTTACTCTCTAAAATCAATAAAATATCTCTATATATAAAATCCTAATATGCTAAGTGTCTGACAGATTGGTTGACTGCTTGACCAGTCGCTATATCACACACTGACCACCAGGGTGAAGACTCTCTGACCAGTAGGTTAGCTTGCTGCTGGGGTCCAGCTGATCAGGACTGGGTGAGATGGGCTGGACATGCACTGGAGCCAACCTCCTGCGGTTCCTCCCCTGCCTCTAAAGTATTTCTTCTAATTAATTTCCTTTCAATGTGCATGAGTTCGTGCACCGGGCCTCTAGTATATACTAGTATATAAAAGAACTGACTTATTCTGAAAAAGCCTCCAAAAGCTAAACACGGAGCTACCATTTTGCTCTTAGGTACATGCCCATGGGAAATGAAAATATGACCACACAAAGCTCGCACATGAATGTTTATAGCCGTGTTATTCATAATAGCCAAGAGGCGGAAACAATGCACGTGTCCATCAGCTGATATATGGATAAATAAAACGTGACATATCTGTAGAGTGGATTTATTATTCGGTCCTAAAAAAAAGGAAGCACTGATACATGCGACAACGTGAAGGGAAACTTGGGAACATTATAAGCGAAGAAGGACACAACGGGCAACATAGTGAGTGATTCCCCTTATATGAAATGGCCAGAAAACTTATAAAAGCAGAATAGATGGCGGTTTCCAGAGGGGAAGGCATCTGGGATGGGCAGCAACTGCGGTGGCTGTGGGCTTCTTTCCATGCCGAGGAAAAGGCTTTGGAACTAGGGGTGATGGTTGCAAAATGTTGTGAAATACTCAGAACCACTGAATTGTACACTTTAGAAGGGCAGATTTCTAATTATATCCCGAGAAAGCTATTATTTCAAGAAATGCTAGATTTTTTTTTCTTTTTTATAATAAATACTATCTCCTTTCAACCCAGGCTCCAGCCGAAAATCTACACAGCTCCCAGGAGTCTAGACGTTTGCCTCCACAGAGCCTCACCCCCCTATCTGATTTGGACGGGAGGGGAGATGCCAGTTGAGGTGGCAATGGCCCTGGAAAAGGGGCAGATGCTGGCGTGTAGATGGTGGTTCTGTCTTTCCCAGGTCACCTTGCTTCTCTGAACCTTAGGCTCCCATTCTGAGATTACAAATACCCTGGCGCTCTGCACCGCCCAGGGTGGAAAGGGTCCACAGGCGCCCCGCAAATGGGAATGTTTACTAAACTGTGAGCATCGCACAAAGATCCGTCTTTGGGATTGGGACCTCCTTGGCTTAACGTCAGGGTGTACGGATTGTGAAGGGAGCTATCGCCAGCCAGCCCAGGCGACTCCAGTCACAAAACCCTGAGGAAGAACTGCAGATCTCCATCTTTTTATTTTTTTATTTTTTAAATAATATATTTTATTGACTTTTTACAGAGAGGAAGAGAGAGGGATAGAGAGTTATAAACATTGATGAATAGAGAATCATTGATCAGCTGCCTCCTGCACACCTCCCACTGGGGATACGCCTGCAACCAAGGCACATGACCTTGTCCTGAATGGAACATGGGACCCTTCAGTCCACAGGCCGATGCTCTATTCACTGAGCCAAACCAGTTTCGGCCAGACCTCCATCTTATAGTTGTCACCTTCAGCTGTCTGGGAACAACGGTGATGGTATCCAGTGCCCCGAATATTACTGTTATTTTATGTTCTGTTGTTGTTGTTGAACTCCTCCCAGCCCCTTTCCCTTCTGGTAATCACCACGTTGTTGTCTGTGTCTATGAGCTATTTTTTAAAAATTAATATATTTTAATTGATTTCAGAGAGGAAGGAAGAGGGAGAGAGCGCTAGCAACATCAATGATGAGGGAGAATCCTCCATCAGCTGCCTCCCGCACGCCCCCGAGGAGGGATCGTGCCTGCAATCCAGGCACGTGTCCTGACTGGGAACCGAACTGTGGCCCCCTGGTTCGTAAGTCAATGCTCAACCACTGAGCCACACAGGCCAGGTTATGAGGTATTTATTTATTTATTTTTGCTTAATCCCTTATAAGTATTTATTTGGATGATCTTCTCTTAAGGATTTTCACGTCGCGTCTTTCTTTTGTTTATCTTAGTGTCTATAGGCATGAAAGCCAGGCATTCTTGAGCTTTGGTCAAATGTTGATAGGCACGGATTAAAGGTTTACCCAGCAGAGCAATCTCCAGCTCTCCTTCCGGGAGCACAGATTGTCACTGTCAGCTCTACGTGGGTCTAAATTCCAGTTCTGCCGCTTCCCAGCTGGGAGGCCTCGGGCAAATCACATTTCTCAACGTCTCTGAGCCTCATCTGAACAACAGAGATTCCCAACTCCGTGGGTTGTTGGGAGGAGGAAAAGAAACCGTGTTGAGCACAAGGTCAAGCACACGGTCAGCAGTTAATAAATCCAGCCATTATTACTGGGCCTAGACAATGAATAATCAAGGTCAAATTCTTACCGACGGCGTAGCAAGGCTGGCTTTGGGCAAACCGAAAGGAAGAGGCTCTGACGGTGATTGATTGCCTACCCTGAGCCAAGTACTTTTCCATACGGTGTGCAAGCCTAATTCATATTTGCACGTGACAAAAACGGAGGCTCAAAGGGAACAAGTAACGTGCCTACGCTTACGCAGGTCACGAGGGTCCATGTGAGTGTGGAGTCCAGGCGTGACGGATTCCCAAGTCCCAGGGTCCTCCTTCTATTCTGTGTGGCCCAACTTCACGGCCCCTGGTGGTCTTACGTCTTCCTTCCATCTTGTCTCCTGTTGGGTCCGTGAACACAGGCCTGCCTTGTGCCGAGTGACTCCCGCTATCAGGTTCCCCCTTCCCTTCCCTTCCCTTCCCTTCCCTTCCCTTCCCTTCCCTTCCCTTCCCTTCCCTTCCCTTCCCTCTCCAGCCACCCAGCGTGCCTCCAGGTACAAGCGTTTCGGGCAGGGGGCTGGTCCCAGGTGATGGAATTAGCTGTAGAAGAGACTCAGGGACCGGATATAAGGCTGGACTCCACACTATTCATCTTCAAGAGTCAGCTCACATGTCACCTGCAGCCTCTCTAGTTGCTCTAGAAAGAATTCGTTCTTCTCCTTTGTATTCAGACCTCCGTTCTATATTTTGACACTATCTGCTTATTTGTCTGTGTTCTCGGACCAGTGGAACCTTCAGACGAAATGAAAAGCGATTTAGCCCTGGCCGGGTAGCTCAGTTGGTTGTAGCTTTGTCCTGATACGCCAAGGTTGTGGGTTCGATCCCCAGTTAGGGCACATACAAGAGGTAACCAATGAATGCATAAATAAATGGAACAACAAATCAATGTTTCTTTATCTCTGTTAAAAGAATAAAAGAACTTTTAAGGCAGGGCTGCTTAACATTTTTGTGCCACTTAATCTTTGGCAGTTGAGTAAGCTTAGGAACCTCATCTCAGTGTATAAATACACAAAAGAAAACATACAGGATTACAAAGGAAGCCAACTATATTGAAATATGGCAATCAAAACCTGAATAAACCAAGTCTGGCTATAATAATATATTGCTTATCTATTAGTACAATAAATAATAAGATCTAGTGGTAGGTGTAATAACTACTATGATTTCTGAAGTAGTGATGAGCAGAAATAATATCTCAACATCCATAACTTGAGTAAAATGTGTGCATATCTGTGATTTTTATGTACTGCTGTGGTTTGTCCCTTTCACACGTAAGTGAAGAGAATGCTACATGTCAACTTCAGGTATTAAAAATAAAGATATAGCCCAAACCGGTTTGGCTCAGTGGATGGAGCATCAGCCTGCGGACTGAAAGGTCCCAGGTTCCATTCCGGTCAAGGATATGTACCTTGGTTGTGGGCACATCCCTAGAGAGGGGTGTGCAGGACGCAGCTGATCAATGTTTCTCTCTCAAGGATGTTTCTAACTCTCTATCCCTCTCCCTTCCTCTCTATAAAAAAAATCAATAAAATATATTTAAAAAAATAAATATATATTTTTCTTATCCCAATGAGCAATCCCTTGATTTCTATCCCAAGAGCCTAGATGAAGACTCCTCGGTTTACCGGACCATCTGAAGCTCTAAGGCACATGTGTCAAACACAAGGCCCGCGGGCCAAATCCGGCCGGCCAGGCCTTGCAATGTGGCCCGCACCGCGCTGTCATCACTGCACTCCGCTGTCAGTTTATGACATTGTCAGTTTATGACTGTTCAGTAAACCATTCGGCCCGCGATTTAGGCTGGATTTTAGATTTTGGCCCCTTCTCTGATTGAGTTCGACACCCCTACTAAGGTGATGAAGGCTGACTTCCTCTCTTTTCCCCGAACTTCCGTAATACTTGTAATTGTACTTAGCACGTTCAATTGCAAACAGTAATATGTGTCTTTCTCCGGAGTGTGTTCCTCTGGGGCGTGTGCGGTGCTTCCTGGAAGGATGTGGAAACGTCTGAGTGGCCAGCGGGACGCACGGAGCTCGGGGCTGTTTTGGAACGTGCTTGGTGGCGGGTGGCACTCCGGTTACTAGCTGACAGCGGGCGGCTGTGGCTCAAGGTCAGAGGACGGTGGCCCAGGAGCCACTCTGGAGACGGGAAACTGTGCTTCTCTCTGCAGAGAAGTGGCAGAGGGGATCACAGTGTCCTGGGGCCTCCTATAGGATATGAAAACATGAAGAATGAAATCTGGGATTCTGTGTTTTCATTTTCCCTTTTCATTTAACCTGTGTTCCTCCGACTAAGCAGGTTCCCAAGCCCTAAAGATCCTCACAGCCAATTCCACATGGGGGGTGGGGGGGGGGGCGGCTGTGCTGTGTGTGTGTGTGTGTGTGTGTGTGTGTGTGTTTTCAGTCCTCACCTGAGGATATTTTTTCCAGTGATTTCTAGAGAGAGTGGAAGGGAAAGAGGAGGGGGAGAGAGAAACATAAACACGAGAGAGACACATTGATTGTTTGCTTCCTGCACCCCCCTCCTCCCCCACTGGGGCTGGGGAACTTGTAACCAAGGGATGTGGTCCCTGACCAGGAATCAAACCTGCAACCCCCTGTCGGCCCGAGGACGGACACTCTAACCACTGAGCCAAACCAGCCAGGGCGAGCTGAGCAGTTTTTAAGGAGCGCTGTGATTTGAGGACTAGGGGCCGGGCTCGATGTGTATGATGGGGGTGGGGGTGTGGCCAGCCTCCAGGTGCCCTTCTCACACAGGAGAATGCCCCTGCCAGCAGTCCCGGAGGGACCTGGAGATCGCCATGCTTCCCACCACACAGGAAAGAGGACCGAGGGGCACGGGGAAGGCGGGCATGTGGGCTAATCTGCAGAGATCTCCACATCAGGGGAGCCATCCCAGGGCCGCTCTCTGTCCTGAGTTACAACACGCCTCTGACTCAGCCTCACGCTCGTGTGGAGTTGCACTTGCCCGTGATTGTTTTGTTTCTGACTTAACCGGGGGAATGGGAGGACGTGGGGCCTTTGCCAGAACACCTTGGGCACATTAGAGCTCCTGCCAGAAAGAAAAAGAAAAAAAGAGTGTGAAATAACACCGTTAAGAGCACACAGGGCCGCACCTGCACAGAATGGAAACCACGTCCCTCGGAGGACTGGCCTGCCCGCTGGCCACCGGGGCCAAGGTCAGGCATCTCCGGCCAGGTACCTCCCGTGGTTCCCATGACCCCGGGCGGCTCAGCCCCGACCCCAGCCAGCAGTAGGCACCCTGTCCTCAGAGGACTCTGAAGGGGAATTTGAACGGCTCATTACTTTTCACCATTGGAAAAACACCCGAAAACCTATAGCCTGTGAAACCTTGCCGATCTGTTCGCTATCTGAAACGTGATCATATGTAAACGGGCTGCCTCGCAGCGTTCTCCAAGTTCGAATGCTGGGTTGCCTAACCATCATCATCTCTGGACTTGCCCTTTCCCCTCCTTCCTGGAAGGACCCGGAAGAAGAGCGCACCCTTCTGACGCCCTGATCCGTGGCACCGGATCAGTCACGCCTGAACCCTTGTATCAAAGACGCCTCAGTGGCCAAAACCGGTTTGGCTCAGTGGATAGAGCGTCGGTCTGCAGACTGAAAGGGCCCAGGTTCGATTCCGGTCAAGGGCATGTACCTTGGTTGCGGGCACATCCCCAGTAGGGGTGTGCAAGAGGCAGCTGGTCGATGTTTCTCTCTCATCGACGTTTCTAGTTCTCTATCTCTCTCCCTTCCTCCTCTCTGTAAAATATTAATAAAATATATTAAAAAAAGAAAAAGAAACACAGAGAAGCCAAGTAACTTGCCCACGTTCGCACCGGCACCGGCTCTGAAATCCATGCCCTGCGTTCTAAGCCAGGGTCTTTGTAACCTCTGTGACACCCATCGAGAGAATGGCTCTCCCATTCACCCGGTGTTTATGGCACGCCTTTGGGATCCAGGCAATAGTCTAGGTCAGGGATGGCCAGCCTTTTTCTAGAAAAGGCCAGACAGTACTTCAGGCTTTGTGGGCTGTATGGTCAGTTGTGCTGATTCAACTCTGTGGTTGTGCTGTGAAAGCAGATGCAGAAAAGGTGTGAACGGGCATAGCCTGCATCCCAATAAAACTTTATTTACAAAAGCAGGCTGCTGGCTGGGTTTGGCCCCTGAGCTCTGCCTTTGCTCCAGGCACTGGGGTTACCCCAGCAAAACACAGAAACTCACAGAAATGCCTGCCATTGTGGAGCTCACATTCTATAGCAAGGGGAAGCAACTGCGTCTCTTGGTTTGCTATCATGTAAAACCTGGAGTTGCTGACACCTTAGAGGTGGTCTGGTCCAGTTCTCTCCTCGCTGGGCAGCCCCCCTACACCTCTCCTGCTGGTGGGCCTCGTCTGTGTGGGTGGGCCCAGTGTCTGGGGAGCTCACCCTGCCACCCCCACCCCTTCCAGAGGCCCATCCCTGTTCTACAAGCCCCATGATCAGCTTGACCCCTGCTTCTCTGGAGTGCGGGCCCCACTGACTCAGTAGGTCTGGGCAGGACCCAAGATTTTTCATTTCTACAAGTTCCTAGGTTATGCTGGTGCTGCTGGCCCCTGGACCACACTTTGTGGACCAGAATTCTCTGGCAATGACCAAAGACTGTCACAACTCCTCTTACCCAACTGCTCAGACGCCTGCTGTCAGCATCACGTAGCCCTGGAGTCTTCTCCGGGCAAAGCCCGCTGGCCCTCTCCCCGCTCCCGGGAATAAGTAACGTACAGGTGACGAGTCCTCCCCACCACTCTGGCTGCATCCCCGCCACGGTGGTCGCTGCCATTAACCACGGACAATGGGAGCGAGTGGCACCATTTCCTGAGGCCGAGGGGAGAGACCCGGTCCCGTGCTGAGCCCCGGAAGAGGACAAGGGCATTGGGGCCACGGTTAGGATGGTGGGTGGCAGCCTCGCCTCGCTGTGTGACCTTGAGCAGGTCAATTCCCTTTCCTGGGTCTCAGTTTTCTCGGTCTGCATCACAGAAGCTGACGGAGGTCCTCTGAGCAGTGGACATTCCTACCGCTTCGCTCCTGGGAACATCCTGGGGCCACTGACCCAGACTGTTCTTTTCTCCCAGCCGCGGCGAGAGCTGCCCCTCGTGCCTCCTCCCTGTTCGATCCCATTGCTTTCCTATCAAGGCTTCCTTTGCGATCACGGAGTCTGACGTATTAGCCGTGACTCCCTTGGGCTTATGCCAGTTAAACTCCTTTCCTTGGCTCCGCATCTGGGGACCTCAGAGCAGCAGCTGAGAAGCCCACGCAGCCATGCCAGCCTCGCCCCCTTGATCCCCACCACCTGGCCCGCGACAGGCAGCTACCTCTATGGGCGTCCAGCGCTTCTGCAGGGACCGGGAGGCCCCGGGGCCGCCTGAGGGAGCTCAGACTCTCCTCGTGTCCTGGGACCCAGGGTTCAGCCCCAGAGGGAGAGCTTCCTGGTTCCGGGCACCTGGCCTTTCCTCCAAGTGACACTGTCATCTGTCCCGCTGTCCCTCAGGCAGCTCGGCAGCCCTTGAGTTTAAATAGCAACCACAGCCGAAACCGGTTTGGCTCAGTGGATAGAGTGTCGGCCTGCGGACTGAAAGGTCCCAGGTTCGATTCCTGTCAAGGACATGTACCTTGGTTATGGGCACATCCCCAGTAGGAGGTGTGCAAGAGGCAGCTGTTCGATGTCTCTCTCTCATCAATGTTTCTAACTTTCTTTCCCTTTTCCTTCCTCTCTGTAAAAAAATAAAAAATAAAAAATAAAAATATAAAATAAATAACAACCACAAAACAAACAACACGTAGGGTTCTCAGTAAGGTTTCTTGAGCCCAGTAGGATGCAGTGTCTAAACTCTGGGCAACATGGCCAAGTGGGTCAATTTCCCTTTCTGTGAGAAGCTGCCCATGGGGTAGGAATCTGGGGTGAGGGGCTCTGGGGGAGCAGGCCTGCTAGATGGTTCAGCAGGCAGCCATCGGCAGGAATCAGGTAAACAGCTGAATTAGGGCTGCAGGGGAGGGGGAGAGGGGAAGATCTAGGTGGGTTGGAAATAAACCTGGAGATGGGAGAGGAAACACTGCTTAGACCAGCAGCCGACTTGTTACGGCAGTTCATGTGACGACTGTTTCGTGGTTCTAAGCTACCTGTAATTATTTCCTTAAAAGCCAGTAAATCTTAGTCAAGTCCTTGGGTCCTGGACTCCGACCAGCATGGGTGTTTACCCTGGCCCTGCCGTCCGCTCTCGGGGTGCCCTGGGCCAGGTTTCTGCCTCCCAGAGCCTCCGTTTCCTCCCACAGAAATGGGGCTGACACCCACCTCCCCAGAACTGAGGGCTGAGAGCTGTAACCTGCAGAACAGCATCCAACATGTTCCTGCGAATATTATTTACCGCGGTGGCTCCAAGATACCGACCCACTGCTTAACACGTGACCGTATAACAAGCCTTCCCACAAATGCCACGTGATTAAGCTAGACAGCGTGGGTGCGGTGGTCCAGTTGTCACTAACAAAATCCCTGGCGAGAGATGCAAGATTGTTTGCTGAAGTTCCTCCACTCAGCAAGTCTTTTTTCTTCTCTGGGTAACCTCTGGTGCTCTTATTTCTTATTTTATTTAAATATGTTTTTATTGATTTCAGAGGGGAGGAAGAAGAGGAAGAGAGAGAGAGAAACATCAATGAGAGAGAATCCTTGATCAGTTGCCTCCTGCACGCCCCATCTTGGGGATGGAGCCCCCCACCTGGGTATGTGCCCTGACCAGGAATTGAACCGTGACCTCTTGGTGCATAAGTCAATGCTCAACCGCTGAGCCATGCCAGCCGGGATCTCGTGCTTTTCAGAAGTGCAGTCTAAGACAACATGTGAAATTTAGCATCTGGGACATTCTCCTGTCCCCGCAGAAGGAATCTCAGATGCGGTGTACCCGGTTACCCCCAGGGCCAGCGGTTAACTGTCACGCAGAGGGTTACAGCAGAGTGGGGATCATGTACCACCTGCAGCCTCTGGGCACGTGTTTTCATGCTTGCATTACACTCGTCACACTCAGCCTCCCTTGAGCTCTCGGGTAAGGTATTGGAATCATTCAGGCTGTTGGCGCCAAAGCCACGGTGACCTTCATGCTGTAGAGGTCAGGGTCAGAACGAAGATGGGAGGGAGCTGGGGACGGATGGCAAGTAGCTCAAGAAAGTGGAGAGGCAGGTCTGCAGGTACCTTACAAACGAAGGAAACCAGTCCCCTGTCATGCGTTGCCAATGTCTTTTCTGGGTAAGCTTTTGGTCTCTCGAGGGGAGGGCATTTTTTTGCAGTGCTTCTCGGAGGAAATCATGTTCCGGCGGAGTCTTGAAGGATGAGAAACAATAACCCTTAGTGACTCTTGTCTGGTGCTTCTGAAGCGCTGACCACGTGATCCGTATGAAGCCATTTCATTCGACAACAATCCCAGGAGGCGGAGCTGTTATCACCTCCCTGTCAGAGGAGGAAACAGCCGTGCCATCACGTGCTCAGGGGCACAGACGGGGATTGGAACCACAAAGAGCTGTCTGCCAGGTGACCTGGGAGGGTTCGCAAAGGCATGGAGGTGAGGGATGACGCAAAGCACCGGGGAATTGCAAGAAGATCCGTTTGGCATAAACACAGGCTGGTTCATGGGAAGGGAGACAAGTGCAGAGTCATGGGAGCAGGGGTGCGCGCCGGGCCAGCGGTGGCTAGTCTGTCTCCCTCACCGGGGCCTCATTTCCTAGAACCCGGGGGCACGTCTAAGCCCCGGATTATTTAGCTCCGTGCGGGACACGTCCAGGCAGAGGGGAGTGCACGGACATGCCTGTCACTGAGCCCGTGTGAGGCCTGTGATGCAAATGAATTCACAGGCCTTAGCTCGTGCCTCGCTGGGCCTCTGTGGGTTCATTCGCTTAACTCCTGGGAGGCCCAGCCTCGGTGGCCCAGCCTGCGCATTCCGTGTAGATGAGCTCTCTGCTTTGTGGCCACAGGCAGCACATCCTCCTCCAGGCCCAGGATCACACAGCACGCTCCAGGGCACGTTCCTGCTCTCAGCGGACTCAGAGGAGAACACACCCAGCTAAGTCTGTCCAGAGGTCACATAACCCCTCAAAAATATCCTATCTAATATAAGAGAAACATGCAAATTGACCGTATCTCCGCTACACCCACAAACCATGCCCACCAACCAATCAGGAGCGAATACGCAAATTAACCCAACCTAGATGGAAGTTAATTTGCATATCCAGGCACAGGGGGAAGACTGAAGACAGTGTAGAAGAAAGCCAAGCACTGCAAAAGTGAGCAAAGCTGAGGAGAAGCAAGCAAGTGGGTGGCAGAGAAGGGAGGGAAGCAGGTGGGGTGATGGAGATCCACAGGAAGCCTTATTCTTGCAAGAATCTTCCTGCAACGGGCCTCTAGTGTATATATATGAATTAGGCATATCTGACCTCCTCTCCTAAACCCACTTGTGCCCTTCCTAAGGGAGGGGGTACTAAGCCCTGTGTGAGGGACAAAGATTTTAGAATAACCAAATATGCATTTAGTTCCTGCCTGGCTGGTGTGACTCAGTAGTTGAGTGTTGACCCATGAACCAAGAGGTCATGGTTTAATTCCTGGTCAAGGCACATGCCCGGGTTGGGGACTCAATCCTCAGTGAGGGGTGTGCAAAAGCAGCCATTCAATGATTCTCTCTCATCATTGATGTTTCTCTCTCTCTCTCTCTCTCTCTCTCTCTCTCTCCCCCCCTCTCTCTCTCTCTCCCTCTCCCTTTCTCTCTCTGAAATCAATAAAAGCATATTTTCTAAAAATGCATTTAGTTCCTTTCTAACAACATTCTGCTTCCCTCCAACTCAGCAGCGCCTGGTAGCCTTCCCATAAGGCTTCTACTGTTGAGGCAAGAATGCAGGAATTGGCGTTCTCAGTGGAATGGTGGACGAGAAGGATTCCTGGATAAGGAGCCTAGCATTGCAATATTGTCCAGTCCCCAGGATGGCCTAACGCTGCCATGCCCCCTCTCCCGGGCCTGTGGCAGACATTACTAATCAATCACATACTCTTGCTACTAAACCTGCATATAGCCTCAGACTCCTTCTCACAATAGTGCTCCAGTTCATCGAACTGGGCTCTTGAAATGAGGTGCATTTGTCATCCCCAACCCAATGGGTGAAGGCAGCTGTTCTGAGGTCCAGTTCTGGCTGGGTGAGCCTGCCCTCCCTGGCTCTCTCAGCCTCCGTGCTCACCATCAGAACATCCCCCAGAGCGTGGAGGAAGGCAGGCGGGGAGAGCGAGCCTGGAAAGCTCTTGAAAACTGCAAGTCCGGTTCTGACGTCAAAGCTGAGAAGTCACTAAGAATCTCAGACGGCTTCCCATTTCCTCCCTGGACAATGAGACGAGCAGGGGGAGCCGTGGCTGAGGCCCTCCCAGCTCATTGAGAGGACCAGCTGTCCCTCCCACTCCTCACGCAGTCCTGCACGGCTGTTCCCCGCGTGCTGCTGTGGGTCAGGACGACTGTTCTGGGCTCTGTGACAGAGGCTTACATTCTAGGCCGGTGGTCAGCAAACTCATTAGTCCACAGAGCCAAATATCAACAGGACAACGATTGAAATTTCTTTGGAGAGCCACATTTTTTAAACTTAAACTATATAGGGAGGTACCTTGTTATTAACTTAATTAGGGTACTTCTGAGCTGGCCTTTGCTAAAAACCCAAGGGGCCAAAGAGCCGCATGTGGCTTGTGAGCCGCAGTTTGCTGACCATGGGTCTACGGGGAGCCAGACAATAAGCGGATCCCACAACACCAGCAGGAGGCGGTGCCTGGGGGGGGGCGGAATAACTGGGTGACCCGGACGGGGTGTCCGGGCGGCCTCTGGGGCTGCTGGTTCTGAGATGAGAAAGGAACTGGGTGCTGGGTTGAGAGAGAAGAGAAGAGAAGAGAAGAGAAGAGAAGAGAAGAGAAGAGAAGAGAAGAGAAGAGAAGAGAAGAGAAGAGAAGAGAAGAGAAGAGAAGAGAAGAGAAGAGAAGAGAAGAGAAGAGAAGAGAAGAGAAGAGAAGAGAAGAGTCCTAGGAATTTCCAGCGATGGCTGGGACACGGCACTAAAGGAACTGGGTGGCATTTAATAGGATTAGGGTAAGGCCCGGTTATAATGGAGCCGGACTGGCAGCTTCTTAGAGAAAGAAGACCTCAGCATGGAAGAGGATCCGAGGGATACCTGAGTCGTCAGTGGACTATGGCTCCTCGAGACCTCGCTGTGATCTGAGGGTGTGCTGGCGGGGGAGGAGGGGCGAGGGGGTCCCATGGGAGTTCACCCTGGTTGGCACCCATTGGGAGCAGGCTGCGTTCTAAGCATATTTCCAGTGGACACTGAGCACGCCCGGGAGAGAGAAGGGCATGTAGTGAAATTTCTGCAAACGGCGTCACATTACAGAACCAAAGAAGGTGCTGCGGATGCTCGCCTGAGAAGATGGAAGCCTTGGGGTATGCGATCGCTGACTACAGTTATTTAAGGAGTTTATCCAGGTCTCCATCTCTTTAGGACAGGAATCTACAGGAAGTTGGGGGGGAGAGAGGGGAGTGACAATTTCCTCTGGGCAATTCCAGTCAAAAAAACAGCCCACATGTGACTGTAACTACATGAAAGCCCCCCAAGAGCCCAGACACCCCACAGAACCATGAGAGGTCATAAACCGTTGTTACAGGAAGCGGCAGTAGGTGACTGAAAGGCATACTGAGTAATGGATCCCCTTCCCTTCCCCTCCCCGCCCCCCCAAAAAACGCCAGCGAACACTAGAAAACCTCCGCCCGGGGCCAGATCCCACTTGGTGTCTGCGCTCCTCAGCTGCTCCAGCTGAGGTTCAAGGACTCTCCCAATGCCGGCTTCACACCCCTTTGTTCTCCTTCTCCCTCACCGAGGGAGGAGGACAGCCCTTTTCAAAGGCCAAAGCATGGCCTTTATCCTTTTTCACCGCCCTCTCCTTCACCGGGCTGCGTGCGCACACGCTCAGTATGGCCGAGCAGGGTCAGGGTCGCTCCCACCTGACTCCGGGGGAGAAGGCAGCCAGGGGAGCTCTTTTGTTCCTTGGGGGGTACTGTTCCCGTTAGACAGCAACTCTCAACGAAGCCGTAGGCGCCCCTGGAGAGAGGAGTCCCACCGCTAAGCCTCTAAGCGGCGGACACTCTGGGAGGAAGGCGGGCTGAGAGAATGGCACAGGCTAGTCACCGGAGTGTTTCTGCAAATGGGGATAAAGGAAACGAACCGTCCACCCGCTGGGACTGGTGGCGTACGTGATGGCCCAGCCGAACAAGGGGATCGCTGAAGTTCGATGTAAAAAATAAAGGTCGATCAACGGGTGGATCGGGAGAGATTACCAAGAGGAAATGATATTCCTGCCGCCTCGCGTACCTCGGGGCGGGCACTGTTCCCACCGCGCGTCCTGGGGCGCCGCCCCCGCCGACGCCGCCCCCCGCCCGGGGCGCCAGCATGCGCACCGGCTGGCATTCCGCGGGCTGCGCAAGCCTGACGCCATTCTGGCTGTGACGCGTGTTTAAGCGTAGACAGACGTGTAGGCATACACAGCCCTTGCTCCCCCTCTGACTGAAACTTCGAAAAGCAGTGCCTTTGGAAGAGGAATAGGGAAGGGGTGGGGACTGTGCCGTTCTGCACGTATATTTCGTGTAAACAAGTACTTAAAAAATATATATATATATATATATATATATATATATATATATATATATATATATATATATATATATATATATATATTTTACAGAGGCGAAGGGAGAGAGATAGAGAGTTAGAAACATCAACGAGAAACATCCATCAGCTGCCTCCTGCATGCCCCCTACTGGGGTTGTGCCCGCAACCAAGATACATGCCCTTGATGGGAATCGAACCTGGGATCCTTTAGTCCGAAGGCCGAAGCTCTATCCACTGAGCCAAACCGGTTAGGGCTAAACAAGTACTTTTATCTGTTAATCATCTATAGATCTCTAAAGACAAGAGAAAGGAATTATTTTATTCTTTAAACAGCTCTGTGCTTATGTTTCAAACCCTGATGTGTGGCTTTTCTCTTTCTTTCTTTCTTTCTTTCTTTCTTTCTTTCTTTCTTTCTTTCTTTTAAAATATATTTTATTGATTTTCCACAGAGAGGAAGGGAGAGAGATAGAGAGCTAGAAACATCGATGAGAGAGAAACATCAACCAGCTGCCTCTTGCACACCCCCTATCGAACCAATGTACATATCCCTGACCGGAATCGAACCTGGGACCTTTCAGTCCGCAGACTGATGCTCTACCCACTGAGCCAAACCAGTTTAGGCTCTTTGTTTGTTTGTTTTTTGTTTTTATTATTGTTTTTGTTTTAAAGAAGCCTCTAAGCTTCACCATGCACCAAGCACCAAACCTGACGGCTATCCAAGCTACCCATTTTTCTCACGCAAAGCAGATTCCTCCTGTTGCAACATCCCCTCCTGTGACAGGCTTGCTTCTACTTGTACGAGGAGCCCAGGAGCCCTCGGGTGGCACCTATGTTTGCTCCCCGTGCAGTCTGCAGCAGGTGGGCCCAGGTGGCAGGTGGGTGATGGCTCCAGCTGCGACCTGCTGCTGCCTCTCCCCCCGCCTTCCCCCCATGGTCTCCGCAGGTGGCCTGAGCCCTCAGCCACCGGCCTCCAGGGGGCTGTTTTGCACATGCCAACCCCAGGGCTTGCTTGGAGGGAGAGGGAGATGAGTCAGCAGAGCTGCCCGAGATGCGAGGCTGGCCAGGAGCCCGCTCGGGGCCCTGCCTGGCTTGCACGGCCCCACTCCAGCAGTGACTGGCAAGATGAGGTCAGAGCCATCGCTGGGGTTCTGTAAATGAGCTCATCTCCTTTGGCTGCCCCGAGGAGACAGAAGCCCGGCCCGGGGGAGCTGCCCGGAGGAGGGGCTGTCTCCCCACGGGCACCTTGGGGAGCCCCGGGTCTCCTGTCAGGCACTATCTCCCAGCCAAGGCGTTCCTGGTGTGGCTGGTGACCTCAGGGACAAGGACGTGTGCCTATTTCTCAGCCACACCCTGATCTGTTTCCTCTGCCTCTTTCTGGCCGGGCTCCACAGCCATCAAAGCCCAGTGACTGGAAGAATCAAACAACAATTCAGACAAATCAGGGAGATGCAAGGCTTGCTCGCGGCCAGCCCCTACCCACTGTCCCTTCTCAGCATCTTTTCCTCCTCATGGGTCAGGCAGAAGGACCTCACCTCTCAAACGTGTGTCTGCTCAGGCCCCTCGGCATCTGTCAGATGACAACAAAGAACAATGTCATGCCCTAACCGGTTTGGCTCAGCAGATAGAGCATTGGCCTGCGGACTGCAGGGTCCCAGGTTCGATTCCGGTCAAGGGCATGTACCTTGGTTGCGGGCACGTACCCTGTGTGTGTGTGGGAGGCACTGATCGATGTTTCTCTCTCATCAATGTTTCTGACTATCTTTCTCCCTTCCCCTCTGTAAAAAATCAATAAAAATATATTAAAAAAAAAAAAAAAAGAACAATGTTGTTCAATAGACGTCCTTTGCCCAGAGCAGCCCCCGCCTGGGACCGTCTGCCCCGAAGGAGATAGTCCCCTTGCCAAGAGACAGAGGCTGGTGTCGCTGGCTTTGCAATCAGGAAGACAATTAGCATTGGGCATCCCGCTATGGACGTGCTAAGAATTTTGATTTTATAAATCCCTCCCAACCCTCCCAAGTGGGGACATTCCTGCCCTTTTCTTTCCGTGGAAGAGGGAGCTGGAGTTCGGAGGCGGTCAGCGGTTTTCCAGAGCGACAGGGAGTACACACAGCCCCTAAGAGTGTCTCCTGCAAACCCCACCGCCTCTTTGTGGGCGAAGGAGGTGCTATCGCAGACGAAAGAATTAACCAGCCCTGGCCGGTTTTTCTTCGTGGTGGGAGCACCATCCCTCAGACGGAAGGGTCACAGGTTCAATTCGCAGTGAAGGGCACATACCTCAGAGGCAGGCTGCATCCCCGGCCCCAGTCTGGGCAAGTACGGGAGGCAGACAATGAATGTATTGTTTCTCTCACATGGATATTTCTCACTCTCTCCCCCCATTCTCCCTCCCTTCTGCTCTCTCTAAAATTAATGGAAAAATATCCTCAGGTGAGGATTAAGAAGAAGAAAAAAAAAAAAAAAAAGATGTAACCAGCTTCTGAGTCAGTGAGTTAGCGGGTTGAGTGTTCAGACAGACCCAACTCGCCACGTCCGAAGGAGTGAGGCCCAGCCTCCCGGTTCACTCACAATAGGGGCTTTGTGCCAACACGGCGAGGAGATGGCGAGTCTCTACCTGCAGCAAACAGCACCCCGACCCGATCTCACTTCCCGGGGAAGCCTGCAGATAGGACTGAAAGAACAACCGGAGGAAGTGGCCGAGCCCCCCTCCCGTCCCCTCCACCCCCAAGCTCCCAGATCCAGGGCCTTTACGCCAAAGGCGCTTAAGCTGGCACACCGAACTGGCAGACCACGCCCTGGGGGCCGTGTGCGCCCTGGACCCAGAGCCTTCCCCTCCTCATGCCAATGTGGCTGAAGGACTGCCCGGGGGCTCCTGTCACCCCGAAACACCTTCCTTCGGCCCCAGCCTGTGCCATTTAGAAAAGCACTTTGCGGCCCTGGCTTTTGGCCCCAGGGTCCCTGATGACGAGGCTAGAATGGAGCCTCCTGGGCCCCGGCTCGGCCAAAATCCTTTTCAGAGTCAATTTCCTAATAGCGTCGGCGCTCAATTATTCATGGACTAATGGTTCATGAGCACGTCCTCTTCCTTCTCCCCACTCCCCTCCTCGCCCTTTGCCAGCTGCCTTTGGCTCTCCTCGTGAGCACACTCGCCACAGCAGGAAAGGTGGGGGGGTCCAGGGCCGGCCAGCGGTGGGGCCTGAGCACCACAGTGGAGAAGTAGCTTGGGCAGAAGGTCCCGCATCCCTGTTCGTCTCCCTCCCGTTTACCACAGGCAACACACAGCTGCCTGGACGTCTCTGAGGCCCTCTGCCACGTCCGGCCAGGCCTCTGCTCGCAGCCTCTGCTACCCGCCTGCTTTCATGCAACTCATGACGGTCTCTTTTAGGGAGACGACTAGACCGACAGGGAGACAGACTTCTCCAGGAGGCAGGGAGGGCCCAGACAGTGCCTCACCTCAAGCCCCCCTCTCCCCCCACTCACACACACACACACACACACACACACACACACACCCCTCCTAGGGCACTTGCCCTTGTGCACAAGTGGCATCAGTTCTGTCGGGGAGGGACCAGTGCTCTCTGCCTGAGCCTTGGGATCTGAGCTCCCCTTGTCACCAGAGCCTGTGGAATAAGTGACTTAAGGCTTCAGGTATGCCCATTAACACTCCCCTCCCTGCAGCGCTGCGGCTGGTATGGATATAGGAGCCTGGCAGGCTGGTGGAGGATGGGGGAGGGGACTCAGTCTTTCTCAGAGGCAGGATGGGGACGAGCTCTCTCATCCCTCCTTCCTTCATGTGAAGATCCCACCTCCACCAACCCACTCACTCCCTCTCTTCAGGCCCTTCATCCCTCCCCGCAGCCCGCAAGGTCTCCCAGACCCTCCCCTGACCTAACTCTCCCATCCCCATTCTCCTCATGCCTTACGCTCCTGACGCCTCCTGTCCACTGCCTTCGGCATTTCTGGTGCACGGTGGTTCCTCCACCCCCATCGCCCTTTCTCTCCCTCCTTCGTTTGAGAAACGTCTCACTGTGGATTCCACAGTTGTCACCTCCTCTGAGAAGTCTTCTGGGAATGCCTTTGGGCAGGCTTAGCGGTAACCTGCCCTCCGTTGTGTACGTAGCATCTGCCATGGTGCTGTGTTTGACTAACCTGGCTCTTCCCCCTCCTTCCTGGGAGACCTCTGAGAGGAAGCCTCTCATCTCTCATTCCTACCATTCTGATGCCTGCCGCATAGCAGACGCTCAAGGAATGGGGTTGCATAGTAACAGGTACTATTAAGTCCATATACTGAGTCATTTCGGCCTTACAATGGCCCTATGGAGTAGGTTATTGGGATGCTTATTGGTTCTAAGGTTCTCGTTATTATAATCACCGTGACCATCCCATCGATGAGAGAGGAGATGGAAGCACAGCTCACTAAGGGCAGAGCCGGGAGCAGAGCTCGCAGGCAGCCACCCGTTTGACCTCCTCCTGCCAGCCAGAACCTTTGCCCTCTTCCACGCTCATGCCAAGCTCATTCTTGCCTTCCCAGGAATGGCCTTTTTGGCCTTTCAAAATTACAAGTCTCTCCAGACCTGGTCATGCTCTCTATGACACTTTCTTTGATCCTGAGCCCAGACAGTCCACTCCCGAGCTCCCATCGCATGAACATCCTCATGGAACGCATTCTTGGATTTCTCGTCCACGGTGTCTTCGCCTCGATCTTTCCCATGTAAAGGCTGTTGCGTGTGCTCCTCCAGGCAAGGGTCTGAGTTGCCATTGGGGTAACGGCAATGCGATGGAACTTCCAGGTGTTATGTAGTTCCGTTTCAATAAATACTTACCGAGCGCCTCCACTTCTTTGTCAACATCTGTTACTGTCCTTTTTGTTTCTGTTATAGGTGTGAGGTGGCTCATAACCCTTTAAAAAAAAAAATTTATTTTCCAATTGCACTTGACATACAATATTGTATTCATTTCAGGTGTGCACTGCAGCGATGAGACACTTACACAACTTACAAAGCAATCATTCCAACATCATAACTCTCTTCTAACTCTGGCTCGAGCAAGGGACTCTGGCCAAGGACAAGCTTCAGAGACAGTTTTCCCAAACAGCACCCTTGGCTGTGGACCGCATATTGACAGAGGAGCACAGGCCCCATACACAGGCCCTCCATTCACTCCCTCATCAGAATTACCTAACCGTTAGTGCTTTCCTGGCAGGTGAGAAACAGACCCAGCAGTGAAGCAGCCCGCCCGAGGGCACACAGCCGGAAGCTGGTGTTGGAACTGGGCCCCGTACCACCGAGGTCAGGCAGGATTGCCGTGCAGGTGCCTGTCTACATCCACGCCGTGCTCCCCGAGTCCAAAGTGAGGCCCCTCCCTCGCTGGTTCTATCACAGCAGCCACATGACCTGGGGATTCTGCCCCGCTGCTCCCCTCCCCCTCACCCCTTGCCCTGCACCTGCTCAGGGGCCTGCTGGGCTGAATGAATAGGAAACAACGCGGGCTGTATATATTATTTAGCCAAGTGCTCAGTGCACCTGTTGTGGTATCGGGCGCTGTTTATGATTGCAACAACATGTGTAGTCCCAAGCATTATCGGATTAACAAGTCTCCTTTGCTTCCCAAACTCAGGACCAATGGCGGCCAGTGTCAGCCAGTTGGGGGCCCTTCGGGGGCCTGCTTGCAGAAGGCCGTTAGGGACATCTGACCCTCGGCTGGCCTCTCCCAGGCCTTTGTGCAGGCGGCAGGCTTGTTGAACCCTCCCGGCAGTGGCGGGTGGGGTCATGTTCCGAGCAGAGGGAGAGGAGGAGGTAAGGCGGGGTGAGGCTGCCAGGGATCCCAGCCGGAGAGACCTGGTCCTGCCCGCCCCAGGCCTGCAGAGTCAGCCGCCTGCTGTACTGGGAGTCTTTGTCCCAGACATGGGTCCTTAACTGCCCTGAGGGAGAACAGGTCAATCAAGTACAACCCCAGCAGGAGCAGCAGGAGCCTCTTAAAGGTGAACTCTCAGCCGCGGGTCAGCGATGCTTGTCAGTCCCCGTGCCTGTTAGGCTCTTGCTTATTTCAGAAGTGACTGTCATTGCCCCCAAAGTGAAAGACAGAGCCGCCACAGGCCCAGAAATCCCACAGTTCCATGCAAGGCATTTATAGAAGAAAACCAAAAACACTCATTGGAAAAGATAGCTACACCCCCATATTCATCACAGCATTATCTATGATAGCCAAAATAAGGAAGCAACCTAGGTGCCCAGTGGTAGATGAATGAATCAAGATGTGCTATCTACTCAGCAGTAAAAAAAAAAAAAAAAAAAGAAATCTTGTCATTTGTGAACCTAGAGGGCATTACGCTAAGTGGAATAAGTCAGAGAAAGACAAACGCCATGTGATCTCACTTATAGGTGGAATCTAAAACAAAACAGGTGAATAAAGAAAACAAAATAGAAGCAGACCCACAGATTCAGAGCACACACTAATGGTTACCAAGGGGAGGGGCTTGAGAGATGGATGGGAAAAATAAAGTGAAATGCCAACTAATTTTATAAACACACAATGACTATGAGAGAGAGGGAGAGAGGGAGAGAAATGACCATTATATTGTGGCCTGGTCATAAAGGGGCCAGAGGTCAGCACAGTGAGAGCTGTGTCCTTTAAGAAGACTGGGAGAAGGACAGGGCGGTGGTGGTGGTGGGGGTGGTCTGACTGGGAAGAAGCCCAGGAGACCTCCTGGGGGAGGGACCTTGAACGGCAGGGTCCACAGCTGACTCGGCTGGAACAGAAGCTGCGCAGACATCACCCCCACGAGCTCACAGTGAGGTGGGGAAACGCAGACCTGGGTGGGGACGTGGAGGAGTTCGCTGTGAGCTTCTGTACAAGAGAAAGGCCAGAATGAAAGGTGTGAGGAAGGGATTGGCTGTCGTTTCAATTTGTCAATAAAATATATATCAAGCACTACTTTGCGCAGGGCTTCTGGGAATTTTTTTCATTGAGATAGAAGTGACCTGTAACATTATATAGGAATTTTAAAAGAGTGCGCCACCCTGGAAGATGGACACATTTAAAAAAATCATCTTTATGTTGAGCTATCCGTGTGCAATGTATGCCCTCTAGGTCCATCTAGGTTGTCCCAAATGGCAAGGTTCCGTGCCCTTTTTATGGCTGGTAATATCCCATCGCTCGTATGCACCACGTCCTCTTTCTCCAAACTCGCATGCACGTGCGGTGGAAAGCTCAGACTCTTCTTGCCTAGAGGGCGTGGGCTCAGGTCCAGCTCCACCCTTACAGTGCGGGCGGATGCACATGGCTTCCCCTGTGTGTCTCCGTGTTCAGCCTGGACCCTGGTCCTCGTTACAGAGCGCAGCTCACACTCGGAGTGCTCGCTCCTGGGCCCGGAACACTCACGCAGCAAAGGCGGTGGATGTGAATGACTTTCAGACCAGAACTAACGAAAAAGCTGTGGTTCCCATCGTGTGCGAGGCAGTGGGCCAAGCGATAGGTGTGACTTCATGATGTTTAATCCTATGACCCTTCCTCACAGGTGACACACAAGGGGAGGGGGGACTGAGCATCCCTGGGGAGGGCTGGCCGGGCCACCTGCCCAGAGCCAGGGGGGCTGCTGGGCAAAGAGGCCTCGCACACATCCCTCTGAGCGGGCGTCCGGGCCACACGAGCTTGAGGAAGTGCAGTGACACCCATAGAGCAGGCTCCATCACTCCTGGCTGGTTAAACCAAACAGAACGGGGTTGTTCTCTGGGGCCCATGGCTTCCTCCGTCTCATTAGCAGAACTGCACCCGGGTTCCCAAGTCTCCCCAGACTCGCTTGTTTTTGCCTCTGCGCATGCCCAGGGCCCCGGGAGGCCTATGGGATGCACAGCCACCAGGGATCAGTGTGGAGAGGCAGGAGGCCGAGGCAGGGATGAGAAGGAAACAGACCTGCGTTTCGCTTTCATGCTGTCCCCACAGGCGTGGGTGGCTTTCCATTCAGTTCCCGTTTTAGACTTGATGACTCCACAGTGTCTAAGTCCTGGAAGGAGCTCGGGGGCCGGCGGGGGCGGCCAGTGCTGGGCGGATGTGGGGGTGGGGGGGAAGGGCAGGTAACCGGCCCAGCCTTCCACAGCTAGCTGGTGGCAAAGTCCAGAATGAAACCAGCGTGCCGGGCCCCAGAGCAGAGTTATTTCTGTCTCCTCATGTGGCTCCAAATTGCTCATTTTCCAGATCCTTCCTGGAAGACTTTGTCCCGGGCCCCGGAGCTGCGGGCCCTTTGGGCAGCAGCCAGCACTTCGGGGAGCAGCCGGAGGAGGTGCACCTGGGAGCTGGGGGAGGGGCCCCCTGCAAGGCCTTTGCATCCACTTCAAATGGGACCAAGGGGAACCAGAGCAGGAACATGGGGAGGAACTGAGGGGACCAAGGGGAACCAGAGCAGGAACTGAGGCGAGGCCACTGAGGCCTCGCCTCAGTGCTGCTGCCTGAACCCCTCGCCTTGGTGCTGCTGCCTGAAACCCTGCCTCAGTGCTGCTGCCTGAACCGGCCCTGAATGCTAACCAGGGAGCTTCAATGCAGCTAAAAATAACTGGCTAATCACCCCCAGGAAGAATTAGCAAGGACTCGGAAGAAAGGAAAATGTCTTAATTCTTCATCTCCCCGCAGCTGGGCTCCAGCTGGGGCCGGTCTCCGCCTGGCTGCCACGGGGCAGGTAATTGGCAGGCCGAGAGCCCCAGCGCTTGGGGTGCTGGTGGGGGCTGAGAGACTGGGCCCCACGGGGCGTGTGGCTGGCCCTCCTTCTGGGCGCTCAGGCAGGACCTTTCCAGGCCCGGGAGGAGGGACAACACCCCGTTCCCTCCAGCTCTCAGAATCCATCTCAGCTCCCCAGCCCGCCCCCTCCAGCCTGTTTCCCACTTCCAAGGGGAAAACTGTCCCAAACGAAGCAGCGGACAGACTGTATTTTTGCATCTTTGTGGTTTAAACGACACATATCATCAGGGTGGATTGTTTAGAATGAGAACTTAAAGTTTGGCTTTGACCTTCTCCCCTCGCACTGACCTTCTCCCCTCCCACTGTTTGTGCTCATCCCCTCGGAATGGTTGACTCTGTTTCTTGCTCATCTGTCGGTTGGCCCATAAAACACTACTCTGGCTAGACCCAATGCAGAGAGAACCCTTATCACTGCTTCTTAAACATGCAAGGTCTCCCTTCCCCACAACCCCCCCACCCCCGGCCCGCTTTCCTCTTGCAACTGATGGTCACACATCTGGCACCTCAGACTGCTCTGCTACCACTGTCCTTTGGTACAAGAGCATGCCCTTGATTCTGTTTTGACTTTGTCAAATGACCTTGTATCTTTCTCACTGTGGCAACTGGCTACGACAAGAAAGGATGGAGTACTGCCATGTGCGATAACATGTTGGGTCTTGAGGGTAAGTTATCATGCGAAGTGAAGTAAGTGAGACTTAAAAGGACAAGAACCATATGATTTCACTCATTTGTGAACAGAAAGCAACAAACAAGCAAACAAGACAAAACAAACAAATGCCTAGACACCGACCACAGAATGGTGGTTCCCAGAGGGGAAGTGGGTGGGAGAGGATGAAGAGGGTAAATGGGGTCAAGTAGAAGGTGATGGGTGAAGACTAGACTGGATGGTGAGCACACAGTGCAACAGACAGAGGAGGGATTGCAGAGTTGTTCACTTGAAACTCACGTAATATTATTAACCAATGTCACCCCAATACATTTAATTCAAAATCTTGAAACTACTAAACAAATAAAAACAACCAGCTACTGATGTAAGATTCTTTTCTCCAACTATGGAACTCCGCTCTGGACTAGCACTCTCTGATATCTTCCTGGTTTATTTTCTTGCAAGATAATAAACTTTGACGCGTGCTCAACATCAATTTGTCTAAGACGTTTAGTGCCTTGACATCACCCAGCCTTCCAGGCACACCCAGCTGCTGAGCTTTCCCCAGGCTGTTTCCCAGGCCTTTTCTCCTCCAGGCATTTGCAGATCTCTAGCTCCCAGCCCCATGCCCAATCCTTCCTTTATGTTTTCAATCTACTTTCCACAGTCAGCTCAAGGCTCTCTCTTTCTAAGAAGCCTTTCTTTTTTGAATATACATATCTATATATTTCAGAGAGGAAGGAGAAGAGAGAGAGAGAGAAAGAGAGAGAGAGAGAGAGAGAGAGAGAGAGAGAGAGAGAGAGAGAGAGAGAGGAGCATCAATGATGAGAATCATTGATCAGCTGCTTCCTGCATGCCCCCTGACTGGGGATTGAGCTTACAACCTGGGCATGTGCCCTTGACTGGAATCAAACCTGGGACCCTTTGCTCCACACACCAACACACTATCCATTAAGCCAACCCAGCGAGGGCCTGTCCCCACCCTTCCATTCCTTTGTACACACCATTTTAGGGTCTCCAATCACCTTGATGACATCTATCATTCAACACCATAAAAAAAAACTATTTATAACTTAACAGCGAAATACGTGAGACGTATTTTTAGCTAACGTCCATTTGCATGCCAACTATGTACCAGGTACCATCAGGAGAGCCTGACACCAATGATCTCATCACCTTTTCCCACCAGCCCTGTGCCAGGCACTCCTGTTGCCCACTGAGCAACCGGGTCCTCACCTCAAGGCCGGCGGAGCCCTGATTTCATTTGTGTGTCTACTGCTCTTCCTGGTAATTCAGGGAAAGCTTTATTCCAATTGGTTTAATCCAATCACTGCGATCCCATTTCTCTCAGAGTGATTGTTTTCAGCCAGGACCTGTAATAACATTTTGGCCAGTGAAGAGAAGTCTAATCTGTAGGAAGGGAAAGGGACAGTGCTTCTCAAAAACTTCTGGATGCCAGACATCTTAATGATCATATATATGATCGTATTCCATTCAGGAGGGGAACCAGCCCAAGAACCAGGAGGCGTAAAGAAACTGTCAGAACCGAGAAATGGAAAGTGTTGAGTTTTTGACGATGGCACTGATTCCCGAGGCAACCAGCCCAGAAGTATCAGGGCTTCTTTTCCTGTGAGGAGACTTACTCTCCTTATGGTTCAAATGGAACTACTTGTAGCCAAAAGCATCTTCATCGTGGAAAAATCCATGAGGATGACCTAGTATTGTTTCCATTTTACAAGGGAGATAATTGAAGCTCAAAGAGCTTGAGTAATTTACCCAAGATGGACTGCTAGTCAACCAGAGGCTAGGACTTTTAGACACCACACAAAGCTCATGCTCTGAGAAAAGAGCCCAATCTTCTTCTTAAAAAACAAACAGACAGACCATTGTTTCTAGTACATCTGGAGCAAAACAGGGGCTCAATCAATAGTTTTCAATATGAGTACTTGTGTGATCTGAATTGTTATGGACAGTCTTCCCTAAGCATCACTCAACAGGCTGATGTTCGAATCTCCACAAAAGGGGCAGGAGAGTATATTTCACTGGGATCCTCCCATACTACCAGGAAAGGATATGAAAACAATCCCTGAGAGCTCGGCTCCCTCACATAAGTGCCATGTGGGGGGATTCCTCGTTAGTCCTTTTTATGATACTAACCAGGTCTGGGACGGGGCTTGAGGCCCTGCATCCGAACCAGCTACCAGGTGGTGCTGATGCTGCTGGTCCGTGGACCACACTTTGAGGAACAAGGGAGTCAGTGATTGAAAGGACAGAGCAAAGAGAATGGGAAGGAACTAACATATTAAAGAACTAAACTCCAGCAGGCATGTCTATTTACTTTAGCCCAGTGGTCGGCAAACTCATTAGTCAACAGAGGCAAATATCAACAGTACAATGATTGAAATTTCTTTTGAGAGCCAAATTTTTTAAACTTAAACTTCTTCTAATGCCACTTCTTCAACACAGACTCGCCCAGGCCATAGTATTTTGTGGAAGAGCCATATTCAAGGGGCCAAAGAGCTGCATGTGGCTCGAGACCCACAGTTTGCCGACCACGACTTTAGCCCATCAAATCCTCGCGAGAACCTTGCGTAGAAATGGTTCCACGCATTTGTGAGAGCGTGCTGCACCTTGTCCCCATGCTCCTGCTCCTCTCACGGTGCCTTTCGGGGACTGTCCTCTCTGCCCAGGAGGTGTCTCTCCTTCCCCTGCTGGCCGCTGTGGCCTCACGTCACCCCTCTGTAAGCCCCGCTCCACCTCCTCAGGGACCCTCTGAGAGTGTAACGTGCCTCGGCCACAGGCCACATTTCACTCTGACGTGTGCCATCGTTGCCCTGGCACCTGCTGACCATCCCATCCCCCGCCTGCGAGCCACTGGGCACAGGGACTGCCGCCTCTCCCGCCACCTTTGCACGGCCCTGGCCTGGTGCATCGGAGCTGTTCAGACTGTATTTGCTGACTTAATGGGCAAACTGTACCCCTGTTTGCAATGGCGGAAGGATGGAGACAGTCTACTGGGAGCAAGTGAGATAAGGGATGGTCTACCATGCTGTGTAACATCACGCAGGTCTTTCAAACAAGGGAGAGCTGTGGTTACTGATGTGGAGAGATGGTTGTAAAAAACTTTGAGTAAAAAACACAATGAAAAGCAAATTCTTAGGGAGAGCCATTGTCCTAAAATCCAAACAATTTACATAAAATACATAAAATGTTAACATTGTGGGCATGGGCGACCACACTGCTAACACTGCCCTGCGCTGGCAGGGGCTGGGTGAGGACCTGTGACGTTCTGTAGTAACTTACACACCGTTTCTCATTGTTTGGATGTTTATGCATTTTATGCATTGCCTTGTGAGTCAGCACGAGTTTAAAGAGCACAAGGAAGACAAGGAGCCGCCCGGGAAGGAAGGCAGCTTCCTGGACACCCACCCCGATCCGCCTCTTCAGCACCCCTGAGTGCTGCCCTGCCGGACCCACCTGGCTGTGGACTTGTGCCCCTGCACACTCACTGGCACCTGGCCCGCCCACATGTCCCTCTGTCCTCCCACACGTAACCCTTTCCTCTCCCTGTGCCCCTGCCCTCTGACCTGTGCCCCTGCCCTCTGTCTGTGTCCCTGCCCTCTGTGTCCTTGCCCTCTGACCTGTGCCCCTGCCCTCTGACCTGTGCCTGTCCTCTTGCCTATGCCCCTGTGCCATCACCAGTGTCCCTGCCTCTCACCTGTGCCTGTCTCTGCTGACTTGTGCCCCTACCTTTTCATCAGCATCCTTCTCCCTCCCGTGTCCTTGATGTCCCACCTGCACCATTGTCTCCTCACTTGTGACGATGCCATCCTCTTACCCCTCCCAGAGTGTGCGGCTTTTGTAAGTGTTAGGAAGGCAGGGCTGCTGAGAACATTTCACCTCAAGGCGACTCGTGTCAGTGACTTTCCCTCCCCAGCTGTGCCGTGAGCCGTCGGAGGAAAGGAGCTGACATTAGAGTTAAAGGCCAGCAGGCATGTCTGCAGCCATTGAATCCTCAGAGACCCTCGAGCAGATATTTTTATCTCTGTTTCACACAACACCACGCTTGGCGAGCTGGCCACGGCCCCGCGTCTCCCGCGGACCTGGAGCTCCCACGCTCCCGCCCCTCGCTCTCTGTGCTGGGCCCTGGGGAGCCTGCGCCCCCTCCCACCAGCCAGGACGCGAGGGCTGGGTAAATGTTTGCATGCGGAAAGCAGCTTGTCCTCCAGCCAGCCTGGCCACCAAACAGCCTCTGTATTCATTTTCCACTAAAGCTCCGTCTCCACAAAGCTTAGAGGGGATTGGAAATCTGCTGTGTGACCTATTTCCATCAGGTGGGGTGGCATCATTTATGAAATGCCAGAGCTGAGAGACTCCCGGATGAGGAAAAGGGAGCCTTCGGCAGCCTCGGTGAGGAGGCAGAGGGGGCCACTACGGGCACAGGGCTAGAGGTCACCCAGGAGGCTCAGAGGTCAGCTAGGAAAGCCTTTAAATGCACCTGAAAGCCTCAGAGGGAGGGTGTGTTGATCTGGTTCTGGGAGCAGAGGCTGCCTCTGCAGCACCATGCTTGCGCCACAGCATCTCGTCATCAGCAAGCACCGGATGTAGCTGCGCGCTGAAGGCTGCCTCCAGCATCCATTCCTGTCAGCCCTGCCGGGCAAAGACTGGGTGGGACACAACTGCCTTTTAGCTGCCGCCACATCTCCTTCAGCAGCTCCCATCCCTGAGCACCGGGGCCCCTGCCTCGCCCCCCTCTCCCTCCAGGGCCCCATCCGCTGCTCCTCTCCCTCTCCCCAGAATGACCTGCCCCAGGGGTGTGGGTCCAGCCCCTCCAATGCCAAGGGACGATGATCATTAGTGCACTCCTTAGGGCAGCCCAGGAAGCTGACATCTCTCAGGATGGAAACCAGGCAGAGAAAGGCGGCTGGGCAGTGTCCCTGCGGGGGACTCTCTGTTGGCGGAAGACCCCTACCCAGGAGACGTTCCCGCCTTCTGAAGGGAGGGTTCTCGCCTATGGCCCAATCCCAGCCAGTATCTGAATCACAGATTTGAATCGAGTCAAAGAGGCATGCTTAGCTCATTCGGAATGACCCAATTCTGAGCAATGCAGAAAACATGTTGGCTCACATACCAGTATTTAAAAAAAAAAAAAATCTGAAATGATGAGCCACGATAAATAAATCAGAATCAGTGGAACGTCTGTCACTTGGCCTCAGAAGGTCAACCGCAAAAGGAAAAGGTAGGATCACAGCGCTCCGTGAGGGAGAAGAATGAGCGGTTTTGGTTTATTTTCGGCGCCATGTGAGTCACAGTCTGAGCAGACGTGAAAAAGACACGCTCGGGTTTGCGTCTCCAGATGCCCGGGGCCCAGCTCGAGGGCGTGAGCGCTCCTCGGTGTGCTCCTCCCCAGTGGGACGGGGGCTGGTTGTCAGGGTGGCTCTGGAGGCTTGGCTAGGGGGGACACTGGTGAGGGAGTACCCAGCACGGTACGTCAGGCTGATGAAGGGTTTAACAGCCTTATCATCCAAACAAAGTTGCTTTTTAGACCAGAGCGAAGAGATACAGGGACACGTGTTACCCATTTCACAGATCTGAAGGCTTAGAAGGGTTGAGGTAGGGGTAGGGGCAGGGGAGGGGGCGGGGCGGGGAGAGTGGGCAGGTCAGAAACCTGTGTACCTTCAAAGAGTGAAAGGAAGACGAAGAAAAGTCTAAAGGGACTTTTGATCTTGGTTTTATCTCTAAGAACCAGAGGTGTGAGCGCGAGGGCAGTCTGACTTATGAGAAGGACAGTCCCATCCTTGGACAGATTCAAGCTCAACCATCATCCCAGTGGCCACCAGGGCGGGCTGGTCTGGACGTCCCAGCTGGCTGGGCTCTTCTTCTCTGGGCACTGCTGTGTGTGCCCCTAAGAGCCACACAGCTGGTCAGAGAGGATGACTTTCCAGACCAAGGACGGCCATTCTTGGCTAAAGGGTCTCAGGTGGCATTGCCCCTGGTAGAGTCTAAATAAGCAAGCTCTTGGGGGTGGACTGGAGGGGGCTGATGGGGGAGAGGGAGAAGGGGGCATAGGAAATATCTTCAACAATAAAGATGTAAAAAAAAATAAAAATAAATGAGCAAGCTCTCAAGGTCCCTCTGAGTCTCTTGATAATGTTACTTGTATGTAGTATTTTATTAGCAGGTGAAAGATATTCAACTCAAACTAGCTTAAGGAAAAGAGGGAACGTTTCCGAACAACAGACATAATCTGTTCATGTGACCCTGGAGGACAGGGGTGGGGCTGGTCTCAGACCAGCAGTCAGAGCCTCCCTCTCCATCTCCAAACCCTGCCTCCTCCATGCAGAACCCCGGGCTGCAGAGAGCTCTGGCGACCTCATCCCAGGGGGAGCCCAGGGAGCATCTGAGAGGTACCCCTTACCGAGGGAAGAGCGCTGATTGGCTCAGCCTGGGTCATGTGCTCACCCCTTGGACAAATGGAGCAGACCTGGGCACTTCCTCAGTATTTTGATCCAGGAGAGGGGACTGCGATTAGCAGCCAGAATCACACAGACAGATAACTAACGGGAGGAAGTTGCCAGGCAGAGAGAGCAACAGCCATCCATTACCGGGCTTAGCAGCTTACAGAGCAATTCCACGCGCATGGTCTCACTGGATTGCCACGATAACCCTGTGAGGCAGGCGGAGCACACGCTGTTTTTCTTCACGACAGGATGCCCCTTCCCCTTGCAGAAGCAGCTGTCACAGACCTGACAAAACACCTTGTTTTCTTAAAGAACGTTGTCACGAGAAGGACAGATGCGCCGAGTGTCCTCCACAGCCCGCTGATGCCACTCTCGCACACGCCAGCTCAGGCTGTTTCGGCTGAACTCCTGACAGGAGAACACTCCCTCCTGGGTTTTCTGCTGGCAGGTCCCCGGGGAGCAGCCCAACATGGTACACAGAGCGAAAGAGTGGCACACCCGTCCCTGGACCCCCTGGGGACCCGCCTTCTGAAGCACAGGTTCTCCTCTCTGCTCCCCCCTTTCCCTGCTTCTCTGTCAGGGAAACCAGGACCCCACTGGGGAAATTAGACAGGTGTTATTTCAAGCGTAACTGCAATCGGCAACAGATGACGTGCTTATTCGTGCATCCATTTTACTTATTCTTTTTTGTATCCCTGCTTCTGTTCATGCACACGTAACTCGGGCACCTGTACGCTCATTAGCGATTAGGCAAAGCAATCCTAATAGAGAGATCCCAAAATAGGAGAGCTTAAGAAACATATTATCTGGCTCTCACCCAAGTGTTTGGGGGGAGCCGTCCAGATGGTGGGGCACTTCGCTAGGGACCTGCGTTCCCCCCATTTTGCTGCCCTGCTATCCCCGGGGTATGGTTCTTATTGGCCTTCTCTGCGGCCCAGCCCAGGGAGGAAGAGAGCACAAAGGGGACAAGCCACCCGCCGCTGGAAAGGTGAAGCCTACCTCACTTCTGCTCTTACCCATTTGCAAGCCTCATAGGGCCATGCCTAGCTGCAAAGGAGTCTGGGAAATGTAGTTTTAGCCAGGCATCCATGTGCCCAGCCATGACTTACTAAAAAGGAAGAGTTAGATAGGACAAGGGTCTCAAGGCCTGGGCCATTCTTACTAAATTATTACAATTTAGTAAGAATGGCCCTGCGCTTCCTCTGACTGTTCAGAGGAAGCGCAGCATGCTGCAGGCCAGCGGCACACAAGATTAGTTCCACAGAAACCCAACCTGATGAGTCTGGCCAACTGCAAAGAAGCAATCAGCATGGCCTGTCCCGCGTGACTCAGTGGCTGAGCACTGACCTATGAACCAGAAGGTCCCTGTTCGATTCCAGGTCAGCGCACATGCCCAAACTGTGGGCTCGATCTCCCAGAGTAGATGTGCAGGAGGCAGCTGATTAATGATTCTGATCGCCGATGTTTCTATTTCTCTCTCCCTCTCCCTTCTTCTCTGAAATCAATAAATATATATTTAAAAAAAAACATGAAGAAACTAACATGTGATTGACCAAACAGGGCGCATTCACAATGGCTCCATCTCCCTCTGGGAGGCAGAGCTTTGGATACAAGTCTCCTGTCCCCTTTCCTTGCTGCAGGTAAATAAAACTACCCGCAGCCATCGCGTCTTTTTTGAACACAGCACCCTAAGCGGGCACCCCCCAGGAGCTGGGTGAGAAGGGGAGGAGGGGAGAGTGGGGGGGGGGGCGGACAGCAGCAGTGTCTGCCCCCATCTGCTCTCTATGACGCAGTGTCTGGGTAAGATGAACACTGCATGGCCCTAGCTTGTCACCATGTGGGAAGAAATGCCTTTTTCCCCTGCAGGCAACCCAGAAGAAGGGATGACGGAGTGGAGCAAGGAGCGGGGGGGAAAAAAAAAGGAGGGATGACTTGAACTTGAGATGATTAGAATAGGCTCCTGGAGGAGGCGGCCTTTGAGCTGGCCGGCCTGAGCTTGACAGGACAGGAACTTGACAATGGAAATGGGGTGGGGAAAGCGAGCAGAGAAGAGGGCAGTTACAGCTGCAAACCAAAGGACAAGTCTTCACGTGGGTGACGGACCCCTTCCTGTGGGCCCACACTCGCCCATTCGCAGTTCCTGTGCCCACCTGCGCCCAGGAGGTGCCAGGGTCCCCCTTGGTCTCAGGAGACACAAAGCCACGCAGATGCCCAGGGTATTTTCTCACCGTGGCGAGGCAGCCCTCACTCAAGTCACCTTCCGTCCCTCGGGAAAGAGTGAGGCTGCAAGGCCGTAGCAGACCAGTCGGGCTGTGAGTCAGTCAGGAGACCCGAGTGCAATAATTCATTCATCGCAAACACTCTCAGCCTCTGCCATCTGCAGAGCGCGCTGACCTATAGGATTCTACCTGACGTGCATCTGAGGGGCCGGCTGAGGTCAGGTAGAGCATGTGAAAATGGAAAATGCAGGGTGGAAAACATCCTTAGAGCTACACTAAAACCTCATGACTTCCAACGCCATCGATGCAGGGTTGGTAGTCATTTGCAGTGTCCGGGCTGCAAATGATCTTTGCGTGAGCACAGCGACGGAAGGGATTTGCTAAGCAAATGAAGGCTGCAGCCCTGGTCGCCAGGAGACGCTTATCACCTACAGAGGACTGTTGGGCAGCCTTCTTGCCAGAGTCCTGGACCTCAATTAACCCCGAACAATGCCCTTTTGATTGAAGTGGGTCTGGCGGGATTTCTACAAGGCAATATAAAACTTCGCCAGCCCTTTGTTTGAGCGTCTAAATATCCTAAAGAGTACAACGATTGCTAAACAAATGAGTTTGGGGCCCCACAGAGAGTGGCAGTGTTTAAGGGAAACTAGAGGCGATCCTGGTACTGGTCTGGATTCATCTCGGCAGCGAAAACCCTTCCTTTTCTGTCCCCTAATGTTCCACCAGAGCTCAGCAGAGCAGACACAGGCCGAGACATTCTGGTTGAAGTAAGAGTTTCTCACCTCTGCCCCCGATTCCTCTCTAAGCATATTCAACCAAGCTCTGAGGAACTCAATTCTCAAATGCGTGGTGGCATTTCAAATCTCTCTGAATCTGTGTCTATCAGCTCGTGGCGAACCACAGGGCTGGCAGCGGGCATGTGTTTGGAGCTCACGCTGTGGCAGCCTGGACTGAGCACTCACTCCCACAGCTGAGGAGACTGGGGCTCTGAGAGTTGAAGAAACGGGCCGGGGTCTCCCCAACGGGGTGGAGCTGGTGCTCAGACCAGGTCCAACTCCTGTCGCTTCGCTCCTGGGTAATATTCTGTCCTCTCAGACCTTCCTGGGCAGGTTAAACCCCTTTTCGATATATGCCTTTTTGGATGACAGGTTTTTTTCTGTGTCTTCCCTTCAAGAACTAAGCAGCCTCTAGTTTTTACACGAGCTCCTCGTGGCCTTATTCTGCATGATCTCAGCTCTGTCTCATTCCCTGTGTCCCTCCTAGGGGGTGGCCCCAGAAGGGAGGCAGGGGCTCTGGGTGGGGGCCCACGAGTTCCCAGCCCCGTGTGGTGGGACCTGCTCCCATCCTGATTTCGGATTCAGTTATTCCTCTCCTGCTCTATTCCAGCTGCGTCCCATGGTCCCCAGATCCTGCTTCTGTCTTTAGGATGTGCCTATTGTTCAGACTGAATCAGCCAAAGACCAGGGACCACGGCGGTCTGACACGGTTGGTCGGATTCACTGTCTGGCTGGAGGGAGGGAGGACACTGCGGAGCATCAGCGGCCAAGAGGGAGGAGGGATGTCTTCCCTGAGATGTGTGGTCCAGCACGGAGACTGTGAGAGCCGTGGGGAGCAGTGATTGGCTGCTTTCTGGGGCGGGGGCAGGGGAAGCAGGGGAAGACAGTGCAGGAGGCAGGAGGCAGGAGGCAGGGCGGCTGAGCCATTGGACACCCTCAGTGCTGGGCGGGGTTAGCAAAGCCATCCTGGGACGCCATTGGAGAGAAAGCGGCTGTCACTCATTTTACAGCCATTGCATGACCTTGGGAGAAGCAAGGTCTCCTTTGCCTCTGACTCTCTAGGCCTCATCAACTGCAGGACTCATTTTTGCGTTTTCAAATCACAGCTGATCTTCACTCCTTCGATCCCAGATGGCTGTTTAGTTTCTCAGTATCTTTGTGGATCTGAGGGGCTTTAGGAGGCAGAAGTGGCACCGAGCATCTTCCCCACATTCGTCATGGTTACAAGGTGCCTGCAGAGCTGCCCGGCAGTCCACTCGGGCCCCAGGCTGGTACCACTCCTCCGGCCTTGCTCATTCAGGCCCCCGCCTGGACTGGGCCACACTCTCCCAGCGCCTCGGACCTCTCCTCTGGGCCCAATCCATTCACCTGACTGCCGGAGAGGCCCAGAGGTTTGGGGGGTGTCCAACAGGCCTCCGATTCAACACCACCCAGCTCCACCTCTGGGCCCACCTTGATCGCTGTCCTGCCCCTGTACCTGCATCGGCCAGTCATTCCAGCCGAATGGCCAGGCCTGATGCTCTCCCTGGACACCTGCCTCGCCCGCATGCCAACTGGTGGCCATCAGGCGTCAGCGCTTCCTCCTGGAAACCTCCCAAACCTGCTCTCCTCCCCCTCCCTCGGGTCCTTGGAGCTCTTGCTTGGATTTGTGCCAGAGCCTCCAAACCTATCGCCCCCATCCGCTCCCTTCTCCCTCTGACCCACTAAACGCCCTGCTGCCCAAGAGAAACATTTAAAATGCAAATCTGATGCTCTCCCTCCCTACAGGACATCCTTTAATAGCTTCCCATAACCCGGCGTGAAATCTGAAATGTCTCACCCAGCACATGAGGCTCTGCCTCTGACGGGGCCTGCTTCCCCAGCCCGTCCTCGGCCACCCCTTCCCTGGTCCCGAATGAATGAGCCAGCTGCGGAAAACATCTGCCCCCCAGCTGGCCTCCACCCTCTCAGACCTCTGGGCAGGCTGTGCCCACAGTCCGGGATGTCAGAAATGTCAAGCGCAAGAAAACTAACTGTGACCGCTTACTGAGCGTGTCCCACAGGCCAGGCCCTCGCCCGCAGGTTTACGTGCGTCATCCCCATTCTATAAAATAGCTACGTCACGATCTCCATTTCACAGACGAAGCAACTGGGCTGGAGAGGGATTCAGAAGCTGACTCAAGGTCACAGCCAGTAAGTGACAGCCCAGGCTCGAGGCCAGGCTCCCGGGGAGGCCGACATCTCCTCCTGAGCAGGGGACCAATGCCAGTCGTGCTTCCACCCCCTGCCACAACCCTTCCCCTGGCCCTCCCTGCCCTCTCTGCCGGCAGCTCGTTAATTCCTTCCTCCTGGCCACTGGGTCTTACACATCGTTGTGTTGCATCGGCCATCGCCCTGCGGTACTGGGTCTGGGGGTGGCACCTGCCCAATATCACAGGCCTCCCCACCTAGGCAGCCACGCCTGGTACAACAGGTACCGCCCACAACCCAGGCTGTGGCTGGCTGGACGTGGGACAGACGTGGAATATACCTGTGATGTGTAGGCCCATGCGTCTAACCTGAGCGCCCCCGGAGGCTGGGTGGCCTCGGAGGGGCTCCATGCAGATCTCCCTCCCAAGAGCCCATTGCGGGGAATGCCGTTGACTGGCCTCCCAAGTGTTCACGGCTCCTCTGGGCCAAGGAGCACCACGGGGGAACGGGGAACGAGAGACGTTGTTCCGACCACGAACGGGATTCCATCAATCATCCACCAATCATCCACCTTGGCTTGGGAAGCTCCCTCCCGGGCGACTAAGCCTCTCAGACCAGCATCCCTCAGGGCGGGAGGCTCTCCTGCCTCCTACTGCTCCTTCCCCCTCTACCTTCCACAGGCACTTCCCCAGGAATCTCCCGGCCCATCACACCCCGCCTCAGTGCTGCCTCTTGGAGGACCTGAGCTGACCCAGAGGCAGACACCACCTTATGGGCCCGACACGGAGCAGGTGCCGATAAGTGTTTGCGGAGAAAGGACGGAGCGAGCCCTCTCCGTGTCTCCCCAGCGGTCTCTGTGCCGCTGCGGCCAGATCCATCGCCCTGGAACGTGACTTTGTGCCTGTCGCTTCCTCTCCTCCCCAGGAGCAAAGTGATGGCAGATAAAGGAGGAGACACAGCCTCTTAGTCATGGGGATATGGATGATGTGAGATGCACTCTCTCTGATTGCACTGCGGGTTCTATAATGAGACATTAGAAATGGTGGAACGGCTTTTGAACAGTGAGTCATGGAAATGGGTTTGATGGTGTTTTTATTCATTTCTATTTTTATGGATTGATTGATTTTAGAGAGAGAGGGAAGATGTCTCTCTAAAATTGATTGATTTTAGAGAGAGAGACATCAATGTGCTGCTCCACTTGCTTATGCTCTCATTGGTTGATTCCTGTCCGTGCCCTGACCAGGGACCGCTGGTTGGCGACCGCTGCTCTAACCGGCGGAGCGGCCAGCCAGGCAACGGTGTTTTCAGGAAGCACCTGTGTCCCTCCCGCCCCAACGTGACTCCTTCCGGAGCTTGATGGGCTCGGCTGGAGTATCTGCTTTCTCCCCAGAGGAACTCTGAATCCTCGTCTATCCCGAGGTACCAATTTCCCCCCGAATCCATCTGTAGTTCAGAATTCAACAACTCCCCTCGTCACCCACTTCCTCTGGGCGGCCCTCAGGGCTGCCCCGGTGCTCGCCTCCATGGGGTACGGTCACAGCCCCCCACGTTGTACAGCGCACACAGCCCTGCACGGATGCTCCTTCCCCAGGCTCTCTGGCATGCGGCCAGCTCCAAGCAGTTCCCATGTGACCCGAGGCAGCCCGCCTTCCCCGGCAGATGCCTCGGAAAAGACGACTCGTGCCGTGATTCCGGCATGCCAGCCCAAGAGAGGGTTATAATAGGCACCGTGCTGATGCCTTAAACACAGTCTCTGGTTCTGCAGATATAACGACAGACTCACGCCCTCGGTCCTAGGAAATGTTGGAATCCTTGTGGGATGCTTCAGGGTGAGGGGAGGAGCCAGAGGGAGGAGGAGTCAGAGGAGGAGGCCGGGGCTTTTTCTGGGAGGACAGCAAACCGCTCAGAGCGCACCCCTTCTCTGAGTGGCTTGCTGTTTGACCACTGCTGTGGGCCGAACCCCATAAGCTCGTGTTGAAGCCCGACCCCAATGGGACTGTGTTTGGAGACTCTGACCTCGTGCCCCCTTTCACCCCCCACCGCCCCGGGCTCCTTCCCTGGTCCAGGACCGGCTGGGCTTCTGTTCTGACGCCACCCAGAGAGGCAGGGACACAGGCGGCAGAGCTGTCCGGGCAGCAGCCTGTCTGGTGAGTCCATCAGCACCTTAACCGCTCTGTGTTGGCAAACTGCGGCTTGAGGGCCACATGCAGCTCTTTGGCCCCTTGAGTGTGGCTCTCCCACAAACTAACACAGCTTGGGCGAGTCTATTTTGAAGAAGTGGTGTTAGAAGAAGTTTAAGTTTTAAAAATGTGGCTCTCCAAAGAAATGTCGATTGTTGTCCTGTGGGATATTTGGCTCTGTTGGTTAATGAGTTTGCCGACCACTGTGTTTGGCCATCGGTCAGGCCCTGGCAGAGCCTGGGGAGCGGGTGGGGACGCCGAGAGTGACAGATCTCACCCGGGGGTGGGCAGACGCCAGGACCTTGCAGAGCCCGTGCATTTCACGGGCGAAACTACTGAAACCTGGGCCGCAGCAGGCCGGGCCCACACGGAGGAGAAAGTTCGCCAGATGTGAAGGTCAGGTTCGTGGGCGCCACACAGACAGGAATGCTTAACGTGGGGTCTAAAGAGCAAGGTGAACGAACAAACAAACTGGAAACCGACTCGCAGACACCGAGAGCGGCCAGGTGGCTGCCGGGGGTGGGTGTGGGTGAAGGGATTAAGAAGTATTATACAAATTGGCGGTCACAGAACAGCCTCAGGGGTGAAAGTGCAGCGGACGGAATGCGGTCAGTGATGCTGTAATAACTACGTGTGGTGCCAGGGAGGTGCTGGGAGTTGGGGGGAGCGCTGTGTACAACACGATGGTGTAACCACTCTGCTGGGCACCTGAAGCCAAAACCAAATAAAACGGAAAGTAAACTGTAATTAAGAGAGAGAGAGAGAGAGAGGGAGGGATGCATAAAGTCACAGGTTTGCCTAGCGTCCCCAACAGCGCGGATGACAGCCACAGAGAAGTCTTCAGGCGCCGTGGTCTCCCCTTTCACCGAGGCAGCTGCTGTGGCCACCTCTCAGCCTCCGGCCCACCCTCCGGCCCCGCCCGCTGGGTCCTTCCTCGGCCTTTGTTTTACGGCCACTGCACTGCGAGGGGGAGGCCCTTTGAAGGCTCGGGGCCATTCTCCATTCCCAGGGCATCCAGCCACGCCTCTCAGCTGACCCACGCAAGGTTTCATTCTTCCAGCCATGAGTCACCCTGCCATCTTGTCCCTGTGCTTCCTGCACGAGATAAGGAGATAAGGCGAGGAAATGCAATGGGGGGGCGGGGGGCGGGCAGCCGGCACTCCTGTGGCACCTGGGGCCTGGGTGGGCTCTGGCCTAAGCCTCCGAGGGGGATGGGGAAGGCAGGAAGGGGCAAGAACCACGCTGCTGTGGGGGTGGGAGGCCCCAGCGGGCCGCACAGAGCCCTGGGTAGGGGACCGAGGTGGTGTCATTAACAGGGTGAGGGCTTTGAGCTTCGGCAGGTCTGGCTGTGACATCTGCCCCATCGCTTCTAGCATCCTGGGCATGTCTCCTGCCTCCGGGAGCTTCATAGGCCCCATCCGGACCCCAGCCTTCCTGGGATCAGCATGAAGGCCAGAGGCTTGGGCCTCAGGAGGCACCTAGAACAGGCCTGGCCTGGAACAGCAGCTGGGCACCCGATGGGGTTCCTCTCTCCCTCTCAAATCTTCCATCTCCTCCTCCTCCTCCTCTTCCTTCTCCTCCTCCTCCTCCTCCTCCTCCTCCTCCTCCTCCTCCTCCTCCTCTTCCTCCTCCTCCTCCTCCTCCTCCTCCTCCTCCTCCTCCTCCTCCTCTTCCTCCTCTTCCTCCTTTTCCACCCCTCTTCTCCCCCTCCCCCATGGCAGCAGCTCTCATCCCTCAGCTCATCACGGTCACCGTGTCTGTGACGTCTGGGGCTTCTCGCAGACATCCTCTATTGACTTCGGTCTGGGAAGCCTGGGACTGAGAGGGGCCCAGGGAGAGCTCCGCACAGTCCCAGGGGCATGGCGACGCCCTTGTCCACACACAGCCGGCCCCGCAGGTGTAGGAAAGACCAGTGACATTGAAGCAAGAGCGCTCGTAGGTGGAATGCAAGGAAGGGCTATTTTGTTCCCAGCAAGCAATACCCTCCCAGCGCTCATTGCCCAGGAGGGAGCGGAGTGTGGGCAGGACACGCAGGTCAGAGGAAGGTGCAGGTCCATTCACGGCTGGCCGGTCGCCGGGCGGGGCGTCCCAGACCCCGTGTACTTGCCACCAGGAAGGGCGCTCAGTGTTTTGCAGGGACTGAGGGAGGGGGACTTGGTACCTGTGGGCCTTGGGGTCTGGCCCAGGCAGCAGAGCACATGCCCGGGGCCTGGCCCGGCTCTCTCAGCTTTGTGATTTTTCATTCTTGTTCACCCGAATCGGGGATGGGTGCAGAGAGGGGAGGCAGTGACTGTGGGGAAGGGGGTTCTCAGCAGTGGGCTAAGAATCTCCCAGGTGGCAATCTTAACAGCAATTATTTTTTCTGCCTAAAATTCCCCGGGCCTCCTCGCTCTTATGCCTGCAGCCTTTCCCCGGAGCAGGGAGCGTTTGCAAGGGAGGGAGTTGCTGGACCGCGTCTCCCCCTGCAGCGTCTGCTCTGACCATTTGGTGCAAAGGCAATTAGACGCTGAAATAGAAACAGTGACGGTGCTGGAGACGCAGGCGCCGAGCTACGCATCTCTCAGGCAGACGCGTGTCTGCGCCTGAGGACTGGACGTTTTGTTATTGATGCGACACATTTCCCAGCCCCAGCGTTGAGCCGTGTGCTTGGGATACAAGGATGAATAAGACAAAAGAGCTGCCTCCTGAGGTTAGCCCGAGGGGTGGGGGAGGGGGGAACAAGCAGACAGCTCCCACACCGGGGAGGACAGGGGCCCCTCTCCATCCGCAGGAGTCAGGATGCGCCGGAGGGAGGGCCCGGGAGCTCTCTGGTGGAGGTGAGAAGGGAAAGAGGGGGGTTCGCAGGGGCCGGAGGGAGTGGGGCCTGCGGAGAAATGCCAGAACGCTCCGTGGGTGGCGCTCAGGCTGCCTGAGACAAAGGGGTAGCAGGTGAGTGGAAAGAAGATGAGCCAGCAAGAGCGCGAGGCCACCTGGTTCGATCCCCGCACGGGGTCAGAGAGCTCCACCTCCACGGGAATTTTAAATACGTGCCATTCTCTGAGGAAGGATGGAAACAGTGAAAAGCACAGCTGCCCCCAAGAACCTGCGACACTTGGGAGGTATCTGTTGGTGTTTAACATTCATCTCAATGGAAACAACGCACAGGCCTCTGTCTGCTGCTGATGTGTCTCACGGAACCGCTCCTCAGCCCAGTTCGAGTCTAAGGGCTTGACTATAAAATGAGCGAATGTCTTTATAAATAACTTCATAACGTGTATCATCACTAACGCTCACCTTACATTCAGATGCATGAGATTTTATGGGAATAGTCAATTGTGGATTTGATTTTTTTTTTTTTTTCCCCTGGGAGCTGGCAGAACTCCCGATCCTAACAGGATGTGTACACCTTGGATGTCTCAGGAATCGGCAATAATTCAATTATGCATTCATCTGTTCACTCTATCAACAATCATTGAGCAGCTATTCTGTGGCAGGGCCCCACTTAGCCGGGGGAGGGGGGAGGAGGGGCCGTAAAGAACCGCTGGTGACAGATTCTCTCCTGGGAGAGAGTCTGGAAGCAGACGTGGCTACAGAGAAATGTAACGCGGCCTGAAACGTGAACACGGCTCACGCTTCACCAAAAGGGCTCGTCCTGGGGCCGAGCAGGTACCAACTTCAGTGGAACTTCAGCAAAAGGAACTGCCATTGGATACTTCAGGGGCTTTCTCTGGGCGCAGACAGCAGGTCATGCAGGAGGGCGGATCTCTGTTCTCAAATCCCTTTAGTACTCCCTCAATGTAAGCCTCAAAAGCACCCACACCCATGATCTCACTCATCCAGGGGAAATGGTGAACAACGTAGACTGATGAATAAGAGCAGACCCAGGGATAAGGTCAGACTGTTGGACCTCAGAGGGAGGGTGGGGATAAAAGGGAGAGATCAACCAAAGGACTTATGTGCACACATAGGAGCCTAACCAGTGGTCAAGGGCAATAGGGAGGTGTGGGCATGAGTGGGGTGGGGGTGGGGGGTTGGAATGGGGGGATTGAGGAAAAATATGTGATACCTTAATCAATAAAGAAATTAATTAAAAAAAAAAAGAAAGCACCCACACCCATTAACTGAGGTGGGAGGGGGAAGAGGAGTCATAAGAACTTTTCTGGGTCTGATGAAGTCTACTCTTTCCAATGTCTCTAGGGAGAAATGGGGCCAAACTGCTTTCAGTCAAGGAACCTCTCAGAACCTAGGAGTCCTATACCCTGCCATGTTTATGAGGTTTCTTTCTGATCACTGAGGATTCTGAATGATATTCGTCGGTAGGAAAGGGTACAAAGACCCTCCCCAGGAGAAACGCATTGAGTTCTGTGCTAGGCCCAGATGGGAGTGCTGATTCTGGCACCGTAAGCAACCAAGGACAGAGCCTCCTTCTGCACCCACCACATCAGCACAAAGGACCTGGTTTGGGTGAGCATGTGAGAGTGACCCTAGAATCCAAGCATAGAGCATCCTTAACTCAACAAAACTCAGGAGAGACTGGGATATGAACACTTAACAGCTGGATTCCTATTCACACGTCAAGCTGCTGATGCATTCCATGCCAGCTGTAGGCTTAGCAGGTATTGCTGGTTATTGTGGCAGAGTTTCCATCCCATGTTCCATCCAGACCCCTTTACTACTCTTGAGCACACTGGTTTCTGTGTTCTTCAGCCAGGAAAACCATCAGGGAAAGTGGACTGCTCTGTATATTCTGCTTCTAAAGTCATCTTCGGAGGAACCACCTCATTGGTCTACTTCACTCTTTAGACCAGGTCACAGTCCAAATAAAAGAGAAGTACTAGGAGTACTTCTGTGGAAGTGAAAATGAGCTGATCTAAACAGCAAGCAAAGAGTGGAGAGCAGCACATGATGAGGTGTTTTTTGGGGAGCCGAATTACCTGAGCATTCTGCCCATGGGTTGAGGAGTCAGTAGACTTTCTCTGGGCATGTCCAACATGACTATTTCTTGTCTAGGCCCAGATGGGAATTCCGATTCTGGGCCGCTGTTCTCCATTGGTGGTGTCTGGAATCTTTCTTCCCCTTGGAAATACCCTTTACTTTTCTCCTATGTTGAAACTTTTGTGCTGTATTTCCATGTCTTGGGAAAGGTTGCTTGGGAAATACATTTTTGAGACTTTGCACACCTGAAAATATTTTTATTCTACCTTTGCATTTATTTGATAATTTGGCTGGGTATAGATCTCAAGGTTGGAGATCATTTCCATTCAGAATTTTGAATACATTGCCCCATTTTCTTTTTGTTTCCAGGGATGCTACTGAAGAAGTATAAAGCCATTCTAATTTTTGATTCTTTGTTTATAACTTTTTTTTTGCTCTGGAAATCTTGTAGACTATTTCCTCCACTCATAAAAAAATTTCAGTGAGATACTTTAATGTGGATCTATTTTTATTCATTATGTTGGGTAGTTAATGTGTTCTTTAAAGCTGGCAACTTTTGTCTTTTATTTCTGGGAAATTTGGGGGACAAATTTCATTTGTGATTCTCTTTTCTTTTTCTCTCTGGAACTTCCATTAGTTAGATATTAAAAGTCTTAGACTGGTTTTCTAATTTCTCTTTCTTGTCTCTCCAATTCCTCTCTCTCTCTTTGATGTTTTGCTGTACTTTGGGGAAAATTTACTATTGGGTTTTTCATTTCTGCTATTGATATTTCTAATTTGCAGTAAGAATTCTACTTTGGCCTCTGAGTGTTCCCTTTTTGTTTTACTCTCTCCCCCTTTATATCTCCATTAATATATACTATTTTAATGGAGATTAAAAAAAATAGTATATTTTCTTATCTCCATTAAAATATCCATATACTTTAATTCTCTCTTTGTATGTTCTCAGTCCTCCCAACCTCCCCCCGCACTACTATTATTTTTGTTTATTTGTTTGGTGTGAATTATCCACATTATCAGCTCTTCTCAGATGCTTGGCAATACTGGGATATCTGGTCATGATTAAGAGCGTGGGACAATGAATCTGATTGAAAATTCTTAAGCTGATTCAAAACTCTGGGCAAGTGGGTGTAGCTGTGGACGTGGTGCTGCAATGTAGGAGTTTTGGAGAACCTCCTATGTCAGCATTCCCAGTTTCCCTAAGTCTCTCTTGACCTACACAGATTTACTAAGAACTCTTAAGTTCTTAAATGAGTGCCTGTCACATAGCAAATGCTCAATACATGTCAGCTGTCATTATTACCATCATTTTAGAAAATGTGTACACGGAGAAGCAAACATACACACATCTCAGCTAATCAGAAGCACATGCCGTTGCTGGGGTCTTCATAAAGATTTGCAAAGGTGCACTCCTTCTCCGGGAATTGGGCACACGCTTTAAATCACATGTGTCAAACACAAGGCCTGCAGGCCAAATCCAGCCCGCCAGGCGTTGCAATGTGGCCCACACAGCGCTGTCATCACTGCACTCCGCTGTCAGTTTATGACATTGTCAGTTTATGACTGTTCAGTAAACCATTTGGCCCGCGATTTAGGCTGGATTTTAGATTTTGGCCCCTTCTCTGATTGAGTTCGACACCCCTACTTTAAATGGTGGCCTTGATGCCTGATGGTTGGAGGGTGGATGATGGAGAAAATGAATGGAAGGACCATGCTTGGGGCCCACATACAACATGGTGGGAAGACAGTTGATTGAGAGGGAGGAAGCAGCTAGGAGAGATGAAGTGGTTGGTGGCTTCCAGAGAATGCTAGCGGTCTCCTCGTTAAACTGGTGTCTAAGCACTTCCTGGAAGGGGCTTTGTCTGGCACCCTCCGGGGCAGAAGTGCTCCTCAGCTCCATGGCTCCTCCGGCGGTCATCCATTTTAGGAGCAATGGCACCAAAGAACCAGCTCTGCCAGGGGAGAGAGGAATATTCCATTAATCTGGCTCTGGGTTATTAAGCCACTCTTTCTTCCTGTCACAAACAGATTGTGCAAAACACTGTGTTCTCTCCATCCTCCGTCTCTGCCTCCTCTTCCCTTTCCACAGTCTGGGGAGGGTGGTGAGACGAACGACGTCTCGCGAGTCCCACCCGGGTGGGTGCTGGCCCCTCTGGCCCCTGGAAGTGGGAAGGGCGCCCTTTGCTGCCGGTCCCCAGCCGCCTGGGAGTCCCCTCCAGAAACCTGGCTGGCAGCGCTGGGCTGCCAGACAGAACGGCCGACCCCTCCAGGGAGCTGGTGTAGCCTTTGGCAGGGGATCAGCTCCAAGAGTCATTGATTTCAACTGCTCAGCATCTTGTCTCAGCTCTTCTGGGGCATCTGCCTCTCACAATTCGATTCTAATAACTTTATTGGCACAAGGAGGTGGAGAAAGCGTTGCCAGAGTCAATAATCAAGTCTCTGCCACCGGGATGATTCGATTTCCTTTTGCTTGGCTGTTGTTTCATCGAGATAAGCACTGTGGGGGTTCGCGGTGTGCTTTATCTTGGGGTTATTCTCTGATGAGATAGCTCCTATGAGGAGGCCTGAGTCAGATCATCTTGCCCAGTTCTGCAGCCTTGCTATTTTCTACTTCTTGATTTATTCTTGTTTGTTTCCATGTCTTTTTTCACACAATGTTTTTAACGGTGAGAAAACCAGGCAAGCAAACAGTTGCTGAGCACCACTATGTCCTAAACAGAGTGATGGCGTATCTAAAAACATACACTGCTTTTTAGCTAGAGCAGGAAAAAAAAAAAACAGGGCAGGCTATCCAGAAGTGACCACGTGTGCTGACCCACCCACCCAAGGCAACAAATAACATCATCCCTGTGAGTTGGAAAGGAAAGGTGGCTGAATGGCTGCGTGTGACTTTGGGCAGACTTTCCTGTGCCTCAGTTTCCTCACCAACGAAAAGGGAAGAAGAGTTATCACCTCGCTCTTGCAGTGAGAATCGGATAAAACGGAACATCAGGGACTCAGAAAAGGCCCTGGCACCGAGAAAGCGGTCCACAAACGTTTGTGCCGGACGGAGCCCCTTTAGGATGGAGCAGGAGAGGCCAGGCCTGAGAAACCGCCTCGCACGTTCTATGCCTCCACCCTCGCCACGTTAAAACAGAGCAGGATAACCTCTGGTTTGGGCCCACGCAGACTGTGCCCCCAAAACCCCATTGACAAAGATCACAAATAAATGGTGATGGAAGGAGACTTGACTTGATGAACACACAATACGATATACAGATCAATGGGTTATAGACTTGTACACCTGAAACCTATGTACTTTTGCTAACCAAGGGCAACCCAATAAGTTAAAAAAAAATTGGGGGAAACACAACAGAAAGCAGTTATTATGACCATGGGATGGTTTTTGCACGGCTGCGTAGATGTCCTGCTAACTAAATTCCTCAAAGCCAGTATTGTTTGGATCCCGAAAAGCGCAGGTACAAGGTAACCTGGAAATCTGTCTCTCTTCGAGGCAGGTAGTGCATGTTGATGTAGACTCGGCATCCAGTCCCAACCTCGTTCCTCCTTTCCCAGCCTCCCTGCACTGGGCATGAGGTGTCAGTTGGCCAGTGAGACTGCTTTCCTGGTAGAAGGGACAAAAGAGGCAGGACCATCCCTGCCCTTTTGCTGCCTGGAAGGTGACTGTGTTGGCTGCACCTGCGAATGAGTCTCCTGAGCCCCGAGGAGAAAGGCCAGGAAATCGCAGAGATGTTGGCCCTGATGTTGCTGAGCTGCCAAACCATCGCCGGCACCCTCTGCCTCCTGACTCCTTGTTATGAGAGAGAAACAAGCCTTCTTTGTTCAGGCCACCGACCTTCCCTTCCTCGCTCTTAAATGCCTTTCTAATATTTGCTCTCTGCTGGCTGCAGAAAGCACTTAAGGTCATTGCCCAAACCAGGAAGGACGGGCCTGAATTCTATCAAACATGACAGATGTGCCCATTAATTTACCTTTGTGTTTAGTTTTGCAACATGAAATGTCACCGCGTTGAAGAAGTCTTGCTTCAGTGAATACACAAAATCCAGGAACACGGAAACCTAAGGGCAGCTGCAGTCTGAGCCTCCCATTCAACCTATTTTTTAAATTTCGTTTTAGCTGCACGGTATGGAGAGAATCCTACTCACACCAAGGAGGGGTTGCAAACACACGAGTCTGTTCACCCTATGATTTCAGGTCCTCTCCTTCAGAGAGGAGTCAGTACCAGCACATCAAACCCGATGTCATACATTCACTGGGGGGTGGATGTCATACATTCACTGGGGGGTGGGGAGGGCGGCGGTGTCCAGTCTTGCGGAAAGGGGTCAGGGAACAGTTGTTTCAACCAAGTGAGTCTCTGTTGTTGTTCAAAGACAGATGCAGCGGAGTGAGCCGGAGTTCAGATTCTGACCCACGATCTAGCACACACCCAAAGGCTCTCCCTTGCCAAGGAGCTTAGCCTTTAAGAGGAAGAGAAAAGCATTCAGATACCACGACAGGTGCCAAAATGCTGCCGAAGGTGACACAACTATTGTCCACGTGTTACGGTGAAACAAATGATCGCACCATGATCACGCGTGGTGCTGAGCAGACGTACCTCTTACCTGGCATCTCATTCCAGAAGGCCCACGTAAGCTGCAGCTGACACTCGTGTGCACCGTCTTATGTGAACAGAGACGGGAAGACCTGCATGAGAACGGACGATAATATAGTGAGGACCGGCACAGAGCTGCAATGTTCTGCATCAGCAAACGTGGGAAAATATTTATGGCAGGAACTCTATACACAGAAGCCCATGAAAATGAAAGAATAATGTACACTGAGTGGCCAGATTATGATGATCTCTGAACACATTATCATTTGGCCACCCAGTGTAGTTGCATCTCATATGGGTACCAAAAGTATTCTTGATTTTTGCTGGAGATCAACCACCTATTTGCCCTGGGGCTTTCTATCAGCCAGTGCAAAGGGGAAAACTGATCAGGTGCACGATTTATAGATATCAAATAAATGAGGTACTCAAAAGAAGTAGACTGAGTGGCCAGATTATTATGCATTCAGAGATCATCATAATCTGGCCATTCGGTGTATTATATTGTTGGTTATTTCTAGTATACAAAAGTTTGGTGTGCTGTAATTCTTTAAAATGATAAAACAAAATTCTAAATGAATTTGAATCAGGTACTTGTAGGTTTCTAAAGCATGTCTGCATAACTGTAGGGGCCCACTGGTCAGAGTTTAAAAATTATGTAAAGTATCACCAACCTCTGCACATGGGTGGGCACAGGCATGAGGGCCGGAGCCATGGCAGTCACATTGTGGCCATGAGGAGAAATGGCCCACACGTTGAGGAGGGCTGAGCAGGAAATACAGAACAGTCCAAGGTCCCCGATGAGGTTGATGAAATATTGAGTTAACTAACCAAGGAACCGCCCTCCTTGCAACCATCATTATGGAGAGAGCAAGTGCCCCTCCTGGCTTAAGCCACTTTGAATCTAGTTGACATGTAGTTAGTTGCTCGTTATGCATCTACCACTCTAGGAAGTCTCAGATTTTTGGTTGAAGAGGCTCCTCCAACCTGAAGAAGGAAGAGATGAGCTCTCGAACCGACTTTTCATGGTGCTGACGGATCATGGGAAATTCTGTCTCCACTTTTGTATAAACAAAAGGACTGGTTCTCCAAGTGCACGTCAACCTCTAGACTGCTCTGATTGCGTACATGTAATTATTCATGAAGGCAGCCTCTGTCCTGCTTCAATGTCACGGTCAGCAGCATGCAATGACCCCCGTTTCCCCAGCAGCTTCAGCGGTCGTCATGTTAATTTGATGTGAAGGGAGAACCAGAATGTTGCCAGGAAATTATCTTTTAATGAGAAGCAGAGCTACAGGCTTCCAAAGCAAGGACAGATGCTAGGAGCTTGGAAAAGAAAGGGAAAAGGCAAATGTACGTAGAAATAAGGATTTAGAGCTTGGGGCTAATGTTAATAAGCGACTCGTGCACATGAGACCTTTCTCCTCCTAAGATCCTGTCACTGGTCAGATGCCCTTTCAGAAACAAATGGGGTCCCTGTTTCTGAAGTGAGATGCTCTTCAGACAATGTCAGGCGCTTGCCCTCTAAGCGAACGTGTGTAGCCACCGTGGTGCCTGCGCTCAGTAAATCTTTAATGAGCATCTATTATGTTCCAAGCACAGTTGCAGGTCCTTGGGACATAATCACACAATACTGGGTCTTTTTCTTAGGATTCTATGTCTATTGGGAAAGATCAAGACTTTGAGTAAAAGTTGAAATTCACTGAAGACCTACGTTGTCAGGGCTGAGGACCTACTCAGGGGAGATACTGAGGAAGGGAGGAGATGGGGTCAGTCCTGCCTGAGGCAGGTGTCGGGCTGGGAGGGAATGGGAGGTGGAGGAATGGGAAGTTGCGGTGGGCAAAAGAAAGGCAACTCGGAGAAGTAGGACAAGTGCCTAGTAAGGCCTCTAGGCCCCTGTCAGATGCTGGACTGAAGGATGAGGGGGCGGAGAGAAAAGGGAGGCTGGGCCCAGGCTCTCCCGCTGGGTTGTTGTCCTGCACAAGCCACCAGGAAGGCCTCACGTGAAGGTCACTTACATCTCAGTCACCTCCAGGGTGAGGTGAGGCACGTGCCCTGGGCTCAACATTTGGGGAGCTACCAAAAAGGTCAGTCATCAAGATAAAGAATATTTTAATGAATACTATAGCCATATCACAGCGGGAGGCCAAAGGAAGAAAATCCGGGTCCTGTCCATATTTAAAAGTTGTACAGTTTGTTCTTCAAGGAGTTTTTGCATTTTTATTTATTTAGTTATTATTATATTTTAAATATATTTTTTATTGACTCTTTACAGAGAGAAAGGGAGAGGGATAGAAAGTTAGAAACATCGATGAGAGAGAGACATCGATCACCTGCCTCCTGCACACCTCCTACTGGGGATGTGCCTGCAACCAAGGTACATGCCCTTGACCGGAATCGAACCTGGGACCTTTCAGTCCTGAGGCCGACGCTCTATCCACTGAGCCAAACCAGTTTTGGCTAATTTTTTTTTTTTTTTTAAATACTGCATCATAATGTCATGTATTTTACGGATTCTGTCATTTGTGAACATGCTGTTAAATTCTGTACCTCCGGTAAGTAAGCTCATCACTTGCTTAACCGCAGTCCCAGTTCTTAAAGGATCTGGAGGGTGTTTTACCAAACTCTGAAGGGAAGACTTTTCCCGTTTTCTTGTTCAGAATAATGTTTGTTGTGGGTTTGCATATATCCGCTGTAAATTAAGGGCTGTCCCTTTATCCCTGGCTTGCTAAAATATTTATTAGGAGTGGCCACTGAAGTTTAACAAGCGCTTTTAATGCATCTATTAAAATGATCATATAGCGTTTCTCCTTTAATCTAAGTAGCAGTGAATTATATGCATAGCAGCAAGTAAACATCTTCCAAATTTTTTTAATCATGAATAAATAATAAGCATATCTATAGATCAATTCTGTTGTCATTTGGATTATATCCAGGGGTCAGAAACCTTAACATTCTCATAAATGGAATCAGTGGGTTGCCATATTAAGCTTTTTCGTTTTCAGCTTTTCCCAGGGAAACACAATTTTTTTTTGACAAAGTGGTTTAAAGAGCAGTCTTTCTTCACTGGTGGTTTGGGGGAGTCTGACACAGCCGCACTTCCCGGAGCCTCCCATTGTTTCTCTCGAAGTTTGTGCGTGAGAAACAGGCTGGCAGCACTGACGGTACAATAACCATTAAGCCTGATGGAAAATTTCAGAACGTTTGATGGGAAATGGCAGAAAGTCCTCACACACGGCAAGATTATGTCAAGGGGATTTCCTCCAAAAGAATCCCCTGGCAGCTCGGAAAAAATAAAGTCAGAGCATGGGTCTGAGGACAGGTGGCCAGCTCTCCTCTGCCTTCTCAGCAGAGCCTGGCTGGAAATGTGGAGTGGAGACTGTTTCATGACTGACTCCGATCTCTTCTCGTTCTTTTCCAGGGGAATCTGCAGACTGCTAGTTAATTAGGGAAGTCACCATGAAGTCCTGTGAGGAATGGAACGGCTGTAGGTGGTGAAGCTGAGGCAGTTGATGTGGCTGCCCAGGAGGAGTGTGGCCAGTGGTAGGGAGTGGACCAGGACTACAGGGTAAGCACCGTGACAGCAGAGGTCTTATTTGTCTTCATGGCTGCATCTGTAGCACTTGGTGTAAAGCCCAAGGAACTCTCAGTAAACGTCTGGTGATGAATAAAGGAATGAACCCTGAATCCCACCATCGAGGACTAAGCTAAGGAGAGGAATATGAGAAGTGACCAGAAAGTCCAGTGATAGGGTGTCGTGAATGCCAAAGAAAGAATGGTTTAAGTGGAGGAGGTAGACAACATTATGTTCAATGCTGCTAAGAAGTCATAGTAGTGACAAAAGAGTTCACTGGAAGTAAAAAAGAAAAAGATCATAGCAATGACTGAAGAAGTAAGGCTTGATGCTGTTGTTTGTCTGGTGCATAACAGGGAAGTTCAGAGGGAGGTAGTCTAAGACAGGGGCAGTGGCTCAGCGATGCCATCAGAGGCCCAGCTCCCTTTTCTCTTTCTGCCTTTTGCAGTGTGTTTTTTTGTTTGTTTGTTTGTTTGTTTGTTTTTTTCTATTACAAGATGACTGCTGCGTTCCAGGTATTGTGTCCACATCCACAGCAGAATGCAGACATCGACAAAATAGTAAGGAGCAGGCCAGCCATATGTGTCTGCTTTTTCTCAGGAACAAGCTTTCACTTCCCTCTCTTTGACGAGATCTAGGTCACATGGTCACCTTTAGATCACCTTCTGAACACAAGTCTTAAGATCCCATCACTGTTTTAATCTATCAGGTTCCTTCTCTGTGGCTGAGGAAGGGCCTGTCAGAGACAAGGGGTCTCCAATGGCGACTGAAACAAAAGGATTCTATTGGAGGGAACAGGAACAATGCATGTTGGGTAGACAATGAATGGTGGCTGCTACAGAAGATACTTTTGGGAAGGAGGTGGGGAAGGGCTGGCTCTTTATTTTAAAAAGACTCTTGTCACCCTAGCTGGTTTGGCTCAGTGGATAGAGCATCGGCCTATGGACTGAAGGGTCCCAGGTTCGACTCCAGCCAAGTGCACATGCCTGGTCTGCTGGCCCGATCCCCAGTGGGGGGTATGCAGGAGGCAACCGATCAATAATTCTCTCTCATCATTGATGTTTCTATCTGTCTATCCCTCTCCCTTCCTCTCTGAAATCAATAAAAAAAAATTTTTTTTTAAAGACGCTTGTCAATTTTCAGTATCAAAACAGTTGCGCTGTTGGTTTCCCTTTCTCCCCATCAGCCCCCAAAGAGACCACACCAAAGCAGAGTACATTTTAAGCCAAAAAGCTACAGGGTGCTCACCTAAGAGACCTCAGAGAAACCTCACCGATGAGGGGTATTTGTTAGGAAAAGAAGCTTTTAAAGATAGAACTGCAGTAAGATCTCTCAGCAAGATGGGGTGGCCAGTGCACCCCTACCCCAGAAGAAGCAAAGTTTCAAAACAAGATATAAATTTAAGGCCAGTTTTGTACATAACCTACTCAAGATTTCTCCAGCACGAACGGATACAAAGCACAGCGAGATGGCACTTTTAGAGGCAGCAGCTCCAGGCCAGAAAAGGATGAGGAGATGGGATTCGGGTGGCTACATCAGTGGCCAAAACATAACTTTCTTTTCTCAGAAGTGACAGGATCCGCTGAGTAATGTGTGAGGGGCTAGTGGAAAATGAGAATTTAGGATCTCTTGTTCAAAACGTATTGAGAATTGCAAGACGGCAACAGGGAGGAGGGAGACAAGCGTGGGGCTCTCTGAACGCGGGCCCCGTGCCCCTGCGTTCGTCCCATGTCCGCACAGTCAGCCCTGGCCCCGAAGCTGTCCACGGAGCCGGAGAGTGGCAGTTCATTGGCCAATCCAGGTGGAGTGGGAGAAGGGAGGAGAGGATAATGCAGCAGGCTGAGGAGAGGATGGGAGGTGAAGAACTGGAGATGGCAGTGACACTCCTGGGAGAAAACAGATTGCTGATGCCATGGGGAAAGCTGGCTACGTTGGGATGGAGAGAACAGAGGGGGAGCGGGTACAAGTACCCAGCAAACTGCTGCCCAGGCATCCTCTCTCTTTCCCTTCCTCCCTCCCTTCCTCCCTCCCTCCCTCAGCTTGCTGGGGTGACTTTCACATAGGGCAGGGCAGGTGGGAGAGGGGCTGGGGCACTCACCCCTCATCAAAGCACACGCCACCCACCCAGGAGATGGTGGAGCAAAGGAGAGAGAGCTCTAGGCTGTAAAAATGAGGTTCTGATCCCAGTTCTGCTGGGGACCAGCAAACTCTGCCTCTCAGTCCCTGAGCTCACCTGATCATGGAGCCAGCACAACCTCCGTCACAGTTTATGGGGCGACACGCAACGAGGGGAAGGCACGGTCCTTGTCCTTCTAACAGAACCCCTCCTGCCCATCCCTCCACCACCACTGACCCAGCCCCTCAATACCGATTGTAAGAGGGTGTCCATTGGAAGAGGTTCCATGCATTACATAATGACCCTGGCAACACAAGTGGTAGGTGGGATGATGCAGGGAGGGGAGGGAGAGGACACAGGCGTGTTTGTGTGAACCCACTCTGCTCACTCCCTGCCCCTCTGCCCCTGCCTCTGCCTCTGCCACCCCCTGGGGACGGGCTCAGGGCTTATGCCGCTGGGCGATGTAAACAGCGCCTCGGTGATGTCACCCCCGCAGATGCCAGGAGACATAAATCCCATTTCCCAGAAGATGCAGCAGCCAGTCGCTTCTGGGCAAACAGTGACTCTAGAAATAAATATTGGCAGAGGAGAGATCTTTAATGGAAAAGCTTTATGAACCTAGAGCAGCCAGGCTGTAAATCCCAAAACCGAGAGGGGTTTAATGTTTTCGTCAGATGCAAAACAAATCACCCCAAAGCCCATCTGAAGGAGTCGGCTATGGAAACCTACGTGCTACATAAGAAGCACGTCCAGGGGAGGTCTGATGCCATAGGAAAGAGGCAGGAGCACCCTGGCCAGAGCAGAAGGGCCAGGGGTCCACGGAGGGAGGCGGGGAAAGCAGAGCCGCCCAGGTGGCGGTGGGCAGAGCCTTGCCGGGGGCGGGGACAGGAAGAGGGGCAGGACCCGGAGAGCCACAAGGTTAGTGTCACAGGGATGGCACCTAACCTGATGGATACAGAAGGGAAGGGTGTGGGGGAGGGACAGTGAGACCGGAAAGGACACACCGCAAGCTTAAGTAAAGGTCAGGAAGTGTCCCCCAAATATCACTTGTCAACAAAATACATGGGAAACTGAATTCCGTGACATTTAAAGTGGTTTAATGTGAACTTCAATTTGTATTCCTCCGCAGCGGCTTACTTCAAACACAGACTGCGGGGAGGAAGCCTGTCTGGGCGCCTGGAGCTTTGGAACGGGTCTGGAACGCCCCACCCATCCCTCCAGGCCTGGCCAAGGCCAAGGCCAAGGGCAGACCTGCATCAGGGAAGACAGAGGGGTTCGCTAAGGTGACTGGCGTCTGCACTGGAGTGATGGCGCTGGGGGAGGCAGACAGATAAATCAGCCTCCGACAGTCTGCACGCCTCCTCTCACTGGGCAGCAGCAGCGGCCTTAAAAGCGTGTCTGCGGTGATCCTGTCAACCGGAGACTGCCCACCTCCGTGGTCGGCAAACTGCGGCTCCCGAACCACATGCGGCTCTTTGGCCCCTTGAGTGTGGCTCTTCCACAAAATACCACATCCTGGGCGAGTCTATTTTGAAGAAGTGGCGTTGGAGAAAAGTTTAAGTTTAAAAAATTTGGCTCTCAAAAGAAATGTCAATCATTGTATTGTTGACATTTGGCTCTGTTGTCTAATGAGTTTGCCGACCACTGGCCCATCTCACATGGAATCCAGAGCCACGGCCACGTGTGGGAGAGCGTGTAGGCGCGCAGCAGGGAGGCAACCCAGCTGTTGGGGCCCTGTGCACCCTAATGGCTGCTCCCAGGCTAAAAGATCCATGTACACTTCCGTCGGAAACAGGAAGTGGGTCCCTTTTGTTGTGTTAGACCTGAGGTCAGTCAACGACACCCTGTGCTCTTTTTCGCACAGCCCTAGGGCTCAGAAGGGTTGTTACGTGTTCAGGAGGTTCAGAAATCGGAAGGAGGCTATTTCATGGCATGTCCGAGTAACATGAGACTCAAATGTCAATGTCCATAAAATAAAGTTTTATCGGCACATCGGCCACCCCTGCGCTTCTACCTGCAGCTGCCCTCACAGTTGGAACAGAGTTGCAATGGAGCCCGCATGGCCCATGAAGCCCAAACTGTGTCCTCTCGGGCCCTTCACAGAAACACTGCCCACCCCGGCCGAGGCCTTCAGTTCGACAGCCAATGAGAACGGCCCGTGCCAGGCTCTGGGCTCCGCCCTGGGCACCCCAAGGAGAGAAGTGCTGCCTCTGTGAGGCCCAAGGGCTCAAGAGCACGCAGACTGAGCAGCTAGGGCTGTGTGTCCCCAGAGATGCCCTATCCATCCTGGGGCCCCCGCTTGGTGGAGGGATCCCAGCTTGAGGCCAGGTGGCCCCTGCAGAGGGTCCTAGTCATTCATGAGCCCACTGAGAGCATAGCACGGAGGCATGCGCAGTGGCACCCCGGGGCTGGGGACGGGCTGGCTCTCACACCCAGCTGCCGCCTGCACCAGCCTGTTCCGAGTGGCTCTTGGCAAACAGGCGTGGGGAGATCCGAGCAGGATAGGTTGAAGTCCCTTGGGCCAAATCTCTAACAGTCCACGGGGCGCCCGCCCTCTGCGTAGAGCTGTGTCCTCTGTTCCTTTGGCGGATTGATTTATTGTTGCAATATCCCTGCTTTATTGTGGGCACTGCGTGCAATCTGCTCTCTCCCTCTTCCGCCTCTCCCAGCCTTGGGACCAGTAAGGCCTCCGTCCCTGGGTGGACTCCCTGTGTCTCTCCTGACGTCACCTTTGCTCAGAGGCTTCTCCTAGGGGACAGAGGCAGAGCTAGCAATGCTCAGCACCAAGCACGGAGCGGGAACAACAGAAGAGTGAGTGATAAAATACCATTCAGATGCCAGTGGCCTGAGCGTGTCCCTGTTAGGTGCAGAAGCAGAGGACCCTTTCAGCTCAGTGTGAGGGGATAAGTCTAAACTTCGTTATGCAGGCCCAGGGGTTCTGCTTCTTTCAATGTCCACCTTCCCCTCCAACCTCCCCCCACCCTCCCTTACCAGCCTGTGCTGCTGCGCTAAAGGGACTGATGAGCTGAGCTCAAAGGTAATGGGTGGGGCTGACTTAGGTATGGAAAGTGAACCTTAAAGATAACTAAGGAAGTAAAGGAACTCGGCCCTGGCTGGTGTGGCTCGGGTCCCATGGACCGAAGGGCTGCGGGTTAAATTCCCGGTCAGGGCATATGCCCAGTTGTGGGTTTGGTCCCCGGTCGGGGTGCGCGCAGGAGGCAGCTGATCAATGCTTCTTCCTCACATTGATGTTTCTCTCTGCTCCCCAGTCTCCACTGGTACCTGGCCACCCACTCTATGGAGAACAAGAGACAACCTCCTCCTCACACGGGACTTGAACCCGCGGCATTCTTTCAGGGACTGGGCATGCACTGCTTGCTCCTTTTTACACCTCCAGCCTAGATCTTGCCACTAAAGTGCAGCCTCAGATATCCCAGGGCCTACCTTCAGTCTGCAAATATACAGTATAATGGGCATGCCAGCGTTAGCACCCCCAAACTCGGCTCTTGCTGCTCCCCAGAAACACACACACATGGATACCAAATTCTTGCACCAACTCACAGCATAGGGAGACTTCATTCTTCTAGGTCCTCGCACCAAAAGCTCCAGGTCATCCTTCTCTCCCACCACATCCAGACCATTAACAAATACCATCATGTCTATCTTCAGAATGTATCTACAATCTGACCCCAGGTCACAGCTCCTGGTGCCCTGACTCTGGTCCAAGCTGCTCTCGCCTCCTGCCTCCACTCGTCTCCCTGCCTCTTCCCTTTCCTCTCCCTCCCCACCCATCATCCATTTTCAAGACAGCCAGCCAGTATGATGCCATTAAAATATAAATCAGATTATGTCATTCTTTTTTTACATATATATATTTCTTAATGGATTTCAGAGAGGAAGGGGGAGAGAGACAGAGAGAAACATCAATGATGAGAAAGAATCATTGACCAGCTGCCTCCTGCACGTCCCTTAATGGGGATTGAGCCTGCAACCAGAGCATGTGCCCTTGACCAGAATCAAACCTGGGACCCTTCAGTCCGTAGGCTGATGCTCTATCCACAGAGCCAAACTAGCTAGGGCTCATTCTTGAGCTTGAAATCGCAACCAGAGCAAAAGCCAAAATCCTCCTGCAAAAGCGCTGGCCCTGGATACTCCTCTGACATCACCTCCTCACTTCTCTGCAGCCACACTGGCCTCCAAACACAGCAAATTCAAGTTCACCTTTCTACTTGCTGTCTAGTTGCAGTCAGACCATGTGCACCCTGACAAGCCAATGGGTCACTCTCCCAGCAGGCCTCCCTCTTTCATGGCCGGGGAGGTGACTTTCTCCTTCGATGTGCACCCATGTCTTCCTCATCCCCAGACAAGGATGTTCTTGGGTTAAAAATAGAAGGAGGCAGCCCTAACCGGTTTGGCTCAGTGGATGGAGTGTTGGCCTGCAGACTGAGGGGTCTCAGGTTCAATTCCGGTCAAGGACACATGCCTGGGTTGTGGGCTCGATCTCAGGTGGGGGACTTGCAGGAAGCAGCCGATCCATGATTCTCTCTCATCATTGATGTTTCTATCTCTCTCTCCCTCTTCCTTCCTCTCTGAAATCAATTAAAAATAAAAATAAATAAATAAATAGGAGACAGCATCCTGTGCAAATGGCAGGAATTCCCATGCGGAATGGTCTTGCTCGGAGCCTTGCCCGTGTGGCATTTGACACATGCCTGCGCGACCTGGAGTGACCTCGCAGGTGACCTTTCCCCTCTCCTATAAAAGACTGCATTTCAGGTTTGGGAACAAGCCAATATGTCATGAGATTGGCAGGAAGAGATAGCAGCACCCGACCGGAAATGAGGCAGGGTGGCGGCCTGCCCCCTACTGCTCCCTGCCACCGAGAGGGATTGAACTGAAGAACTGGGTTGGAAGCGAAGGTGAGGGGTCTGAGATGTGGAAAGGGGTTGGGAAGGCTTTTATTATCTTGCCAGTGGTAACTCACAGGTGACCCTGGGTTGGAGCAATAAGGCGAATTCCTTTCAGGGGGTGAACTCTCCGGTGAATGGGTCATTAATTCTCTACCCCTTTGGGCAAGAAACTAAGAGCCAGTTGGGGACATTTCATTTTGAGCAGGGAGCTGAGCTGCCTGGAAGAAGTAATCAACAGCGGAATGCCAAATAGCAGGCTCACCCTGACGGGAACTGGGCCAAACACAGTGAGAATGGCCTGGGACCACCGAGTGGGAGTGGGAGGCATGAGGGAGAGAAAAGCGAAGCAGCAGGTCCCCCTGATGGGTAAGCTATTCGGGCTGGTTTTCCTTTCCTTGTGCTGGACATTTCTTAATAGATGGAGGGCTAGCCTGAGCTCAAATTGCTTCGTAAACTGCAAGAGGCAACCAACCAACCAACAAAAATCATTGTAAATTTAGTTACGTGTTTTCTTCGTCCCTTTCTTTCTCCTGAGCTCCAAGGGCCCGTCTCTTGCTGTAACTTATTTCCTGAGCCTCTCTCTTCTCCAGCTCACTCCTCCCACCTCTGTGACTTTCTAAATAAACTTTCTCTTCTAGTTCGAGTCTCGGCTCTGAATTCTTCTCTCAGCCAGAACTCAAGTACCCAGGTTGCTGAACCGAGGTTCTAACACCGGTAACAACTGGTGCCATTTTTTGCCACCAACATAAGCATCAACCCCACAGATACCGGTCACAGGTGGCCACTGGGTGACAGATGACCACGAATTCTCTGATCCTCCCAAAGGGACGTGGGCTCTCTGTCCCCACCCCCTGATGCCAGGCTGCATGGTGGCTTGCTTTGCCTGCAGCAGAAGTGACGCTGTGCCAGTTGTGGGCACAGGAAATGGGTGTCTGAAACAGGTTCAGGGTGAGGTAGAAGGTGAGGAAGAAATTGGAAATGCTGGGACTCCAAAGAAAGACCTTTCCTAGCGTCTGGCAGGGGGCTTTGTGTCTTGGAACACTTGGTGTTAGACTCTAACAGTCAGAGCCCTGATGGCCACCTTGCTGGAGAGACTGTGTGGAGAGGCCTGGAGTCTACATGGAGAAGGAGGTGCCCATGGAATCTAGCCCAACAGCCATCCCTACCAAGGAGCCAGCTGTGTGAGTAATACTGTTTTGGACACTCCAACCCAGCCCCACCACTAGCTGAATACCATCGTGTGATCCCAGTCAATGCCACCTAGAACGGGAGAGCCACCCTGCTGAGCCCTGCCCTGCTCCCTGGTGTACAATATCACAACACACAGCAAGACAATTGCTGTTGAAGTCGCTGAGCTTCTGGAGGCTGTTACACAGCAATAGGTAACCAGAACACTGTGTACACAGCGTCATTCTTGTATGCGAAATTCTGTGCCACTTAACATGCGAATATTTGACACATGGCAGAAGAAATACATACAGATACACACGTACATCACACGGGCTTGTGGACGTGCGTGACGTTTGGTGCTAGTTCCATTGAATTTGATATCTCGAGTCGATTAAATGGCCTGTGGATACATTTCTACAGCCACATGCGTAGCCACTAACCACGGCGCCTCCTGGGCCTGTGACCCAGCACCAAGGGCAAGGCGGGCTGGCTAAGGACATGGGAGAGCTGGGAACTGTAATGATGGCGCTGGGAGGTGGGGCCCTCACACAAAGAGGGCTTTGTCTGCTCCCGAACACAGGGCGGCCATTTCCCGGGGTGAAACGTTCAGTTGGGGAGAGATTTGCAATGTGAAAAGGGGGGTTTGGTTTCCTCCTCTCCCCAACTAATTTCCACCGTCTCGGGGCCCAAGGGAGCTTTTCAGGCAGCGGAATGAGGACACGTGCAGAAGCGCAGCCTCTTTTCCTGAATGCGCTTCTTATGCAAAGGCCGCGGGAGAGCAGCCGCCCGCTGCTCCACATGCTCGCTCTGCCTCCGCGCCCTGCCAGGCAGAAACGCGGGGAGGGACACCTTGAGAACTCCTTGGGTTTCATCTGGTTTCCATTTTCACCTCAGGCTCCCCCATCGTTGGGGTTTCTGTTGTTTGTTTTTTAATCCTTATTCTCTACATGAAGCATATCTTATTTATTTGTTTTGTTAGGAATTTATAATTTAATTAAGAAGCGACACACAATTTATCTATTCCCAAGTACCTTGGATAATAAAGAATGCTAAATATAAATGAGCATGAATGGTTTGGAGAATAAGTTAAGCATATTTTGAAAACCATCCTCTGTTGAAATGGGAAATAAACAAAAGGATGGTTTCTGTCCATTTAGACATACAAGACACGTCGGAAGGATCTCACAGTATCTTCAACCTGCCGCAGGTCAGACGGGCGGCCCGGAGCAGGGGGGTCAGGGGCATTGAAAGAGGCCCCTTCTGCCCCGCCGGCGTGGCTCCGTGGTTAAGCACTGACCCATGAACCCGGAGGCCACGGTTCGATTCCCCATCAGGGCACATGCTGGGTGGCGGGCTCCATCCCCTGTGTGGGGCGTGCAGAAGGCAGCTGATTATTGCTTCTCTCTCTTCATTGATGTTTTTGTCTCTCCCTCTCCCTTCCTCTCTGAAATCAATAAAAATATATTTAAAAATAAATAAATAAAAATAAAGAGGCCCCTCAGAGGCTCGGTGCCACTGCCCCAGGCCCCAGTGCTTCTGGGGCAGCAGGAGGAGGAGGAGGAGGGGGAGGGGGGGAAAGGCCTGCTCCATGGTCTATGTCAAAAGATTTTTGTTTCTTCCTGAGGCCCTTCCACTCCCCACCCCTGCCCTCAGGCGGAACTGGCCAGGGACTCAGTGCCAGTGGCCCACCCAGTGTGACTATCAGACGACCACGGAACACCTCACTCTACTGCCTTGTTCCATCAATTCCAGATTGGGAACACACAGCAAAAGGAATAAAGAAGAACGACTGACTGAATGACTGACTGACTGAATGAATGATATGCTTGGGAACACCGTGCTTAGACAACGTTCAGTGCTGCCTGCCGGCCCGGTGGGTGCTGGGTGAGGGCCTAGCAGAGCTGACTGCTCCCCACTGGTTAAGTCCCGTCTCAGCTATGGTTCTTGCTTCCCTTCCTCACCTCAATTTCTCAGGCTCTGCTCCTTGCCTGGGGCCTGCGGTGACCACAGTGGCCGCCATCTAAATTAATGACGAGAGACAGCAGCCTCTCCATCCTCCAATCCCAAACCGAGTTAGGAGCGAGAGAACAATAATCATTTATCATTCTGGCGAGCCACGGCCAGCCTAGGCCCCAGCCCAGGAAGGAGAGGGAGAAAACAGCCCCCCTCCCCCCTGAGAGCCAGAGGGACCAGCGGGAGGGAGGCAGGTCAGCGCTGGGGCTGGCCTGGCAGGGTGGCCAGGGCTGTGGCAGGAGGCGCGACTGAGCCAGCCCCGATCCCTTTTTATTTAAAAAAAGTATATTTTTATTGATTTCAGAGAGGAAGGGAGAGAGAGATAGAAACCAATGATGAGAGAGAATCATGGATCGCTGTCTCCTACGCACCCCCTACTGGGGATGGAGCCTGCAACCAGGACATGTGCCCTGACCTGGAATCAAAAGGTGACCTCCTGGTTCATAGGTTGACGCTCAACCACTGAGCCACACTGGCCGGGTGCAAGCCCGGTTCTCAGAGTACAGGTGGGACCCGCCTGCGAGCTCCATCCTCTCTACACCCGGCCCCGACTCCAGCCCAGCCTCCGGGTACCAGCTATGAGCTCCCTGCACTGTTCTCTGTGCCTTCCTTGTTCTCCCACCGCCCCACCCTCAGCTCCGGCGGCCCCTCTCCAGGTGCCTAAGGGGGATGGGGGACAGAGAGCCCCATGACTGCAGGGAGGTGGGGGTCAGGGAGCAGGTATACCAGAGAGATGCTTCCTTTGTCGTCCTCTCCCCACGCCATCCCCCGGCTCCTCCTTTTTTCCTTTCCTCTCCCCCTCCTCCTCCTCCTCCTCCTCCCCTCTCCTTCTCCTTCCTCTCTCCTTCCTCTGCAGCCTCCCGCAGCCTGGCTGCCTCAGAAGCTGGTGTCACCACCCTGGGTCCCAGCTCCTGCTGATGTTTTCTCGCTCTGCAGGGAGAGGCAGCAGGAAAGACAGCTGGCAGCCAGCCCTGGCGGCCACGGCCCAGGAGGCCTGCGCCTGCGCCTGCTGCCGAGACCAAGACGGAGGCCCTGCTCCTGGGGTTCCCCTGCCCGCACTGCCCTGTGTGCTCAGTCAGGCTGGCCCCAGCCCCAGGAAGCCAGGCGGGCTTGGTGGTCCCCAGACACCGCCCCAGAGCCCATGCTGGGGAAGAGAAAGGCACCCCAGCAGAGACAGAAGCCATCCCCTGTCTGCGTGCCTCTGGGGGGTGATGGGGACACACCCCAGCAGGGCTCAGGTTGCTCGCTCAGCCCACAGTGGGGCAGGAGGTGGGTACCCGGGGCTGGGGCTGGGAGGGGCCCCACACTAGGTCCGCAGGTCCTCGGCCAAGGCCAGCCCGGAGCGCAGAGGAGCCCGGGGCCCTATCCAGACCCAATCCCGCACCGAGTCTGACGCGTCGTCCGCGGGGTGGGCTGCAGGCAGCTGCTCTGGAGAGACAAGAGTCGTGATGGGATTGTGGAGGAAAGCGCTGCCTCACAATCTCGTTAGGGTCTATTTTTAGAGCCTGCGTCTGCTGGCCTTATCGCCAGAGACCAGTTCTGAGGGGGCTCTGCCTTATCGCCAGAGACCAATTCTGAGGGGCTCTGCTCTGTGACCTTTAAGAACAGTCTCCCGGGGGGAGCAGGTCTTACTGTGCTGCCGGCTCACCTGCCCGACAGGGAGCACCCCGGCCTGGGGCCACCAGGCTTCCTGGGGACGCCCACAGAGCAGGACAGGGGGCTTCCCCTCCCCAATGCCAAGCCTAGGAACGCCCCCCCGTCCCCCCCCCACCCCCCCCCAGTGCCCAGTGGAGCCTGGGAAAGGCCAGACCGGCCTCCGGGATGGTCTCCTGGTGACGCGCCATCACAGGCTCCCTGCATGCCACGTGCTGTTCTCCTGCGCTGCCAGGGACTCACTTATTCTCACCTTCACCCTGTGCCCACCCCCATTTCACAGATTAAAAATGAAGGCACAGGGGGCTTAAGCAATCTGTCCAAAGTCAATTTCTCCAGAGCTTTCTGGCTGTTTTCCCTATCACAGGAGAGCCCCGCCCCCTGCCTGGAGGCACCCCACTGAGCCTTCCTGGCTCAGAGCACTGGGGGGCAGTCCTGGCGAGACCTGGGCCCAGCGCTCAGGTGGGAGGAGGAGGAGGAGGGGGGGGGGGGAGGAAGAGGAGGAGGAGGAGATGGAGGACGGGAGGAGGGGAGGAGGGGAGGAGGGGAGGAAGGGAGGAAGGGAAGAGGGAAAAGGGGAGGAGAGAAGGAGGGGGATGGAGGAAGAGAGGAGGGAAGGAGGGGAGGAGGGAAGGAGGGGAGGAGGGGAGGAGGGGAGGAGGGGAGGAGGATGGAGGAAGAGATGAGGGGAGGAGGGGAGGAGGGGAGGAGGAGAGGAGGGGAGTAAGGGAGGAGGGAAGAAGGGGAGGAGGAGAGGAGGGGAGGAGGAGAGGAGGATGGAGGAGGCGGAGGCCGGACCTGGGCTGCTGCAGAGGCAGTGACTGTGCATCTTGGGCTGGAGCCGCGCCAGGGGCTGCGGAGCCACCGCCCTGCCTCTCGGACTGCCAGCTCCTCTCCCGAGAGCCCCCGGCAGCCTGGCACCTCCCTGTCCATCGGCCTCCGGCCCCGGCAGCCCCGGCTCCCCAGCCGCGCAGTCGGTGCGGAGGCTGCACATGAAACCCTGAGACCCCCAGGAGCCGGGGAGGCTCTGAGGGAAGCCGCTCCCTCTGGGAAACAAGGGGAGGCAGGGAGACTAGAGAGGAGGCCCCACCATGACGTGTGCCCCCTGCTGGGGGGAGAGGCCTGGTCAGAGGATGGGGGGCGGGGCGTGCAGAAAGTCAAGGGCAGGTCCCCCCACGGCTCTGGCGACTCCTGGGCTCTGTCCTTTCTGTGGCTCAAGCACTGCGTCTGGAGCAAATGTTTGCCCACTCGCTTCTGATGTGGCCAGGGGTCAGTCCGCATGGGGGGACAGAGCAGGGGGAGAGCAGAAACCAGTGTGGGCCCAGGGGAAGCTGGAGGGTTCGACCGTTCCCTGCAGGACTTCCCGGCTCACAAGGAACCAGCTGCCCCCTCTACGGGGGGCCTAGGTCGCCTGGGGGGGGGGGTGCACACAGACAGACAGATAGACACACACACAGCCTGCAACCCAGAGAAGCAGACCTTCATGAAAGACACGTCTGATAATGCCGCTCACCGGCTGTGTGACCCTGGGCAAGTTACCTAACCTCTCTGGGCTCCAGTTTCCTCCACTGTGAAATGAGAGCAACGGTGACAGCCACCTCCTGGGGCTCCTGTCAGAGCTGAAGGAGTCCGTCTGCCGGAGGTGGCGGCAGCGCGCACCCGGGGCCCTCCGAGGAGGGCAGGGCACCCGTGAGAGGCCCAGGCCAGGGGCAGGCGACAGGTGGCTGATGCGGGAGGAGGGCGGGGCGGGAGAGATAAATGGTCTGGAAATGACTGCAGACCTGTGTCTCTGTGCTGTCAACTCGGATATACTGGAGAGAAAATAAATAAGAGCATGGAACACAGTGTGCTCGGAACACAGGAACATTTTCTCGTTATTATATAATAATATAGGAGATGATGTCCTCCTCCTCGGAGCAGCCCAGAGCACTTAGAGATGGCACAGTCAGGCCCAGGCTTGCACAGGCTTGGGTTAGAGATGGCACAGTCCAGGCCTGGTTTGCACAGGCCTGGGCAAGAGATGGTACAGTCAGGGCCCTGCTTGCATAGGCTCAAGTTAGAGATGGTACAGTCAGAGTCCTGGTTAGAGATGGTACAGTCAGGGCCAGGCTTGCACAGGCCTGGGTTAGAGATGGCACAGTCAGAGCCCAGGTTAGAGATGGCGAAGTCAGGGCCAGGCTTGCACAGGCTAAGAAAAGCTGTCCAGGATCAAGTGCGTGTCTGGTGCAGTGAGGACTTGATACCTTCCTCCACTATTAAAGCCACAACCAATACTTTCCTTGCAGAAGAGAGAGAGAAGCACGTGCCTCCTGCCTTGCCCTCCTGGGCTCTCAGATGCAAACACTCCTGCTGGGAGTTGGCCCCCATGCGCCTTCAGTGAAGGATGGATGGGCCCCTGCCATTTCCTGAGCATTGCAGCTGGCACAGGGAGCCCACCGTCAGAGCATGTTGGCCCGGATTTCTGCCGATAGCATAATCAGAGCCGTGACCCTGACAGCAACAGCATCGGCTGAGTGCCGAGAATGGGCCTGCACAGTTCTGCACGATTGAGTGTATTCTCTCACTTAATGTGCTCAGCGACCCCGGGAGACAGGCAGATGAGGAAGCTGAGGCACAGAGAGGCTGAGCTGTGTACTTAAGGCCACACAGCTGTCGGGTAAAGTCCAGGCATTTCGCTGTGAGCCACTCAGTCCTCTCTCCAGCTACAGCTCCTGTCTGTTTCTCTCTCTTCTCTGGGCGAATACTTAATCCCTTTCCCAGATTCCCGCCACCCCCTTCTGGAAGGCTCCCCTGATCTGAACTCCCTCTGTCCCCAAGGCCGAGTGGGGCACCCCTCTTTGGTGCCTCCATACACATGTGCACGTGTGTGTGACCCCATCATGGCACACACTGCACTTGCTGTTAGGGTGCAGTTGTTTTCTGTCCCACACAGAGCTATCGCTCCCTCGGGACCACAGTGACCTCTGACCCATCCCGGCCTCACCAGCACCTGGCAGGACGGTTGGTACTTGCTTGTTGAGTTGTGAATCTTTAAAGGGCCAGAGGATAAACACAGACTTTGCAGACCACAGGCAGAGCCTACAAATTCCTCCCCCCCGCCCTGCCACCCCCAAGTTCACTTTCTTTTCTATTTTTGCTTCAAAAACAAATTTGCAGACCAAACGCAATGTTTCTGAATGTTGGAATTTGCATTTCCCCATCAATTTCTTTGGCACTTGCACACTGAAGAATGATTGCGCCTGCTACTAGCATGCTGGTGATTTAACAAGAAGGAAATACTTGCTTTACATCTTCTAGCCAAGATGGCATAACTAAACCTAATTTCACAGAAAATGCTGAGGAGTAGCTTTGCCGTCTGGAGTCCTCGGCTCCAGTTTCTTAGCTTAATTTCGGACAAAATGGAAGACCGGAGTACATCTGTGAGGGAAGCAGAACACGCTTTCTTTGCTGTTGTCCCCTCCCCTTTGCCTCTGCGGGCGCAGGAAACACTGACCATGCCCGCTTCTCCAAAGGCTTTCTGAGAGGCCTTCAACTCTTAGAGAGTCTTAGTCCAGAGCAGTTGTTTCCCAAAGTGTGGTACGTGTACCCACAGGGGTACAGGAAGAGTTTGGTGGGGGTATGCATTGCACCGTGCTTAGCTGCGCCTAATTCTACGTACTCATGAGTACGAGGGATGCTCAGCGTTACGAAAATTACAGAAGGGGTACACATATGTCAAAAGTTTGGGAAACACTGGTCTAGAGAGTCCGATTAGTTCATGCCCCAGAGGAGTGTGAACTGAGCAGGCAGCAGGCTCAGCTGGGCTCTGAGAGGAGAGGTGTCCATTGCCAGGCAAGGTTCCCTCTAACTAGAAACGGCCCTTCCCTGAGACCTTCGCAATAGAAATCCTACCCATTCTCAAAGCCCACCACACTCTTGACCTTGACCGCCTCAGTTGCTGCGTTGAGATGCACTACAAAGATGCATGTACTAGCGATCAGCATGCATCCCACTTGTTTGCATGAGCATCTTGGTTTCCCTCTCGGATAGTCAGGTCCCTGAAGGTTGGAGCTAAATCTCATGTAGCCGTGGTCCCCCAACAGCACGTACCCTCGTACCCTGCACACAAAAATTGTTCAATCACTAATTCAGTTTTGTAAATAATGGCTACTTTAGTTACCTACTGTTTCCCTAGGTTTAATGGCTATAAAAGCATCTGTCAGGAAATCTCCAAGTACTTGGAAATTAAACAAAACACTTTTTTTAAAAATCCATTATTTAAAGAAGAAGTCTCAAGGAAAATGAAAAACTATTTTGGACTGAATGAAAATGAAAACATAACATTTCAAACTGTATGGGTTGTACCTACAGCAAGGCTTAGATGGAATCTTATAGGATTAAACACTATGTTAGAAAAGAAGAAAGGTATCAAATCATCTTACACCTTAAGGAGCTAGAACAGGAAGAACACAATTAATCTAAAGCAAGGAGAGGGAAGGAAACAATCAAATAAGAGCAGATAGCAATGAAATTAAAAACAGAAGGGCAATAGGGGATGCAAGGAATCCAAAAGATGGTTCTTCAGAAAGATCTATAAAATTGATAAACATCTAATAAAAAGGAGAAAACACACATGGTACCAGTATCAGGAATGAAAGAAGGTTATCACTTCATGTGCTGTAGACATTAATTAATGAGATAATAAGGGAATTATTATAACATACACACACACATCTGCCAATTTAGATGAAATGGACTAATTCCTTGAAAACCACAAACAACCAGTTCAGTGATGATGAAACAGAAGATCTCAATAGTCATATACTAAGTAAAGACACCAAGTTCATAGTTAAAAACCCTGTAAAAAATAAATTTCCAGGCCCACAAGGTCTCACTGGTGAATTCTAGCAGACGTTTCAAGAAGAAATAAGAGCAAATAGAAGAGAAACACAATGGACTTAGCAAGGTGATCACTTTGTAAGGTGCATAATCTAGTCACTATGTTGTACGTCTAAAACTATTATAGTGTTACTAGAGGCCCAGTGCATGGATTCATGCACCCGTGGGGTCCCTCAGCCCGGCCTGCCAGGATCAGGCTGAAACTGGCTCTCCAACTCACCACGGCATTTCACTGCCGGCCCCGTAGCTGGCGCTCCACAGATATCTGTGAACTGCATGCGTGAATGGGAAACTGATGCTCAGGGGGGGCCTTCAGGAAAGTTCCCGGGAAATAGCATTTGCAGGGGCCTGGAGGAAGGGGTAGTTCATAGGCAGGTGGGTGTCGAACATGAGAATATGGGGACAAAGAGCTGGCCATGAGCAAGGACATCAGCTCAGCCAGAGTGTAGGGTTACGTGTGGGAGGGGAGCCAGGCTGGGCCTCCGTCACGGAGGCCCCGGATGGCAGCTGACTGTTCAGTTGGCCACTGCAGGGGAGACGAGGGCCAGGGCTGTGGGTTAGGCGCTGGGTCTGGTGGTGATCTTCTGAGTGGGTCAGCGTGGAGCAGGAAAGCAGGGCTGCTGACGGGGGTGTCACTCGGAGGGTGACAAGGGCCTGGGCTGGGCAGGCGCTGGGAGCACTTCACCACCAGAATGTTAGGTCTCAGGAACCACGGGAACGTGGAGACTGAAGAACATCAAGACTGCAAAAACAGATACTAGGGCTCCCTGCTCAGAGGCGGGAGGGGGATAAGAGGAGTCGTCAGAGGAGTTAGCTAAGGGAGGGGAGCAAGCGATGGACGATGAGTCTGGCCGGAGCATCTTAAGTCGGGGCGCCCGGTGGGATGCCTGGTGGAACTGTCCAGCCAGCTGTCAGAGTGCAGAGATCTGGGTGTGGCCTGAGCTTGCTAATCACTGGGCCTGAGATAGTCATGGAGCGCGGCTGGCCTTTGACAGCAGCCTGTGCAGCACTGGGCGGAGGGACCTCGGAGCTCACGCCTCCTCTGCACAGAAGGGGACTCGGAGGCCTAGGGAGGTGGGGTGACTGGCCTGAGGTCACACAGGCAACGTGCCCCCCTGCCCTGGTTTTTAGAATAACATTCAGTGAACGGAAGATTAGAACTGAGCATCTCCCTGTGTGCAAAGCCGATTCAGGGAGGGCAGTCATGAAATAAAGAGAATGCTCTGGGACTGCCAGCTGCCGGAGGGGAGGGGGTTTGCGGGGCTGGATGAAAAAAAAGGCAAAGGGATTAAGCAAAAACAAAGCAGGAAGCAAACAAACCCACAGACAGGACCACAGTAGGGTGACTGCCAGAGGGAAAGGGAGTGGGGAGGTAGGGGAGGGGTCGGGGGGGATAAATGGTGATGGAAGGAGACTTGATTCGAGGTGGTGGACGCACAATACAATATGCAGGTGATGTGTTATCGCATTGTATTCCTGAGGCCTATCTAAGTTTATTAACCAAGGTCACCCCAATGAATTCCATTTAAAAAAATGAAGACAGCAGGATCTTTCTCTTGGTAAACAGAGCTGCCACCCAGAAGAGAGCAAGGCCCTGAAGGAATCGGCAGGGTGGGTGCGGCCCGGACACGGCTTGGGTTTGCCTTTGTCTGCCAGCGTCTCGGGCACGCAGCGCCCCCAGAGGCGGCAGCCGCAGGCCTGCGCTCAGCTCACAGCCTCTCCCAGAAAATGTCTGCAGAGACAGAGGGCGGCGAGAACACCCAGCCGCGTCCTGCACCGGGTCCCTCTCTTCCTCACCTGAAGGACATCGGCCCAATGACAAACTCCAGGACTTTTAAGAAAAGCAAACAAAACCCCAAGCACATGGCAAAGGTCAACAGGCCCGCGGAGAGAGTAAATAATTAACGCCCGTGAAAGTGAGTTTTGAGGATTTTGTTGTTTATGGCCGGTCAAAGGTGCGGCTGGAAAATGTTCGCCCGGGGCAAATTCTAAGAGCGGCTCCCTCTCCCACCCATCGCTCCCCTGAGGACCGTGACCCAGGTCCATGTGAGGCGTGTCCTATGGCAGGTTCAGAGGCCCCTCCCGGCCGGCGCCCGCTCCCTTGGCTCCTGCCAGCTCATTTGGCTGCAAAGCCGGCAGGAAGGCTGAGGCTTCCAGAACGCCGGGGCCTGGCCGGCTTTGCCCCTTTCCTGTCACCTGCTCTGTGAGGAATTCCTAGGACAGACGCACAGAACCTGGCTCTGCTCACCGGCAGCAAGGTGACTGACCGCACAGGTGGCTCCAAACGCTCAGGAGCTTAAGGGGTTCTGATGCCCGCTGACCTGGAAGAGCTGCAGAGGGGGCTAACGCACAGCCTGGCTGGCCTGGCTCCGTGGTTGACCTGTGAACCAGGAGGTCACGGTTCGATTCCCCATCCGGGCACATGCCCGGATTGCCGGCTCCATCACCAGTGCGGTGTGGTGTGGGGTGTGCAGAAGGCAGCCAATCAATGACTCTCTCTCTCTCATCATTGGTGTTGCTCTCTCTCTCTTCCTCTCCGAAATCAATAGAAATATATTTTAAACGATGAGAGCAAGCATACAGCGCCCCTAAAATGTGCCTGGCACCTGGGACGCATCAGTCCATCTGACCTCCTTTTCTTTCCTGGAGCAACCGCCCCTCACCCCTGCCCCCCAATTCCCTTCTCACCCCCCACCACCGGGACCCCCGGGCTGCCGCTCTTCCCTCTCTCCTGCTGACATCATGTGAGCCCACCGCGCAGCTTTCCGCCCTTTCCCGGCTCCCTGAGCCTGCAGGGGAGGCGGCTGAGCTGCGGCGGTGGCGCAGATGTGAGCGCAGGAGCCCGGGTCTGTGCTGGCGGGGCCTTGATCCCCTCGTGCAATAAACGCCCCCCACTGAAAAGAGGGGGGCGGGGAGCCTGGTCAGCCCTGACGCCCGCCCCGGAGATGCAGGGTCACCCCACAGGTGCGGGCTCGGGCGGGGGCCGCTGTGGGCGGGAGCTGCATGCTCCCTCCAGGGCCAGCGTGGGCGGAGGCCGCCTGGCGAGAACCCTCGAGCGGCGCGGGGACGCGGTGACTCTGCAGAGCGGGCTGGCGAGGTCCGCAGTGTCCCAGCCTGCTCTCGGCGGCGGAATTTTCCTTGCGGCTGGAGCTCTGCGCACTCAGGGCTGGTGCAAGTGGAGCCGCGGGCGCCCCCTGCTGCCGCCAACGCGCAGCGCTCCCCAGACCTGTCCCTTTCCATCCCAGCAGCAGCGGGGCTGGCTGAGGACCTGATGGGCATCCGCCCTGCGCAGTGGGGCGGGATGCCCATTCCCCACCTTCTCTCTTGCTCCTCCTCATCCTTTCAAGGACCCAGGTCCCGGTCACCAAGGGCACAAGTCAGTCATGGTAGCCCCTGGACAGAGAGTCAAGGTCAGAGAGCTTTCTGGATGGCTCACAGGACAAAGAACGCCTCGGATGGAGGCGGGAGAGGAGAGGATGGCCCCACCAGGGGGCTGTGATGATGGAGAGCAGCTCAGGAGCCCAGAGCTCAGCTCCCTGTCCCCTCCCCCGACTACCACGGCCACTAAGGGCCCCAAACCATGCTTTTCACCACCTTGGGCAGCCTGGCTTGCTCCCCTCTCTCAGGTCTGAAACCACACAGTGGGGCACTCATTCGTGAACGTGCCATGTGTTCGGTGCTCCACCAAGTACCCTAACAACCCTCTGTGCCCTGAGAGGGGGGTGACTTTTTTTAATTGTTTGTATTGATTTCAGAGAGGAAGGAAGAGGGAGGGAGAGAGAGAGGGAGGGAGGGAGGGAGGGAGGAGCATCTATGCTGAGAGAGAATCATCCATCAGCTGCCTCCTGTGCCTCCTGACTGGGAATCGAACCTGGTTCATAGGTCGACGCTCAACCACTGAGCCACACCAGCCGGGCGGGGTGATTTTAACATGATCACTGAGAGCCTGCATTAGATGCGAAGGCGTTTTGCTCCTTCACAATGACCTGGGCGCTCCTGGGACACTCCTCGCTTGGTGGTTTGTACTCAGTGTTCAGGAGCTAGGCCCTGGCGGGAGGGGCACAGGTTACAAGGTCTGAGAACCGAACATGTAAGTGCACAAAAGCAAGTCCCCCGGCCAAAGATAAAGCAGTTGAATGAGAGGAAATGAATGGTCTAGACTCGGAGACAAAGAGAAGGCAACAGAGACCTCCGGCCAAGACCACCACCGTTTGTCCCCACGCTGGGCAGGAAGGGAGGGGCTGGGCCTGAACCTCTTTCTGACCTGCTTTGTTTACATGCAAAGTGTGTGTGTGTGAGAGTGTGTGTGTGTGTGTGTGTGTGTGTGTGTGAGTGTGTGTGTGTGTGTGTGTGTGTGTGAGTGTGTGTGAGTGAGTGTGTGTGTGTGTGTGTGTGTGTTGCTCCAACATTGCACAGAACGCAGGAGTCGGACCTGGCTGGGCTGGCGGTGTCCAGCGCATGTGCTGGTGTCCCCGCTGGCAGAGGCGGAGGCGGAGGCCGGGAGGCCGGGCCCTGCAGCATGAGTGTGCATCCCGCGGCGAGGAGAGCCAGGCCCTGCCTGGAACAATGGTGGCCGGAGCCAAGGTAATTCTTCTTTCTCTGCAGCTGAGGATGTGACTCTTCCGCCCTCAAGATGACATGTTGTAGGGGAAAGAGCCTGGCCTGAGTCAGAAGACCTGGGTTCAAGTCCGGGCCCTGCCACAAAGCAAATCCTTCCTTCCTCCCTCCAATTATCCCATCAGTTAATGCTCCCTGGGTGCTGGCTATGCACCCAACGTTGTTCTAGGCCCGTGGTCAGCAAACTGCGGCTCGCAAGCCACATGCGGCTCTTTGGCCCCTTGAGTGTGGCTCTTCCACAAAACACCACGGCCTGGGCGAGTCTATTTTGAAAAAGAGGCATTAGAAGAAGTTGAAAAAATTTGGCTCTCCAAAGAAATTTCAATCATTGTACTGTTGATATTTGGCTCTGTTGACCAATGAGTTTGCCGACCACTGGTCTAGGCACAGGAGACACAGCATCGAACCAGACACCTCCCTGCCCACGGGAGCTTTCATTCTATAGGGGACTGGGCTCCCCCCCGGGGAAGGGACTGGCGATGGGGCGCTGTCTCTGTCAGACTGCCAGGGAGGAGCGGGCTTTGGCATGTGGCAGACAAGCACCAAGGCCCTGGGCAGGAATGAGCATGGCGGCTGTGTTGGAATGAAGTGAAGGAGCGTGGTGGTAGGCGAGGGCAGAGAGGGAAGAGCAGGGGGCAGATCCTGGGGGCCTGGTGGGCCACCGTAGAGCGTTTCAGACGTTTTCCTAAGAGGGATGGGAACTATTGGAAGGATCTGAGCAGGGAAACACCAGAGCTCAATGTGCACCTTGAAAAGAGCACTCTGGCTCTTGTGTGGGGGACATTTGGGCGGGTGGGAGGGTAATGGGGGGCGGGGTGGAAGGAGACTGGCTAGGAAGCCCCCACGGCAGTCCAGAGGGCCAGGAGGAAGGCATGGCCTGGGGGTGGAGGCCGCTGAGGGCTGCGAGTCAGACTTGCACTATATTTAGAAAGCGGAGCCAAAAGGGTTTGCTGATGGACTGAAGGTGTCAGGTGATGGAAAGAGAGGGTTCAAGGGTAAGGTCTGGGTTCTGGCTGAAGCAGGTGGAGGAATAATGACTCCGGTTACTGAGGCGAGGGGCACACTGGAGAGGGGAAATCAAGAGTTCTGTTTGGGCCTGGGTGTAGCTCAGTGGTTGCGCGGGAGGGTCATGGTTCCGTGCCCCATTAGGGATATGGCCTGGTTGCGGACTAGATCCCCATTAGGGGGCGTGTAGGAGGCAGCCAATTGATGATTCTCTCTCATCAGTGATGTTTCTCTCTTCCCCTTCCTTCCTCTCTGAAATCAGTAAGTGTGTGTGTGTGTGTTTGTGTGTGTGTGTGTTTATTTAAAAGTTCTGTTTGGGATGAAACCGGTTTGGCTCAGTGGTAGAGCGTCGGTCTGCGGACTGAAAAGTCCCAGGTTTGATTCCAGTCAGGGGCATGTACGTTGGTTGCGGGTGTGCAAGAGGCAGCTGGTCGGTGTTTCTCTCTCATCGACGTTTCTAGCTCTCTATCTCTCTCCCCTCCTCTCTGTAAAAAATCAATTAAAAATATATTTTTTAAAAAAGTGGATGCTTTCATAAAAGTTCTGTTTGGGACAGTATACATTTGAGCAAATAACTTTTCCTCCTCTCTTTTGGCCTCTGCCTTCTCATCTGTCAGGTGCAGGGCTGCCCACTTGGTCAGCAGAACCTCTTGGTGGTGATTAGGGTTATTTTTCCCTGTTTTTCTACATCCCCACCTCTTTCGAACCCACCAATATAGTGCAAATTCAGAGAAAAGAAGGGGCGGTGCTCTTTAAATTTTCTTTTCAGGAAAGAGAGAAGGAGAAGTGGGGAGAGAACAGCAAGTCCCCACCTCCCACAGGGGGTCCCGCCCACGCCCGCTGCTGTCCTGACAACCAGGAAAGAGGAAGCGGGTGGAGGGCGCAGGGTGGAGGGCGAGGGGCGAAAGTCCCAGCCCGGGGCACAGATGAGGAAGAGCCAAAGTGCGAGTGAGGCTGTGAGATTTCATTTCCTCCGGGGCTCAGGTTTGCACTGCAGAAGCTCAAGGGCTTCTGGAAGGACAAACATCTTAGCGTTTCCATCGCAAACCACCTCCGAGTCGGGGCTTTGAGGCCAGCCATTCAACTTGCCCGTATCCCATTCCCCTCCAAGCTGCAGGCAAAGACCCCCCCCACTCCCGATCTCTGCAAGTTAGAAATTCCGTGAATCTACTGCTTTTAAGGGAAGAAACAAACCAAATACATGGAAAAGTCCAAGGAGCTTGAGACCTGAATGGATCATTTTTGAAGGAGTTTTACAAATATTTTCATTCACAGTACCATGTATTGAACACTTATGTGCCCGGATTATAAATATATAATCCTGAAAATACAGATACAGTCTCTTCTTCAGAGAGCTTTCATTCTGGTGGATGCAAGACAGACAGTTAGAGAGACAGCCAGATAGACTGTCCAGAGGGTGCTTTGGAGAGAAATCCAGCAGAGAAAGAGGGTAGACCATGTCAAGACCAGGTTGAGGTATATAAAATATGCTATCTATACTAATAAAAGGGTAATATGCTAATTACACAGGATAGACCTGACATCTTCCTGACTTTCTTCTGGACAAAGCCACTGTGGTAGGGACCGAGGCAGAGGCAGTTAGGGGAGATCAGACTGGCAGGGTAGAGCAGTTAGGGGTGATCAGGCAGGCAGGCAGAGTGGTTAGGGATGATCAGGTAGTCAGGCAGGTGGTTAGAGTTGGTCAGGTAGTCAACCAGTGGTCCCAGATTGTGAGAGGGATGCAGGTCGGACTGAGGGACATCTCCTCCCCCCTACCCCGCATAAATTTCATGCACCAGCCTCTAGTTTTATATAAAGCAACTAGGGAAGGCCTCCAGACACAGGGAGCCATAAGCACAGAAGTCCCGAGTCATGCTTGGTGCATTCTGGGAAGAGCGAGGAAGCAGTATGAGTGAGGATGAGTGTGAGAGATGGGATGCCGGTTCAGAGGAGGGGCTTGGGTCATTCAGGGCTCTGGCTTTAGCATGAGTGGGATGGGCAATGGTTGGAGGCCTGTGAGCAGAGGGCCACGTGACCTGAACAACTGAAAGAGGCCCCAGATTCTGAGTGGTCCACAGAGACAAAGGAGTCCCTGGGATACCAGACACCGTGTTGAGATGCCTGAAGCTCTAAAGCTCTCAGGCATATTTCTTCCAGCAAATGCTGAAACCAAAATCATTGGCCCCCGTGAGAAACCTGCGCCATCCCCGCTGGAAGCATCATCTGCTCATCCGCGGTAGGGTCGGCGCATATTGGGGATGCCCGGTCTGCAGACAAAGAACTTGAGGTCTCGCCAAGTTGAGTAACAGCCAAGGCTACGGGCTAGTAAGTGGCAGAGCTGAGTTCCAGCAGACGGCTGTCTGACTCTAGACAAGGCAACCAACATCCGAATGCTGCCTGGTCTTCAGACGAGGAAAAGCATTTTGAAAAACAAAGAGACGTGAGCAGGATCACAAATCTGTGAGTGGAAGAGCTGGGCCCCAAAGGGGACGCCAGGGGACTGTCCATGTGTCCTAGCTTGGCTCTCTGCAGAGCAGCTGCTGGGGAGAGGGCAGCGGGATGTCAAGCAGGGACTGATCCTGAGACCAACGCCAATCAATGGGTGTCAGGGAGACAGGCAGGCCTGAGCGGAGGAGACAACTGAGTGGTGACAAAGTACGCCTATGAGGAGACAGAGACAGAGAGACAGAGGAAGAGGAGGAGGCGACAGAAGAGAAATTAAAAGGAGTCAGGGAGAAAAGCAGACACCCTGCAAAGAAATAAGTCCATGACTGACTAGCAGACAGCAAAAATGGAAGCCAGGGCCGTCCATCACGGGGCCATGCTTACCTATGCCAGGGAGGGAGGGGCTGGGGAACAGAGGCGCACCTGGGAGAATTCTAAAGTTCTGGCTGGTGCTGGGCCATTTCTTTCACCCAGACAGGGAGCGTGGTGGTCCCTGGGATTCTTTAAACAGCTCAGACTCTCTCAGGAAACAAAAGTATGAAGAGCTGAGGAAGTGGAGACACGTACAATAACTTGGGGAACTGGATCGTGGAGAGAAGAGAGGGGCGGGGGCTGCAGGAGGACGTGGCCATGCCAGGGGCTCGTATTGGAATGCTGTGCCTGCTTTCCTGGTGCTGGTTTCACACAGAGGGTGGGGGCAGTTACCAGGAATGGCGGACATGGACGGACGCTGTGCAGGATAGGGGTCTACAATGCTATACATGCATTTGACGAAGCACCATTATTCCATTGGTTCTCCTCACCAGTGAGGAGGTGCGGCTTCTCTCCCGAGGCCTGCATTCATCTCACCAGAACAGGCCACCACAGACCTCGTGGCTTAAACCACACACTCACACACACACACACACACACACACACACACGGTTTCCTCCCAGCGCTGGAGGCTGGAGGTCAGGATCAAGATGCCAGCGGAGACGGCTGCCCCTGAAGCCTCTCTCCTTGGGCTTGCAGACGGCCTGGTGTCTTTGCACGCCTGCCCGGGATCCCTCTTCCTGAACTTTGGGGACACCAGTCCTATTACACCAGAGCGCCACCCTACAGGCCTCATTTCCACTCAACCACCTCTTTACAGAGCCTGTCTCCACATCCAGTCACATTCCGGGGTGTTGGGAGTTTGAGCTTCATCCTATGAATTCCGGGGGACACCATTCAAGCCATAAGAAAGTCTACAAGGGAATCGAGATTTAGGAAGTGGGACGACTTGCCCTGGTCAGGCAATTACAGGGTCAGAGCTGGATGCGGAATCGAGCAGGTCAGTTCCTACAGCTGACCACCGAGCTTCCCACCATCACACAGCCCTGCACCCAGAAGACCGGAGATGCACAGAAAAGGCCTTTTGGAGAATTAAAAACAAAACAAAACGCCGACCAGAATAAAGGAGTAATATTACCATGCTTTTCAGAACCATGAGCAGAATATTCCAGAACCCCCACGGTGGATATACTTGCATAGGCTCCCTTTGTAAATCCGAGCTTTAAGCAGATTTTGGATTTTAGCCAAAATGGCCGGAAAGGTAAACCATGTTGCATCAGCTGAATCCTCTATTCCTGCATCCCTTTCTGGAGAACCAGGCTCTAGGCCGAGGAGGGCGACACCTGCTGGCTGAAAAGGCACTGGGTGGGAACCGGCTCCTTTCACGTGTGGTCCCCGCCTGCCCTCTGCTGGCCGGCAGTCAGAACATTCTGGAATCTGCCCACAGCCCTCCTTCCCAGGGAAACCAGATCTCCAGGGGAAGGAGGGAAGCATCCACTGGAAGCAGCCGGCGCAGTGTGCCAGGCCCACCCTCTCTCGGTAGTACAGGCCATTTACACCTTTTGTGTTCTGTGACTACAGAGCTGTTTCGAAACTTGCTTCAGCTGTTTTCACATGAACATTTTAAACACTTGCTATATCTGCTACCTTCTTGTTTCCCAAAGATCTAAGAATAGGAGAATTTGAATGCAAGTCTGGATGATTTAGCAGCACATTGGTCTGCTCATCAGTTCCTGTTGTCAAAATTATAAACTTATGCTCAGAAAGACCTCCATCATTTTGAAACCATGGTTTCCTAGGTTATAGCCAGGGACCCCACCATTTGGTTACAGCAATGGTCGGCAAACTCTTTAGTCAAGGGAGCCAAATATCAACAGTACAGCAATTGAAATTTCTTTTGAGAGCCAAATTTTTTAAACTTAAATTTCTTCTAATGCCCCTTCTTCAAAAGAGACTCACCCAGGCCGTGGTATTTTGTGGAAGAGTCACACTCCAGGGGCCAACGAGCCGTGTGTGCCTCTCGAGCCGCAGTTTGCTGACCACGGGGTTACAGTATTTCTTTTCCGATGTGACTTTCTTTTTTAAAAACCCTGGTTTTATGGTTCATACTTAAAGGAATGCCACTATTATATATTTGGGTAAATGTTCTAAGTAATAAAGGGTTCCCTTGAACTGAGCAGCAGCACATAAACGCCAGGAGAAACCACTGAGCTCACCAACAACTCCTAGAACTCCCAGCCGACATGCTGCCCAGGGCGTGTGGCCTCGGGATCTCAGTGAGATTCAAAATGAGAGGCGCGAGGGCCCTCCGTGCCTGACGCCGGGGCGAACCCCACACCCTCTCCTTGCAGATGCCAGAACGGGAACTTAAAGTGCAAATCGGATCACGATGCCAGGAGAGGCCAACTGCCTCACCTTCGACTTTACAATGAAACACAGATTCCTTACCAGCGGTCCAAGGCCGGGGGATCTGGTCCTGTGGCCCCTCCACGCCTGCACTTGGCCCCCTTTCCTTCCCCGTCAGTGTCTGCAGCCTCATCCTTCTGGATCTCTCTGTGGCTCTACTTCAGTATTCTGTTTATTTCTTCCGGGGTACTCGCTCTAATTTCTAACAACTCGTTTATTCATCTCACTGCTCATTTCCTGTCTCCACCACTGGGCATCATCCACCGGGCGGGCCTGGTCCATCCTGCTCTTGGCCACATTCCCAAAGCCTAAGGGGCATGTATCGAAAACTGAGTGAGGGAGTGGATGACGGGAGCAAAGGAAGGAGCTGAGAGGTGCGTGGCACCCAAGTCATTCCACGCAGGTCACCGTACCGAGTTCCTTCATAAATACAAGGCGGTCCCGACCCTGACCCACGGCGTGGGAAGCAAGGAGAGGCCAGTGGCTGGGATCAAGGAGGCAGACAGACCTGCCCTTCCACCTCGGACTGACACCTGTCTTCGAAACCTCTCTTTCTCAACTGGGGGACCACCAGTGAGACAGACAGAACCCCGAGGAGAGCTGGCGGGAAACACAGGCGGGCCAACGCAACAGACGCACTCATTTAATCGGCGGCTAGGCACTCATCCGGGATGCGGACACCGGCTATAAACCAGCAGCAACACGGAGCGCTGATCCGATGCCTTCTCCTCGGAAGGGCACTGCACCGTCCACAGTCCCATCTCACAAACGGAAACAGTGGCCCTGTGGCTGGCGGGCTGGAGGACCAGGGCTGGGCCCGGCTTCCAGGGGCTCTGTCTCCATCCTCCCCGTCAGGCCATCAGCATCCGAGCAAGGGAAACACACTCAGAACGGTCATCAGTTTGCAATGAGGGGCTCGGGGCAGCTTGATGAGGGCTGTCCCCAAGAGAGGTAGCTAGCGGCAGTGAGGGCAGGAACCCTCGTGGCCCAGGGAGGCCTGGTCAGGCCTCTGATGTGCCAGTGGTCAATGCGATTTCCATGGCCGCCTGGTGCCTTTCTCCTGGGCAGGAATCCGGCACCTGACTGGACCCATCCACAGAGATCAGGCCGGAGGGGAGGGTCAGGAGCCCGCCGGGGTCCTTCAGGAAGAGGCCCAGCCTCTGGGCCACGGCGTCCAGCTCGGCGGCGGTGGCGTGCTCCAGGAGGTTGCCGCTGCGCACGAAGAAGTGCTTCAGGAAGCGCTGGCGCACGCACTTGTGCAGCTTCCTGGCCAGGCGCAGGAGCCCTTTGCTGAACACCCGCCAGTCCTTGGTGTACGGGTACTTCTCGCAAGTCCAGAAGAGCACCGTCTGCGGAGGGAGGAGGGGGTCAGACACGTGGGCCCCCGAGGAGTGTGTCCTCGGAAACACCGAGCTCACGTGACCCTGGAGGAGGCGGGAAAGTCCCCCCAGGGCCAGCTGGTTCTGCCCTGAATTCCGGATCCCCGACCTCAGCCTCGTCCGTCTCCTGCGCCTCTCGGTTCCTTCCTCTGCTCCCCACTAACACGTCCAATAATCACAACTCTCCCCACCCCTCTGCCTCTGCCTTACAGGGAAAACGGAAACCCTCATGCCCAGACATCAGAGTCCTCCTCGCTGCTCCTCTGCTCCTCCCAGCGGGCTGAATCCCTCTCCTTCCAGAAACTGTATGTGCTGGATCTCCCGCCATCCCTTCTTTGTCTTCACTTCCTCTGCACCGACTCCCGCCTCAGTCCCTGCAGCGGACTCTCCCACTGCCAGCCCCCACAAGCTGCTCTCCTCAAGGGCCAGTGATCTGCACACGGCTGAACCCCGCTTCCAGCCCTCGCTCCACCCGGCCAGCCGGCAGAATCTCCCCTTCATGACCTCCTCTGGGGTTACTCTTCACGTGGCTTCCAAGCCACCACACCACACCCTGGGCTTTCTCCCAGCACCACAGCTACTCCTCGGCAGGCTTCTCCTCCCGAAGCATGGCGTTCCTCTGCTCCAGGCCACCTACTCTGGCTTCCTTCCACAACAGTGGCTTTCCTCCCACGAGACACAGGTGACTCTCAATTCTCTTTCTCCAGCCCAGACTGCTCCACTGACCTCTTTATCTGGTGTTTCGTAAAAATCTGAAAGTCATCTTCCAGCATGTCCCAGCTGAGCTCACACCCCCCCCCCCCCCCCGCCCCTGGTCTGCCTCCAGAGCTGCTCATCCAGCCAGTCATGCAAGCCACTGACCTGGGTTCACCCCCTCCCTCGCCAACCCCAGGCAAGTCCTGCCGATCCGGCTGCCGATGTAGGTCTCAAATCCACCCACGTGTCTCCTCTGCGGCGTCGCTGTCCCCTTCACCACATCGCGCCCGGACCTGCACAACAGCCCTCCCGCCTGTCACCAAGCACACGGAGCCAACGTGGTCTTTCTGAGATGTAAGTCTGTCTGAAGGACCTCCACGTCTCCTCATGGCTTTAGTTAGAAACATAAACCGCATGGTCTGGCTCGCAAGGTTTGGTCCAACCTGCCTTTCCAGCCTCGTCCAGCACGACGGTCTCCTGGGCTTCTCCTTCTAGCCACACTGCCCTCATTTCTTTTTAAAAAATATATATTTTTATTGATTTCAGAGAGGGAGGAGAGGGAGCAAGATAGAAACATCAGTGATGACGAGAATCATGCCCCCCCACTGGGGATCGAGCCCGAAATCCGGGCATGTGCCCTGACCGGGAATCGAACCCTGACCTCCTGGTTCACAGGGGGACGCTCAGCCGCTGAGCCAAGCCGACTGGGCAACACTGGCCTCATTTCATGCTCTCTTCTCCCTCAGGGCCTTTCACAACCTACTTTCTACTTCCACTTGGAACACACTGCCACCCCTTTTCCCAGGAAACTCATTCATCACATCTCATTGCCCCTTGACACGCATTCAATGCCCTCCTTGTCACTTACTTCTCATAAGCAGCCGTGAGCCCAGCCGTCCTCATGTTCCTACGTACTCTGGGTTCCCTACTAGGAGGCGACTTCCCCGAGACGGAGGACTGTACCTGCTTTTAGTCACTGCTGTGTCACCAGCCCCTGACTGGCACCTGACTAAGTGTGCCAGTCAGGTGCCAGTCAGGGGGCACAGGAAGTGCTGACTGAGCGAAATAGAGAATGAACCAATGTGATGGTTTGGACGTTGGGTATGTTTAAAAATACAGTCTTGACTAAAAAGTGAGAGAACAGTTTTTAGGGTCACGGCAAGATACTGACTACGTTCTGACTTAAATTGTTTGGCGTGAAGAGTTGGAGGTCATTTCATGCCGGTCACGACAACCTGGACACAGAAGACAGGGGCGTGTTCCTCTCCTGTAGCTAGCCCTTCATCTCCCAGGCACACTGAAGCCGGTCTGTGCATGCTCATCGAGGCCCCGTGCCCCTGAGTGGGTTTTAGGACTAAACAAGCCAGTGGAAGGTAAGCTCTGGCTTCTCCCTTTCGGGGAGAGCTTCTTGAGGGTGGAAGGGAGGGCCCTATAAGACGGGGCCAGGCTTCAGGTGAGGTGAGCCTGACGGCTCTTTTGCAACCCAATCTCTTCCATGTTCCCCAGATGGATGCCCGCAATGGTCCTGCCCGCTCAGGCCCTCCTCGGGGACAACCCCACCCGCCACCAGCCGTGGCCATGGCACTGCCCGCTGCCCAGAGGGGCAGACTGGAGGAAAAGGCAGCTCTGCTTCTGCTCATCCCACCGTCCAACACCCGACTCCCTTCTAAACGCCCCCTCCTGAGTGTAGACAGTCTTGCTCTGTTCTGGGGGTGGGCAGGGAGGACCGAAGCGGAAACCTTGAGGGAGTTGCCCTAAGACTCTATGATTAGAATCTTCTGGGATGAAAGGGATCCGTGGGTGGGTGCAGTTTTGAGAGCAGTCACAGCCAGGAGGCCCATGGCACCCTCGTCCATCTTGCCTTAAATATTTATGCCCTTAAAGTGTCTCTATCCATCTTCCTTGCGGAGCAAGGCCCCTGGGGTTAAGATTATGAGGTTTTGCTCTGAGACAGACTCGAGTTTGCTTCTCAGCTCTACCTCTTCCCGGTATAGAACGACAAGCAAGAGAGAAGGTAAGGCCGCAGAATGACTAGATTGTCTTCAGACCCGGTGTGCCTCTCCCCCAGCACAGGTGTGTGCTTTCAAGGACATGTGCCTGAGAACATGTTAAGAATGTAGACACTTGGGGGAAAGGTCCCAGATATGAAGAGACTCTCGGCCAGACCGAGGAGGGCAGATTATCAGAAGAGATAAGAAGGCGGAGCCAAGGCCAGTGGTTCTGTGGGGAAGCCGAACCAGCTGTGGAGTCACTCATGCACTCAGCCAACCAGTATTTACCAAGCAACCAGTAGGTGCACAGCACTGGGCGAGACAGGGGCTCAGGCGTGAGTGAAACCAGCCTGGTGTCGCTGTCCATTGAAGGAGAGGAGGCAGAGGTAGGAGAAGGCACAGGTAGGAGGAGGCAGAGGTAGGAGCGTGGAGGAAGGTACCACATAGACGGGGACTACGCCAGCGACCTGTGCTCCCCGTGTAGGGCCCGGGGAGAAGCCTGCGGCGCCCAATGTACTAGCTGGGCTGGGGCTGTGCTGTCCCTCAGAGTCTGACACCTAGTGAGCTGCACACGGTGCCACCTGAGCGTCCAGCTCACCGTGTGCCGTCGGACATTTGAGGAGGAGGAGTGGGAGAGGGTCATCAAAGGCCACTCTCCCAGAGGGGCGCCCTGGTTCCCAAAGCAACATTCTTCTTCTTCTCCCCGGTGCTCCCTGCACCATGTGCTTCCACCTGCAAAGCTGCCTGATCCACGCCCCTCTCCCCTGCCAGCCCGGGAGCCCCACGAGAGCAGCAGCCATGTCTATGTGTGTTCCCCGGGGTCCTCCAGGGGCGGGGGCAGGGGTCCGGCTTGTAGTCACCTCAGTGCATCTTTGCTGAGTGAGGGAGTGAGTGAGTGAGTGCGTGAGGGCGGTCCTGAAGGTGCAATGTTGGGTTTGGGCCAAGGGGAGGCAGGTGCTGGCAGTGACAGGAAACCACGCCTATGCTGGGACCCGGAAGTTACGGTCCTGGTCTAACCTGATCGTTTCCTGGTTTCCTCCGCGGAGCGGAGCGGAGCGTGTGTGCGTGAGTGGCTGCACCTGGTCTGGGTGGGGGCTGAGTCAGAACACGAGGAATTCTGAGGTTTGAGCAGACGGAAGACTCCTCATGGGCAGAGGCCACGTGTTGCAAGTCATTCCTAACACTCAGCGGGGCTTCTGACGCAGTGGGCACCCATGGTTTGTGGAGTGAAATAAAAGGAGAGAGAAAGAGACCGAGGGAAAAAGGAAGGAGAGGCACAAAGAAAAGAGAGGGATGGGGAGGGGGAAAGAAAGGGAGGACACGGTACCCCGGCTAGGGGAGTTGTGGGTACATGTACAGCTGGTTTCTCTCACTTCATGAGTGACAGTTTGTGGTTGGCAAATGAGGACAGTGGAAGCCCATCCTGAATGCATCACTCACACACACCCACACCCACACAGGCCGGGTCCGTGTGGCCAGGCCAGGCCAGGCCCTGCCGGACGCAGAGGGGACCCACCCTGGTCCCGTCGCGGTCGCCCCGGCCGCGCACTCACCTGCAGGTGGTGGGACGTGATGACGGGCCTCTGGCCCGGACACCACACGTCCTCCTTCAGCTGCCGCAGGGCCTGGAGGCACCGCCGGCGGCAGCCCCCGTCCTCGTCCAGCTGCTCCAGCAGCACCCGCTCGGCCTGCAGGAAGCTCAGCTGCCAGTGATAATGCCAACGCCAACGGGCCAGCAAGGAGAATCCAAACGACTGGAGGGAGAGGGGAGGCGGCGGGAACGTGGGAAGGATGGCGCCGGCCGGAGGAGGGAGCCATCTCCGAAGCATCCACTAGCCCGGGGGCCAGTCCCGGGGCAGTGGGTGGACACGGCGGGAGCCCCAGGCCCGCCCCTCGCACGTGGGCGGTTAATGGCAGAGCTGCGTTCACTTCCTCTGGGGAGGGTTCTCCGTCTGGAACCTGCACCACAATCACCTGGTCCTGTTGGGCTTGTTAAACCCCAGAGGGCGGGGCCTGCCCACCCAGCCTGGTCCAGGAGATCAGAGGGGGCGTGGGAATCCTCACATCTAACTGGTCCTCAGGTGCCACTCCCAGGCGAGGGCCCCCTCGAGAACCGCGGGTCTGGGGAACCTGTTTTCGTTGGGAAGCTGGGGGGCAGGCCGCCGGCCAGGGGCCCGCTCACCGGTACCTTGATGCACCTCGCCCGCTCCGAGGAGGGCCAGCGCGACAGACACCGAGGCCACGGGGCTCTCTTGGACCAGGCGGTGGGGATCTCCACTTCGGGGGCCAGCTCTATCTCCACCTGCCCTGCGGAGGTTTCCATGGCAACGTGGACTGCAATGCCGCTGGTTAGCATGCTGACCTTTCCTGGGGGGAGATGACGAGCAGGCTCAGCACAAAGCATTCAAAGAGGGAACCTGGGAGCAGCCACTCTCACCAGCGCCCACAGCCTCGGGGGCCATTTTCAGAGTGTCCATAGCACACCCAGGGGGGCTCGGTTTATATCAAAACTAGACAATTAGCCGAGTCAATATCCACAGAAGCATTGCTAGAGGAATCTCAGGGTTGGTGGGTTTTTCTTGTATGTTTCTCCTCCCTCCCCCGAGGCTGTTATAGCACCTTTTCTTTGAAATTAATAGATTCTTTTCAGGAGCCTCGACTGAAAGAGACGATGAATACAAACAAAAGGTAGAGTATTTGCTGCTGTGAGATGAAATCCGACCATTCTTCTACATCCCCCTCGTTCCCCGCAGAAGCTGACCTTGTCTGAGACAGCCTCGGCCCCTGGCTTATTCATCGGCCTGCGGTGGCGTTCGGTTTAACCGTCTCTTGTCCGAGTCACAGGCTCTCAGGTGCTATCTGTTCTCACCATCATGACGCCAGCCCCACCCCCGGCTGCATTACCATCCGAAGCCCTCGAAACCATAACCTGCTTTCCAGTCACTGGCTTCAAGAGTCCGGTGAGCTGCCCAGCTGGTGTGGCTCAGTGGTTGAGCATCAACCTCTGAACCAGGAGGTCACAGTTTGATTCCCGGTCAGGGCACATGCTCTGGTGGCCGGCTCCATCCCCAGTGTGGGCGTACAGGAGGCAGCCGATCAATGATTCTCTCATCGTTGATGTTTTTTCTCTCTTTCCCTTCCTCTCTGAAATCAATAAAAATATTTATGTATTTTTTAAATAGTGAGCAGAAGGAAGCCTGCACGCTGTCATTTCCAACCAGGTGGGAGAGAAACACACCCAGTCAAGTTTCCCAGCGCAGAGGCTAGAATCCATTTCTGATCTGTCCCCACTTCTTTCAAAGGATGCAGGTTGTTTCTTTAAAACATTTTTATTAATTTCAGAGAGGAAGGGAGAGGGAGAAAGAGAAACAGTAACATCAATGATGAAAGAGAATCACTGCATGCCTCCTGCACACCCCACACTGGGGATTGAGCCCAAAACCCGGGCATGTGCCCTGACTGGGAATTGAACCCTGACCTCCTGGTTCATAGGTTGGTGCTCAGCCACTGAGCCACGCTGGCTGGATGCAGGCTTTTTTGTCTGCCTTCATGAGACAAGGCCGAGCCCCGTGGGTGGGGCGCTGGAACTTTGCTCCTTGCCCGAGAAGAGACAAAAGCTCCCTCACTGCCCTGTCAGCTGGGATGGGAGGAAGAGCCCATTGTCTCCTCTCAGAGCTGCTCAGAGCGAACACGAGGACGCCTGCCACTTCAGCATGACTTACTGACGGCTTCTCCTCAACCCGCCGGGTGTGCCTCTCTCATACCCACTCTCCCTGCCAGACCCCCTGCCTTGCCCGTGCTGACTCTGTTCACCCACGTGGTACTTCATCTCTCTACATCTCTCTCTTTTTTTTTAAATCTGTAAACAGGTAGAAAAATAATTCTTACTCTCTAGGGGTGCCATGCATATTAAATTAAATAATCCACAGGAACATTCTCTCCATGGTCACAGTCCATTAAACATGAGCTATTTCCATCATGGAACCTTCCAGAATCCTTCTGTCTAGACAAGGAAATGTGCACGGACACCCATTTCTTTCTGTGCAGACGGAACAGGTATGGCTCAGCTCTCTGGCTCTTCACTTACTTGTCCGGCGCGGGCAGTTTTCACCCCCGTGTGCGTGCACAGGCACCTCCTCCTTTCTGAAGGCTGCACGGGAGTCCCCGAGGCCGAGGCAGCAGCATTTACTCACTCAGTGTTCCTTTTTCGGACCCTTTCTAGCTCCTCACTGCTACACAGCCTATGACTGTGGGTATCCCTGTACATATTTTTTTTTAAATATATTTTATTGATTTTTTACAGATAGGAAGGGAGAGGGACAGAGAGTTTAAAACAATGCTGAGAGGGAAACATTGATCCCTGCACACCTCTCACTGGGGATGTGCCTGCAACCAAGGTACATGCCCTTGACCGGAATCGAACCTGGGACCCCCCCAGTCCGCAGGCCGACGCTCTATCCACGGAGCCAAACCAGTCAGGCGTATACATATGTCTTTGTGTATCTGTCTAGAACTGGAATTACTGAATGGCCAGGTAACCAGGTCACAAGCTACCCTTTAAGAAGTGGACCCCACTTCTCTCGATCCTCTCACCTGACAGGTGACAGGTTTCGATGGCGTTTTCCACCAGTTTCCGGAAGACCTGGAGCACCTTGGCGGGCACGATGTCCCCCTCGATGCTCACGTCCGTCTCGTGCCACTGCCACAGGTTCTTCACGAACTGCTGCACCTCCAGCCACTGCAGCAGGCCCTCGGGGCTCCGCAGCGGGCAGTGGAGCCGGGCGCCCTGCAGCGTGTAGTACCGCCAGCGCTGCTCCCTGGCCTCCCGGTACCCGGCCAGGCCTCTCACTGGGACTGTGACGAGGAACTGGCTGGGGCCCAACACCTGGGGTCCAGGGAGAGAGAGAGAGAGAGAGAGAGAGAGAGAGAGAGAGAGAGAGAGAGAGTGAGTTCACAGACTGGGACGTCATGGCGTCCCCTGGAGCCACCTGCTGAGCCAGGCATCAGCCCTCAGCCACGTGATGAGGTGGACGGGAACTGCACCTGCCTGTTGCGAGAGGGCCCGTCCTATCCTGCCACTGACCCCCTGGGATGCTTCGAGTAGCTCATGAAGTCCCCGAGCCCCGGGCTTCGCGGGTCTGCCAGGAAGAGGCATGAAGGGAACCTGGGCCTTGCAGGGCCCCTTGTGTTAACGGGGAGGCGTTTTCTCCCAGAAGGAAACTTCCCAGGATGTACGGCAGATCTAGGAAAAGCAATGTTATGCTTCTATTCCTAGTCACGGGTCTGCTTTTGTCTAATTTGGGAGGCAGTGGAAGTGGGTGGGAGAGGGAGGCAGAGATGTGCTGACATTCCAGGATCTAACCTAGTTTTATCATTTGCAGCCTGGGGTGAATTTCCCAAGATCTTATTGTTTCAAAACGCAACGAGTCCCAGAATCTTATGGGTGGTCCCTACGCCCACTGACCTCGAAGTGTACGGCACCAGTACACCATGTACTCAGATACTAATTCTTCTGCTCATTCATTCATTCAACAGAAGTTGTCTACTGCAGGCTGCACCCTACTGGGTTCTGGGAACGGAGCCATCAACACACATGATCCCTACCAACGAGGGACTGACTCTGGTGTGAGCGGGGGGCATGAATCCAGATAACTTTTAACACAAATGAAAGGCAGATAACTTTAATACAAATGAAGGCGGTTCTGTGTGCCATAAGAAAAATCCAGATCAAGGGGCACAGGGATCCAAAATAATCCAGAGCCTCACTTCACCTGTCCCTGAGAGGGAGAGAACCCTCGTGTCTATTCCGTGAGACCGTCTGCAAGCGAGATCCTCCTGTGAGGGCGGCTTCGCCCACTCATAGCGGAGCACGAACTCGGGCTGGCACCCTGGCAGCTTACAGCTCTGGGGGCTCCAAGTCAGGGACAAAGGTTCCGAGGCGGCCCCTGCAGTGTCTAAAGGCCACCTCCCACTGTCTTCCCTCCCCCACCTGCAACCCACAAATACTTTCTACTATTTTCTGGACAATTCCCTCTGCCCAGCCCCAATCTAGTGTCACTGTGAGAGAGGCACAGCCCTGGCTCAGGGCCCCAGGGTGCCCTGGCTTCCACGCCCTCGGGGACGGACCGCACCCTGTCACTTCCCTGTCTCAGGCTCCACCAGCTGGAAATTGGAACATGATCGCTCACACGAGTGTGTAAGTGGTAAAGACTCAGTCGCCGAGGAAACAGGCGGTACTGTTAGTATTCTCAGGGGTGTCGGCGCCTGTCACCTGCGGCTCCCGGGAGCCCCGGGGGTGGGGGTGGGGGTGGGGGTGGGGGGCGTCCGGAGGCCGCTCACCATGATGTTCCCGTTGTACATCGGGGAGTACGGGATGGCCTGGAAGCGGATGTCCTGGTTGCTGATTTCTGTGGTCAGCTGGTAGACGACCTTCTGCACCTCCTCCACTATCTGGGAGACCCGCTGGCGCCTCCAGTCCACCTGGTGGGCAGGAAGCAGCACAGGGGTTATTTCCGGGGCTGCCCCGGGCACGGGCATAAGGAAGGGACGGGACAGGACGCAGTGGAGTGACCACAGGAGCAGGGCTCCCGGAGAGGTGACTTCAGGTCCGATGGCACCTGTCAGTGCCTCGGAGTTCAGTTCTAAAACAGGAGCGCCCATTCGTCTGGATGGTGTGGCTCAATGGTTGAGCATCAACCAATGAACCAGGAGGTCACGAGTTTGATTCCTGATCAGGGCACATGCCCAGGTTTTGGGCTCAATCCCCAGTGCGGGGGTTTGCAGGAGGCAGCTGATCAATAATTCTCTCTCATCACTGATGTTTCTATCTCTCTCTCCCTCTTGCTTCCTCCCTGAAGTCAATTTTTAAAAATCTTTAAAAAAATAAAAGCATACATTCAAGTGTGAGTTCACAGACGGGAGGTCACAGGTGTCCCCTGCCATGTGGTTGGTGTCCATTTTTAATACTGGCACACAATGAACAGGACAACAGCGGGCAAGATAGGGGTACTTGTCCTCCAGTTGACAATACAGGACCTAGGTATATATTATACATATACGCACGTGTGTTTGTGTATATATACATACAGGCGAGGCAAAAGTAGGTTTACAGTTATTCATATGGAAAAATAATACAATAAATAAATAATAATAATAATAATACAAGGATAAACTCTGTTTTGCATGCTCACAACTCTAAACCTACTTTTGGTTTATAGTTGTGAGCATGTGTGTATGCATACTTCGTGTGTGTACAATGTGTTTCTAGGTAGGGTAAGTCCCATGAAGAAAAGTCACATGGGATGAGGAATTAGGGATGAAAAAGGCTACTATTTTGGAATCGGGTGGCCAGGGAAGTCACCTCTAAGGAGGTGATGTTCGAGTGGGCCCTGATGACAGCGGAGGAAAGCAAATTCCAGGCCTCAGCGCAGGAGCACGCCTGGCAAAGCCAAAGCCGGCGGCCCAGCAAGGTGCCCTGGGGCTGGAGGCTGGGAAAGGAGGGCAGGGCCAGGCCGTCACGCAGGGGTTGGGAACTGTGGGGAGATTAGGACATAAGGGGGTGATAACGCCTGCTGTCCAGGTTGGTGACTGTGAAACGGGTCAGCATGTGTGGATATTAAACAGTTTAACGCCCAGTGCCTGCTCCCCGCTATGTCCTTAAACCACGGCTCCCTTCTCCTCGGAACTCACCCCTCCTGGACCTGCTGACTCTGCACAGCACATCTCCCCAAACTGGGAAATACCCTCAGAAAACTGAACACCAAAAATCTATGCCTTTAGAGACATGTAAGCTTTAGGGAAATGGATTTTCCTAAATCCATTTGTGGGAAACACAATGGAATTTTTAGTAATCTCTAGGAGAGACAGAAAAATCCAAATAATCTTTGGATGGGACATCTATAAGTTGTTTTTTTTTTTTCTGAAATAGAGGCGTGGCTCTGTGGTTGAGCGTCAACCCATGAACCAGGAGGTCATGGTTTGATTCCCAGTCAAGGGCACATGCCCAGGTTGAGGGCTCTCTTCCCAGTAGGGAGTGAGCCATTGGATGTTTTCTGTCATCATTGATGTTTCTATCTCTCTCTCCCTTCCTCTCTGAAATCAATTAAAAACTTTTTTTTTTTTTTAAAGAGGAAATGGGAGACAAGCAAGTGGAGACAGAGGTAGTAACTCCCCCAGAAGTTGGCTAGGGAAGGAAAACAAACAAACAGGGACTCCGACAGGTATTTTCAAAATGCCACGCAGGTTCGAGCACGTTTAACTGCTGACGGAGAAGAGCCAGTGGAGGAGCAGGGGGCGGAGGGCAGAGCCACTGAGTAAGGACTTCCCAGCCAGGAAGAGCAGGGCAAGTGCGGAAACCTGGTGAGGAATCCTCGGGTGCCAGGAGGAAGGAGAGATGGGTCACGCACAGAGGAAAGGGCCAGGAATACGGGGAATCCGACACTTCCTGTCTGATGGCTGTTTTCTTTATGAGCAGGAGTCCGGGCTGTGGGCTGAGAGGGAAGAGGAAAGGCGGGAGGGAGGGACTGCGGGGTGACAGACTTTGGAAACAGCTTCTCTAAGGAAGCAGGGGCTGTCTGGACACGTGTGAAATGCAGGCAGTGACCAAGACAGCAGGGGGTGGGCCCACACAGCTGTGGGATACCAGTGGGCCCCACTGCAAGATGCTCTCAGCAGCCAAAGCCGGTTTGGCTCAGTGGTGGAGCATTGGTCTGTGGACTGTAGGGTCCCAGGTTCGATTCTGGACAAGGGCATGTACATTGGTTGAGGGCACATCCCCAGTAGGGGGTGTGCAAGAGGCAGCTGGTCAGTGTTTCTCTCTCATCGATGTTTCTAGCTCTCTATCTCTCTCCCTTCCTCTCTGTAAAATATCAATAAAATATATATTTTTTAAAAATGCTCTCAGCACCAAGGTAACAGCTGAGGGGCTAAGCCTGGGGTTTGCTCGGCCATATCTGCAGGTGGATAAGAGAGCTTGGGAGGGTTTCAGCAGCAGGCTGCATCTCACACTCTGGCCAGAGAATGGACAGAGCCGGGTTAGGGACATCGGATGACCATAAGTCTGACCAGGAACAGCAGGGAAAAGGAACCCAAGGCTGACGATTGAACGCTTTGGTCAATGGCTGGGAACCACATTCTCACAGTCAAGTTCTCAGAGTGCTGAGAGCACTGCGGCTAAGCCAGCCCTCCCATTGCCGTGGCCGTGGATGAGTGACGCAGCACTTGTTGGCATGCGCGGTCAGTCACTCTCACTGAGCAGAGTTTATGTAAAAGCACCCGTCCATCCCTTAAGGGCGCCATCCATGGCTGGCCCCTCTCTCTCTCCAGGGCAGCTCTGCGTACGCGTCCCAGTCCCGGGCTACGTCCCTCCCGCCCCCCAAACCAGTGTCAGGCTCATTGTTGTCCCACACGTCACTTGCTACTATGAATAGCTCAATTCTGTAGACAACTTTTCCTGTTTCAAATATAAATTATATGGACGTCAAGATGGTTCCCTAAATAACATTCTGACCCGCTGGCATTGCAACATGCTTCCTTAGAGAGAGGTACAGAGATGGCACTCAATGGCATGCCAGGAAAGAGGTGTCACACAGGCCTGGTCACACCCCAGAGCACGTGGCCCATGAGGATGTCACCCTCGATCAGTGCCGCTGGGGAAAGCGCTGAGAACTTCCTTCCCGACAACAGGAAGTCAGACATTTAATTCTGGAATTGCATTTAAATCCAGTAACCAGTTTGTTCGTTTCTAAATGCCGGCCAGTGTGGCTCAGTGGTTGGGCGTCGGCCCAGGAACCAGTAGGTTCCGGTTCGATTCCTAGTTAGGGCACATGCCCAGGTTACGGGCTTGCCCTGGAGTACAGGGTTTCTCTCTCGTAGCAGACCCGTCCCAGGCCTGTGTTTTGGGCGCGGTATTTTGCACAAAGCGGGTGCCCAGCGTGTCTATGGAGAGGCGCGCAGAGGGGGTTAGCAGAAGGAATATGGCTTCAGTAGAAAAAGAGGAGGCTGGAACCTCAGCATCCCCTCTGCCCGGCTGTGTGAGTTTGGATGAGTTACTTAACCCACACGAGCCTCTGTCCCCTCCCCTGCGAACACGGAGGCCAAGGGCGTGCATCATAGCGTTGGCCAGATGACATGAGATACTGTACGGGCCTCAACCTGCCAGCTCCTTCACTCTATCCCTGCATTGTCTTCCGTGGGCCCTGGAGACAATCCCGGCCACATGTGTGCAGATACCGTGTGAATTTCAAGGGGAATGACAATATCCAAGACTCTTCTTCACCCCTGAAACTGAGCAACCATAAAACAATATACCAGTGAAGTTACCGCCCCGCGATACTAACAAGAACAGCCTCAGGAGTCAATACACAACCGATTGTCAAATAAGCATGTTCACCAATAATGCGAGGGGGGTCCCCCGGAAGATGAATGCGTTTAGTGCTGCGGTGCCGGGGACATCGCTGTTGAGAAAGTGGACTCAGCTGAGTTTGATGGGGCAGAAAAGTGGGGAGCAGAGAGGCTTTCTCCCCTGGGCAGGGGTGGGGGGGAGCCGGGGCCTGAGACCTTCTCAGAATAGTTCAGCCCCCTGCAGGGTGAGGAGGCGTGAGAAGGGGTAAGGAGGGGTGAGAAGGAATGAAGAGGGGTAAGAAGGGGTGAGGAGGGGTGAGAAGGAGTGAAGAGGGGTAAGAAGGGGTGAGGAGAGGTAGAATGTTAGGAGAGGTGAGAAGGGGTGGAAAGGGGGTAGAAGGTGAGAAGGGGGAAGGAGGGGTGGGAAAGGGGGAAAAGATGAGGAGGGGTGAGGAGGGGTGTGTGGGAGAGAAGGGTACCAGTCCTCACCTTATCCAGCAGGCAGGCTTCGAGGCTTTTCGCGACCAGGGGTTGCATGGCTCCCTGCTGGGTCCCGAGCGGAGGCTCCATCCTGGCTGCTTGAGGGCGGACAAGGCTGTGAGTGGCTCTCCCCACAGCGCCAGCCTCTCTGCGGGCGTCTCTGGGATGTGCACGTGGACCAGAGACTGGCATTCGCAATTCTTCACTTACGCTCCTATTTCCAAACAGGGAGCATCCATCTGTTATCTTCGGAAGGATTTAAAAAATCGTTTAGAAAGGAGAGTTGATGAAACGGAATGGGGGCCCGACCTAATTGTATTCCACTTAGCGCTGTGCTTCGGCCGAGGGGCAGTGTTCCAAGCTGTCTTTCCCATCCAGTACGTGGGGCAGAATGCCCTGCCCTTGGCATCTCTACCCTTTCCTGCTCTTGTCCTAACAGGTGCCCCCCTGGGCTCAGTGTCTTATATCCCCTTGCCCTCCTCCTGTTGACAGTAAATAGCTCTAGCTCTCCACCCAGAAAACCCCGAGGATTGATTTCCTTCTTTACAATAAACAAAACAGGAAGCTGCCCAACAACCAGCCTGGCACCCATCACTGTGCCCACGAACAAGCAATCGGGTCTTGTCAACCAGATCAGGGCACAACCTGCATATAGAAAAGTTCACACACGTGCACACACACAGACATGCACACGCACACGTACGCACACACACCAATGGCAGGACAGGGACCCTCTGCTCACCTGCTGACCTTTCACCAGAACCTCCCTCTTCCCACTTGAAAGCTGGCAGTAAAGCTTAAGTCAGTGTAAACAGGCCCCCGGAGAGGGCAGGAAGCGATCACTCCTGGCTTGGCCAGCAAAGCCGCCCTGGGAAGCAGCTCAGGCAGTAAATCCCCTGCCTGACAGAAAACCCCCCACAATGGTCTGATCTGATCTCCCCGAAGCTGTAAGCATTAGGTCTGCGAAGGAAGCAACTCGCAAGAGCCCCACTCAGCCCAGCGGTGTCCAAACCCACCCATGCGCCTCCCAGTGCTCAGCAGAGCTGGCTGCCCCGCAACTCTGCCCTCCAGAGCCACAGAATTTGCATATCTCACCTCCTCTGCCCAGCTCTGCCCAGCTGCCCTGCCCAGCCCTGGGGCAGGAAAGCCACTGCAGAGCCCCCTGTGCTCCGCCCACATCACAGGGTGCAGCCCAGCTGCTTCCCACAGGTCCCTCTGCGAACCTCCCTCTGAGGGAATGGGAAAAGCCACCCTTGAGTTTCCATTTCCTCCCATTTGTCATCTGTCTCCTCCTGCCATCGAACGCTCCGGGGATTCCTCAGCTCTCTTACCGCTGGCCAGAGGCTCCCAACAGCAGATGGCCCAGAGCCTCCCGCTCAGGGCTTCTCGAAGCTCAGAATCCTGCCCCCACCTTAGCTGTAACTGGACCCAAGCCCTCCCGTTTCTCCCAGGGGCTCTTGTTTTTGTCCTTATTTCTGCTCCATCCTGGTCACTCACTGCACTCTCTCCTTCCTGGCAGGGCCGTTCCTCTTGTTCTGCAGTCACCCCAGATGCTCGCCCCCAGATGGGCAAACTTCGTTACTATGTGCCTGTGGCTTTCCTACCGTGATTGCTCCAGATTGCAGCCGATCACAGAGAATCTTCTCTGGCGCAGGGGCCAGTGGCACTTGCCAGATGTGAGCAGGGAAAACCACCTACAGGACCAGCGGAGGAGCCTGGGAGAGAAGAGAGAGGCAGGTGCTCAGGGTGGCTTACTCCGTCAGGCCTGGATGTCAGACAAGAACACAGGGGTGTTGTATAAACACAGCCCAGTCCTTACTCCGTGACACGGTTCCTTACTGGCCAAGGTTCCAAACACCGCACACGGGGCCTCTGACAAGTAGGAGAGACACACTTTCTTGGCAGATACCGATCTCTGGTTAATTGGATATTAGGTCAGCAATACGCATTGAGCAACAGTCTGCCTGAGGCACCACGCCGGGCCACTGGGAGGGGCTCAATGTTGACTCAGATCCCTCTCCTTCCTCGGGAAATATGGCTCCTCACTTCTCATGACTCACACGACGCAAGTAGGCACAGGTCAACCGGCTCGACTCAGCTTCTGCCGCGAGGACCAAGGAGTTATATTTTCAAGGCAGTTTAACAAGGTGCTCACAACCCTGACCCGTCCAGATGCGCAGTCCTGGGCAGGCATGTGGCCTGGCCCACCCGCAGGGGTGTCTGTTCCCGACTGACCTAGTGGCCCAGATATTTATTCCAAGAAGGTGAAGGGTTGGCTTGATCCAAATCCATCTTAAAGACACCAAGGCTGCAAACTCTGACTTACCCTCTCCGAGTTTTGCTTGAATCCTGGGGTGACTCATCTGTGACAGTTCAGAGGCCCAGACAGAGATAAGGGTCCAGGCCGGAGGGAGCCCCCGGCCTTGAACAAGACGGGGACCCTGTGTGCTCCGTGCCCCCAGGGTAGCTGAGCACCTAACACGTGACTGACCCTCAGTTGACAGTGGTGAATATGTGATTGCATTACACATTGACGTGACATCCTTATAGATGAAATATTTTGAGATGCGTGGAAGCACTTTATGAAGTAATAAGCTGGGAACCTTTTCACGTTTTCTTTGAAAGGACGCTCTCGGGCGTCTCCGAATTGCTAGCATCAGCACCCTTTTGCTCTGGGGCCATTATTATGGAAAATAAGGGTTACCTGACCACAAGCACAGAGATACCCTGACAATCCATCTGATAAGCAAGTCAGCTACTAAGTGACTGACCGGTGGTCTCGGACACCGCACGGACACTGGAAAGAAGGACTAGGAATGGCTTCCCCAGGCAGGACACCCTAGGCAGCCCAGCGTGGGATGGCGCCAGATTTCATCACGCTCCTCAGAACAGCGCTCAATTTAAAACTTATATTTTACTCATCTCTGGAACTTTCCATTTACTAGTTTTCGACAGGTTAACCGCAGGTCATGGAAACCGCTGAGAGTGAAACCGTGGATAAGGAGGGAATCGCGCATTTGAGGCAAACTCTCAGTCATTATTGTCGCAAATATCTCTTCTGTGTCTTTCTCTGTTTCTTTTCCTTCTGGTCTTCTCATTATGTGTGTTACACCTTGTGTAGTCACCCCATAGTCCTTAGATATTTTGTTCCGTGTCTTACAAGCTTGATTCTTTCTGCTTTTCGGTTCTCTTTGCTTTTGGGTTCTGGAGGTGTCTGCGGAGAAGGCCCCTGGCTCAGAGATTCTTTTCTTGGCATCTACTAAGAAGCCCAGGCATTCCTCGTCGCTCCTTCTACCTCCAGTGTGTGTCTCCAACAGTTTGTCTTGGATCTCTCCTAGGACTGCCATCTCCCTGCTCATGTGGCCCATCTGTTCTTGCGCGTGTCTACTTCACCCACTAGGGCTCTCAGCATTTAATCATTCCGTATCTGATAACCCCAACATCCTGCCATGTCTGATACAAATTGTGACTTACTGCCTTTAACAGGCCTGGGAGTTTCTCCCCGATAGTTGAACATAAGGCACGGGGTGAAAGGATTGCTGTCAACAGGCCTGTGGTAATGGGGTGTGCGCCATAGAAGAGGGGAAGCGTTCTCTAGTCCCAGGATGAAGTCTCAGTCTTTCAGTGCGTTTCTGGCCTGTGAGCCTCACTACTGTTGCTTGGGTTTTCCTTTTCCTCCCTCCTGAAGAGGGATGGCAGGGCCGGATTGATGGGACCGCAGCTGTCTGCTTTTCTCTCCCCCGTGGAAGGCTGGACCATATGAGAGGAGGGTAGTTCCCTTCCCCCAGGTCAGTTGGGCTCTGATAACACCCAGCAAAGGGCTCCAGTTAACTAGTTTTGCCAACATGATTCTGCATAAGAAGAAGAGAGCCAATCTTATAACATAGACATTTGAAAGTTGGAAATTATTATTAGCCCAACCGTGAGGTAATATATCTGTGTTAGTTTTCTTTATTAAGACGTATCACACTGAGACAGGAAAGATACAAGCAGAAAAAGAAACAAAAATAGATGTAGGTCAGAGGCAGTAAGAGAACATTCATAAATCATTTCGCGGTATACGTCTATATTTTCAAGGTAGCTACACAACTTCAAGGGCAAGCATTTAACAGAAATATTTGAAAGTACACTGGGAGCCCGACTGGCATGGCTCAGTGGTTGAGCATTGACCTATGAACCAGGAGGTCACAGTTCAATTCCCAGTCATGGCACATGCCCGGGTTACGGGTTCGATCCCCAGTGTGGGGCAGCCAATCAATGATTCTCTCTCATTACTGATATTTCTATCTCCCTCTCCCTCTCCCTTCCTCTTGGAAATCAATAAAAAATATATTTTTAAAAATTAAAGAAAAAACGGGGTACAAATGCCTCATGAGTGGGGACAGCGAGAAAAGTGGCCAACTGACACCAAACTTGACACCTTGATCTTGAACTTCTAACCTCATTAAAAATGTTCATTGTTTAAGCCACCCAGGGCGTGGTATTTTGTCATGCATGGCCGCTCTAGCCGACTAAGACACTTCTATTGAAGAACTCCCTTGGGCATCCCAGGCCTGGACACAGAGACATCTAGACAGACAGACATCTCAGTGGCACCACCCTCTGATGCATCCCCTGCTACCAGTCAACCAATTGCCCCAGAGGGGACAGTAACTCTCAGAGGGCGTCTTCGGAAGGCTTTTTCCTGCTTTTCTGGGACACATTTCTGCTACTCTTCCTTCCTGCACCGGAAGTTGGGCCTGCTTTTTTATCTCTCTTTTACTCGCGAGTTTCAATGCCAGAACCATAGAACTCGCAGCCCCGCTTCCCTGTTTTCCTTCAGGAGGCCTAGCGGGAGCTTTTCACGTGAGCTCCCTGGTGATCAGTCTTGGGATGGAGAGTTCTTGGCTCAGGCATCCAAACTAGGACTCTACCACAGGAAGGTCTTCGGAGCTCTCCCTCCGGGAAACCGAGAAGCCCACGAAGGCTGCCTGGGACAGCCCCTGGCCTTCCCCCGAGAGAGGGAAACCCGCTCAAAGGCACGCTAGAGGCGGCACCCGGGACGTGCAGGCCCCACCTCCCGGTCTCACGACTCAGGAACCACAGTATTTGTTCTTGAAACACGATTAAGGAAATCAACTGCCAAAGAACACGTGGCTTTCTCCCGTGGGCTTATGGCAGTTTGTAATCTACAATCAATGTTGGGAAAATACCATCTGCCCTCTCAGGCAGGAGCTCCAATAAAAGTGATCAAGGTCAAAACAGCCAGACAAAACAATAACAACAATAAGAAACAATAGGACAGATGTAAATGAAGCTTGATACTTAAACATCAATGAGTCTTTTTTAGTATTAAACAGTTCATAAGAAAAACAAACAAACAAACAAACAAAACCACACAACCTGGTGGAACAAAGTGCCAAGTGACGGTAACAATTGAGGTAACTCTTTAACATGTGGCTTTAGTTCCTGGACGTGTCATATAAACACTTACATTTTTCCTGCTTCCAAGTCTTTGCCTCAGTGTCTAAATCTCCATGGGGTCGTGGAATAATGGAGTGAGGACAGAAACAAGTCTGATTTGCAGGACAGTGGGATACTTTGACTGTCTTCATTTGCACTCTAGCATCATGAAGGTCAACAAGGTATTTCAAGCCCAGGTCAGAGGAAGGCTACGACAAAGTCCCATTAACAAAGGATAGGTAGGGTAAGTCCTCAGTGCGATGCCTATCACAGCCACCTCCCAATTCATTCTTTCCCATCACCATGACAACCAGTCACAAGCAGCCAGAACACTAGCAACCAAGAAGTAACTTTCCAGCCTAGCTGGTGTGGCTCAGTGGTTGAGCGTCGACCTATGAATCAGGAGGTCACGGTTCGATTCCTGGTCAGAGCACCATGCCCAGGTTATAGGGTCAATCCCCAGTAGGGGGCGTGCAAGAGGCAGCCTATCAGTGGTTCTCTCTCATCATTGATGTTTCTCTCTCTCTCTCCCTCTTCCTTCCTCTCTGAAATCAATAAAAATATGTTTTTTAAAAACTTTCCAGAAAAATAATTTTAAAAAAAGAGCTCAGTGTCAAATGGCTTCAGAGATTAATTTTATAAAACAATTAAAAACAAACCTCAGTCACTCACAAAGTCTTCCCCCAAAAAAGAAGAAAAAGAAACACTTCCCAACTTATTTTATGAGATCAGTATTAACCTAATATTAAAAGTAGACAAAGACATTACAAGCAAAGAAAACTTTAGACCACTATCCCTATGAATATAGATTAAAAAGTCTTCAAAATACTACGGTAGCAAACCAAATCCAGCAACAATTAATAAGGACCATACACATGACCAAATCAAACTTATCCCAACAAGGTGATTTCAACACAGGAAAATCAAATAATGTAACACACCTTATTGGTAGTATAAAAAAACAAAGCCACATAATCTCAGTAGGTGTAAAAAAAAAAAAAGTATTTGACAAAAAAGGCCAACACATTTTCATGATAAAAAAGTATCAACAAATTATAAATAGTTTAGCCGAAGCTGGTTTGGCTCAGTGGTAGAGCGTCGGTCTGCGGACTGAAAGGTCCCAGGTTCGATTCCGGTCAAGAGCGTGTACATTGGTTGCGGGCACATCCCCGGTGGGGGGTGTGCAGGAGGCAGCTGGTTGATGTTTCTCTCTCATCGACGTTTCTAGCTCTCTATCTATCTCCCTTCCTCTCTGTAAAAAATCAATAAAATATATTTTATTAAAAAATATATAAATAGTTTAACAAGGCCATCTATAAAACACCCACAGCGAAAAGCATACTTAATGGTATGAGACTGAAAGCTCTGTCCCTAAGATTAGGAACAAAACACGATGTTCACTCCTACCACTTCTATTCAACATTGTTCTGGAGCTTCCAGCATTACATAGGTTTTTTTCTTCCTGAAATTTAATTCCACAATATCTTATTCACTCCTCTGCAAATAGATATTGGGAGCCTCCTTGTGCCAGGCATTCTGAAGCCCTAGGGATACAATAAGAAGTAAGGTAAAAAGGTTTGCAGCTCATTTTTGGAGGGGGAAGAGAAAATAATAAGCAAGCTAACTAGTCAATAAACAAGGTATTTTCAGTTAGCATTAAGCGCTGAAAAGAAAATAATGATGGAATCGGTTGCTTTAATAGTGGATAAAACCTAAGCTACTCTAGCCAAAACCGGTTTGGCTCAGTGGTAGAGCATTGGTCTGCGGACTGAAGGGTCCCGGGTTCGATTCTGGTCAAGGGCATGTGCATTGGTTGCGGGTACATCCCCAGTAGGGGGTGTGCAGGAGGCAGCTGGTCGATGTTTCTCTCTCATCGACGTTTCTAGCTCTCTATCTCTCTCTCCTTCTCTCTGTAAAAAATCAATAAAATATATTAAAAATGATCCAATTAAAAACAAACAAACAAACAAAAAACCTAAGCTACTCTACAGCCGAGATTTTGGTCTATTTTGTTCACCTTATCCCAAGTGATTAGAGAATCACTCAATACATATTGAATGGAAGAATGAATAAATGGATGAATGAAGAAAAAAGAAATATATTTATCTGATGGCAGAAAGCTAGCAGCTACATAGAAATGTTCAGTTGGAAGACCACGGAACAGCAGCAGACTTCCAATCAAATGGCAAAATAAGAGGCATCCCCTCTTAACCCCAAACATGGTTTTAAAAATTCACATGGAAACTAAGGGGTGATACTATGACTATGTCACCAACTGCAGAGCGATGCAAATCGGAAGACCCTAAGCGCCAACTTCCCATGTGGTATACATCCAAAACCCATTAAGACTCCCCAATGTGGAAAGATCCAGACAAGAGATGTTTCACCTCCCAGGTCCCCATGGGGCACCACTGCCAGAGCTGCTGCATTGGAAGCCTCTGGAGAGGAAGCCAGTGATCCTGCCAGACAGGCCTGGGAGCGGACCAGGAAGAACCCAGATACAGTCACGTCTGGCCTGGAGTCAAAGCAACCTACATCCTTTTTCTGATTGGTGTTTCTGATTTCTGGGCATATGTTCCTAGAAGTGGGATTACTGGGTCAAATGCGAGTTCCATTTTTAATTTTTTGAGGAAACTCTATACCAGATTGAATAGACAATTAAACTCAGCAAAGCAGACCTTGTTGAGGTGCTGCCCGGACGAGACCAAGTTCCCCGCTGGAGCGGCCAGCAGCCCCATCCCTGTCCCCCTGCCTTTCGGGTCCTGGAATGTTAAATCAGTTTAGGTAAACTTTTACCAACCATCTCCCAAAGTTCAAATGCAGGGAGTAAAATTCTCATTTTAGGGGATCCAATTAGCACCCCTCCAATATGCTGGCAAACGTCAGAATTAGATTTGTTCTTTTGGTTACAGATCCTGCGAATTACTAACATGGAATCATGAAAATATTACATAACCTAAAAACCTGGAGGAAAAGAATCCTCCAGGATACGGGGCCTGGGGATATTTATGAACGGATTTACCATCACAAAGAAGACAGGTAGTTTCTGTCTGCATGGTGTCGATAAAATTCTAGAAAACATGGATTGATTCAATAAAAGGCCAATAACGACACTAATGAAACAGACAAAGGGATCAGGTTGTACTGAGTTAAAGGAGTGTGAGAATTATAACAAGAATTGAAAATGAATTCAAAACAGAACCTTGATCAGTGGGCCAAGGTGGAAAGACTGAGCAAATGGAGGAAAGAAGTGCTCAGCTGTAAAGAAAACAAGAAAGCCAGGTCCTAGTTCCCTCTAAACACTGAATGAATTCCAAATAAATTAAGGAGTTAATATAAAAACAAATCATAAAGGCAACCAGAAGAAAAGGAAGAGGAATAGTTACCTATACTTGTGTGTATGAGGAACATATGCTGAAGGTCCTGCAAACTTTAAATAAAAATGCAAAACTACAAAATTAGGAAACATAATTTCATAATATAGAATAAGTAGAGAACTCAAGTAGACAATCAATCCACAAAGCAGGAATACACACAGAGTTAATAAGCATAAAAAACTCTTACATCTCTAGTTACACTAGAAACATGCAGATTAAGCCCTAACCCCAGACACACACCAATTTGATAATCTGGCAAAAGTCAGAAAAAGGTAATGGTGCTTATGAGGCAGTGATAGGGCAATGTTCATCAAAAATTTTTAAATCTTGCCTAGCCGGTTTGGCTCAGTGGATAGAGTGTCGACCTGAAGACTGAAGGTTCAGTTCCGGTTAAGGGCATGTACCTTGGTTGCAGGGACATCCCCAGTGAGAGGTGTGCAGGGAGTGGCTGATCAATGTTTCCCTCTCAGCATTGTTTCTAACTCTCTATCCCTCTCCCTTCATCTCTGTAAAAAATCAATAAAATATATTTGAAAAATTTAAATCTTAAAATGTATTGAAAGGAAACGTGAGGCCTGCCAACTCCATATGTCTCCATTACAAATAGGAAGAATTGGAACTAAAGCAAATATTGATAGTTAACAATTGGACACTGGCTAATGATACATCCATATGATGGAAGACTTAAAACAGTACCCAGACATGGAGAAAAGTTTAGGAATGGTTTTCTCTGGGTGGTGGGATTACATTTAATTTTTATTTTCCAAGTTAGCTTTTTTTTATTGTCTGACTTTTTTTTTTTTTTTTTTTTTTTTTTTACAATTAACATACTTCTATTTTCATAATCAGAAAAAAAGAGGTAACATACAAATAATATCACTCCACAGTCAGAGCAGAGGATGTTGGATTGCTCAGGGAGCAAGAAGAAAGGGCAAAGGGCCAGGAGAGAACTCAGGTGACCAGCTACAGATCAGCGAGTGAGTCTGCTGATACGTTTGTGCCGCAAAGCAACGAGCCGTCCACCAGCATCAGGACGGTGTGTGTCTGGGGTTAGGGCTTCCTGCTCATTCACCCAAGGCTCCCTTGGATTCCATGACTGAAATGCTGAAAACACTGAAACTGAGCATAACTGCGGCCAGAAAGCAGTCTCAGGAACCACCTTCTCTCCCCAAGGCCCAGAGAGCTGCAGGCAGCACTCCCAGCTCCTTCTCCCCACTTCCCTGTAGGGCTCTACATGGAAACACACACCCTCCCCAAGTCCCTGGGTCCCACACTTACCACCCCACTCTGGTTCCAAGGAGAGAAAACTGCTGCCCAGGGTTAGAGGAAGAGCTTTTGTATAATCCTGCCACTCCTCCCGCCAGAGGCTCCTGCCCCCTCCCTCACCTGGCACTTCAGAAAAGTGGGAGGGGAAAGGGGAAGTCAGCTGTCAGGCATTTTTTCTATGGGAAATGGCAAATCTTCGAGGACAATAAAGAGGAGGGAAATGGTCTCATGAAAGTCATATTTCTCCAGTAACTTCTTCATTAGTTAGCAAATGAAGTGGATCAGGTGAAAACATGTTTTCTTGAAACATGTCATATCAATCTCAGTTTTGGAAATACATGGCACCCTGAGAATTCACTTCAAAAATAATGTTAATGGGTGGATTAACTCCTTGTTCTAAAATCTTTGGTAGTTCCTAATTGTTTCGACTTATTGAGGCTGTCCCACGTGGCAGTTGGACTTTTACATATATATTACTTGGAAATCAGCACAGCAGACTTAGACTTATAATAAAAATAGGTTAGCATTTCATGCTAAAGAGGAAAATGAGAATGAGAAATAAGTCTCCCTGGTTCCAAAACTATATTCATGAGATATTGTGAAGACTTAAGAGGATATTTATAATGACTTCTAAACTATTCCAGGGCTAAAAGTTATTAAGCATTAAATAAAGAAATTTAATGAGAGGTGTGTGTGTGTGTGTGTGTGTGTGTGTGTGTGTGTGTGCGTGCATGCGTATGCACACATGAGACATGGTGGCAGTTGCTCTGGGCTTAAAAAAAATACGGTTAATCTGCCTGGCCAGTGTGGTTCAGTGGTTGAGCATCAACCCAGGAATCAAGAGGTCATGGTCTCAATTCCCAGTCAGGGCACATGCCCAGGTTGCCAGCTCAACCCCCAGCAGGGGATGTGCAAAAGGTGGGTGATTGATGAAGTTTCTCATCAATGTTTCTCTCTATTCCTTTCCCCTTCCTCTTTCTCTAAAATTAGTAAAACATACTTTAAAAAAAGAAGAAAAAGAAAGAAAGGGAGCCTAATGGGCACTCCAAAGATTTTTTTTCTCATCTTCTCTATGAGATTGTATAACTGGATTTGGCCCAAAAACGAGGAGTTTTGACAAGCTTTTCCACCCATGTTAGTTACTGACAAAAATTAAATTTTGATGGATTTCATGTGAAGAACATAACCTCAGTGGTTGTAAAACAGAGGATCGTTACTTTACAACCTTATAATGGTCTGCCCCCAGGGGGCGCCTCATCCAAACATCTGAGCTTGGCTTCTTCAGGGTTCCACCAGCGTCCCCTCCTCTCAACTTCCTGTCCTTGTCCTGAAAGTCAGGGAGAAGTTGGGACCATTTCTAACCGCCTTTGAAAGAGAAGTGACCCCTCTTCTCCTGAATTAAGTCTCCTTCACAGGAGGCAGATCAGAGGGAGAATGAGGTGAGAATGAGGGTCTTGGCACAGGAGATTATTAATCTAATAAGACTTGTGAGAGCTGTATGACATAACCAAAGAATGAATGTGTCTAACATGGGGACACGGTGCATGACACTCAATGCATGCGTGGCAGTTACCATCGCCATCAACATCATTATCATAAAAACAACCCACAGAAAAAGCAGGCCTGGCTGAAATGCAAGAATCCTTCAAGAATCGTAGCAGTATACCACAGTCACTTAAGAAGTGACATCTGAAGTCAGACAATTGAGGCTTTGCCAATGATTAGTTACTTGACTTGGGAAAGTTACTTAATTAGGGCCTCAGTTTCTCACTCATAAAATAGAATCGAAAGTAAACATTTCAGTTTTCTTCTGAGGATTGGATGTGCCAAGGAGTATAAAATGTTTAAAACAACACTCAGTACACGTTTTCTCCTTTAACCCAGCACCTCGAGTATGACACAGCAATAGCAGGTAATCCAAGTATTTGATGAATAAATAAATGTGATCTCTCCTCCCCTGAAACAATCTCATAACTGAGAAAGACTTAAGGAAATGTTTTCATGTTTTGTGCACGTCTTCCTACAATAAACTTGAAGCTGCGTGGGTGGTTTGAAATGCTCGAAAGGAAATTGACAGCTGGACAAAGTCCACTCCATTTCTCCTGGGATGTCACTTTATGACACCTTTGTCAGCTCAACTTGCCAATGATTCTATTCCTTAACTCAAATACTTAGTTGCACAAGAGAAAGACAACATGGATTTTGCTCTTTGACAAATAATCCCCGCCCCCTCTCTCCTAATTCCCTGTTATTGCCCCAGGTCTTAACCTGTTACACAGTCACTGTTCTCCAGTCAGCTGGACTGGACCCTTTCCTAGCCTATCCCCTCCTGTGATGGACCGGGTTGGGAAGATCATAAATTCTTTCACTGAGAGAACTATGCTGCTTTGTCACGTTTCTGCTTGAAGATGTTTGGGAACCTACTCAGTAATAAAGGGCTTCTTCTGAGATGTGTCAGGAGGGAGAAATAAATTCAACTACCATCTCTGTCCAACTTTCCCCAGAGGCATTACTTTCAGTCATTCCTCCGACAAAGCATTTCTCTGGTAAGTCAAAGGTGACCCACGTTTTAGTCAACATAGGAGAGTCAGTTTTTCAGCTTACCCAGCAAACAGGAAAATCGAGACATTGATCCAATACCTAATGTTTTTCTTTTTCTTTTTTGTTAATCCTCACCCGAGGACATTTTTTCATTGATATGAAGAGAGTAGAAGGGAGGGAGGCGAGTCAGAGAGAAACATCGACATAAGAAAGACACACCGAGAGGTTGTCTCCCACACATGCCTCCAACGAGAGATAGGGATAGAGCCTCCAACCGAGGTATATGCCCTTGACTGGAATCAAACCCAGGACCCTTCAGTCTGCTAGCTGACGCTCTATCCATTGAGCCATAAAACAAGGCTGATTTTTTTTTTTTTTTTTAAACATGCTGATCCCTCAAGTGCCTGGAGTCCAATTGACAGCATTTCCAAACTCTTTCCGTGTTGTTTCCCTGATGAATTATTTTAAGAGAACTGAACGTTATAACATTGATGCTTGTGCCAAAATTTCCTCTCAACAAATATCTTCACAGGGTAAACTGCTTCTCAGTGGGGGCAGGGAGAGGTCTTAGTTAAAAAACCACTAAATTCATTTATTCTACACCCAGTAGGATGAATGGTACTTTAGTCATGTCTAGAAGTGCATGGGCAATTTATTTAATAATCAATCCTTCTCTGCTTACTTCCATTTTCAAGGTAGAAACCTGAGACCTTGCTAAAAGGGGTCCTTTCTCTCTTAAATGTGTTCTAATTTTAACTCTAACTTTGCACAAAATGTTGAGATTAAGGAATAAGAAGGTTACGTTGGAATGAAGGGTTCTAGTTATCTATAAGGAGCTTTCCTGGAGCCGAGTAATCCATAGGCCTCCCTCTCAAATGGATTTTGGGGGAGTGTCCCTTTTGAGTACATTACCTGATGGACCAGTTAAGTTAATCTTGACTGACTTGTGCCTGGGCATGCATTCATTTAAAAAGTTAATAAATGCCTACAGTGTTCTAGATATTGTGTTAGTTCTTAGAATTACTGAGATGAATACGATACAGTCTTTGTTCGCTTTTCAATGTGAGGTAGCAATAGCGCTCATATGGAAAAATGGTTAAAGACTTATGCGTTCCTTCAAAAACATTTGAATGCCTATGACACACTAGGTCCATGCAGTAGGAACAAAGGAAGGCATGTACCCAGTTTTCACAGAGCTTATGACCTACCAGGGGAGATATCAAGATGTATTAAATCACAATAAGTACTACAATGGAAACTTGAGGATGCTTTAGAGCACATAGCAAAGGTAGAGGTAATAACATCACTGATTTCAATTTTTAAAAAACTGCTGGAAATTGTGAAGATACAGCAAAAATAAAACTCAGAAATGAAGGCTTAGTAGGGTTAAAATTCATCCTTTCCAACAGTAAGCGGGAATCAATAATAGATGCAGATTTGAGGCTGTTACCCATAGTCTAGGGCTGGCTTCTCCTGACAATGATGAGGTTATTTTACAAAACTTATAATTATGCACTGAAGTCTCCAATAGGTTCCACTAGTTAGGATCTCTTGCTGATACACATAAGATACCTATGATATCAAACAGCAGGGTGGCAGTTGTCAGAGGGAAAGGGGTGGGTAGGGTGGGGGTGGGAGGGGCCCAATATGGTGCTGGAGGATGATTGACTTTGGGGGGTGGGCACACAGTGTGATATACAGATCTTGTAACACAGAAATCCACACCTGAAGCCTATATGACCTTTTAAACCAATGTCACTCCAATAAATTTAATTTTTTAAAAAGACACCTGGGATAGACTAAATAATGGCCCCCAAATAGATCTCCATTCTACTCCACAAAACCCTTGAATGTTACCTTTTATGGCAAAAGATACGGATCTTCAAATGGAGCGATAGGCCTGAGTTATCTCAGTGGGCCCTTCCTTACAGGGGGAGGCAGGAGACAGAGTGAGTAGAAGGCTAAGCCACCACAGAAGCAAAGACTGGGAGGATGAGGCCAGGACCAAGGAATGCTGTAAGAGACAAGGAGCTGCAAGAGACAAGGAATGGATTTCCCCGGGAGAATCCAGCAGAAACCAGCTCTGCTGACATGATCATTTTACCCCCGAAAGACTCATTTGCCATCTGACCTCCAGGACTAGAACAGAGTAAGTTTGTGTGGTCTGAAGTCTGTGGTCATTTGTTACAGCATCAGTAGGAAACTAATACAACCCTCAATTACGATGTAAATTAAGAAGGTCCTTGGGAGTCTTTATGGAAAAGTCAGTGTGATTGTGGCTTCCTAACCTCAGTGTTCTGCTGCCCTCTTCCTGTAAAAGCGAATGGTCTTCATCCTCCTCTTCTCCCTCGGTTATAGTATCCCATCAGAGGAAACTATAATGGAAAAATTAATTCAATAAGAAACGGGAAGAGTATTACTCAAAACGAACTGCTCTCTGCTCTTCTTCCCTATAAATTTCAGAATTAAGTTTTCCAATCCAACTATGTTGCACTAGAAGCAAGCATATGATAGACATACATCATTGGAGGTCATTGTTTTTCGTTTTGTACTATCAAGCTAATAGGTGTGAGGCGTTAACATATTTGCTGATAACAGGCAATCTGTTTCCTCAAGAAAGGATCATCAGTGAGATGTTGTATTCCTGACCTTGAGAATATCATGCTAAGCAAAATAAGTCCGATGGAAAAAGTTGAGAGCAATATGATTTTACTCCTATGTGAGATATAAAACAGAAAGCAACAAACAAAAAAAAAAACTCATAGACACAGACAACAGTATGGTAGTGACCAGAGGGAAAGGGGGGTGGAGGGAGGAAAAGAGGGTCAAATATATGGTGACAGGAGACTTGACGTTGAGTGATGAACACACAATACAATATACAGATGAGGTATAATAGGAGTATGCCCTTGAAATCTACCTAATCTTATTAACCAATGTTACCCTAATGCGTTTAATAAAATTGTCAGAAAAGTAAACAAAGAAAGGACTAGCATGGAGAAGGAAAGCTGCTTGTCAGATCACACTCCAGCTGTGGGCAGCGGGCCACGTGTTCTGCACCTGCTTCTTCTTATTATTTTAATATATTTTTATTGATTTTTTTACAGAGAGGAAAAGAGAGGGACAGAGAGTTAGAAACATCGATGAGAATCATTGATCATCTGCCTCTTGCACATCCCCTACTGGGGATGTGCCCGCAACAAGGTATATGCCCTTGACTGGAATCGAACCTGGGACCTTTCAGTCCACAGGCCAACACTCTAGCCACTGCACCAAACTGATTTCAGCATGCACCTGCTTCCTTTACATTCAGACACGCACAGCTGGATCCTGCTACAGGATTAAATGGACATGTGCCACCTGCGACAGCAAACAGGAGCGCCAATTCCTATCTGTGGGGAAATGCGTTCAGAGTAATTAAAATGGCTCTAGGAAGCCAATGAACCTGCTGTATTATCACCAGCAAGAATAGGTTAGCTTCAATGATTTAATAACCCTACTATCACCAATGCCAACCCAATAAATGTAACTTAAAAATTAAATGTAAAAGGCTATTATCCTAATGTATAACATCAACCGATGTTCTAATAGTCTTTTCTAAATTAACAGAATAAACTGAATTTCGCTAAAAACTAACCAACCCCTGTCTGATGTGACGGATGTTCACCTATGTTCAAGTGCCTCCCGGTGCTGAATGTTTCCTGTTTACCTCTGTCATACCATCTTTAAAAAAAAAAAAAATTGTTTTAGCCCTGGCCAGTGTCCTCAGTGGTTAGAACATCGGCCCTTGCCCTGAAGGGGCATGGGTTTGATTCCCTGTCAAGGAAATATATCTGGGTTGCAGATTTGATCCCTGGCCCCGTTGGGGTGTATGGGAGGAAACCAATCAATGTGTCTCTCTCAACAACAACCAACCGTTTTATAGCTTGGTCTTATTTCGGGGCCTCTATTATGTCCTACTGATTACCTTTCTGTTGCTGTGCCAATACTATAGCTTTAGAAATTGTAATATATGGGAATTCAAACCCCTTCTGCTTGCTCCCAGAGCTGGGCAAAGAGGACCCCCGGGGACAGAGCTGATGGACTGACTGCTCCTCTGTTTAGCCAGAGGCAGAGGGAACCTCAGTGCCAACCCAGAGAGAGAGAGAGCCCTAACTGGTCTTCACATAGAGCCAAGCCAACACTGGCTGTCGCTGGGTACTGAGTCTGTGAGTAAGACAGTCTTTAAATTCTGGTTTCCAACTTCTCTATGATGGGATGTGGTACTCTTACGATGCAAAGAAAGCTCCAAACGACCGCAAACCACAAGTGACTTAGTTTGTTGTTTTATTTTGAATGCCCGACCATCGGAAGAGCTCCTAAGTGACCTTGCACATTCCTCCTCTCTTCCTCAGGTGGGGGGCAGGGCCTTTGTTTCCAGAGAAACACGAGCAGGACTCCCCAGTCTGGGGGTTTGGGTCACATCTGCCCCGGCTTTACACACAGGGGGGGAGTCCCATAACTTCCCTGAAGGCGGACAGTGACTCTTACTAGTCCTTCCGGCACCCAGGCCCCTGTTCTGGGCGTAGCAGGGATATAAACGTGGCTGAGGTGGCCCCACTTAGAAGAGCAAAGTACATCATTGGGGCATAAGGAACATGAGAACACTTCAGCCAATACAGAGGGCAGACTGAGACCGTGCGAACCAAGAGGTCGACCAGAAGGACCGGAGAGTCCTGGAGCCGATGGGATGATGCCTCTGAGTTCCCAGAAGCGGCCGTGGCGACATCACCTCTTTACTTCCAATGCAGCTCCTTTCTCTCGGAGCGATTAGTACAAATGGCAATTCTGCAAACACAGCTTTTCCTGGGTGGGAAAGTGGCTTACAGCACTGCTGCCCACGCCCACTGACCCTGGGTGAATAGTCCCATTTGAGTGAGGTCACATTCAGGTTTCATGGGGACACAGTTCTCTTAGTGCATGATTTTAGAAAACTCAGTATGATTTTGATTTTCTTGAAAGTTAGTGAAACACCAAGTTTTCCTATGCAATGACCGTGCCTTCCACTTGACCACACGGGGAGGGCGGACCTCGGACCAGAAAGATTCAAGTTCTTCAGGGTTGTCCCAGTCCCTCTTTGCATGCCGGACACTGGAAACAAAGCAAATTTAAAATTTGTGGAAGGTCACTCTCTCTTCTTCCTTATAAAAAATGGCGCCTTTCCCCCCACGCCTTCACCCCCACTCCCTTCCAACATCCAAGTGCTCCACATGTCATTTTTGGTAAGTGCCTGTTCCCTGATAAAACCCCGTCACATGCTGAGCGTGATTCTGAAGCCACTGCTGGCATTCAAATCTGAGATGGAATTTTCCTAGAGGAGCACGCAGTGGGAACGGAAGAAATGCCACCATCGGAGTATTGAGGTGGCTCACAGAGAATTGCAGGCACACCTCTGGCAGAGAATGTTGCGTTGGTACAGCTGGCTTTTCCTGGAGGATCATCTGTGGGACTAAAGACACGGGAGCTCAAGCCCACCAGGAGGCTGCAAACCAAGCCGAGGACGCAGATTTAGGGAGGGGGCCTCGGGCCACACAGACCAGCGAGCCTCACAGATTCTCGGCGAGGAGCGACCGACAGAGGAGAGGTCAGATAGGGTATAAAGGTGCATCGTAAGGACCTAACCAATGAAATCTTAAGAGTGTTTATCTTCTGTTACTATAACGCTGAGAAAAACTTTTCACACATCCGCCTTTAGGTCCTGATGAGGCAACAGCAACTCCATCGGACTTCTAGAACAAGTGGGTTGGCCACTCTGGCTGTGGATTGGAGCATCTGGCCAGAGGTCGTGATTCTGAGCTAACCCCGGATTCTGGACACAGTGACATCTATTTCCTCAATGCACGGATGGCCTGGCTCATGAAATCTCTTCTCCAGCTCGCTCTGTGCCTGCAAGCAGTCAGTCCCGAAGCCGAGCACCTTCGGCCTGTGTCCGAGCCCAGCTCTCGTTAGTTCCCAGCAGAACCTGCCTTCGCCGGAGGCACAGATGACCTCCTGCTCCGGAGAAGAGCCTGGGGCCTCTCACTTGATCATGTGAGTCCCTTCGTCCGCATCATAGAATTCTTCCTCTTCGCTCTCACTGCCCGGAGCGCTGCCCTCGTCCACGGACTGCAACAGGAGGGAGAGCGGCGTGAAAGGAAGTCATGACGTTTCCAAATGAACATTACTACGGAGTGTCTGACTGATGCGTCTTTCTGTGTCCTCCTAAGAGCTAGTCCAAGGTGTCCTAGGAAAGCTAACGAGCCATCGATCGTCTTTATTTCTCTGAAAAGCAGCTGCTATCACACCCCACCTTTGTTTCCAGCGGTTTTGCTCAGCTCTGTCTCATCTAACCAGACACTCTTCCCCCTCCCCCGCCAAAAAAAAAATTACCATCGGCCCAGCCCGTGTGGCTCAGTGGTTGAGCGTCAACCTATGAACCAGGAAGTCACAGTTGGATTCCTGGTCAGGGCACAGGCCCGGGTTATGGGCTTGATCCCCAGAAGGGGGTGTGCAGGAGGCAGCCAATCTAAGATTCTCTCTCATCATTGATGTTTCTGACTCTCTATCCCTATCCCTTCCTCTCTGAAATGAATAAAAATACATGCTAAAAAACAAACAAACAAACAAAAAAACTATCATCATCTAAGTGGTGGTTCGGAATGCTTACGACATGGCCATACCTGTGGGACGTCCAAGGTCTGCAAACTCAGAGCTTCATCCCCCAGCCTGCGGTAGGAGTACACCTGGAGGTCGGAAACGGTCTCTAGCAATGGGGCGTTAAGGGTTTCAGGCAATAATAGACTCAGCAGGCCCGAGGTCAGGCCCGTGGCTCCAAAGACAATGAAAGGTAAAGACCACTGCACATATTTCTATGAGGCAGGGAGTGGAATGGAAACAAAACAAAAAGTCCGAATTAGTTTCCCTGGAGATGACCTGCCCCACTTCCTGCCCCGCCCAGGCCTCCCCAAAGGAATAGCTACAAACAAGTCTCCCCCCTGGGAATGGCCTGGGGCTGCTGCTCCCTCAGGCACAGGGGGAGTGACAGAGGAACAGCACTGAGGGTCAGTCAGAGCGGGCTGTGCTCTGTGTAGAGCTCTGAGCCAAGCCTGAGACCTTCCTAGCAGGAAGGATTCGGGCTGTCATTTCAGTCTAACTCTTTGCTCTGATACTTAGAAAACAGCAAAAGTATTAACAGACACACTGCTAGGCGTTTTTCTCTTCTGAGTTTCTTTTCCAAGTGGTGTGCCTTGGGGGAGGCATGTAACCTCTTCCTGCTGCTCCCTCACCCTTAATACAGGGTCACAGGCTGCCCGCCGGGGTCGCTGTGACCGCAGGAGGCGACATACGGAGGGAGCTGAGCACGGAGCCCGCACATGGCAGACGCCTCATAAGTGCTCACTGATGGACTAGCTTGTGAATGGGGACAAGAAGGGACAAGGTGGCTTTTGCTGAGTGTCCGGCGAGGAAGGATGAGCGGAAAATCAGAGCTGGGGTGGGGTGGGGGGATGAAAGCATTCTGGGTAGGAGTCCATTCCCCCTTCAGACCCTGCCTCTAAAAGGTTAGAGTTAGACGGAAATGACGGCCCGAATCCTTCCTGCCAGGAGGGGCTCAGGCTCGGCTCGGAGCCCGCGGAGACCGGCCTCTCTGAGTGTCTGACTAGGACTCCCGCCTAGACTGGCTGGGGACAGGCTTGGGACGGTGGTTGTGGACGTTCTGTGGACAACTGTCCATCACCGCCGCTTCCAAGGAGTCCACCGCCCTGCAGACCCGGCCTCTAAAAGGCACACGCTCCCGGTGCGTCGGACTGATCTTAGATGGCGGCAGTCCATGACCGCGTTCTACTCTAAAGCACAGGCTTTTCCAAAGCAGAGGATCAGGAGAAACAGGCGAGGAGGAACCAACCAACCAGAGAAGGGACGAAGGGAGCGATGATCCCACCAACGCGGGAGAACATGGAGCAGGTGCCAAGCCCGACGTTCCTGAAAGGCAGAAGAAAGGGACAAAGTCAGTGAGTTCTAATGGGGACAGTGTGAAGGCCCTGGTGTGTGTGTGTGTGTGTGTGTGTGTGTGTGTGTGTGTGTGTGATGGAGGCTGTGTGTGTGTGTGTGTGTGTGTGATGGAGGCTGAGTGTGTGATGGAGGCTGTGTGTGTGTGTGTGTGTGTGTGTGATGGAGGCTGTGTGTGGGGGACGGAGGCTGTGTGTATGGGATGGAGGCTGTGAGAGGCTGTGTGTGGGGGACAGAGGCTGTGTGTGGGGGCCATTGGTGCTGTGGGAGGCTGTATGTGTGGGATTGGTGGTGTGGGAGGCTGTGTGTGTGGGATTGGTGGTGTGGGAGGCTGTGTGTGTGGGATTGGTGCTGTGGGAGGCTGTGTGTGTGTGATGAAGGCTGTGTGTGTGGGACGGAGGCTGTGTGTGTGGGACGGAGGCTGTGTGTGTGGGACGGAGGCTGTGTGTGTGGGACGGAGGCTGTGGGAGGCGTACCTGATGACCGTGGGGTAGAGCTCGGAGGTGTAGATGTACACAACGTTGAAGGCGGCGCTGATGGTCAGCTTTCCCAGCAGAGACAAGGACCGGCTGTTCACCACAGCGAACACGCCCGTGTCTGAGGAGCAGAGGGTGACACACGTGAGGTCGCTAGTGGAACTAGGCTTTTTCTGAAGGAGGGGGGGCATTAACGTGGATCTCGAACAGCCAGGAGGGATTGTGTGGAACCCGCATTCACACATGGGTGAGGTGAGCACTCACTCACACACGCATGCAGGTGTTTCCCACCTGCTGTCCACGCTCTCACATGCTGAGGTCACTCTGACCAAACCCGCTCCCTCCTGAAGGACAGGCTCCCCGAAAACTCCCCTGCTGGAGGAAAGTTGGCCTCAGGGAATTGTCCGGTTCATGGACCACAGATGTTAACTGCGTCTCCTTTCTCCCCAATCTTGTTCAACAATCAGTGCTGTAAAACGGTGGTCAGGCCTGGCCGGCATGGCTTAGTGGTAGAGCATTGACTTATGAACCCGGAGGTCATGATTTGATTCCTGGTCAGGGCACATGCCCGGGTTGTAGGCTTGATCCCCAGTGTGGTGCGTGCAGGAGGCAGCCGATCAATGATTCTCTCACATCATTGATGCTTCTCTGTCTCTCTATCCCTCTCCCTTCCTCTCTGAAATCAATAAAAATATATTTTAAAGAAATAAAAAATAAATAAAACAGTGGTCAGAACAAGCACTGGCAGTGAGAGTTCAGGCTGACAGAGAAGACGAGCAGGGGTGAGGGCTGAGGGCCAGGAAAATACCTCTTGCATTGGCCATTCTTGGTGTCCCATGCAAAAATAAGGAATAATCCCATTAAATCACTACCAGAAATATGAGACCTTAATATTCACGAAAAAAAGAGAATTAAATATAGAACCACTTTCAATCCTTCCTCCTCCCCAACTTACTTGAGTTACTAATCAATGGTATTTGAGTTTCTTAATGTCCCGTTTTCACATAACATGAAGAAATACATTTTATGCCAGTTCACTTCTCTATCGAAAATACAACCAGTTTTCCTGTGGTTCTTTCCTTTATTAGCAATATCCCCTCTGGGACTTTATAATCTAACTAGAGGCCTGATGCACGAAATTCGGGGCTCCGCCCCCACAGTCCAGGCTACCTTGAGGCCCTGCCCATTGGTGGTTCAGAAAGGTTGTTCCGCTGTCCAGTCTAATTAGCATATTATTTCTTTATTATATAAAGTATTGCATAGAAAACCTCTCATGCTCCATAATTTATATATATATAATATATATATATATTAATATATATGTGTGTGTGTGTATATATATATATATATATATATATGTATGTGTATATATATATATATTTTTTTTTTTTTCATTTTAAGGGGTATTTTGTATATAGTGTTCAACTAGCATTTGCTGACAATTGAGTGTGGAATTAAAAATATAGGATTGTTCCCTTTTAAACATAATTAACTTCTCCTCTTCAACTCACCAGCTCCTGCCTTCAAAAAACCAATTTCTCCCGAGAGAAGAGCAGATACTCATCGTCTCTGCTGTGCTTTCCCCCCTTCACTATCAAACGTCTCCAGTGAGTGACCACCCTCCACTTCCTCAGAGGCAGCATCACTCACCACCATCAGGTCATCCTCCCCTGAAACGCTTGCTCTCGAAGGTCAAGAGCGATGTCCTGATCACCAAGGTAACTGCCTCGCATCTCCTTGACATTTCTGACCGATAGAACGCGCCTGGCCCCTTCCTTGGTTCTGCGTGCATGGCTCACACAAACTTCTGTTCCCTTAAATATCTCAAATACACAATGTCCTCTCCTTCCTTTGACCTTCACTGCCCCTGTTTACCAATCCACTCAACTGGCATGCTCCAGGCTCTCTTGCAGGCACTGGCTCTTCCACCTGGGCTGCCCACAATGTATTTCAAATTGGCACAGGTGAAGGAGGGGTCTAGTTTGCTCGCAGCATCTCCCATAGTAAGATGCTCAGTGATGCTCACTCCGTATTTGTTGAATGACTGGGTGGAAGGACCATGACAAGGATTATTGTTTTTATAAAGTTTCATTTTGATAAAAGAAATCTTATCCTGTAGAGGTGATTTCTTCTCTTGTAAACTTTTCCCGGACAATAAGTAGCAAATACTTATTTTGTTGTTATTAATCCTCATGCAAAGGTCTATTTTTCTATTGATTTTTAGAGAGAGTGGAAGGGAGAGGTAGAGACAGAGAGAGAGAGAGAAACATCAATTGGTTGCTTCCTGCATGGGCGAAGGATGGAGCCTGCACCTGAAGTACATGCCCTTGACTGGAATCGACCCGGGACCCTTCAGTCCACAGGCTGACGCTCTATCCACTGAGCCAAGATGCAAATACATTTACTTAGCATGTGAAAGAAAAAAGTATATCCTACTGCATAGAAAATCTCTCATGCTCATTTTTTAATTTTAACATATTTTTTTTAATTTTAAGAGGTATTTTGTAGATATTGTTCAACTAGCATTTGCCTACAATAGAGTGCAGTTTTAAAAAATATTACTTGCCATGCACTATAAAATCCTCATGAGAGGGACTAATTCAGAGAAAAGAACCTGTGTGAGGAGGAAGCCTGCCATGCACTCCATTCTACAATATGTTTCACCTCGGCTGCTTGACAAGGAAATAAATCTTCATTTGCTTTAAAGATGGCGCCTGCACACCGCCGCCCAGCACTGCCAGCCCGGCCATCTGGGCTGCTCCGCCTGCCAGGCTCTCTGAAAGAAGATGTCTGCCATGAAGTACCGGCTCTATTATGTTAAGCCTCGTGGTGCTTCTGGAAAAAGATTCCTTCCTCTGCGCATCTACCCCGAGTTCTGTATCTGGACTCTTGTTAGCTACCAACTTCAATGAAACCAATAGAGTGGGCGGATTAAATCTTCAATTATTTTCCAGAAAACGGAGCGAGTCAGGAAAAGGTATTGGGCGGCACGGAAGCAAATAGGAATGTGCACATGTGCTTGACTGCCAAGGACTCCGGGTCTGGTTTCAACCCACACCAGAGGGCATCCTTCAGGGCTGTGTGGAGACACACTACCCCTCCACAACAGGCCGGGGGCTGCCATTCTGAAAATGGACGTCGCAGACAGCTTATCATCTAAACACCCATGAGATCCAAGGCTGGACAAAGTGCCCGTCCCCCGTGAGGCTCCGGACACTTCCAGCTGTGGCGCATCTGGGCAGCCTGGCTCAGCCACCTGGCCACAGAGCACTCCCATCGGCCTGCCACCATGTGTTGGAAGATTACCTTTTCTTCAATGAATTGACTTATCTTTGTTAAAAATCAACTAACCATGTGTATTTTTTTCTATGTATGACTAGATATTTTCTAAAGGTGAATAAAATCTCAACCTCATTCTCAAAAAAAAAAAAAAAAAAAAAATCAACTGGCCATATATGAGGATCTATTTCATACTGTTCTATTATTTATACAACCAATCCTATGCCAGTATCATACAGTCTTTGATTAATGTAACTAGTCGTAATTTTTTTTAATCAGGTAGGGTAAGTCCTCAAACTTTACTTTGGGGATTCTAGCTCCTTTGGATTTCCATAAAATTTTAGGTGTCAACTTGTCATTATCAATCAATGAAACGAAGCCTGCTGGAATTCTATTGGAATTGTGATGAAAATGGATTGATTTGGGGAAAAAGGGATATTTTAAAAAATATATTGTTATTGATTTCAGAGAGGAAGGAAGAGACCGACAGATGAGAGAATCATTGATTGGTTGCCTCCTGTATCAGGGATCGAGCCTGCAACCTGGGCTTGTGCCCTGACCAGTATTGAACTGTGACCTCCGGGTTCATAGCTTGACACTCAACCACTAGCCACGCTGGCCAGGAAAGAATGGGTATGTTAAACAATATTTTCTGATTCTTGATCATGGTAATCTCTTCATTTATTTTATTATTATTACCACCAGTTCATTTATTTAGTCTTTCTATCTTTTCAATGCTTTACATTTTATAGTTTTCTATAAGTCGTACATATATTTTACAAAATGTATTCCTAAATATTGTGTATTTTATTTTATTATAAATGGCATTGTTTTGTTTCAATTTTAAATTGATTGTCGCTAATATCTAGAAATACCACTGTGTGTCACATGACTTTGCTATACTCACTTATTAATTCTAGATTTGGAGAGGGGGGTGGTGTGTAGCCTTAAGATTTTCAAGGGAGACAATTGTGAATGAAGAGTTTTACTTCGTTCTTTCCAGTTTGGATCCCTCCTCATTTCTCTGTACCCGCTTTGTGTATTTGCTGGTAACTTCAGTACTACGCTCCATACAAGTGGTAAAATGGACATTCTTGCCTTTTCCTGGACTTAGGGAGCATGGCTCAGGTGTGCCAGTCCAGAACCCAGGTGAGAACAGCACTGGCTACACAATTCCTACCCGGGCCCAGGTAAGGGAGATAAAGATGCCTGGAGGGACGTTTCTGAAGCCGTTTGCATAGCAAAGCTCTCGGAATATAAAGTACCAGTTTCCCGAAAATGCTTTACTCAGACTTCATATGAGACTCAGGCAATGCCCAGCATCACTAACAGTGCGTGTTCTGCTTTTTGCTGCTATTCTTATGACTGGGAGTATTGGTGGAGATTCGGAGAGGTGCCAATGCCACCTCTGACCACCCCCGGTGACTCTGAGGTCCCGCTCCCGATGGGCAGGAATGGCTGTGACATGAGGCCCTGGACAGAGCTCCTTTCTGTACGGAACTGAGCGGTCCCCCTCCTCCTCAAATCTGCAGCCCGAACAGCACGGTGCTGCGGCCCAGACACCCCAGATGGTAGCTTAATCGCCTGAAAGAATTAGTAGTGCACCTCGAAGCACATCATTCACCCAGAGAGCAGTTCAGGCGAGGGAAGAGTCTGGCCCATTATACCCCACACAATTGCTCGGTAACATGCAATCACAGGAATGAAGCCTGGCATATGGCTCTCTCCCGGCTAGATGGAGATTCATTGTAGTAAACGTGCTGCTCGGAGCCCTTCAGCGGGAACCCGGAAAGCCTACCTTTCTTTTCTGGAAGAAGCATTACGACGAGACAAGCCAGTCCTCCCAGGCACAGAAAGGCCGCTAACGTCCGCCTCCGACCAAACCTGGATGACAGAGAGCAATGCCCGTTTCTCTTGAGGCCATGACCCCTCATCTGCCTCTTCCCCAGCCTTCCTGTTCAACGTCCTGTTTCACAGTAAATGCTCATCTTTTCTTCCCCTCGACCGAGTCACGCGGGCCTTACGAGGTGGGGAACACCTTTCCGTTCCTCCAGTTCTTTGTCCTGAACTAAATTAAACAACAGCGATGGGGCCGGTGGGGTTCTATTTCCATCTACAGGGAGCCACCAACCCCACTGCTGGGACAACCAAGTCACACAGAGACGACTCCAAAGCCGTCAGGATATGACGCCTTTTAACCCTGGATGGCAAGCCCCCATAACCACTCGTAAACATGAAGGCCTAGAGATCCTGTACAAAACATGAATCCTGAAGAGAATTCTAATCACTGTGGTAAAATTAACAGATATTATATGTTGGCAGAGGTAGTCATATTTAGGGATTTACACATATGAGTGTGTGTGTGTGTGTGGGGGGGGGGGTACACTTCAATCTCACACTCACCATCTGTGGTTAATCAGGTAGATGCAGAGTGGGTAGGAGGGGATCTCTATGAGGCCAGACAGGGCCAGGTTGGCGTAGAGGTTCCCGCCCAGGTCGCCTGCACTCAGCGTCAGGCCGTAGTACACCAGGCTGCACACGAACCTGCAGGAGGAGGGAGGGGACAGAGGGAGCGCTCATGGGAACCTGCCGGGGATCCCAGCGCGGCTCAGTGCACTGCGATCTGTGGGTCTGACTCTCCCACTCACATTTCCGTCCTCATCTACGTTTCCGAGCTGGAAAAGACGCAGAATAATGGGCCTTGGAAACCACTTGTTTTATTTTATGCAGATGCGGGTCGAAGCAAAGGCGCGGCTTGCTGAGAGAAAAAACATGGTTTGGCCTTTCACCAGCATTTCTGTACCGAATAGCACACAGGGACTGCAGTCTTGCTTTATCTAATACAAGTTATAGAATTCTTGCCTTAGGCAATTGCTGTGAGGTTATCAAAATGACTAGAAAAGAAGTCCCAGGAGAAAGCCGACAGATAGTGGCATTGAGGACGTGGGCTGAGAAGTGACTGGATTGCCAGTGTCACTTGAGGGCCAGAAATGACTGGCACCCAACCCCTGCCAGCCCTCAGCCCCACCCGGCACTCAGCAGGGGCACGTGATGCAGATGCAGAACAGGAGAGTAACGGCCAGGGATGGTGGAAGCAGATGACCCACTGGAGAACGGCCCTTTGCAAAGGTGTCTTGCTGCCCTGGCCGGTTTGGCTCAGTGGATAAAGTGTCAGCCTGTGGACTGAAGGGTCCCAGGTTCCATTTGGGTCAAGGGCAAATGCCCGGGTGGTGGGCTCGATCCCTAGTGTGGGGCGTGCAGGAAGCAGCCGATCAATGATTCTCTCTCATCACTGATGTTTCTACCTCTCTCTTCTCTCCCTTTCTCTCTGAAATACCTCCTAGGTGTTATTGCTGAAACACCTCCGAGGCAGCAGGCACTGTCCCCGCCCTGAGCCCACCTCCCCTTCCCAGGAACCAGAGCCAGGCGCTAAGCCAGGCTCCATCCTGAAGCAGCAGGCCGGGGCTTCCTCAGCCACAGGGAAGGGAATCATGGCAACGTCTGTGTCTAGGAAACTGCATTTTTAAAGCAAAATAGAGCAGAACAAAGAGAATACCCCCTGAAACGAGGCTGCAGGACACATGCACACGCTCTGGGTACCGCCCATGCCTCCGCCACAGCGAAACGCTGGGCCGTGCAAGGCCGCCAGGTGCTATGATGTTGCAATGCGCTCTGACAAGTGCCGATGATGGAGAAGTTCCCACGGGCTCCCTCTGGCCTTCCCTAGACAAAGTCTAATGAGCTGAAGCTCATATGAGATCAAAGAGAAAGGGAAAGCTTCCTGTCCATCCCTGCCAACATGCCGAGTGGCCCAAGAGCCCTGGGCGACAGTAACGAGGAGAAGGAAGGAGGAGGGGGTAGGAGGGAGGGGTGAGGGAGAGAGGAGGGAGGAGGGAGGAGGGAGAAGGGACCTGCGGCTGGACATGCCTCTCTGGCCAGGGAACCCGAGTAGCAGATACCTCCTGGGCTTCTTACTGGGCAGAGCTGTCACGCGTGTACTAATGGCCACGAGCAGTGTGGCAGCCAGGACATCACAGATAAGGACGCAGGTGCCGCCGAGCTGTCCGTTTCCCTTGTCCCCTAGCACCCCGCCCGGACAAAGGACGGGAGCTGGGAGACGTGGGCGTGCAGGGAACCTTTCAAAGCCAGCCTGAGCACACAGCACGGGAGCTGCTCACCTGAGGTCCTACCTGCTCTAAAGCAAACGCGTTTGGACCCGCCTGTGCGGTTTGCGGAAATATTTTAAAATCCTTCCTCCCTGCCGTGGAGGCCCTGCCCGTCCAGGATGCTGCTCCCAACAGGCTGCAGGTGCCCATGTGTGTCTACGCTGCATAGAAAGCAGAAGTGCCTGGGAAGGACTCCTAGCCAGGGAAACACATGCCCATTTAAACCAAGCTGTGATGGTAGAAGCCAGGGCGTGAGTGAGCAAAGCCAGCTCCGGGCACCGGAGGAACTGAATAACCAGCTGGGGGTGACAGAGAGGGGAGAGGAGGCCTCAGCCCCAAGGCGGGCTCGCTTGCTTGTTTCCTTGATGGCAGAGCCGGTCACTGGGCTGAGGGCGGACAGTGATTAAAATCACTGCAATCCTAGTGACGGGCCCCAAACAAAATCTAGAACGCTCGGGCCATCTTTAACAGTATATCCAGGGCACCCAATGACTGTTTAAAAAGGCACCACGGAGGGAGATAAGCCCAGAAACAGATGCTAACACAGGGAGTCATCACAGGAGGCTATCTTTAATGGCGGGGACCATAGGAAGGGTCCAGAGCTTTCTAGCACCTTCCGGGAGAACCGGTGTGTGCAAGGACACGTCTCTGTTTTTGTGGATTTTACAATTCTGCGCCCGGGGAAGAGAATTTCATTTGCGAGCAGTCCCTCCGGTTGTATGAGACATGATATAAGCAGGGATGTGGTCCCCTGGCTCTGAGTCCAGTCTGTGTGTTTTTTCACCTATTTATATTCTAGCTCAAAGTTACTATGCCTCAAAAAGACAGACGTAAGCACTCCCCAAGAAGCAGGGGCTCCTTCGAGGCCGAGGGCGGGTCTGTCTGTGGGACACACACAGGGAGAGCGTGTGAAGCCCACGGCACCTGCCCTGCTCTGTGAGCAGTTACAACAGGGAGGACCTCAGACAGCACCTGCGTGGTCAGCTATGCTGTTGATGGTCCCATTCATCTCCACGCCTCCACGCTCCTGTCCTTTGTGCAACGTGCCAAGCACCTGTGCCAGGCCGCGGGCACCGGGAGGAGGGAGGGGCGATCGGTGTGACCAGGCCCTGACCACACACAGGCGGCGGCCAGCGCTAGGTGAGTCAGTAAAGAGAATCCTGGGATAGAAAAATATCGCCACAGCTTCTCATTCCCGATCCTCCCATTCCCCTTCGCTTTGGACACTAGATCGCGTTCCTATAAAATGATTCTCCTTTATCCCACAGGACGATGTGGGTGTCCATGGCAGCCTTCGTGGTGAACACGTACAAACCACAGCACACAGTCCTCCGGGCCAGGAAACCCGGTGCTGATACCCAGCGCTGGGCCAGACAACATCTATGGCACCAGCATAATGGGCACCATTAAACACCCACAAACCGCATGCACTGCCCACCGCCCCTCCCCTCGCCACAGCTTCTTCACTGAAATGCACGCTGATGCTGAGAGCATGCTGATGCTGAGCGGCGGGCTGGAATCAACCCAACTGGAAGATCAGCTTCAGAGCGGCGACCCACTCATTCACTGATCCGCACGGGGGTGTGAGTCCCTCACGCCACTCTCCCAGGCTCCCATTGGCCCAGGAAACAGTGACGGGCCACCAGTGCCAAGTGGTGATGCCGCACAGGGTGCAGCCCAAGCACAATGTGCCATCCCACCGCTCGGTGCCAACACCAAAGCCTATATAGATACACTTCCGTTTCTGCTACGCGTGCTTGCTTTCCTTCTTTAAAAGTTTGATTTCAGAGAGGGGAAGGGAGAGAAGAGAGACAGAAACATTGGTTGGCTGCCTCCTGCACCTGCCCTGACTGGGGATCAGACCTGCAACCAAGGTACGTGCCCTGACCGGGAATCAAACCGCCACCTTTCGGTGAAGCTCCGACCGACGGAGCCACACTGAGCAGAGTCCGGTGTTTTGTTTTGTTTGTTTTCTGGCCATGTGACAAATGTTTGCATCAAATATCTCAGGAGCAAAGATGTGTTTCTGCCATCAAGTCCAGTAAACCTGCTTTCAGGCACCATCCTTTCCTCCTTGAGAGGGAGAGTGTGAAACAGAGGCCAATGCCAGGCATTCAGGGAGGGGCCTCGTTTTGTGAAAACAGCTTTGTGCTGACAAAAGAGGAAAAATAAATGTCACCCTGAAGGACCAAATTACCAACCGACCTTCTTTCTCAGCGGGAGCTGGAGATCCACATCCCACACTCCCTCACCCCCACACCCTCACCCCCCACCCCACTTGGCTATAGTTACCAGATGAACATCAGGGTCAGAGTGTGCCCCAGGAGGACCCGGTGCCGGAACAGGTCCAGGAAACTCCCCGACCCCCTGCAGCTCCTGTTGGCCGGATGAGTGAGTGAGAACGTGCACTTGAGCTTGCGGTTCCTCTTGGCGATGAGGTACAGAGCCTCTTCCGCCTCGCTCAGTCGACCCTGGGAGTATAACCAACGAGGTGATTCAGGAATGAATCTGAAAGAGACGTCATTAAAGGCTGTATATTCGTACCGGCACACGTGCACAGGCCGAGGCAATCCCCCTAGGCTGTGCTCGGTTCCCTCACCACCACGGATTCCACCGCAGGCCTAAAGCTGTCACTGCCACAGACACAGGGAAGACCGAGGGGGCGACTTCACAGCTGCCCAGGGTAAGAGGCGATCTGATCTATGAACGGAAACGGAGACCACGCTTCCAAAATAGCAGTGAGACCGGTAAACGGCATGCAGTTACCTTTAGGACAATTTAATGTGAATGGCGAGGTCAGACCATAGCACTAAATATACCAATGCTTCATGAAGCACAGGTCAGAGCTGTGGGCCTCAATCACAGCCAGGTGCTGTCAGAATAACACTGTGGAGATAGTAGGCCTTTTGAGTTCTCGAAAAGCCCCATAAAGAAGATAAAAATCTTTATTTTCTCATCAGAAAAAAATAAATTCGTACAAAGTGTTTTAAAGGTAGTGATACGTGATCATGAAGGCGGAGATTATGTGACGGCCACACATAAAAAATTAAACAGGCTTTATCACTGTGCAGTTACTTTGGAGCATTTACTGCTTCAAAGTATTCAAAGCAGCTGAGAATATTTCCTGAATCCCCCAAGATTTTATAAAACAAAAGTGACTTCCTGATTAACTTCCAGTTACACAACAGCAGTTCCTTTCTACTACAGCACAACGTTCTGGACATTTATACCGCCACTGATATCTTCCAACAGTTTTAAGACCCAGACATTACATATATATATATATATATATATATATATATATATATATATATATATATATATATATAATTTTAGAGAGAAAGGGAGAGAAATGATACATCAACGATGAGAGAGGATCACTGATTGGCTGTCCCCGGGCACGCCCCACACTGGGACCCGCAACCTCAGCATGTGCCCTGACCGGGAATCGAACCATGACCCAGTTCATAGGTTGAATCTCAACAACTGAGCCACACCGGCCGGGCACTTACGTCTCCTCCTCCCAGCTCTGCACGCACCCCTAGAGGACTTTTCAAAGACAAAACTGTGGCCGGAGCACAAAGCCTTGTTTACTGCACACAAAATCAAGTACCTTTGGATCTAATTGGACCTGATTGGCCTAAAATGAAACTTGTAAAAATCACTAACCTACGTTTCCATTAATAGATCAGGTCTCCCCTTAGCCTGGGCAGCTGTGAAGTCGCCCGCTCGGTCTCCCCTGTGTCTTTGGCAGGGTAGCAGGTGCAGGGAGGAAAGACCATGGAAACAAAAAGGCAGGGTCTTTCCCAGGAGCTCTGCCACTGGTGAGGGAATATTCGTGTGCAACGCTGAACTGTCAACAAAAGCAGGGCCTGGGGCTTCTACAACATCCTGAAAAAGCCCTCCACCTCCGTCCTCATCACCACACCGTTATTACTGCTTACACACAAGTAAATGATCAAGTCAAACATTGTTCTGTTGGACGTCAGGTGTGCCGATCATCTGTCAGATCACCTGACCCTGGGCGCAGTAGGGTGCTATGTACGCTGCCTGCCTAAGACTTTAGTAAACCTGCTGCTTGAAATAGAGGTCAACTATTTCTACACTATTCCTTTCCATACTTGCTTTTGAACCTGAATAAAGAGCTGCTAAGTTAAAGATCTAGCTGGGTGAGAATTCTACCACCGCTATCCCTCACTGTCCCACAGAAGCAAGCTGGTTTCATGGCCTGAACATTGCATTTATCCCCAAGATCTTGATGATTACAGTGAGAGTCTGACACCTCCAGAGAGGCCCTGTCAGAAGGCCCGGACCCCTTCTGGGGAAGCAGCTGAGGTTGAGAGCACCACGCCAGCACTGTGGGTGAGTCGTTCGTAAACCCTGCCCTGACCAGGATACGTCCTTTTGCTCTGCTCAGCCCATGCACCGTAGCTGAGGGTTCCTCCCACAGCTGAGGATTTCCCCGCATCCCCACGCAAAGGCCCCGAAATGACACTCATCTGTAAGGGGAATCGTTGACATTATACGTTGACATTATATGTTATTAACAATAGGTCTTTTATATAAAAAATAGATTTTTAAAAAATCCTCCTCTGTCGCACACCCAGCCCACGCTGTGATCCAGCCAGAAGATCTTTAAGTTTGAGGCATCAGGTTAAAAAGAAATTGGACCCCGCTGTCATCATCTGAAGGCTGCAATGCAGTTTTCGGAGAGGTTCCTTTAAACAGGGATACCTGCATTCTGAATTGATTTAAGCACCTCTCTTCCCAGACGCTGCCACGCATGGGAGCGCTTGCGGAATTGAGTTCTTCACCTGAGTCAGTTCAGGCAAATTCCTGCTCACTGACCCTCGGAAGGCATTCCTTCTGCTGACCGAGCTTAAGCTCCTCGCGCGAGAACTACTTACAAAGATAAGAGGAAGAGCGCCGTGCCCTGCAGGTTCACCAGCACGGCCAGGCTCCGCCAGGAGCGGATGAGGTAGCCCAGCAGGGCACACTGGGCGATGCCGACTGCGAAGAAGAGGCCGCCGATGGACCCTGGTTCGGGAAGGGAGAGACCTGTGACTGGAGAGGCCCCGCCTGCAGACCATTCCCAACCCGAATCAGAGCCAGTCCCTTCCTCCTGAGATGTCAGCGGGAAAGGGAAACCCACACAAACATCGAGCCTCAGACAAACTGGAAGGGAGGCCAGCACCCGGGTGAAAAAGGGGGAAGGATGGATGAAAAATACACACCCCAAGCGGTCAAGACGGATTTGAAGGCTGTGCCTGTTGGACTGGCACGCACCTGACCCGTGGCCGAGGCTTGGAAACATTGTTTTCTAAGTGACCAGGAGGTGTTTAGGTCATGCAATACCGGGACTTCATTTCGTCACAGACGCTGCCCCTGGAATCCTTATCTAAAATCACAACCTACCTCTCAGTCCTCCCTCTTGCCCTCCCCAACTTAATTCATCACCATCAGATATGACACTTCATATTTATTTTCTTGTCTATCACTCCCAAGTAGAATATAAGCGCTATGAAGCCTGGATTATTGTCAGCACACTAATAGGGAAAAAACCAACCACAGTATTGTTAAGGAACCCGTATTTTTTAAAATAAATGCTGAGGTGGGTATTAAACCCACCGGCTTGTACAATATACTTGCAAAGTCTATTCCTCTGTCATACTTTCCATACCTGTTATCGCTAACATACCAGAAGTAGCTACTGTTTATATAACAGCTAGGGTTTAATGAGCAGTAAGCCTTTTGCATATGTTGTCCTAGACCGCAGGGACCATAATTAGCCATCTATGGAGTGAGGACAGAGCTGGACGGTTGGGTGCTGCAGGTGGCAGGCCCGGGTGGCAGGGCCGGGACCTGAACCCGGTCAGTCTGACTGGGGAGATTGCATTGCCTACGTTCCTCTCTCCTATCACCCTCCTAAGGAAAGGTGGGCTTCTGTGGGCATCCCAAAGCAATGGGCTTTGTTGAGCCTGTTACAAAAATTCTCTACAAAAATCCTGTAACACAAACGCCTTATTCTGTTCGTAGATTATCAAGCTGTAACTGAAAATAACGACAAGTATACGGGGGCCTGGTAAGGCAAAGGGAGAGCCGAGGCTCAGTGTTTGGAACATGTGGCCTGATAGGCAGGGGCATGGGCAAGTGTGATTTCCCTGGAAACCAAGATAATCAATAGCTATTACAGGCTCATTACGCCGCATCTGAGAGCACCTGGTTCCCACAAATGAGGCCTCTGCCACTCGGATCGGTTCCGAGGGCCAGCATCCACAGACGACGGTATGGGCAGGAAGAGGAGGCCACGGGATGAGACCCTTTCCTCACTGGACTTACGATTTTCTGAAATGACCTCCAATCTATTCTGCCCCTCCTGATAAAAACATAAGCTCCAGCCCTGGCTGGTTGGTTCAGTGGATAGAGCATCAGCCTGGGGACTGAAGAGTCCCAGTTTCAATTCCAGTCAAGAGCACGAACTCAGTTGCAGACTCAAGCCCTGGCCCTGGTCGAGGCCATGCGGGAGGCAAATAATCAATGTATCTCTCTCACAACAATGTTTCTCTCTGTCTCTCCCCTTCCTTCCACTCTCTCTCTAAAAATCAATGGAAAAACATCTCAGAGGCAAAAAGGGTGTTTTAGGTTTATTCTTAAACTTCCTTGTAAATACTTTACTTCTCATTTTAGACATACTGCAAACATTATTTTATAATCAAGCATAATTTTTCAAATTATATTTTTACTGTGAACCATTAGGTCACCTCCAATCACTCCCCTATTGCTGAGCATTCAGGTTTTCCCCACCCTCTGGCCGGTCAGTAGCCTATCTGCAGCCCCAGTGGCGTGCCCGGCTGCTGGAGAGAAACCAGCTGGGACCTGAGGACCAAGGACAGACCCTGGGGACGGCCCGGATCTCAAGAGCTCCCGGTGCCGCCAGAGTCCTGCGGTCCTGGGTGCGGGTCAGCGGACGGGCTTTCCAGGAGCTCTCTCACACTCGCTCTAATTCTACCGTGAAACAGGAAAGGAAGAATCCGAATGATCTGGCAGCGTGAGGGCAGTGAATGCCCTTCAGGGACATCCCTCTCTCCCACTCATCTGGAGGCACTCTGTGAGGGCGGGGGCAAGCTCGCCGCCCACGGTCTGAGAGGCAGACTTTCTACAGTGGAATTCAAGTGACTCATTCACGGCCAGACAGCACAAACTCAGGAATGCAAATCTAACGGTTGTACAGAGCATTTCAAGTCCAAGTGCATCCTTAGACTCTAGGGTTAAACTGGTTTCCTGCAGAGTTTTCAGAAGCCGCTCACCACCTCCCCATCCCCTGTGGGCCCCAGCAGTACCTGCGAGTGCCCAGTAGGCGGCGCCCACACATTCGTTCAGCAGGACAAAGGCCACCAGTGACATCCCGCCATTCATCACGCCCACCAGGAAGCGGGTGATCACGAAGAACGTGTAGGAGGGCGAAAACCCATTGGCGATAGCAAACAAGATGTCCAGCGCAAGACCTAGAAAGAGAGGAACAGCATTCAGTGACCCTCAGGGAACGGCACCTGGTGGAAGTAAACCATTCCATTCATTAGTTTGCAAACATAAGTAAACCGATGCTTTTCTGACGGTTTGTTTTAAAAAAGGTTTCTCTAACAAACCATAAACAAAAACTGAGGTTTTCTTTCTTTGTCACAGGTTGATTTCTGTCTATCAAAAATGCTAGTAATTTTTTAAAAATTCTATTTCAGCCCTAGTCGGTTTGGCTCAGTGGATAGAGCGCTGGCCTGTGGACTGAAGGGTCCCAGGTTTGATTCCATTCAAGGGCATATGCCCAGGTTGCAGGCTCAATCCCCAGTGTGGGGCATGCAGAAGGTAGCTAATCAATGATTCTCTCTCATATTTGATGTTTCTATCTCTCTTCCCTCTTCCTTCCTCTCTCAAATATAAAACCCTAGCTCAGTAGTTGGCAAACTGCGGCTCGCACAAACCACATGCGGCTCTTTGGCCCCTTGAGTGCGGCTCTTCCACAAAATACCACGTGTGGGTGCGCACATACAATGCAACTAAAACTTCGTGGCTCATGCGCAGAAGTCGGTTTTCGGCTCTCAAAAGGAATTTCAATCGTTGTACTGTTGCTATTTGGTTCTGTTGACTAATGAGTTTGCCGACCACTGCCCTAGCTCATACTCAGCTTGTCAAAAGAGCTACGCTGAGTTCTGTGGAGCCCATTCAAAATGAATCAACAACACAAGATAGAAGGAAATGAACCTAGGAGACTGCCTCAATCTTTGCTCTCTTTAGGAACACGGCATAAATTAGAATTTGGGGGTGACGGCACCATCATCTCTGAAAAGCTTTCAGTGCCAATACCTGGCCTTTGCCACCTAAGCTGGCCACCTGAAAACCTTGGCCGGAATCCACACTGGCTGCTGTTCAGCCTCTTGCCAGTGCAATAAAAAGGCAGTTCCGCGTCCACACGGAATTCCCCGGAACCTCCGGGAAATGTGTCCTCATTTGGTTCGGGAACACTCCGGTGGCTTACCTGTGAGGTAGACCTTTTTCCTCCCGAAGCGATCGGAGAGCTGCCCGAAGGAGATCACGCCCACAAACACGCCGCTGAAGAAGAAGGAGCTGGCCGCGCTGACTTTGTACGATCTGTCGGCGATCAGAAACCACTGGAGGAAGGAAGAACACAGAGACATGTAGGTCGCCGAAAAGATGGGTGGACTCAGTTAGCCAGTAAAAAAACAAACGGACAACAAAACTTGTACACCCGAACCTAGCCACGGTGAGCCAGAACTCAGGGGAGCATCCATCTTGGCCGACATGCAAGGAGATCTTGTCTGGAGAAATGCTGGAAGCCATTACTATTCCGATGTGCTCCCACAGGGCTCATCCACACCCACCACATGGTGTGGGGGAGCTAGTGCTGACTATGTACTTCATGCTAAGCCCTGGGTTTCCATTTCTCTGAAAATTAACAAACTCCATGACATGTAAGAGACAACAGCTAAACATCCCTTTCCTCTAACGGATTCATGGATTTAAAATCCCTTGAATTCTTTTCTCAAACAGTTAAACACAGAATTGCCGTATGATCCACTAATTCCATTTCTCCAGTATATACGCTAAAGGGATCCACACAGACATTTGTACGCTAATGTCTGTAGCAGCACTATTCACAGTGGGCGAAAGTGGAACGGACCTAAAGGGCTCTGGACAGATAAACAGAATGTGGTGAGTTCACACGGTAGAGTATGATACAGCCTTAAAAAGGAATAAAATTCTGGCAAGCTACCACATGCATGACCCTGGAGGACATCATGCTAAGTAAAATAAGAAGACTGGAGAACACACTCAGAAAGAGTCTGGCGGCTTTTCTAGAAATAAGTGGTAAAAAGGTATTCACACGGCAAGGCCAAAGTCCAGAAGTGGCCTAAAGAAGAAAGAAAAGTTAAAAGTTCTTATAGTTAAAAGGCATTCTAGAGAATTATGAGTCTTAGCCCCGGAACTGGTCCAGGATGGTGAAGAGCCAGATGCCAGGTGGGCAAACAAGGCTATAAAGTGCTTAGAGATGAAGTGTCTTGTCACCTAAGGCCTCTTGGATGACAAGATGGGAGGCAGGTCATTTTATGAGTGCCACCGCACTCCCAGCTTGTCAGCATATTGGGCTGCGGGGCTGGAACACACGGCAGCTTCCCCACGCCGAGCTGCAGGACCCAGGCGCTCGGTACCGCTGGGGAGCTGGGGGCTGTTCTGGGAAATATTTGGAAGTATCCTGGTAACAATTCTAACTCCACTCCACTCCCCCACTGTCCTGTGTTAGTGCCCCAAATATTTCCAGTTTGGGGCAGGAAAAATCTCACTTCGGGAGAAAATCAGGGGCTCCGAGGTCTTCTGTGATTAAGAAGAACTGGGACAGAGTGTTTCAGGAACAATTTCATGGTGATTAATTAACTTGCTTCACGCAATACAGTTGTCACTCGGAATTACCACTTAATGGGTGAAGTGTGGAGTCTAGAACAGGCAGAAGCACAGGCAGTAAGAAAGCAAGACATTAAAAAAATTAGCCCCTAAAGCAATTATTGCAGTCCATTTTTCAATAGTTTTGCTATTCTGTCTTTTGACCCCAGGGTATGACTTGGGAAAATATATTAATCTCAAGATAATAATCAATCAATTTCAGTTGTTACATCTACAATGATATTGAAGATTCCAGCCTTACTCTTTTTGGTTGCAAACATTAATTAAGAATGATAATTGCATGTCTCCGTGATATTTGGTCCTTTCTCAATGAGTCAGAGCTCGGGGAATAATGTGAATATGGCAGACAGCAATTTGCTACATCAATTCACCCCCATGGCTATTAGCTCATTTTAAAATGAGAGGGTTTTTTTTTGTTTTGTTTTGTTTTTTGCATTAATACCAAGTTAATCATATCTACATAACCTTTCACCCTTCCCCAAACCCTCCACAAATAACTTCTGCAAGGCCTGACTTGAATGTAATAAGGGGCAGGTGAGAGTTTTCAATAAGTTGACAAATAAAACAGAACCAGAGGCAGGGACCCAGGGAACAGACTGACAGATGTCAGAGGGGAGGGGGGTGGGGGACTGGATGAAAGAGGGTGAAGAGAGCAGCCACAGAACATACATGCACAGCCCATGGCCACAGACGGCCGTGTGGTGAGGGCCAGGGGAGGGTGGAGGGTGGGGGCTGGGTGGACATGGGCAAAGCAGGGATGGGGAGGATGAAGAATATCCATAATAGTGTCAACAATAACAAATAAAATAAATAAATAATAAATAAATAAATATAAAATGAGTATTCTTAGCACCATCTCCAACTACAGAGTTCTGCAGGCTCCATCTGGATAATTATGTTTAAAAGTTTCTACAAGACTTTGTGCTTGCTTTTTTAACTCCAATTTTATGCCAAATTAAGTTCAGGAAGCAGCATATATTATCTGTGTACCACAGATTGTGCATTGTGGATATTTACCAACTTAATGACAAGTTGGGGTCCCGGCTTTAACATTGCCACCTTGGGGGTTTTGAGGAGCCACTGAAACACCAAAGAGGGCATCAGAACGGAATGAAGGCTAAGAGAGTGGGTGGAGGGAGGGCTGGGTGTGCGACTGCACAGCAGCGAAGGTGACCGGGGCTGCCAGCAGATCACCGTTCTCGTTACTCCTCCCTCTGCCGGGGTTTCTCCACCAGCTCGCATATTTGGGGGCGGCGGCAGGACACTAGAAAGCCACCCATCCCGCCTCTTGGAACCACGCCAGGACTTGCAATGCCACCCAATCAGGGCTCCGGCGTGCAAGGCAGAGGGTGAGGATGGCGCACGGAGGGCGGGCACCTCACCTGGACGTTGGAATAAAGTAAAATGACTGGGGGGTGGGATTCTGCACTGACACGTAAGGCAGACGCGCCTCTCCTGGGGTCTGTGGGGACCGGGCAGTGCTGTTAGCACGTGGGCAGCAGCTGCTGGGAGCTGAACACCCAGCGGCCCCTGAGCAGCACAGAGTCAGCGTTGATTTTATTCTCTTCTCCTTGGCTATTCTTTTGCTATTTCAGGAAACCTGTACATTTATTTGGGCTTGACAAGATTTTTTCTAAGTTGTACTTTTACTATTTTTTTTTCTTTTATTACAGTAGAGTTGGCACAAAATATTACAATATGTTAGTCCAGGTGGACAGTACAGTGATTCGACATCTCAATGCCTTATGATGTGATCATCACCGTAAGTCTCGTGAGCGCCTCTCTCCACAGTTACTGCGGAATGACTGACTGTATTCCCCAGGCCGCTCATGGCCTCCCCGTGACTTATTTACTTCATAACTGGAAGCTGGTCCCTCTGTGTCCCTTCCCCTTTTGACCCATCCTCCCAGCTCCCTCCTCTCTGATAACCACCAGTCTGTTCTCTGTACCTAGGAGTCTGTTTCTGTTTTGTTTGTTCATTTTTTTTTGTGCTTTACATTGCAAATATAAGTGAAATCATACGGTCTCTGTCTTTGCCTGACTTATTTCACTTAGCACAATACTCTTTAGGTCCATCTATGTTGCCACAAATGGCAAGATTTCATTATTTTTATGGCTAAGCAATGCTCCTTTGTGTGCATGTGTGTGTGTGTGTGTGTGAACAACTCTACACATAGAAACTTGACAATTTAGATGACATGGACCAATTCCTTGACAAGCCCAACTGCCACAACTCACAATACAAAACAGAGTGTTGAAATACGTAGCCCTCTGATTATTAAAAAAATAGAATTCGTAATTTTAAAACTCCACAAGAAGAAATCTACAGGTCAAAATGATCTCAATGGAGAGTTCTACCAACTGCTTAAAACACTGACACCAATTCTACACAGTCTCTTCCAGAAAATAGAAACGCTTCTTCATGCATTTTATGAAATTAGTATTACCCTGATACAAAAACCAGACAAAGGTAGTACAAGAAAAGAAAACTACAGTCCAATATCCATCAAGAATATAGAAGCCAAAATCCTTAGCAAAATAATAGCAAATAGAATTCAGCAATATATAAAAATATGTTACCCAGAGATTCAAGGCTGGTTCTATATTTGAAAATCAATTACTATAATCCACCATGTTAGAAGCTAAGGAAGAAAAATCACATGATCATCACATCACAAATCTAAATTGATGTATGGGACAAAATTCAATACACAATCATGATAAAAACTAAAAAAAATATATATGTATTTTTGGAATGGGAGGGGGAAGGGGAACTTCCATGGCGGTGAGCAAATGGAGAGCGGTGGGGAGCAGGCACAAGACACGGTATTTTAGCATTTTAACAACTAATATGGGTGCTTTCCAGTTGAGCAGAGCCCTGCCCTCTCATCCCAGGGTTTCTCTCCACCCAGCTGCCAGCTCAGCTTGTTTCCCTCCGCTGGCTCCGAAGAGCTGTCCTTGTAAGAACCTCCTTGGCCAGCAGAGCCCCACCTGAGCGTAAGGCTTCCTGCCCACCGAGGTGGCCAGTTTGTACTTGAGGCTGTACTGTCAAGGTGCCCTGCATGGCCTGCACATGGGACTGGACTTCAACATGAACCGCGGGCGTCGCCCGTGGGTCATTCCATTTCTCGCTACTTTGTTAATTTCTGTGTCATTAATAAAGGAACATGGGAGCCTTACTTCACAAAGGACACTATCATCAAAGTGCAGCTCTTCTGGAGTTTGTATCCTACTAAGCATCTCCCACTGGGAGAAGGAAGGAAAAAGAATATGCTTTCATAGAATAGCCTCCTTTAACTCTCAAACGTTCTAGCAAGTTATCTAAAGATGTGGCTGAAATTTAAACCAACCAGACAAAGAAGTGGTTCCGTTTGGGCTTGGTGATCACCACGGCCGGCGTCTGTGCCCCTGCGCCCGCTCCCGGGCTTACCTCGGAGGCGATGGAGGTGAAGCTGCCGCTGAAGTGCACGTGCTTGCGCAGCTCGCTGCTGTTGGCCCTCAGGAGCCAGTCCCCCAGCGCCCGGTCCTCCCCGGCCCGCTGGCCGCCGTGGCTCTGGTTGGGCAGGAGCTCGGCCAGGTCCCAGCGGTAGGAGGGCGTGGCCCCCACGAGCGCGATGAGGAGGGCCTCCGTGGCCACGTAGAGCTGGGGATCAAACACACAAGACCAGCTATGCGGGCAATGCGATCCATGAGCTCAGGGCCAGGACATCTGCTTCTCGCTTTTGTGTGTTCACGAGCCACAGAAGCCAGACATTGGAGGAACAAAGGAGGAAAGTGCTAAGAGGGAGCTTCGTGATGGACTACTGACGAAGCCATCAGCTGCCACGTGGCCAGGAGGGTCGTGGCCTTGAATTCACGATCTAAACATGAAGACTTTTTGTGGCACAGTTCCATGTCTCCAAAAACAGTGTACACACACACACACCACACACAAGCCAGAGTGCTTTGTTAAAGCAGGTAAGCAGAATATGTACCTGACCAGGTTGTATTTTAAAATATAATATAAAAACTAATAATACAATTTAAAGAAATTCAAAATTCCAGGGATAGATACCCCCTTATATAACCTTTGGTCTTAACCATTGCTTAACCTGCACACAGGTGTCTACCCTCCACCACCCTCCACAAGGATTCCGCTGCCCACTCTATGCACACGTGTGTGCACACACACCCCAACTGAGCACACAGGGCCATGGCTTCATGCCACCAGGAGGATGTGAGACCATATCACGTAGGCAAGATCACATGCCCCTTACCAGCACTAAGTGAGCATTCCATAAATATTTGGGGGGTGACTTACTAATAATACATAGTTTTTTTAATTTAAAAAAATTTAGCCCTGCCGAAACTGGTTTGGCTCAGTGGATAGAGCGTCGGCCTGCGGACTAAAGGGTCCCAGGTACGATTCTGGTCAAGGGCATGTACATTGGTTGCGGGGACATCCCTGGTGGGGGGGGGCAGGGATGTGCAGAAGGCAGCTGGTCGATGTTTCTCTCTCATTGATGTTTCTAGTTTTCTATCCCTCTTCCTTCCTCTCTGTAAAAAATCAATTATATATATATATATATATATATATATATATATATATATATATATATATATTTTTTTTTTTTTTTAATTACCCCTGGCCGGTGTGGCTCAGTTGGTGAAATGCCATTGATTCCCAGTCAGGGCATATCCCCGGGTTGCAGGTGCACATGGGAGGCAACTAACGGATGTTTCCCTCTCATGGCGATACTTCACTCTTCCTCTGACACTGTGATCAATGCCATGGGAGGGACCCGGGGGGAATAGGTGATGCATGAACTGCAAAAAGAGCACCTACACGGGTCCTGCGGTCATCTGAAGTCAAACGGGCAGCACTCATCTAGTCACAGGGATGTTCCACCCACACACGGAATGCAGGTGGCTTTCCCCTCCCTCCACTGTGACAGTGTCACAGAGTTCACCCCCCCCCATCACCACCACCCCAGTATAACTCTGTGACTACCAGGCACACGCATGCCCACGTGTTCCTGTCTAATGAGTCGCACCCATCAGCAGATGGGCCTTAGGCACAAGGAGAAACCGCCATCCATTCTCCTTCGGAGTGGGACTAACAACACCTCAAATAAATCATTATCTTCTCAAGTGCTACCTCCGGGGAAGGCGGGCAGGAGCCACAGATGGCTGGGCTTCTTCCCTCTCCGTGTAATTATTCCGGGAAGAGTGACTAAAACGCACTAGGGGGCTGAAGTTTTAAAAGTTTCAAAAAGTGAAGGTTTTCAAAGTAATTTTATACTTAATGGCATTCCAAGCTTTCCCAACACTCAGGAAACCAAAAATGTCTCCCATGATGATCTCATTACAATATCTCGTCAATGAAGTCATGGAAGGTAGGATGTTTATGTTGTGGAACAACGAGCTGCACAGCAATTAGTGAATCGTTCAAGGTCATTGACAACACTAACAGCAAAGCCAGGATGGGCCTGGGAGCCGCCTAACTTTGGGGCCAGAGCTTTTTTCAGAGAATAAAAGAAACAGAAAAAAAATCAAAGGTGATTTTATTCTTGTCATTATTGTTAGTCTTCCGGGCACTTGATCCTCAGTTATCTAAGTGACTCAACCAAAAGCGTTATATGAGCAGAACTTATCACTAGGGCAAAACCACATGCCCCTTACCCAGCACAAAGTGAGTATGCCATAAATATTTTTAGGGTGAGTTACTAATACTACGTAGTTTTTGAATTTAAAAAAATTTAGCTCTGGCTGTACCTCCATCCACCCCCCTCCCATGGAAATCCGTGTCTCAGAGATTTGCAGCTTCACCCGCTTTACGCCAGGGGGCAGTGTCTGTCTACAGACAACAATAGCTTCCTGAGGACATCCTAAGAGCAATGGCAGGGAGGTGTCTTTGACCTATGGTGCCCCGCTCACCTAAACTAGCGGAAGGCACGCCCAGCAAACATCCCCAGATTATAGTCCAAGCTCCGAGCCACTGCCTCAGCGCAGACGGAACTAAAGCAGAGTGTAGCAGCCGCATAAAACTTGCTCAGACTAGCAGAGAGCCCTGGTAGACGGTCACACGTTTGCAGTCACTGGAGCGAAACTTACTGAAGCTTCTCCTCATGGCTGAGCCCCCGGTGGTGGTGAGGACCCCCTGGGGCATGAGAGCTGGTGTCCATGACTGCAATACACAAAGGCCTTCGCTTATGTGTACGGCACGGACTTCATCACCTGCTCACGGTGGCCAGGTTAGAACCATCAGCTACCCACCTCCGTGCCGCCTCGGCAAAAGGCAGCCTGCCTGTGAACGTCTGGGGAGAGTGGGACATGGCGGCCCATGCAAGCAGGTGGGCGACGTCAGTCTGGCAGCATTCTCTACGAAGTTTAATAAGCGCCCGAGCGGAACTCACTGTGCCTCATCCTCCCGAGTGTGAAAGGACCACCATTCGCTGCCGTCACTGGCTACAGGGACATCAATGAAAGAGGGACCTTCTCATGCAGGGGTCCTCAAACTTTTTAAAGTGGGGGCCAGATCACGGTCCCTCAGAGAGCTGGAGGGCCGGACTATATGAACTACTAATTCCTACTGTAACACCTCGGCTGCGCTCACTGCCCAAAACACCTGGCGGGCCGGATCAGACTGCTCTGCGGGCCGCATGTGGCCCGCGGGCCGCAGTTTGAAGACCCCTGCAGGGAGCGGCAGCATCCTCTCCTAGGGATGCAGGCCTTCGCTTTACCATCTGTTCATTTTTTAAAAAGTAACACAAATGCAAAAATGAAATTACGAATCATGAAACCAGCGCCACCATTAACATGGTATCACACTTGCTTCGGGTTTTTAAAACATAATATTACGGATAAAGAGGAAATCTCCTTGCACGGCTTCCCTCTCCTCCTCTCCTAACCCGAACCCGAACCCGAACCCTAACCCTCTCCTCCTTCCCAAGAGGCAGCCAGTCTCATGAACTGGGCGTGGCTCCTTCTTGCGGGCATATTTCCATGTTGCTCATGCACATTCACTCACCAAATACAGTATTGTTCCACATGTTTTTAACATCTATGAGTATGTGTCACCTTTATATATTTTGCTGTGGGTTTTGTTTGTTTTTTTTCCATTTAACTTTATGGTTTAGAGACCCATCCATGTAGCTTTATATACAGATCCGGTTCATTCATTTTCATTGTTAGGTTCTAACAAATTTATACCACACTTTAACTATCCAGATCCTTTTTGAGATCCATTCGGGGGGCCTCTATCTTTTATTACTACAAACCGAGCTACAGTCAACATCATCCACCTGTGTCCTTATGCACACGTTCCAGAGACGGTACAGGGCGTGTACCTACGAGTCCCGAGCTGGGTTTTGATTTTATTAGACGGGACCAACTCGTTCTCTAAATGGCAGTAGTTTCTACTGCTCGTTTGCATCACACTTGTACCGTGAGCCGATTTAATGTTTGCTAATCTAATAAGTGTGAAATGGTATTTCATAGTCATTTTAACATGCCTGCCCCATAGGACCACTGAAGGTAAAATACACATCTTTACGTGACTGTTACAGTTTTATCTTCTGCAAAATGCCTGTTCCGTCCTTCCACTTTCTAAAACGCCATGAGAAGGTACTTCCGGCGTGGAGGGTGTGGATGCGCTGCGAGTGGGGGGTGATTCACGGCTGACATGAGAATAATGCATTCGGGAACACGAGTACCGGGCCTCGAGCTGAGGTTCGCATCACAATTGTGCCGGTGAGACGAATGCTTGTTACAGGTTACATGTTCCCGATGGTTAGGGGATGTTTTAAATCCTGTGCAAATTATACTACAACCTACGATTCCTGATCATGAGGGAAAGGGCGCTGGAGTCTCTGGCTTAAAACAAAGAAATAGCGTCCCTTTCACTGCCGTCTAAAGAGATCAGAAAACAAAGATCTCTGCTCCAGCCTTCTCCCTCCAGACAGCCTGGCAAACACACACACACACACAGTGATGATGACATCAACTCTGAATCACCATCAAAAACAGAACAGTAATAAACAGGATTATTCACATTTAAATGCCACAAATAACCCCAGGGAGGGCATGTATTGATATATTTGGGGGGTAAGAATTTTCCTAACTGTAAAAACGGTAAACCCTACTGCTTGTTCTTTAGACAAATGAACCAAAACATTTTGGTGCATGGGGTGGAATTTACTCACCCATTGAGCCACACCCTCACCCGTCATGCCTGGGCTGTGGGCTCGATACCCAGTAGGGGTGTGCAGGAGGCAGCCAATTGATGTTTCTCTCTCACATCGATGCTTCTCTCTCTAAAAAAAATTTTTTTAAGACTTTAAAAAACATACCACTATCACAGGGCATTTGCATCTCATCACAGGCAAGGGAAATCTATAAAATCTCTATATATTCTTCATGTGTCTGGAAGTCCACCACTGTGAAGACGCCACAGCCCATGCTTGCAGGAGTGTGCGGGACAGTCTCCTAGCAGAGAAAGGTAACTGAGCACTGAGCTCACTGCTTGAGGAGCCATATGACATATCAGTAACCCAAGAAGACAGTTCACCTAAAGGCCTTTAGAGCTGGCTTCATAATGTGGTTCTGTCCTCTCATTTGAACTTGCATGTGTCTGAGGTAAAGGGAGTTCAAACCATTTAGGAAGGAAGGCAGAACACACCACAGGATCTGTGCGGTCTCTGTCCCCGGTTTTGTGTTTCTCAGCTGTGGCTGGTCGTCACCAAATCTCAGGTGCAGAGCTCCCTCCCTCTGCCTTGGCCCATCCACCATGTGCAAGGCTCCTGGGCAGCCCCTCCCCCACCCCCTCTCCCACCCCGCAATACTGATAGCAGTTGCCCGGTACCTTCCTTGGGCAACGGTAGACAAGTGCTTTGGTTGGAAAGCAGACATCAACCTCCTCCTTTGTAAACGGAAAAGGGCTCCTGACTTTTCCCTCTGTTGGAGGAAGCAACCCCCTCCGAATGATGGTGGCGTCGTGCTACCACTGTGTGTGGCACCCCCAGCACGGGCCCTCCGCAGCCCAACCCTCTCCAACAACAGACATGACAGAGGTCTTCGCGGTCCTCCACACCCACATCCGGGAACCCTTGGGGCGGTTGGGTCCTCGCACACGTGTGACAGCTGTGAAGAAGGAGTTCCCTTTTGCCTGCACGGGGGCCTCTCCTCTGTTGACACTGGCCCAGCGACAGGCACCTCCCCAGCCCACGCCTACAAAATAAACACTCGGTCACTTCATTCCCAACACCCAAGGCCTAGTTCCTCTATGGCAAATACTGACCACATGGCAGGCCTAGAGACCAATGAACAGTCATGGTCATGTGCTTAGAGGTCTTTGGTACCAACCGAGTCAACCATAAAGAAAAGTGAGGGTAACTTAACGGGTCCTGAACCCCGAGCAGTGGCCTTTTTAGTGCCACGCTCCACACAACACAGACTGATTCCAGGGTGCCGGGTACCTGGCTCGGCAGGTGAGAAGCTAACGGCACCGAAGGTGGGGTGCAGGGATGGGGAAGCGGGGAGCCAGGATTTCTCAGCGAGGGATCATGTTCCTGGGATTCTTGGTTAGAACAGGAAAACATTTTCCTCAAGGGGAAAGTATTACAAATGAAATCAGGCATCCTGGTGACTATTCTGTTCTCTCTGTTTTAGACACACTTTTGTCAATTCGGCACAAATACGTTTTCCTCGGAGGAAAAGTTCACGTAAAGCTAAAACAAACGTAACAAAACACTGCGTATTTATCAACTGAGAACTGGCTTGGCTAGAGAAAGCACTGACGTCAACTACCAGTCCATGTGGACAGTCCTCCCAGCTGGCGATGAAATCAACTGAACCTTCAAACATCTGAATGGAAAACAGAATCGATAAGTCCACCCTCACCTCTCCCCACCCCCTCTTCCGACTGAGCAGTTGCCTTATGCAAGGTTTAAGCAACCAATGAACTGTACTTCCCTCAGAATCTCTAGCATTACATATTAACTGTAATTATTTACCTGTCTGCCTGCCTCACCCCACCCCACTAGAATACAAGCTTCATAGGCCAGGGGCTTTGATTTGTCCACCATTGTAGCCCCTGCCAAGCACACAGTGGGCACACAGATACCGTATTTTCCGGCGTATAAGATGACCCCCTAATTTTTACAGTTAAAACATAGGTTTAGGCCTATATTCGCTGTATAAGACTACCCCCCACTTCCGAGGCAACACCAGTTCTTTTTTAAATTAAATTTTTAATGAATGACCCCCGATTTTCGGTTGACTTTTTTTCGTTTCAAAAGTTGTCTTATACGCCGGAAAATACGGTAGGTGTTGAATGAAGGAGTAAGTAAAATGGTTGAGTCGTAGTAAATACTAATAAAAGGAGTTGTGAATAAAATGTCTTTAAGAATATTGGAAGAGGTAATGGATGTCAAACGGACCCTTTAAGCAGGCAACGCCGTAACTCTTGCCGGCAAAAGTGAACTTCAGTGACCTTGAGTGTGGGGAAGCCAGGCCTTGAGGTTGGGGTGTGCGACTGTTCTCTGGGAATTCTGTACAGTGAAGAAGTGGTCCCATTTTATAATCACACACGGAGATGACACTATACGACTGATTCAGTCTCAACCAGCACTGGCCTCGGGTAGAATGACCCAGAAGAACTTAAGGAAAATAAACCTATATGCATTGACAACCTCGGGAACAGGAAGCCACTCGAATCCAGTTCGAGGCAGCAGGCAGACGCCCAGAGCAGGAGGAGGACCTGCCCCGTCCGGGTGGGTGGCCAGGGCAGGGCGCTCGGCTGTCTCCACTCCAAGGTGACAGTCCACAGGTTAGAGCAACAATTCGCTTTCGCCTTCACAGTGGGTCACAGACAACAACAGCATTTTCATCCCTAGTAACAGGCTGGTCTGCTGTAGTAGCCCCACCCCTACCTCCCAACTCCCCCCTCCATCCCCACCCCCACCCCCGATCGCCACACACACACACACACACACACACACACACACACACACACACAGTCTCTTGAGGTGAGGGCTGGATGGGCCTGGGGCAGTCAGGCCGGCGGCAACCTTGGCCAGCTGGGGGACCCAGGGCCAGGGCGGGATGACGCCTGGGGAGGGGGGTCTGCAGAGCCTCTGAGTCGGGCCGGCGTTGGGGGGGTGCCCCGGAGGCGGAGGCGGAGGCGGGGGACAGGGGCACTCACCTGCAGCAGCACGGCCAGCAGGAAGCACAAGTACATCTGGTAGATGCCCATCTCCCCCACCACCTGGAAGGCCTCCTCCACCTCCATGGCGGCCCGAGCCCTCGTCCCTGGCACCGCACCGGTGGCACCGGCTGGGGCTCGCGGCGCCGCCGGGGAGCGCGGGGCGGGGGAGCGGGGCGGGCGGCGGAGAGCAGTACCGGTCCCCGCGGCGCTTCCTGTTACGGAGTGTGTGTGTCTGAGACAGAAACTGCAACCACTGGTGCCGCCTGCCGCGGGGAGGAAGAGGAAGTGGCTCCCCGAGCGGCATCCTTTCTGATGGAGAAACCGGGGACCGCAGCCTGGGCTCCCCCAGGCCCCCCACACCCGCACACACACCGGCTTAGGGGCGCGGAGGGGGCAGAAAGGCTGGGCGACCCGGTGGCGGCTCAGCGTCATTCGGCCTTTTGTACAAAGCGGTTTAATGTGAGAAGGGGGAGGGGGCGTTCTAGCTCCTTTGCTGTGTTTCTCAGTTGTTTTTGTTTTTTTTAATGTATGAAGATAAGACCATTTTTTAAAGAAGAGTTTTGTGTTTTTATTTAATATATTTTATTGATTTTACACAGAGAGGAATTGAGAGAGAGAGTGAGTTAGAAACGTCGATGAGAGAGAAACATCGACCAGCTGCCTCTTGCACACACACACACACACACACACACTGGGGATGTGCCCGCAACCAAGGTACATGCCCTTGACCGGAATCGAACCAGGGACCCTTGAGTCCGCAGGCTGACGCTCTATCCACTGAGCCAAACTGGTTTCGACTGTTTCTCAGTTTTGTCATGTAGTCCTTTCATTGTCTTTAGTTTTTTTGTGTGTGGTTTTGTTTTGTTTTTTCCTTTTAGAGAGAAGAAGGGAGCAGGAGAGAAAGAGGAACATTGATCAGTTGCCTCCCACACTAGCCCTGACAACGGATCAAACCCACAACCTAGGTATGTGCCCTGACCTGGAACTGAACCTGAAGTCATGGTGTACCAAGATGACACTCCAACCACGGAGCCACCCAGCCAGAGCATCACTCCTACATTTTTAACATCCACATAACTATGCACTGTTACACAATGTTTACAGTAATTTCACATATCCTCTTTTCACACTCATAAGAGCTTACACAAGACCCCAGGAGTGCTTTATCTGATAAAACTCAGGGGACATGAAAATGCTGTATTCTGGAAAACTTTGATAGGTGGCTCAAGAAGTGATGTTGTAGTGTGAAAACACTGACGGAAGCGACTTGTGTGAAGTGTTTTAATATAAAACGTCTGTTGTTAAGAAAAATTATCAGGCACTTGGAAGAGGCCTGTATGTCCTTCAATGCAGTAGGGGATTTCCCTGTGCTTGGCTTTGCTCTTTACTGTGAGTTAGAGTCCAGGCACTGTGCAGTTGTGTGTGAATTTGTAGATTTTTGTTTGGTAGAGATATAAATGATTATGCTCAATAGAAAAGACCATCGATTATTTCATCACCCTATAAAACATTAACTTGTTTTGTATCTGACCTAGCAATCTTATTTTAACATTCTGGGTTTTTGGTTGTTTTTTTTTGTTTGTTTTCCCTTGAAATAACCAGTTCCTCAAATGCTCTTAGAATCATCAGCTTTATGATCCTACTAATTCTTTCATTAATTAAAATAAAAATAAACGTGGGTTCATTCTATATTGGTAAGAGTCACATTTTTAACTTTGGAAACTTTCTCTTTGACATCGTGATGTGTAGGAGTGGGAAAAATTATAAATAAATATATGATCTACAGATAAATTAATAAAGTATTAAGTACAAATTGGATTATTTCATCTTACTCCTTGGAAGTGTGTATATTTTAAGTGGGCCCGAGTAGAAAGGAGGTGGTTGTTGGGAGAACAGAAAGTACAGCCCGGAGCGCGTCAGGATGAGGTCTGATAGTTGCTTGAGGCTAGGTATGCGTTGCTAAGGAGTTTGAACTGTTTCCTACAGGTGACATGCCATAAGCGGGAGGAGTGTGATTTTTAAAGATGATTTGACCACAGTGGGAAATACGGACAGCATCAGTTATAACTGAATGTTGTAATGGCCCAGGCAGGCCTCAGACCCAGTGAGGGCGTGAGGGCTTAAACCAGAACAGTGATACCAGGGATGGAGAAATAAAAGTCAAATTTAAGGTAAAAATTGATAGTGACTGCACTTTGCAGAGGCAAAAGAGTAATGCAGAATGACTCCTAGGTTTCTGGCTTCAATGCCTGGGAAAATGGAAGTACTGATAGGGAACACAGAAAGTGGAATACGTTGGAGGTGATAGATCGGAGGGCCTATGACTGGAATAATGGGACTGTGTTCCTCTTTAATTTTTTTAAAAAAAATTTTGAGGTGTTGTTTTATTTTTATTGTTTAAATATATTTTTATTGATTTCAGAGAGGAAGGGAGAGGGAGAGAGATAGGAACATCAATGATGAGGGAGAATCACCTATCAGCTGCCTCCTGCACGCCCACAACCCAGGCATGTACCCTTGACCAGAATAGAACCCTTCGGTCTGCAGGCTGATCCTCTAGGCTAGGGGTGTCGAACTCAATCAGAGAAGGGGCCAAAATCTAAAATCCAGCCTAAATCGCGGGCCGAATGGTTTACTGAACAGTCATAAACTGACAATGTCATAAACTGACAGCGGAGTGCAGTGATGACAGCGCGGTACGGGCCACATTGCAAGGCCTGGCGGGCTGGATTTGGCCCGTGGGCCTTGTGTTTGACACATGTGCTCTAGGTGAAGTGTCACTTTTTTAAATGGTCACTATCCCTTTAAGATCATGCCCTTCCCTCTTAGTGCACCCAGGCCCAGCTGGATTTCCGTGCCCCAATTTACTGTCATGGCCAGAGCTACTGAGCTTGCGCTGAAGGAAGAGCTGGACTAACCAACGCTCTCTTGGGGCTCAAGGTATTGCATCTTTGGCTCTGAGCACAAAGCTCCATTTTGAGAGCATATTTCCCCATCTTTCCATTCTTTTCTCATTTTTTCTCTTTCTTAAGTCTTTGCTACCGTAATTTTATAGCACTGGTCTCTTTTATAACTCAAGAGTAATAAACATCTGGGGATTTTTAAATAGTAAAAAATTACAACACAATGTTTAGAATAGGGTATCTATCCAATACACAGTTTGGGGGCTATGAGAGGAAAAAAGGTTAGCTTACCTTGGTGAATTACATGAAGCTCTTCATGTAATTGATTACATGAAGAATTAATTGATTACATGTAATTGATTACATGATGAATTAAAAGCAGTCACACTCAGTCATTATAGTTTTATCATAAAACCTGCACACCTACCCACTGGGTCCTGTCTTCTGCTTCACAGGTAATGTGGTGTCCCAGAAGTCTACTGAAACTTGCTGTGAGAGATAATAGACTTCGTGTATGTTAAGCGTTGAATCAGATCCTATGGGAATCAGTGTTGTACACCAGCCTAAATGTACCTGGAGTTACTGTCCTTTTAAGGAATCTGAAGAATGTTGCCCCTTCTGCAGGAACCTTCATGCTGAGATGACCCTATATCGTTAGTATGTCACAGCAAGATGCCTTAACGAAGAGAGTCAGAGTGCAGATAACTGCCAACATTAAATTGATATAAACACAGCAAACACAAAGGGAATGATCAGATCACAAGGAAGCCAGATTCTGAGGGTAGATTTCTGGGAGGAAGGAGCAAGAAGACAAAGGGAGGAGAAGCAAAAAGAAAATGGACTTAGCAATGAGATGAACATGTCTCCGTGATCTTGCCCCTCAAACTAACACCCATCATTCAAAAGTTGATGGAATATTATATATATATTATATATATATAATATATATACATATATATATATATATATACATACACACACACACACGTATATAGTTTAAAAGAGGAGAAATAGGCCATTTCTATGTCTCAAACCTTAGCAATAAAATCAAAGAATTTTGTAGTAGGTCTAAAATTCAGGAGTTACAGTGGGGAAATATGAAATATGGGGGAAATTAAGTATGTTTAAGTTTAGATGGTAGAGTGTTTCGTTTGCTAAGAGTCCAAATGTACATGTTGTCCCAAGAGGCACTGAGCTTAGATAACAGGACATTCATATAATTCAACAAATTCATCCCTGAATGCCAACTTGAATGAAAATGTCAGTGTTGTTGCTGTTATTGCTGATGTTTCTTACATGGGAGAGTTGTACAACCATGTAATATAGGCCAAAATGGTGAATTTACTATACTCAGGGATCGATACATTGAGGCTGTGATTTGATGGGGTGGATGAAAATGTGCCCTGTAGAAGGAGAAATGCCTCAACGCTCCCTATAATTAAAATCTGGATGCTTTTGGAACTGCCTGAACCTCTTTAGTTGGTTAAGTATTTCACAAAGATGATGGTAACCTGGATATCAAGAGTCTTAGCTCCAAATGGCTATATAAATTAAACCAGCAATCCACGTTGCTTTCAGAAAATAGGAAGCCAAAGTCGATTTCAGAGAATCAAGTTTGCTACACTTGATCTACTCAGTCTCAGAAAGAGAGGCCGCCGATCCTTAACCATTCTAAAACTCCTAAGTATTAAAATTTATTCAAGGAAGGCTTGCTGAGCAGCTAGCTCTACTGGGCATTGTTTTAACAGCATTAAACAGGCAAGGCCTCTCCCAGTCCCTGGTGGTGCTTGCATTCCAGAGAAAACTTTCTTCTTGGCCAACATACTGGATGGGTTAGGTGGGATGAGACCCAGGAGGAAGAGGAGTTGTTGACTATGGAAATTATATGCTTGCTGCTCTGTTATCTGATCATGAAATCAGCCCCAAGTCAACACAGAACAGCATGAACCAAGTAGATTAGATTATAAAGGAGTCTTTATCATCCATTAAGTCTCCTAAGGGCTCTAGTGGCAGTGTTTATCGGCTGTAAGAAGAATGTAGCCAAATCTTGTCTCCCAAAAGTGAAAACCACTTAGTAGAAAGTTACATGAATGCACGAATTCACAAAGAGGATGTGCATGATTTTCAGAACCAAATGAATCCCTAAGGTACTGGCACACAGCTATTTGAGCCAAAAATATTACATTTTAAACCATATAAACTTGTCTTCTTCAGTCTTCATTTACATGAGAAAGGTGGCTTATTCTCAGCCAAAGGAGCAAATCAAATCCTCCTGTCAGTTTTCTGTTCCAGCTCAAGATTGTGATATTCTGTTCCATTGTCCTCTCCCACCGGGCTGAGATTCTTTCTTTAACCTTTGTTAATCACAGGACCTTTTGCCAATCTAATGAAAGCTAGGTAATGGCTTATCTCAGGGAAAATGAGGGTGCTGGAGAGGGTGCCCTCCTTCCCATAGACACTCTTAATGTCATTTTTTAAAAATAGCTGAGTCCAACTCCCATGTTATAAAAATGACAGATTAAGGCTACAGGAGGTGAAATGATATGTTTACTGAAAGTCACACAGTTGGCAGAACAACACATAAAACCAAGTTCTCAGAAGTGTGTGGGCTTTCTGTTTGGTTGATTGGTTGGTTGGTTGGTCTTATAATCTGAAACCACTCTCAGGTATAGGCCCTGCCTCTGAACCTTTTTTTTAAAATCTGGAAATACTAATATAAAACAACATTCTCTTTGTAACACATTTGTGCTCTGATTCCTTTGTAAACAGAATAAATAGGTCAGTTCTAGGGTGGGGCTTTCGCTGAAGAGGCACTTCCTCCCTGCCTCCCAAGCCAGGACTCCAGTGGGATATGTAATAACTCAGCAAGTAGCTACAAGCACAGACCCATGAAGAAAGAGTTCTCATCTGTTGTGTTTGAGGCCAAAGAATGGACTAGTGTAGCTTTCCTTTGTGGATTGTTCCTTACTCAACAGCCATTCTGCTTTTGACCTGAAAAACAGCCACAGAGCGCCTGCCCCATCAGGCGTATTTCTTGTTGGTCTGTGAGAGGGTAGCATATGGCTAATTACAATTTACACCTTCTGAAGCGCTCTAAGGATCCACTAAAGTCTGTTTTGTCTCTTTGGTTTACTGTTCTAGCACTTTTTGCAGACAGAGCAATAAGTGGTTATGTGTTTTTGTTGTTTTTTGTGGGTTTTTTTTTTTGAGGTCCCTTTTAATTTCAGATGGTGATGGAGAGGAAGATCTGTGTGGGCTGCTAATGGATTCTCAGCCTGGTCTGTTCAATGACCGTGTTCCAGATGTGTCATTGTCATTACCGTGTCCTGGTGACCAGCTTTCCTTTTCTTCCCTCTCCCTCCCACGGGAGACATGTTTATGGAGGACAAAATGAAGCACTAAGGCAAGTGAGAGAAGAGATTTTCAGAGCAAAATGTCTACGGCATAAAATGCATTTGTACACATGAGAATAAAGATATTTGAGTTGTTCTGTGTTTATGTTTTTATTTTTAAAACATATCTGTTTATTTCCAACTCTATAGTTTTGTGATATAAAAATGTGTTCTCTTGCAAGGAGATGGGTGTCTCTTGAAACAACATATAATGGAAAGATTTTTCATTAATTTAGTTTTTAATTTGTTGGGTATTAAAATACAGCTGGTAACTAGACATCTCTTAAGCAGAGAAGTTTATTTCTATTTGGTGAGTGTCTTGCACGGGGAGTAGATGTTCTGACCCGATGTTCTGTTTGGAGCTGGATGGAGCTCTCTACTGTCCCTGCCAACAGGTGACCAGCTGGCACCAAATACAAGCATGACAGCTTGGGGCACTCAACTGAGACCCACATTTCTATTTTCCTTCATCTGGGGAATAGCTAAAAACATGATCTCCAATTCTCTAACTGGCATGGGGCAGAGCAGGAATAAATGAGTCTTTAGTTAACGATTCTAAATAAAAATAGGTCCAATCATCTATAATGTTAACATTTAAAGTTGGTAGTAGTGTTTTAGGAACTAAGGTAATGTAAGGACTAAAATTCTCTGGGCCCCATGAGTTCTTCACCATATGAACAAACCTAAAAAGCTAATAATATGGGAGATTTCAAATTTGAAAATTCAGTCTTGAGACTAGTCCGTGTAAGTAGGTTGAACATAAGGGAGACCTATACTTCCCTGAGGGGGATGCGGAGCTAGGTGAGAAGACCCAAGCCTTCTCCTAGACCCTACATTGCTTGCTTTGACTGAGACTCAACATAGCTATGATAGAGACTCACAAATATTTCATATGCGTGCCTGAACTTTAATGCTTTTCTTTTAATTAACATTGCTTTTATAGTTTTAAGGGTTCCTTAAAAAGTACCCTTAAAGGATGGTTAAAAGGAGAGGAGGAAAGATAACATGGCTAGCAAATAAGAGAGATCTGCCACAATAAGGTTCAGACTGTTAGACCTTAGAGTCAGATGAGCCAACAGGCAGGTGAACCTGACATTCCAACCCATTCTCAACCTGGTCATCCCTCAGCCTTAGCCTGCTGCTCTGCCCTCAGACATTTCTACCAACAATGTGGCATCTGGAATTTTGTCACAGTCATGCCTTCCTCCTGCTACCCACAGCACCTGTCAAGGTCACATTAGGATTATATATATACATAATGTATAATGTTCCCCAGACAATTCTAAAATACTTCCATTCAGGGAAACAAATGTACAAAGTTGCATGAAACAATCTTTTACAGAAAAGAGGTTGTAGGACTGGTTATAGCTTTTTGGGGATTAGTGTGTGGGGTGGGGTGGGGGGGTGGGGGGGGGAAGAACTTTTACCGTGATTGCTTATCATTTCTTTTTTCACATCTTCCATTTCTCATCATATTCATTTTTTCCTTTAAATACATGAGCATATTTATAATAAATTTTTAAGTCCTTGTCTGCTAATCTGCTAATTCTGGTATCTCTTCATTTCTAGGTTATTTCTGTTGAATTATTTTTTTCTTGGTTATAGGTACCAACTTTCTGCTTCTCATCTATAATAATAAAAGCGTAATATGCTAATTAGACCAGGCAACCTTCCGGAGGAAGGGAGGAAGCCGGGGCTTCGAGGGAAGCCTGGGTCCTAGGTGCTGGAGGGAAGCCCTGGGAAGGAAGGCCTATTCTTGCATGAATTTCGTGCATTGGGCCTCTAGTATACAATAATTTATTATCGAATGCTAGAAATGGCGAATTTTCATTATTGAGCACCAGATTTTGTTGTCTTAATGGGAGAGTGTTGGGCTTTGTTCTAGCAGGCGGTTAATTTATTTGTGTATCCACTTGACCTTCGAAGCTTGTTCTTAAGCTTTGTTGAGGTGGGTTTGGCGTAGTCTGTACCTGCGGACTAATTGAGTCTTCTGCCCAGGCATGGCTCCAAGAGCCTGAGTCTGCTCTTGGTGTTCACAGTAGACTCATCACATTTGCTTCTTCTACAATATATCCTGGGATTGCTTTCTGAGATCACCAATGACTTATCTGTCCAAAGGGACTTTTCTGTTTTCATCTTCCTTGATCTGTTGGTGGCATTTAACATTGTTAACCACCCCACCTTCTTAAACACTCTCTTCTATATCTGTCTGTTGATATTCTCCTTATTTCCCTCTTACTTTCATGGCTGTTTTGCTGGTTCTCCTTCCACCCTTTGAATATTCCTTGAGCTTTTTTTCCCAGCCATCTTCTCATTTTACTCTATAATAGTCTCTCTTTCTCTAGGGCAGTGGTCAGCAAACTGAGGCTCGAGAGCCACATGCGGCTCACAAGTCACGGTTTTGCAGCTCTGTTAACTAATGAGTTACTGCTCTAGGGCAACTCATGCTGTCCCATTGCTCCCACTACCATCTATTTACACTAAAGACACCACTTGTGTGCATGTACCACTCAATCCCAGACCTCTTCCAAGCTCAGACTCCTCCATTACCAGCCACTTCCTAAATGTCTCTGCTTGGATACTTTAAACACATCAGATTTAAAGAGACCTTATGAATCCAGCCCACTGCCCCCCACCTGCTCCTCTGCCAAGGTTCCTGTCTCATTGAAAGGCACAATCCAGTTTCTCATGTAAAAAAATCTAGGAGTCATTCTTGAAGCCTCACTCCCGATGAATCTAAATCATCCCACACAATTGCTTTTCCTTCTAAATGTCTCCAAGATCTCGGTTGGTCCTGCACTCCAAGCATGGTTCTAGAGAGGAAGAGAGGCCGGGGACATGCTACTGAGTGTGGCCCGCAGCCAGGATGCTGTGAAGATGCAGAACATTTTCTATATCCTTGGAGAACAGTTTAGATAGGAGTCAGGGAACCTGGGAGGTGTCAAGGTAGGACACAGGGTGCAGCAGAAACCTGGATGAACCTCTAATCATAGGTCAGACGGACCAAGAATGCATCAGTCGATTCCGGGGTAGATCAAGTCCGGATTACTCACACTATATAACCTTGTACAAGATCTCAGCATAGACTTTTGGGAGAGACCCCCCTAAAGTGACTGAAATCCTTTTCTAACTTCCAGACGAATGGAGGCTTGAAACTGAAATTCACTTATATAAAAAAAAAAAAAAGAGCATATTCTGTTTCTTTGTAGAGGAATAAAAAAATCATACCCAGTATATGAACTACATCATTGATAAAGATGATATTAACCTAAATTGTGAAAAAGGGCAAATGAAAAGATTAAGTAGGTTCTGTAATAAAGGAATCTCTATTGCCACCACCTCACACAAGTCACAATCATGTGTTGCCTGAATCACCCGTAAATGTTCTCACATTTATCTCCAATAACCACTCCACACCAAAAATGAGTGATCTTTTTGAAATGCAAATTTTGTCCTATCACTCCTCTGTTTATAATCCATTAACAGCTTGTCTTTGCCCGTAGAGTCCAAATTCATTTACCAGGCCCGCCAAGGCCCTGTGCGATCTGGCTAGTTCCCCTCCAGCCTCTCCTCTTCATTCTCATTTTGCTCTCTATGCCCTGGACTTCTCTCGCCTCCAGCTAATTCCACAGGACGCCTTCTGCCTGGATTACACTCTTCAGTCCCTCTCCACGCACACACCAACCTGACCAACTCCTAGTCATACTTCAGTTCTTGCTCAATTGCCACTTCCTCTTCGAAATCACCTTCCCTTGTCCATTTCAGTCGGAGTCCTCTTGGGAGCCACTCTCATTTGCCCCAGGTCATTGCACTTCACCACCACTGTGCTCTACGAGGGCATGGCCAGGGTCTCTCCTAGCCTCCATACCCAGGGCAAAGCCTCCCTCCCCCACCCCCCAATGGGGCTGTCTGGCATAGAGAGGGCATGCAGTAAATGTTGGGTGAGGGAAAGGAGTCCAGAAAACTCATTCCCTAGGTGTAAAGCGCTCCCTGGAGGATGGAGGATAGCCAGATACAGATACCAAACCTAAAGGAGTGCACTGTCCTGGTAAAGCTCCAATGACAGGCATATTCTTAGCCAGCAGCTTTCAAGCTCCTGACCCCTCAGGCTGTCCACCTGGAGAAAAGGGAATAGAGAAGTCTGCCCTTACCCTTGAATCCCTAGGCCCCCTGCCCCCTGCCTGTCTCTCTGAATTCATCCTGTGTCATCTCTCCTCCCCTCCCACTGTGCTCAACCGGATGGGTTTCGTTTCCATCCTTGGAACACACTGAGCTCTTACCCACCTGGGTCCTTTGAGTGCTGTCCTTCTCTGTGGGATGCTCCCTTCACCTCCACCTTGCTCTTTACAAGGTGAGCTCTTTTGCAACACAAATGCCACTTCCCAAGAGAGGCCAGCTCTGCTATTCCCTGTCACTGCACGCTCTGTCTCCTCATAGCATTTAGTCACACATGGTAATTTATTTACTGGCTTTAGTTTATCTCCTTTACTAAAAAATCTATAAATGAAGGCAGCTGTCTTGTTCATTGCGTTTTGCCAGATCTAGCACAGTGCCTAGGGCACTGTTGGTACTCAACAAATATTTGTTGAGTAGATGAATTAATGTTTATAATAGGCCATGAGCTGCTCATTATAGTTCTTAACTATCATATCATACATAGCTTGACAAGGAAAATTGGAATGCTTTGGTTAACATTATGGAGGCTTGGTAAGTCAGACATAGAGGTAAATCTGAAGTCACATCTGGATGGGTTGCTAAACTAGAGGTGGAGGGATATTGGAAGGTCTCGGAAGGACAAGGGGGTGGAGAGTCCAAGGCTAGAGAGTGGGGTAAAAGGTAAGGAGAGGAAAAGTGAGGGAGCAAATGCCATTTACAGCATGTAACCCTTCGACTTGTGTTCTCTTAAGACCTTTGTCTTAGAGATTTCTATTTTCCATGCTTAAACCTATAAAAACTAACGTGATTGAAGGGGGAAATGCTGCCGCTAGGTTAAATTTGGCATGTCATTGGGATCCTGTCTTGGTTTTCTTTTGCTGCCATAATAAACTGTCACAGATGCAGTGGCTGAAACAACTTCACAGAGATGTTTGCTCTGTTACAGCTCTGGAGGGCACGAGTCCGAGAGGAGTCACAGTTCCCTGCCTCTTCTGGTGGCTGCTGGCATCCCTTGGCTTGTGTCACATCTCTCCATCGCCTTTTCTGCTTCTGCAGTCAGGTCTCCCCCTTCTTCCCTCTTAGAAGGACACTGGGATTGTATTTAGGGCCTGCCTGGGTAATACAGGATAATCTGCCTGCATGGAGGCTAATCTTTCTGTATTAGGATCCTTCACTCAATCGCATCTGCAAAGTCCCTTCCTTGATGAAGGTAGCATTCACGGGCTCCAGGGACTAGGATATGGATTTCCCTGAGGGCCATTACTTAGCCTCTCCTGGGTCCATTTCAAATTTGAATGTCTACCATACTGCCTCTTAAAAAAAAAAAAAAAAAAAAAAAAAAAGTTTATTTGGTTTTGGTTTGGTTCATTTTTGGCACCCTAGAAGGTTTTCTTTTTTCTTTTTTTCTTAAGAGCTCTCACAATCTCCAATGCTAACCAAACCTCAACTCTAAGTGTAGTGTCTCTCATGTCTCACAGACCCAAACTTTGTTTGCACAAGACAAAGAAAGTATGCTATAAAACAACTTTTGTTTTGTTTCACATCTGGCCTCTCTTTTGAGAGCCCCTCCTGTGAAACTAAACTGAAATATTTATCTGATTCAAGTTTTTCTAGAGATGTCGAAAACAAAACGTGAAGATATTTCTGTTTGGCAGAGTGCTGAGCGACAAATTTTAATGTTTCTGATCTAAACAGATCCAGAAGAAATTCACTGGAGGGTGTTTCTGCTTTTCTGCTTTGACTCAACAGAACTGGTGCCAGATGATCAACTTAGATGGAATTTGCCTTTAGGCCTTTCTCTACCTGAAAACCAGTTAAGTTACCTGTTCTCCCCCACCCCCCACCTCCACAAAGTACTTATGCTTAAGAATTTCCATGACCACTCCCTGAAGGCACATAATTTTTTAGTAGCCACATTAAAAGCAGCAGAAAGAACAGTGAAATTCATTTTAATGATATAGCTTATTTAATCTCATATATCCAAAATATCATTTCAAAATAAGTAAATAATTATTGAGAGATTTTACATGCTTTCTTTTTTTTTCCTCACCAGAGAACATTTTCCCCCCCATTGATTCCAGAGAGAGAGAGGAAGAGAGAGGGAGAGACAAAAAAACATCCAGGGTTGCTTTCCACATGCATCCTGACCAGGGATTGAACCCACAACCTGAGCATGTGCCCTGACCGAGAATTGAACCAATGAGCTTACAAGGCACAGAACAACGCTCAACCAATGGAGCCACACCAGTCAGGGCACAGCATTGTTTTGGCAAGTGGAGGTGAGGCAACACAATCATCCATTACTGGAGCTACAGGCCAGTAAAATTTATGTGAGGGATGCCAACCTTGGTCAAATGATCGCAGTGTGCCAGGATGTCTTCTAAGTACCTGGTGTGTATTCACACAGTTACCCTCACGGCAATGCTACATGGTATTTATCTTATGCAGAAGAGATTCAGATTAAGGCAGAGCTTGTGCAGACACCAACGGGGCAGGGCTGGACTTGAACCCAGGCATCTGGCTGCAACAGCCAAGCACTGAACCTCCCGTGGCACGGGGCTGCCTGCCTTCTGTACCGTCTCTTCCTGAGACCTGCCCTTGGTCTGACCATTGCCCCCTTCATTTTCTCTTCCAGGGAGACGGCTTCTTGTCTAATGGATGGAACACACGTTACCTGGGCTCTGAATGATTCTTTCCCTATAGTCAGTGAGAGAGTGTCCGCCCGGCCACTCAAGCCTTCAAGGTCCTGCTGTGAGGACCTGGGGCCTCAAGCAGCCTCTTCTCTAGTCTCTTGAGGTTCGTTTTCAAATAACGCGAGACAGTCTGGTGGGTCCCTCCTGTGGGTCCCTTCCCCCTGCCGTGCAGGCACCCAGTCCTGACAGGACCAGTCAGAGACACGCATGGTGCATGTCTGTCTGGCAGCTGGCTTTTGAGCACGTGAGTGTCTGTCATTGCTCTGGGCTGAGGACTCACTCAGGTTTGACCTGCACTGAGATCCCAAACAACTAAACTCTGGAGTTGTTTTTCTTGTTTTCATAAAAGTTTCTATCTTCTCCTAATTTATATAGGGTGTTCCAAAAAATGTATACACACACATTGAATAATTCTAAAGGCAGTGTTTATTAAAACACAGCACATGTTCAAAATCGAGCTATCAGCTGTTAAAGTGTGCACACATTTTTGGGGGGGACATCCGGTATATCTCTTGTCTCTTTCAGGTTTGTTTCTCAGCGCATGCCCCCTTTGCAGAGCTCTCAACTGCCTGCCCCAGATCCGATGGCCCGTCTTGGTAGAACCCACTGTGCCTGGAGAAGTCAGCAGGTCCTGAGCCAAGCTCAGGACTCCATGAGCACTGTGAAAGCTATGTTCACATTTAAATTCAAACGTGTGTTGAGGCATAAAGTGCCACACTGGCCTGCACTGTACTGTGTTTCTTACCTCATCCCCAGGACCACCCTGCGCGTCCACATGGGCAGTGTCCCCATTCTGCAAACACAACTCGGGGCCAGTGAGGGCCTTGCCAAAGGTCAAACAATTAAAAGGATGCAGAGCTGGGATCAAGCCCGGGCCTTTTGGCAAACTCCCGCCAACCCCTCCATCCCTTTTGTTGTTGCTGAATTGCGGGCTCTAAATTGCCAGTTAATTAACCTCTGCTTAAATGGTACTTGATTTCCTTTTTTTCTAAAGACAAGTTACTTACCATTGGAAATTATTTCTGACCTTAGCCTATTCAGTGGCCTGGTAGAGATTAATTAGCAAATGGAATTGTTTTGCCAGGAAAAAAAAAAAAATCACTTTATAATGAACAATTACAATTCAGTTAGTTTCAAACAAATTTCCACCAAGTTGGCAGTGCTGTCCGCGGAGGAGGAGCCGCTGATTTAGCAGACACTTACTGGACCCTTTACAAATAACAGCCTCCTTGGTCCCTCAGTAGAAACTGATTATGTTACCTACATCTTACAGACGAGGAGACTGAGGTTTGTAAGAGGCACAAGCAAGATTTGAGGCCTAGAAGCGTGTCAAGTCCCGGGGTATAAGCACTGCACCAGCGTTCCTTCTTTGCTAACTCGTGCTCTGTGCTGTGCTGAGCAAAGCAAAACCAGAGCACAGAAGAGGGGATAGGAACAGGGAGGGGCCAGGAGACCCTTCTCCGGCAGCAGAGAGCATCCAGCCGTGTGTGCTTAGAACACCTTACAGCTAACTGAGCAGGTTGTTAAATTGGGAAAAAGCTATTTCATAAGGAAGTGGATTGATGTGTCTCGTTTGTAGTTATGAAATGGAAAGAGAAAAAAAGAAAAGAAATGTATTTTGCTTCTGTGTTTAGTTCAGAGCATGAAAAATACCCTCAATTCTGCTTTTATCCACAGAGGGCAGCAGAGGGTTATAAAGGCCCCAGGCTCAGCACAGTCTACTCCAGTTCTCCGCTCTGTTTCCACTTTCTCTTGCTTCCGGCCTTAGGATTAGTTAGTTCGCAAGAGGAAGAATGAGATGGTGACAGGTTAGTTCACACGTTTTCTTTTCAAAGGTTGATGAGAAAGAGAGTTTCAGACAGGATCACGTGGTTGTAAGGAACAGAAATCCACCAGTTTCCTGGAAAACCCCAAAAATCCCAGAAGCCCCAGGGCTGGGTCTCTCTCTTGGCATCTCTGCTGCCCTCCTCTCTCTCCTCAGCCCTCCCCTTCCGTTCTCTCTCTCTCTCTCTCTCTCTCTCTCTCTCTCTCTCTCTCTCTCTCTGTTTCTCTCTCTGTGTGTGTGTGTGTCTCTCTCTCTCTCTGACTCTGTGTCTCGCTGCACCTCTTCGCTGTTCCAATCACTTCCTTGTCCTCTGTCTCATGGAGCATAAACTTGACCTCCTCGGAGCATTAGCTTTTGTGTGATTTCGAATCAGGTTGACATCAGAACCTCTCCTACCTTCAGCTGCACTGCTATCCCGCTCACACTCTCAGGTTCCCAATTCCTACTTCCGCGAAGATCTACCCGAACGGCCCACCTTTACAACGCAGGCTGCACAAGCCACAGGCTGTCTATACACTGGTGGCCTTTGGGCAAGCTGTCCGTCACTCATCAACTGTCCAGTCAGTATAGAAACTGTGTGCTCAGCTACAGGGACTGGGTTGAAGCGGGACTTTCTCTTAGAAGGCTTGGGGGTGGCCCTAATCAGTTTGGCTCAGTGGATAGAGCCTTGGTCTTCAGACTCAACGGTCCCAGGTTCGATTCCGGTCAAGGGCATGTACCTTGGTTGCACACACATCCCCAGAAGAGAGTATGCAGGAGGCAATTGATTAATTTCTCTCATTGATGTTTCTAACTCTCTATTCCCTCTCCCTTCTCTCTATAAAAATCAATAAATTATATTTAAAAAAAAAAAAAGAAGAAGAAGAAGAAGAAGAAGAAGAAGAAGAAGAAGAAGAAGAAGAAGGCATGTGGGTGGACAACTCCACAACCGAGCCCAGGGCCAGGCGGGGAAGCTCACTTTAAGTGCAACCTCCGAGTTTGTGTCACTGACCTCACTCCACATTAAAAAGTAATCAATGTCCTATGGTCCGTCCAGAACAACATCCTTTGGATGGCCTCCAAGATAGATGCTTTAATCTTAGCTTCAACCACGGCTGAGCAGGCTGATGGAGGTTTTGTAGGGGAAAACCTGCCACTTTGATTTCTGATGGAATAGGTAAAGGCCATTTCCCCATGTGTGAACGGTCTTCAGACCAGCTTCCTCATCCAGAGACACACATCACACAGGGGAAGACGTGAGAGCTAGATCCGCACTGGAGCGCTTCTCGTGGCACCTGGACATGTTAAGCACTCCACCAATGGGATGTGTGAGCAGCTAGACCCCTTTCCCCAGGATATCCTGCAGGGCGTATTATACAGAGAGGAGGCCATTAAAATGGAGACTGGGGAAGTATGGTCTGCATTCTACTAACTATTTACTCTCTGGCCATCTTTTGATACCCTCAACCCCAACAAGAACAACGGAAAAAGAGAAAAACTCATTCTCAAGGAATCAATTTAACAACCAGGTTTTGGTCAGATGGCTTAGGTACAAACAACAACACTCAGTTCTTGCGGATACAGGCAGGAAAATGATGTGGAACAGATGTTGGGCTGCTTGCTGACTCACTGGGAGAGCTGGAGAACCAGCCAGAAATGACCAGGAACAAACAAATGGCCAGGGTGAGGGAGTGAGAGCCACCACCACGATCGATTGCACCCCTGAAACTGCCTACGGGGAACCCACTGCTGGGCTGTGAGTAGTGGTGTCCGGGCCGTCCTACCCCCAGCATTGCTGGCCTGGGAACCGCTGGGGCTGTTGCAAAAATCCATTCTCCGCTGCCCCTGCTTCTCCTTTTTAAAGACTCTATTTTTATGTTTTTGAGTGGTTTTAGATTTACAGAAAAATTGAGAAGATAAAGAGATTCTCCAATTACGTGCTGCCCTCACAAATGCATAGCCTCCCCCAATCTCAACGTCCCCCACAGAATGGCAGGTACATTTGTTACAACTGATGAGCCTACACTGGTGCATCATTATGCCCCAAAGGCCAGAGTTGAGATTAGGGTTCACTCTTGGTGCTGTACATTCTATGGTGTCTCTTTTTATAAGGCACTAATCCCATCAGACCAGGGCCCCACCCTCATAACCTCATCTAGCCATAATGACCTCCCAAAGGCCATTCTCCAAATCCCATCACACTCAGGGGTTGGGGCTTCAACATACAAATTTTGGAGGGACATAAGCATTCAGTCTGTAACAGGTACTATTTTCAGTAATATTCATGAATATAACACTTTATTTTTTCTCAAACTTGGAGGGAAAAAATCATGCATCTATTCTTTGATTAGGTAGTTATTTTCTTTTTAAAACAATTTTGATTTATTGATTTGAGAGAGAGAGAGAAACCTCAATTTGTTGTTCCACACATTTATGCATTCATTGATTCTTGTATCTGCCCTGATGGGATCAAACCTGCTAGCTACCTTGGCAAATTGGAATAACCTCTAACCAACTGAGCTACCCAGCCAGGGCCTGGATGATTATCCTCATTATTTTGGAACATCCACTGTGTGCCACACCTGTGCTCTTTCAGGACTGAGAGCTCCCTGCAACCCAGTGCCAACATCCCCTTACCTACTTTCTCCCTGGCTCCCATGATCACCTATTCTTTTTCATGTGAACTTACTGAACAAATTTCCCAAGAGTTTTTTAAATACCTTTCCCCTTAGATCTCCACCTTTCTTCTAACGTGGCGCAGCAAACAGAAAGGACCACCGCTTCGCGCACCCCATGCTTCCCAGTGCGACTTCCCAGCAGCTCTGTTTTTGCAATTAATTTTTACCTCCTCAAAGGAGAGGCCCCCTCTGCCCACAGGTACTATATTTGGCTGTTAGGTGTTTAATAATTAATTGCTTAGATTCGCAATTTTTCTCCTCTTTAATTCAGCAGGCATCCAGCTCACTTGTAAGAATGATTCTGATTTCTTAAATGGCCATACTCTGCCCCCCAAAAACATACATTTTAAACTCATATCTACAATACATAACATTAACAGTTGTGTTTCACACAGAAATACGGAGTGGTTCCCCATCCTACCACCCTGATAAAACGGGGTCAGAAGCTCCTCAGCTCTGGGAGGAAGATAAAAAGGGTCGGGAAGGGTGTGTCCCACACCACAGCTGTTCTAGATGCACAGGCCACTTCATTCATCCCTCTATTTGCCCCACAAGTCTCCAAGTCAGTGGTTGCCAGTCATTGCGGCATGGGGCATGTATGGGCAGAATCGGTTGTGAGGAATACTAACTGTAGTCGTTACTTACATGACTGTAAGTAGGCAAACAATTGACTTTCCCCACAAATCAAGGTAGAGCCAAGGTCCCCCCTCAGTACCATCGGCCTAGGAAGAGGGAGGCTATAGACCACACCAGGTTCTAGCCTAAGCTCACAGCCACGCTTCACCAATGATAAGCTGAAGCTAAGACACTCAAGACTAATAAACTTTCAGTTCTGCATCTATAAAATCCTATATAATAAAAGTGTAATATGCAAATCGATCAAACGGCTGAACAAACGGTGGTGGGAGGCAGGGCTGGCTGGCGTGTGCCAGCAGGCAGAGGGAGGGATGGGGGGTGGCAGCGACCAGTGGCAGCAGAGGGGCCATGCAGGCCTTCCCTGCGCTTGTCAGGTTAGCATGTGGCCCTTTTCATCCACAGCATAAATCAAATTTGTGATTGCATTGCTTGATGATATAAAGGGCACACAACTTTGAAGCAAGGAAGGAAAAAACTTTAGGAATTATGTCATCCAACTCTTTCATCTTTAAAATGAGGAAACTGAGACTCAGGAAGGTAAAATGATTTGCCCAAAAATAGGATCAGGGGCTTAATCTTAATACAAAGTCAATAAGTCTTTGTTTAAAAAATGAATAAGAGGTGGTTGTATTTTGCATTTTGTTATTTATTTCTACGTTAATGTATTGGTGTGAGTCTAGGTTTTGAATAAAGACTGCTTTTACAGCCCTGATCTGTGTGGCTCGGTTTGGTTGGGTGTTGTCCTGAGCACTGAAAGGTTGCCAGTTTGATTTCCAGTCAGGGCACATGCCTGGGTTGTGGGCTCCATCCCTGGTAGGGGGCACGCAGGAGGCAGCCAATCGATGCTGCTCTCACATTAATGTTTCTGTCTGCCCTCTCTATAAAAATCAATTGAAAATATATATTTTTAAAAAACCAGATGGTGTTTACATGTCAACTAAAAACTATGAGAGAAGTTATCAGAATTTTTCAAAACATTTGAGTGATTTCGTATATACACATTGTAAGAGGAGGAAAATTAGGATTTACTAAGCACTCACTCTAAGTGTCAGTCACTTTTACACAAAGTGTCCCATGTAAACTACCCCAGGAGGCAATCTATCCATCAGGGTTTGGTGCAGGAAACAGTAACTACTCTGGCTACTTGAAACACAAAAGGAACTTACGATAGTTGGTCCTTCGGAAGTCCTGAAAGAGCTAAAAGAACATGCCCTACACAGATGCACCATTGTTTAGCTTTCAGTACTGTATTTTTGATGTCCCTTTTCTGTCTTTAGATATGTTTAGATACACAAATACCACTGTGTCACAGTTGCCTACAATATTCGGTACAGTAACATGCTGCACAGGTTTATAGCCTGGAGCAACAGGCAAGACCACAGAGCCCGGGTGTGTAGGAGGCGGTACCCCCTCGGTGTATAAGGGCATTCTGGGACGTTCTCACAATGGTGAAATGGCTTCCGTCTGCATTTCTCAGAACATACACCTGTCGTTAAGTGGGGTATCACTGTTCATAGAAACAAGACCAGCAGCCTAGAAGGAAGTCCTAAAACCGGCAGTGCAGTTTTAATTAGTTGAGTATAGAGACTAATTAACATGCAAATGAGGAGCTTACCAATATTAATCATCTGTTTTACTAGGCAGCTTTTACTAAAGAGTTTCTAACGAGTTTGCAAATTAAGTTTCTTTGACATTAAAAATCAGCTAAATGCCTGTCTGAGAATAATCTCTTCTAATGCAAGGGCAGGGAGGGGGGCCTTTTTTTGGATGAAAAACAGCAGTGTTTAAAACCAATTCCCACGTTGGCAAGCGCTGCACCAGAGTCCTGAGGCAAGCTCTTCCAGGCTCTAATTGAAATCATTTCAGCAAGAGAGGCCCCAGAAAACAGCGGGAACAGAGACAGACAGGAGCCAAGATAGTTTAAAGGCGCATGGGCAAGAAAGCTGCGTCACAACATCTCAGTGGGAGATTGGCATTGTTAAAACCCCAAGAGGTTACCCACATTTTAAAAACCATTTTTATGGCCTTTATCATACTTGTGTGTTGGGCATGCTGATGACTGGGTTGGACCCTGACTTATCAGAGATGATTGGAAGTATGGAGTACTTTTGTTTGGGGGGGAGGGGGGGGGGAAGGAGACATATGTAATACTTTCAATAATAAGGATTTTTTTTTTTAAAAAAAGAAGTGTATAGGAGCTTGGGCTCAATTGCAGAAATCATTTTCAGTGTCAGCTAACTTTATTATTATGCCATTCAGCCAAAAATACTAAATAATGCAATACAAAATAGCACAATACCTTTAGGTTCCCTACTTCCAAGAAGAATGTCAGAAAGGACATTCTGTAAAGGAGACAATAGAGTGGATGCATGTCTCTGAACCTCTCCTCCATTTGACACACACTTGCCCTTTAAAAACTATTTTCTCTCCGATCACATCCCTATGGTAATTCAAAGGAAGCTTTGAAGTGACATACTTTCCATCAGCTCACAATCTGTGTTTCTTCTCAAATTTCTGCACCTCTTATGCCCGCCTCCCCACCTTTTATAGCTATCAGCTCAAAGTTACCAGGCTAGACAGATTAGCTACTGGGACAGTGCAGATATCAGTAGTGATGTTGGCTCTCGGTTCTTGAATTCAGCAAAGAATTCAGAGCCAAGAATTCTAGTGCAAGAGGAAGTTTGTTTAGCACACAAAGTGAAAATATGCTCGAAGAGAAGATCTGAGTGGCTGCTCAGAGAGCTGTCTTTTTAGAAAGTCAGAGGCAGAAGAAATGAACCAGCTGGGCTGCATGGACTCAGGAAACAAGTTACAGAGGCAAAAGAAGGGCCCTCAGAGACAGGTTCAGGGAGTTAGTCCAGGACAGGCTGACACTGCCCACTGCTCCCCTGGTTGCAAGTCTCATGGTGACCCTTAGAGCTTAGGAGAAAGCAATGATACATGCCTGAAGAAAGAAGGTGTGTGTGTGTGTGTCAGAAGGGAGAAGGAGAGAGAGAAAGGGGAGGGGAGAGGAAAGGGAGGGGAGAGAAAGAGAATGAGAATGTACTGGGCCTTTTGTCTTAAGGGTTTTTATCTGTTTTCTAAAGGCAGGACTTTTAGGGGAGCTCTCAGGAAGGATCTCAATAGAATATTCACCAACTTTCCAGGTGTGTCCTTTAATATGCTGATTCACCAGATGAGCATATAGGGTCAAGGATGTGGTCTCTAATGATTGGATAGTGCTAGGGAAGGGAGTCATTGGTCATTGCAACAGGTCCTGATGTCAGCCATGGTGGTGCTCTGTCTGGTTTTGCTGCTTTTCTGGGCCTGGAGCTGAAATACAACTGAGGCCCAGATGTTGTCTCTAGTTTGACCAAAATCCTGTCTCTGTGGTCAACAGATCTGAGGCTTTATTCCTCAGATTATTTCATGCTGATCAGAACCTCATTGTCCTGAGAGCTTAATGCTTAAGGGACTGGATGTGCAAGGAGGGGGATGCAGGTGAGTCAGGGTGCTGGATGAGGTCAGTTTGAATGGGCTATTTGTCTTTGTTTCCCCATTCCACTAGCTAAGGAATTTTCCTGGTTTCCTACTATCCTTTCTCACTGAGACTTGGGCCTAGAGTGGAAAAATACCAAGTGACCAGGAAGGCAACTTAAGACCAGGTGACCGGAAGGACTGCCAGATAAACGGACCAAAAGAATATCGCCACCTTTCCACTCCCTTCTCAAAAATCAGAGACCACCCATTTTGTCTCCCTTCTGTCTGCTTCCTTGAAACTACTGACCAGCATATACAGTTGATTAAGATTTGACCACTCTATGACCTTGGTAGGGTGGCACTAATGAGGGATCTGCCATCTTGCCCCCCTATACAGGCATGAACATAGTTACCAGGCAATGAAGCTGGAAAAGAAATCACACGATCCTGAACTGGGAAATTCTGCAAGCCCACCTTTAAAAAAAAAAAAGAAAAAGTCCGCCTTTCAGCTGCCAGGCAGCTTTGCCCCCCGTTTGTCAAAGCAGCCAGGCAGAGCCACTGCTTTTCTTTCCTCTGTGCCAACTCCCGTGTGCTCGAGCATAAGCTTAATAAAATCTGTCTGGAAATTTCCCTGGGGTTTTCTCCCAATTTCTATTTTGAGGAACCCAAGAATCCTGGCATCTGTAACATTACTGGTGATCTCCTCATTCATTTATTCATTCATTCATTCATCTGCTTGATAAATATTTATTGATGGGGCTGAACCAAGGTGCTGAGCACTCCCTACTGTATCCAAATACTTGTGGAATGCAAATGTGTATTATCAGCAGTTTCAAGGGACTCACAGTCTCTTAAGAAAATAAAACATGCTGTAAGTGACTAAACAATCTTGTGCAAACATTCTGCCTCAATCTCCTTCCTAAAATAGCAGAGACAGTCCTAGTGAGATACAGAGATGAAAAGGATATGATTGGTGATTTATTATTTTTACGTGTTTTTTTTTTTAAATATATATTTTATTGATTTTTCACAGAGAGGAAGAGAGAGGGATAGAGAGTCAGAAACATTGATGAGAGAATCATCAATCAGTTGCCTTTGCACACCCCCTACTGGGGATGTGCCCGCAACCAAGGTACATGCCCTTGACCGGAATCGAACCCAGGACCCTTCAGTCCGCAGGCCGACGCTCTATCCACTGAGCCAAACCGGTTTCGGCATATTTTTACGTGTTTTTTAAGAAACAGGATGCTTTTAAGAAATTTTTATTATTTCAGAGAGGAAGGGAGAAAGAGAGAGAGAGAGAGAGAGAGAGAGAGAGAGAGAGAGAGAGAGAGAGAGAGAGAGAGAGAGAGAGAGAGAGAAACATTAATGATGAGAATCATTGATTGGCTGCCCACTGGGGATTGAGCTTACAACCGGGCATGTGCTCTGACTGGGAATCAAACTGTGACCTCCCAGCTCATAGGTTAATGCTCAACCACTGAGGCACTCTGGCTGGGCTGTTTTTATGTTTTTATAAGTTTAAAGTGGCTGATGCTGCCAACACTGAAGACTGTCCCCGCCTTTTTCATCCTAGAAGACCTTTCACGAGTCTGTGGATATGTTTACTTGCTGACCGCAATGATGATGAGCCAATGAATGGCACTCACTTAAAGATGCCCAGTCTAGGAGCTGTGGCCTGTATTGTTTAGTCTTCTGTTATCATCTTTACTTATCTGAGCCTTATTTCTTTTGGTCGGTGCTTATGCCAAATATCATGGCTGGTGGAAAACACTGGTAGGTTCAAATTCATTTAAATTCACGGCAAAAAGAAAGTCTTTAATCACAGGCACAAGGTAGATTTTGGAAAAGAAAAGAAAAAAAAAAAAATACCAGCCAGAAAATGAATCCAAAATGCGCTCTGATTTGGGCTTCTGTGTGAGCGCAGCTTGGCGGCAGGTCTGACTTGAGGTTTGGGGAGCTGCAGGAGTGGAAAATGGAAATGGCTCATTCGCACCTGCCCTTTCTCCAGAGACTTTGCTCATCCTCTCCCGTGGCACACAGAGACGGCGGAGCCAGCTCACAGTCTGAGAAGGAAGGCTGCAGGCCGCCCCTCCAGCCTGATCCCACAAGTCACTGGCACTGAAACTGCATGGAGTGTGTGACAAATAATTATGCGACTGGATATAGCGTGCATTTCTGTGGCCTCTGGAACATCAACCTTTGGCTCCAGAACAGCTCTGTCCACAGAACGTTCTGTGGTGACAAAAATGTCCTATGAACCTGCACTGTCCAGTACAGTCGCCACTAACCCCAGGTAGCTATTGAGCACTTAGAATGTGGAACTGAATTTTAAATGTTAATTATTTTGGATTTAAATAGCCACATTTGGCTAGTAGCTCCCGTAATGGAGCGTGCTACCCTGTAAAATTATGTTGTCCATTTGGATTTCCATGAATGGGAACCAATAAATGACCATCCTGTGATAATGACACAATTTTGACTTAGGAGCATGAACTAATTCTCTTAATTTGGGCATAAAGAGGAAGTATAAATGTCTGAAACGATCCCTGCCTTCCCCAGTTTCCAAGTGGCATTTTTGTCCATGTGTTCTCAATACCCAAATAGATTTGAAAAATTCATTTTAAAAAACTAGATCATTAACTAGGTGCTCAAGATTTCTCCACGTTGTCAGTCAACATTTATAACCAATTGAAAGTGATGCATTTTGACCAGGGAAATTCCAAGGAAAAATATTCAGCCCTTTTGCTATTAATGAAAAAGGCTTTAACCTCAATTGTCTGAAAGTGCAACTAACCAACCACTCACTCTGTTTCCTTCCCCCTATTTCTTGTACATTTTTGCATCACACTGCTAACCATAGACAAGTAAGGTTGCAATGCACTAGGCTTCCATCTTAGGAGCAAAATAAGGTATAATGGGACCCACTAACTATAACAAAAATTATATAAATATAAAGCAATGCAACTAATAATACAAATAATAATACTAATAAACTCTAGGTAATACAAAGTGCTGTTTGGATCAGACTCCTGAATAAGTCGGTGACCGGCCTCGAACGGAGCTAAGTTTACCATCACCTGAAAATGTTAAGGAGTCAAATACTGTTGATGGTGTATTCTAATGAGAAAATCAGCTCTTGTGTGGGTGGTGATATACAGGGTGGGGAAAAGGTAGGGTTACAAAACACAGTTTACTTTTATATTATTATTAATTAATGTCTTATTTTCCACACGAACAGCTGTAAGTCTGCTTTTGTCCCACCCTGTGTATATAGGAGACTGAGCACAATAATGCAAAGCCGTGTGTTATCCCCCCATTTTTATTTTAGACCTAGTGATATTCTAAAATGTAGTGCACAGGTCATGTTTGGGAGGAAATATCCCCAATACCTGTGAGAGCATTAGAAGTGACCAGAGAGTCAACGGGTCTAATTCTAATGGCTGGAAAGTGAGCTCCCCAAGGCACAGGCGGCACTTCTGAGCTCCTTCCTCTGACCGACCCCTGGATCAGTCGGACACATACAACAAACGAGCACTGGGTCACGTTGAAATATGCCACCCATTGGGTTGATGCCACCTTCACGGATATGGTTGATGTAGATGAGACTGAAAAAGGTAGTTGTTTAGGTAAACAGGGAGTTCAGCCACATTCTAGGTGTGGGCTCGAAGACACCTGCTCCTCCAGTCCAATGAATATGGCTCCCAGCAAATAGACCCGCTTGTTTACACAGCCTGCCTCACTTTCTAGGGTTCTTGTGAGAATCAAATGAGATCCCCAGAGGGTTAGGCTCCAGCGGTGGCAAGAGCAGTCTGATGGTAAGAAATACCTGAATTCTAATCCCGGGACTTTAACTCCTATGAGTTTTTGTTTTCTTACCTGCAGAATGAAGGTAGGAATATTTGCTCCACAGAGCTCAAGGAGTTGCTGCGGGCATCACAGGAGACATTCTAAGCGAACACACTTTCTACTTCCGATGTCATTATGACAGCGATTTCCTGTCACTGTTTTCTAATGAGGCTCATTTACTTTTATCTCGCCTCCCAGTCACCAGTTGCATGGATATGCAAAATCACTGGCTGGATTAGTGGCGTGATCAGTGAAGGTGAAATTGAGTGAATGGAGAAGAACTATAAAAGGCCCCAAATCCATGGCCTTGCCTTCATTAAGCAGGTGCAACGTTCATCCATGTGATCCCTCTGACCTTTAGCCGGTCAAGTGCAGCCTCTGACCTTGAGCCGGCTCAGGAGGGAGCCCCCGAGTTGCCCACGTTGCAGATCACCTCAGGAATCTTCAAGAAGGACTGGAAAACGAGCCATCCCCGGGCTTGTAATTTTACTTCAAAAAGCAAAATAACGTCCAGATAATGAGTATTCTGCTCTAATAAGAACTGTGGGATTGATTAGGTTCAGACCGTTAACAGACATCCTTGTGGTTAATGAAGCAGTGTTGAAAATGCCTCTTGATTCTCCAGAAACTTGCATCGCGAAGAGGCAGCGAAGGGAGAGGCTGAACGGCCTGCCAGTTCACATACGCGAGATAATGGACAATAATGTTTGTACTTTGAAAAGTTAATATTTATTGAGAGTGGGCACGTAATAAACTTTGATGGTTATTGTGAAAACATTCTTGGGGGTAACATATTTTTTCTGTGACTCTCCAGTGGGTGGGGGGGATGGGGGGACAGAAGCTTCTGCCATTTTAATTCCTTTGTTAATGTCTTTATGAATGCAATTAACACTTCATTCACGCTTCTTTGTTTCTGGATCCCATTAGGATGTGGTTTATGCCAGTTTCTCTCTCCCCGGAGACAGCCCGCATCACACAAGGCTTCACTGGGCTGTGTGGCTGAGCACTGACAAACTCAATTTACCAGAGGCGGGCGTGAGCTGACACCTGCTGTGGCAGTTGTCCTGATGGGAGCGAACGACTCATTTCATTCCAGGGGGGGACCCACCTTCTCTGAGACTTGCATACGCGAGTGGAGAGACCAGGAGGGAAGGGAAGCTTCCTGGGCCACGCAGAGTAAAACCACTGCGGGCCGAGGACCACTAAGAACAAGGCCTTTCAGAGGAAAGCCAGTGATCGCAGGCACAGCAGGCTGCTAGCCTCTTCATCCAGTCTCCAGGCTGCCTGGAAAGTAAGGGACGGGGTCTCCCCTCTGAAACGTACTATGGAAAGGAGAGGCAACAGAGATTGGTAGCGAATAGATCAGCAGGGGTGTAAGGCAGTGTAAGACCGAGTCCTGACTGGGAAGGGTAGACCAAAAGGATCTTAGGAGTTCAGGTCTGTGGCGATGGGGCCTGGTGGTGGTGGTGGTGGGGTTTCTCTGAAGAGGTGGGACTTAGTAAAACCCTCCCCCAGGCCATTTTATGGAGATCACCAGTTAGGAGCAGAGTTGAGGGGACGAGACGTGCAGAGGGGGGAGGAGAGGCAGGCATCAGCACACATGCAGAGGTCCGAGGTGATAAGAGGGCTCCTGTGCACGAGGAATTATTTTCCCTGTATATGGAAGTCTCTCCTCCAATTGATGGCATCATTTCTTTTTCAAATATCACCGTGCTATTTGCTTAACAGCCAAAGGCACTGCCGATGAATACATCGGCGTCTCACTAAGCCAGGCACAGGAGAGGGAGGTCTAAGGCTCTCTGGACGGGAGAAGGAAGGAGGAGGGGACGCGCTGCCCCCCAGGTGGGGTGACACATCTTTAAGTGAAAACTAATTAGCTCCAGGCCTGTCCCCATGACATCATTCTAGGTTTGGTGTTCTCTGACAAAGGTAAAAAGAACAGAATTCTAGCAAGCGTCAAGAAGTATAAAATACTGCCAGGTGAAGAAGGAGAACAGCCCCGTAGCTCCAAGTCACCTGTCCCTGCCTCTAACGGTGTGTGAATAAATCGAGGACGGTACTCCATTTGCAGTTCTCACGTTATCCAACGATACTGTGATTGGTTGTTTCCTTTTCTCGGAGTTTCTCCAGAAATCTAGCCTTTGCTCCCTTAGTTATATATCCTCATTACCGAGGCCTTTCTCGTGTCTCCTTCAGCCATACCTGGGCTGTCACTGCCATCCGTTCTGCTACAATCAGGCCTGGACTGGCCAGCCCAGGGCGCTAAGGCATGACAGAGCGGTCCAATCCGGCACTTGTCTGCATCATGGGAGGCTTTGTTTACATTTCATCATATTGGACTATTGTTCCGGGGAAAAATGATCCTGTGCCACAAAGTATTCTTGGCCAAAGAATCAAGGCACGACTGACGTTAGCAAGGGTCCTGACGGAAGGGCGAAGCTGCTAGCTTCATGAGGTGCCATTTCTTTCCTGAAGCACATAGGTGTCCGTTCTCAGCTTCAGAACTGCTCTGTGGTTTATTGGGAGGATAACGGCTCGTGAGAATTACTAAACGGATGCCCACAGGGGGAAGAAAAAAAGATGGTGTTCTGTGTGTATGGGGCTGGGAGTAGGGAAAGAGATGCTCAGGTTTATAAAATCTCTACTTTTGTCCTTTTTCTGGATAGAAAAAAGTCTGCATCCCTGGCCTCAAGCCACCAGGTAGCTGTGTGAGACATAAACAGGGTGTGTGTTTCTGCATCTGAGAAAGATGTACATGTGTGTCTACGACGGAAGAGGTTTTGTTTTCTCTTCCTCTCAGGATGCTTTGACAGCCCCAGGCTGGAGAATGTGTCTCTCCCAAGTGCCCTGTCACCCTGGTAACCATGGAGACCATGACGATCGATTAGATGCCATCTGATCTCAACCTCATAAAAAAAAAAGGCAGCAGATGGCAACCAGGCCACTAGACCTGTCTCAAGAGAGACGCAGAGGAAGAGAGCGAAGGGGAGGGAAGGAGGCGAGGTGGGGCGGGTTGGCGCGGGGAGAGGGAAGCACAGAAGCGGCCCTGGAAATGGACATTTTAGAAAAGAGTGGGAAGCCAGGAGAGCAGGAGGAAGGGAAAGAGGAAGCACAATGACAATAAAACCACAGCCTCTGTGCTGGCACCTCCACCTCCACAAGGTGGGGATGAGGGGATGCGGGAAGGGGGTTGGGGGGAAGAAATCCTACCTGAGAAAGCCACTTAGCCCTTCCCTAACTTCCCACTGTGCTTTCCGGTCTGGGAGTGCTGGGCAGCCTGGGCCCCGCTTCCCCCAGGGACACTCAGGATGTGCTTGGGGCTCTCGCTTTCAGCGGGAATTTGATGCATCTGCAAAAGAATCCTGGGACCTGGCTCAGAACAAAAGTCCCAATCAGACAGGGTTGTCCCCATGGCCTTTCAGATGACTGATAATCTGCCACTCCATCTCAGCAGTGTTCTGTTACCCCTTAAAGAACAGGGCTAACAGGTCAGCAGATGCCCAAGGAGAACAGCTAAGTTAGTCTGGTAACTTAAGAGCCTTAGCCAGTGTCTTAAGAGTCAAGTCATGGCTAATAATTTAATGACACATAGAGTGTTAAACATTAAATACCACTTGGTTAACCTGCCTTTTATACAATGATTAGGAATAACTCCCTATGTTTTAAATTATTCTTCTATTCATCTTATTTCATGCCTGCACAGCTTTCTACTATTTGGAGGTCTAATTATTTAAACCACTTCCTGATGATTGAATTGAATTATTTCCAGATTTTTGGTTGCTATAAATAATCTGTGGTGATGGTTCTTGGATGTAAAATTTTTTTGTCAGCCTCTGATTTTCTCCTTTAGGATGAAAACATAATTGCTAAGTCAGAGGATATGTTTTCTTAAAACTTTTAAATTGAGGTACAGCATATATACATCAAGTGAATAAAGCTTAAGTGTATAGCTAGCTGAATTTTCAATATATATATGCAAGTGTATAACCAGTAACAGATTAATGTATTAAATATGTGCAATTCCCTAAATTCTCTTTCAATAATTCTTCTTAGTAAATACCTACCCCATGCTCTTCATATAAATGGAATGATGTGTGTGTGACTTTTTTTTTTCTGGCTTCTTTCAATGAACATGTCTGTGAGACTCATCCATGCTGTAGCATATAGTAGCGATTCATTCTTTTTGTATTTTTTTTGCTATGTGGTATTCTATTTTTTAAAAACACTACAATTTATTATTCATTTTACTGTAATAGACATTTAGGCTATACAAAGTTGCTATAGGTATTCTTGAATGTGTCATTTGGAGGATATATGCATGCATTTTTAAATGTAAATTAGAAGTGGAATTACCAGCTTATAAAGTAGGCATCTGTTTAGCTTTAAATGCAGGGGAAATGTTTTTTTAAATTTTTTTGCTTTTTTTTTGTAGAGGGAGTGTCTACTTTTAAATTGGCCTATAAACAGTTACACCAACTTGAACTCCAACTATTTAATGCTATGAGAGCGGTCCTCTCTTCACACCTTAGCACCGGTGGGTGGACATTCTCATTTTTCTTACTCTTTGCCAATCTAAGGGTAAAATGTTATCTGATTGTCCAGTTGTGTTTGCAATGTTACCAGACATTCTTATTTCTTTTTCGTAAATTGCCCCGTACACGTCATGACCCTATTTGGCAGTATTAGCTTCAGGGGAAGGCAAAGGGTGAAACCTAACTCCCAGAGACTGTACAAACACACCGGCATTGTCAACAAGTGCACTGACATTCACGACCAGAACAAATGTCCACTCTTTGCGTAAGTGGACACCTTGCTGCGTGTTCTGCAGAAGGAAGTGAACGTTTACAGAACGCCTATTACCGAGGGCACTTCCTCCTTTGAACAGTCCTATTCATTTAATTCTTATAGCGTCATTTAATTTCAATAGCAGCATGAAATTCCTACAAAAGCTCTCAAAGACACTTCAAATTCTGCCTATTTTCACAAACATGAAATCAAGGCTCCCATGGCTCACAGTCACAGGACTACGTACGTACGCAGTGGGACTGGGATTTAAGCCCAAGAAATTTCAAGTCCAAAGTAATTTTTCCTCTGTTCTCCAGACACCATTGCCTAGGGCAGTGACCCTCACCTTTTTCACTTTATGACCCCTAAGGGAGCCTCTGAATTCAGATCCCTGTTAATGTCCTCCCATCCCCTGCACACATACCTTCCACCCTCCCACCAACATCCTAAGGAGGGTCAGGGTCTCTGTGCTATTGAGGAAAAATTGATAATATGGAAAAATCCATTTCAGTTCATTTCACCCATTTTATAAATTTTTCTTCTGTGTGGTATATTTTAAAATCTGAGTAATGGTTTAATTCCCCAGAGTTGGAATGAATAAAAGCAGAGGTGGATCCAAGATCTCCCCTAATAAATTATTGCTTTTGGGATTTGAGTCATATATCATTTAAGGGATTTAAAAAAAAAAAAAAAAGAAGAAGAAGAAAAGACAAGATTACTAATACAAAATTAAGGACAAGAGTATTTAGAATGAAAAGGGTGCTATAAAGTTTACATTTAAATGCCACGAGCATCACAAAATCCAAAACATTCCACAACATTTTTACTTAACTGTTGGATAACCCTGTGAATTTTAATTCTCACAAAAGCATTATTTTTTCCCCAATTCCTTGAAGCCTTCTATTTTTACTTATGCACAAAACTCACCATGGCTTCCACAAATCTGACTGACCCTCTTCCAGCCATGCACTTCCACTGGGAACTGCATTGTTATTGTCAGAGCCTTTAGGACAGTCTCTGGACTCTTGACTAGGGCATCTTGATTCTCTCTCCTTTTTTATTGCCCCTGGACAAGAGAGAAAACTCCCTTCTGCCCTAGGTTGCAATGGACACACGCTTCTTATTAATTTTTAGAGAGAAAAGAAGGGGCGAGGGGAGAAACATTGATGTGAGAGAAACATCAGTTGGTTGCCTCCTACAGGCACCTGCACTAGGGACAGAACCGGGGAACGTGTCCTGACTGAGAATTGAACCAGCAACACTTTGCTATAAGGGAAGATGCTCAACCCACTGAGCCACATCGGCCAGGGCTTAAACAGTATACTAGATTATAGCTACTTCATTCTCTTTAACGGATCCTACGCTGACCATAGTAGACACCTGTTTTTAAAACTTTTGATCATTTTATCTAGTCAGAACCACACTCTCTGAGTGATGACAGTGTTTAGGTTTGGTGCTGAATTATTCATAACTTAGCCACTCGCACTGTAGTATTGCCGTCTCGGTTATATTATACTACAATGCAGTTTCCCTTCTCTTATCCATTAGTCAACCTCACACTCTTTCCTTATGTAAGCAAAATGCTTTGTCGTTAGTGCTATGTAGACGGTTTTAGTTTTTGACAACTTGTATTAGTTCCATTTCCTTAATTTGCAAACAACAGAAAACTCAAGCTGGCTTGTAAAATAAGATAAAATAGCTCACAAAACCCAAGTCCAGGCATACTAGAGGCTTTGGGATAGATGGTTTTATGGCTCCATTTCCCTGACAATCTCTTGGCTCGGCCCTCTGCTCACTGGAGCCTCATCCTCAGCCTGGTAGCAAGTCAGCGGTGGGCTCACACCCAGGACCAGCCTTGTCCAGAGACCCCTCCCAGGGCGGACTCTGACCAAGGATTTCGCCCAGAAGCTCCAGAAAACCTCCCCTGTGCCTTTTGGCCTGAACCATCATATGGTCTCATTTCTGAAACAGCCCCGGGGAAGGGGTGAGGTGAGCCCAGGTCAGATCCAGCCCTTTCTGGAGCGAGTGGAGGCAGGAGCTGGGTTGGATCAGCATCCTGAGGCACAGGGGCTTCCTGGTGAGGGGGCCATGCCGGAGCCGGGGTTCTCAGAGGCAGGAGGAGATAGGAGCAGGCATGGGTGGGGAGGGGTCGGGGAGGGGGTGAATGGGCACCATCCCTCCTCCACAGAAGGCATTCTAATTGTCCGAGTGATACTTTGTTCATTTCTGAACGTAGTTCTCTAGTTTCCAGATGATAAGACTGGGTTCCTTCGTGCCAGCTGATGACCATAAAAAAGAAACTCAAATGATGTCCAGTATCTTTTTTCTCAGAAAACGAGGCTGGATGTGTTATATACAAGACAACATTAATAATGTGTGTGTGTGTGTGTGTGTGTGTGTGTGTATATGTATTGTATGTATATATATTTCTTAGCTAAAGGAATGAAATTTTAGTTTATAAAAGTACTCCACAGGTCTTAACTGTCAGTTCCCTTAGAAAGACTGGCTAGATTTTACTGAGAACACAGGGGTGGGCAAAAGTTGGTTTATAGTTGTGATACAAATAAGTAAATAAATAATCACGCAGGAATAAACTCTGTGTTTTGCGCACTCAGAACGGAAACCTACGGTTGCCCCCCTGCGCTTGCCCCACAGAGAGAGCCTCTCCCGGTTTCTCCCTGAGGTGCGGGGTTGCCTTGGGGTGTCTTGAGCCACCGAGGGGGGTGGGCCTACACTCTGGTTCTGTCTCCCACCTTCAAAGCGGCTTTCTTTCCTGAATCAAACCTCAGGCGGCTCCTAACCTTTCTGGATTTGCTGCTCTCCCTCTCTCCTCTTTGTGAGGCGGGACAGAAATGGGCTGCAGACATCCTTGACTTGCTGTAAATACTCACCTTCTCTCCTGCGGGTGTTATAAAAATTAGTGTTCTAAAAACATTTTCACCAACTGCTCCCTGGAGATGCACACAAGAGAGCTATCCGCCCAGCGGGCTCCCACCAAAGCTTTCAGGGGGGAGGAGGGAGCGAGGAAAGTCACGTACACGCCTTTGGCAGTTTTCAGGTATGGGGCAATTTTAACAAAGTATCTGCGTTACAGAAATTATTTCGGCTTTCAGCATCAACTAGTTCACAGACTGGGCCTGGCTTCACTTTTCCCACTTGGCGCCTCTCTGGGAAAGGTTAGCACATCTGAGTGGCGTTCCTTGAAACTGAAAAGTGATAAATGAGGTTGTCTTTACTCTGTTATTACCAAGGATACTTTCTGAAATATACATATGTATATACTTACTGATTTCAGAGCGAAAGGGAGAGGGAGAGAGAGAGAGAGAGAAACATCAATGATGAGAGAGAATCATTGATCGGCTGCCTCCTGCACACCCCCTACTGGGGATCAAGTCTGCAACCCGGGCACGTGCCCTTGACTGGGAACGAACCCGGGACTTTTCAGTCCGCAGGTCGACACACCATCTACTGAGTCAAACCGGCTAGGGCCCGTTTGATGTGCTAATAGTCCCTTCTTCCTCTGAGAATTAATTAAATCAAGAGCAGCAGCCCTGGAACTGCAGTGTGAGGATTGCGGACAGGATGGACTTGAGCCAGGCAGTGGCCTTTGGTGGCAAGGGCTGCTCTCAGGGGGAGCTCTCGTCTCCCAGTGTGGACCAGGGCCTGTTCCACCGGCCCCTCAGGGGTCTCAGAGCTGGCGGGCTATGGGCACCTTGTTCCCACTCACCCGGGAAGATCAACCACAGATCCAGGTGACGAAGCCCGGAGACTCGGGAGGGCCATACAGAAGTTTCCAGAGACCCTATGAATTCCCAAATTGTCACTAGAGTTCATGTATGGCTTACAGCTGTCTACAAAGGTGGAAGAAGGTTCAATGCATAAAAACCCCCATGGCCAGTGCATTCCACCCCACGACTGCTGGTGGTACCGTGCGAAAATGGGGCATGGCCACTACGGTGGGGCTATTACAGCTGACTCGGGCCCAAGCTGGGCCTGAGTGTCTGCGCCAGCGCAGGGCACGTGCATGAGGGACTTACGTTTCTGGGTCCCAGCTGTGCTCCAGTTTCATCCTGGCCACAGCAGCCCGCTCTCCTCGATGCTGATTGAGCTGGCACTTTCCATTCTCGCTGGCTGCCCACTCTTCCCGTGGGGTGACCTTTCAGCACGCAGCTGCCTACAGACGTCGTGTCGCATGTGGTTTTCCTTTTGTCTCCTCAGCTAGCTCTGGGAGTTTTCTCCCTCCCGAGAGTAATCCCTGCTGCCTTTTTTCTGCCCAAGCTTTTGTTTTTGCTTTGGTCAAACTCTTCCTCCCCTTTCTCCCTGAGACACAGCACGGAGTACTGTCTCTCACTTGACAATGCTAACTTGGGGAAGGCTGAACCGGCAAAGCTCAGGTCTCCCTCTCTTGAGCCTGGCTGTGTGACACTCTGCACCCCTGCATTTAGCTCACCCTGCCACCGGCCTTCTGAGGACAGGGCCTGAGAGGAGGACGTTACGGTGCAAGTTGAGGAGTGGGTCCCGGTGGGAACAGGCTGGGGAGGTGGATGGCCTGGACAGGAAAGAGACGCTCTCTGGACGGCCTTACCTGCCTCCCACCTTGCCGACAGCTAGTCCATCCGCACTGCATTGTCTTCAGGACCGAGCAGGGCCCTGGGATTCACCTGGGATGTAGGGCTGGCTCACCCCGGGCTCCAGTCGACTTCAAGACATTTGGCCTCAGCATGATTCCTGGATTCTGCAAAATAATGTTAAACCAATTTTAAAAAACCATGGTATCTCTGGTTTGGGGTCTTATTTTATTTCAGGTCTCTTCGTTATACCGATAGGTTGTTCTCAGAATTGACCAAGTGTGTCACTGAGCAGCCATGCTTAGCTGAAGATTCACCAACGAATGACATGGCCTGCTCTTTTGTTCCTGTGTAAGCACAGCCTTAAGACATCAGCCTCTGGTAGGCAACAAGCAAGGCCTCTGGGAGTACAGCCTAGTAGCTAGGAATGCAGGTGCTGGGGCCGCAGAGGCCTGCGGTCAATCCCAGAAGCCACCTTTTGTTGCTGTGGGACTACTCCATGTCCTAATCTTTTCACTGACCACGGGATCATAGCAACACCCACCTTGTAGCATTTCCTGGCCAGGTAGCCCAGTTGGTTAGAGTGTTGCCCCAATACACCAAGGTTGTGTGTTCAATCCTGGGTCAGGGCACATACAAGAAGCAACCAATGAATGAATAAAAAAAGTGGAACAAATTTATGTTCTCTCTCTCTCTCTCTCTCTCTCTCTCTCTCTCTCTCTCTCTCTCTCTCTCTCTCTCGTCAATAAAATAAAAAATAAAAAGAGGGAATAATGCTGCATACAAAGGGCTTACACAGTGCCAAGCAAACACTAAGCATTCAACAGATGCCAGCCACTATTTAGTATTAGTAGGAGGCCAGCAGACCAGTTATTTAATGACTAGTATCTTGACAATCAGGAAGACTTATAGCATCTTCCCAGAGAGACCAGTTTATCCCAGAGAAGAAGACATGCCTGCAGCCTGCCCGACCCAGCTGTGTATAAGGGTGGGGGGACAGCAAAAGAGTTCTTCTCCCCAGCATCTGCAAACCAACATTGCACATGTGGAAAGCAGCACGCACATAACTGTGGGCTTGCAGGGAAAGGAGCATAGGTTGGGGACTTTGGAGACCTTTGAGCCTGATTGGTTCCCAGGCCATGATTTGTGTCCATGATGTACACATGTGTATGGCCTCAGTGCATGTATATGAATATGCACAGGCTGCACGCGCGCGCGCGCGCAAACACACACACACACACACACACACACACACACACACACTCACTCACAGGTTAGAACACCATTGCACCGGATGTATTTTTCCTTGTCTTCCTCCTCATCTCTCGCATCCTTTGCAACCCATTCAGGCATAATGATGATTGCTTCGCTGGCTCGGCCCTGCAGCTCTCCAGAGCGGAGCAGATGTTGACAGCTCGGAAAGCTCTCATGCTATTACACAGCAGAACAAATGAGGATGTCAAAAAAGGCTCTTCAGTCTAACAAGAAAACAGAGGAAAGAGACAAAAAGAATGAAGCCTTTGGAGACCAGCAGATTCGCTCTGATTAGATCTTATGCTCACACGATGCCCACTGTGTGTGCTAACAGTGGTTTAATGTGTTTAAAGGCTACGGGGGAAATAGGTTCTGGGGGGAAAAAGAGGGAAGAGAATTTCTTCCCTGGTAGCATGATTGAGATGGTGGGGGCTTCCTAGGAAAATGCGGCTGCACCTGAGACTGGTGAGTGCAGGCCCACTCGTGCCTACCTACAATGCCTGGCATCTCATTGCCCGGGCAGCCACTGCTTTCTCCAGCACTGGTGAGTGATAGGAGCGGTTCCCATGGGTTAGCTGGCTGGTGCATTGGAATGTAGGCCTCCCTGTTTGGCCATCTCTTCTGCTTTTAATATGGGGGGGAGGGGGCACATTTTAAAAAGATTTTATATGTGTGCCCATGAGTCTACTAATCCTAATTCTCCAGAACAAAGATTAAAAAATATCCTAGAATTTTGGCAGAGTGGGGAGAGGGAGGTCCCTGAGCCATCGGTAGATGGACTGAAGGTCATGTATGATAGATCTATAATTTACTGATTGTATGTCTTCAGTTCCTTTCTCTGAACCTATTTCTTCATTTTCTCCTTATAATTCTAAGGATTAATGTCATAGTTATCTTCCATCAGACCACAGCAGAATGGAGGAAATACTTCAGAAAGGCCAACTTTGGGTTAGGGAGGATGGAGTCATAGGCTGAGATATATATATATATATATATATATATATATATATATATATATATATATATATATATATATATATATATATTCATTCCTGACAGTATCAAGGAGTGGCATCTGATAAGTTGACACTAAATGAGAGGACACAGATACTACAATGAAGCGGAGAGAATGACCTTATTTGTTCTTAAATCCTTACACAGGGGATCTGAGGCAGCTGTCCAGGGGCTTTTGCTATATAGGTAAACAGTAGCACATATTTCAAAAATCCCTGAGGAATAAAAGTAAAAATAAATAAATAGACAAATAAATAAATAAATAAATAAAGCAACTCCCTGGAGGAGAGCCAGTTACCCGCATTCACTGATGAAATGCAATAAATGGAAACCCCCACGTATTCTCCCACATTCCCACTACAGCCAAAGCCCACAGTGCACCAGTGACCCAGTCTGAGCCTTCAACCGATGGACACATCTCCAGCACGTCAGATAGGCCACTGCCAGGCGCCTCTCTCTGCTGCTCATTCCACTGTATTTGCTTGTGGAGGAATACGTGTAGGACTTTACATTCACCCCCATTAACCAGAATCTTAGCAAGCCCAGTCCACAGCAGTCTCCTAGAATGTAATGATCTGGCCACCAACCACCTCCTTTTTGGTCCAATTTTATAACAAGATTCAGTCCATCCAAATCTGTTGAAAAATATGGCTATTTGCAAACAAAGAAAAAATAGTACTTGCCTCACACACAATATATAAAAATAAATCCAGGTGGGTAAAATAGAAAATTTTAAATGAAACCAAATTTGAAAATGTTGAGATGAAAACTTGTCAGAGCTCTGGGTGGGAACAGAGGGAGTCAGAAAAGAGCAATAGATTCCTGCCCAGCTGAGTGTAGCTCAGCGGTTGAGCGTAGACCCAGGAACCAAGAGGTCACTGGACCCATTTCCGTTCAGGTCACAGGCCCAGGTTTCGAGCTCAATCCCCAGTGGAGGGCGTTCAAGAGGCAGCCAATCAGTGATTCTGTCTCATCATTGATGTTTCTATCCCTCTCTCCTTCTCCCTTCCTCTCTGAAATCAATACAATATTTTAAAACCTTATAACAAAGCATTGTTTGCAGAGAACATTTGGTTCAATTATCTCAGAAAAAGGTCTTCCATCCGTAATAACTAAAGAAGTAAAGAGGAATTATGTGACCATAGCAAAAAAAAAAAAAAAAAAAAAAAAAAAAAAAGTAGGCAAGATATGACCAAAAATTACTCAATAGACCAAAGACCAGGAAACCCCAATCAACTCTCAGAGAGCAATCACCAGAAGCCAACATTGAGATGACAAGTATTGGGCTTGTCGGACAGACTTTACTGTAGCTACTGTAATCATGCTGTAAGAAGTAAAGGTAAATATTTTTAAACAAATGGGAAGATAGAGGTTTTCAGCAACAAAAGAAAAGCTATAAAAGAGCAAAATGGAAATTTTAGAATGGAAAAATTCACCAGAGACTCCATAGTAGAATGCAGATGAACTTGAACTGTGCCTCACAACAAAACAAAGCTGAAATAAAAATGGATCATGGAAACAAACGTAGAATTAGCTAAAATTCTGAACTAATTGCCTAATTTAGAACTACATGTAAAATTAATTCTAAAATTAATTTTAGAATTAATTGTGGAAGAAAGCATAGGAAAAAAACTCTGTGTCTTTGAGCTGGACAGAGAGCTCTTAGAAACAGAAAAATAAGGATAATTTCTAAAAGAAAACAGTTAAATTTGTCTTTACTCTGCAAAGGATATTGTTAAATTTTATAAAAAGTTAGGTCATAAGCTGGGAGAAAATATTTGCAATCATATATAAAAAAGAGGACTTGAATCTAGAATACGTAAACAACTCAAGATTCAATGATTAGAAACAAACAACCTATTTAAAAATGGTAAAAAAAAAAAAAAAAAATGTTGACAGACACTTCACCAAAGAAGATGTGTGGATAGCAAGTAAGACGCTTGTGGTTAATGAGATTAATAACATGATAAAAAGTTGCTTAAATATAATTTAGTACTGAAATGCAAATGAAATGACAATTTTACGTGTTGTTGAAAATGTAAATCAACTGGAACCCTCATGCACTGCTGGTAAGAATGTAAAGTGGTACAGATGCTTTGAAAGACTGTTTGGAAGTTTCTTATAAAGTTAAATATACATTTACCATGTGACCCAGCAATTCCACCCCTAGCTTTTTACCCTAGAGAAATGTAGGCTTACATTCACACAAAATCTGTAAATAAAAGTTTATTAACAGCATTATTCCAAAAAAACTAGAAACAACCTAAATAGCTTCAATGGATAAACAAACCATGATCCATCCATACAATGGAACACTATTCAGCAATAAAAATGAATGAACTGTGAATACCGCAATAACATAGATGAAGTCAAACGCATTATGAAAGATCTCAGTATCATAAGATCTCATACTATACGATCCCATTCACATGACACTCTAGAAAAGGCAAAAGTGTGGAAAGAGACCAGATCAGTGGTTTCCAGGGATTCTGAGTGAGGAGAGGGTCTAACGAAGGATGTTTTAATCTTTTGAAAGGGAATGGAAATGTACTATGTAAAGTATAACTTTCTAGATTTCCGTCAGCCTAGCTTTCCTTCCAAAATTGCCTAACATTCTTATCAATGTACTCTATTCTAAGACTTTACCTGCTGGCCTACGGTGGGCAAGGGGAAGGCAGGGTCTACTTTGAGATGTTAATGGAAGAAAAAGGTAAGTGAGGACTCAGAGACATGAAGTTTGGTTAGAACATGTAAGCATTTCTCTTTTCACTCCTGGTTGCCACTAACAAGTAATTTGAAACCACGGAGCAGATGCTGTGACTGGGAACAGCCGGGCCCCAGCACCATCTTGCCCAGAGCAATAGGGGCAGAGTTTCAGCAACCCTGTGGCTGCTGAACCCTCCCTGTGTGCAGTGCCAGCTGGCCTTTTATTTGGAGGAGGGAATGAGGAATCATGTAAATCAAATGTATATTCAAATAAGTTAAGCAAATATAATGAAGGTTCTTTATGTCTAAAATGACCAACAGAGGGAAAATGGGTGGCCCTGACCAACCAGCTATAACAGAATAAAACAAGAAGAACTGAGTACATGATCTAGTATACCCTTCTATCTCTCACCATTGTTCAGATTCCTGGAATCAATGGGGTTCACTACATAGAAATTCAGGCAAGTCTGGGCTGAGAACAGAATATATTTTGCTTTCACTTAGCGTGAGATCAACTCATTCACGAAGAAAAATTAACTTGGAACATACAGGTGTGCTCACACAAAGAGCCCCTCTCTCCCACAATTAGAGGACACAAAATCCCAGGTGACCAGAGATTAACACGGCTGCGAGTATTTTCATTTCAAAAAGGGCCCCTTTAAAATATTAACTCTGGTAGTTCCTTCCAGTGAGGACCACCTCCAGGGCGCTTGGATGTCCTTCATGAATCATTAACAGAGCTGAGGATTGTGGTGAGGGAGAGCCGAGTTCTCGCCCATGGAAGATCAAAAGGAGTAAAGGTGTGTCACTGATGACATGGTGCTCGGTGTCAACAGGAGGTGTGACTCTGACTTACACCCACGCTTTGGAGAACGTGCCTCTGGGCTGAAGGCAGTGGTGCCTGTAACGTAGAGGTGAGAAACCTGATCCTCCCGAAGTGGGTAGCAGGTGCCATGAGAGAATCAGGAGTGTCCTGTCACCTCTGCCATCGCTCCCCTCTGCACTCAAAGGGCCCAAGACTGGAGGCGACAGGTATTGGTACAGCTCAATCCATTCTGCCTCTGGGCCTTACTTGCTCATTAGAGAAGGCTGCGGTTTCGTTTCAGATTGGCAGTGCAAAACCTGTTGTCATATTTTATGCGACGATGTTAACTCTGCTATGAAATTATGCCCCAAGAATACCCCAGAGCTGGCTCAGTGTGTGTAAATAGCCATTTATCAGAAGCAACCCAGAATCTTCCCACGGCTGTGACCTGTTCTGCAATTTTCCCTCGGCTGACAAACTATAAATGAAGAGCATATTTAGATTTCCATTATGAGATTTGAAATATGGATGTGGACTTTAAGACCTAAGCCCTTTAAGAAGAAACCAGGGAATTTTCCCATTACATTCTAAGGACCTTTTCCATCTGCTTTATAATAATAAAGAATCCTGTGGCAACCTTCACTGACCTGTCCATGAAAGCTCGCTGCCAGCAATCCAAGCCAACAGAAGACCCCAATCTGGGATGCAGAAAAAAGAGAGACTTTACTCAGTTTGCAAACTAGGGATATGCAGCCTCCAGAAGAAACGGAAAATACACTACCCTGGGACAAAGGGGAAGTCGGATTATATAGAGAAAGCGCCCTCCCTGGTCCCTGACTAATCCATTTTTATGCAAAGGAGGGATCCTAATTCACAGTTTGATTGGCCCAAATAGCACTGGCCTGAATGGTTGGAATCTCATATCCTGATTGGTTGTTACAGAGCTGTTCTGGTTGGTTAATAAAGATGCAAATGAGGATATAGCTGTGCAGCTCTGATGGGAGGGGCAGGTCTCACCTCATTGGTTGAAATACCATTCCAGGAACTCTTTTATAAGCATTGACTCAGGTGGCAGGAATGCAGTGCAGGAGGCTAGCAGCTCAGTCAATGGTTCTTGCCTAATATTCAGTGTTTACAAGTGACAGGCCTCGGAGCAATGGCTGCTAGACTCTGGTTATACATTTGGCCAGGTAGTTCAATTGGTTACAGCATCCTCCAGATATGCCAAAGTTGTGGGTTCCATCCCCAGTCAGGGCACATATAAGAATCAATCAATGAATGCATAAATAAGTGGAACAACAAATCAATGTTTCTGTTTCTTTGTCTCTTTCTCTCTCCTCCTCCTTCCTTTCTTTCTCTAAAAACAATCAATAAATAAACTTAAAAAGAAATTTGAGCCACATTAACCAAAGGGAGTCTTTCTTGGCAGATATATTCCTCAAGATATATAAACCTTGAACATGATTTCTTTTTTCTTTTTAAATATATTTTATTGATTTTTCACAGAGAGGAGGGAGAGGGATAGAGAGTCAGAAACATCGATGAGAGAGAAACATTGATCAGCTACCAAGGTACATGCCCTTGATGGGAATCAAACCTGGGACCCAAGAGTCCACAGGCTAACGTTCTATCCACTGACCCAAACCAGTCAGGGATTGAACACGATTTCTTACCCCCTGACTGTCAACTCCCTCCCTTCTAACTAGTCATTACCCAGTTACATGCCATTTCCTCACACCCACCAGCACATGCACATTTCCATACATGCATAGAAAATGCCTCTGTAAGCTCAGAACCTCATTGTGTTTGTGGACATACTGATGTAAGCTTTAACCACTGAATTATTTTCTCCACAAACACCAACATTTCATGAAATATTACTGGGTGCCAAACATTATTCACTAGATTCCTTACACAAATACTATCATTTTTTTATATGAGGAGGCAGAGGATTAGAACAAGCTGTGTCTAAGATTACCCAGAGCTAACATTTGGAGCCAGGATTTGAACCCAAGATAATAGGTGGTATTGGTTTCTTGTGGCTTAAACAATAGAAATTTGTTCTCTGACAGTTCTGGAGGCCTGAAGTTTGAAGTCAAGGTGTCCTCAGGCCATGCTCCTTCTGGAGTCCCTAGGGGAGAGTTTATTTCTTGCCCTTTCAGCTTTTGGTGGCTGTCATGTCAACATTCTTTGGCTTGTGGCCTCATCTCCTCTCTGCTTCATCTTTGCATCACCTTCTCTACATGTGTCTCTCTCAAAGTTACCTCTGCCTTGCTCTTATAACGACATGTGATTACCTGGAAGGCCCATCTGGATATACCAGTATATGACCCTTAACTTAATCAGATACTCAATCACATCTTTTGCCATTTAAAGTACCAGGCACAGGTTCAAGGGATTTGATGTGAACACCTTTTGGGGAGGGGGCTGTTTTTCAATCTACCACAGACACCAAACCTGTCAAAGACCCCATGGACTAAGGCAAGCATGTCAAACTCAAAGGCTAACACAAGTCAAATAAACAAGGCCATGAGTATGACATGCTTGAAATAAGCTCTCCATCATTAATTGTGCATAAAAATCCTTGAGCTGAGGGAAGTGGAGGCAGGGGCTGCCTAGCCTATGAAGTACAAATAGCTCCTTAGGCAGCCTCCACTTAACATTTCTGCAGACCTGAAATTCACAAACCCCTTTAGATTCAAACATGAAAAGATCATGAAAAAAATATATACATATATCACCCCAAGATATCAGAGAAGAGTAATGAGGCATTACTAGCCACAGTTACCTTACTAGAGATCAGTTTATTAAATTAACCCTAGTAACTCACAACCCTGCAGAAATGAGACACAAACAAGGTCAAGTCCGATGGCCAAGATGGGACATAAATATTTTTTTAGGTACATCATTATGTTGAACCATGACTTTGAAATGCCCCTTGAGCCATTTCTATTTTGAGGCCTTATCTGCTGAACACGAGAACATTTGAATAAAAACATAATGCCTTGCTAATTAATGATGGATAACTTTTATCTACATAACACCTTCTGTCTGCTTGATTATTCACCGAAGTTAAGCTATCTGGCCATCTTCTTATAGTGTAGGTTGTCATGTTGGCATTTCTTGATCCATTTGTTTGTTGTTCTCATGTCCCCGTGCTGGGAACTCTCCATAATATTTTGTTTTTCCTCATGGAAATGACCTTTTTGTAACCTTTTAAAAAATGCTTATTTGTGAAAGAATTTCCTGTCAACATTAAAGAATATTTTTGAGAGGATAAAAAAAAAAAAAATCACCCCTAATCCTACCGACCTAGCAAACAAGGGTTTTTATGAGAGTGGAGTGCTCTAACCTATGGAGCATCGTCTTGAGACTGTATGCAAAGGGAAACAGGACAATATTTGCTTTTCAGTGGTGAGACGCAGGCCCACCTCAAGAACTGATTAAAGCCGAAACTGGTTTGGCTCAGTGGATAAAGTGTCGATCTGCGGACTGAAGGGTCCCGGGTTCGATTCCAGTCAAGGGCATGTACCTTGGTTGCGGGCAAATCCCCATTGGGGAGAGTGCAGGAAGCAGCTGATCGATGACTCTCTCTCTCATTGATGTTTCTAATTCTCTATATCTCTCCCTTCCTCTCTGTAAAAGAATCAATAAAATATATTAAAAAAAAAAAAAAAAAAAGAACTGATTAAAGCATGCAGGCACCATGGCCACAGTCTTCTGAGTAAATAGGTCCTCATCGCATCCTGGCACCTGGGAACGGGAACAGATGTGACAAACCAAGGGCAGCAGCCTGGTGAGCCCCAGGGACCATGCTATCAGTTTTCATAGTGACCCACTGGAAGGTCCTGCTATCATAAGAAATCAGATTGAGTCCTTGTGGAGGCTTGGATTTTCCTTTTCCCCCGTGCAAAATGCTCTCTCTGTGTTTCACCAACATTCAAGGTACCTCTTCTTACTATCTGTTGAGTCCAAGAAATATGCTCCTGCCTTCAGAATTACCAGGAAATATTAGGGGAACATTTTTTTCCCCTGAGGAAAAACATTAGCAAGTGGGACATGGCTTCAGTCTAAATGCTTGTCTTTTTCTCCCTCAGAGCATGCATGTCGCTTGGTGACTAATTCTTCTACATGAGTGTATTTGTGTAGGACACCATGACAATAGAAGCTAAGACATTGTGGTTGTAGTTTCTAAATTTAGAACACCTGCATCTAACTCTGGGCCCCACCCCCCATCATTTATTAGCTATGTGAACTTGAGTTGATTACCATCTTCTTCTCCATGTCTCAGTTTCCTTATATGCAAAACTGGAACAAGAGCAGCACTTACCTCATAGCCTGTAGTGATAAAATGAGTGAATCTGTGTAAAGTATGAGAAAATGCATATGCATGAGTACAAACCCATGTTTGTGACCATAGCAACACACACACACACACACACACACTGAGTGAATATACTAGATGTATTTCTATGTCATGTAATTTCATATATATTCCTGGCTCTCAATATGTATTTAATTGAATAATAACAATGTTATTAATAATATTAATAGCCAACACTATGGAGCATGAGTTCTGGAATTAATTTAAGCATTTACACAGATTATCTTGTTAATCTTTAGGGAAAAAAACACACATAGGAAATAACATAACAACATACTTTTTATATTCTCATTTTGTAGCTAGAAAACTGAGGTCCAGAAAGACTAAGTAACTCACTTAAATTCACACAGGTAGTATATGATAGAGCCAGAAAGTCTGGCTTTTTAAATCACTAGTTACCTCCTAATATTCCACAATAGTTTCACTTGTATGGTGCTTTGTATTTTATAAAACACGTTCAGATAACCAGCTGGTGGAGTTGAGTAGGGCAGGGTTACTATTCTCACAAGGAGAGAAAAGTGGTACAGCTGGAACCATGGGTGTCTTAGGTGCAAGTATTTCTGTTCACAAACATCCTGGGTGCCTCTATGCACAGGAAGCCACCCAACATAAATACACTGAGTGTGTGTGTGTGTGTGTGTGTGTGTGTATATATTATATATTAATATATTTTATTGAGTTTGTACAGAGTGGAAGGGAGAGAGATAGAGAGCTAGAAACATCGATGAGAGAGAGTCATCGATCAGCTGCCTCTTGCACACCCCCTACTGGGGATATGCCCGCAACCAAGGTACATGCCCTTGACTGGAATCGAACCCGGGTCCCTTCATTCCCCAAGCCGATGCTCTATCCATTGAGCCAAACCGGTCTCGGCAGCACTGAGTACGTGTAATATGTCCCACTCAAACACTAGGGCTGAGTGTGTACCTGTTTGCATAGGCTTCCTCATGTATGAACTTATGCACCCACAGGTTGTAATTGCGGAATCAGAAAGCGTGAATGGCAGAGAGAATGTGTCTAGATGCACACACACCATAGTAGACACCAACCTGTCCTGGGATGTCCCCCTCATTGTCCTGCCTCCCCCCCAACAGCAGGGTAAACACAGATACCAGTCACTTTCCACTATAGCAGTTGCCATGTGGACTATGGCGGTTAGGGCCACCAGGCTTTTCAACCTGCCAGTCCGTGGGGTGGTGTAACAGAGCCCGCTGGCCTGTGTGGGGAGCGGGAGGTGGGGAACACAGGTACCCCTGGGTGCATGGCTGTGCGCTCACTCCGAGTTCTGTGTGGGTGATGCATAGTGCTGGCTGTTCCCGGCCAGGCTGGGGAAACTTCCCTCTTCCTCTCTTCACCACCTGGAGAAGTTAATTCACCCCTCACCTGTTCTATGGCCGCCTGAATGTGGCTGGCCCCTGCCTCCACTTAAATGTCCCTCTAGCCCTGACCAGTTTGGCTCAGTGGATAGAACATCAGTCTGCAGACTGAAGGGTCCCAGGTTCAACACATCCCCAGTGGGGAGTGTGTAGGAGGCAGCTGATGGATGTTTCTAACTCTCTATCCCTCTCCCTTCCTCTCTGTAAAAAATTAATAATATGTATATTTTTTATTTAAAAAGTCCCTCTGTGCTGGGGTGCAGTGGTGGTGAAGCTGGAAAGGGCTGGTGTCCATTTTTGGTGGAGGCACCCATTGCTCTCATCCCACCCTTGCTGGTCCAGGAATCCCCCGTAGAATGAAAAATGTGGGCAAAGGCGCACAGGACTGGTGGCAGCCATGAGGGTCACTCCCAGGGGCAGCCTAACCAACCCCCTCCCCTGATGACAAAGCCTGTGTTTCGGACAAAACTGAGCTCAGAGGGCAAGTGAGGGCTCCTCTTTCCACCAAAGTTCCCCCAGGGACTGGGGAGGGAGGGCAGTAGTGAACAATAATACTCTATTTCTTTCATGCTTGCTCTATCAAAAAAAAAAAAAAAAAAAAAAGCTAAAATAATTGCAAATAATATGTAATTGATGGTGGCTCACAGTGACAAAATAATTGAACTAGATTTCCCCTTTTGTTATAAGGCAGATAAATTCAGAGGCACGGGGTCGGGTGAGGCAAAGGCATTATGTGTTGGAATACACTGGTGATTTGTATGTGTTTACATCCTGGCCCAATGCACTGCCACACAGCGAAAGTCAGAGATGAAAATAAGCAAGAATGAGCTGCATAATCAACACATGGGGAATGCCACAGTTTAAGCAAAATGAATGAGAGGGTGAAGAGGAAAAAAACATTCAGAGAGTCCAATGGTCTCCAATAGTGATCCCTGCCATTATAATGCATGGATTCTGTTCCCAGCTCCACCTATGACAAGCTATTGAAAGGTTGTTGTTGTTGTTGTTTATCATATATTGGAAAATTAGTCCAGTGGCAAGATATCTCTGAAAAATGGGAATAAGCTTAATCAAGCCTTGTTGAGGTGTTCTTTAAAGTGGAAATGATCACTAAAAAGGGTGGCTAGTGCATATCTGAATGTTTATTGCAGTACCACACACAGTGTATATATTTCCGTGTCTGGACACAAGTATTTTCCTACACATTTCAGGAAGATGCTGGTTTCATACTATGCCAGGGTAATTTTCCCATAGTCAATATGTTGTTTACGTGCATCAATAGTCAGAAAGAGAGAAACAGCCTGATTATGGCCACATATTCTGCTTAGAGGGTAAAGTTTCTATCATGGACTGCTTTCAACGGTTATATTTTATGGCACAGATTCAGTGGGAATCCGATCTGCTAAAATATTTGGGCTGTGAAAACTCCAACACTGTGACAGATGTCAAGTCCAATTAAGTGACTCATGTCCAGGTTTCTGTCCAATAGGATTTCCCATTAAATATCAATTTAGGGGGGAAAAAAATTCCATCCCCCTTCTTAAGCCTTTATCTCTTCCACCATCTCCAGGCTGAATCAATTGGTACCAGGAGAGCTAAGAAGCCACGCGCGCATCTCTGCCTCTTTGCTGGGCTCTGCCACCCTCTCCCGTCTTTCTCAGCTTCCCTGCCACTGTTTCTACTGGAGGCGTTCGCCACCCTTTCTCCAGGCATCTCCACGCCACTGACTATGTCTATTTTGCTACAAGGTAAAGAAAGGAGGGGGTTGGGGGTGGGAGATGTAACCAAGCTTTGAAAGACTTTGAAACTGGAAATAGGTGTCTGTTTATACAACATCCAAGTAAATGCGGGAAGAGGAAGAGACACGCTTAGCCCCGAGTTATAGTATTGTGTTCCTGGGAACTGGGGAGACAGACATCAGCTGAACAAAGCCTTATCTCAAAAAAAAAAAAAAAAAAAAAAAAATCACTTCTGAGCCAGATCGCATCTCTGCCTTGTACTTCCCAGTTTCTGCTCAGCCCTATGGAGGGGAGGAAAAGGAATCCTACAGGAGCCGTATCTTATCTTAACCATCTTTCTTATCGATTCTCCCGCTATTAGAAAGTGGAGGAATCAGCCCTTTGATGTGACCGTGTTTATCTCTGCATCTCTTTTGTTATTTATAGAGACCTAGAAGAGGAGAAAAGGCGGGCGACTTTTCAACACCTCCTGTGGTTTTTTGGGGAGAAGAAAAAAAATCAACAACAGATTTCCCCGAAATGTTTGCCAACAATTAAAAGGCAAAGGCGTTTTGATCTATCAGCTAAGTAAACAATCACTGATCCACATCCTGATATTATCGTCCCTCGGTGTGGGCACCGGCAAGATGACAGCTGCTTTTTCATATTTCAATGTAATAAATATTTTCTGCTTTTAATATATTTCGGGGTCCCTCCCCTGTATTCTCTGGAATTTTAACTCTAAAAGATTGGAGAAAAGATTATCGAAAAGGCTTTTACAAGGTAAGACTCCTTTAAATGATTTTTTTCCCCAGTGTGGAACTAAATTAGTTTATTTAACATTTGCCTGAAATGACAGATGCATTTCAGGCAAATGTTAAATAAAATATACACACGACGTATTTATGCATATTTTTTTTTAAAAAAAGATACCTGGAGGAGAATGTATCATGCTTTGAGGGCAATCCAGGAACTTTCTGCCTGAGCTACAACTGCAGTGGCTTGTTCTGATTTTCTGGCTTATTTATTTATACCCTTTCAAGCGGAGCGTAGGTGCAAGTTGCTCTACTTATAAATGTATCCGTTAAAAGCCCGCAGGGAATCACTTGCATCCACTTGGAGGTTTGTTTTTATTTTGCCTTAGAGGACTTGTTTTTCTCACAGGAAAATGAAAGCTGTCTTGAAGCCAAATTCGCTCCTAAGCCAGCGCGGTGCTGGGAGCGGATCGAGCATCCCCGCTTTTGTCTCTGGGAAGCAACCCCGGCGCCCAGGCGGGTCTCTCAGGTCGCGGGCTGCAGCCTGCACGGGCTGCACGGGCAGGGCCCCGGGCGCCGCAGCAGTTGCGCTTGGTACCTGCAGGTGCCGGCCCCTTTCTAGACCCGAATTCCCCCGGAGCCCAGCGATCATGGCTCGCTCCCTCCCCAAAGGCGCTCAGTAGGCCAACTCTAGACGCCGGAGGAGCTGGACAAGGGGACCTCTCCAGGAAGCCGGCGTTAGAGGAAAGCAGGAGACAGACCTGCTGGGCCTTGGCCAGGCCGTCCTGGAGAGCGACCGGCACTGGCCTTTGGCCCCCCAGCACCCAAACTTTGCGGGCAGAGGTGTAGCTCAGGCCAGGCTTGCCCACCTTCTGGGACCCCGAACTTCCCTCTCCCTCCCTCCGCAGCCTCCCTGTTGGCGCCCCAGCCGCCAGCGCATCCCCGGGAGCGGTGGGCAGGCTGCCGGGCGCATTGTCTCAGCGCGAGCTCGGGTCCCTGGGTCCCTGATGTGTGTGGCTGTCTGCGTGACAGATGGTGCTGCGGGCGCCTGCGAGGGCACGGGTGTCTCTGTTGTGCTGAAAGGAGCCTCCACGTTTGTTTAGCCGTTTCTTTATGACTTCAGAGAAGCACTGAGGGGACCAGGACGCCTTCGAGCTCCGGGCCTGCTCCCCTTCTGCCCGAGACCCAACCCCTCTCCAGCCCTGGGTGCCCCACCCTGTGCCCCAGAAGAGAGCGAGGCCAACGGGCCGGGTTCCTTCCCCTTCTCTCCTCCCTCCCCCAAACCCCAGCCAGATGTGTTCATCCTTCGTCATTTGTCAACGAAGGAAATGAAGTGAGGAAGGCAGAATGATGGAGTTGGTCTATGGCCCAAGGCGCACAGCACCCAGGCCGGGCAGGGCCTCCTGCAGGCCGAGGTACCAGGTCCAGGATGCGGGCCTGCCTGGGAGAGAGGGCTCCCTCCCCGCGGGCCAGCTCCGCCGAGCATGGCCTGGGGTGGGAAGGAGGCCGGCGGGGAGGCTCTGTGGGGGAGGCCCTCCCCGGCCCCCGCACCTATCAAAGGCCTTGACTCCTTTTATGATTGATTTTCTGACTCCCCCTCAGCCTCCAAAATGATGCTGAGTCCAGACCAAGCCGCCGACTCGGACCACCCTAGCTCGGCGCACTCGGATCCGGAGTCCCTGAGCGGCGCGGACGCCAAGGTGCTGGGCAGCGTGTCGGACCTGGAGCCGGTGGAGGAGGCCGAGGGCGACGGCAAGGGCGGCGGCCGGGCCGCGCTCTACCCGCACCCGCAGCAGCTGAGCCGCGAGGAGAAGCGCCGCCGCCGGCGCGCCACGGCCAAGTACAGGTCGGCTCACGCCACCCGCGAGCGCATCCGCGTGGAGGCCTTCAACCTGGCCTTTGCCGAGCTCCGCAAACTGCTGCCCACGCTGCCCCCGGACAAGAAGCTCTCCAAGATCGAGATCCTGCGCCTGGCCATCTGCTACATCTCTTATCTCAACCACGTCCTGGACGTGTAGGGGCGGGCGCTCCGGAGGCTGCGGGTCTGGATGTCCGGGACCCCGGAGACTCGGACGGTGGAAGAAGTTACCAACGTGTTGCGTTCTCTGGGCTCAGCAGGGAAGGTTTCTTACTCTGGAAGGTGGGGTTGTCTGGCAAGCTGTGGGGCTTGCAGGGGGGTGGCTTTCTCAGGCCTGCGGACCTCTGGGAGGCACTGGAGATTGGCCACCCCCAGACCTCCCCTCCCTGAGTTAGAATCCCTTTAAGGGTGTTTCAGTTAGCTCATTGGAGACTGGGAGTTCTCCTTAGTTTATCTCCCAGGAATCTTTGAGTTTTGAAAAAATGAGGGCAGAAACTTTAGCAGATCTGGATTTTTCTAATTGGAAAATCACCAAACATCCGGAGGGGAAGGAGGGAATGTCCTCCAGGGTAGAGATTTTAGGCACTTGAAGGTGGAACAGGAAACTTTCTATTCAGATTCGAAAAGAAAGATTAGATTAGAATCCAAATGCATACTTGGTAAGCTCAAAAAGGTGTGATGAGAACAAACTGAGCCCTGTGGGACGAGCTCGGTGGGAACTGAGCCCTGAAGTATGACTCTCCTGTAGACAGGAAAATCCATATTTAAAATGGACAACTTACTATGTGACTGTGTTTTCAGGCAAAGTGCCCCTTTATATATCCAAAAACATCTATTCGTGACCTTAAACGCGTGGACCCATAGGTGCAGTTAGAAAAAGACAACCTATTTTTATTTATGTTAGAAGGAGTAGAGTATTTTTTCCAAGACATTTATTTTTCAGAGTGGTGATAATTTTACTTTGGATACTCTGTGCCAATTAATTTATAGTCGAGTGTTTACACTTTTTCCTGTGGAATAATACTTTTTACGTGTTTGTTGAGATTATACTGTGGTCTTTCTTTCGGCTCTAATTATATTGCACTTGCATAACAAAGTTCCCACTTCCCCCTGTTTCTAAACATATTTTATATATTAAGATGTTTGTTTGTGGTGAGATCAGCAACACTAACACTTCACTATTATAGTTTTTTAAAAAAGTAAGTGTTGTTATTCTTATCTGTAGCTATGTCTGAAAAGTACTTTACAAACTGTTTATAAGGCAAGTAGCTTCTTTGTGTGTGTATGTGTGATGTTTGTGCCTGGGATGATTTTAGGAAATTAAGTTATTTTCCTAAAAAAAAAAAAAAAAAAGAAGAATTCAGAAACTACTTTCCTCCGTGACAACCAAAAAGAAAAGTCTATAACCTGAAAATGTTTCATGTTCTCAGCTGTGAAACTCTTAAAACGAGGCGTGTATTTTAGAGATAAGGGGGGAGGGGTGGCGAACCACACCTGCTATCCAAAGATTTTAGTCTTTTTCAGGGTTTTTTTGTGTCTCTGTTGCTTTATATAATGCAATATTTTGTAGTGAAAATAGATATAATCTGGTTTCTATCTGACGAGTTTTTCATATCTCATGAATGGTGCGCTGTTTTGCATATAAATAAAGGTATCAAGTAAAGCTCTCTCCTTTATTTTAAGCATCCTGTCAAAAAAAAAAAAGAAAAAAAAAAAGAGCATGCTGGCTGAGCATGAACTAGCGTCACAGACTCAATTCCTCAGGAAGGAACTATGAAAGAGAACATAACAACAGAGCCTTAACATATTTATCATGGGATATGTGATGCTCTTCCTAAACTTGAGTATTCATCAGTCTCTAGCTAGGCTGGTGGCACAGATCACGTTTCCCTCCACGAGGAAAGATTATAGGGTTCCTGTGAAAATTTTAGTTGAATCAGAGATTCTTCTGCTCTGAACAGAAACTTAGTAACTAACCCAACCTCTTCAAATTAGCGCTGGGAACCTGAGGGGGTTTCGGTCCCTGCGCCGTCACGTGGCTATGTGGGAAGAAGGCCCTGATACGATGACTCCCAGCCTCATGACACTTATTAAGAACAAGGTGTCAAACGTCTAACCAGGACATGACACCTGCAAACAAGAGAAAAAAAATTTAGCCCTGGGCCAACCTTGAGATACGAAGAATGTCTTCTACAAAAGCTAATAGTCTGACAATGTGAAATATTCTGTCTGCCGGCAGGAGACAAGTGGAACTTAAAAACCACATGCACACATTTAGAGAATTTTATGAAATATGGACTATATCACACCCAATCTGGTTGCGGAGTGAAAAATGCAATTAAGTGGATGCTTGGTGGTGTGCCTATAATACGTGGGATTGGGATTGGGAGTGTCTTCCACATTCACCCAGGTATCTAAAGTGAGGTTCACAGAAACCTAGTCAGTCAGGCTTCCCATTCCTCACGGGGAGGTGCTCAGTAGGGATGCACACTTAATTTCAGGTTTTACTGTGAAGATGGTAGCTGGAGTGCTGGTAGGGGTTTATTTTAGATCGATCTGCCTACCCAGCAGCCTCTGCAGTCGCTGCCACCTGTTAACCTGTGCTGTGCTCATGCCACCAAAACACCCTGTGCCAATCACTCTCCACCCCCCACTGGCAACACCCTGGTCCCTTTCCCCAGCTTGCTCTCTTCCTAGGCAGATCCGGGGCCTCAGTTCCTTCTGCTGCTGCTCTCACCTCCTCCTCTCTGCCCCGGCTGCTCAGATGGCCAGGGCATCACTGCTCCTCAGAAAACCCTAGCTCCACCTGGCCCAGCTGACAAGACCACCTGTGCTGGAACCTCCATGCCCGGAGGTCTGCCTGACTTCTGCCATTGCGGGAAACATCCAGAGAAAAGGGGCGAAAGTCCTCAGCAAGGGAGGGGCAGCAGCTGAGAGTGAGGGTGGCAGGATGGGTCCGAAAAGGAAGAGCAGGCAGAAGACAGGGCAAGTGGGTCTGAAAGAAAGGAGGCTGCAGAGAGGTGGAGGGTTGGGCGGGAAACACCTGCTTCCCACGTGAACCCTGTGCGTGGGGCTTCCTCCAGTGGCCCTGCCCCAAGAACAGGTGTCCCCAGACTGCTCTGACCTGGTAAGGACAGAGGTGACCTCTGTGGTGCTGAGCCTTATCCAGTCCCCACCCCTGCTATCCACCTCTGGACCTGGATTTCCACCCACTGAGGTTTGGGTAGGCAGGAGCCAAGGAGGAGGGGACACAGACTGGAGTGCATACACAGCTAATACCCTTTCCCAGCAGGGCTATCTCCTTCATTTTTGGGTAGTAGTGGGGATATTGAGAGCTAACATGTATGAGTGTGTGCTCCATGCTTACTGATTACATGCTTTCCATGAATTATCTCACTGAGTTCACACAACCCAATGAGGTAGGTACTTTTCTTTCCATTTAATATACAGGGAACTTAGGCTCAGAGAGAGTTATAACTTGCCCAGGGTCACGAAGCCACATTTGTGGGTTTATCAATGCCCTTACACTCTACCGTTTTCACTTGCTCCAGAGGCAGCTGTGCCATGCACAGCCCCACCCCTTAGTCCCTGCACCCCATCTCCCCACCCAGATGCTTACAGGAGCTTCAGCGCTGACTACCCGACTGGGGACACATGTAGGGGGGACTGAGCATCTGCTCTGCTTGCCAGGTCAAGTGCATAGAAGTCACTGCAGTCCCTCCTCAGGGACACGGGACTAGCCCGCCACTGTTCACAGCATGACGCTCACCAGCACACGGGTGGGTCTGGCTCCACAGTCCCCTCACCCACACCCTGTAGCACATGGAGGTCGGTCTTCACACTGCCCCAAGGACCATCTTTGAAAGTTAGCAGGTCACCCCGCCTGAAAAGATTCTCGATTCCTCAGTGTCTATAACACACACACACACACACACACACACACACTCCCGTTCTTTCTCTGGGCACAGAAATCTTTCAGAATCTTGTTCTACACACCCTCCAGCATCATTTCAGCCTCTCTCCCTGAGTTCCTGCCAATTTCCAATTTCCTCACTTCCCTGCAGATGCCTGCTCCTTTATTATTTTTTAAATCCTCACCTGAGGATATATTTATTGATTTTAGAGAGAGAGAAAACTTTTATCGGTTGCCTCCCATACATGCCACGACCAGGGCTGGGACACACAACCTCGGTATGTGCCCTAACTGGGAATCCAACCCGCAAACTTTCAGTATATGGGAAGACGCTCCGACCAACTGAGCCACCCAGCCGGGGTGCTGCCTGCTCCTGGATAACCTGTGCCTTCTCACTTGCTGTCCCTCTGCCTCGTATGCTGTCCTCCAGCCTCTCTGCCCTGAAAGTTTCCATTATTCCATTGTCACCCAACTCAAATGCAACTGCTTTGCGAAGTCCCCCTCAGTTTCTTTGGGAGGTGCTAGCTGCTCTGCCCCAAGTCCCACCCAAACATCACGAGGCCAGAATGGATCCGCTTCTCCCATCCCTGTGTGTGAGACCCAGGAGTCTGGGACCTTCTTCACACCATGGCTCCAACCTATTCTAAACGTGTGATGCTGAACAAGTTACGTCAGCCTCCAGTTTCCACATGAGTGGGTGGGAGGGGACCATATAGGTATCTATCTCATGTGCTTGCTGTGAGGTTCCCAGGGGATAATGGAGAGCAGCAGTCACCAACCGATGGTCCGTGGACCACAGGTGGCCCGTGAGGTCCGAAAGGTTGGTGACCGCTGATGTAGAGTGCTGGCCAGAACAGAAAGACTATAACAAGTGCTCAATAAATGTGAGCTATTATTATTACTTCGTGTTTATAGTATGCATAGGAGGAGCCACAAATAATAATGCAGCAATAACTCATTGACATATTAGTGATTCATGGTCTCCACCAACAGTATTCATCGGCACGTGACACATTATTAGCTCTAGAGAAAGTCAATAAATAGTCTTTGTCCTGTAAGACAGAACACATTATACATAAATAAATAGTAATCCGTGGAATAAACCATAAACACACATATAAAGTCAGAAAGCCCCTCTCCACTCCACGTGGGAGGCCTGGCCTACACCTGCTCTCTCTTCACCTTGGTTTTCCCAGAGCACTGAGGCCGGGGACAGGCACTATTGCAGGGTGGTCAGGAGCATGACGACAAAGCATGCCTGTGCTCCAACCCCGGTCTCCTGCTAACCAGCTGTGGCCTTGAACAAATCATTTCATTCTGTGCCTCAGTTTCGTTACCTGTAGAATGGGAGGATAGCAGGACCTAGCCCGTAGCATTGTTAGGAAGGTGAACTGATTCACATGAAGCATTTGGGGCATGTCTGGTGCATGTTAAGAGCTCAAGTAGCACTTAACTATATCGGCCCTATGTCAGGCAACCTTTTCCAAAGTTGAACAGCTAAATGACTTCTGAGATAGTGAAGGGAGAAATTGTTGGAACTTTCCAATCAATTTTGCTTCATATTACCAGGTCAGGAGGAAATTACACATGTCTTTGCTGACCATTCCAGAAAAAAAATATCAGGAAAAGGGGAGATTTCAGGAGTTTCTTGAATTACAGGGAGAGGATGAGGTTAGTGAATGTGGGCGGAGGGGAGGTCCTCCCCAGAGATCCCCTCGGACCAGGATGGGTAACCAGGAGGAAGAGGATAGTGGGCTCAGAAGATGAAAGGAACACCCCCCAGAGCTGATGCATGGAGGGCGCCTGGCAGACTGACAGTAGTAAGGGCTGGATTGGTCCTGAGTGGTGGCAGGGGAGCTGCGCGGGGAACGGAGCCTGCCACCAGAGTGGGGGCCTGGGGTTCGGCTGCCTTTGTTCAGGTGTGAGTCCATCATTGGGCCGGCTTCCGTGACCTTTTCCTCCTGCTGGGCAGTCACCTCTGGTTGTCTTCCTTCTATTTTAAGAATTTACCCTCCCCTTCCCAGCTGTCCTTAAGGCTGGCACTTTCTCTTACACACATGTTGGACATGGATGTCCCTGTCGCCACCCTCCCTCTGCGCTGTCATGGCTGGACATGCCTGAGACCTGGCTATTTCAGTACAAAAGGCCAGTCCCCAGTCCAGAGCTGCCGTGGGTGCCCCAGGGTAGCTAGTGGTGCCGCCTGGCTGACCACAGCCCAGGGTGAAGGAGAAGGGCGGAGAGCTGGCAGAACACGAGTGGACACACTGCTCAAGCCCAATGTATGCAGATTTCAAAGATTAAAAAAAAAAAATGAGGTGGATTTGGTCCTTTTAGTTACAAATCTGTCACTTATGCTATCTCTGCAAGCCCCTCAGGCCCCCAGTATGAGGTACAACCTTGTACTTGGCGTGGTTATGTGGCTCACCCAGTCTCACATCCTGTCAGCCTGTGACACCAATCCACACAGGGACCCCACGCTGTCTGCCCTGCATTGTAGCCGAGTGACTAGTAACAATATCAGCAAAACAACTGCCCAGACATAGCACTTACCCATCGCGGGCACTTCCCATTAACTCCCTTAGTCCTCCCCCAACCCAATGAGGTAGAAGCTCTAAGTTACAGATGAAGATGAAAGACACAGAAAAGTTAAGTGACATGCCAGAGCAGCACCGGTGACTGAGGCATGAATGTGGGGGGTGGGCCTGCATCTGGCTTTGGAAGGTTCATGATCCACTGCTCCAGAATGGGTCCCCCAGGCAGGGTGACCCTGACCACACACAGACTTTGGGGATTGCTCTGAAAATTAAGTGGTTAGTCCCTGTGCAGGTCTAAATAAATGTAAAAAGTCTGCTTAGGAGAGAGACTGCGTGTGGGTCGTGGGTGTGAAGGCCTCACATAGGTAAAATGCACCCACCCTGGAAGCCTGTGCCCATTGTGATGACAGATGCCACGGCCTACACCTGTCACACACACGCACAGCTCATGTCCCCTGTCCTTACACCTTGCTCTGCTTCTGAACCTTCTTACGGATATTGCTTAATGCCAGACACTTCTTTCTATTGTCACGTGCTGTGCGTGGGAGGAGATATACCACGATAGCTAATTATTAATTTTTTAAAAAACTCTGGAAACCTAATTAAAGTTGCGGTGATTTTAGCAGTTCGGACTTTAAGAGGCATTTGCTTGCCCCGGTTTGTGTGGAGCGAGCGGCAGGCGTGCTGTGTGTGGCAGGTCTGGCCCTCTCCCTGTCGCCATCCCATTTGCATGAGGGCCCGGATTTGTCTTTGGCTCCTTGTATGGATAGGGATGAGACCCTGGGTCCCAGCGGAGGGGGGCAGGTGTTGCTCCAGTCGAGCGAATGGAACCAAATTACAGGCCCGTCTGTCACCTCCTCTGGGAGAAGGTAGAGGGAGGGAGGGAGGAAAGGAGGGGGACAGAGGAAGAAGGGGGGAGGGAAGGGGAGGCCACTGGGCCAGGAGAAGGGAGAGCCAGCATCTGAAGGGGGCTGCCAGTGTGAGACAACAGCCCGGCAGCCGGCAGCCTCCACGCAGGAGGAGGAACGGGGAGGATGGGGTGACAGCTCCAGGGCCTGGGAGGTGGGGGCACCGTGGCCTGCGACCTCAGGCTCTTCGCTGACTCGCCGTGACCCACAGCCACTTAGGCCGCGTCTACGCGGCGCCAGCAAACACTCACGCTGGAATTGGTTTTCACTAAATTGATGGATATATTTTCTGACTGCACTGACTTGGGGGCTGTGTCTCCATTCCGTGAAATGTACCGAAAGCAGAGACATCCAACATATCCATTCCCTTCATCCTTTGGGCTAACAGCTTGCGTACACACACGTGCGCGCGTGCACACACACACGCACACACACGCACACTCACACACGCCTTAATTAAGTCACACCAATTTGCGTGTGCAGACACAGATGCCCCTCTGTGGCTGCAGCCCCCGCGCTTCTGCCGGGATTTGTCCTTTGGGGAGAGCGCTACCGGCTGCTGGCTGAGGCCACCCGGCGACGTCCCGCAGCTTCATTAACAAGGGAAGTTACCTCGAGCTGCCCGATATAATCAGAGCTAACGATGAACTCTCTGCCATCGGGGGCAGCCCCTGGAGATGGCCCTTCTGCCCAGCACTCCAGCGGGGCCCAGCAGTGCTATTCCAAGCTGCCGGAGAGAAAAAAACACAAACAGATGACCGGCCCTCTGCGGAACATGGGGACGGCGATCATCAATTGCCGTCACTGTGCCTTTTGTTGTGAACAGAGTGGTGCAAAGACTACAGGAGAGGATGAGGAGGGAACACATCTCAAACCAGACAGAGCGGTTCCGATAAAAAACCAGTCCTTGGTGGGTCCCCCGGACTAGCAGGGAGAAAGCAGTCCCACACACTTATTCTTCCTCTCGCCGCTGGGGCGGGGGAGGTTAGAGAATCTGTCAGTTCCCACTAGCTCTCTCAATAAGAAAAGAACTGAGGCATGGAGTGATGATGTGCGGTGGGGCTGAGAAGGGACAAACAATTTCTTCCCCTCCTCTCCGACAATACCAGTAGAATGATTGACAGAGATAATTCCCTCTGTGAGAGGGAGAAAGAATCGCAGGCAGACAATGGGCTGGGCTTCCACGGTGGCTGGTAGGGCTCTGTCCATCCGATGTCAAGTGATGACTGAAAAGTGAAAAATTAATTCCATTATCCAGCTGCTGTTGCTGCTGGGTGCCAAAAGGACCAGATGTTTCCAAACATCTGGGTATTTGACAGCATGTTTTTACCAAATAACCAGATGCTCTGTATTGTGTGGACAAAGGCCAGGCCTAGACACGGAGAAGGAAAGAAACTGAGAAGTGGGGAGCCGAGAGCTTCACCGGGGGGACTGAGTGGTGGTGGGGAAAGAAAAGGGGGAATTAAAGAATAAAAGCACATGTGAAAAGAGGCAGAACCATAAAAGCAAGTCAGGGTTCCAAAAGAGAAGGATTGCCCTTAGCTGGTTGGCTCAGTGGATAGAGCATCGGCCTATGGACTGAAGGGTCCTGGGTTCGATTGCCGTCAAGGGCACATGGTTCGGTTGTGGGCTTGATTCCCAGTAGGGGGGCGTGCAGGAGGCACCCAATCAATGATTCTCTCTCATCATTGATATTTCCATCTCTCTCTCCTCCCTTCCTCTCTGAAATCAATAACAATATTATATATATATATATATATATATATATATATATATATATATATATATATATATATATATATTAACTCAGAGGAAAAAAATCAAAAGAGAAGAACTTTCTGTTCTTGACCTCACTCTCACCCTGATCCCATGGAAAGTATTCCACCTTTGTCCACGGCTGTGATAGGGATAAGGTACGAGCAGTGACTGGAAGACACCCCGAGGAGACCCGGGAAGCTGAGCCCAGACATCATGCTTCCTTCCCCAGGGTGGGTGGCTGTGTGTCTGCAAAGAAGTGAGACTAGAATGTGGAAACGTGATTAATACATCGGGGACGTGCTTATCACACAGGAATGAAACGTCGACATTCCAGTCAAGGAAGTCCATGCTACGCAAAGCATTGCAATGTGCCGATTAGTCAACTTTGTTCCCAGTTATCAATCAAGATGATGAGCGTGGTAGAGACAGAACCGGGGATGGTGTACCAGAAGGAAAGGGGTAATTGAGTGGGGGAAGGCTGTGCAGCTTGGTGACAGATTTAGAGGAGGGGCCCTGATGTGATTGAGGTGATGGTGGGAGTAAGCATTAGGCTTTCAGGACAGCTCACAAAGCCGCCTGCAATTCCCAAGATGTCTGTTATCTATGAAATGCAAATCAGGAGGGGAGTGACATCATGTCAGATTATGGCCACAGGGAGTAATTATTTAGACATTAAAGGCTACTGAAGGGAGTGGCTGACAATATTAATGATGTCCAGATGGACAGAGTGTGATGCGAAAATTATTTTCTGGTACAAAGAACAAGGGAATTCTGATCAGGTTTTCTCTTCTGTTGGACAGTCTGCATCTCTTGGAGGTTTGCCGCTCAAAGAGATGGTGGCGCTCAGAGACGGCCTCTGTGAATAAAAGCACCACAGGGTTTGCAGAAGGAGCCACAGTCTCCAGCTCCGCAGTGGCAAGGCACAATCAATATGCAAAACACTCCCATAATCATTATGGCTATGAAGAGAGGAAATAACCTCAAGATGGTGTATGTACTGAGCTGGTGACTGGAAACTCTTCTTTTCCAACTCTCGCACCACCCATGATGCCTTTCTTCCCCAAGTATAGCAGCGGCAGCAACTTGTTGCTTGCTTTTCATGGACCTCCCCCTCCCCTGCTCCTTCTGCAATACCAGTGCTAATACAGACACCTTGGCCATTAAGACTGGTATCAGCTGCATTACCACAGGTAACGTCTTTTCAGGCATCACAGAGAAATGCAGCTGGCCAAGACCACAGTATCAACAATAGCAAAAAGGAGAAAATCACATCCTGGGATCCATACTGGGAAAGAGTCACAGGCAATGTCTAGTTAAAGACCAGTTTCAAGAAGATCCAGAGGCAGAGTCTGCTGATCTGGACTGCAGATGGGACAGTGATGCCTGCAGTTCTGTTCTCTTCTCAGAGCAGGTGGTTGAGATTCAAGTGAGAATCACCAGGGTGCCAGGCCTGTTGTTCACCTCTCTGACCCTCCTGACAGTAAATGACACAGCCAGGAGAAAAAAAATGGGTCTCCAATATATGGGAAGTCCCTGCATAGCATTAAAGGTATCAGGGGCACAGGTGATGTTTTAGCCTCTTACACTGGAGAGTCACTAAGTGGGTAAAGAGGATTCAGAAAGTGAATAGGTAATGACAGAGATGGTCTCCAGGATTCCCTCTTATCCCTGCCCTCCAAGATGTGGCTGACAATACCAAAATGCATCTTCTAGACTGGGCCATGGCTTCATCCACCTCTCCAACAGGTTCATACCAGGAAAAAAAAATCAACATCTTTCCGGTATTATCACCTTCACACTAGAGGTCTTCCTAAGCTGAATTAAACTAATTTTCAAATTGACAAAAAAAAAAAAAAAAAAAAAAAAAAAAATCCCAAGTCTAAGTGTGACTGAGTCCTGGGATGCTTGACTGACTTCAGACAGACTGAGGAGACAGGTCTTCTTTCCCTTTTCACTTCTGGGGAGGAAGATGCATTAACTAAGCTACCACCCCCTCCTTCCTGCTACTCCTCCTCCCCTCCCCTTTCTCTCTTTTCCTCCTTCCTTCCCACCATGCAGTAAAGAGGGGATCTCGGGCCCTACATGTAAGCACATCATTGTGAAATTTAAGTATTCAAAGATACACAGAAAATCCTAAAAGTCTTCAAAGGTTAAAAAACATATCTCCTATAAAAGAACAAGATGTGTATTGGTACTGGCAATACATTTTTTTCAAAAGAAAATAAAGCAGTGCCTTCAAAAGACTAAGAAAAAAATTATGAATTCAGAGTTTTATACCCAGCCAAGTTATCAATCAAGTATAAAGACAGAATGGAGCCTATTTTTAAACATGCAAGACAGGAGAGAGTTTGCCTTCTACATATTCTTTCCTAGTAAGTTACTTGAATATATGCCACAGAAAAAGTGAGCGCTTACCCCAAAACACAAGATAAAACAAAACAGGGTAGGTCCTACTTGGGAGAACAAAGAAGCCAAGTCCAGATTACAGTGGTATAGCTAACCTAAAAAGCAAATAAACAGTCTAGTTTGGAGCAAAAAGATGGAATGTATCAGGATGGAGGGGCCCGATCATAAAAGGGACTCCATACACTTGATATCTAGGGAGAAATAAACTTAACGCTAAAGCAATTAGAAAGGTCATTAGAAACATCAGAATAAGTACAAAGCTTCATAAAAACGTCAAAGTTCACATAAGAAGCACCCAATCCAAATAAGAAGTGAGTACACTTCAAGAAGTAACCTTGGAGTCATTTCTGAAAGGTGAAATGTGTAAGAAAGGCACGAGCTAGCTCTGAAACTCTAAATATGTAACAAAACACTTAATAATTAGAATACTGTAAGCAAGGAGTACCTATTTGTGTTTCTTTGTTTGTTTATGTTTGTATAGATTTCATTTATTTCATATTAGGGACATTAGAGAGGCACAGAGCCTTGGACTTTGTAACTACTCAACTTTGCAGGGAGTAATATTTGCTTAGTCACAAAATGTAAATGTTGTTTGTAGTTTATCTTTCATCTTTTACTATGAAAAACTCAGAACACACACAAACATGTTTAGTACAACGAACCCCTATCATCACCCAGCCTCAACAGTATTTCACTTCATGGCCAGTTTTGTTGCATGTTTGTTTCCCACTGACAACACCATACAACTAAGTGAACCAGCATGCTTCATGGACACTGTATTTATACTGGGCCTCAGTGTGCAGGTTTCGACAGGCACAATGGGAAAAAGCATTCAGGCCAGAGCAATGGCATGAAACAAGGACAAAGATGGAAAAGTTCAAGGTAGGTGGAGTTCTGATCATCCAGGGCCCTGAATGTTGTGCTAGGGAATTTGGGCTTCATTCGTAAACAATGGGCGACCAGCGAAAGCTCCTAAGCTGAGGAATGATATGATCCGATCTGACAATAGTTACTGGTCATAGAGGAATCGCCGTGATCCAAGCGTCATGCTACCTGGATTTTATCCCACACGTCTTTTCCCTTTGCTCATTTTTATCTGTATCCTTTCATTTGAATAAACTCTAACCTGAAGTGTAATAGCTTTCCTGGGTCCTGTGCGTTCCTCCAATGAATCATTGAGCCTGCGGGTGGTCTTAGTGACCTGTGACACAGTCCACCCTGGGGTGACAGCAGACGAGACAGCTGGAAAAGCACCCAGCCCCAGAGTGGTACTGCACCCAGTAGGTGACTGAGTGAGGCCATGTGCAAGCACCATTAGTGGAACACTGCACTGCACAGAGCAGGTGGGCAGGGTGTCCCGAACACAGGGAAGGTATTACCCAGAATTCCAGGTCACACTGGGCTCTCCCCAGGGCCTCCAGAACCTTGCTCTGATGCTGACCTCTGGGAGCCAACAGAGCACTTCACCTTTTCCTTTTTGGCTTTTTCAAAAAGTCTAATGTTCTTCCTTGTCTGCTGTTGCTCATTTCTTTTGCAGGTAGTTGTGTCAAAACTGGACCCCTAATGCAGGCTCTTTCTAGAATTTACCCTGAACAACAGATGTGAGAGTCTACGTGTGCCCCAGAAATGCAATACGTTGCAGTGTGTACATTTATAGGTTATTCCAACAGCACACTGTGACACGGCAGGGAAATTAAGCTTCCCAGCAATGGGCATGGTCCACAGCCAGGAAACCTGAGGCTGGATTGGATGTGAGTACAAGCTTCCTGTACGTACTCATTAACACCACTGCAGGTTTGTACGCATAACATAAGCTCTAATTCATGAGCGGTACTCTCCTCCTCTTTACATCTATCTGGAAAAGGACTTAGATTGACAGGTATTTCTGCTCACCCTGCAGCCCGCGCTCATCCTTGTTCTCGAGCCCATGCCGAGGCACCAGGAGTTTTTATAATATCTCAGTGAAACTAATAACTTTTAAGAGCACGTCCTTTCTCTATTTATAAAGCTGCTCTCCTGTACCGCCAGGCCCTGCTACATGCTGGCTTGGTGTCCCTTTATTATCTCCACTCTCGGTGGCATTGGTGCCTCGGCTCTATACCTGGACCAGTAGCAAGCAAGACAGGCACTTCCTGACAGGTGCTTGCTTATGACGTTTTAGGAGGCAGGGTTCAATGCAGAAAATGGAAATCTGGGTATTTGAAGCAAAAAATAATTTACTACAGGAGATGGCATAGTACTAAGTTATTGGGAGGGCTGCGGGAATGGCTTCTAGGATGGGCTCCAGAGGCCAGCACAGGAACTGTGGAGTTCAAGGCCATCTTGCCACGCCTGCTAACCCAGGCCTGCACTCTGCTACCCGTACCACAGCTGCCTCGAGACACCAGGAAGCTCAAGTCTGATTTGCTGAGGACACGCCCTGTCACAGTAGCCAATGGGACAAGAAGACTGCCGCAGCCTCACTTCCACAGTTCAAATCCTGCTCGTGCAAGTAGGTGACAGAATCTAAATTGCATGCAACACCCCAGTAGCAGGGAAAGCGTGGCAAATGAACTTTCCAGAACCTGCAATACAGGAAGCACACTAAGAGGTGAGGATGGGGCTTGTCAGACTACTTACTGCACCCTAACCCTAGCCCCAGGAAATACCTCCTTTAGCAATTTCTCTTCATCAGAAAATGCCATGGGCATTTCCATGGGATAGGGCTCCTCCTACTGAACACGCTGCCATGAACCCTTCAGCCTCCCAAAGCGAAGATCTTGCGCCTTGAGCTGGGATAGTCCAACAACAGCTTTGGAGGAACTGTTCTAGATGAGGGTTGTTACAATCAAACACTCCTTGGAAGAAGGAAAACATTCAGTGCAAGCATCAGGGAGCCACCACTCAGAGGGTGGGTTGTTAGTGTTCGGATGAGCCAAGAGTCAGATGAGAGGTTGTTGCCTGGAACAGTCCTGCCTCCTCCCACAGCGGCTCTTCTCTGGGCCCCTCCGAGGTCTCTGCCTGTGACGGTGTGTCTCACCTGAGATCTGTTTCCTTGGCCCAAGGTGGGGAAAGGCACTCTTTCTGCCTCCTCTCTGCCACCATGGAGCCTGGGGACGCCAGCCATGGCTTAAATACCTTGTCTCGTCTCTGAGGTGATACAATGCCTGATAGGGACACAGTTACTAGAAGAAATACCTTCAGTGTAACCGAGCTGTTGAAAGTCTCAAACACCTCTCGGAAGAATGTAACCTAAGAACCAATCTCTAGCAGGTGTCCACTGATCTCAGCAGGCGTTAGGGGCAGGAGTCACTCATTCAATAACTATTATTGGGTGTCAACTCCATGCCAGCACAAGATTAGATGCCAAAGAGACACAAACACATGGAGGTGGGGGGAGAGAGAAAGAGAGGATCCTGCTTTGAGGGAATTCACCATCAACAGAGAAAGTTGACGAATAAAGTGGCACGATGGGGAAGCACACTTTTAAAAGGGCAAACAAGGATTGTCAATGATGCTTAAAACTGGAAACAAAAGGTTAGCGGAGGACTTCATAATAGATGTTCAAGGTAACATCATCTGAACACAGGATCAACCCTAACATCTCTAACAGTGAAACAACCAGTCACTATGACCCTCACAATGTGACAGAGCAGAGAGTACGTAGCACCATTCATGGAGTTTTACGGCAAGAAAAAATGGCAATGAATCTCTAAGTCTCTGATTTAACATCTATTCACAGGAAATACCGGGGTTAAAGGAACATGTTAAATGATACCAAAGGGATGCAATCAGACCAATTCAGAATGAGGGAAATAACTCAGTTTCTTTGACAAATAAATTGAAAGAAATAGAGAAAAATAATAGGAGGCTCTGATAGAGATTTTTTTAAAAATGACACAAACCAAAGAATGGCCATTTGTAGATCTTGATTCAAACAAATCATCCATAAAATGGCATTTGAGGGACAATTATCTGAACTGAACACGAACTGGATGTTAGGTGACATTAAAGAATTAATATTAACTTCGTGGAGAATAACAATAGTATTGTAGTTATGTTAGTGTTGAAAGATTTGAGTCCTTATATTAAAGAGATAGACAAGGAAGAGTTCACAGGTCAAATGATAGGATGCTTGGGCTGGATAAAATATTCCAGACATGTTCACATATTACACGCATTACTTGCACAGCTTGAAAAAGAAAAACTAAAGTGTAGGGACCAGATTTTTCTTATTCACCTTTAACACGCAAGAGAGATCTCATTTAATCTGAGGGGTGGGTCAGAAGGCATGTCTATGGAACCAGGTGTCAGTGATGGAGGTTATTGCAGGGAAGATGCTGAGGGAAGCAGAGAACCCAGTAGGATGTGCTGGGAAGACATTGCTACTCAAAGAGTGGTCCATGGCCCGTTGGCATCTCCTGTGCCATTATAAATGGCAACATCGCAGGCCCACCTCAGACCCACTGAACTAGAAACTGCATTTTAACAAGATCGCCAGGTGATTCATGCACCTGTGAAAGTTTCAGACCCACTGCTCTAAGTGCAGCTCATCTTTTGATAAAGATGCTTTATTACCCATCTCTGAAAGCTCCGAGTGACCAAATCCAAGATTTCATGCAGAATCCCCCAAGAGCACGGATTTGTGTATTAATCTGTTGCAATACCTACACCGGTTGCCTTACTAATGGCTGATCCACCATTTATTCCTGGCCCTCAGCCACGCAACATCCTCCCTGCCATGCTTCCTAATTGGTAATCTGCCACCCATGACCTTGACCAGATGGTGTGCTGCCTTGGGACCCCTGGCCTCATCAGCTGATTCCACACTTGGCCAGAACCATATTACAAAGGGAGGCCAGTGCCTAGAGCATCCATAGAGATGAATGGGCCCCCAAAGATTGTGGCATGCAATTAAAGGGAAAGAACTCTATTAAGTATTTGTATGAGAGGCCACGGCCCTTTACAGATAGGGGTCACCAGCCCTGCTATTAATCTAGTCTTGCTCTGTCCTCCAAATAGAAAATACTTTACATATGAAGGGGTATGAGGAGGGCACGGGGCAGCTGGGGAGTGCATCAAATCCATCCTGGTGAGAGGGACTTTCTTCTCCATCAGTGGTATCTCTGCTGTTGGGCAGAGCCAGCCTCTGTGTGCACTCGGTGGCTGACTTTCTTTCAGGCATCGGGCTGCTTGGTGATATTCATTCTGGTGACTGCTTTGATTAACAGGGTCTGAGGAATTTCACACTTAATCTCTGAGTTGAGACGAGGCATGTGGCCACCATATCACAGCCTCTTTCGTGAAGTGTCTAGAAAAGATTCTTCCCATCTTTCTGAGTGTTGGCCATCAGACATGCTCAACACCTTCAGATCTGACTCTTTTTGTTTTGCCTCAACTGCCTAAAAGGTCACAAAGGCAGAGCTGAGCAGCAGGGCTGGGGGAAGGGGGGAGGGGTGCGCGCAGCGGTCTGGGATGTGGGCTCTGAAGCCAGTTGCTTGAGTTTGAATCCCAAGCCTGCTGCCCACCAGCTGTGTGACATGGACATGACTTCCCCCTTCTATGCTTTGGTTTCCTCCATGAAAAATGGGGATGATAACGACTTCTCCCTCATAGTTTTGTTGTGAGGATTAGATGAGGTACCATATGCAAAGTGCTCAGAATGGAGCCTGGAAGAGAGTAAGTGCTCATTAATATTATTTATTATCACCTATGCAAATACTTGCATTCCAAAACTTATTTTCTGACACCAATTGTGTCCCTCGCAATTCAATTTTGACCCTAGCTACCCAGTATAGCACAGTTCCCATGACTTCAAGGTAAAGTCCTTCAGTAGGACTTTAGGAAGTTAGTGTCATATCCCACAAGATAAAGGGCAAAGTCCCCAAGACAGTCCCTACTTCAGATGCCAGTTACAAGTGACATTGCAGGATACCTGCACTCCTGTTGGAGTCGGTACAAATTCAGGGATTTCCATGAGCCCCCTCTAGGTTTGCTAATTTGCTAGAATTAGTAAAGGCTACCACCTGGAAACCACAAAATGAAAGAGATGCATTGGCAAGTCCTCAGGGAAGACAAGAGCCTCCTTGCCCCCTCTGGGCATGCCACCCTCTCAGCACGCCAGCCTCTCCCCACCAGGAAGCTCTCCTGAGCACTGGCATTCAGTGTTGATCTGGGGTTCATTACATTGATATGCTGGGTTAAATGGACTCAATTTCCAGCCCCCTCTGCTCCCCAGAGGTCAGGGGGTGGGGTTAAAGTTCCAACCCTCTAATTACAATCAGGAACTTGGTTTTCCTGCCTTGGCCAGCCTCCCTCCTCCTTGAAACTATTTAAGGGCCCAGCGAGAGTCACCTCATTAGCATAAACCCAGGTATGGTCAGAAGGGACTCTAATGATAATAAAAGACATTATTGTCGCTCAGGAAATTCCAAGGGCTTTTGAAACTGTGCCAGGAACCAGGGACAAAGGCCAGCTGCATTCTTTATACTATCACACTAACCAAATACTCTGAGCACTCATGCTGGGCCAGGTACTATGCTGGGCATTGGGGAATCATCTGTATTTTCAATCGTTTTCATTAAACCACAGGCCTGGAAGACAGTGCCAATTCAGTCTAAAGGCCAAGGAGGACCACGAAGCTAAAACATGTTGAGTGCCTGCCATGCTCTGAAAATAGACATTGTTTCATTTACTTTCAATCCCCGAAACTAGAGGTTTTTAAGCCATTTTGATAGTGCATCCTCATTTATCAAACATATTCATAATCTCCTAAGTATTGTATTTATATATTTCGTTATGAGTAAAATACCTAAGGCAGAGTAAGCTAATAAGAATGGCATATTTGAATAATCGCATTTTCCAAAGACAACCCTATCAACAATCTGTTCTACCCACTGTGTCTGCAGTGTGACACGGCCCTCGTGGGCTGCAGGTGACGGCTGCGTTCCCTCATCTTGAACCTGACGGAACCCACTAGAGGAGCCATGGAAGGAGACACTGCTCACTTGGCTCTTTTCCTCTTGGGACATGTGTCCTGGGCCCTGAGCTGACACTTAAGCGCAGATGGCTCTCAAGGGAGGAGCTGGCAGTCACCATCAACCCTGCAACTTTATTATTATTTTTGTTAATTTTTAATCCTAACCTGAGGATATTTTTCCATTGATTTTTATGGAGAGTGAAAGAGAGAATGAAAGACAGAGAGAAATATCGATATGAGAGAAACACATCAATAGGTTGCCTCCTGCACAAGCCCCAACCAGGGCCCTAGGCTAGGGAGGAGCCTGCAACCGAGGTACATGCCTTTGACCAGAATCAAACCTGGGTCCTCAGGCTGACGCTCAACCATTGAGCCATGCCGGCTGGGATTTACAGGAATCTCTGAATGCCACTCATCCACTTAGCAAGGAAGACTTAGTTAAATCAGACACAGACTGTAACCATTAGGCAGCAGTGTCCTGCTCACATCCTCTCTGCTCAGAGCCTCATCATCACCATGGTGATAAGTATCCAAGCCCCATACCTGGGACAGCATCCTCTGTTCCCTCACCTGCACTTGGGCGCCAGCCTTCCGATCACCTGCAGCCTCCGTTCAGTCTCTCACAACAAACAATGATGGAATAAATCGATACATCTGAATCTGTGCAAGACAGCAGCTCTTTCAAAAGTCTACATACCTCCTCAATGACAGCAGAGAGAAAGGGACCCAGTTACTTGTATGACAACCCTCTTATGTAGAATGATGGCGCAAACTAAGAGGACACTCCTTAAAGGGGCCTGACACTGTAGGGTTCAGGGTGGAGGCAGGCGAGTCCTGGTCCTGACTAAGGAGTCTACTAGTATACCAGCCGTAGACTATTTGTCTCAGTGTGGACAGTAAAATGACGGCAACAACAATTAGCCTTGCTCACTTTTCCTTTAAATGTACCCTCCTCAAGGCTTTAGGAACTGTCAAGTGTGGTTCCCAAGATCCCCCAGAGCAAGATTTTTTATCTCGTGCACAGTGTAGCTTTCAGGGGGGCCTCCTCGGCAAAAGAGAATTCGGTTAACCCCAAATTTCCTTTGTAGCCACGCCTTTAAGAACTCATCTATTCTCAAAAGTCAGTATATTTATATCCCTCTTTCCCTGCAGGGGATAGAGGAGAGGAATGGAGTCGGCAAGAGCATTCAACTCGCCAGTTATTAACGTTTTGGATTGATTACATTCTCTGAGGACTAGAAGGGGTGTGCTTTTCATTCTGGGCCAGCACCGAGAGAAGTACCTGGGGAATAAAAACTCATTTTAAAATTAGCCCAAGCAAAAACACATAAGAAAATACATTGTAAAAAAGACTCATATGGTGCAGCGGCCAGATAATAGGATTTTGATCACCCTCCTCCCCTCCCCCCTCCCCCCCACACACACTTTGGACACTCTCTCCTGCTCGCCCTTCTTTTGCATGCATCATTGAATGTTCACTCCATGATGAACACTGAGGAGAAAATACAGCTGTGAAATGATCAGGATGACTTGTGCTGTTCTAACTTACAAGGAGCCCCTCCCCTCTGAGGGCCTTTCCTCTGTTCCCACACCCTGGGACTCCTCAGACTGTAGGCCTGGATCTCCTTTCACAGGGCTGAGGGGCCTTGTAGGGCTGAGCTAGCTCTCCACACCCTGCTGTGTCTGCGGGACCTCTACTAGTATGTCCTTAGACATGTCCTCGGACATTCACAACTTCCAGGAGATCCCGAAATGACATTTCTTAACATTGCTTTCTCCTTTCATCCTTTAGGAAATATTCAGAAGATGTGGTCTTTTCCCGAACATAGAGTGACTTCAGCATCTTGACTCCTGGGCAACCTATGCTTGTGCATCACTGATGTTCCTTGTGACAGGAGTGAGACGGTCAGAGTTAACTCAAGAGAAGATGGGATTCATTCTGTACACCTTCAAAAGAATGAGAAGGCTGTCCATACAGAATGATGGATTTTATTTATTTATTTTGGTTAATCCTCACCTGAGGATATTTTTTCCATTGATTTTTAGAGAGAATAAAATGGAGGGGAGAGACAGAGAGAGAGAGACATTAATGTGTGTGTGTGTGTGTGTGTGTGTGTGTGTGTGTGAGAGAGAGAGAGAGAGAGAGAAAGAGAGAGAGAGAGAGAGAGAAACACATTGATTGGTTGCCTCCTGCTTCAAGCCTGCAATCGAGGTACATGGCCTTGACCAGAATTGAACCCGTGACCCTTCAGTCTGCAGGCTGATGCTTTATCCACTGAGCCAAACCAGCTAGGTCCACAAGAACAGGTTTATTCACACATATGAGCTGTTACACAGAGAAAAGAAAGTTCATTGTGGAGGGAAGCTCACTTTTGCCTTTATGGTAAGAGCGTCCAATAGCTCAGACCTGGACTTAACAGAGTAACATCAGAAAGTCTCTTCTCCTCCTGCCAGGTGAGCAGCACCAGGCGCCTGAGCAGCAGAAACCTGTACATTAACCCTCCAGGGTGTCCCCCGCGTGTTTCCGGAGCATCTCTAAGGGCCCCGTCAACCTCAGCGAGCTGCTCTGGGAAAGTTCTCTGACATTCCAGAAAGCTGCCTGTCTGCTTTCTGTGATGACCCATTGGCCCGAGGGGCAGGGGCAACCTGCTTTCTTGTCCACCCCTGGAAATTAGTGTTTTCATGGACTCTCCTTAGGAAGAGAGGAAATGCCTTCTAGGTCCTTGAACTTCATGCAAAGTAAGTACAAGTGAGTCTTCTACGACTCCACACAGGTGGCTCTCTCCGCTCATTTCACTACAACCAAATTGCTTTTTCTCCCCTTACATATTTACCATTTTTTAATCTAGACTTACAAATGCGGCCATTGAAGGAAGAAAACACTAGTCTTTGGGAGTGATGTATTTTTTTTTTTTAATAATGAGTTTTTAAAAGTGGAACCCATGTTGGCTTGCCTTCCCTTTGTCTGAGTACAAGCTCCACACAGTGGAAGGGGTGCATGTGCTCCGATGCTGCCCAAGGATATGGGTTATTATTCCGCCCCCCTTGACCAGCAGGGTCTCATCTCTCTTTCCCTTTCAGCCTTTTGTTTGAACAGATGGGATTGGGGAAGCGAGGGAAGAAAGCCATTCTGTTCTCATTAACTCTCCCCACACACAAACAGAAACCTGGGCTTTGGGGACTCGGGGACTGGGAAAGGGATGGTCCCTCGCCGCTGCCATCGGGACCTGATGCTCTGCGATACAAAGGCAGCCGGGTTGGGGACCCACGTCCCATGGCAACAAGACTGCCAACCAGCAAGATGACGCTTATACATGTTTTCATAAATACATTCACAAAGATGTATGCCTATATGATCTACAGCAGAAGGAAATACTAGTAGATGCACAGAACAAATCACTCTATTTATAATACACATAATTCAGAAATCTTTTATCATGCACAGCGATAACTAAGAGTACACTTAATATATTTGTGATGAAAGGTAAAGGAGATCTGGGAACTGTAAGAGTCTGTCCCCATTTCTCACATCTTCTCTCTATACAATGGAGCTGAAATACACTGAGAAGGGTGAGGTTCCTCTCAGTTCAGGCTCTTTTGTTCAGCTGTCACATAATGATTATTTATAAGGTTTCCAGCTTGGATAGTCCTGTGTGTGAAACCACTCCTGACCAATGGAAAGGTCACAAAACTGTAAAGCTATGGTCACATATTAAAGATGTTCTCTTTCGGGGTTCTTATAAAAGTATAAGGCTTTTAAATAGATATATTTTGAGAGAAAGTCAAAGGCTTTGTAGAACCAGATGTGGGTGTGGACCCCCCTGGCGAGCCGATTCTGGGAAGTGCTATCTTTTGTTCTAGAAGCTGGTCTGGCCTATTGGTTAGATCGCATTTGCTTTTATTTATTTTTATATATATTTTTATTGATTTCAGAGAGGAAAAGAGAGGGAGAGAAAGAGAAATATCAATGATGAGAGGCATTGATCGGCTGCCTCTTGCATACCCCCTACTGGGGATAAGGCCTGCAACCCGGGCATGTGCCCTTGATCAAAATCAAACCCAGGACTCTTCAATCCGCAGGCCCACACTCTATCCACTGATCCAAACCAGCTTAGGGCGGTGTTTGCTTTTAAATCTCTGTCCATCCTCGTAACGATGATGAGGGTGCTGAGGCAGAGAGAAACCAAGCCCAAAAAGATGTCTTCTCGGGGCCCAGATGCTACCACTGAGCTTTTGACTCCAGAAGCCCCAGTTTCAGGAGGGCGAGGGAAGAAAAAAACTGCCCGGGACCAGATGCGTTGATATTTCATAGCACATCCGCCCCTTCAGAACGCAGTCCCCAAGGAGGGAGATGTGGCTTTTATTCTCCCAGGAGGCTTACACACGTGAAGTATACAGAATAAAAACAAAATGGATAAAACTATGGAGTGAGTAAGATCAGGTTGCCAGGGATCTTTTAGGGGACAGAGGGAAGAGTGGGAGAGCACAGAGGATATTGATTGATTGATTTATTTCAGAGAAGAAGGGAGAGGTGGGGAGAGATACAAACATTAATGATGAGAGAGAATCACTGATCAGCTGCCTCCTGCATGCCCTACACTGGGGATCGAGCCTGCAACCCGGGCATGTGCCCTGACCAGGAATCGAACTATGATCCCCTGGTTCATAGGTCGACGCTCAACTGCTGAGCCATGCTGGCCAGGAGAGCACAGGATTTTTAGGGTAGTGAGACATTCTCTGTGCTATCATAATGGTGGATACATGTGTCGAACCCACGGAATATAAAACCAAGAGTAAGCCCTAATGTGAAGTATGGATTTTGGGTGACAGCCATGTGTCAGTGTAGCTCACCAAATTAGCAAATGTACCACAGGGGTGGGCATGTGGATAGAGTGAGGCTGTGTGTGTGACAGGGCAGAGGGCAAGCCAGGAAATCTCTGTACTTAGCCCGCAATTTTGTTAGGAACTTCATACTGCTCTAAAAAATGAAGTCTATTTAAAAAAATAAATAAAAGAAGAAAAATCTACTTAAAATAAAATGAAGTGGATCTCTGTGGCATGTCTCTTGGTGGGATCCTCAAACACCCGGGAATATTATATCAAAAGGCAAAAGCATTTCTAGGAGACAAACAGTCCTTTGTAGTTGTGTCCAATAGTTCCTTGCAGTTTGTTATAAACATACATTATCCGGTTTAATTTTTTATACCTAAAGAAACTTAAGCACAAAATGCTCCAAGCTGAGCTGTGATCAAAAAGAGAAATGGAGGTAAACTCTTACTCTTTATTAACAAGTGTTAATGCCTGCACCATATTCAAAAGGATCTATTGAAAATAAAATATTTGGCCAGGTGGCATGGCTCAGTAGTTGAGCATTGACCTATGAACCAGGAGGTTACAGTTCAATTCCCAGTCAGGCCATATGCCCTGGTTATGGGCTGGATCCCCAGGGTGGGGCATGCAGAAAGCACCGATCGATGATTTTCTCTCTCTCCTGTTTCTATCTCTCTCTTCCATTCCCTTCCTCTCTGAAATCAATAAAAAAAAATATTAAAAATATTTCTTCAACTCTCCAGATCACATAAAAATATACTGATATATAGCATCCTATTAGGAAAAACAAAAAATGGACTCTGTTGTTTATTGCAATTGTTTCCTGCTAAACAGAAAAACAATTCTCAAAGCATAGATTTGGACTTTAGAACATCTTGAGATCGTTTTCAACTTTTTTATTTTCAAAATCCCGGTCCAGATTGACAAGGACAGAGTGAGATGACTATAAATTGGGTCCCCCCCCCCCTCCGAAAACACACACACACACACACACACACACACACACACACACACGACAGAAAAGAAGGCTGGTGATAAAAAGGCAGTGGCTCCCCTGGGGATTGTCCAGCAGGGGTCAGCCCTGGGTTCAGTCCTGTTTAGTATTTTTATTAACCAATCGGAAGGGGGAGGGGCAGCCGCATAAACATGAAACCCGCAGATGGCTCCTCATTACGGAGGAGGATTTGCAGGCCCGGGAGGAGCAGGAATGAAATTCAGAAGTGCATTTGGAAAGGTGGCCAGAAGAGGACAAAGGAGGCTGGGAGGCAGGGAACCGGGGGATCCAGGGCGCTGGCTCGGCACTGTGGGAGGGCGGTATGGAGGGGCAGGAGTTCTGGGGCATCCTGACGGTGGTCCTTAATACAAGCGTCACCCCTGCTTGTCGGGGAACACCTACATCACTGCAGGGGTTGGGAGCACAAGGTAGAGGCCTATGTGCCTGTCTCCAGGTTGCTGGGTTTAGTTCTGAGCAGACAGAGGGAGTGTAAGTTGGGATCTCTACCTTTATAACCGCAGGTGCTCGCCCTGAGGGAGACTTGGGGCACATGGGGGGTTGAAAAGAGCAGTGAGCAGGCAGGCCCGCGCCATTCTTTATGTCACAGGCAGCCTGTCCTCAGCCTGTCCCTCTGCACAGCTGGCTCCTCAGCACCGACAGCACAAAGCCCACTGACCCAGCCTCCCCTTTCCAGCGGCCACTCACTGTTAAGTGCAGCCCTACAAGTATGTGTTCGCCTTCCTTATCTGCTCCACAAGAGCCGTCACCACTGGTCAGACCTCCCCTCTGCTCCCCCCCCTGCCTCCCCTCTGCCTCTAGAACTTGACATTCCTGAGCCCTGGAGCAGTCTCCCAAAGAGAGGATAGGCTACTGCTCCATCCCAGGAGTCAGACTGCCTTCAAATGGCCCGACTCACCAAATGCCCATCTTTTTAGGCATTTCCAAAGGCCAAATGGGGCCTCATTGTGTTGCTCTAAGGCACATGTGTCAAACACACGGCCCTCGGGCCAAATCCAGCCCGCCAGGCCTTGCAATGTGGCCCGCACCGCGCTGTCATCACTGCACTCCACTGTCAGTTTATGACATTGTCAGTTTATGACTGTTCAGTAAACCATTCGGCCCGTGATTTAGGCTGGATTTTAGATTTTGGCCCCTTCTCTGATTGAGTTCGACACCCCTACAAGGGTTCCATGAGGTAAGGACATACAAAGTGTTTGCAGCGCGCCTGGTGTTCTATAAGGGCTTTTCCTTCGTCAAAATTATTCCCAGTCTGGCCCTAATGCCACTTTATCAAAGGGTCTTCTCAAAGCAGTCTTCCTTGTTTTATCCGTGGTATGTGTTTTATCTTCCAGAAATGGGTATTTCCAGGAAAATATTTAACCCCTGAATATTTCATGTAAAAGTGATGTTTTCACGTAGAGGCTTGATGACCTGCTCCATGCTCTACCCACCTGCCTCCCAGCGGACTGGCTTGTCATGTGACATCCTTCAGTCTCTGATCTTAGCCAACTTCCACACCCCCCCCTCCCCAGGTCTCCTCCCCAACTGCTGCTCCGAACACCTGGCCTCCTTCCACACACATCTGATCACTCGCCTCTGCCCAATCCACTGAGGACGTGGTGACCCAGGCTGCCCCTGCACCTCAGACACCTTGCGTTTTCCAGGCCTGTGTGTTACACTATTCCCTCTTTCTATCTGGGAAAAACACGCACAGACACAAAATCAGCTATTCTCTTTAAGGCTCACACACGATGGCACCTCCTCCGGGAAGTCTTCCCAGAACTTCCCTGCTCCACCCCTTCCCTGAGAAAGTGGGTCTCTTTTCCTGGGGTCCCACTGTTGTAAGTGAACTTGCTGATTTCATGAACGGAAGTTGTTCTTTCCAGAAAAGGGAAAGAAGACACAGGGAATCCAAGGATGGCCCCGGGAAGGGGCAGACCTGGGTCTGCAGAGAGGAGAGCTGGTCTGTGCAATAGGGACCACCCCCCCAACCCCCCTTGCTGGAGAGAGAAAGTGGACACCAGCAGCTTTGAAACTGACTGGAACCAGGGCCCTTTGCCAGAGGAACTGAGTTTGGGTCAGCCACACAGAAGTGCAGGGAGTGAGACTCCAAAAGGCAATTTCCCAGCCGGCGCCGCTGCCGCCTCCAGCCCGGGCCAGGCGCAGACTGTGTAATCAGGCTCAGCTGGCAATCTGGGCGCTGCCACACAGACGCACGACTGCATTACCTCCCTGTCCCAGGCAGCGTGGCCTTCTCCACAGGGTTAACGCCAGCCACGGTGGAACAAACAAAGGAAAGTGGCAGCTGCTCCGAACACCTGGCCAGGCCACGGCTCCCAATCCGTCCGCAGTCACCTCGGACCCTCCAAAGCCTTGCTGCCTAATGAGGGTCCCGCGTCTCAGACCGGAGGTATTTGCTGCCAAAGTCCTCACTGGAGGAGGAAAACTATGTCTGAGACGGTGACAAAGGACAGGCAGAACCAATTTCCCGTCAACAGCTCTAGCACTTGCCAATGGCAGGCTGAGTAAACGGGTGGGACAAGGTGCCTCAGTTTCCCTCGTTATTGATTGACAGGGATTCACCCTCATATCTAAGCTGCAGACGATCAGACCTTTTTGTGAGAAAGGATTCCACTTCTGTTCCTGGTGACCTTGGGGACCAAAAGGTCAGAACCATATCAGCTCATGAGCTTCGGGATAAAACGTGCCTCAGAAAGGAAACGAATCCCAGGAAATGAAATAGTTACCCAGGAGAGGGCACCTCTGAGGGCTGGACGGAGACAAGAGCCTGCTCTATTTCATCGATGTTGGCTGAGGGCTCGTGTGCCAGGCACACGCTGGGCACTAGGATGCAGGGGTGAGCAGGCGCGCCCACTGGAAGCTTGCCCTTGCTCCGGGAAGCCTACAGTCTAGAGGACAAATAGACATTCAACCAGTCTCCCCACGTGTCACTGAAAAATTGTACCTCTAAGTGCTGAGAAGGAGCAAAGCATTGTGGGGGACAAGTCACTGGGCAAGTGACCCCTGAGCTGAGAGCTGCAGGATCTGTGGGGTGACCCGCAGGAGGAGGGGAAGGACGAGCACTCCAAGCTGCTGAACAGCATGGGCTAGGGAGGCTTCTCAGCTGCAGGAAGTGGCAGGGCTCATTGCTCACTGGTCCAGACCCTTCATGCCACAGGTCTTCATCTAGGGGGGAAACGGTGGCAGGCAAGGCTGCATTCTGTGAAGGCAGGGGCTCTTCCTGAGCAGGATGGTGGATCTCCCCCTGCAGGGGCTGGAGGTAGGCCCTGTGTTTCACTCAGCTGTCTGGCTAATAGGAACAAGGTCAAGATTCCTGATACAGCCCTTGGGTAGCAAATGGTAGGCCGGGCAGGATTGCTCCAAGGAAGGGGTTTTAGACGGGGCCTGTGCATTGCATCCTCTGTATCAGTCAGCTATGGTCACAATGATGCTGCAAAACAAGCTGGCCCAGCACTCGGTGGTTTCTCTCTCCAGCCTTTGCGCTCATGCTCACGGTCTGCGGTTTTTCTGCATTTCAGCAGATGTGGAACAGGTTACTTGGGAGGCCCTGCTTCAGGCTGTGGGGCCGCTGCGCAGGGCTCCTGGCTTCAGGTTGGGTTCAGGATGGCTCCAGCCCATGATGCTGGGGTCCAGGCCGGAGACAGAGTGCTACCCACGGCATGTTCTCAGGAGAGATCACTGGATGCGAAAGGCAGGCCTTGCGAGCCCATTGATGGCCTGTGTTCGTGTCACGCTCCTTAACATTCAAGTGGTCAGAGAAAGTCCCAGGCCAAAGCCAACATCAACAAGGCAGGGATGTCTTCCACCCACAGCGGGGAGGGGCAGGGAGTGAATGTATGCGGAACAATAATCCAACTCTTACGGCATCCTTAAGACCAGCATGTGGTTACCTTAGGGTCAGAGACCAGAGTTCTGGAAGGCCATTATTTATAGTTCCTGCTATTATTTCCTTTCTGTTCTCCCTTAGCAGTTAAATTCTTTTTGAAAATGTCAGATGGCCTCAGCTGTGCTGTACAGAACCAAGGGAAGCAGTCTTGTCCCCGCTGGAGCCTGAGTTTTAAATGGAAACTGATGTTCCCTGGGGTGAGAATCCCAAGTGGGAGACTTGACTCAGGGGCACGGTTTCTAAGAGTCCGCATTCAGTGGCCCCTCCCGCGGCACAGATTCTCCTTTTAGAACTCTTCTCTGCTCACTCCTTGGAGAACTGTGGGCTTGATCGCATAAGAAAACAGTCTCCCTGCGGTTGCATGCTATGTCAGACTGCAGCCCAGCAGACACTGTGCTAGCCATCCTCGGCCAAGACGCCTCTAGTGGACTTGCCATCAGCAAGACAAGACACCACAAGCACCGGCAGGAGCTCTGGCTAACGAGGCCGGTCTCTCACCAGGCTTCAGGCACGTCTTCGTGTCCGACCGAGGCGAGCGAACATCACCGGTGCTCTGATTTTAGAGAGCAACACTTTGGAAAGTTACACACACTCCCAAGCGGGTCTGAGAGAGAATGCTGAAGGGGATTGGGCTCTGCCACTAAAAATCAAAAGCCTGTCAATCTCCATGTCACAGAGGTCACCCAGACCCTCTCCCTGTTCTCACTCATGGCCAATAGTTCCCTGAGCAAGGGTCCTCCTCCGACTTGAATAGGCTGAAATCGCTTGGGGGTCTTGATAAGATGCAAATGCAGACTCAGTGGTCCCAAGAGTCTGCATTTCTGATGCGTTCCCAGGGGGTGCTGACACTGCAGAGGGAGGATCAGCAGTGCTTTCGCTCTCAAAGGAGGGGCAAAGAAATGTTTCTGGGTGTTGCAAAGCCAGGCCACGGTTTGCACAACAGTGACTGTTCCGGGGCATCGCTTAGATGACAACGGACTGCCCCGGCCTGGAAGCATCTGCCCCAGGCTCCAGGGTCAGGGCAGTGGCACCTGAGACCCGCGGGCAGTTGGTGATGCTCTTGCCCTCCATACGGCTTGAAATTCAGCCATAGGACACAATGTCACAGAAGACTGGGCACCCGAGCACCGGGCTGGTCACGTGCTGAAGACAGGTTATCAGGGAAGTTCAAAGAACGGGAGCTACCACCACAGGACCCACACAGGAGAGCAGGGAGAGCAACCAAAGCACAGCCCCAGGGAAGCCGAAGAACCAGGCCAGCTGCGAATACTTGTCCTGCAGCAGTGACAGATGGGTGTCCTCCCCCCTCTCAACTCACCCTGCAGCCCTCCCGGACAAGGAATTATGTCACCTAACCTTCGTGCTCTGTGAGCAAGGTAAGAGGACTGCTACTCAGTCACAGAGATCGAGCCCTGGACGATGTCCACAGAGCGAGTCTCCACCAGCACACGCTGGGCCCTTCCACTCTCGCCCAGGACTTTTCAGCCTCAGCACCAGTGACACGTTGGGATCCCGCGGTTCCTGGTGGTGGGAGTTGTTGGGAGCCTTCTAGAAAGTTTAGTGCATCACCAGCTTCCATGCACTAGGTGCCAGTAACACCCCAAAGCCCGCCCATGAGCTGTGATGATCAAAAATGTTCTCAGGCATGGCCATGTGTCTCCTGGGCTGAGAACCACTTATCCAGCCTCTGGTCTTAAGCTTCTGAAGAACTGAGTGCTTACAATCCTATTTCCTGAGACCAGAGCTTGCTGAGCAATCTGGGGACCTCTGCTAAAAACCCAACACTTGTGTTGATTTATTTTGGCCGAGAAGCTAAAAGCCATTATGTATATAAAACATTGCCCCAAGCACTGAACAGGGGCGTACAGCGCGTGGTGAATTACACAGTCCCCAGGGCAAGAGCCCAGCTGCTCGGATGCAGCTCCCCACGTACTGTTATTATTGCAACACTGGGCAAGGGGGTTTCATCTCTCTGCCTCTCATCTCTTTCTCTGTGAACTGTAGCTCATCACCGGTACCGCCGCACAGACATCTGAAGACACGCAAGTCTATTTTGAAGAAGTGGCATTAGAAGAAGTTTAAAATATTTGGCTCTAAAAAGAAATTTCAAATGTTGTGCTATTGACTAATGAGTTTGCCGACCACTGGACTAGAGGGAACCGAACGCAGGCTTACACACATACGGTAACTAATTTTTGACAAAGGTGCAAAGGCATTCAGAGGAGGACGGTCTTTTCCAGAAATGGCGCAAAACCAACTGGCTATCCATATGCAACACAACACAAAACAAAATTTCATCCGTACTTCAAACCATATTAAAAGATTAACTCACATGAATCACAGACCTCAACGTAACATTCATGGCAGCTTATGTGTGGAAACAACCCAACTGTCCACCAGTGAAAATGGATAAACAAATTGTGTATATTGATACAATGTAACTCCACGTAGCAGTCAACAAGAATGAACTGGGTATTAATATATGCAACAACATGATTGAATCTCAAAAAATTATTATACTGAGTGCAAGAAACCAGAACCCCCCTCCCAAAGAAGATAATACAATTCCATTTACCAGGAATTCTAGAAAATGAAAATTAACCCACAGGGACAGAAAAGAGATCAGTAGTTGCCCAGCTGGGGCGGGATGTCAGGGATGGGGAGGAGGAAGGGATTACAAAGGACACAGGGAACTCTGGGCAGGGCAGAGTTCACTTTGATTGTTTCATGGGTGTATGAAACAAAGTTTGCACTTTAAATATGAGCAATTTATTAGGTCAATTGCACCTCCATTTAAAAAAGAAAATATTTCATTTTTATTTTCTCATATACAGGGTGGGGCAAAAGTAGGTTTACAGTTTGAGTACAAAAAAAACAGAGTTGATTCTTGTGCTATTATTTATTAGTTAATGTATTATTTTCCATATGAACTGTAACTCTACTTTTGCCCCATCTTGTATATTTGTTTCCCAAACCAGTATGCCAGCGAAACATTTGTTAACAAATCCATCTTTCTCTTGAATAATTATTTCCATTAAACTAAACAGGATGAATCATTTACAAATCGACAAATTACAATTTAGTTGTTTCTGTGTGTAAGGACTATAAGAAATAATATTAAAACAAACTTTAGAATAGAGTCTACAATAATATATAGATTAGAAATGTTTGAAAATCATTCTTTTTAAAATCATTATGCAAGAATAAGAAGTTTTTTAAAAAATCCTTAAAGAGAGATATTGAGAGACTGTCTATATAAAGTTAAGTAAAAAATAAAATAAAATAAAATAAAATAAAATAAAATAATTGGAGGAATGCCGATTCAGTTTATCTATCTTATTTTAGAGGTCTACACAAGTGAAGTGACTGCCCACAGAGACCCATGTCCCAGCCCCTCCTTGGGGTGGAGGGAAAAGAGGGACCACCGGCTCTGTGCTCACCTGTTCCGCCATCTATCCACGGCAGGCGATGGGGCTCGGAGGAGAGGCAGGTTATCCATACAGAGAAACAGCTGGCTCCAGGGGACCGGCAGCTTTTTTCCATTTTAGGAGGCGGCTTTCACTGGTTTCCCTCGGTATCAGTTCACTGTTGCTGCTGTAACAAATCATCACAGACTCAGTGGTCAAAACAATACAAATGAATCCTCTTGCCCTCATGGAGGTTAAAGTCTCCAATGGTTTGGCAGGGCTGCTTTCCTTCTGGAAGTTCGGTGGATGGGGAATCTCCTCGCCCTGTCCACCTGTCAGAGGCTGCCCCTTCTCGGCTGGTGGGCCTGGCCCATTCAAACATCGCTTCCACCATCACCTCTCCGCTCTCTCGGACCCTCCTGCCTCTCTTTCAAAGGCTGATGAAGTAACTGAGGCAAACCAGGAATAGTGGCCGCCCACATTGTGAGACTGCTCATCTGGGCACAGGCCCTAGGTCTTGGCCCTTTAGAATCACCTTCCTGCCCTGTAGTGTACAGGTGATTTCAGTCTCACTGTGAGCCAATCACTGAGCTCATCCGTTCTATACGTCATCGCTTCCACCATCACCTCTCTGCTCTCTCGGACCCTCCTGCCTCTCTGATTTTGAGGCATTGAGCCCATCAGGATCATTGAGGCTAACCTCCCCAATTTAAGGTCCTTAGTCCCTAATTGAATCATCTCTGCGAAGTCCCTTTAGCTGTGTGAGGTAACACATTCGCAGGCTTGGGATTGAACTGGACATCTTTGGGGAGTAGGAGCACCATTCTACCTACCACACGCTCTGTTTGGACATTTGATATAACCTCTAGGTCCAGGTTTTACTGTTCTTTTACTGTTTTCCCTAAGAAGTCTATATTTTTCTCTAATGCCAGGACAAACGAAGCCTAAAGTTTCCGTCTACCAGTCCCTCTGTACATTTCCTTCTGAACTAAATGCCTCACTTGCTCACGTTTCTGTTTTTCCCTGAAGGAAACAGAGGCCTCCCCTCCTTGCCCAGATCAGCCTGGGGTCATGACGAGCCGCACTGACCCTGGTCCAACCCCCTCTCCGTGATTTACCAGCGGGTGACTGCAGATGGCTGGACTCTGCTAAACCTCAGTTTCCTCTTCGTGACCTGAAAGAAATAATACCCAGCTTTAAACAGGATGGCGTGTAGAGATGACGTATAGAACAGATGAGCTCAGTGATTGGCTCACAGTGAGACTGAAATCACCTGCACACAAGAGGGCAGGAAGGTGATTCTAAAGGGCCAAGACCCAGGGCCTGTGCCCAGATGAGCAACCTCACAATGTCGGCGGCCACTATTTCTGGTTTGCCTCAGTTACTTCATCAGCCCCCTGCAAGAGGCACCTAGCGGGTGGTTACAAGGGGTAGAAAACAGAAACAAGTGGGTTCAAATTCCAGCTCTGAGGTTACTAGCCACATGACCCCAGGCAAGTTAGTTAACCGCTCTCTGCCTCAGTTTACCCATCTGTTAAATGGGGCTGCTAAAATTGCCTGCCTTGTAAGGCTGCTAAGAATAAATGAGTTAAATTTGTATAGTGCTTAAAATAAGACCTGGGGAGCGCAAAGAAAGCGCTTCAGGTTTATTTAATAAATAGTTGATGGAACTACTGCAGGCAGAACTGGTCTCCGCTCCGATCAGCCTCGGCCTACTGGGGAAAGGGCTGCCCAGTGGGAGAGTGTTTCCGAGGAAGAGTATAGTGTGCAAGGGGCGTGAAGGCCAGCCCCTGGGCCACACCGAGGGCCTCCCTGAGGAAGGGACGTTTGTGGAGAGCTGGCATTGTTCTTGGTAGAGCCGTGGGGCACTTTTTCCATTGGGCACTGACTTTATTTTGCCTGTTTCTGAGGAGCTGGCTCCTGGGGTAGGCGAGCTGGGGTTGCCAGATATTCAAAATAAAAAGGAGAGGGGGTCTTGGGGTTTCGAATAGGCCTGTTCTGAGCTGAGCAGAGGAAGCCTGAGGCTATGGAATGCAGGGCCATAGACACAGCATTTCTGGGACTCTCTCTACCAGGGGAACTGGCTGTATCTCCCAGGGAGAAACAGGATCAAACAAAGAAAGGTGTCATACCCCACAATGTCCACTTGGGGGAGCATTTTAGCCAAAGAAGGGACCTTTACATATTGATGCCTTATGTCTACTTTGGAGAAGATAGATGCGAGGTTGGACTTGTGAAGAATCACACCCATCAGAACCCCCCTCCACAGGTAACATTCATCAAAGTCCTCAAACCTATGGGCTGTGCCGAGGCCTATCCTGGTAAAGGAAATCCTCTATGGGAGGAACTGATTTTAAAATTTCAGAGCCAGAGTGTGGCCACGGGAGGACCTCTTTCCCCAGAAGCTGGAAATGTGAGGGCCTAGAGGGGGGAGCCTGGACCAAGGCGGCACAGCCAGGCTGGGCTGTGTCAGACCAGTCAGCACCCAGGCCTCCTGCGTTCCTGGCCGTGGCTCTGTCACTCGGAACTGTGTCTGAGTCGCTCAGATAGGTATCCTTGCCCTATGGACCATCCACTGTAGGTATGAACCTATATATTTTAGGAACAGATGAAAAGGTCTGAGAAAACTGATGCTGAGAGGAGAAAGAGGTGGGTACAGCTCCCTCTAGTGGTGGACTCTGCTCGGGTCTCCAGCGTGGCAGCCTCCCCCTCCTCCCTGGGACTGTCCTTCCCAGCAACCTGCCTTCTGTCTCAGCCCCTCTCCTCCCTTCTGCTCCCGTTCCCTCCTCAAAGATACTTCTTGGACCTCCCGTCCTAAAGGGCCACCCTCTACCCACTGTCACAGGCTCTCCCTGGACCTTCTCCATTGTACTTCAGCATGTGTGTACACATACACACACACACACACACACACACACACACACACACCTATCTGTCTCCCCTATAGGAGGTAAGCCCCCGAATTCAGGGTTACATGTAACTACCCCCAGTACCCAGAAGAATGTCTGGTACACAGAAGATGCTCAGCACAAATTTATGTAATTAACACCTTAATGAAAGACCACGGCTTTAAACCCTCATGTACCTATAAAATGGATTATGGTGAAGATCAAATTAAATAGTATATAAAATGACCTGGCTGCCTGTTGAGAATAAATAAATGCAAGGGGTGCCCACGCACAGAGGGATGGACTAAAAATTGTTAGCAAAAGCAAGGGGCCCGTCTCCTGTCCTATGACAGTAACTGACCTGTATTTGCATGAATTTGTTTATTTTGTTATATTCCTTCTTGTTCCAAAACAAAACAAAACAAACAAAAAAAAATACCTGCTAATGGTACAGCCAGATAGACACAGCTCAGTCCGGTGCAGCCACAGAGCTAGGAGAGTGTGAGGTGTGGCCTTGGGCTGCGGCTGGTTTGCTGCATGCAGTGTTGACTCAGAAATGTCAGAAGCACTTGCTGTTTACAAAATAAATGCAAGTGGGTGAGCAATAAGGCAAAGGAAAACAAAAATTAGGAAGCTAAACGGCAGATGGAGAAAAGGCTGGTACATAAAAAGCAGACCGCGCAGAAGCATTATTAGAAAGAGTGGGGCACAAATTTAGGTGCCCACGTCCACGTGGACAGACGGTGGGAAACCTGATCGTCACAGCACATGTCCGTAGTGGTGCCAGCATCAGGGCTGGGCTGCGAGGCCCAGATAGAGTTTGGGATCTGAGAGCAGGGACTTCCTATACTGGGGCGTCTTTCTGTTAATACTCAGATGGGTCATAAGCCAGACTTGAGAGCCAAACTGACATTTTAAAAATTATCCCTTTGCGCCTGGCCAGTGTAGCTCAGTGGATTGAACACTGACCCAAGAGGTCAATGGTTTTATTCCTGGTGGGGGCAGGTGCCCAGGTTGTGGGCTTGATCCCCGATGGGAGGCGTGCAGGAGATAGTCGGTCAAAGTTCCTCTCACACACATCAATATTTCTCTCTCTCCCTCTCTCTTTCTCTCTCTAAAATAAATTTTTTTTTTTAAAAAAATTATCCTGTTGCCCTGGTACTTTTCATCTCTTCCAAGTCAGCAGGAAATTCAAAGTCTCTGACTTTAAATAGCTCCCAGTGTTGTTGTTTTTTTCAGTAACATATAAATATATATATATAAGAAAAGTAGAGCAAATTCTAAATAAAGATAAGCCAATGAGAATGAGACAACTGGGAACACTTTGGGAAGCTGACCTCAAAAAAGACAAGACATAAGGTTGTTTCAGTCGGAAATCTTTCCCCTATAATTTCTAAAGAAAGCAGAGGCCGCTGATGCTTGGCAGTGACCTGGGAGCCAACCACGCCTTGGAGTGGCTATCCGTGGCCCCATCTTTAACAGCACAGACTATTCACTGTGGGAAGGCGCTGGATGCTGTGAAGGGTTTAATAGTGAGATCTCCAAGGTCTCGGCTTTCTGGACATGAAAAATGATGCCTCCTTCTCAGCCGGACTCTCAGTAGGCTCTTAACTTCCCTTTTCCTTCCTTCCCCTGCAAACCCTATGAGCCACAAGGTCCTCGCTGTGTCCAAAGCTGGTCTCTTACTGAAGGAAGACAAAAACTGGGCTCAAGTCCTAAGAGCCAGAGACCCCTCTAAAGTGAAGACATGCCCTGCGGGTGTGACTCAGTGGTTGAGTGTCGACCTATGAACCAGGAGGTCACGGTTCAATTCCCGGTCAGGACCCATGCCTGGATCACAGGTTCATCCCCAGTGTGGGATGTGCAGGAGGCAGCCGATCAATGATTCTCTCTCCTCATTGATGTTTCTCTCTCTCTCCCTCTCCCTTCCTCTCTAAAATAAATATGTATATTTTAAATAAATAAAGTGGAAAGACGTGGCCAGACTATTGTGTGACCAGAAGACATGGTCAAAGGCCACTGAGAAGATGGGTGTCTGCAGGGGAGTTGTCCTGCGTCAGGTTCGAGCCACCAGGAGCACCGGGCTCCCCGGCGGAGCCGAGTCCTCTGGGTGGCAGCTAGAAACAATCACAGACGAGTTGCTAATTTCTCTGACTCTCAGCTCCCCCGAGAAATAAGCCCTGATCATGTCTGCCCTGATCGCCTGATGCAATCAAGGAGAAAATGGAATGGAAAGTGTTCACAAGCCATTACTACTAGGAAAAGAATGGCACTCATGTAATAACCTATGACCCAGGTTCTCCAGAGAGAATGAAGTAGGTATAGGAGCTACCATGTTTGGGCACCGGCTCTGTATCATGCTTTTCCATGTATATGTTCCAGACCTAACAATACAGTTACAAGTATTTGCATTTGACATGGGGGGCAGCTGAGACCCAGGGAGGGAAAGTGACCCCCCAGAGCTCATTCAGCTGTTAAAAGGCAGAGTGGGGATTTGAACTCACACCTGTCACTCTGTGTCTAATAAAGAGGCAAAGGGGTAAAAGTGACACATTAGGGGTTCATGTGAAAAAAAAAATAGGACAGGGATGATGGCTGAAAACCTCCGGTTTCTGAGGAAGGCTGCTGAACTTGTATTTAATTAAAAAATTAAACGGGATGGTTTTCGTGGAGTGGCAGAGTTCGGGAGTGGGCAGGGTGGTAGGAGGGAACAGTGGTCCCTTGGCAGGCCGGCGACCCCGGAGCCCTCCAATGTGGTGTCCCTGTACCCTTGGCCCAGGGGCTGGTGGAGCCATGTGGGCATGGCGAGTGGCCAGCCAGGGCTGGGTTTCTCAGAAGAGAGGACAGGAGACAGGACAGCAAAGGTGAAGTCCACTTCAGGGCTCCCTCTCATTCCTACATCAGCCGTGAGCAGACAGGGGATCGGCCCGCGGTCCCCAGGGAGGGACAGGCTGGTTACCTCCCTGGATAACAGGAGGATTCGGTGATGGCTGGGGCGCTGTGCACGTCCTAACGTCTCCACTTGCTCCCTGGTGCCACCGTCCCCTCTCACTCGCCTCTCATCTTCTCTCTCTCCCTCCAAGTTCACATCTCGCCTTTGGCCTTCCTGGTCTCAATTCCTCGGCTTTCCCTCCTGCCTCCTTCCTCCCCACCTTCTGACAGATCATATCAGCGAATCCCTCAACAGTGGCACGGAGAACTTTTTTATTCGTCGCACGATTTATTTTTAGCCGGAGACAAGTGCATCCTAAAAATGGAGTTCCTGATGGGTCGGGGCTGGGCAGAGCTATGCGCGGTATCTGGGCTTGGCTGCCCAGCCTGGCTCAGTCCACACGTGTGTGTGCATGCGTGTGTGTGTGTGTGTGTGTGAGAGAGAGAGAGAGAGAGAGAGAGAGAGGGAGAGAGAGAGAGAGAGAGAGAGAGAGCCTTAGCTCCCTCCTTTCTGAGCTCACAACTGCAGCAGCCGGACCCAAGAAGGAGAAGACTCAGTTCCAGGGCCCAGCAAGAGCAGGAGGGACAGGCCAGCCTCTCTGCCCCCCGCCTCTCTCAACAAGCCCCTAAGAGTTTTACCTCTTCTGTCCTGCACTCAGCATTTCTGGGCAGGACACCCCACTTCTCCCCGATGAAGCAGACTCACCTGTTTGTGGTGGGGGTCTGCCTGCTGTCCTCCTGCCGGGCGGAGGAGGGGCTGAACTTCCCCACGTACGACGGCAAGGACCGTGTGGTGAGTCTCACGGAGAAGAACCTCAAGCAGGTCCTGAAGAGGTACGACCTGCTGTGCCTCTACTACCACGAGCCCGTGTCTTCAGACAAGGTCGCGCAGAAGCAGTTCCAGCTGAAAGAGATCGTGCTGGAGGTGAGCGGGGGCATTCTGATGCTGCCCAGGGAGCTGGGGCTGCCCGGCAAAGGCAGAGGGGGCAGGGTCCCTGTCCTGAAATCTCCCTGCATCGCAGTGTCAGGTGAATGGGAGATACTCTTGTTGCAAAGTTGGGAAGAGTGAACAAGCATGGGCCCTGTTGCCAAAAATGGGGACCATGGGATGTGTCTGTCCCATGGTGGTCCTCTCAATTTTTCAAGGGCATTAGCCCCAGTCACTGTTTTTCCAAAAATCAAAACTATTGTTAAAAGGCCTGGTTGACATGGGATTTCAGGATTAGTGGTGGTTTAACTTGGTGTGCTAATGGCCTACTGGGTGTGCTGATGGCCCACTGGGACGTGCTGATGGCCTACTGAGTGTGCTATGGCCCAGTGGGTGTGCTAATGGCCTACTGGGTGTGCTGATGGCCCACTGGGACGTGCTGATAGCCTACTGATAGTGCTGATGGTCCATTCGGGGTGCTGATGGTTCATTGGGTATGTTGATTGCCCACTTGGGGTGCTGATAGCCCATTTGAGGTGCTGATGGCTCACTCAGGGTGCTGATGGCCTACTGGGTGTACTCATGGCCCACTCTTTGCACCCTCCCTGAGATCCCGGAGACAGGGCAGGCCTTGACCTTGCATCTCTTGGTGGGTCAGTGGGGAAAGCCATGAAGTTCCTTCCTTGTGGTTGGGTATGGTCAACATCATACCGTGTGTGTGTGTGTGTGTGTGTGTGTGTGTGTGTGTGTGTATGAAGACTCAGTAACGGGATCTTTTTTTCCCTCAGAAAGTTCTTGGTGTGAGTTCAGGGCCGACACTGAAGTCAGTTCTTATTTTATCTGCATTACATGGCCCGTTAGTAAACTGGCGCTGGCGGGCCATTCTTGAATGCAGGGAGAGTGCCCTAGAACTCTCCTGGGCAGCCTAAGGTCACTCACACCCAGGAGCACCCTGAGTGCCCAGAATCCCAGGAGTCACCCAGGTCCCTTGTCAGTCCCCATGCCCAGCCCTGTCCAGCCCAGGCGCAAGCCTGTGAAAAGGATTATTGGAGAATTACAGCCATTTATTAACCATCAGAAAGCTCCTCTTCATCAAATACGTTATATAGAATTACCATATAAACCCTTGTGGATTTGAATTCTCAAAAAAAAAAAAAAAAAAAGACTAATAAAATCCAAGAATACCATGCAAGCACATCTAAATATCTTTGCTGATTTGAGAAGCACTTCAGAATCCTAAGTGTCTCCTGGTGGCCACACAAGCACCTATTTCGGAGGCTTCATGCACGGCGTGTGGTCAGCCGGAGAGCTCGAGCTGACAGACAGCTAAGTGTTTTGAAAATACCATCACTGCCGTTAGATTTTCCTCGGGCTCCCTCTGTGGGCTGAAGGCGGACGTTGGGTGTCCTCTGTGGGTGGCAAGTGAAGAGAAACAGGGACAGTTCTTAGGTCTTGGTAGTGTGTACACGAGAAGCTTGCAGGTGGGTAAAACCAGGGCTGGTTAGCCCGCAAAATCCTCACTCACATCGTCTCCATCCCAAACTGCCCTACTCAATTACTGAGAGGTATTTTTATGAAAAGTTTAAGCAAAGGCATAATGAATCTATTTATATGTTCCTCATTGTTCCGTTAGCCTAGAATTTGAAAAATTAAAAACGGCCAGTGCAAGCAGTGACCCCTGTTTCTGAGTGCATGTCAAATGAAAACACACACACACACACACACACACACACACACTCCTCCAAGAGTACATCTCCCTAGAAGACCCATACAAAATCCCTGCCTCTGGCCTCATATCCCTGCAGACACCTCTGACCCAAGAGCACCCGACAGAGACGGACAGGGGGAGATTCACACAGCAAATGGGAGCCCCAGAGGCACCCCAAACTGGAGTGGATGTCATTAGAGGGAGGAGAATAGAGACTAAGGAGTCAGGAGATCTGGATTTATATTACATCATATTTATAGGATAGTAATTATAGATGCTTATGAGATCATTAAATGAAAATGAACATTTTTTAAATGTCTACTGTATACAAGGGCTACTGTAAGTACATGTGAGCTGCTTTGGTCCTTACAATATTTCTATGATGTAGGTGCCATACTATCCCCATTTCACATATGGGGAAACTGAGGCATGGAGAGGCCCAAGGTCACTTAACTAGTGTAGGTTAAGGCAGTCTTGTCCCTACACGGCACTGCTGCTGGAGTCATGAGACAGGTGTGAGGCTCAGCCCGGAGCCCGGGTCTGATGGTGCCAGCTGCTCACCAGCAGGGCTGAGCAGCACACAACCTGGAGGCACTATTGATGCAAATGCCCAAACCTCAGAGGAGGCTGGGCATCCCTCCAGAAGGCAGGGCGGGGGCGGCCTGTGTTGAGATACCTGTCAGGTGTAGGCTGTTTCTCAGAACTCAGGACCAAAAAACACCTCCAGAAAATTTGTGGGTGGGAACAGAGGGTAGATGTGAGCCTCTAAGTATTCTTCATGGTCAAAACAACTATTTTGTTAACTTTTAAAGATATATATATGTAATTGATTTCAGAGAGGAAGTGAGAGGGTGAGAGAGGTAGAAACATCAATGATGAGATTTATTCATCAGCGGCCTCCTGCCTGCCCCCTGGTGGAAACTGAATGGTGACCTCCTGGTTCATAGATCAATGGTTAACCAGGAGGTCACTGTTCAATTTCGACAGGACTCAGCTAGGGTAGGAGGTCCCTGAGCACCCCTTTTCTCCTCTCTACCTCTGTTTGTCCCATGGTGCTTGGCTGTCCCACTGCATATTGGAAAGAGAAAATCATTGATTGGCTGCCTCCTGCATGCCCCCTACTGGGGATTGAACCCTAAACCAGGGCATGTGCCCTGACTAGGAATCGAACTGTAACCTCCTGATCCATAGGTCAATGCTCAACCTCTGAGCCATGCCCGCTGAGCTCCTTTATTTCTTTTTAAATTAGGTTAATTCTTTAAAAAGAATTGAACATAGTAAAAAAAAAAAAAAATTAGATTAAGTCTGTCAGATTCAAGGACCTCTTGGTCCTCCTTGCTTAATCCCACTGACATATGGTTAAAATGTCATTTTTAACCATGGGGCTCTCAGTCCAATATAGGCACAGGCTGGGCAGGAACCTCGGGCAGGAACCCTCACTCATTTAGCTCTGGCAAGTGTCCCAGAGGTTTTATTTCTAACCCCCAAGAGAGGGAGGCAATGAAGTGGCCGAAGTCAAGTGAATCTGCAGATGGGACGACGTGGGAACACGGGGCAGAGAAAAGCAGTGCACGCAGGGTTGGGCATTTCCTCCAGCTGTTTGTGCCCAAAGACCACCCTCTCCACACACGCACCTACCGCGCCCGGAAAGGTCCGTGAGGCCAGGCTGGGCTTTGGGGCGAGTCCTCACACAGAGCCGGCGCTCTCTCAGGTGTGCGCATGCTCAGTCTCACATTGCCCTCTTAGAGCCCAAGTGCCCGGACCATGTGACTTGAGTTTGCTGTGCAGGCCTCTGATAAAGCCGGTGCCTGGGTGAGATGGCAAAGAGACAGGAAGTGCTATTGCCAGAGCATGGGTTGTATTGATCACAGGTAAACTCCTCCTTCTACATAAGGTTTAACAGGGAGATGGATTTTACAACATGGGCAACACACTGTTGATACTGGGGGCTTTAGATCAGGGATGGGGAACCTTTTTTTTTTTTTTTTTTTTTTTTTTTGGCCAAGGGCCAGCTGGATTATTTATAACATCATTTGTGGGCCATACAAAATTACCAACTTAAAAATTAGTCTACTATATTTGGTCAAACATTTAATTAGCTCACCCCTAATGCCCTGGCACAGCCAGACCAAATGATTTCACAGGCCTTATACGGCCTGCAGATTGGACATTCCCCACCCCTGTCTTAGACCCAAAAAGCCCTTAATACTCAAGCCCAAATTTAGGAAGCCTGGTCATTGTATCCCTGAGGGAGACCTCCTCTTAAAGTTATACATTTTTAAGTTTACTTTTCAATTACAGTTTACATTCAACATTATTTGTATTAGTTTCAGGTGCATGGCCTAATGGTTAGATAATCACATACTTTACCAAATGTTCCCCCGATCTTCCCAGTCCCGCCTGGCACCATCCATGGTTATTACAATGTTATTGACTAGCTTCCCTGTGCTGTGTGTCACGTCCCAAGACTACTCTGTGCCCACTGATCTGCACTTCTCTATCCCTCACCTTTCCCACCCAACGCCCCGCCCCTCTGGCCACCATCACCAAGTTACAAATCTTCCATGAGATACCCTGGAAGTCACCACTCTGAAACTATTGTAAGCACCATTACAGTGTCAAGCAGTAAAATGAAAAGAACAGAATCTGTGTGAGTCACCAGGCCTGTCGCCAGCAGCAGCCCTGCCCTCCCAGTGAGCGCCACGGGTCGGTGTGGAGGGCGTCTGTACAGTAGTACACAGCTCAGCCTCTGCACCTAAACAACTTATTCCACCAAGAAAACCGGCCCTGCCCACCAGTACCGACCCCTAGGACAGAGTCACGGAGGCTCCCTGTCTACAAACTGGATGTAGTTTTACCCAGAGCAGTTTCTGTTTGGACAGCCACTAGGAGAGAGGCCTGTCCCAGCAGCACCCACCGCCTGCTCCAGAGCCCAACCAGGCAGGCCGGCCTCTCCTCACCATCCGCCTGTGTGGGCAAGGGGTGGGCCAACAGGTACCCCTACACACACACACACACACACACACACACACACACATACACACGTGCTCACCTGCCTCCATCTTAGAGAGACACACAGCCACCCTGGCTCAGGACACCCAGCGAATGTGACTGCTCAGAGCCTCAGAGCCGATGAGTAGCAGACGTGGGCCCAGGTCCCCGTGAGGGTGCAGAGAACTGATATAATGGATGAGAGCATGGGCTTTGGAACCAGAATGTTGGGTTTGGGATCCCAGCTATGTCACTTCAATGCTGTGTGGTCCTGGGCAAATTGGTTAGCCTCTCTGTGCCTCCATTTCCTCAGCTGCAAACTTCTACTTCATGTGGGTTTGGGAAGGTTCAATAAGGCAGTTTATATTAGGTGTGGGAGCAGGAGCCAGCGGGTAGTAAACACCCAATATCCTTGTTGTTATGGTGTTTCTCAACATGCAGCAGTGGAAGAACACACAGCATTGGCCCTCGGGTCTTCACTTCGGCACTGGCCAAGGTGATAGCCCCAAATAGGACAGCCTCTCTCACCCCCAAGGCTTTTTCGGAGGCCACTGATCCAGCCTCAGAGGCCCCCGTGTTCACCTGAATCTCAGGCTGTGGCTGAGCCATCCCCTCCCCTGCCTCCTGTGGGCACATCACGTGCGAGCCCCCAGCTATACATAGATCAGGCCTCAGTTGAAGGCGGTGGAAAGTGACAGGAGATTACCGGGAGGTAAGCATCAGCTCTCCAGTTTCAGGGCAGGACACACAGTTGTTGAATCTCTTGACTTGTCGCCAGATGGTATCAGGGACAGTGGGTGAGAACAGCCACTGGGCTCTTAGCTTCCAGCGACCATGCAGGATGGCAGCCAGGGTATTTTTAATGAGTGGCTTTAGGGACATTCTCTTTGAGCAGAGATCTGAGGCATTTCCCCCCAGGCTCCTCCATCCTCAGGTTTTTTCCCAGCCTCTCGAGCCTGGCGCCTGGCCTGTTGCAGGTGCTGTCCTCTGAGGCCAGTGGCCAGTCACACAGCCCAGGGAGCGTGTCGCCTGGTGCCTCGGTATTAACTTCCCCCTCCTTTCATGGGCAAACTTCTTGAACAAGTGACCCACACCTGCTCTAGCATGTCCTTGCCACCCACTCAACTCCTCTGGCTTCTGTCCCCATCCTCTTCAAAAGATCATCGGTGTCTTACCTGTCTGAAAGGAAAGACTTCACGGGGGGCCCACCTGCCCACCCCGGGGCTCCCTACAGCATTCGATCCGACCACCCACTCCTCAAGGCTCTCTCTTCCCGTGACTTTGGAGTCATGACCCAGTATTCCTTGTCCTCTCCTGCTCCTCCTAGAGTCCACTCCGCCTCCTTCTGCTCTTGCCTCCTACAGGTGGCCAGTCCCTGAAGATGCCCCCCACCTCTCACCTCTGGAGCTCCACTCAGGGCCTCTCCCTAAGCTCCAGGTTGGCACCTCCAGCTCTTGGCTGGACTTGCATCGCCATGAACTCATTGCATCTGAATCCAGGCGGAGCTCCTTGCCCCGGGCTCTGGCATACCCTCCTGATGTCACTGCTTTGTCCTCCACTCTGTTCCCTGGCTGGAGACCCTGGAATCATCTTGCCTCCTCCTCTCCTTTGGTTTCCCTCCCTTCTCTCTCCAAAGCCACGGAAGAGTTACCAGGTCCGCCTGACTCTTCATTTGTAACGTCACCTCACAAGTTACACCTTCTCCATCCACTGCCTCTGCCTCTGTCTGAGACCAGTCACCTCCACTATGACATCAGCCTCCCAATAAGTCGCCTTTCCTCTCCACTCTCCTTTCTGTCTGTCGGGTCTATAACCTCAGGTCACCCTCCTCAAACCCAAACTAGCCGCATTGCTCTATTCAAACATCTCCCAAGTCAGAACGGCTGGTCCTAATATTCAGAATCCCTCACACTCTTTCTCATGTGCCTGGAACACACAGCTCCCTTCATTGTCCCCAAAGAAGTCAGCCTGTAATGATTGGCATCGAACTAGAATTCATCTTCAAGTGAATAAGGGACCAAGAATAGTAAATCCCAGTGGTTAAGAACACAGGGCTTGGAATCAGAGACCTGGATTTCTAACTTGGTCACCAGGGCTGGGATGGCCATAAAATATGGACAATAACAATGGCTATCGTGATGCTGTTGCAAAGATGCAATGAGATAAAGCATGTAACATGCTGACACAGTTCTTGGCATGCAGTAAGTGCTTAATCGGTAGATTTTCTTCTTAATACCATGACAGCTGGATAGGGTTCTGGACCTTGGGCCGATTCAAAAATACCAAAGCATGATGTAGTGAAATGAAAAGAGAACAGTAACTGCTATTGAGGACCTACTATGATCAAAGTCTGTGCTAAACAAAAGTGGGTGAGATATTTCAGTATCAAGGACCTTGTGATTTATTAGAGAGGAAGCTAATGAAAAATTAGGTAGGTGCTAAGAAAGGAGAGTGGAGAGGAAAGGCAACCCATTGGGAGGCTGATGACTAGAAAATAAAGGCTATGGAGAGAGAGAATGACTACTTTATTATTGACATATATATTGTTTAATAGAACTTTTTTCTATAAAATTAATTTTGTACTCGAAAGAATCCAATTGGTTGGAGCATCATCATGTACACCAAAAAGTTATGGGTTCAATTCCCAGTCAGGGCACATACCTAGGTTGAGGGTTCAACCCCCAACCAGGCTGTGTACAGGAAGCAAATGATCAATGTTTCTCTCTCACATTGATGTTTCTCTCCCTTCCTCTCTCTAAAAGTCAATAAAAATATATTATCAGGTGAAGGTTAAAAAAAAAACAAACACAAAAAACAAAAAGAATCAGTAATGGCCAAAGTAAATCCTAATGCTTCCGGAAAGAATGAGTGTATGCCAAAGTCCAGGAGCTACATGTACCAACCAGTTAGAGACAACCCTATTCTATAGGGTGGACAACAGGTCTCTAGGGTAGACAACAGGGGAGACCATCTGAGATGTAACCAATCAAACAAATAAAACCAGCAGAGGAAAGACTGTAAGTCAGCAGCATTCCAGTTTTCTGGAATTTAGGAGACAGTGACTCTCTCATTTCTCCTCCTATATGTAACTCCATCATTGTCCTTGGTGATGATGGCTTTTTTCTCTTTGGCTCAGATGTCCTTGAATTTGTGAAGTATTTGAGCTAGTCCATCTTTCCACACACAGCCTGATGTCTCTAAGGACTACATGAGACACAAAAAAGGTACAAAACGGGTCCTTCTCTTAGGGAGGAAGATGCACAGTACAGAAGAGACGTAGACAACTCTCACGACTGTGAAATTAAGTGTCTGCGCCATGTCTCTGCGATGAGCTACTGGAATTCACAGAAAGGAGGCTGGGGTGAAATATGACCCTGGAGCTGGGCTTTGCAGCCGAGGGCAGCCAAGGCTGGCAGCAATGTGAGTGAGCACTGGGACTGGGCTGTAGCCGAGTGCAGAAAGGAACATCTGAGCTGGAGATCAAGGCCAGAGCAAAGGCAGAGGTGCCATCCAGCCAAGTGGGAGATGCAGACACTGTCTGGCCTGCTCCCCTAGTCAGCAGGGGTTCCTGGTCCTAGGGGGGAGGGATTGGGCCAGGAGTCAGCCCAGAAGGACTTTCAGCACAGCCATTCTCCCACCCCACCCCCACCCCCACCACCACCCTCAGTCTCACTGCTCCCTCTTGGGTTGCAGCCAGTCAGCCCTGGGTCACCCTTGGCTTAGGCTCCTGAGAGGTGCTCGCTGGGGCAGACGGAAGTGATGACAGAGCTCAAGTGGGCAGGCTTCGGGCCTAATCACAGTGGGAGGCGAGAGTGACGGGGGCACTATGGAGATAGTGCATAAGTGTGCCAAGGAGGAGGTGAGCAGGTCTCGGCTAGTGTGGTCTTGGCCGCTTCTGTCTGTGCATCCACGCCTAGGATGGTGAGTGGCTATGCTTAAACAGGAAGCCAGGGGAGCAGAACTGAGTTTCTCTGAGATAGCACCTTCCCCTTCCACTCATATGTCTTCCAAAGTCACATATAATCAATAAGGGAATTAGGAGACCATGACTAGGAGAGGCACACATTTGCATCCACCTAAAAACCAACAAAACATGGTGGTGTATGCCTAGGAGACATCAGAGTTAAATTTTGCATCGAATTTTCAGAGTTAATTTCTTATATTCTCAGTAATATTTGTATTTTTCCTCTATGCCACAGGGCCAAGTGTGGAAAACTTTATGCCATACCACTTTTGGATGGGTACCCATCTTTCTGTGGGGATACAGTCAGAATCCTTTCATGGGTGCCCCAGTTGGTCACAGTGATTATGGGAGTATTTATCCTGTAACACAGTCTACATCTTTCTGCCTTGGGCTCACATATTCTCCTTGTCTTTCCCTTTAGCTTGTGGCCCAAGTCCTGGAACATAAAGATATAGGCTTTGTGATGGTTGATGCCAAGAAAGAAGCCAAACTTGCCAAGAAACTGGGTAAGTGTGATTTTTGTTAGCTCTATCAGGAAGAAGCAAAGCGTCTTGCAAAAAAAGTATAGTTTCATTTATTCTTGCATGATAACTAAGCTTTATATTTATGTTCATTGTTATGATCTTACATACCCTAGTCTTGGTTGTAGAAGAGTTTCAGAAAAGTAAATATCAGCTTAACTAGAATGGTTTTACATTAATCATCTAATGAAGAAGGCTTCTTCCTGGAGAAATTGATGCTAAATATTTAAGCCTTTATTTTTAGAGTTAAAAGGCCAGCTTCTCTATCTCACTACCATGGTGGTCTCTCCTTCCATCATCCATTATTTCCTTACCTCTTGGCTAAAACAGCCAACACATACAAACTTAGTGGCAGTGACTCTGATGTCCCAGTGGTTTCTAAATTACCGGTAAAGGCTAAACCCCAGCTGGGCATTATCACCAAGGATGAGAGGGAGGATTTAGATGAGGTATGCGTGACTACCGAGTGCAGGCTGTAATCTCTGGATCAATATGTCCTGCATAAGTGCAAGCAAACTTTAAAATCCTGACAGTGCTAATCCTAAGGAGAAAGAACACAAACATCCCACTCATGAACTGCCCATTTCGCTTTTTTCCGCATGATTAGTGAACAGTGGCCATAGCAGGAGGCTATAAAACAGGACCTTTGAAGAAAGGTTAACTGGATGTGGAATAGTAAGCATGTCGGGGGAGGGGAGAATTAGTGATGATTCTATCAATACTTCTAGGTAGCCCTGGCCAGTTTTTCCCAGTGGTTAGAGCACCAGCCTGCAGACCAAAGGGGCATCTAACTTAGTTTCTCAACCCTGTTGTTTTAAAGAGAATTTGGATTTCCAGTCAATTTAGTTCAAGGAAAACACTAGTGATCCAGTGATCTAGAAATTTAGGGAAGATAAGCTGGGAAAGCATTCATATGGCTCAGTGAACATTCTCCCAGTCAGGATGTGATGGGGCTTGAAAAGTCTCAATGGGCCTTTCCCCAAGCTCAGCCTGGAGGAATTACTGGAACAGGTTCCTTCTTGACTGCCTCATCCTCGTTTCCAGGACAGAGATGTTTGTGAACCTTCTTCATCTCCATTTTCACTTCCACTTGCCTGAGTTGGGTCTCCATGGGGCTGTGCCTGAACCAGTACAACAGTCTCCTAATTGATTTCACTCGGAGCAAAATCCAACAGCAGGATACTGGCTGCTATTCCTGCGGTACCCTGTGATCAGCCCTTGCCAGGTTCAAGGATGTGTGACGCATTGTTTCTTTAGGTTTGGAAATGGTGCTCCATGCTGTGCCCAAGGATCTTCAGGCGTGTCCTGGGCCACAGTAGGAGGAGGCCAGCCTCCCTTTCCCTAGAGGTTTGCAGAAGAGTTCTTTGGAGAAAGTGTTGTCCAGCAACAGAGAGTTTGAAAACAATGAACTAAGAAATTAAGGATGCCTGCAGCTGGACTAAACGCCAGCCTCAGCTCATTTCCCTTCCTGGGGAGAAATGCATTCTTGCAGCAAGTGTTTGTTCAGGTCACGGCATTGTGCCAAGAGCGATGGAGGGTGGGAAGAGGAGGCAGACCCTGTCTGGCAGCATTCTCAGCTAACTGGGAAGAGAGAATGTGCAGAACTCAGCTCCTCTAGAAAAGCAAGCTGTTCATTCTGGCCACAAACATTTATGGGGTGCCCAGTGTGTCCAGGCTCTGAGTGACACCCTGAGATACTCATAGAGAGCTTACTGCTACCTTAAGTACATGTACATGGAGCCCAGAGAAGACCAGTCATAGCAGGAGACCCCAGAGTGGCCTTCCTGGGGAAAATAGGTCCTAAGCTGAGACTGAAGTAAGCTGACCAATATGGCAGAGGTGGTAGGTCATCCCAGACTTGAAGAATAGAAGAACATAGGTGTCGAGAATCATGCTTTGTTACCTTTCCTATAGAAACCCTTTTATATCAGTTTGTGGGCAAGAAGCAAAGGGAGTTACAGGAGTAAGAGAGCAGTTCTCAGAGGAGCACTGGTCTACCCAGGGGAGAATGTGAAGGGTGGGTTGGCATGATGTTGTAGAAGGACCTGAATAGCAGGCTAAGGAGTCAGGTAGACAGAGGGCATTGCGACTTTGTGATAAGGATAATGGGGTCACAGGAGTTTTGGAAAACTGAAGCAGTGATGGTGTGGAGAATAGATTTTTCTTTGTAAGGTAAAATCCAGGTAGGATTGTTGATTCTTGACTATTTTATTTAAATTTCCAAGAGCAATGCAGGGTAGAGAGAAGACGCAGACCCGCCCCTGACAGCATTCTCAACGAACATGGAAGAGAGAATGTGCAGAATTCAGCTCCTCTAGAAAAGCAAGCTGTCTGTGTGGTGCCCAGAAATATGATCTAAATTTCCACTAGGGAGCAGCTTAGCGGTGTGGTTTCAAGGGAGCTATCCTAGGAGTAAGGCGGGCTCCACTCATCCTGACCCAGTCAACAGGATGGCTTTTCCTGGGAATTCTTTCTTTCTTCCAGGTTTTCATGAAGAAGGAAGCCTGTACATCCTTAAGGGCGATCGCACAATTGAGTTTGATGGCGAGTTTGCAGCTGATGTCCTGGTGGAGTTTCTCTTGGATGTGAGCATTTATGCACAGTGCCCTGCATGGAGTTGTTTGGCTTCCATATAGGGGGAAGTAAAACCTTAAAATAAGAACACAGAAGCTGGGTAATTGGACTTGATCTAAGACAGATTTCCCAGGCTTCACAAAAAGTCAAGGACAGCGTACATCCCAGTGCTATTTATGTATTCTAGGATGCGGGCCCGTAGGTCACCTGAAAAACTGTTTCCTTGTGATCACAGGGTCACAGGTTGAAACTGTGTAGTAGTAACACGTTATGTCTCTTAGCAGTTGTATACACCCTCTGGAATCCCCTTGGCTTGTTCCAGTGCTTCTGAACAGGAGTTGGGAATTGTGAGGAAGTGGTGGCTAGTCACCTGAAACCAGTAGGGAGAGGAGGAACAATCAGCTGAGTTACCCTCAGAGCAGAATAAAAAGGGGCAGGACTAATGAGCCCCAATATCATCCTTCTTCTCAGCCAGAGAGGTCCGCTACCGTCAGATCCATATGCAAAGGCAAACCCATATGCTCAGACACTATACAAATATTTTATCCATGGACAAACTTACACTCTCAATAGCAACTGTGAAGTCCAGTTCAAGCTGCTTTTGAACACAGATTCCTATACAGAAAAAGCACATCCATACTGATGATACTTATCTACTAGCTCGTCCACAGTGGTCTCTCACCTTTCTCCACAGCCTCAAAAAACCCAGAGATAGAATCAAAATGAATTGAAGGTCACCTCCTATGAAAAAGTGCCCATAGGTTCTCATTGGCCCTGTCATTGACCATAAAAAAGTTGAGGGCAGCAACTGAACAGCTTGGCCAACATGGCAATGCTCCACCCTACCAGCAAAGCCAAGGCTTTGAGAAGCTCAAAACAGACACCAGACTCTGGCTACCGTAAACAACAGGCTATGTGATCACCCACACAAACAGAAATCCAGAGTGAGGGCAGATTTTAGACTTGATCAAAACTCGCTCCATTTTTCTCTGCAAGTCATGGATAATGCTGTTTTCTCTGTGTTGGCTTTGTCCCTAAGCTTACTGTTCCCACTGTTGATTCTAAGATTAGCCAACAGCAGGAGGGGATACATCACATTTCCTCATTAATATTCAAGAAAAGGGAGGGGGAAATCTGGCTTCTCATTGTTGCCTTTAGGAGAAAGCAGAACTTTCCTAAAGCTTTCAGAAAATCTTCCCTGGAGAGTCATTGACCAGATCTGGGTCTCATACCATTTCTGAACCAATAACTGACAAGAGATATAGAATTGCCCAAACCAACAAGCTTACCCCATTGAGTTAAGGTCAAGTCCTCAAAAGGCACTGTTGCTGTACTCATTGGGGGAGGGTGGGATAGATGCTGAGGCACCAATTGAAGTCCACAACTTCCCTCCAGAGCCCTCTGCACATGTGCCCGATGCCTTGGAGAGAGGGAAACGATTTTGTGTATGTGTGTGTGGCATTTCAGCTAATTGAAGATCCAGTGGAGGTCATCGGCAGCAAACTGGAAGTCCAAGCCTTTGAACGCATCGAGGACCACATCAAACTCATTGGTTTTTTCAAGAGCGAAGACTCAGAATGTAAGTTGTCTGTCAACTCCAGCCTGTTGGTCTAAAGCAGGGGTCCTCAAACTTTTTAAAGTGGGGGCCAGATCACGGTCCCTCAGAGAGCTGGAGGGCCGGACTATATGAACTACTAATCCCTACTGTTAACACCTTGGCTGCGCTCACTGCCCAAAAAACCTGGCGGGCAGGATCAGACTCCCCTGGGGGCTGCATGTGGCCCGCAGGCCGTAGTTTGAAGACGCCTGGTCTAAAGGCTACATTTCAAGCAAGGCATGTCATGTTATCCATGAAGACGATGAGCATATCCCATGCTGGGTAGGAGGGAGAATCTTCCTTGTACCCTGTGCAAAGGGACACCTGTATTAATTATACGAAACAGGCAGGGGAGCCGAAAGAAGGCTGAGGCTGGGCCATGTTCTCTGGCCTTGAGGGGGGGTGAATGTTTTACAGAAGAGAGAAAGCCCTTCCTCCACCTTTCCACTGGCTCACCCACCAGTTGGATTCTCCCTTAAAAGGGGGTAAATAGTGGGCTGTCTTTCTGACACTGCCAGCTCCCAGGGTCACCAGTTGGAGAGCTTCTCAGCCTCTTGGACAGCGTTAGAGGAAAATTGGGATAGGGCTGGGCCTAGCAGCTGCAGCACAATGTGGGAAATTGTTGACCACCAAGGCAGCCTGCAGTAGCACACCACACCCTTGGGTGTATTCCCTTTGAAAGTTTTGCGGCTGGGGTTTGGGTGGGTACAGGAACATATCACAGCATCAGCACAACCCTACAGGGGTTGAAGTCAGGAGGAATCAGGAAGAAGAGGAACCAGCAAGACTAACAACCTGAGTACCTTTCCTTTATGTGCTTTGGCAGCAGGAGCCCAGAGTGAATCCTTTTTCTGGTGCCTCAACCTTGGAGAGAGGGAATGGGCTTAGCAATGAGAGGGGACCCGGTAGAATTAGTATAGGAAGGGAAGTGCAAATAACAGATGCTTCTGGCTATTTTTGGAAAACTCCAAAATATTTTGAAATTATTTGTGAAGCTGTGTCTCTACCCCATCTGCCAACTGGCATCCTTAGTCATCTCAACCACCCACTAATTTTCTCTCCCCCATGGCCTAGCTGAACTGTCTCCTAATTTGCTACATAAACGTCTGTATTCACCCTCCTTAAGAGTGTGTTGGGGGAAGGTGGCTAAGTTGGGAGTTTTGTCCTGGTTCTTTGGGTGAATTCATTTCAGTGTTCACATTTCTATATAAACACTTACTACTCAGGGGGAAATCAGAGTAGAAGACTAGACCAGGTTTCCTGAAGACAACTACTGTTTGCAAGAGGCTACAGGTTCAACCCTAACTTGAAGCACCAACCTGGGATTTGCCTTGCCCCACCCTTTTCCATCTTAGGGATATAGACTGGCTCCCCAAGAGAAGAAGGGAGTTCTCTTGACCAAAGTCTAGGCCATGCTTTCCATCAGGGAACAAATTCAGGAAGGTGGAGAGAGGTTCATCAGCGACAAGGAGGACAGGGAATAGGGGAACAGAGAATTCTTAAGGAGCCCATGGCTCTTGTAAATAGATATAAGTGATGTAGCTATGGCTTTAACCATTTCCCTTTAACCATTTCCCTCTCCCACTTCCCTCTATTCATTCTCCAAATCTCCCACCCATCTTCTTCCCCTCCACTCAATCCTCCACCCCAACTATCAGCCTATATGACATATTTTGTGACAACCCAATCACTTTTATGAGGATGAGTTTGTGTGAATGTGGATCAGTATGTAGAGGTTTGTTGTACACTTTCAACCCCTCTCTCATCTGTGCTTATTGTGCGTACCTCTATTCTAACAACTATGACACACACTGTGATTCTTCAAGGGTTCAAGGGTTGTGAGCCTTTTATCATTATCTATATCTTCCTCATTTTGGTGTCTCCTGAGCCAGCATTATTCTTGAAATGTTTTTGATTGAATGTTAGAAAGTTCTGCATGCTCTTAGAATTCTAGCAAAAGCTTGTGCCTCTGATGATGAAGGGGTATGAATTCCAGGATATGGAAAAAGTTAATCTTGTTGGATCATTGGCTCTCAAGACTATGGAATTTTTGTAGAAACACCACCAGCACCACCACTATTACCATTATCATCACCCTCACTCTAAGGCTTGAACCAGAATGTCTTTACCTAGTAAGTGTCTGGGTGTGGTAAGACACAACATGGCCACACCCATGTGGCCTCATGTCTCTCTCCCCTCAGTTTGTACTCAAGTTTGGGACCAGAGTCAAGCATGGTCTTGATTAATTTTTAAGTAATCCTTTCAAGGGATCAGAATAAAAAAAAAAGGAAAACTTAAAAAGAGGGAAAGAAATACTAGGATTTATCAACAACAAAAAAGTGCTCCTGCTAAGAGTTTAAAATACTTCTGTGCTGTCATTTTAATTGAGGTGCATTTCTCTGCACACTGTATTCCTTCACATACAGGCTGCAACTCTCTAGGGGGCACATGAATAAATAGCAGTGACTTTGAGCAAAAGAACTTTTCCTTTGGGTTAGGGGTTTGACAATCTCTTTTCTTTCCCTTGTTCTCTCTGAGTTTTTCCTTTCCATCTACCAGTTTTGTAAAACATACAACAGTGTGGCAAAGAGTTCTTTTGGGTGATTGAATGCCAATCAGTTCCAACCCCTTAGGGAAACTGTGGGTTTAAATGGTACTACATAATTATCTATCTAAATAATATCTACTCAATAATTATCCAATTAGGACTAATTGGCTTCCCACTCTCTCCATTATTTAAACAAAGAAATGTCTGCAGTGTGCGTCTTGCAAATGTCTCTCCCGCCTACTTTTTCCTTTTAGACTACAAGGCTTTTGAAGAGGCAGCTGAGCACTTCCAGCCTTACATCAAGTTTTTCGCGACCTTTGACAAAGGGGTAAGGACCTATGCCACCTCAATTTGAATGCTTTTGTAGGCACGAAAGGGGGTTGAACTTTCCACCCCCTTTTCTCTTCTTTTGAAACGTTAAGCACCCTCCACTCATGAGCACTTTCTCCAGAATTAGAAATGTAGCAGCACATCGCTACTGCATGAGATATGAATGCAAAGATGTTTCGCTCAGGGTATTTCTGAAAACATCCAATGAAAAGTGATGAACCAACCTCTCATATCACTGTCAGCACTAAGAATGGAGAGAGCGAGTCCTGAGTGTGCTGGCACTAATCATTGCTTCCTTTTTCTAGAGCATCCTCTCCCTCCCTGGGGATGCTTGCCCTCCCACTTCTGGGTGCCTCAGAAGCCCCGGTGCTTCCAAAAGTTACCCACATCTTCAGGAGATGCCGCGGAAGAACTTGCCTGTAACTCAAATGCTTGTTGTTTCATGGGTGTGGAAAGTGCCTCTATAAGACAAAGAGCAGCAGAGATAGAGGGACCTCAAATCAATGGGTACTTTATTTGGGGTCTACTCTTGTTGGAGTGGTCTATCCTGGCTCCGGGTACCACTAAAATGGTTACTAATCCAGTGTTCTCTGCATGTTGGGCTCAATTGGATATTCCACACTAGTACAATCTCTAGTCCTTTACACAACTTCCAGATGAAAAAACACTTAGAAAGATTAAGTAATATCCAAGGTCTCCAGGGAATTAATGGTAGTGCTAAGATCCCAATTTAGGACAAACTGTGCTCAAAGTCATGCCCTTTCTCTGTCACACACCATTAACTAGGAGACTCTGTTCCTACCCTCAAGATTCAAGGCGCACACTTGCACATTCACACCCACAACTCATGCATGTATAGCACACACAACTCACACTCATAACATACTTAAAACATATCCAACACACATGTAACGCACATACACAGACAACATATATACTACATAGCACATACTCACACACATGTATAACACCCCCAATGCACACAGACTAAGAACATTCAAAGTATTCTGTGAAAAACAAGGAAGTCTGTAGATGCTGAAGCAGGGGAAAAGAATGACAAAAAAGAGATTGCACTCAATTCATACATATATTGACCCACTTCTATGACTCTGGCCCCAGTTTTCAAGCCTATAATCCAGAAGAGAGGTCCATAATCTAAATTATATCATCTAAGCTTGAAGAAAATTTACCCCAATTGGTTGGATTACAGTGGAGAGAGATATTGAGCAAGGATATCAAAAAGAATAATAATTATCATTCATTAAGTGCTTTTTATGTGCCAGGCTTTGTGCTAAGAGCTTATATAGGTTTTCTCATTTCATCTTCTCAACACCTGGTAAGAGAGGGATTAGTTTTCTCAGTCTACAGAGGATGAAACCAAGACACTGAGAGATTAAGAGATTTATTCATGTCACATAATGAGTAGTGGAACTAGATGTAACCTCAGGTCAGCCTAACTTCAGCGTCAGTGCTCAGTACTACCGTGTTTCCCCGAAAATAAGACATCCTCTGAAAATAAGACCTACTTACAGGTTTCCTTCTGAGTGAAATATAAGGCATCCCCCAAAAATAAGGCCCCCCTAGGCTAAACATGAGAGATTTGGTCCACTGATTCTGAAAGAAATGGAGTCACAAGAAATTCACCAGGAAATTCAGGAATTGGATTGTTATGATGATGTTCCAGAAGATGATGACATGATTGTCATTGAATAAATGAGTAAATTCTTGATACTGTAGGATTCAGTTTGTCTGGTTTGTGTTGACAACTACTGTACTACTACCGTATACAGGTAATAAATTTCCTTTATTTTCATTTAACAATAAATGTGTACCATATTCTTCTTCATGAAAAAACAAGACATCCCCTGAAAATAAGATCTAGTGCATCTTTGGGAGCAAAAATTAATATAAGACACTGTCTTATTTTTGGGGAAACAGAGTACCCTACTCCAGAGAAAGGCATGGCACATATACCACGCATCTGATATATGTAAGCCTTCAGTGAAGACTGTTTTGTTGTTGTTGTTGTTGTTGTTGTTGTTGTTATTGTTAAATATATTTTTATTGATTTCAGAGATGAAGGAAGAGGAAGAGAGAAATAGAAACATCAATGATGAGAGAGAATCATTGATCAGCTGTCTCCTCCATGCCTCACACTGGGAATCGAACCCACAACCTGGGCATGTGCCCTGACTGGGAATCCAACCATGACTTCCTGGTTCATAGGTTGATGTTCAACCATTGAGCCACGCCAGCCGGGCAGGACTGTTGTTAATAAAGAAGGGTAGAAGTGGGGAGAGGATATTAGTGGAGAATGGGAGGTACAGAGAAGCTTAAACCGAGTCCATCACTGGCATCTGGTTAGGTTTGGTCAGCAGTGACTATGACTCCTAGGTAAGAACCCATCCGAGGGAAGAAAGTCAAGCAGACAAGCTTGGCCAAGCAACAGAGCCTCAGTCCTTGGAAGGGTGATTCAAGGTAGAGTTCAGGGTGGGGTTGGTCTGCAGATGTGCCTCCCAATCCAACCACATGGCTTCATGTCTGAGGCCCATGAAGAAGGTGAGGTCAGGCTATAATTAAAAACTCAGAAGGCTCTTCACTAAAAGCTCTAGAAGACTCTGAGTCATAAGTGCCACTACTCACGTAGCCTGGCGGGATTTCATTAACATTCAGAAAGAGAAAGCTAAGTCCTCCCTACCTCCATGTGGAACCAGAGGAAGAGCTGTCACTGAGAGGAGTCAATGCTATTTGGGATTTAAGAACTTGCACCCAGCAGTTAGGGGTGTGGGTGGCAGTGCCCACTGGTGATGGTGGGGTCCAGCAGGCATGGTTGAACCCATCGTGTCACTCAGGATAGCACACAATTTAAACTTATGAATTGTTTTTTGTTGGAATTTTCCTTTTAATATTTTCGGATCATGGTTGACTGCAGGTAACTGAAACTGCGGATAAGGGGGGACTGCTATCTATGAGTTGGAGAAATGTAAAGAGAGGGAGATGTCAGGGCTGGTGATATAGATTTGGGAGTTAGTAGTTTCCAAACACTGTCCATATTGTCCCTCGAGACACTTTTAAAACTATGGGTTTCTGGGTGCCATCCCTATAAATCTGAATTTTTATTTTTAAGGATTTTGACAACACCTAGGAATATGCATTTTTTAAAAGCTCCCAGTACATTTTACCTGGCACATTGTCTTGGGACCAGAAATCTACAGATCCTGATCTTAAATCAACCCCACAAGGGGACAAGAGGGGGTCAGAGGGCTAAGGATGGCGTCCACTCTGCTGTACCTTATAGCCTAAAATATGTAGTTCTAATCACGCCCCCCCCTTCCTCTCCCCTGTGACCTCCCATTGACCTGTTCCTTTCTTGGAGTGAACAGTGAAAAGCAGAATCATTTTTTGAACCATATGGGGACCAAAAGAAGCAGTGGTTATCTAAACAAAGTTGATGGAGAAGATAGACATTGAAAAGGCTGAAATTCATTAAACTGGTTTCATTTGCAACAATGAATGGCTTGCTAACGTGTAGAAAAACATCTGTACCAAAATCCATACACTTGCCAATGTAAAAAAATGACCATTCTGCTTTGTAGTTTTCTTATCTTTGGCAAAATCTATTCCAACTAGTTTTTTAAAAGGCATAAGAGAACTCATTTTATGGGCCTCCTAAGCATCCAGGAGTAAAATCCATTCTTGTATTGCTGTTCCTGCCCATGAACCAGGCCTGGTCCCAGAACAGTGCTTCAGAGACAGTCAGCCCCATTAAATATTTATTGAATCAATAAATGAATCAATGCTTCAGCCAGTCAAATCTCCTTCAGTCCTTACCACCCAAAATACAAATAAAATAATTTTAAAAAGGGATTCTCTGAGATACAAGGCAAACGCACCCCCCCCCCACCACCCCCCCGCGCGTGCTGGTGGGCATGTAGTGAACAGGCAAAAATTATGCTCAGCGATCCCCAGAATTAAACTCAAGCACATCACAATCCAACCTCACATTCATGGTCTCCACATTGCAGACCTGGACACTGGCAACCAAGAACCAGAGACCTTCTCCCCCAACACACACACACACACACACACACACACACACACGCACGCACACGCACGCACGCACACGCACACGTGGGTGCACCAGAGCTTCCGATGAGCCCCTTCTCACCTTTGGGGGTCTGCAATGGGGTGAATTGATGAGAGCACGTCCAAGAGCAACAGGAAACATCTCACCAAACACGTGCGGCACCAGGGGAATAACTGGGGCCAGACAGCTCTCTTTACAGGGTCAAGGAGAAGGTGATTTTCTAGAGAGGGTCAGCGCACTGGCAAATGGGGTTTGAATTCTGGCTCTATCCCCTCAGGTAGATAATCCTGACAAATTGCATACTCAGACTGCACTTTGGGCTCATCGTTTGTAAAATAAGTATAATACCAGCTTTTACCTGAAACAATCACAGGGAGGATTCATAAAGGAATCAACCTTACACAGGTTGCAACAATGCCTGGCACATGGCAAGCACTCTCTGTGGTTACTATTATTACCTTTTTCTTCCTGGTTCTTAAGATAAGTAGTAAGTGAACCCAGAGAACCACAACTGAGTGCCATTGTCAAGCCCAGCTCTGCAAAGAACTGTGTAAATGCAGACACTGGGTGCAGAGCTGCTACTTGCCCTGCCCCCTTGCACCTTGCCCATCATCCACCCACAGCACCCTCTGCCCCATGGAAAAGGAAACAAATAAGAAAAAAAAAAAAAAGGAAAAAAACCCACACCTCCATGTCTCTTAAAACATAGCGAACATGATCGCAAAATCTCCTTTAACTGACTGTGGCTCTTCACGTGTCCTGTTTCCTCTCTCTCTGAGTCAAATGCCAGTTTCTTTGTTACGTACTATAACGAATGTCCTTTGGTCTCTTGTGGACTGGAATTAATAGCGGTCAAGGACAAAAACCATAGGGAGACCCATGTTTCCTCAGAATGGACCTCCTTGTGTAACAGCTTATGTGACAGCAGTTTCCCGCCTCCCGCTTGGTCCTGGCGGCCCCGGGCCCCTGGACTGTGGGTCACCGCGGCCGGGCAGCAGCTTGCGGCAATTCCTCTGTAGTTTCAAGGGAACCACTGTTCATCTCTGTGCCCTCTTGGCCCACAGCTCTGACCTGGAAAAGAATGGCATTTGGTTTTCTCCAAGTGGGGCACATTCCAGGCCTCTCAAGTCATTTCACAGGGAGAGGCCTGAGTTCAGCAGGTCTGCAGGCGAACACAGCAGCCATTCTGCCCTGACAGGGCGGTGGGGCCACTTCATCAGAGAGGAGATGGCTCTGAGCGCCCTTGCTGGGATGGGGGAGAACGACTCCAGCTAGCTTGTCGAGAACGACTCCAGCTAGCTTGTGCTATCCAATTTTAGCACCGAGAGTCTACATCCAGGCTTCCCCTCTACTCTGGACACACCAGGGAGGGGTTCACCTTCTGACTGGTAACCAAGGGGCAGTTCCCAGAACCTGAGAAACCATCACAAAAGTCCTGAACCGAGAGACAACCGTAGGGCCATGCTTCAGTCTGACTAACAGTAGGTTTATGAGCTGATCGAGAATTAAAGGGTGGGCCTCTGATTTTGAGTATCTGCTTTAAATGGTTCCCATCAATTGCCTGTTCTATCCAAATTGATTCGATTCAATCCATGCATGCAAGGACACTGAGCATGCTAACCTTTACGTCCTCCGCAGGCCTGGCAAATACAGTAGAGTGATGGTGATTAGAGAATTAGATTTCCCACTTTTCGTTCCATCTGCTTCCTGCCCCTGCTTGGACCTCATTGGCCAGAGTTGTTTTCTCCTCCCTGTCTGTCCTTCTTGGATTGGTCCAGCCAGGCCTTAGGTGAGGGGTTTCTATCACTACAACATGTATGTTAAAATCGTACGTACCCTCTCAAGTCTTTGCCAGAGAACACACACGCCTTATAGATGGAACACCACTGCCACTCTAGACTAGCATTCAAGGAAGCTATTGTCATATTTCTAATTATGACAGGTTGCAAAGAAATTGTCCTTGAAGATGAATGAGGTTGACTTCTACGAGCCATTTATGGACGAGCCCATTGCCATCCCTGACAAACCTTACACAGAAGAAGAGCTTGTGGAGTTTATAAAGGAGCACCAGAGGTACCCCAGGTGGCATGCAGGGGGTGGGGGGCTTGGGGCCTGGGAAATGGAGAGGAGCCTCTCAATCCTGACCATTAGTGGCAGGGATGTTGCTACAGTTTCTGAATATGGGTCTGTCTACACTTGCAAACAGGTTTAAACCATCTCCTCTCAGTCAGCAAATCCCCTCAAAGTCAGAGTCAAATATAGATAAAATTCTTTAATAACAGCAATAGTGATTTAGGGACAGCCTCCTATATGCCAAGTACTCTGATAGGTGCTATGAGAGCTATTTTATCTAATGCAGGGGTGGGCAGAGTGGGGAAAGGTAGGTTTACAGTTGTGATCATGCAAAAGTTTACTCTTGTATTACTATTTATTAGTTATTGTATTGTTTATTTGTATTATAGCTGTAAGCCTACATTTGCCAAACCCTATATTCAACATAATGGGGTAATTATTATTATTATCTCAATTTACAGATGAAGGAATTGGGCTCCGAGTAGTTAAATAACTTGGCCAAGATGAACATTCTGTACGCAGAATTGCTGGGGGAGGAATATTTGACACCACTTAGAGTAGCTCAAGCGTGGACTGGCGACCCTTTCCTGTAAAAGGCCGGGGGGTAAATAGTTCAGCTCTGCAGCCAGATGGTCTCTGTTGCAACACTCAGCTCTGCTGTTTGTGTGGGAAAGCAGCCGCAGCCAATATCTAAACAATGGGGTGTGGCTGTGTCCCAAAGCGTTTATTTATAAAATAGGAGGCACCACTGGATTTGGCCCTCTAGCTGCAGTTTGCTAAGCCCTGCTCCCGAGGGAGGGACAGTACTGAACATGGAACATGGTGGTGGGCTAACCATCACCCTTCACCTTCCCCCCCACCCAACGCCCCGCACTGGACATGTGCTCACACATGCTCATTGGACCTGAAGCACTAACTACAATTCCATCAACCCGCCAGTCCTGGTCCCTTTAGGGAGGCAATCCTTGGAGAAGCAAATAGCCACATTCTAATACAATTAGCCAACATTCAGAAAGAACTGAAACCATGAGCAAATATAGATCCCACCTGCTCTTCCAAACATCCTGAAGGGGCTTTGGATGGATGACTCTGAAGATAAAACAAAATCAAGACTTCCTCTTTTCCCTCCCAGGTGGCCTCATCTGGGCCTTCTCTGGGCTCTCAGGGGTGGCGCCAGTCCAGGAGGAGGGAGATGACTTCTTGCCCTGGGAATGCCTACCCTGTGCCCCCTGGCATTGTTTGTAACAGACTTATAATCCCTGGGCCAAATGGGTCTGTGAAAGGCTGGGAGCGTTAGGCCCAGCTCTCTGTGTGACAGGGCAGGGTATGAGTTAGTGTGGTGTCCTGAGAATACCTACTCAAGGAAGCTCATCTTTTTTATTTCCAGACCCACCCTACGCCGCCTGCGCCCAGAAGACATGTTTGAAACATGGGTAAGATAGTGGCAAACTCCTTCTCCCTTGTAGAGACAGGCATATTCCCAAAGAGGAATATCCCTTTGAGTTCCAAAACTCAAACTAAGTTTTACTTGGCTGGAGTGGATATCTAGATGGTAGAGTATTTGAAATGTGGACAGAGAACCCGGTTTTCTACATTCTAGTTTATACCTCTCTGGTGTCACCACTGGGCAATGTTACTATGTCTCTGAGTCCACTTTCCCTGGGACCACTGGCCTCTGTGCACTGGCCAGAGGCCTGGAGGACACCAAGGAGCAGCTATGGAGTCAGAGACTTGGGTTCAAGTCTAGAATTGGACATCTCATAGCTTTGTATCCTACGTCAAGTCATGTGATCTTTCTGAACTTTAGTTCCTACATCTGAACTTAGGGCTTTTTGTAAGAATGAACAGTGTGAAGTGCCCAGAACATGGGAGGTGCTCAATAAAGGAAGGGCAGCTGTCTTTGTAACTACCAACTTAGGGCACTGGAAAGCACTGGGTCAGAGTACCCCCAGGTCTAAGTCACAGACAATGTGTCAGGCAGGTCAAATAGCATCAGAAAGAGGGTCATGGAGATACAACCTCCCACCCACTTCAGGTTTATACAAAATTCTCAAACAATAACAACCAAATCTGAGGAGCATTTCCCAAAGCATTTCAGGTATCCTTTCACTCAGATCTTTGAGTGGTTCTAGGAAGTGCTGAAGAACAAGTATTATTTTAGCCCCAATTTATGTGGGGAAACTGAACATAAATTACTCACGAATATATAACTAATAAGCACTAGATCTTGGGACTTAAATTTAAATAATCTAGAGCCAAATCTCACCTTCTCTCCATTATACCTCCCTAGAATGGGCCATGGCCCCATAAGGTACCATTTTGGCAGTGGGGGTGTGGTTGGGAGGGGAAAGGGACTAATGTGGGAACACGTATGATTTATTTATGTACTTAATCTTTAACTCAGAGTTGAAAGTGACATGTGAAGAGAGCCATGGAGTAACTTGACACTCTCTGTTTTAACAGCATGTCACTCATTTGGACATGTGAACACAGAACAAACATTTCATAAGACGCTGAAGGACAATAACCCAGTGTAAAGGCCTGGACTGCCTGACAATAACACAGCACCCAGAAATGTATTTCCCCAACATTCCAAACTTTAAAAAATTTAACCTTTTAAATGTTTTGTTATTATATTTAAATACTGTAACAGTGCTTTAAAAATAATAGCACTTTAAAAATATTTTTACTTTTGATTTAACTTCAGCCTTATAAAAAGTAGTTCAAGGGTTAGGGTTAGGGTTAGGGTTAGGGATGGGAGTCAGCATTCCTTCTAGAAGAATCCTCCCTGTGTTGTAATAACTAAGTAATTCCAAGAGGGAGTCAGAAACCTTGGGATGAGCCCAAGACACTCTTTTGACCAGGGAGTCTGCTACTTTTAACTGCATTTTCCTTCTTTGCATCTCTTTATTCAACATGAGAACAAACATTCAACAGAGGCTGGGAACAAACAGCCAAACCTGAACAGTGGTAATCTACCTGGTTGGTGGGAACTGATGTTACTTTCTTCTTGGAAACTCTAATATTTGCTAATTTTCTTCAAGCAGTATGAAAGATTTTTATCACCATACTCTTTTTAAAAATCCAATAGGCATTAGTAAGAACTCATTACCTTGGGCTAAGCACAGAGACTATAAATGAACATTGCTATCCAGGCCTTAGGAGTTCAGGCCTGAGTCAATGAAACAGTCTCGAATCACGTGACCCCAGACCTGGATGCTCCCTGCTGTGACAGAGATCATACAAAGTCTGGGGAGTCCAAAGTAAGTTATTCACCTAAGTAATTCCTAAGCTCCAGTTTTGGGGGGATCTGGTGTTGGGTCACAGTATATAAAGGCCCCTTCTCAGACTTTTTCAACTTAAGAGCCACTGACCTGAGTTTGCAGCATCTTTTGTAGAGAGGACAGCAGATTCCTAAGCTTATTCTGTGCTGTTGGTGACGTCAAGGAGCAGAAACTTGTTCCTCCATCCTCTTAGGTTCCGTACTGGAGGCCTGAAAATTAAAGTGATAAAGGATAGATTAATGTGAGGGGGAAAAAAAACCCAAACAGATTTAATTACCTATTTCTGCATGGAAGTTCATAAAAAAAAATGTGACTCAAGGAGGGGATGGTGGACAGGGGTCCTTCTAGGAGAACAAAGACTCTTGGGAAAGATAAATGAATGCTGGGAGAACAAATGGGAGATAGAATTATCTGTTTGAGAAGATCAGGGTTGTACTCGGGAAAGGATTTATGACAATTGAGTCCTTTTAAGAGACTCTGCATTTAGGCAAATAAGGGATTTCAGGAATTCACAAGCCCTCAACTCCAAATAATGTGCATGCCATGTGGCTTTCCCTGGCCTACGTCAGTGAGGGAGAAAGAGCATGGGCTTCAGAACCAGGCAGAGCTGGCCTGAACCCCAGGTACATCCTGTACAGGCTCTGTGGCTTTAGGGAGGTCAGTTCAATTCCTTAAGCATTAAACAGGAATAAGACTTGCATCTAAGATTTAGAAATAATGCATTTATAAAGCACTGACACAAATGGCAGATATTCATACCATCGTTTTAATCATCCTTGATATTTCAAGGTGTAATCCCTTCCCTCAGAGAACTTGCCATTCAAGTAAAAAGATCATTTCCAAGACATTGTGATCTGAAGACCAAAGGGGTGGTCTGGGCGGCCAAGGTTGTGGGGTGCAGAGAAAGCCCCTGGCTGGCCGGCCCTGCAGCTCTTCCTCGCCTGTGCATGTGGGACACGCACTGAGGAACACCGACCTTCTGGCTTGGGAGCTTATTACTGAAAACACCTGGCACAGAGCACACGCCTGCTTCTTTGCAAAGAGAGAGGCTCTTTCCCTGGGTTAGAGTCTCCATCCGGGACCACCTAAGGCCTGGGAGGTGGCGGCCATGTCATGAGCAATCTCCTCGCAAACAGATATGGATTCTTAATTCTGAATCCAATTTCCAAACGTGTTCCAGAAGGGCAGGCAGAAATGGAGCCCGCTTCTCGGAGTTAACACAGCCGCCTCCCCATGGATGGCAGACACAAGGACAGGGCAGCCTACTGAGAACTGATCAGGGCATCCTGCCTGGTGATAATAGCAAACATGAAACCTCAGACTCCCCTTCCGGCTGCTGTCAGATTTGTGTAATAAACCTGTGCGCACACACACACACACACACACACATACACACACACACAAACCTATCCAATTCAATTCCCCGGAGAACCTGACCAAGGCAGTGCCTGACTCTCTTGTTTCTAATAATATTTTCCATTTAATCTTGCTCAGAATTTTTGGAGGTTTTGTCCATTTCCAACTCAAAAGAAAAAAAAATTAGCATTTAGATAGGATTGCACCAGCATTACAATCCATTGAAATGGAAACAGGGATGGGGGGGGGGGGGGGGCTGTGAAGCCTGGAGTATTGTTTCCTGAGGACGGTTCTGATATGACACTCTGGGGGCCCCACGACGCCCTCTCCCGGGGACAGTGATAGTCAGTGTCCACTCAGATCTGTCCACGAGCCTCTTGCTCGGGCATCTTCCCCTCCAAGCCTCATGGGGATCACATTTCCTATACAGGAGGCGCCCCCAAGCTCTTGCTGGTTCTTCTGCAGGAATGATTGATGCAAAGGAGACACGAGGCCTGTGGTCCTTTCTGTTCAGGACATAGAAACATGGAATTCCACCTGCTTGTCCCCCAGATTTGAAATATTCTCACTTTTCATCATCACGCCCTTGCCCAGCCCCATCTCCAGCCCCTCCTGTGAGCTCCTACACTTAGACCGAGTTAGATGCCTGGACGGCTCCAGCAAGCTCTGGTTCCAGAGCCAAAAGGAGCCCAAGGAAACACCCTCGGAGTGGCAGGCAGCAAAGCGGCCCCTACTGACCACGCAGGTTCTTCAGTAAGCAGGGTGTCAGGGAAGCAGGACACACCTGTGAACAGAACAGACCCACATCCTAATTTGCCTCAAGATTCCTGTCTGCTGCCCGTTTGGGGACAGCTGCAGGACCCACCAGCAGCATCCAGAAGCTTCCATATCGGGTCTATTACTGCTTTATTTGCTGGTGGTGACTTCTTGAAACTCAGACTGGCATTCACTGAGCTCCGTTCAGAGGGCTGATGAGCCAGACTCACATTCTTCCTCCTCCTGCCTCTTCCCGCTGCTCTCCTGGACCCACCAGACCACGGCAGTGAGGCCCATTCGGTGCTAGTCTTCTGTGTAGTTGGTGCTTTCCTGTCTCAAAATCCCGTTTATTAAATGTCACACCTTCCTCCCAGTTGCTCATCAGTATTCCCTGTCTTAAGATGCATGCTGCTCTGTCCCCGAGACTCTGTCCCCCTGAGCCTTTGTCCCCTGTGCCTCTGCGTCCACTCCTCTCAGCTCCCTCTCCCGCCTCCATTTCAATTCCTGCCTGACTGTCCCTGACTCCCCGCGTCTCTCATCTGGGAGTGTAACCTTTGATTCCTTCCTCCCACAGGAAGATGACTTGAACGGGATCCACATAGTGGCCTTTGCAGAGAGGAGTGACCCAGGTAGGACCCCTCCCCCTCTTCTGTCCGCTCTCTGACCCCATAAGCAAGATCTGGCTTCTCACCTTGGTCAGCCCTCACCTTTCCTCTTCCCTCACTTCCTGCCTACAATGCAGCCGAAAGACACAGGGCACCCCCTGCTGGTTGCCTGCTAGTACAAACCCATTTCAATCGTGCACACAGCTCAGAAGTGTGAGAACTGATCAGGGGGTTCTCCTCACATTAATCTATCCTTTATCACTTTAATTTTCAGGCCTCCAGTACGGAACCTAATCAGTTGATCAGCCTCATTCTGCTTAGCTGCCCAAACTGGGGCTGAGCTCAGACAAACATAAACATAGCCTCATTCTACAGGCGTGTATGTGCACGCGCACATGTGTGCACGTGTGCGTGTGTACGTCAGTGTAAACTTCTGTTCACATTAAAAGCTGATGTACCTAGCCTATATAAATAACAATAAATATACCCTCTGGCCTGTCAAATATGGCCTGTGCTTAGAAAACTTAACGGAAAATATTTTGGAGCATAGATTATCTGAACTGGGCCCAATCTATCTACAAATAATGAGAACTGGGCCAAAGAAGCAGCCGATTTCCAAAGTGTAAAAGGACCTATAAGTGAATGAGTAACTTTATTTTGGACCTTGGACAGCTTTGCCCTGTCTTCACTCTTTGTAGTGTCAGTGAGAGTGAAGTGCAGGAAAACTGATGGGCAGGTGGTAAAAGGCTAGTCCCAGGCAATGTCTGTGAGACAGAGGGTCCCGGGAGGGAGAGTGTACGTGCAGATTCTGAAGTGTATTTTGAGAGGTGTGGAATCATGTAATATGTGGCCTGTGGCCCGTTGCAAGGGGTGGGGGAGGGAGAGGGGATTCTGGCATCTTTCACTTATTGTAACATTTCAAGGTTCCTCCTTTATGTGGTGTGTATCCATACTTTGTTCCTTTTCATGGCTAAATAATATTCCAATGCATCACAACCAAATCTATGCTCCAAATTTGCCAATAGTGTCCTCTCCCCGCCCCCCTAGCTTTATTAGAATGTTTGAATGTCCACCATGTCCCAGTTTCCCCATCACTGACTTGCAGAGTTGGAAAAACTCTTCAAAAATATCTAGCCTTTGTAAAAAAAAAAAAAAAAAAAAAAAAAAAAAGCCAGTGTGGGTCAAGCTTCTTTCCACATTTTCTGGCCACCCCTCCGCCCCCTGAGGAGACACCAGCCAAGGAGGCCAATGCCCGAGGTGGACAAGCTTCAACGAAACAGAATCAGATCCCTGGTGCTGTGGACAGAGATGCCCTCTGTGGGCAGCAGCCTGCTGGCCAGACTCCAGGGCCCTCCGCCCACCCCCACCCCCTTCCAGGCTGTGGGGAGGCCCGTCTGGCTCTCTAACAATGGAACAAAGAGCCTGGGAGAAGCTGCAGGAACCTGTTTGACCGAGATTGCTGCCTTGCTGCCGATGAATCAAGCTCCTGAAACTCTCCACCTCCTCCCTGCACAAATATCCCTGGGCCTGAAGCCGGCTCTTCCCAAGCCAGGGCTTGTTCCTGGGAAGCTGGAGAAATGCACTGGGTGGGGGTGGAGGAGCTCAGAGCATCTTTTTTTCAAGGAGGGAGGCCCTACCCACTCGGGGCTGAGAAAAGGAAAGGCCTTTCTGTGAAAGTCTCTGCTTCTGGCTAGATCATCATTGCCCGCAGGTCACTGAGGCATAACCCCGGGGGGAGAGGCCGGGCTGTGGACTAGGAACTATTATATATCCCCGCCCAGCCAGCGGGTCCTCCTCTACCTCAGCTCTTGCTAAAAAGGGGCACGTGGCCTATCGCCCCGACCAGAGCCCTGCCCGCTCTCCACGGAAAGGTCACACCTGGGGGGACCTAAACAACCCCCAGCTCCTGAGAGAGCTGATTGTCTGGAGCAGGGGTCCTCAAACTTTTTAAAGTGGGGGCCAGATCACGGTCCCTCAGAGAGCTGGAGGGCCGGAGTATATGAACTACTAATTCCTACTGTAACACCTCGGCTGCACTCACTGCCCAAAAAACCTGGCGGGCCGGATCAGACTCCTCTGCGGGCCGCATGTGGCCCGCGGGCCGTAGTTTGAAGACCCCTGGTCTGGAGGAAGGGGCCAGGGGCTTTATGGAGAGGATCCCACTTGGTCCCTGAAGCCACTCCGTGACCTCTGCACGATGATGAAGACTCCGAGGATGGTGGTCACTTCTGTGTGCGTATGTGACAGGACAACCTGGGCGCAGGAGGTGCTAGTTTTCCCCCCGTTTTACGCCAGAGGAACCTGAGGCCGGAGAGGCTGATGGCAGGGAGACAGCGGAGCCCACGTTCAGCTGAGGGCTGTCTGGCTTCCCAGCCACGCCCTGGACCGCAAGGCCCTGCTGCAGACTCGCCACACCTCGGAGTGACACCCTGATGTCATTCAGGTGATGGCCAGCCTCCTTGCATCCACCAGCGACAGCAGAAAGACGCAGAGAAGGTCCATGGCACCCTCAGGAGGATGAGAGAGGCGCAGAGGACACAGGCCTGGACTTCTGGGTGGCTCCCTGGGGCTCACACACACACACACACACACACACACACACACACGTCTCTGACGGACGGAGCCCCGTCTGCTGACCTGGCTGTGACCGGCCTGGGACCGGTCCCCGGGGCCTGGAGTCGGCTCTTTCCCACAGCCCTGGCCACCTGAGGAGGAGGAGCGTGTGGTCACCGGGTTCCTTCCCACAGGGGCCGGGCTCCCAGCGGCCTGGCACCCGCCCGCCGTGGGAAACCTGGCTGGGCAGGAGCCCGCAGCCGGGTCATGGGAGCGCAGGGTCCGCGCCGTGGGGCAGGGAAGCCGGCCTGGTTCTCACAGCGCCGGGCCCTCTTCTTTATTTAGCTCCGTCTCCGGGGCTCCGGGCTCAGGCAGCGGCGTGGCTGGGGCTGGGGGAGTCCGGGGCTCGGCCACAGGTCAGAAGGCGCAGTCCGATGGCCTCGGCGGAAGCGGCGCCCCCACGGTCTCCTGGGGCCGAGCCCTTTGACCTCACTGTGCCGCTCTCAACCCCGGGCACCTCCAGCACCAGCCGAGGCAGGAGCATCAGACCCCCACCCCCCAGGCGGGAACGCGGGCTGCCGAAATGGCTGCAGCTGTGCAGACCCAACACCCGCTCCGCCACGTGCTGGCCCGTGACACTGAGCAGGTCACGCACCCTCCCTGTGGTCTGGACTCCATCCTCCTCAAGGTGGAGATAATAAGATCCTCCTTCCTCCATCAGACTCCGCGCAAACATTAAATGCAAAAGTACTCGGTACCAAAAAGCGCTCAGGAAGTGGCATTAGCCCGCCCCGACCCAACTAAGCGGGGCTCGCCCAGGCGCAACTGCCAACCCTCCGCCCCAGGAGCCGCAGTCACCGAGTCAGGAGCAGGGGCCGGAAGGGACCGCTCACGCGCCCTGCGTCGTGACGTAACTTCCTGTGCGCAGGCGCTGTAGGGATCTAGCCGCCTCTAAGGCATCCCTGTGCCCTGAATGTAAACATTGAATGAACAGGTGGGTGGCCAGGTTCCTTGCATTCAGGTGGAAGGACTCAGAGCATTTAACAATATTGACCAGTCCTGGCCAGTGTGGCCCAATGAATAGATTCTGGCCAAGGGCACGGACCTCGGTTGCAGGCTCAATCCCCAGCCTTTTCGGGGTGCGTGTGGGAGGCAACTAAAGGATGTGTCTCTGTCTCCCCCCTCCCTCCCACTCTTTCTAAAAATCAATGGAAAAGGTTCCCTCAGGTGAGGATGAACAAACAAAAGTGGCAAAAGTGTATTCTCCGCCTCTAACATCAACTTCATTTATTAATAAACTCTGTGCATTTTTTTTTTTTTTTTTTTTAGCTTTCCTTGAACCTCTGTAAACCCCCAAACCTTTGGCATTCTTAAACATACGCAGTAAGCCCCGATTTTGACTTCTGTTTATGTAATAATTCCAACCCACTTGATTTTTCTTGCAGAGACCAATGTTTTAAAAATTATACTTTTATTGATTTCAGAGAGTAAAGGAGAAGAGAGAATCATCGATTGGCTGCCTCCCGCATGCCTCACTCTGGGGATCGAGCGAGCAACCTGGGCATGGTCAATACTCAACCACTGGGCCATGCTGGCTGGGCTTGCAGAAACCAATTTTTATCCCTTTGATCTTTTTTGAAATCTCCAAATCTGCTCCAGAATGCAAAATAGAAAAGGGTTTTGTATGTAGCATTAAAAAGAAAAAAAGTGATCACACCATCATGGGTTTTTCCCATCGGAAAACAACAGTGCCGTCCTGTGCGTTCAGCCTCAGTTCTGCTCCTGACCTTATCCGCCACAACACATGTGCCTACACAGCCTCTCCCTCCCTCTTACGGGAGTTGGTCTTTTGCACCCCGGGTGAACTTGGACTTGGGTCTGTGTTGTGAAATGTCATCCTCTCTGTGCATTTCTGATTTGTCAAGGTCTCCCTTAAAATTGGTTCTCCTCTCCCAGACGACTGGCAACATGGCTTCCTGTATCACCTTCCTTTCTCCGCTGCTGAGAGCAGGCACTGGAGGTGTTTGGGAGGAATTCCCCCTTGTGGCCTGTGTAATCTGCTCCATGAATCCCCTGGCCTGTGACATAGCAACGTGCCCGGAAGGGAAGGCTCCGTGGTGCTCGATGGCGGCAGCCAGGGGCCCTCTGGGAGCTTGACTCTCTCGGCCACACCACAGGCTGCAGGAGGAAGAACCCCCATCCCAGCTCCACCCTAACCCCCCCAGTGGTGGATAATGAACTCTCCAGCACATGGCCCTGTGGTCTCACCCAGGCTGCCCTCCTCTCAGCTAGGGGTATGGGGGATGGGGGAGGCCTGCGGTCCGTAGAAACCCTCCTCTCTGCTGACAGGAGGCCTGCTTTCCAGGTGACGAGGCCCAAGGGGCCGTCTCAATTTTATGAACTAACAACATTGAAAGTGACTACACCCACGCAAGGCAGAGCTGCTAAGGAGAGAGTGCCTGCTGCCTGGAATGTATGAGAAAATGAGGAAGTGCTGAGAAAAACCTTTACCCAGAGGCCCCAGGAGCCAAACAAAGGCCGGGGTGCCTGGAGAAGGGAGAGGCTTGTTAAACAGAGGCCAGAGAGGGGCCTGACTGGCTGGGCCCCACCAAGAAGAAGCCTTGACAAAGAAAGGCGGTTGCCATACTGAATTCCTAAGCAGCTGGTGAGTGGCTGTACCGAAGGTCCACATTTCAGGCCAGAGTCAGCCATGCGAGGAATGTAACCTCATAGTCTAGAGTAGAACTATTGCCGACAGTGGTCAGCAATCTCATTAGTCCACAGAACCAAATATCAACAGTACAATGATTGAAATTTCTTTTGAGAGCCAAAGTTTTTAAATTTAAACTTCTTCTAATGCCACTTCTTCAAAAGAGACTCACCCAGGCCGTAGTATTTTGTGGAAGAGCCACACTCAAGGGGCCAAAGAGCTGCGTATGGCTTGAGAGTGGCAGTTTGCTGACCAGGGGTCTAGAGTTAAACATACATTTTACCCCTGGATGGCATAACTTGAATCTGACAGTGAAGGCTCCCCGACCCTGCCTACCAGGCCCGCGGGCCAGTGTCCTGCTGGCTCCCAGGCACGAACAGGCGAAGTCATTGTCATCATCGCCTCTCACAATGACATCTGTCATTTGGTCTGGCCTCCAGCTTTGTCCCAAGGTCACCAGCAGCTCCTCTGTCCAGTTGCTAGATCTGTCTCCACTCTCAGCTTCGCCCAGGATCCCCAGAACCACAGAGAAGAGGGCGGGTCCTGACTTTCCTGCCCTGGTGTTCCTGCGGGGCTGGAGGAGTGGGGATAGGGATGGAGGAGGGGCGGTGGCAGGGGTGTGTGTGTAAGAGTTCTCCCAGAGATTGATTCTGGGTCTTCTCCTTTCCCTGAGTTTTATTCCAGATCAGAGCATGGGTACCCGATATTCTAAGATTCCCTGAAATTGTGGCACTTCTGTATGTGGACAGCAAGGCTCACATGGGCCTGTGTTCGTGTGTATGAACATGTACACACATGCGCACACACACACACACACACACACACAGGCCTATTCCCAGGGACTTTCCAGAGTCTAAACTCTGTTTCCAGTTGGGAGTGGGGTGGGGTTGCTGAGGCTTTCTCTTACTAAACATTCTTTCCAAATGCTTGTTTATGGTATAAGTTTTGTTGTGTGCAGTCCTACAAGACTTAAGCTTTTAAAGGAAAGAGAGAGAGAGAGAGAGAGAGAGAGAGAGAAAGCTGTGTCCTTGAAACTCACAAGATAGGGTCTGCTTTTCTTATGAATCATCCCTCCCCCGGGGGCAATGAATGCTGCGGACTAAGGGGAAGGCACAGCCCACACGGAAATAGGGAGGGAGGGGCACCCCATTGACTTCTCAAAACTATGAAACCAGCTCTAAGTCAGGAGCTCCCTTCCTTGGAAGGCTTTAGGAATTTCAGGCCACAGGAAACCAAGGGTCCAGGCTACAGGTCCTGGTCCCAGAGCACAGGTCCTGGGGACACTGAGGGATGGCAAGTTGCTGGTTTCCGGAGCCGCCCAGAGGGCTGAGTGAGGACCAGGCCGGGCGGGTCCATCTTCACCTGCAGGTTAGCGATCCGATCAGTGATCCGATCAGAGCTCGGCTTTGAGTTACAAGCCAGCCACTTCCCTGTGGACTTTTCGTTTCTTTACTCAAAAACTTTATTGTCCCCTTTGAGTAAGCTGCTTTGTGGCAGAGTGCTCGTCTGACTCATTTTATAGAATAATCCTATAATTTGAGGGTACGCGGCCAATGGCTTAAGAAACCCTCATGGAAAAACCGCAGCCTCTGCCGTCCGTGCTGAGAGCCATGTCGGCACCGGGGTTACTCACCTTCTTGGTCCGACTGCAGATGGCTACGAGTTCCTGGAGACCCTGAAACAGGTGGCCCGGGACAACACCGACAACCCAGACCTGAGCATCATCTGGATCGACCCAGACGACTTCCCCCTGGTGAGTGGCTCAGACTGGGCCCCAGCCCCTGGTAGCTGTCACAGTGTCATGCTTGGACGTGGTGTGAGGGCCTCTCCTGTGAAGGAGGATGTGAAACAGGAGGGGCAATTGCAGGAACCCAGTGGCCGCCCCATCCAGCAGGGGAGACCTTGGCCACAGGGGCAACATTGACCTTGGGGCCTGGTGCTGACCCTGACATGGTTAGATATATTTGTTCTCACTCCCTGGAGACCAGAACTCTCAGCTGAGCTGCTGAAATGCTTCTGCCAACAGCGTGATAGCTGCCTGCAGCCCATCACCACCCACTGCTGTAACCTTTCTCACTTTCCTGAGTGAGGACCGTCGTTCTGAGGCGACCTGAGTTACTAAGTGATGAGAAGCAGACGTGAGCTCTGCATAGAGCCCAGAGCTGCACGGGGAGAAGGAGCCACCTCCAGGGCAGGGACCCATTCTCCGTCGGCTTCTCCCAGGTCCTGGCCTAGTGTCCAGCCTGGGACTAGCACCTGTCAGAGCCTTAAAGTCTGAACTCTCGCTGGTGTCAGCGATCAATGAGCAGCAAGCCTTGGTTGTGCTTGGTTTAAAGAGAATAAGCAGGATTTGGACAATACACAAGCCCAGTGGTGGTGATGATGAATGCAGCTGCTGTACTGTGTGCCTGGAACGAGGGTAAGTTCTTCCCATGGATCGTCTCGTCTAACCCTCTCCACACCCTGCGAAGTGGGGACTGTTATCATCCCCAGGGCACAAAGGGAAGGAACGGCCATGGAGAGGTCAGAACAGTGACTGGTCTGTATGATGTTCCAACCCAGGCCAACGTGATGACAAAGCTTCATCTGTCAGTCAATAGACCTCAGGTTGAGCTAATTGTTGGCCATCAGGAACGTTTCATAGGTTATAAATGACAAGTCTAGCTTCTTCCAGGAGTTACCATAGGTTGCGACCGGTCGTGCTATGACTAAACAGACAAAACTGAGGGGTTTTAGTGATTGCAACCCAAGCCCACATGCAGAATGAGTGCATCCCAGGCAGAGACTTCCGTGCCACCTGAGGTCAATGCCATCGTTGTGGGCAATCCTAACAAAACCACGGCCGTGGGAGGCGCTGTGTGCTGTAACTTGGGCCATGGCAAGAATGTATTTCTAATTTATCTGGATTCCCTGGTTATGCAAGCTTTCGGATGGTCTGCAGCTCTGACCTGCTCTGTTTGCCTTGCTTTTTGCAAAATAAAAATCTCAGACAATTCTGATTTCTGGGGCCCATCAGGCTATGTACTCACCTGAGAGACTTTCCCACCATGGAATGCCTCCACTATTATTGGTAGCCCATGGCCCCCCATCCTTTAGTCCCACCCCTGTCAGAGATCAGCCCACAGGGACCCAAGGCTGGCTGAATGAAGAGGCACTTTTCTTACTTGTATGCCAACCGACCTCATGGGCAGAGTGGCACAGCGTAAGGGGTTTTTAAATGGGGCGTTGAGAGAGGTGGAGGAAATCTCTCCCACCACATAAGCTATAAAGAGCCCCAAGCAATTTGGGGATCGACTTTGGACCACCTCTGCAAAGCTCCCCCCTACAGCTGCATACACATCCATGTTACACGTTTCATGGTTTTTGACATCCTTTCTTCCCGTGCTGACTTAAAGGGCTGAGGGCTGGGCAAGTCTTCAATTTCCTAAGTGCCCGCAGCTGTTGGGAGCCCTTCACCCAGCGGTGACCTAGTTACTGTGGCGGGATGGCAGGTGGGTGCACCACAAAAAGTGCTTTCAGCAGGGAATGCCCCAGCCCCGCCATCTAATTGTACCTTCTGTTGCCACAGCTCATTGCCTATTGGGAAAAGACTTTCAAGATCGACCTATTCAAGCCGCAGATTGGGGTGGTGAACGTGACAGATGTGAGTACGCCCTGTGGAAGCTTGCCCAGGCCCCCGTGGCCGGCCCCGTGTCCTGCCGAGCAGCCTTGACCATGAGGCCATGCAGGGAGTCCAGTCCCTCTTAAAAGGAGCAGGACCCCGGGCCCCGCCCAAGCTCCTCAGTGTGGCCAGAGCCTCGTCTCTGAGCCAGTCCCAACCTATGGTTCCTGGTTCCCTCCCAGGGTGCATGCCCTTGCTTACGGGGCCAGACTGGCCTGGGTCACGGCCTATTTGGGAATAAGGCCCCCTGTACTTTCTTCCAATGCCCCCAAACTAGGTCTCTTCGCACAACGGCCCCCGCACTTGCAGCTGCCATTGCAAGATGGGTGGGGCCCGCCCCTGGGTGGGGCCCGCCCCCTGGCACCAGGTCACAGGGAGCCCCCTGGCACCAGGTCACAGGGAGGAGACCGGGTCACAGGAGGAAGCCATGGGGGTGGCGAGGCTTCTCCTCACCATCCAGGCCCCACTGGCCCGAGGGCGGCAGAGGCTGGTGAGGAGGACTGGCCGAGCCTGAGGAAAGGCAGGCCTCAGTCCACACATCCGATGCAGCTCCAAAAACCACACACAGGGACAGACACACCAGGCAGATGGATGATGGACAGAAAGGATGGCCACAGAGGGTCCATCAGAGCCACAGCTAACTGGTGCCGACGCATGCAAAGGGGGCCCATCAGCCATTCCCCTCGCCCTGTCGGCGGGGTTCAATCAGCAGGGGAATTCTACACTTATTTATTTTGTAAACTAGTTTTTATATTAATAATAATTCCAACAATCTGCTCAAGTTGAAACCCTTCAAGCCAATATAGCAAAGAAGGTGAAAAGCAAAAACACGCTGCACTGCCTACCCCCTCATCCTACTCCGATCCCTGAGGGAAACGGTGGTGGTAGTTTCGTGGCTCTCCTACCAGACATGTAATCGTATATTATAAAGAGCTAATATGCTAATCAGACTGAACAGCAGAACCACTGTCCAGAATGCCAGGGCCAAGCCCCTTGCACAAATTTCGTGCATCAGGCCTCTAGTTCTATATAAAATAGAATATGTAACTAAGAGGTACAAACTGGTAGTTACAGAATAGTCACAGGAATGTTAAGTGCAGCACAGGGAATACAGTCACTAATATTGTGATAACCACGTATGGTGCCAGGTGGGGATTGGAAATACTGGGGTAAGAAGGGGACCACTTTGTCAAGTACACGATCATCTCATCGCTCTGCTGCACACCTGGCCCCAACACGGAAGAGAGTTTAAACAGTATCAAAGACCAAGAGCCACATGTTACTAGTAGTAACAACTCATGAGCAGCACCGGATTTCATTAATAAATTAAAATTGTTAAGAATGGACTATAGGTGTTGTTGGATAGGGATCTATATACCATCTGCGTGGGGCCCTTGGGTCCGACTGCGCCCCAGGCCTCGCTCACGTCCCCATTCTGCCCCTGCCCGCAGGCTGACAGCGTCTGGATGGAGATTCCGGATGACGACGACCTGCCCACGGCTGGGGAGCTGGAGGAGTGGATTGAGGACGTGCTTTCTGGAAAGATAAACACCGAGGAAGACGACAAGGAGGATGACGATGATGACGATGATGATGGCGACAGCGATAATTCTGATGAGGAGGAGAATGATGACAGTGATGATGATGATGATGACTAGCTCCGGTTCCACCTGGTTTTGATGAAAACGGAATCCCAGCTCCCCACTTCCACACGGACAGCACCAGGGGGCAGCCAGCAGCCACAGCCATGCCCAGATGCTCCTCTCTCTTTCCCAGCATCCCTCCCCACCCCTTCCCATCAGGAGCTGTACAGTTCAGCACATGCACATGCCTTTCTCAACCCCGTCACTTCGCTCAGCAAGGACCATGGGGAACTGTTCCCCTGTGGATGGTCCTGACCATCACGGGAAAGCCCTGCTCTCTGCCCGGCCACCCGTGGCCATGGCAACGCCGGACTAACACCGCTACTCAAGTTTACTGTCTCCTTCGGCTCCGACAGGGCCAGAATGGACAGCTTGCTAACTCCCAAATACACAGCGACCGTACTGTCATCAGAGCCCAGGGAATACACGAAATCAATCCTGTAGCCCCGTGCCTGGCACATCAGTGAGACCCTTGCAGGGGAGGCTCAGCCTTGGAGACAGGCCAATGAGTCAGCTTCTCGTGGCTCTATGAAGCTTATTCTTTAAGTGAAGTCAGACCGTTATGAGCATAGATCCAAGCCTTCGGATGGCTAGCGAGAAGCCTTGTACAAGTGCATGTGGATGGAGGTTACTTCCAGTATGTGGGGCACTGGGTTGAAGGTTAACGTGCCCTGACCTTCCCTGAGGGACAAGTCTCATATGGGGGGGGGGGGGGGAGACACTGAAAGAATGAAAGGTTTTTATCTTTTCAGATGGGGCAGGTGAGCTTGGGTCTGGGACACCTCCCCCTTCCCCTTTGGAGAAAGGGTTGGTTTGTCCAGAGGCCATGTAACTCTCCTTTCACCAGCACCCCCGCAGGACAGGAAACAGCGTTCACAGTGATGCCCCGGCACATAAAATAGAGATGCCCAAGTGCCTTCAGAACTCTCTAAAAGTTACATCATGCTCGGTAGTTTTAGCGTTCCGTGTGAATAAGAATGTTCTAAATTATTTTCTCAATCTTTTAACATGTGTAAGACACTGCAAACTCTTCCAAAATAGGGCAATCCTTTTAAGGAATACTAGCTAACTGTCATTAAAGTCATATTTTGAAAATATTAAAACTATTTTGTTTTGGGTTTATTTTTGGAGAATTTTTATGAGTTCATTTGAGCCAAACTGATGGCCAATGCTGGGGGAGCAGGCCCAAAAGCTCCCAATATTAAGACTGTCTTGGAAATCCTCTCTGATTTCTGATCTTGCACCCATTTTCTCCCTCCCTCCCTCCCTCCCTCCCTCTCTCTGTTTTCTCTCTTCTTCAGTTTTCCTTCCTGGCCTTCCTTCCTCTGCCTGCCCTTTAAATGTTAGTGTTTCCCAGCATCTCAGCTCTTTCTAACATGTTTCTAGGGTAGGATCATCTATGTCCATCAGCCACTACTTATGTGCTAATGACTTCCATGTCTGTGTTATTAACCTTGACTTAGACCAATTTATTCAACTGCCCTTGAACATCTTGGTTTGAATGCTGCACAAATGCTTCAAACAATGTTCTTCCCTAGGGTTCCCCCTCCTCCTCTTAGTGGAGCCCCAGTTTGAATGAGTGATGTCACCATCTATCCAATTGCCTAGGTCAGTGGTCAGCAAACCATGGCTCTCGAGCCACATGCGGCTCTGCTGACTAATGAGTTTGCTGACCACTGTCCTATACTACCCTTTACCTCTTTGCACACAATATGCCACAATTGCCTAATCCTCACAGCTTCCAAATACACGGTAACATTTAGTCTAGTCCAGTGGTGGGCGAACTCATTAGTCAACAAAGTGGAAAACCGCGGCTCATCTGCCAACCACTGGCCGAGGTGACCTGGCCCCTTCCCTTCTACATCCGTGGCATTTGTGTGTACCCCAATTCGAGACACTTATTTATTTATTAATATGTATTTTTTATTTAAGAGAGGAAGGGAGCAAGCGATAGAAACATCAGTGATGAGAGAGAATCACTGACAGGCTGCCTCCTGCATGTCCCCTACTGGGGATCGAGCCTGCAACCCAGGAATCGAACTGTGACCTCCTGGCTCACATGTTCAACCACTGAAGTCATGCCAGCCATGTTCAGTGCACTTATTTAAATTGCAACACATATTTCCATGTTTGTCCTTTCCGTAAATTGTGGGCAAGGAATTTATCTTTGCATCCCCAGCACCAAGTAGACAGTCCGTTATTGAACTGATGAGTGAATAACTGATTCATCAGAATACCTGTAACACCCTAGGACTGCTGGGTAACAATGTGTAATCCTCAGGACTGCTGGGTAAAACAATGTGTGCAGAGCTTCCGTACTCTTATTTCTCCCCCTCACAACCCAAGGCAGGTACATCCCATGCTGGGCTATGCTGCTAACCAGCCAGGCCCAGGCTTACCTCAAGTAACCTCTCAGGAGGTACGTTTTCAAAGCCCTCTTTGAAGCTAATCTTTCAAACGGCCGACCGAGGAATGCGGTCCGTCATAAAAGTGGTCTGTTCCCCAGCCCGGAGAGATCCCCTTGTTCTCAGTGGGAGACCCTGAGCAATGCGCCTGGGGTTTAAATCCTGCCCTGAGCTCCCGTGTCAGAGGCTCTGGGAGTCACCCAGGCACTGTCTGGAAGCAGCTGCTTAGTCATGGGTCTGAAACGTTCTAAGCTGATATGCATGGGATGTTTGGCCTGGAGCGCGTTGCTATTGCTTTAAGGTAAATTATCTCACTTAATCTCCACAAGGCTCTCAGGAGACGGGTCTGGTTATTCTCACCATTTTACAGATGAGGAATCCGAGGGGGACACAAGGGACTCATGTAATTTTCCTAGGGTCACACAGACACTTTAAAAGAGTGCGAATAAGCCGAAACCAGTTTGGCTCAGTGGATAGAGCATCAGCCTGCGGACTGAAGGGTCCCAGGTTCAATTCCAGTCAAGGGCATGCACCTTGGTTGTGGGCACATCCCCAGTAGGGGGTGTGTAGGAGGCAGCTGGTCGATGTTTTGCTCTCATCAATGTTTCTAACTCTCTATCTCTCTCCCTTCCTCTCTGTAAAAAATCAATAAAATTTATTTAAAATAAACATAAATAAATAAATAAATAAATAAATAAAAGAGTGCCATTTTTACACTTAAATCAAGGATTTAAATGAAGTTCCTATAATTATGGAATCAAAGGATCTCATTTTGTTTTCTCAGAAAGTGTCCAAAGATGGACTCAAGTGCATGGCCCACAACCCTTTTCACTGATGACGCCAAAAGACCCCTTCTCCGTTCATTTCAGAGGTGATGATCCATTTAAACAGTATGGGGAACGTCAGATCATCAGAACGGCAAGATCACCCTATTAGGAAAAAAATAGTTCACTGTGTTATCAGGAATGCACAATCATTTTCATGAGCAAGAAGCTGGCACAGGAAAAATGTTCGAAGCACCTCGTGTCATTGCCACAAATGCATTGTCCTTTTGTCGGAAATATGAATTCTCAGAACCACAGTAATAAGATCAGATGTAAATTCAGACAACATACCCCAAAGTCAAATACAGTTTGGCTTGTCCAATGTCAACATCAGCCCGTGTAATTAGAAGATGCCTGCATGACACTTTGACACTAACGGGGAATCACTGAGTTTCCTCCAAGCAGAGATAGTGCTGTTCCCATGCCTCTGCTGACGGCCTTGCCTCTGGCACTGGCTTTGCCTGGTGCCATCCTGATACCCCTCGCTCCACGGCCATCACCTGGCAGTTCTCACTGGAGACTCTCAAAACTCTGCAACATTCTGCGGCTGCACCATGGGCAATGGGTGGGAAAGAAAGGAATCTTTGGTTTATGTCTGCACACAGCTTTCATCGTTTCTCCGGTAGAGTTTGTTCATGAGGACATAAATTGTGCACATCTTGGCTGACGGCCCAGAGCAACAGCTTATCAATGATCTATACAATGAATATGTTCACACCAATTGCTTTCTCTCACTCCTGTCCTTGCCACAGATAAGAATGTGTGAGCTGTCAGCGCTCCGCACAGGTAAAGAGATAGCTGAGTGAAAATCCATTTGTCAAATAACCAAGTTCCCTTTAAATAGGCCTACCTAAAATAAACCACCAATTTAAACTGAAATACCAAGGCACTCTACAAAAACAACCCAATACTCACCACCACCACCGCCCCAAATCCAGCATATGACACTTTTCTCACTCTTGACTCAGATCTTTTTTCCATTTATGGATTTACTCAGAAAGGCCTATTTCATCTCCAGGTTTTAGAGCCTAAGATTTTAAGTTCCAGTAGTCTGTTCATGCAGAAGATTCTCTTGGCCATAAAATGACTGCAACCAGGTTTTTGTTGGTTTGTTTTTAATGCAATGGCGATCCTACGTTCCCATTCAATCTACCCTAATTCATTTAAGTGTTCACAGAAACTTGACAGGTTATCTCTAATAGGGTATTGAAATCATGTAAGAGTGAAAATGTCCCCTAAAACTCTTTAGATGAGGAAGGGAAACAAAATTCAACAAGGGGATTGAAAATGACCGGGATGCCAGTTACACCCTGTCCCTCAGAGATACTGGCACCGTTATGATGCCACAAGGAGAGGAGGTCGCACAGCATCACCTGTGAATGCAGGAACGCGTGCTCCCAAGACAGCTGCTGGCCGTCCATTCATTCCTTCACATGTTCGGAATGCCTCAGAAAGCCCACCGCCCTGAGAGTGCAGGGAGTCACACCAGACCTCGCCCCCCCCCCCCCCCACACACACACACACACGATGCTCAGGAGTTCAGGCTGGTCAGCCAAACGGGCCCTCCTGGCTACAGAGTGCAGCATCAGCAAAGCTGGGAGAACACGAAAGACCCCATCCACATCCTGGCACACGCGGTTCAGGCTCCGTCAGACAGAGCGAGGCAGTTCTGTCACTCAGCTTTTTGGGTTGATGCTGGATTCTGAACCTAGAAATGCACAGTTCTTTTCAACACAAACGTGATCGCCAAGGATTTAAATGAAGTTCCTAAAATGAAGGAATCAGAGGATCCCATTTCTTTTTCTCAGAAAGTGTCCGAAGACGGACTCAAGTGCATTGCATGGCCCACAATCCTTCACACTGATGACGCCAAGAGACCCCCTTCTCCGTTCATTTCGGAGGCGATGATCCATTTAAACAGTATGGGGAATGTCAGATCATCAGAACAGCAAGGTCACCCTGTTAGGAAAAAAAACAGAGCTGGCCCTAGCCCCTCTGGCCTGGCCTTCGTGTTGAGAAATGGTCATCTGCCAGGCTGGCTAGGTGCACCCCGCAGTGAGCCGCACCCACCCGGCTGGACATGCCACACGTTTGTACTCGTAAGTGATGGCTCGGAAATCCAACTGGGTCATAATTTAGGGGCCCAGAGGCGATTGCTAGTTAATGAACGCCTACAGTGAGTCCATTATAAAGACCAGGAATTATTCACAAAGCTTGGATTTTCTTTGATCCAAATAGGACTTCCGTGCCACAAGAAATTCCAAAGACATTCAGGTGAAAAGCCCAGGGGGTTTGTCACATTTGTCCCGAGGCTTGAGATAAGCGTGTTTTCATCCCCCTGAGACGGGAAGAAAACACCCGTGTTCTCCAGCCGAGATGTACACACGGCAGACTCAGCGCCCATGGGAAGTGACCCTCCGGGCGTTAGGAATCTGTTGTGTTGGGGACACTCCTGATAGCAATTTATTTCGCAGGTGAAACAGAACAAGCGGGGTTATCTAAGGAGAGGTGGGACCAGGCCCGGGAAGGGACTCCCAGCCCTGAAGTTGGTAGTTTTAGATTTCCCATCTGCCCTTTGAAACTGTCCCCGGTCCGGACAGGCACAATGCCGAGGGTGGGAGCACTGTCCCCGCTCCTGTCCTTACTGAGCACAAACAGCAGGAGAGAAGAGGGTGGTGTAGGCACAATGGAGTCCAGACTTAAAGCCACAGGAACGGGAAAACAGGGATGCACAGCTCCTGGCTAGGCCTGCGGGCCGTCCCTCTCCCCGCAGCCGGCAACAGGATGTGGACACAGAATGGGGAAGAGGCTGTGTCAGCTCAGGAGGCCAGGCCAGGCTGCACACCTCCCTGCAGCCAAAGCCTAAGGTGGCTGCAGGGACCAGTACCAGGTCCAGCACCGGTCTTATCCCAGGGTGACCCTCGTAAGACTGATTTTTCTGGGGGTTCTGTTCATTGAAAATTCAATGGTATCTGCTTCCGGTGGGGCCACGTCCCTGGGCAAACCCAAAGCGAAGGAGCAAAAGCACACCCATCTGCCACAGACAACACAGGTGCACAGATGCCTAACATGCAAACATGCCATCTACCTGCTAACACACATGCTGAGAAAGGCTCATGTGCATGGAAACACCCAGCCACACAGGACACGCGTCACTGCTGAAGAAGCCTGACACAGCAGGGCCCGGGGGGAAGTCGACCGAAGGCTGATTCGCTGGTCTCCCTGAGCGGCTGGGACACTCTCCCCCAGGGCAGGCATGGGCGAGGGGGGGGAGCAAGCTGCCCACACGACAGGCACATGGCTCCCTGCTGGGCTATCTCCACATCTAAACACGGGCACTCAAAGGGGAAGCTCAGATGCAAGACAGAGTCCTGGACGAGCACCTCATCCCTCTCCTACACTCGGCAGCACAGCCAAGTCCTCCCCTCCGGATGGGAGAGGCGGCTCATGCTCGGGCAACAAGCCACACATGACACACACATACACACAACACACACAGGCATGCGCACACACACACAGGCACACACATACAATACACAGGCATGCACGCACAGGCACATGCATGCTCACAACACACACAGGCATGCACACACACACAACGCACACATACACACAAGAGACACACGTGACAGACATGCACACACATACACGCAACGCACACCGGCATGCACGCACACATACACGCAACACACATGTTTGCGCACACCTATAGGGGCTATCTGCCTCTTACCACCTGCTGTATGGAACCTGTCCTGTCCGCAGATCTGAAGCGGACAGTGGGAGAAAGGGAGATGGTAACCGTCGGGCAGAAAGCTGGCCAAGCACTTTCTCTAGCGCTTGCTTAATGAACCTGAGAGGAAGCATTCTGTGTTTCCACTTAACCGCTAACGCAAAGGATGGATGAACGGCCGCACCTTAACATCCCGTCCGCCTCCGAGCACGCAGACTTCAACGTTCAGGTCACGGGCGATTAACAATGGCCATTACCTCCGAAAGGACACTCTTAAGGACAAAAGTCGTCTAGTGGTTGAAACACCGCCAGGGAGACAGCGTGCCCGAGATCACGCGCTCATTACCTCCTGCTCTTCAGCATTTAACATCCACATTTTAGTAACTTCAGTTGAAAGTTATAGAAAAATTTATAAACAGTTAAGGCACATAAAATCTGTGTCCTGTGAGGTGGCTGTATCGATAGGCACAGGACACCCCCGTTTTAAGAAGAATAGCCACTGGCTCCGGGAACTGACACAAAGACCCACTGTGCTCCGGGCGGATGCGGCTCTGAAACCTCCAGCGAGCTAAGGCCACGGGCGCTGTCCCCGCTGTGAAGGGTTTGAATGTGCAGAGTCCGTGTCCAGAGACCCTGCGTTTTATTTTGGTATTCTTTCAAAAAAGGATTCGTACAAAGTCAGTGTAAAAAAAAAAAAAATCAGTATTCACCTTAAAAGAGAAACAGTAATTTCAGAAGGTCTGACAAGGCTGAGGGACAGAGACACGGGGAGAGAGGAAATATATTAACCTTTCTTCGCCTGCTGGAGATGCAGGCGCCGAAACAGCCAATCCGACGTGACCCCTCCCGGGCTGGCTCCCGCAGTCGGGGCTGGGAGCCCGGGCCCCGGGGTGCTGGCGGGCAGTGTCGCTGAGCACCGCCTGCAGGACACCCGGGGCGTGCCCACCGCTGTGCTCCCGACACACAGAGCCTGGGACGTGATCACCTTCACGCGGCCAAAGTCATAGACATTCACCATCTCCCGAAACATATTCCTGAGAAAGACATCATCCTAAGGAATGTCCAGCTTGGAGGGACCTACAGGCAGACACGAAGAGGCACGGGAGAACCATGGTTACGGGGGGTGTGTGTGTTCCATCAGCAGAACCGTGTGGCGACAGCGCACCCGGGCCCAGGCCAGGCCGGCCGGCTTCCCTTCCTGCTGTCCAACACGCCTTCCTTTGGACCTGAAGGCTGTTCGTGCCAGAACAGCTTCCTTTTTCAGGTACAAACATCCCAAGCCGATTCTGATGTAAAGAACGACACACGAATCCTGTGCCACCTGTGGATGCGTAAACCGAGGGGGGGGTGTGTGGGAACACACGGAAGTGAGGGGATGGGACCCTAGTACCCGGGCAAAGCTAGAGGGAGCACTTGGTAAAGGTGTGCTGTGGATACAGGAAGAGGGAGGCAACCAGAACCCGGTGCGGCTCCCCCCAACCCCCTGCAGAGGCCTCTGCCGGGAAGGCTCCCCAGCGCCGGCCCAGGCCCTGGGAAAACCCCTGGAACCAGCTGCATTGAAGAAGCTGATCACGGACCCTAAGACTGGCCCCCACTCCCCTGTCCCTACACTCTGAGGCTCGAGCTCTCTCTCTCTCTCTCTCTCTCTCTCTCTCTCTCTCTCTTTTGGTGCCCTGATCAGGAATGAAACCAGAAACCTCTTGGTGAGTGGGTCGATGCTCTGAACCAACTGAGCCACACAGGGCACCATTCCTTCTCTCTTGACCAAACTCTACAAGCCACGTCAACACCAGGGCCGAGGAGCCCTTCCTGGGAGCGAGTGGCGGAGGCAGGAGCCGGGTGCACAGTGACGGTGGTCAGAAATCGGGGGCTGGGCGCCGGCAGCAGCTGTCCCCGCGGTGGCACAGCCTGGTCTCCCCTGACAGGCACTCCCCAGGACGCCAGAGGCTCCAGCTGAAGCCGCCAGTCCGACCCAGCATCGGGCCTCCCCGGTGGGTGGGGAGCAGGAGAGGAGGGCAGCAGGTGAGGGCCCTCCTCCCCATGCCAGCTGGCTTGCCCTCCCTGCGGCCTACCTGGGGGGCAATCCACACTTCCCTATGCAAACAGCCCGTGGGAGCGCCTGAGGCACATGGGCAGGGCCGGGTCCCTGGCAGCTCTGACAGTTGGGCTTCCCGAGCCGGACCTGCCAGCCAGGCGGGGGTGGTATGTGTGTGTGTGTGTGTGTGTGTGTGTGTGTGCCTGTGTGTGTGTGTGTGTGTGTATACCTGCCGAGGGGAAGGGGGATGAGTGAAGACAGGTGCCCATCACAGAGTAAGCAAAGGCTACCTGCTCTGGCCGGCAGGGAAACGGGATCAGAAACAGAGTGGCCAGGTTTTCTCTTTGGGAAAAGAAAGATCCAATCAAATCGTTAGTGCACGTTTTCTGCTGTGATCTCTCTCTGCGGGACCTAAGGCAACAAGGAGCAGCCCCTGGCTCCTGGGGAGTGGAGCTGGACCTCCTCTCTCTCTCTCTCTCCCTCTCTCTCTCTCACACACACACACACACACACACACACACACACACACACACGCTGGCTTCTCCCCTGGGCGCTGTGGGAGGTGTGGACGGAGAAGGCGGGACGAAGCTGTAAGGCGAGGCTCCCGGAGCCGCCCGCTCCGCTTTGGTTACAGCTGCCACAGGATCGCCCGGGGCCGGTCGGCCTCTGAGAAGCCCCATCCGCCAGCCAGGTGTCCCCCGCACGGGTCTCCAGGGCGACACCTCGTCTTCCTTCCAAATAAAGTGCAGGTCAGGCTGCGGGTCCAGCGCCGGCCAGAGCGTCACACACACAGGGCGGCCCCCCGCGCACACGCCGCCCTCCGCACCCTCTTCTCCGAACGAAGCCACGCCCGCGGGGCGTCTACACCGACGTCTCCGACTGCAAGCGGAGGACGAACTTGTGCGACTTGGGGTCCACGAACTCCTCCGAGAGCACGAGGAAGGGGATCTTCTTCACGGTGACCACGAGGCCGAAGTCCAAGCACTTGAGGACGAAGACGAGCCCGTCCCGCAGCCCGTTCGTCACGGCCTCGTCGCTGACCAGCCTCCACTGCGTGGACAGCCAGCGCTCCTTGTCGTACTGCAGCGTGGGGCCCGCGCCCAGGTACCGCTCCAGAAAGGCCTGGAACAGGGGAGGGAGGAGGGCCGTGAGGGAGAGCCACCCTGGTCCGAGGGCAGCCCCACCGCACAGGCCCCTGCCTGCAGGTCCGCCTCCTCCCACACTGAGCGCCCAGGCCCCTGCCTGCAGGTCTGCCTCCTCCCACACGGACAGCTCAGGAGGGCAGAGCGCAGAGAACACTCCAGAACACGAGCTGCACACCTGCAGGGACAGACCTGAGCGCAGACGCCTGCTCTCCCACCGGCTGGCTGGGGACTGGGGCAGCCACCTGACCTCCAGGTGGGGATGACAGCACCCAACTCAGAGGCCTGCTGTGAGGAGGGAGTGGGCAACTAACCCCCTCATGGCAAGAGGGGACTACCATCAATCTCCGATCAATGCCGATCAATGCCAGCAACTGTTACTTTATGTTGGATGTGGGGTGGGGTGTGGAGGGAAGGGTGTGCATGGCAAGTCTGAGGGCTGGCCAGGCCTCCCCTCCCCTCACACCTCTTGGTACCAGCTCCTTGGGTTCTCTGGGGTCCCCCCACCTTCACGGTATCACTCCGTCTGTTGAATGTCGTCTTTAAATCTCCGCCCCTGGCCCTTTAAGTCTTCTCCAAGCACCCCTGCCTGGACCTCTAGGACAGACATGCATGCCTTGAACGCCGTGGGTCACTGCTGGGCATCCCACTGGCTTCCCTTTCGGACAATTCATTCTGTCCTGGGGTCTGGGGCCCACACGGGATTTCCCTCTCCTGGGGGGCAGGCACTGGTTTCTAAATGTGGCTTTCCATTGCACCCAGCACACACCCAAGGCTCCACAGCACACCCATCACATCCATTAGCACCCTGGCTCGGCTACAAGGAAGGATGAGCTGAAGGGACAGATGGACAATGCTGGGTGGTATTGCTCTGGTCTGGACGCTGGTAAGGACGCTGCCTCAGGCCCCAACCTCGGCTCTGCGAGCACATGTTCTAAGCAGAGCTGAGCCTCTGGTACAGACACACTTCTCCTATGACAAGAGCTCTTGTGAACCACACGGAAAAGAAGCAATCCAACAATCAGAGAAAGAAAGTTGGTAAGATACCTTAGAGGAGAATACACAGAACATCCACCTAGGAAAGATGTCCTGTCACATTAAGAATTTAAAAAATATAAATTCAAACAATAATACTTTCCTTTCTCTTAGGTGGGCAGTGAGTAAAAAGAATGGTGACACCGACGCTGCTGAGCGTGCGAGGGAAGAAGCAGTGCCCTCCAATCCGGGGGCCCCAGAGGTGAATGTAACACTGCCTCACCCCTCGGGAGGATGGCCTGTGACCCAGCGGCTCCCCTGCGAGAAACGCATCCTCTGGAACAGCAGCACGCGTGCACAGAAACACACGCAAAGCAGACAGTCACGTCACCACTGTACGATCAGGGGCTGGCAAACTTCTCGGAATGTAAATATGTTAGGCTTTGCAAGCTCACTCTGTCACGGCCACTGAGAGAAAGCAGCCACGGGAGCTATGTAATAAGGGGGCATGGCCGCGTTCCGATCATACCGAGGAAGGAAAGGGCCACGCCCCGGCTCAGACTCACAAAGAGCTCCGTCCGAGAGCGAGAGCGTACCAACAGGCAATCAGTTAAGCCAACGGTCTGCAAACTCATTAGTCAACAGAGCCAAATATCAACAGTACAACGATTGAAATTTCTTTTGAGAACCGAAAACCAATTTTTGTGCATGGGCCACGAAGTTTCAATCGCACTGTATGTGCGTGTCCACACGTGATATTTTGTGGAAGAGCCACATTCAAGGGGCCAAAGACAGATGGAAAATGCTGAGCTGTATCATGTGGCTCTCGAGCCGCTGTTTGCCGACCACTGAATTAAGCGAATCATGGGATTCCGTGGAAGGCAGTGCAACTATTAGTGTGAGTTCCACGTGTAGGACAGAGATTGGGAAGTCCTGACATCAAAAGACAGCCAGAGAGCTTTAAGGAATAAAGCAAGTTTCCAAACTATATGTGTATAGGATACCATTTGTCCCCTGCCCCCATTTCTGCTTTAAACACACACACACACACACACACACACACACACACACACACACCTCACTCTTATCAGGAAGAACTGTTTTCGAGAGGGGAATGAAACCTCACTTCGTACATTATTCTATTCTTTAATGTTTGGACTTTTATACAAAGACTATTATTATTAATTCAGAAAAGCAGACATTTTTGAAATGAAAAAGAAAGCAAGCGGGAAACTACAAAATCCTGCAGGAAAGGAACGGCCTGCCTCTGCTGGGGCCCAGCCTCACGGCCAGCGCAGACACGCCGCCTGCACTGCTCTGCATCACCCCCTGGAACCTCACATTCTAACCAAGAGCCTCCTCCCACATCCCACTGGGGTCAGAGGTGCCACACTCCGTAAGCGCTGTTCTACATTTAAGTTGTTTTGTTTGTAGTTAGTACAGATTACTTGGCAAAAATCACCTGCAGGTGTATTCATGGACACGTGTGATTGTGCTGACTGCTCTCTCTGGGCGAGTCCAAGAATCTGCAAACCTTATGCTCCTTTCCCTGGACATGTCTGCTCTCCCGAAGGCTGCCACTGGTTAGTGAGAACGTAACCAGCGGCAGTTCATGTATGTGCAGGACAATGTGGGAACACAGGTCCTCCCGCCGACACCGGCATCCCACGGGCGACCTAGGCCAGGATCACGTACTCCGTTTCATGCTGCCATATCTAATGTAATTCTCACACAACAATCCTGTCAGGGGGAGACTCTTACCACCCCCGGTGTATAAAAGAGGAAACAAGTGTAGAATAATGTAGGCGAAGTCACCAACCAGTGAGTGGTGGGACCGGGACTTGAGCCACTTCTGTCGGGAGAGAGAGGTCGTCCGCCAAACCCTTACTCCATCTCGTCCCCCTGGCCACCTCCCTCTCGGAGCCCCACGATGGTTTCCTAAAAGCATGCTCCCATCACGATCTCAAAGACCATGCGGTACAATGAACCCCACCACGTCCGAGACGCTTCACGAAGGGCTGGCATCGTTTCTGCCTCTGACAACAATAGCCATTCGCTGAGTTCTCACCATACAGCGGGCACTGCTCTGAGCGCGCCACACGGATGAACTCCTTCATTTCTCACAACCACCCAGTGAAGGGGATATCGGTATCATCCCCATTGGCAGAATAGGAAACCGAGGCACAGAGCCGGGAAGCGGTTGGCTCCAGTTGGTGCAGGAGCTGGGTGAGAACCCACCGAGGACCCCTCACTATGACCTGGACTGCAGTCTCTGCAGGGAAGTCTTTCCTCGGCTTGACCCTAGAGGCCTTCAGAGGCACATCTAGAAACCAGTTGCACCCACAGACCAGGGAACAGGGGGCATCCCGCATCCCTGTCAGCTGGCGCCTCGAAGGAGCCTTTGATGTGGTCCCTCCCGGTCACACCCGCGTGCGGGCCGGGGCGGGCGCACCTTCGGGGTCATGCTGTGGGTGATGCAGAAGGCCAGGTGCTGCAGGATGCTCTCCATGCTGTGGTAGTGCTGCTGCCGCGTGGTGCGCAGGTACTTCTGCAGGGCCCGGGCCATGGACGGGAAGATGGCCTGGGCGGCCTCCCTGGGGTCCATCACCTCCCCCGGGGCCTTCTGCTGCTCCTCGGCCTGCAGCCGCTGGATGTGGATGAAGGCCTCCTCCACCGCCACCACCAGCCTGGGAACAAGGGGACCCGGCGTCAGGGCGGGGCTGGGGAGCAGTCCTGCGGACCTGGATGGACTCCTGCCCACCTGCCGCGCCCGGCTCCCCTCAACTCCCCCCGAGGCCCTTAGCTGTCACTCCAGAGCTAAGGTGACCAGATGTCCCGTTTTTAACAATTTGTCCCTCGTCCCGTGGCATTTTTAAAAGGACTGTTTTATTTTTATTTTATTTTTTTAAAACATATATTTTATTGATTTTTTACAGAGAGGAAGGGAGAGAGATAGAGAGCTAGAAACATCGATGAGAGAGAAACATCGACCAGCTGCCTCCTGCACACTCCCGACTGGGGATGTCCCTGAAACCAATGTACATGCCCTTGACCGGAATCGAACCTGGGACCTTTCAGTCCGCAGACCCACCCTCTACCACTGAGCCTAACCGATTTCAGCAAAAATCGGGACTGTTTTAAAACGCCAAGGAACAAATTGTTAAAAATCGGGACTGTCCCGCCAAAAGCGGGACATCCCGTCACCTTCCTACAGTAGGTAGGGGAAGAAGGAAGGGAGGATTACGTGGTGGGAGGGGGGGAAGGAGGGAAGAACTGGAGCTGTGGTGGGTGAGGAGGAGGAGGAAGGAGCCTGGGACCTGGAGGTGACCTCTGTTCTCAATCCCGCCGCCACCTTGCTCGGGATTCTCGCTCTATCTGGTCAGCAGAGGCAAACGCATGCCAAGGCCCCTGGGCCTCTGAGCGGGGCTGGTGGAGCGAAGCCGCTTACTAAGAGCCGGGCTGATCCTGTTGATCCCACCCCCCCGTAGCCGTCCCAGGGAGGGAAGAGGCCCAGCACACACGGTGGGACCACCTCTGTCCCTCTCCGTGCATGGGATCAGGTCTAGAGAACCCGCCGGGGCCTGGGGCACAGGATGGGGCCCCTCGGAGTCTGGGCCCTGGGCCAGCAGCTCAGCATCAGCTGGGAACTGGTAAGAAATGCCAGTTCTCGGGGCCTCCCCCAGAGCTGCTGAACAGTAGGTGACCTGTGTGGGGGGGCCCGGAGGTCTGTGCTAGGAGCCCCCCCCCCCCATGCTCATGCACGAGGAGTTTGAGAAACACCACGGCAAGATCACGCCCGAGGCTCAGGCCGGCCATGTTCCCGGAGTGAAACCTCGCTCAGGGGGACACCGAACCTCGCTCTCCGCTTCTTCACCCGCCGCTCGTGCTCCGCCTCCTCGTAGTACAGCTCGTTGTGGCTCGAGTCCCTGCGGCGGGCGGCGGCGGCGATCATGGCCCGGGACTGGCCGGCAGCGTTGTTACTGGGGCCTTTGGGGAGGAGATGGAGGGAGGAAATGAAGTTTGTCTGTTTTTTTTTGTTTTGTTTTGTTTTGTTTTTTCAGAACTTCTTTTTTTTTTATATATATATTTTATTGATTTTTTACAGAGAGGAAGAGAGAGGGATAGAGAGTTAGAAACACTGATGAGAGAGAATCATTGATCAGCTGCCTCTTGCGCGCCCCCCCCCCCACTGGGGATGTGCCCACAACCAAGGTACATGCCCTTGACCGGAATTTAACGTGGGACCTTTCAGTCCGCAGGTCAACGCTCTATCCACTGAGCCACACCGGTTTCAGCAGGAAATGCAGTTTTAATGCCCCGGGCTGAGAAACGGAGCAGAGCACTGGTACCACCGTCTGTTGGGGCCGACTTCCCATCGCCTGCGAAGCCAGACACAGATCCCCAGTGTGACTCCCCAGGCGGGGAACGGTCCCCCCTTCTCTTCACCATGCTCACGGGGGGAAGGAAACCCCAATCTGCTCGGGGCAGAGGGAAAAGGAACTCGGAAGGAGATGAAGAATGCGCGGCGATTACGGCGATGGCCAACAATAACACCGGGGGTGAGGATGTTACTTACCATCTGGTACAGCACGGCCCGCTGGCTGCGAGGGCGGCCGTGATGTCACAGTTCAGCAACAGGACAACGAGGGAGGGGGAGAGGGACGGGAGGACAGGACAGAGAGAAAGTGCAGTCCAGGGACAAGTGCCACCGGCCACACACAGGAGCACGCCCCGCTGGGCTCTCAGGGCAGCACAGCTTTCACGGAGAAGCCATGATGCTTGAGGACGTGGGACACGGCCCTTGTGCTCCTCCGGACTCAGAAGTCCTGGCCTCGCTCCTCTGATCACCTGATCGACTTGTCAGGAAGACAAGGCAGATCTCACGCTTTCTTTCTTTCCTTTTTTTTTTTTTTAAAGTTGCTAAGATGAATACTTTTTTTAAATTTTTTTTTATTGATTTCAGAGAGGAAGGGAGAGATCAAGAAATAAAAAATATCAATGATGAGAGATAAAAATATCAATTGATTGGCTGCCTCCTGCACGCCCCCTACTGGGGAAGATCAAGCCCAAAATGCGGGGCATGTGCCCCTGGCTGGAATCGAACCTGGGACCCTTTAGTTTGCAGATGGTCGCTCTGTCCACTGAGCCAAACCGGTGAGGGTTTTCTTATGTTTCACCTACGTGGTCAATACTCAGTTTTGCTAGTGGGAATTTTCTCTGTCGTCAGGTCACAGGCGAAAGGGACCAATCCTTCTCAATTCGTGAGAGCGTGCACATCTCATTAGCCAAACATAATAACGAAGCACAGCTTAAGGAGGCAGAGGATGTTACATCACCACCGAAGCTGACACCATCTATAAATCACTTGACTTGCTAACAACATGATCCTCTTGGAGGGTTTGCAAAGCTCTCGCCCTGACCCGGGCGGCCCAGCAAGACGTGACACCGGGTCCTGTTTCTTGCGCTGAAGCATCTGATAGCCCGAAGGAGCTCTGGCAGCCAGGCCCGGCCTCTGGCCTCCCGCCACGGCTCAGCTCCAGCTTCTGGCCGGGGCCGAGGAACGCCCCACCGTGTCTCCCCAGACGCCTGAGCTACTGAAGGTTATACCGCCTTCACGGGTTTGGGGGGCTGAGTCTTCGCTTTGGGTACTTTATCCACATTTGGAAGAGCGGGCCTCTCCTAATAGCTTTATTTAATGGAAGATGTTCCCAGCAGGAGACAGGAAACACACACATCCCCATTGTTTTCAATCATAAAAATCCCCAAATGAATGAACTTCCCACAGATGTAGACCATAAAGCAATAGTCCTCTGAAAATATGTTTGGGAGAGAAGAGAGAGAGAGAGAGAGAGAGAGAGAGAGAGAGAGAGGGTTGTTCTGACATGAGAATGGACCACAGAGGCACACACCAAGAGGAGGTAGAACCAGATGGGCCATGAAGTTGCCCCAATGGCCCCCCGACACCCAGAGAGCCACCGTCCCAGACACGTACCATCCACGTTGTAGACTTTCAGCCCCGCCATGTGCTTGGCTGCTCGGAACTTGGAGGCTGTTAGGAGGTTGGGGTTATAGATGGTGAAATCTTTATAGTAATTTTCCAGGACCACCAGTGCTGCTCGCTGGATGCTGCAGGAAAAAAAAGGTGGGGGGGGGGGGGGCAAGATGAATGCAAAGCACCTTCGTGGAATGAGCAGGTCCTCTCCTGAAGCAGGCAAACCCCCGCGCCCAGGGGCAACCACACAGAAGCGCCGGTTCCACACCTCTGTCTCCGGGGCTCAAGAGGAAGCCAAGCCCTGTGGGCGTGCACCCACCCGGGCTGTGACATGAGCCGGAACCCAGCTGGCCGACAGCCGAGAAAGGAGTGAGTTGTAACTGGGATTTGATTCGGCCGCACGGAACTTTCCCATTTCCCCCAGTTTTCGAAAGAGGAAACGGAGGACCTCAACACGGTCTAGCCCAGTGGTCGGCAAACTCATTCGTCCACAGAGCCAAATATCAACAGGACAACGACTGATATTCCTTTGGAGAGCCACATTTTGTAAACGTAAACTTCTTCTAACGCCACTTCTTCAAAACAGACTCGCCCAGGCCGTGGTATTTTGTGGAAGAGCCACACTCAAGGGGCCAAAGAGCCGCATGTGGCTCACAAGGAGCAGTTTGCGGGCCACAGGTCTAGACACTTACCACTGGCCGCAGAGCTAAGGGGAGGAAGGGCACGGTACGCCTTCAGGTTCCCGGGTCCGAGGGCAGTGTCCCCGGGCCTCATGGCCCTGGGTGAGGATCGCTGGGCTCTCCTATTCCACAGTCCAGAGCGACACCCACGCGGGAGAAGCTGCTGTAGACTTGGGGTTGATGCAGATTCCTCCTCTTCCTTCCATCCACCCATCTACCCCAGGCCGGCTACAACCCCCCGGGTCCCGCGACCTGTCACCGATCACCTGCTTGGCCTGGGGAGGACAGGGCAAGAGCAGAGAAGAGGAACTGCCAAGAGGTAACTACGCGGCAGGACCCCAGGGGAAAGCTGACTCAGCTTTCTGTGAAAACTCCCACCCGAGGGAGCCAGACAGGGCCCTGGGTTTTATCTGATTGGCTTCCCCCCAGAAGAGTCACCGAGACTCCACCTGGGTGTGAGGCCCGCCTTCGCCCTGGACGTGGAGACAGCGCTTGCCTGACGCAGCGCCAGGATGGTGTGCAGCAAGGCTCCTGTGAACCCCGAGACGCGAGCATCATCAGCCCCCGAACGCCGCGCCCGCGCTGGGAACCGGGCACCTGAGCGCCGGTATCTCCTGGCACTCCTGCCTTTTAATTAAGACGTTTGCCTCCAGCTGCAGGCGGGGAGGTGGGAACACAGCCCCACACAGATAACCAGTAATGACCACCTTGGAACCGGAGCGCGGGGAGGAGGAAAGCCGGGATCGGCCTGTGTTTATTGGCAGATCTGATTAGACTGCAGGATGAGCCGGAAGGAGGGCTGGGTTTTTTTCCTGGGACTTTGTCTCGAGAAAGCAGGAGGTGCACACATGTCTGCTTGAGACCTTGAGGCGTGAGGCCGATCGTCCTGAGGGGCCCAGACCGGTGGTCCTGTCCTGCTGTCCGGGCCCTTGGTGCCTCCTGCTGGCCGCACGGGTTCCTGGGGACCCCGGCCTGCGGGCTCCTCAGCTCCATGGACACTCCAGGGACCAAGTTCTTTGCATCAACACTCACGAACTGGACAGTGTCCCCAGCCTGGGCTTTGAATGTGGGCTCTGTGGACAAGCCCTGCAGGTGTCCCCACTGAAGCCAGGAGCATCTACACTGACAGAGGAGATGCAGGAGCAACAGGGCCTGCTCATCAGCGTGGCCCACACAGTGCTATCTGGGAAGCATCTGGGCACTCTCGGTGCCAAGTGCTGCCACCTGTCTAAGTGTCTGCTGATAAAGTGTAACCCCGGAAAATGCCCTCTAAGTCAGTGTTTCCCAAACTTTTGACAAATGTGTACCCCTTCTATAATTTCATAACGCCGAGTACCCCTCGTACTCATGAGAACGTAGAATTAGGCGCAGCTAAGCACGGTGCAGTGCATATCCCCACCAAACTCCGGTGCAACGCCTACCCCCACCAAACCCTTCCCGCACCCCTGGGTGGACGTGTACCACACTTTGGGAAACACTGCAAGCAAACAAGCAAACCCACACTGGGTGCGTCCACGGCCACGTGCAACCACCTGGCTCTGCTGGTCTCGGGGCCGGAACCGCACAGAGCTGCATCCACATCCTCTCGCCGTGGGCGGTTCCGAGTGTGGTGACAGCACTGATGACACAGCCTCCTTCGGAGTCGGTCCGTCACGGCTGGCCGGCCGCCGGGCCGCCTTTCCCACGGCAGACGGATGCGGGCAGACCTCTCAGAACTGGGGGACACACCGAGCAGGTCTGGCGATTGCAGCCCCACTTCCAGGCCGGGGCACAGACCGCACCGCACGCCCACCTCCCTGCACAGCCTGACCCGGCCTGCACCTGCCCGGGGATGGAAGTCCAGCCTCCCCGACGCTTTGCATTCCTGTGCCGAGCCAGCCAGATAAACATCAAAGGCCAGCACCTGCTCAGGGCTCTCCGGGGAGGAGACTGAGATGGGAACTAAGCCCCGCCAGCCCCTCCCAGGATGCTCCAGGGGCCTGCTCGCACCCGAACCTCCGAGAGGGGTGCACAGCGAGGAGGCTGGAGAGAGGGAGATCAGGCCCCTGCCCCTGTGCCCTCTGGAGTGTCAGCATCTCACACACACACACACACACACACACACACACACACACACAACCGACGTCACACCCATCACGCCGGGGGTGAGTGTGCGGAACACCAGGCCCTGCCCGCAGCGTGCGTCCTCCAGAAAATGAACAGCACGCCACTTGGGGCGTGGGATCCACTGCCCCGCCTGCCTGTGGCCCTGCAGGAAGGCCTCCCACACCAGCCAGCCCTTCCTTCCCCTCCGTGGCCTTGCTCTGTGGGGTGACTCCCCTGGGCCGCAAGGGGAAGCCCGGGGGCAGACCCGGTGCGAGGGAAGCTGACCGAGCTGTGGCGGCTGCCAGCAGGCAGCTGTGCAAAAGGGCCGCGGCATCCAGCGCCTTCCATTAGCCAGGGCACACGCGGCGGCTCTGCCTGCCCGCCTTCCAGATCCTCCCACGGCAACGCAATCCGGGCAAAGGCCTGCAGGCTCCCCTCCATGCGCTGAGTCATGTTGCTCTTCAGCATTTTTTAGGGACTGGGGTGTGGACTGGCAAGCATCTCCACTGCAAAGCAGTGGAACAGAACGCACATTTCTGAAAAGGAGACTGTCTATGAATCCATGACTGTACATAACGTGGCCACATAAAAACGCTCCCCAACTTCACCTCCCATGGTGCTGGGTCCTCCCAGACCCGTGGTCAGCAAACTTCGGCTCTCGAGCCACATGCAGCTCTTGGGCCCCTTGAGTTTTCAGCGAAGGCCAGCTTAGGAGTACCCTAATTCAGTTAATAACAATGTGCCTACCTATGTAGTTTAAGTTTAAGAAATTTGGCTCTCAAAAGAAATTTCAATCGTTGCACTGTTGATATTTGGCTCTGTTGACTAATGAGTTTGCCGACCACCGGCCTAGACCATGGATACTGGTTTTGAACATGGGTGGTGGGGGAGGGGGCACAGCCCAGTGATCCCCGTCCTGGATGTCATTTGACCCAGAATCACAGTTCATAGGAGCCAAAATTCCTCTCCAACTGTGAACTGGGGAAGCCGGGCAAGTTGTATGTTTCCAGAACACCCAGGTGGATCAGGCACAGGACGGACACTCCCATCCCAAGGGGAGGAAGTGGACAGGAGAAAGGGGCGGTGGGTCCTGAGCAAGTTCAAAGCCTAGCAGCTATTAGACATTAACTCTTACATAGATATTATATCGATATTAAGTCTTGAGAGTAATCCTCTTTGGTTCAATGCTCTGCCCTCGGGCCCACGGGCGCAGGGGGTGGGGGGTTCCATTTTTCCCCTGATAATTCCTGTTCGCAGCCTCCTTCATCCTACCCTTCCTGCATCCTTGGTACCAACTGACTGATCTTCTACTGGGATAAGCTCATCTTTATTCCTGGCTTCTGCTGATGGGTGACTCAATCCCTGGTTCACACCCATATAACCTCCTTATCAACGTTGGCCAGCCTTCAGGACACCCATCATCATCATCCATCATCATCATTATTTTCAATCTGGATAGGCTGAGACAAATACCATATGATTTCGCTTGTATGTGGAATCTAAAGAAAAGTATAAACGAACCAACAGAACAGGAACACCCTCACAGATACAGACAACAGACTGACGGTTGCCAGAGGGGAGAGGGGAGGGGGACTGGGTGAAAAAGGCGAGGGGATGGAGAAGTACAGATTGGTAGTCACAGAATAGTCACGGGATGTAATGTACAACACAGGGAAGATTTTACTGGTATTATAATAATGAGAGGAATATGCTAATTATCCAGCATAACGACCAACCACATAACAACCAGATCACGGATCTGCAGGAGTGTGGGGCAGTGAACTTCAAGTGGGTGGTAGAGACCTACAGGAGGGGGCAGGGCAGCAAGCTATGAGGGGGAGAGGGGGAGGGAAGTAGGGGGAGCTACAGGAGGGCGGGCAGTGGGCAGAGAGCTAAAGGAGGGTGGTGGCGACCTACTGGTGCATGGATTCATGCGCAGGGCTACTACCGTGTTTCCCCGAAAATAAGACATCCCCTGAAAATAAGACCTAGACAACTTTGGGAGAAAAAATTAATATAAGATACTGTCTTATTTTCGGGGAAACGGGGTAGTATTATAATAATTATGGACGATGCAGGGTGGATATGGGATTATCGTGGGCACTCTTTGTAAAGTTCTATAGGATTATCCAAGCGCTGTGCTATCCACAATGCTTCACACTCATCTCTGCTGTGTAAACTGCAGCTTTTACAATCTCCTTGCATTTTTACCAGAAGGAATAGGAAGAAGCCGAGCCCATCTTTTGCTTGGAAACCTCCTCAGCTAAGTACCCCATCTCGTCCCTCAGCTCCACCTGCCACAGAGCACGGGGTCAGGAGCACAGAGCAGCCACATTCTCTGCCAGTTCCCAACAAGGACGGCCCATCCGTGGTCCAGGACCGGCTTCCTCCTCTGGATGTCCACCTGTGGACTTTGGGGGGACTGGGGGAGACACGTTCAGTCCGTACCAGTTTCCTTCCAACACAACCGAGCTACGGTCACGCGCGACCATGCACGCCTACAGCTTGAAAAGCAAGCCAGGAATCCCTTCGCCCACAGCACAGGTGGGTCTGTGATCAGGAACCAGACCTTTGAGAAAAAGGTCCAGGGTCGATGCCAATGTGTCAACACACTCCTGTCTCAAGGAACGGAGCATGCTCAGAATGCCAGTGAACACGCGCTCGCGGACATACAATGTGATGAGCTTTGGCCACATGCATGTCCCACAGAGCGGGCCCCTGTGACCGGACAGGCTGCCCAGAGGGCGGGGACAAGGGCTCCCTCCCCCTGCTGCTGTGGTTTCAGTCTTTCATTGCTGAGGACAGTCAGCCGTCACTTTTCATTGATGCTCATGTCCCTCCTGACAGCCCTCTTCCCCACACTTGGAAGATGCTACTTCTGGACTTTTCGAGGTAGAGAGGTCAATAAGTAAATCTGTTGGCACTATATGCAAAGTAAGAACACACAGACACGGCCCAGACAGTGTGGCTCAGTGGTTGAACATCAACCCATGAACTGGGAGGTCACAGTTTCAATTCTCGGTCAGCGAACACGCCAGGGTTGCAGGCTCGATCCCCAGAGTGGGGCGTGCAGGAGTCAGCCAACTGCTGATTCTCTCTCATCACTGATGTTTCTCTCTCCCTCTCCCTCTCCCTTCCTCTCACTGAAATAAATAAAAACATATTTAAAAAAGAACACACAGACTCTGAGAATGAGGGCTTAAGGTGGCTGTGGGGGTCTGCTACATCGTGGACCCCAAGGAACCAGCCCTCCCAGGACTCCCCACCTTGCAAGGTCTTTCTCCTTAAATCTAGGCTGGGGCTCGGACTTGCTTTGACAAGAGAATTCAGGGCAAGTCGTGCTGGGCCGGCTCCAGGGCTGAGCCCTAAAAGGCCGGGAAGCGCCTGCTTTGTGTTCTTGGAGCCCTGAGCAGTCCAGCCGCCATGACAGGAACTGCTCCCCACAGGGGGGCCCTCTGGGAAGGGAGAGAAGCCCAGCCCAGGCCGCCACCCCAGGCCGGCACGCAAACAGGGACCGCAGGCCAGGCCAACTGAAGGCCCCCCCTCCCCCTCCCCGCTGAGCCCAGCCCACAGAACAGGGAGAAATCGTAATAAAATCATGGAGTGCTGCTCTCCATGACTAGGCTCTGGGTGGGTGGTTTTCTACAGCAATAGGTAAAAAGAAGTCTTCTTTGGGACAAGGGACATATAGAAAGCTCAAAAGAGCCAAAACCGGTTTGGCTCAGTGGATAGAGAGTCGGCCTGCGGACTGAAAGGTCCCAGGTTCGATTCCGGTCAAGGGCACATCCCCAGTGGGAGGTGTGCAGGAGGCAGCTGATTGATGTTTCTCTCTCATCAATGTCTCTAACTTTCTATCCCTCTCCCTTCCTCTCTGTAAAAAAATCAATAAAATATATTTAAAAGAAAGAAAGAAAGCTAAAAGCTTGGACCAGACAAAGGCTCAACCTCACTGCTGTGCTTGTCAGGCCCGGATTGTTCGCTCCCTGACTGGATAAAAGTCCCTGTGGGCTAACAATGATGCAGAGCACAAGGCCGCTGTCTCTGACAAAGCCCGTTCTCTCCGCCCCAGCCCCAAAGCGACGAGCTAAATGAAATAGAATAATGTGTAAAAAGTAGCATCCAGCGCGCTGCATGGGAAGCACTCAAAAATGCTTATGAGTTCCTCCATGCACTTTTAAAAAGTTGATTTTAGAGAGGGGGGTGGTGGTGGTGGAGAGAGAAACATCAATCCAGTGTTCCACTTACGTATCATTCATTGGTTGATTCTTGTATGTGCCTGACGGGGGACCAAACGCCAAATCTTGGCCTAACAGGACCACACTCTAACCAATGAGCCCCCCCGCCAGGCCCTCTGTGCACTCTGAAAGCAGTGCCGGGAACCCCCATTCAGGGCCACTGTGGTGAAGCCGTTAGGATTGTTCTGGAACCAAGCAGCCTGGTTCCAATCCGGGCCCTGACAATCACGGGTTGTACGGCCGCAGACAACCTGCTCAGCTCTTCGGGGCCTCGGTGACCTCAGAGGAGAATGGGGCTGGCAGTGCAGGCCTCACAGGGCTCTTAGGATTGAGTGAGTCCACGTGAAGGGTTTAGAAGGTGCTCGGCAGGTGGTAAGGACTGGGTAATGGTTAGGGGTTGTCCTACATCTCGGGTTCGGACTGTTACACCAGCTTCTACGCTCCAAGAGTCCATGGTGTTTTTTCAAGGCCCATTTAATAAATGGACTCCCTTTAAAGATGCCCACCGGATGCTCCTTTTAAAGATTTCAAAAGGGAGAAATTATCCATATGATAATGAAATGCCCTTTTTAATATCTTTTCCCTTTTCTTCTAGATTTCTCCCCGAAAGAGTCAGATCAAAACTCAGTAGTCTTGGGTGAAGACTTAGAAAAAAGTTAGCAACTGTGAAAAGGAAACCAAGAAAAGTGACAGGTGACACGTGTGCACATTACAAGTCAAACACGCTGAGACGCCGGGGTGCTGAGGGAGCCAGGGACAGGGCGTGTGGCACAGGCCCCTCAGCCTTCGGCTCGGGACCCTCCCCTGCACAGGGTTCCCACCCCCCGGCCCAGGCATGCCGACCCCCCACCAGCCCCACCCCCGGTAGGCAGGAGGGGTAAATGAGCTTGAACATCCCCGAGGCGCTGGGCAGAGGTCAGGAAGCCTCTCTCCTTACAGTGTCTCCCTCTGTGCAACACCCTTTCCCATTTCCGAACATTTCAAATAAGCCAGGACTCCGTTCCTGCCGACCCGCAGGGCCCCGGCAAGGACCTTTTATGAGCGCTAACAAGAAGCAGGTTTTCTCCGAGAAACTGAAGAATCGGTGCTCCTCAGACAGCTCTCCAAAATAGCTCAGTCCATTCAACAAAATCCTCTTTGGAAACAAAACAAAAAAAGACCAGACCGCCGCCTGCACCCGGCCCATGGGTCGCCCCCGCTGCTGCGAGAGCCGGGCACAAAGGCGCGTGCAGGCCTGTGGTGCCCGCGGGGGCGGAGGGCCGGCCGCTGGGGCCCCAGGCCTCCCTCCTGTCTGTTCTGACCCCCTCCCCAGTTTCTAGGCATCACAAAAGGCTTAGAAGTTGTATTTCTGGCACAGAGACTCTTCCAGCCACCGCTGGGCTGGGCCAGATTTAGCCTGAGGATCGGGGGGCGACCTGCACCGATCATGCCCACAGGGCTGCTGGCCACAGGGCTGCAGGCTCGGCCCGAGCGCTCTGCTGGTGGTAAAGGGTCTCCCCTCCTCCAGCCTTCTTTCTGCCCCCAAACCAGGGCCTCCATGCCCCAAAACCAGGGTCTCCACGGGAGGGAGCGAGAGGGAAAACGAAGTGCCCTGGGGAGGAACCTCAAGGAGATCCTGGGGTCACCTGGCCATGCCTCCCAGGGCTGCTGGGAGCTCCGGTGTCTGCCTGGGTTAGTGCTTCAGGGCCAGCAGTGCAGATGCTGGTCATGGCGAGGACACCGGGAGAGGCTGGCGGCCAGCCTGTGGGCCCAAGGCACAATGGGTCCAGCCCCTCCCACCCGGGTCTAACTGGCCGTAGAGCTCTGGGCGCGGCACCAGGACTCCTGCCGATTTCCCTGACACTCACAGGCACACTGCCTGGGCTGTTCTGCTGGTCCCCTCCCGACCCCCTTGCAGTCTTAGGAGGAGTGATGGAGAGCTCTGGAGGGGAGGTACCCGACCACCAGACTTCCTAAGGAAAGAAGCCTTCCTTTCCTTTCTCGCTCCGCAGGTGGGATTCCCACCCCAGAGGCAGGGCTGAGGCCAAAACACAAAACCCCAGCGGGCCTCCCTACCAGCATCTCAGCCACCAAGTCCCCAACTCACTCATCTCTCCTGGGACCAGCCCGGGACCCTCCCACCCCTCAGCGGCCTCCAAGCCTGTCCCATCCTGAGGCAGACTGCTCCCCACAGCTTCACTGTGCACACACCCCCTCCCCCCCCACTCCGAGAACCCCTTCGCCCGCCCTGTGCTCCCATCACCCGGCCAAGGCCTGAGTCAGCAACTGTCCACTGCTCGGCGAGGACGAGAGCCCCAGCAGCTCTGGAACCATGCTCGGAGGGCAGTGTCCTGTGCCCCGGGCCCCAGGCCTGGGCTCTGCCCAGCACAGGGGTGTCGGCAAGCCTGCTCACTCCCAACGTGAGACACGGGGGCAGCGAGGTGTCTGAGAGGAGCAAGGGCTAGGGCCTCGCTTCCCATCAGAGCCCCCAGCACCTGCGGGGACTCTAACGGCAGGTCTGCTGCACAGACACGTGGATCGGGCCCTGACTCCCTGCGACGGGTCAGGGTGGCCGCGACCTTGAACGCTGAGCCGCCCGGTCTGAGATGTGCAGGCTGAGCCCGAGTGAGAGAGGGTGCGTGCCAGCCCTGAGAGGGTGGGCCTGGGGGTGTGGACTGGCAAGGTGACCCGACTCCAGGGTGATGTACCTGGGCCCCAGCCAGAAACACGACAAAGCCCACTGAGGTGCCCATGGAGGTGCCTCCTGGCAGCGACAACACCACAGCAAGGATGGCTACCACTAACGTGACGCCCAGGTGCCATGCAGGCTACACGCATCGGCAGTCAGACAGCTCGGGGAATTCATTCGGCGTGTAACCATGTGACTGCCAGCAGCGTGCCATGCCCAGGCCGGGCAGTCATGGTTTGTGGAAGGAAACAGACGGAAAAATAGGCACCCCCCATCCTGTGGACATCAACCCGGGCCCTGCTTCAGGACGTGTGGGCGAATCCACAACCACAGCCATGTTATTTTGTACAAATTACTCAGATTCCCTAAATGCTCATTTCCTCATCGGTAACAGAGATTAATAATACTTAAATTGAAGACTAACCGTTGGCAATTTGCACAAAACGCTTACCTTGGGATGAATAAAAATAAAATTAAGTAAATGAAGGATGGTTATTGCTCTTTTCGTTAACCACACAATCATTGGGTACAATGCACAGATTTCAAGCATGCCATCTCAACGTATTTCTAACTCGTTCTCACGAATGCGTCTTCCAAACACCCAACCCTGAGGTCTCTCGCTGCACTGATTCCTGACTGGAGGGTCACCAGGGTGGCCCTGTAATGCACTGCCCAAATGAGGGCACTTCTGAGAGGGGACAAGACGGGAGCAATGAGCTATCCAACTGGGATGCCTGGGTTCACCCGGTGTGCCATTCTGAGCAAATGGAATTGCTGATCGCTTAGTCTAGTGTTTCCCAAAGTGTGGTACGCGTACCCCCAGGGGTACGGGAAGAGTTTGGTGGGGATACGCACTGCACCGTGCTTAGCTGCCCCTAATTCTACGTTCTCATGAGTACGAGGGGTGCTCAGGGTTACGAAAATCATAGAAGGGGTACACATATGTCAAAAGTTTGGGAAACACTGGTTAGTCCATCCTTCACAGACCAAGTTCAGGGGCAACGTCAGCAGCCACCCCGGGGCCTCCTTTCTCCCTTTCGCCATTGTTTTTTTGGAGGTGCCACCAACATTGAGACCGGGCCCAACTAACCTCTGACCTGGATAACAGCCAGCTACTGCACCTCTAAATCTGTACATTAGGACAATTCCATGTCCATGCACACCAACCACACACACACACACACACACACACACACACACACACGCAGCTCTTCTCAAAACCTGAGTCAGAGAGAGCCCTGGCCCTGGCACCAGTCATCACCCCTCACCCGCCGAAGACCCTCCGCACGGCCCCCTCACCTGAGGTGCCCCGCGCTATAGAAGCGGGACTCGCCATCGGTGGAGCGGACCACCTGCAGTGAGAACACGGGCTGCAGCTGCCGGAGCTCCAGCAGCACGATGGCCAGGTAGTGGATGAAGAGCAGCGCGTCCACCAGCGAGACCGCGTATTGCACGATGCCCTGGTAGTTCCGGTCCCGGGAGTCCAGGATGCGGACCCCGTAGAAGAGCCAATAGGAGACCACGAAGAGGAAGATGAGGACCAGCAGGAGGGCCCGGAACACGAACACCCGGGGCAGGTCGGCCCTCTGCTTGCGGAAGAAGAGGGCCCAGGTCCCGATGAGCAGGATGAGGAGCTTGAAGGCCACGGAGAGGAAGAGTCCCTCGCAGATGGTGCCGCAGGGCTCCAGCTCGTCCCTCCACAGGATGGGGGGCAGCAGGATGAAGGCGATGGGGGTGAGGAAAACTAGGAGTCCCAGCGCCGCGGCCACGGTGAGGCCCAGGTAGCGCTTGCAGTCCAGCCCCACGCTGTCCTCCAAGTCCTTGCTGATCCGGGCGATGTCCTCCTGCGAGATGCTGTGCTCCGAGGTGCCCGTGATGGCCGTGGTGGTCTCCCCCCAGTTGTCATCCTGACGGGAGAAAACAACCAGGATGCAGAGCCCCACGCGGCAGGTCCTTCGTAAAGGCCACTTAACCTCCGACCTGGATAACAGCCAGCAACTGCACCCCCAATTACACTCCCACTGCAGAATGACCCACCCGCATTGGCTTCCTAGAAAACTGAAGCTTAACGCTTTCAATAACAGGACTTTTTAACCTTTAACAATTATCATTGGCACTACAGGCCAGGTGCACAAAATTCATGCATGTGAGGGTGGGGTGCCGTAGGGTGTCCCTCAGCCCAGCCCGCACCCTCTCCAATCTGGACTCCTCGAGGGATGTCCCACTGCCTGTTTAGGCTTGATCCCAGTAGGATCCCTAAATGGGCAGTTGGACATCCCTCTCACAATCCAGGACTACTGGCTCCCAACTGCTCGCCTGCCTGCTTTCCTGATTGCTCCTAACTGCTTCTGCCTGCCAGCCTGATCACCCCCTAACCACTCCCCTGCCAGCCTGATTGATGCCTATCTGTTCCGCTGCCAGTCTGATTGCCCCTAACTGTTCTCCCCTGCAGGCCTGGTCATCCCTAACTGCCCTCCCCTGCAGGCTTGAGTCCCCCGCAACTGCCCTTCCCGGCAGGCCCAGTTGCCACCAATTTCCCTCCTCTGCTGGCCTGGTCACCCCTAACTGCCCTTCCCTGCAGACTTGATTGCCCCCAACTGCCCTCCCTTGCAGGCCTGGTCCCTCCCAACTGCCCTCCGCTGTTGGCCATCTTGTGGTGGCCATCTTGTGTCCATATGGGGGCAGCCATCTTTGACCACATGGGGGCAGCCATTTTGTGTGTTGGAGTGACAGCCAATATGCATATCACTCTTTTATTAGGTAGGCTTTTTTCAAAATGTACTATATCTACTTACAAACAGAGAGAATGTGATTTGACCTTTTTGTTTGCTGGTTTGGGTGACTCATTATGACATGATTATCATCCCCCCCTCCTCCCCCTCCTCCCAGGTCCCGGGAGAGGCTTTGCCCTGCACTAACCAATCCCGTTGCCTGTTAGACTAACAGGAGGGCCCAAGGCACAAGGAGAAAACCCTCTCCATGTTCTCCTCAATGCATGCCTGGTCACAAAGGCTCACCAGTCCACCTTCTGGAAGTGCCCTCCGGGAGCTCACCCAGTTCACGGTCTCGTGAGGCAACTTTCCTCGCTGGAATCGAGGCTTCGAGCAGCCAGGACACACTGTTTTTGAAGCTCCACGGTGTTTTTCAAGGCCGCCCATTTAATAAATACCGGCGCTGAGCACGCCCTGACAACGTTCTCGAGGAACAAGCTAAGCAAATCCAAGCGTCTCTGGCCAGGCAGCTACACCGCCTCCCACGACCCACGCTCTCCTGGCAAGCAGAACCTCAGGGCCGGGAGTGCCAGGACCGTCACGGTGTGTCGGCCTTTTGCGTTCTTGCTTTCTTTCTAATTCTGAGGTGGTTTCTAGTTACAACAATGAGTCTTCACGGAACAAGACCCAGTTGTCAGGATTTTAAACAGTTTTGCTATTTCCCTGGCAACTCTGACGCCACCTCAGAGCAACAACAGAGAAGGAGGCGATGAAAAGCCACGTGGAGTCCAAAGGGTGGGCCTCGGGGATTTAACTGGGAAAGGGGTCAGATGCAGGGGCCAGTTGGGTGAATTAATGTGTAAGACACCAACCTAAAACAATCTAGTTTAACAGCTGAATCACCAAGATAGAGCTCTCAAGACTGAACAATAGCATCTAATCTAGGAAGGATAAGAAATCGTGTTTACGAAATGCACAGGCCACGGGAAGGACGCGGGGGGGGGGGGGGGGGGGGGCCCCGGAGGGCCAGTTCCTCAGTTTGGAAAGTGACTGGAACCACACACCATGAGGGAAGGGACCTTTTAAGACAGGGCCATCAGGGCTCTCGGACATCGCTGGAGGAAGCATAGATGCACAGTGGCTCTTAAACACCAGCCTGGTGCTTCCACATACACTTAAATATATGCTTCACTGGATGGCCCAGCAGTTCCATGTCCAGGTTTTTATCAAAATGAATGAAAACATATGTCCATAAAAGGCTTGAACGGGAATGTCCTGAACAGTTTTATTCACCGGAGCCCAAAAATGGTGCAACCCAAATGCCTGTCGGTCAGGAGAACGCATCACAGATTGTGGGACATTTGTACCCTGGGACACGACTCGGCAAAAATCCCGAAGGATGAACCGGGGAAACACAGCACAGCGTGGAGAAATCTCCAATCATGATGTGGCATGAAAAAAAAAAGTCCGAATCACAAGAATGCAACTCCCATTACATTAAATTCTAAAACAGGCAAGACTAATCAACAGCGACAGAAATCCAAGCAGGGCTTGCCTCAAGGGGAGAGGGGGAGACAGGGAAGAACATGAGAGGACTTTAGAGTAATGGAAACTCAGTGATCGATAGGAGAATGCACTATATGGGTCTAATTCAGCTCTTAAAGTTTATCAAACTTTAGTCTGTTCGTTTCTCTGGGTGTAAATTTATTTTAATTTTTAAAAAAGAAAAAAAAATCGCACGCAGGGCGAACCATCCAAAGAGGGCACCCTGCTTTAACACAGGGGGAGCTCCCAGGCTCCCTACAATGACTGACTTGGTCATGCTCTCAGTGAAGGCAACACGGGACTCCACGCGTGATATCGGGCCTGGTTGGGCCTGGTCTTCGGTTGATGCGCGATGCAGAAACCATGACTAGCATCTTGCAGTCATTTCGTTGGCCACCACGATCTCTGGTTTAGCTCCTCGCCTTTTTTTTCCCTGCCAAAGGGTCACTAACTAAATCCCTGTCCATGTTAAGAATGTGAGCACATCTGAGCCTAAAAAAGTGCAGATGGCCAAAGGGCTGTCTGGTTCATGTGAGGTTCTTAGAACAGAAAGGATCTAAGACCCTCCAATCCATGTCCCTAGATTTTCAGTGAAGAAGCTGAGGCCCACCAAGGTGACGGCCAAGGTCATGCTGCTGAGAACAGCCTCCCCATGCCCACTTCCATTCACTTCCCATCACATCATCCTGTTGTCAACACCCACAGCTTCCCAATGGCGCTACAAGGTGTAGAGAAGCTGCAAAGAAGAAGTGCCTTCGCACGGGCCATCAGCACCCCTGGATCCACATCTAGAAGGAAGTGGACCCCTGCGGCACTGAGGGTGGTCCACTCACGAGTGGCCCCATCCATCCAACCATCCCTCTGACCCTCCAGCCCCCTGGCCCTCCCAGAGCCAAGGCGGCCAGTGAGAGAGTGAGGACCATAGACATTGCTCATCCTGGACACACCCCGCCCTCGTCCCACAGATGCAGCTCTGGGACCCCAGGGAACCCTGGATGCTCTGAAGAGCATCTATCTGCTCAGAAATACACATCTGTGTAACCCCACACGCACACAGAGACCGAGCCACAGTCCTACCTCCTTACAGTGGTGTGCACACATCGGGTTATTCGGGGCCCAGGCTGGACATGCATCTATCTCACGAGCTGGGAAGGCCATGCAAACATGTTCCTGAGTGTAGCTCAGATGTTTATTTAAGTCTGATGGGCTGTCAGACAGTGGGGGCCCAGAGAGAAGACCCCACAGAATGTTTTATAAAAATTCTTAAATTACCAAAGCAGTTGACCCTTGAACAATGTGGGGGTCAGGGACACTGACCCCTCCTGGCACAGTCAAAATCTGCATATAACTCTGACGACCCCAAAACTAAACTACTGATAGCCTGCTATTGACCAGGTGCCTTACCAATGACCTAAAGAATTGAGACACATTTTGTATATGTATCACATACAGTTTTCTAATAAGAAAGTGAATTAGCCGGGACCAGTTTGGCTCAGTGGATAGAGCGTCAGCCTGTGGACTGAAAGGTCCCGGGTTCGATTCTGCTCAAGGGCATGTACTTTGGTTGCGGGCACATCCCCAGTGGGGGGTGTGCAAGAGGCAGCTGGTCGGTGTTTCTCTCTCATCAACGTTTCTAACTCTCTGTCCCTCTCAATTCCTCTCTGTGTAAAACCAATAAAATATATTAAAAAAGAAAAAAAAAGAAAGTGAATTAGAGAAAATATTATTCAAAAAATCGTAAGGATGAGAAACACATTTCCAGGACTGTCCTTACGTAATGAAGAAGATCAGCGTATAAGTGGACCCGCGACAGTTCAGGCCAACTGTGCTTAAAACACGGAGTGATTTCACATGAAATCCCAATTTCCAGCCTTTCCTAAATCTGGCAGGACCCAGGCCCACAGGCAGAGCCCCTGTGCTCCTGAGCGGTGACGTGCCTGGGTGCAGCGGCTGCCACTCCCCACGGAGCACATGCATCCACGTGTGTCCCAGACCCCTCCCCCGGCCTGGCCCTGGCACCCCGAGCCACAGACTGCTCCCATCCCCCCAACCTGCCTGACAAACTTGGGCCTTTGTGTGTCCCAGGGCCTGTTTCATCCATCTGTGCTTTCCTAGCCGGCATCTAAGCGCATAGTCCCCGGTCAAGGTCATGTCCAGGAGAGGGGCTCACTCAGGGCTCTAACCACCCCGCTCTCCTCCCCAAATGACTCAAGGTTTCTGGAAGGAGGGTCCTTCCTATACCTTTTATATATATATAATTGATTTTTTTAGAGAGGAAGGGAGAGAGAAAATGAGTAGAGAGTTAGAAACATCGATGAGAGAAAGTCATCGATCAGCTGCCTCTTGCATGCCCCCTACTGGGGATGTGCCTGCAACCAAGGTACATGCCCTTGACCGGAATCAAACCAGGGACCCTTCAGTCTGCAGGCTGACGCTCTATCCACTGAGCCAAACCGGTTTCGGCCCTTCCTGTACCTCTTACAATGAATCTGCAGCCCACACTTTTTTCTCCTCTGCCCTGGTGCCAGCCTAGCTGGCTCCTTTCCAACACAACTCATAGCAGGCCCACCCGTCACAACTTCAGAAGCACCCACAAGCTGGCCGGTGGCGGCACAGGCTGCCCCTAAGACCAACAAGAAACTACAGGACACAGACAAACTGGTGAACAAGCTAGAAAAATAAAGGTGAAAGCCCCAAGAGAACCTACTGCTACAGGTCTTAGAAAAACATTTCCCTAGGAGAGCCGGGAGGGAGGGGCCCTGTGCTTACCGGCCACCCGGGACCCTCACCTGGACTTCCTCCGTCCGAGTGGCCTCGTTCCCCAGCAGGGGCTCCCCGGTGGGCGCCTGGATGGTGACAGCCTTTTCGGATCCTCGGCCATCTTTGCTCCGGGGTGATTTGTGCCTCTCTCTGTTTCTCTCCCTGAAGGAAAAACAAAAACAAAAACACAAAACAGCAGCTAGCACACTTATCCCATGTTAATGAACTCCCATCTCATCCAGATATGCTGTAAATTCCATGTTGAATTTAGGAAAATGACACACATACACATACACACACACACACAATGGCAATACCCACCTACCGCCACTCCTCCGCCCCCACAAGGAGTAAGGTGATTTTAGCATTTTCTTCCCGCTGTTCCAGGACCCCAAAGACTGTTGTTACCCCTTCATCAGCAGCGACCGGACTTTCTCAAAGCCTAACTGTGAGCTTCAGAATCTGCGGGGCCAAGGCACGTTGTTATGGCACAAGGACCGTCTCGCTTTGGCTACAATTTGACTGAACTTATTTCCCAGGCCCCGCCTCTGCCCTGATTTTGAGTTTGATTGGGACGACACTGCAAAGTCGTCAGGCTTTGGTCTGTCCAAAAAAATCTGGGACACGCTGTCACCCTACACCTCTGGACAAGAAGAAAGGAAATTCTAAACCAGCACAGGGAATCATCTACTCCTCATTCCGACAACCTCAAACTGAAAGTCATTCCCACAGGTTCCAGCGGAACTCAAGGACAGCCACAGAGACCAACAGGAGCTGGGACAAAGGATGCCAAGGTGTGTGCATGTGTGTGTGCATATATATGTGCATGTGCGTGTGTGCATGTGTGTGCATATATATATGTGTGTGTGTGTGTGTGTGTGTGTGTGTACATGTTTTCAGGTGTCCGAAGGACAATAGGCTGCTGGGTAATAGTAATCCTGGGTGATCTCCTCGGGTGACTGTGAGCACCCTGCTGTGGGTCAGTCTTGAAACTGCAAAAAGAATCAATCCCTGTGCAAACCTCAGAGGTCACAGCCTGGACATCATCCACCCCCAACAGGGAACAGTTCACGCACCCCAAGGAGCCAAGAGTAAGTTCCCTCAACCCCCTGTCCCACAGGCCGCCGTGACATCTGTCCTCCTTCCTCCGACCACGGTCCTCACTCCCACGTCTCCGGGCGGGACAGAGCATGGCACTGCGGACCCTGGGGCACAAGCAGTCCTTCGGTGCTGCCCCTTCTGTAGGAGGGGTCGCGCACACGTTATTCAGTCTCTGAAAGCCTCAGTGTCCTCCTCCGTGAGACGGGACAATGACAATTACCACGGAGGTAGTGCAGGCAGAGCTGAGGACAGGGGTGTGGCCTAAGTGCTAATACACAGTAGCTACTATCACGGCTAGTCCTCTTAGCCGAGGGCCAAGTGTGTACCTTGGCAGAAAGAGCTGTAAAATGAGCCATCAACACACAATCACAGCCCTTCCCGCCCCCACAGCACACCTCCCAGTAACCTACTCCTTAGCTAACAACACCACATGCAGGTGTCCTGCTCAAACTCCTGCCTTATCAGGACGGCCCTAGGATAGGCATGGGCTAAGCCATTCAAAGCTGGGGGGCTTCTGACTCGTCCATGATAGCAACTCTAATCTCGAAAGGACTGAAATCGCTTGTAAATCAGAGTCTGGCAGAAGATGTGTCCTGGTCAGCTCGGTGTTTTCCTTTAGCCAGGCAGCCAGGGAAACAGCCCGGAGATGGGAGGGGTCACTGCCAATCACCTCGCTCCACGCCCACCCCACTTCTGAGAGCTCTGGTACCAAGTGCTCGATGGTATGCATTTCATTCAACCCCAACAATAACCTCGAGGTCAGCATTATTGTCCTGTTTTACAGACCAGGAAACTGAGGCTCAAAGAGTTGAAGTGACTTTCCCCAAGTCACCGTCCATGGCAGAGGGGGATCCGAACCCACTAGCCGCACTGATCTGAGAAGCCTTTAGGTTTAGGAGATTTTGCACCATGAACATTCCTACTGTCGTCCTCACGCCCTGCCCCTGAGGAACTAGCACGGCTGTGAAACGTGCCGCTGAAGCCACGGCTCGGAGTCACCCCTGGGCTGTGACCTCGGACAGTACAACACGGAGCGAGTGGCCAACACTCTGCCCACAACCATCGCTTCCGAAGGACTCACTGTGAGACCCTGAACAGCCGGGGAGAGCCTCACCTGCCAGAGCGACCTGTTCAGGCCCGACCAGGAGCCTCCTGTCCGATCTCACTCCGTTCCCTTTCCCCACCTGCTCTCATCTCTGTCATCAGCCAGGTCACATGCTGCCCTCACCCATCTCCCGAGTCGCCGGTCCCATGGGTCGAGTCCTGTGACGGCACAGGTTCCAGTGGAAAGCAAAATTCTTCCACCGTGTGTGGATTCCCCAGGCAGACAGCAGGTGGGGAGCCACCAGGCGGGAAACAGCCTCCCTAGGACCCGCCATCACTCCAGCCCCACCCACCCAGCTGATTTGTGAAGGGCCTGGCAGCACCCAAAGGAGACGCGGCAGCCGATCAGTTCCTCTGGTCACGTCAGGGTAAACCAGAGAAGAGCCCCTTATCTGGTAACCCAGGAGGGCTTCTCACCCCCAGGGCCAGAAACCCCAAACCAGTGCTTCTCAGACCGAGCGCAGAGAAGCCGCAGGGTGCGGGTGTGGGTGCAGACTCGCGGGCGCCACCCTCCGAGGACTCCTCTGGATGGGAGACAACAGGAACTGCATTTTCCACCGGCACCCCAGGCGATCCAGGAACCGTCCCCAAGGCCCTCCCACCAGATGCCCCGGGGGAGGGACTGTTGGACTAGCTGCTTGGAAGTCAGCCTGTCTGGAAGTGCCCTGTGCACAGCAGGGGCTCACTCCTGGGTGTGACACTCAGCTGTATGACCTCGCAATGTCCAGCGGCTGCTTTATTAAGCTAGCTCTAGGAGGAGGAGGCTGGGAGGAGGGCTCAGGCAGCGTGCATGGGACAGAGTGACAGAGGACAGTGGGCATGGGACAGAGGGACAGAGGACAGAGGGCATGGGACAGAGGGACACGGCAATGTGCATGGGACAGAGGGACATAGGACAGAATGCATGGGACAGAGAGACACAGGGATACAGGACATTGGGCATGGGCCAGAGGGGCACAGGACAGAGGGCATGGGACAGAGGGACAGAGGACAGAGGGCATGGGACAGAGGGACACAGCAATATGCATGGGCCAGAGGGATGCCAGGGCCAGAGCTTCCCCTACACAGTCAAGTGCGTGTAAAGATCGTCCTAACAACTCAGCACGGGCCGCCCTGAGCTATCCTTGTGTCAAAGAACTGCCCTGCGGCTTTCCGGAGAAGCCGGGAGCCGAGTACCTGCTCCGGGAGGGTCTCTGTGCCGGTGCGAAAGAGGAAAGTCCAACACCGGCTGTGCTTTCCGTTAGAGCTGCAAGCCCCAGCATGGCCGCCTCAACGCCGAGGCCCCGACGCCCATCCGATCGCTCCCGATGCCCTGACTCCAGGGAAGGGCCCAGTGCCCCTGGGCAGGCTCCAGGGAAGACCACCAGAGGACGTGACCGGAGACGGGGAGTCCGGCCACCAAACCTGAGGGAAACACGTGCCCCTGGATGTTTCCAGCTCCGCCTAAGCGGCCCGTGTCTTTTCCGCCGAGTCTGTTTCCATGCAACACCTGCCGGGATGAGTACAGATAAGCGCCTCTGTGCACATGTGTGCGCGCGAGGGGCAGGCGGAGCAGGCAGGGGCACGCCATGCCCGGCACGTGTCTGTACCTGTGTGCGTGTGCATGTGCACGTGTGTGTGTGTGTGTGTGTGTGTGTGTGTGTGTGTGTGTGTAAATGCACCTATGGAGGCGATGCTGGAGCTGAGCCCTTGGTGGCGGCTGCAGCCCCTCTGGCCCCAGCCAGCGTCCCTGGCGAGTCCCACCCAGGGCCTCCTGAATCGGCATTTCCTGGGAAGATGATTTGGCGCTGCGTCTGCTGTTTGTCTTTCTATTTGGGGAAAGCCGGCCCCACCGGGTGCTCCTCCCTTTCCTTCTCCACCACCACCCACTACCTGCCCTTTCTGTCCGCTGCCGGCGGGGGCCCCGGCTGCTTCCTCTCCCACTGGCTCTGCCGCCCGGGAACAAAGCCACCCGCCCCCCACCGCTCCACAGCCCTCTCCTGGACAATGCGTGTTAGCCTATCGGTCACATGAGCTACCCTTCGTTTCCTCTGCTCTTTTTCCTGCCGGTCACTCCTGCACGGCCCAGGGGGAAAGCACAGGCTTCTAAAGGCCTGAACCTGCCTAAGGCACCCACGAGCCTTGTGGCCTCAGGCACATCGTGGTGCCTCTGGGCCTCAGTCTCACCACCTGGGGAACGGGGGTTCCACTGCCCACGGTCCCGGGAGGGTTGTGAGGACGTAGGAGGAGGACCGTGTGCTGGTGGGCTCTCTGCAAGTGGTCCTGAGCAAGGCTGGCCGCCGCTGGATCGAACACAGGGAACTGGGGTTCAGAACCCAAAGGTCTGGCGAGGTCGGCCCACACCACTTTCCCAGCAAGTTAACCGCCATCCTCTGGGAAGGGCGGCCATGGAGAAACCAGCGCACGGACCTCTCTGCTAGAAAAGAGTCACCCGTTGTCTGCTTGGAACCCAGAGGACCACAGCGGCCTCGAGCACACCACGCTTGGTGCACTGACTCTTCCCCTCCGGTGGAAGGGCTAGTGACATTACCCGAGAGCAAGGCCCGCCCCTCTCCTCGGCTCCCATTCCACCCATTCCTCTGAGTCCGGAGCGGGGCGGCCTGCGCGGGGACACCGCTGGGGGGCAGTCTCTCGGCTGGTCCGGGGCCTGCCAGGAGGGCCGTGGAGGCTGCTGTGACTGCCTCGCCGGCTGTCGCCTGCTCCACAGTGACCGGCCCCACGGGCCCAGACAGAGAGTCACCAGGGGCGGGCGATGCTCATTTGAAGGAGCCATGAGTGACCCATAAATCTTTCATGGCCAACCCTCCCACCGCAGCTCACCTGAGCAGGCGCTCGGTAACATTCCCTGATTAATTTATTAAACGCGCCAGCTTGTATCATTGTTTGTGGAGTACTTTCCACATGACTGCTAGAGGTGCTCGGGGTTATACATGCTCTTTGCATGCAAGGTTACAGTCCTTGCATTTTCCACATGGGCACTGCGGTCCTGGATCCATTTCTGGGGCCCCAAGAGGCCAGAGGACACAGCAGAGCACGGGCCCTGACGCATGACAGTCAGGACATGCGTGGAGGTAAAGGACCCCGGAGACCGTTCCTCCTCAGAAGGTGTCCTCCTCATTCAGCTCTGAACACCACGGGAACCCCAAGCTCCAGCTCCCACTGCTGTGGCGTGGGGAAGGGAAGCTTGGCATATGGACGAGGAATTGCATTTTTCCAGGCAGGTGCAAAGATGCGCTGTTTTGAAAGACTTGTTTCTAGTATATATATACACACCGAGTGGCCAGATTATTATGATCTCTGAATGCATAATAATTTGGCCACTCAGTGTGTGTGTGTGTGTAAATATATATATTATATATATATATATATATATATATATATATATATATATATATAATATATAAAGAAATATGTATATCTTTCTTTCTTTCTTTCTTTCTTTCTTTCTTTCTTTCTTTCTTTCTTTTTTAACTAACTTGATATGTTTACCCACTGGTTGAAGTCTGTGATAACACTGTTATTACGGGAGCCTTACCTGGGCTTCAATGCAACTTTCCCCCCAAATTTTTACGTTTATAACAACCATACATGAAAACTCAGAAAATTATGAAAGTTTAAGAAAAAATATCCCCACAATCCTAATAATCCCCAGAGACGGATTCAGGTCCCTAATAACCCCACCGATGGACACGGTCAATATGTTCACATTCATCTTATCCCAAGAATACAGCGCTACGATAACATACCAAGTTGTGAACCTTGTTTTTTACGACATGGCCCCACCAACATGTTTTCCCGTCGGTAAACAATCTTCGCTGACCCTCACTTCTTTTACGCCATTCATATTTTTAACTGCAAAAGACACACTAGGCAAAGACTGAGTGCAGACAGATGGCGGAGACATGAGCCGTCCGCCAGTCACCGTCTGTGCCCAGCCCCTTCCCTGTGGCTGACACTCCTGGCAGCCGGAAGAGCATCCTTCCGGACCTGTCTGCGGGTGCATCTGCATCCGGCTGCTTGTGGGAGGACCTGTTCAGTCAGGGAGGCCCCACTGCAGTTACCCTCCCAGGCCACACAGGGCTGGACTACAGCGGGGCCTCTGGGCAGTGGCCAGGTATGGCTTTTGACTCTGGGGCCTACACACCAAGGCCATTCATAGCATTACTGTAGCCACTGGTCAGCGACCTCCTACTATGTGCTGTCTTCAATGCTTAGCCTCATCTAACCCTCTCAGTAGTGCTGTGAGGAGGGTCCTGCTATGCCCATTTCACAGAGGAGCCTGAGGAAGGGGCAGCACCGTAATTTTGCCAACTTCATCCCCTCGTTCCTTACATGCCAAACATTCAGTAGGTCTGCAGGACAGCAGGCTCGGTGAACATCCGTGCACGCCTGCGCATGTGCTCAGAGGAGGGGTGAGCCCCCGGTGCCCAGGACAATGATTTCAAAACCCCAAACGGACACCCGGCCAATCCCACTTCTTTGTTCAAGCCTCGTGGCAAGTACAAAATGGACCCTGAGTCAGCAGCTTTGGCTGAAAATCAATAAATTAACATGTTCTTTTTTTTTTTTTTTTCTTCTCAAATTTTCATTTACATTCTTGGCAAAGCTGTGGAGAACTATCATCTAGGAGAAGTCCTTGGAAATGGAAAAACAGTTCCACTGCAGAGAGAAACGCTCGTTTAAAATCAATTGTGAGAAATTGCGGTCATCGGGGATAATGGAAGCAATAAAATGCAACGTGGAGGCGTGGGTGCACCCCACACAAGCCCCGTGCTCTGTAAGCGCAGCTCCTCACGCACCAGAGACTGAGCCCCGGGCGCCCACAGCCCTGCAGCCTGCCCGTTACCCCACAAGGAGAAGCGGAGGCATCCACGGCGTACGTACCCCTGCCTGTGGGATTTCTTCGAGTGGCTGGAGTAGTAAGAATATCCAGAGTACGTGGACTCGGTATCCATAGCAATGGGCAGCTCGCTCGGGGTGAAGGCGCAGGTGTTGGTTCTCCGGCGAGGTAGAGAGTTCCCTGGGTGCCTGACACCTCAAAGGGCCCGGGAACCACGGAGCCACTCGTCCACGGGAACCAAATCTGGGGAAAAGGGGAGAAAAGAGATTATCAGCCTTCAAAACCAACCTGCAGCCAAAACTGGTTTGGCTCAGTGGATAGAGCATCGGCCTGCGGAATCAAGGGTCCCAGGTTCGATTCTGGTCAAAGATATGTACCCTGGTTGTGGGCACATCCCCAGTAGGGAGTGTGCAAGAGGCAGCTGATCGATGATTCTCTCTCATCGATGTTTCTAACTCTCTATCCCTCTCTCTTCCTCTCTGTAAAAAATAAATAAAATATATATTTAAAAAAAAAAAAAAAAGCCAACCTGCAGGGCTGGCGGGTAAGGAGAGCAGCACCTCCTGGGGGGATAGGGGGTTTCCTCCATGCTCAGGCAGCAATAGCTCCCCCTGCATCTGGGAGGGAGACAGGTAGGTGACAGTCAAGCCACGCCCCCAGCCACAGCAGGAAGACCGACCAAGGCAGGTGAGACCTGGCCCTGGGCCATTTCCAGAATACAGCCCTGCCCCCAGCAGGTTCAGGCTGTGGGTAGTGGCTTCCCACAGCCCGACCCTATCCCCAGCCCATCCCCGGCCCCCACTGTCAGTTCGCTGGTTACGAAAACAATACCCAGGAAAGTCACTTCAAAGGGATGTGCTCATCGTTTCCAAAGGCCCATTTAAGGGGGGGGGGGGGGGAGGGGGAGAATAGTTCCCAGTCTCTTTAACCCAGGAACCCAAACTCCTGAGAATTTATCTGGGGGAACTAATTTCTTTTTTTAAAGAAAAATTATAATTACCGCTTGTCGGTAGCAGGCCAAAGCTAGAAACCCTCCAAGAGGAATAAGTTTATCCTCCCTAAGAAATATCATACGGCCGTTTACAGTGATAACGATGGAGAATGGAGAGGTTTGCGAGGGTATGGCAACTGGAAAAAGCAAGCTACCGGGCCGTGGAGACGGCCATCCACAGGGCAGTTACAAACCCCACAAAACCACACAGGGAGAGACGGGGATGAGGGGCGACATCAGGGAAAAAAAGCAGGTGATTGGTGAGTGGCAGGCTCCTAGCTCTTTTCCCACATTTGCATTAGATGCTTCTTGGCGATAAAAATGAATGAGCAACAGTTCCAGGTAAATTCCTGCTAATAGAACACGCCCCCGCCCCGCCCCCGCCAGATCTGAGAGTAGTGCCCCTCACCCCAGAGCTGGGCTCCGCCCGCCAGGGCTCCTCCCTCCGGGGCTCTGGGAGCTCACACTGCACACAGAGCCGGTGAGAGAAATGCAAGAAAAACACAAAGGCCCTGTCAATGCGACCCAGACTCGCCCCCCTGGCCCTGGGTGCCGTGACTGGTCCTTCCCATCCTCCTCGGCCATCGAGGGGCCAGGTGCGAAGAGGGAGGCCTGGTTCTGGCCAGAGCGCTCCCCTGCCTAGGACAGCCTGGGTCTGGCCACTGGCCTGGAGCGCGTTTCCTCAGCTGTCCCACCAACCAGCCACCACCTTCTCGGGGTGGATGTGAAGGCGGGAGCAGATGCAGTGCCCAGAGCTGGGTGCCAGTCCAGGCTCCCCTGGTTTATGAGCTGTGCGACTCGATCGCGGTCCTAGCCCTCTCGGAAGCTGCCTCTGTGAAAGGCTCGCACCCGGGCTGCTGGCGGGAGGAGAGAGCTACACGTGGGAACGCTCCCGGCGTGGCTCCGAGTTCTGGACAAATGAACGTGGTGACTCCCAGGATGCTGGTCCCGGGTCCAAATCCTGACGCCCTGCTGTCTCCCTCAGGAGCAGGGAGGCTGTGGGGAAGGAGCAGGCGGAGCAGCGCCCCGCGGCTTCCCACTGGAGGCTCCCTGCAGCCAGGTGGCCCTGGGCTGGCATCGCTGCTCCCCCACCCCCCCCACCCCCACCCCCGGCTAAGGAGCTGTCACCTGGGCAGGACAGGCTCCCAGGGAGCCCGGTCCCTTAAGCAGAAACCAGCAGCCTATCTTCCATGCATGTGAAAACAGATGACAGATGTTGCAGGCATTTTGAAAAAAGGTTAGTTCTGCTCTCGGACTGACCCTCACTTTTCCTAGATTTCTCCCTCCTCTGCCTCCCACCATTTTCACGAGCAACGTCCATGGCTTTCAGCATCTCAAACCCTCACTCCTTTCAGCTCGGGCTCTGCTGCGTGTTACCCGGCGGCTACCGGCATCGGGAGGTGGGCCTGCCCTGCCCCAGCCTCCTTCCCCCAAGGCCCTTCGTCCTGCTCTCCTGCTGACCCCCACAGGCCCCAAGACCCAGGACCCCGACTGCGCTGCTCCTTTCAGAATCCACACCCACACCGCCTGCCCTTCCTCTGCCTTCAAACCCGAATTTCTGACTGCCCTTTCCGGCCCAGGCCCAGCTTCTCGCTAACGCTGGACACCTGCTGCTGGGGGGTCTCAGGGGCGGGCGGCCCCGGCCCCGCAGACCCGACTGGTCCTCTCCGGGCTTCCTGGCCATGACTCCGAGGGGCACACGCTCACCTCCCGGGCTTGTTTCTCCCCTGGTAACTCGAGGCCATTTCATTCGAACCTCCTCGGGCGGTTGTGAGCATCCTTGGAGAATCGCCACGCAACGCCTCTGGCACCCGGTAGCCCACGTCTCATTCCTCTTCCCCCTCTGCCAGCAGACGCCATTCTCCGTCCTCATTGGCCATCCCCTGAGGCAACTCCAGGCACGTCCAGCCAAGGAAAAGGTGGTGTTGCTTGCATGTGCTCTCTCTCTCTCTCTCTCTCTCTCAACCTCTCCCTTCTGCTGTCTTTGGGGAAAGGCCGTACTTAACCCACCCGCTGCCCTTGCCCAGTTTCTCTCCCACAGTCCCTGCCTGTGCTCATCAAAGGGGGTCTGCAGGTGCTGCCTCCCGGCGCCCCCCCCCCCACCTCCAACTGTCACGCAACCCTCCTCCTTTCCTCTGAAGAGCTCTTAGCTGGCCAGCGCCGGCGATGAGCCCAATCCAAGGGTCACACTCCTGTCCTCCTTTCCCTAGATCGTAGCCTATCCGTCCATCCACCCATCGCCATGTTCATTAAGCAGCCGGAGAGACCCACTGGCAAGGTCCGGACACAGCCACACACACCAACGCACACAGCACAGTGTCATCGTTGATGTGATGCAATGACACTTCTTCCTCACGCTCCCAAACCCTGTATACACTGTGCTTTTTACGAAACGTACGAAACGTACCTACCTATGAGAAAGTTTAATTTGTAAATTAGGCACGATAAAGAGACTAACAACAACAATAATTAAATGGGACAACTGTAACAAACCCATATAATAAAAGCCTAATATGCTAAGTGTCCTCGCTTGACCATAGGACCAGGCGCTATGAGGCCCACTGACCACCACGGGGCAGCTTCTCTGACCGGTAGGTTAGCTTGCTGCTGGGGTCTGGCTCATCGGGACTGGGTGAGACGGGCCAGACATGCTCTGGAACCCTCCCCAGTCCCCTTTCGCAATCCGGGACCCCTCCAGGAATGTCAGAGAGCCAGTTTCAGCCTGATCCCCACAGGCCAGGCCGAGGGACCCCACCGGTGCATGAATCTGTGCACTGGGCCTCTCGTAACACTGTAATAAAAAGTATCTGAATGTGGTCTCTCTCAAAATACCTTATGGCTCTGTGCCCATCCTTCTCCTTGTGAGGCTGTGAGAGGACACAATGTCCAGGGTGATGAGGTGCTATTAACTAAAACAGTGGCCACGGAACGAAAGCGCTGAGACTCCTCAGGGTGGATCTGATAACCTGCACGACTGCTAAGTGACTGATGGCGGGAAGCACCCACCAGCGGATCCTGGACAACAGGACGATTCACCCCTCGGGTGGGACGGAGCGAGACTTCACCACGCTACTCGGCATGGCGTGCAATCTAGAACGTATGAATGGTTTATTTCCGGAATGTCCCAGGCAATATTTTCAGGCAGCGGTTAACCGCAGGTAACGGGAATCCTGGAAAGGGAAACTGCGGGTCCGGAGGGACTCCAGGGTCCTGGGGCTTATCTCAAAATGACAATATTTACAAGATAGTTTCCTTGTAGGGACAAGAACCCCCAGCAGAACTCAGATAAGGGCTGCCTTATCGGGAAGGTAATGAATTGAAAGAGAAGGAACCAGATTCCCAGGGCGATAACCCACAGGCTGCTGCAGGCCGGGCCAGCAGGGATGGTGTCACAGAAAGGCGCTAACAGGGATCCTGGGACCTGGGGCCGTCCTGCTCCTGGCCCAAGGTGACCTTTCAGATCATAGAAGCTGTCTCTTCCCCAGAAACCCCTCTGGGTCTAGATGGGGCCCTTTCACAGCAGCCTGCACTTAAAAAAAAAAAAAAAAAAAAAAAAAAAATATATATATATATATATATATATATATATATATATATATATATATTTTATTATTTATTTATTTATTTATTTATTGTTTTTTTACAGAAAGGAAGAGAGAGGGATAGAGTTAGAAACATTGATGAGAGAGAATCACCCATCAGCTGCCTCTTGCACACCCCCCACTGGGGATGTGCCCGCAACCAAAGTACATGCCCTTAACCGAAATTGAACCCGGGACCTTTCAGTTTGCAGGCCAGAGCTGTATCCAGAGCCAAACCGGTTTCGGCCAGCCTGCACTTTTTTACATCCCATCATCCGGTTCTCTATCTGAGTGGCTGCCTTCTGAAGGGACGGTCAGCTCCAGGAGGGCAGCGGCCACCTCCATCCCCGCCTCGCCAGCCCTGGGTGGAGCAGGGTTCGATTCCACAGTGATGACAGCCACATGGCGCAGTGCTGCCTGCTGCTCACACGCCTGTCTCACTCAGACCCGCCCGCCCGCCTGTCAACATCCCCCCAAAGCTACAGGCCCCGTGGGAGGCAGACACCGGGACAGGGCTGGGGCTGGCACACCGGGTCCACGGGGGCACAGGGAAAAGCAAAGTGAAGACTGGTGGCCTCGAAGAGAATCTTCCCGAAAGTCACGTTCACGCACACAGGCTATACCTACTCCTTACATGGGGAGGGCGGAGCCAGAGGAGGGACACGGAGTGTTGTGGGGAAGGCAGCAGTCAACAGAAGCTAACCTGCACGGGAAGGAAATGATCAGAACGTCCACAGCTCTGCCTGGAGCTGGTAGGTCAACAAGGGCCCAGGTTTGCAGGGTAGAAGGTTCCCTGGCAAAGGGGTACAAAGACACACTGACCTCCAAGGGCCGTGGCCCTCCCTCCCCTCCTGCAGTGGGTGTGTTTCTAAGGGAAAGACTTTCTGTGTACATTACTTTAACTATTTAACTTTCACCATGAATATACTTCTAAAGGGTTGACTCCATTAGTTATTATTCTTACTACGCTCTTTTACTTTATTTTTTATTGTTGACACTATGACCGATGTCCCCCACCTCCACCCAGCCCTCTCCACCCATTCCCCTTTTCCTGTGTTTAGAAGCTAACGTTTTTCTCAGTGAGATGGACCTCGAGGGGAAAATGACCATTTACATCATTTTGTTTAAGAGTCGACTTTTCTTCTACGGAAGAGAAGCGGTGAGCCCCGGCTCTGGGGTTAGACGGTCACTGTTCAAACCCTGGTCCCGGCACTTAGCAGCTGTGTGACCTCAGATCAAGTTGCTTAACCTTTCTGTGCCCGGCTCCCTGACTGTAACAAGAGAATTCTATTTTACTGGCCTTATAGGCTCACGGTGGCTATTAAGGGAGGTGATTCACATAATTTAAAACAGAGCCTGGCATACGGAAAGTGCCCACAACTGATAGGGCATTCTTCTTCTTCTCCGGGAAAGTGAGTCTCTCAGTTACAATACCTTAGGATGGCACAGGACGTGCGTGCCATTTTCATTGAACTCCTGCAACTTTTGGGGGTCTAAGGTGTCTATCGTTAAATGAATACCATTAACTGTAGCGAAGTAACATAATGATTTCCATTCTGTTCCTTGCAGGCCTCCTTTTACTGGTCCCAGATTGGAAGTGAATTATCTCGGAGATCAGAGAAGACTGGACGTGCTTTACGGGTTTACTGGGAGGACCCCGGGGCTGGGAAGGGAGGGTGTGGCCAACTAGGGCAAGGTCTGCGAAACATCGCACTGGATGTGATCTGTAAGCCGTCAAACATCGTCCAGATCCCTGATGTGGGGGTCAGAGGGCGTGTGGCACTTAGGACAGATCTCATGATTCTTTCGTGACAACAGAACTTCTTGTAAGTGAACTAGAGGCCATGCACAGGTAGGGAAGGCCGGCGATCAGGGCCAATCAGGTTCCCCACCTCCTTCTTCTCTGGCTCCCTCAGCGCCCCACCAGTGCCCCGCCATGTTCTGCACCGCCCACTGGTGGTCAGTGCGCATCATAACAAGTGATTGAACTCCCCAGTCTTCCAAACTCCTGAGGGGACACTTTGCATATTAGCCTTTAATATATATAGATGACTCTGGGCCACCATTCACAAGGAAAGAAATGTCAACCCCACTTTATCTGTCTTGCCAATGACTTCAGCTCACCTTCCCAGAATAACTGCTCTTGGCTTGAGTCACTAATGACCTCTAAAACTCCCCAGCTCCTCAGTACAGATTTCTGAAGAGCTGCGAACAGTTCACGTGTCTGGGGCTCTATGGCATGTATTTGTTTTCAAGTGGCTCCTTTGTCCCCTGCTAGACATTCAGCAAAACAGATCTCGAGGGACTTCCTCCTCTGTAAACCCTGTGGTGCCGGGTCCAGTGCCTGCTGTCCAGTAAGGGGGATGCAGGACAGCGATGGAGACAGACAGCAGACAACACGCACCCTGTCATCAGGCATCAGCCAGGACAAAGCCCTCGAAGACGGGGGACCAACCTCAAGTCCACCTAATCCTGCCTCGTCCCCCTTCAGGAAAACACCTGGCACCATACCCCGATCATGTGCCCATACCCAGCTGGTCCCATAACCACAGCTAGTCCCCTTCCCGGATCAAGGGTGTGTGAGGGACTGTGTGAAGGCATTTTGCATGCAATATCTCACTTATTTCTCAGACCAAACCTCCTAAGGGAGGTAACATGTTAATGTCACATTACAGCTGAGGATACCAAGACGACGCATGTGTTGAGTGCGGGAGGGAGGGTTTGATTCCAGAACCCGTGCTCTGAGCGATGGAAAAACGTACAGCCGTGGAGCCATTGCCAGAGCTATGTACTGACACAAAGGAGGGTGGGCAACGATCGCAAATGGTCCCCGCACACACATAAGCCATGGAGAATGCTGCGATTTCAACTCCTACGCACAGGTTCGGGGTCCCAGGCACTGGGCGCGGGGGAGTCCGGGAGAAAAGGAAGGAGCTCACCACCCAAAGGTGGAAACTGCGTATTAAACACACAAGGTGGTGAGGGCCATGCAAGCCACACGCTGCTGAAGCCGGGCGAGCAAGCAGGGCATTTGTCTGTGTGAGGCGGAATACCTCCTCACCCGGCCTGCTCATTCTCCCACAGAGCAGGGCCACAGGAGCTGTTGCCAGGGACGGAAACTCCCCTTTAAGGTTTCGGGGGGGTCACTCCAATGCATCACAATAAAAAGCGGCTGCCTGGCGAGCAGTCCTTACACAGGGCCACTCGCCAGGTTCTCATTCCCTTTTATTTACAAGTTGAGCTGCCGCCCAGTCACACAGCCAGCAGCTGTGAAGGGACATTTTCACACTCATTATACTTAGACACACACCAGCGTCTGGGAAATGGCTACCTGCTCACGGATAGGTGGAAAGTGTTATTTCTTTGAACTCTGGAATAAACCAGTTTCCTCCCACAAATCAAAGCCCCAACAGATATCACACTGACTTAATTTGACTCTAAGAACTCTAATTAGTGGTTACATAAAGTGGCTAATTACACCTCCCTGGATGCAGACGGCTCCCCTGCCCTCTCACTCAGGGAGCCTAGGAGCTGTGTCATCAAACGACCCCCCCACCCCCACCCCCAGGAAGGAGAATGCTCATTAGCATCGTTGATGGGCGACCCAAGTTATACTGTTTCCAGCAGCCCTGTTAAAAAAAACACACACAAAAAAAAAAACGTATAAACAGACAACTGGAAGTGCCAGATCCTCCCCAGCCTGCTAGCTTTGGGAAGAAGTGTTCTAAAAACAAAATGCATTCATTTCCAACCACAGTCCCTGGGGTTCACAAAACTCAAGTGCCAGCCACCACGCCATCACCATAAGAAAGCGCCCTGGCACCTCTCCGGGAGCAGATAAAAGAGCTCACCGCACCTTGGAGGGGAGCAGATACCTGGGTTGGAAGAGGTGGAAACTGAGCAACAGATTTCTGGGCTCCGAGTCTCAGTCCCAGCTCCTCTCCGGCCGCCAGGCCTCGGCTCCGCCCCGCTCCTGCCTCCACCGCCACCGACGCGTTTAAATTTGTATAAAGCTCCGCGCTCCCCGGGGCGCGTTGCTGGGGCAGCTCAGAAACTGCGGTTGGAGGGGAGATGTCCTGGCCCCGGTGGAGCTGCCTGGACGAAGGGCGATTTCCTCCGAGCGGGTCCCCCCTGGCAGGGCAAAGATCTGCCGGCGCCCGCAGCTCCACCCCGGCGTTTTTGAAAGTAAACTCCTACCTGCCTGTTGCGCTCGGCGATGCGCCATCGGACCGTCCCCCACCGGCCTCGGACTCGCCCCCTCTCCCCGCCCCCACCTCGGCCTCCGGGGCGGCTCAGATCGGGAAGCGGGGTGTGAACACAAGCCGAGCTCTGTGCCAGCCTCTGGCCCCGGGCCGGGCGGCCCCGGACGCCGGCGGTGACGGGGTCCAGCCCGCGGTGGGGTGGGGACCGCGGTGCGCGCCCGGCCCCCGGTCCCCGGCCCCCACGGCGGAGGCGGCCGCCCCGGTGCCCCCAGGAACGCCCGGCCATTCCCTGCTGGCCGCCGGAGCGCGCACCCCGAGGTGCACCCCAAAGTGCAGCCAGGGGAGAAGGGGCGTCCGGGGCGCGAGGAGGGAATGCCGGGACCCAGGGAAGCGGGGTGGGTGCGGCGGGAGCGCCAGGCAGGGCCGGGAGGGGCGCACCTCGCGGGGGTGCGAGGGGAGGGGGGTCCCGGGAGGCGCACCCGGGGTGCGGTCCGCAGGAGGGAGGGAGGAGAGCGGGGAGCCGGGGCTGCGCCCCGCGGCCGGGGTGCGGGATCGCGCTGGGGGGGAGGGGGGTCTCCCCGCCGGAGCTCCGCGCACCCGCCCCGCCGCCCGCCCGCCTCCGGCCACACTCACCTCGGCGCCGCCTGCGGGCTCCGGGCCGCGGTCTCGGCTCCAGCGGCCCCGGCTCCGCGGCCTGCGCTGGGTCCTGTGCAGGCAGAGCCGCCGCCGCCGCTTTCCGCTTCCTGTCCCGGCGCCGCCCCGCAGCCCAGCCCAGCCCCAGCCCGGCGCGGCCGCTAGCCAAGAGCAGCGAGCCGGCCTCCGCCCGCCAGCCCACCTGCCGCCCAGGGCGGGGCCGGCTCCCCTCCTCCCCTCCTCCGCTCCCTCCGCTCCCTCTGCATGGGACGCACACTGACCCAGAGACTGATCCCCCCACCACACATACTCACGCATGGCCAGGCACTGACCCCACCCAGCACCCCAACACGCTTGCACCCTTAAACTCACACACACACTCACTCACACATACTCACACATGGCCAGGTACTGACCCCACCCAGCGCCCCAACACGCTTGCACCCTTAAACACACACACGCACACGCGCACACACACAATCACACATACTCACACATAAACACATGGCCAGGCACTGACCCCACCCAGCACCCAACACACTTGCACCCCCAAGCTCACACACTCCCATATTCACGACCGTGCACAAAATCCAAGCCCATTTGTCCTCTCTGGGTCCCGAGCACACAGTCACCCCCCTGCCAGGGATTAGCCCCCCAAACACACACACTCATATACACACATTCCAGGAGCTAACCAACCAATATCCACATACACCCACACCTCCACCAGCACACACTCACAGGAAGCTCACACCCAGACCAGGAAATGACCCTACCAACAACCATTCACACTCAGAGCCCCACACCCCCCAACAGCCAGTCTTCTCCCTCCTCTCAGAGCAGGTCACTGGCCCCCCAGCCCACCTCCTGGAAACTGCGGGTAGCCCACATCAAACCCTGATTCCACCAGGCCGGCTTCTGGCTCTGGCTCCGTTTCCCATTCTGAGACTCAAGTGGGTCCAAGGCCAAGGTTGAGGACTGTGGTGAGGACTATGGAAAGCGGCCGGTGCGGTAAGCACTGAACCATTGTCAACTATTATATTTGTGCTCTTCCTCTGTTTCTTGTGTGGGTAGGCCTGGGGGTCCAGGTGGAGAGTCTGCATCTGGCCGGGAGCACAGCTGCTCGGGTAACACAGATCTGAGGGGAGGCGTGTCATGAACACTGGGACAGCTGGATGGAGAAACACATGCCCACCCTGAACTAGCCCCCAAGCCCTCAGTCTCCCTCACCTCCTCTCCCCCTCGCCCTCCGGTCCCCAAATATTGATTGCCCTTCTTCAGAGGACATACGTTCATTACACTATCTTCCCCCTCCTCCCCTGCTCCCAACCCCCTACTAGCCTAACACCGGGCTTCACTACTGAACTTTCAAAAATGTGTCTCATGGCTCAGTGGTTGAGTGTTGACCCAGGACAGTGGTCGGCAAATGGTGGCTCTTGAGCCACATGCAGCTCTTTGGCCCCTTGAGTGTGGCTCTTCCACAAAATACCATGGCCTGGGCAAGTCTTTTTTGAAGAAGTGGTGTTAGAAGAAGTTTAAAAAAATTGGCTCTTAAAAGAAATTTCAGCCAAGACCAGTTTGGCTCAATAGAGCGTCGGCTTGGGGACTGAAGGGTCCCGGGTTCGATTCCGGTCAAGGGCATGTACCTTGGTTGCGGGCATATCCCCAGTAGGGGGTGTGCAAGAGGCAGCTGATCGATGACTCTCTCTCATCGATGTTTCTAACTCTCTATCTCTCTCCCTTCCTCTCTGTACAAAATCAATAAAATATATATATCGATATAATATTTTTTTTAAAAAAAAAAAGAAAGAAAGAAAGAAAGAAATTTCAATCATTGTACAGTACTGTTGATATTTGGCTCTGTGGACTAATGAGTTTGCCAACCACTGACCTAGGAGGTTCAGGTTCGATTCCTGGTCATGGCATATGCCCAAGTTGCGGGCTCAATCCCCAGTGTGGAGCATGCAGAAGGCACCTAATCAATGATTCTTTCTCATCAGTGATGTTTCTATCTCTCCCTCTCCCTTCTTCTCTGAAATCAATAAAAAATATATATTTTTAAAAATGTTGGCATGGCTTAGTGGCTGAGCATCAATCTATGAGTCAGGAGGTCACGGTTCGATTCCTGGTCAGGGCACATGCCCAGGTTGAGGGCTTGATCCCCAAGGTGGGGCAAGCAGGAGGAAACCCATCAATGATTCTCTCTCATCATTGATATCTGTGTGTGTCTCTCTCTCTCCTTCTCCCTTTCTCATAAAAATAACATTAAAAGCATAAAAATGTGTCTCTTTCATCTTCAAAATGTAGACCCTTCAAAGTTACAGAAGGCAGGGATTTCCAATTCCAGTTATGCTTCTGAATCGCCCCCACATGATCTAAGGGCCTCGTTGGATTGTCACAGAAAGTAAGTTTAGCCGCCTTACCATGGGGTGCTTTTGTGGGAAAGCAGGGTAGTGTAAAGGAAACTCAATTTTAAGATATAAATTCCCCTTTCAATGCCACCTACTGTTCGTTGATATCTGACAATCTCAAGTATTCACGCTGAGAAAGCAAGAGTTGGAAAACTTCCCAGGAACTGAGCGGTGGGCTGTGTCACCAGGAGTCCTGCCTGGGCCCCATTATCCGGGACAAAGTGGGTCAGCCTCCTTCAGCTCTTGCCCAAAGTCAAGTTTTCCAGCTTCACTATACCCAAGAAGGGTAATATTTATTTGTCTCACATCTGGTTGTTTGTTTTTTCAAACTCAATCAGGGAGGTGGGATACTCCCCATTGGCTGTTCTCAAGATGGCAGCGTGGCTGTACTTTCCACAAATCCATGGGTGTATTTCTCTCATCCCGCCTGTTCTCAGGGCTTTCCCAACCCCAGAAGGCTACCCATTAAAATTCTCCTGCGCCACCCAGATCCAACTCCAATGCCATCTCTCCTGCAAGGCCATCTCCAGTTCTCCCAACCCCATAGCCCTGCTTCTACAGTGTAGTTGCTTTAAAATGTACTTAGCAAATGAATGAGTGACTAAAATACCACGTGCTTTTGGGAAAGTAATAATCTAACTAGCGAACAATCTAATCAAAAAGTCACGACATGGGCACGTTAGAAATAGTTAACAAAAGAGAACATATTAAATGGCAAGTGCTCTAAAGGCACACTGTAAAGAAACCATCCACCCAGCCTCAAGAATTCCGAATAAATATACCTGGAAAAAACAAAAACAAAAAACACAAGAGTTAAGGGAGAAAGGCTTCTGATCAGCAATACAGATTGTTCTGGAATCCATGTGTTGAAGCAGATAGACTACATATATAAAAGAACACCTCGTGCCCTCACTTAGCTACCGTTTACACCTAGTTTACAAACATCTTACCGAATAATAGACAAACATGTAAATTGACTGTACCTCCACTACACCCTTAGCCAATAGAGTGTGTATGCAAATTAGAAGACCAAAGATGGCGGCCACCCAGCTGCTCCGGGTGTGGAGTGGCCAGGTGGGGCAGGACGCCTGCTCTGAGAGGGAGGGCAGGGGCAAAGGGACCTACAGGGTCGGAGTGCCACACTAAAGGCAAGACTGCAGACACCGGAGTCTGCAGTGAAGACGAAGAAGGCAGACTCTGGCCGGAGTGAAGGCATGGGTCCCGGGTGCCAGAGGAAAACCGGTGCTGGAAACCAAGGGAAAGAAGGCCTATTGCACGAATCTCTTTGTGGGGGTGCCCTCCCCCTCCTGGAGGAGCTCAGGCTGGTGTGAGCCTGTTAACTTACACAAAGCCTCGACACTGGATACCGGAGCGTGACAGACCAGAGGCTGCTGGGAAGGTGGAGCAAAGGGGCGGGCCCTCAGCCTGCAGAAGCATTCTGGCTTCCCCCGGTCCTGACCTTTGAGCAGAACATGCAGGATGAGAATCTGGCAGATGAAGAGGGAGGAACATCCTGGGAGAGGCACAAGCATGTAACGAGCGGGAAGCCATAGCTAATGGTGTGTGGTGCTGTAGCTCTGCTGAGAGGGGGTGGGGTGACAGGAGGCTGTGTGGTGCTGCAGGTCTGAGGCACAAGATGCCACTGGTGTTGGGGAAGAGGACCGGAGGGCAGGCAGGGCAGCAGCGGGATTTCTCAGCCACCTGCTGGCAGTTCGGCATGGGGACAGAGGGGTGAGGGAGAGAGCGGGGTGAGGACAGGTGGGGAGGGTGGGCACCACCTGGAAGCACGGTGCCGACGCCAGAGCTGAGGGAGCCTCCTGTGGCGGGCTGAGAAGTCTGGCTTTTGCTGGTAGGCAATGCGGAGCCACGGAAGAGCCTCTATGAAGAGAAGATGAGCTGATGAGGACTGGGGAGCGGCTTTGTGAGCAAAGGGTGAAGGCAGGGAGACCAAACAGAAGACTAGTGAGACATAGGAACCTGACCTGACGAATGGGCTTGGGCTACTGCAGCCTGTGCAGCCACAGGCCAGTCTCTGGGACACATGGGGAACCAGGAGGAAGAGGAAATTGAAGGAGGGAAAGGTGAATTCAGGTATAGCTTGTCAAGTGTCCGTACCTTTGGGACGTACAGCAATAGATCCCCTTTATGGAGCATTTATTGGACACCAGGCCCTGTGCTAAGTATCTCCCAGGTCTTCTTCATTCCTCACTACAACCCCTGTGGTAGGTGTTAGACCATCTACAGTTTACAGAGAAGGAAACTCGGGCACAGACAGGCGATCACACAGCTGCTAGTCTGGGGAGGCCAGGCTCGGAGCCAGGCCGGCCGAGCATAGATTCCCAGCTCTAATCTTTCAGCCAGACGTTCAGCTCTGTGCTGTGCGGGTTTAGAACGGGGGAGGAGATAGGCTACGGACAAGGAACATTGTTTCGGGAGGTGACCGGTCACTGGCGATGCCGCGGGGAGGAGAGCAAGAGGTGGGTAGAAAATGCAGACTGTGCAGCAAGGAGATAGGACAGGGATGTGCGGGGGTGCGACAAGTGTCACTGTCATTGTTTTGACGCAGGCTTAACCCTGTTTACAGACCTGGGAAAAGAAATGTTAAGTCTCAGGATTTAAGAAAGTAGGGGGCGGGTGGAAGGACTCACCTTGCCTAGGTGAAGACAGGCGAGCAGACAGGACAAGGCCACGTTGGTGTTCTCCATGAAGTAGGAGGGAAGAGGTGTGTCTGGTGGCCTTCTATGGCCCTTTGGCAATCTGATTGTCACTGGGATGGGAACCACAGAAAAAATACACACATTCCCAATTCCCCCCCCCCCCAAACAATTTGGATGGTCTCACAGTTCCTGGGGGTCTTGGTGAGACCCCAGAGAGTGTTCTCTGAAGTCTCTTCTGCCCGGCTGGCATGGCTCAGGGCTTGAGCGCCAACCCATGAACCAGGAGGTCACGGTTCAGTTCCTAGTCAGGGCACATGTCCGCGTTGCAGGCTTGATCCCCAGTGTGGGGTGCACAGGAGGCAGCCCATTAGTGATTCTCTCTCATCATCGATATTTCTATCTCTCCCTCTCCCTTCTTTGAAATCAGTAACAAAAAAAAGTATTTAAACATCTCTTCTGTGTCTAAGAATTATCTTCAGTGCGTTGAGTTTGAGGTGAGGGTGGGATGTCCAAGCGGAAACGTGAAAAAGCAGCTGAAGTGTAATTTGCTGTTGACTGACTCTGATGGGCTCAGGAGTCTAGTCTGTGGACCAGAGCGGAAGTGCTCTGTGTAAAGCCACGGGCCCAAAAAGGCCCTGAGTGAGCAGCCGTGGCCATGACCCCGTGACTGACCCCACGGTGGGCCGGCCCGGTGAGCAAGCGTGCCACTGGCAGGTCTGGGCAGGCTAGCCCACGCCCAGGCTATCATTACGGTGTGTGTGTGGGGGCGGGGGGGGGGGGGGGGCTGGGAAGGAACATAGGCGGAGCTCAGATCTCCATAGCAGGATGCTCCCACGCCCAGTCAGCCTTGTGCTTGGGCAGCCTGGTTATCAGGGAAAAGGATACGAGGAGCCAGGGCAGACGGCCTGATGGAGGCGCCAGCCAGTGCCCATGGCCTTGGGCCGTGGGTGTTCGCAAGGCGGGCCCACTGGCCTGGGTGGTGCCGAGGATCACCCTCTCGCCGATCACGGGCAGGGCTGGGCGCGTTAATCGCACCTTCCAGGGCCCGGAAGTTTCTTTAATGTTGTTTTTTTAATCAACGGAGAGACGTCACCTGTAATTCATTATCTATTTATGAGAAACACTTGAGTAACACCTCACACCGTCCCGCATTAGCTGATTCCCAGCTGGCAGCACGTCCTGAGGGCGAACCAGCCTCTGGCACTGGGGGTGGGGGGATTGGGTGGTGTGGGGAGAGGCCTGGCTCTGGCTCCTCCCGGCTGTGATGTAGAGCAGACACAGGCATAAAAGGAAGATACAAACCACTCCCCCTCCCCAAGTCACAGTTTCCCTGGGTTCTGCAGAAGACGGGGAAAGGAGGGGTGCAGGACTGGGCATAGGATACCACCATTCGTCCATCCTGGTGCTCAGGGTGGTATTAATCATGCCTTTTGATTTTCTGCATTTCAGTTCCTTTGGGTAAATACCAAGGAGCACGGTTGCCGGGTCCCATAGGAACAGTATGTTTAGTTTTGTAAGAAACCCCAGCCTGTCTTCCAAAGTGTCCGCCGCAAGTTCATGGATGCACCCCTTCAGGATATCAGCACTGGGTGCAGGACCCACGAGCTCTCCCGCGTCCCCTAGGGGTAGAAGGTGGTACTGCTCCCTTTTTGCAGCAGCCCTGGCTCTTGGCCTGTGTCCCCGGAGAGGCTTCCCCTTTTCTCTCCAGGAACATGGCTCCACTTCTCCTCCTCCCCGAGAGCCATGGATGGAGGGTTCACTCTCCCCATCAATGGCTTAACGCTGTTGCTTCCCAGGAGAAAAGGGTCTAGGGACGCACACAGGGCTTTGTGTCTGTTTCCTCAGCCATCCATCACCTCCTTCCCTCCCTCCCTCCGTCCCGAGGACCAGAGAAGATGCCCCTCACCCTGCTGCCCTGTCCCCCTCTTTCCTGCGAGCACACTGCATGGGCTGGCGAAGAGGCTCAAACCCTCATTGTGCCCAGGGACCCAGCTACTCCAGTGACAGGCTGAGCCCTCGGAGTCGGAGTCAGAGTCGGAGACAAGAGTTACCATTTCCGTGTGCGTCTCTTTACTCTCTTTACTGGCTCGCTGGCCGCCACCCCCTCTCCCACACTCTGCCAGGAGAGAGGACTGCCTTGCCTCTGTGGGCCGGTCTCTCCTTGGAATTTGGTTGCTTGGCTGCCTGGTGAGCTCAGCTCTCTCACGGGCCCCACACAAGTGAGAACTCTGTGGCTTATCCAGCTCTTCCTCACTGTCAGGATGGGGACTACAGTCTTCACCCCGAGACAAAGCCTCGTTCTCCTGTCACCGGATTTGTCCTCTGGGGCCAGGAGGGGTGAGCTTCCCGCCCACAAGCAGGAAACGAAGCTCTCGGCGAGGTCCTGTGCTCCCCTTGGCCAGCGGCGCTAGGACTCCCCTGCCACCAGACAGCGTGAGGACTTGACGGGTGGATGGGGGACTGGGAAGGGGACAACCTGCTGAACTCTATGCTATGCTTGTGGGACCACCCCCGTAGGCGCTTCACCTCCGTCTGAGTCAACATAGCTCTCTAGAAAAAGTGGGCGACGAGGCAGGTAAGCAAGGGATCCAGGAGAGAGAGAGGGCGCAGAGGTATCCAAAGCAGGTAGTCAAACCTGCATCTCGAATGGGATCGCTCGGCTCAGGTGGTAATCTTCCCCACTTTGGCTGCGGGAGCAGTTCATACATCCTGGGCAGGTGCACCTGTAGGTATTGAAACAATGAAACAATGACTGAGGAATTCTTGCCAGGGTTTGTAACCGCTCTCAGAGCCACCCTGCTGCTTTGTAGCTGCTTTGTAGCTGCTTTCCTGTGCTTACGCTGCGTGAGCAGGGTACGAGAACCAACCTGAAATACCGCATTCACAGATTGATTTAGTAACTGAGGAGAGGGGTGTCGGTTGAGGAGAACAATGTCGTCTGCTAAGTCTGCCACCACAGCAGCTGAGCGGCTTGGAAGGATCCGATTTGTTAAATTTGTAATTGCACTTTCAGATGTCTCAGGAAATATGGTTCATTACAAAAAAATCAGGGGAGCTAATGTTTAAGGATTGAATCTGTTCAAATTAATTAGTTTAACATGGATCCAAGAGCCAGGGAGAAGCACATTTTTAAAGGTCTTTTGAGTTGTTAGGTTAATAGAACAAGCTGGTTTGTAAGTTGAACTTGAAGCCATGTTTAAAATAAGCTAGGCTTAAAACACACACACACACACACACACACACACTTTAATATGTTGCATATTGTATTTGTAAAACACACAATGAACTAGAATCAGTATTTTCCAGGTGCAAAAGCCTCCTTTCACCATATGATAAAAAGAAGAGAGAAAAACAAAACAAACACCCACACACACACACCTTATCCACCTCTGGTTGGTGGCTTCAGGTCCTGTCCACTTGCTCTTATTACTTCCTGCCAAACTAATGAGTAAAAAATGATGCTTTGTTATGGCTTTGATGTCCGTTTCTATGACTACAGCCAGGCTGAGCATCTTTTCATCTGGGATTGGACATGTATGGTGCTCTCAGAATTTCTGTGGAAGCCTCGAAGCTGGAAACAGGAGGCGGATGAGCACAGCCAGATGCCAGAGAGCAGCCCTGGGCCCGTATGCTCGGGGCAGCCACACTGTCCCAGGGGCTTCTCACCCACCCACCTCGGGCCTATGACGAGAAGCAGGGAGGAGACCCTGAGAGGGAGCGTGGGGGGGAATGCTAGTTTCTCCTCCTCTCCCCCATATTGGTGAGGGGAGTCTCTCTTACCCTCAAGCCAAATATGAGGAGTGCGAAGAATGCTTTCCCTTAGAAGCAGAGAAGTCCTTGACTTGCCGAAAGGATTGACTGGCATTTTCCCACCTGGCCAGCTCTTTAGGGTGAAAGGGGGGGGGGGGGGGGCGGGTGTGTGGAGGAGGAAGCAGGGGACAGGTAGGATTCTACTGAAAATGGGACTAACACTACTGCCTGGTCTTGGGGGTCCTTCTGGCAGTGGAGCCCCAAAGGAAGAAGGGAGAAGAGGCTGAAACGCGGCGCCAGGCAAGCAGCCAGCCCCGCCGAGGTGCTGGCTGAGGGAGAGGAAGCTCTGGGTGGCGTGTGGAGGAGACACCATGAGAGTCAGCCTCGGCTTCGGCGCCTGTGGCAGCGGTGCCGTGCTGGGTAGGATGCCCGGCCTGCACGTTGTCTGAGCACACCGAAGGCCCCGCGGCAGTCGGGCTCTGAAGCCAGGCAAGCGTCTGACTGTGCAAAGGTGCGTGGCTGAAACTGGCACCTCCTCCACCTGGTCTCTCAGGCCACCTGTCTCGCTGGCATTGCTGAGGCCACCCGCTGGGCACAGGGGTGAACTGCCAGCTGCCGCCGCTGCCGTGCCCAGCTCAGGCCTTCTTCTCTCGGGTTTCCGGGCACTGCCAGGTGCTGTGGCCCCACAAGTCCATGCGGCCATTCTCAGGCGTGTGGTGTGTGAACCTGGAAGTGCGCAGGAAGACAGTGCTCCACGGGCCGACCCAGTTCAGTCCTCAGGAAGCGGAGGCCGAGGTGGCATTGGGAGTGCAGCTGGTGTATTTGGGGATGACAGGTCAGGGCAGGTCCCAAGGGCTTTAGGCCAAGTGCACGCCTTGCAGCCAAAAGGCAAATTTTTTTTTTTCTTAAATATATTTCATTGATTTTTTTACAGTGAGGAAGGGAGATAGAGAGTTAGAAACATCAATGAGAGAGAAACATCAGCTGCCTCCTGCACACCCCCTGCCGGGGATGTGCCCGCAACCAAGGTACCTGCCCTTGACCGAAATCAAACCTGGGACCCTTCAGTCCCAAGGCCGCCAGTGGACATAACACTCCCCTGTTCTACCTCTAGGGCAGCCAACTCTGAATGCCACAGGCTCCACAGAGGGTCTCTGGCAAGACTCAGCCCTGGTCGCCTACAGCAATAATCAGCTCCATCATGCACCGGGGCTTGATTTCCCCTCCTTCCGTTTAACTTTACCCTAGCCCCACCCGTCCCCCCACCCCCAACTCCCTTTCCTTGAGATCACTCCTCAGATTATCTGTCTGTAAACCCGGATCTCAAATTGCTTTGTGGGAACGGCTGGTTTACCGCGTTTCCTAAGTCAACAGCGCCCTCTTCTGCTGACACAAGGTAACTCCGTTTCTTTCATGAATGGTGTGTGTGTGTGTGTGTGTGTGTGTGTGTGTGTGTGTGTGTAGTGTCCTCCCTGTACTGACTTTGATTTTGTGATACTGTTTCTGGAGCCCCTTAAATTCAGATGTTTCCACCTCCTTCCCTTTGATTATCAAGCCCCCTGGGAGAAGCCTCCTTGTTACAAGCCCCCCCTGTCCCCCTGGAGTCCCTGAGGCTCACACTTCCTCTGATCGGCTTGGTCTCAAACCCACTGGCAGTATTCCCCCCACTCATGACGGAGGCTCCCCTCCGCTGCACTCTGGCAGAGGCCATTTCTCTCAGGCTGCCGCGTGGACCTTGTCGGCCTCTTTCCCAGGGTTCCCGCTATGTTCTCTACCCGGAAAGCTGCCCCTGCTCAGCCTCATGTAAAGGTTCGAGCTTCTGTGTACATCGTCTTCCGGTGTGAGTGTGGGCGATTCGTCTTCCTTCTTGCTTTGTGCTGTTTTGAGGGGTGTCTGTAGATTCCTCCTCTGGGTGACAGCCAGTATCCTACCCTGTTTCCCCGAAAATAAGACAGTGTCTTATATTGATTTTTGCTCCCAAAGATGCGCTAGGTCTTATTTTCAGGGGATGTCTTATTTTTCCATGAAGAAGAATACGGTACACATTTATTGTTAAATGAAAATAAAGAAAATTTATTACCTGTATATGGTACGGTAGTACGGTAGTTGTCAACACAAACCAGACAAACTGTGAATCCTACAGTATCAAGAATGTACTCATTTATTCAATGACAATCATGTCATCATCTTCTGGAACATCATCATAACAATCCAATTCCTGAATGTCCTGGTGAATTTCTTGTGACTCCGTTTCTTTCAGAATCAGTGGACCAAATCTCTCATGTTTAGCAATAGCACTGTCTTTAAATGAGTACTTCTTGTCAAGGTAGCCTGCTCGCAGTGCATTTGCAATGCAACTGTCAGTGATTTTCTCCCATGAATTCTTCACCCAAGTAACAACTTCTTGCAGTTTAGGTTTCACAAAGTTTCTGAGACAGAGCCTAGGGAGCCTTATTTTCAGGGGGATGCCTTGTATTTCACTCAGAAGGAAACCTGTAAGTAGGTCTTATTTTCGGAGGATGTCTTATTTTCTGGGAAACATGGTATGCCACTCAGAAGTCCTGATTTCATCTGGAGTTCTCTTTCCTATTCCTCCTTGAGTCAGGATTGGAGTTATAACTAGAAAATTGTCATTTTTTTTTTTTTGCCTGAGTTTTCAAGTTTGTTGGCATAACATTTAATTAAAATATTTGCTTATTATTTTTTTAAATCTTTGCTTTAGTTCCCCCTCCTCTTCTCTCCAATACTAATTTGGTTATTTGTGGCTTCCTATATTTTTTTTTCCTGTGATCATTTTATCATATATATTTCTAAAGTATTTGTATTTCCAATAAAACAACGTTTGGGTGCATCTTACTTTTCATTCTGTTAACTCCTTTTCTTAACTTTATTCTTTCATTCCTTATATTTTCTTTGGCTTTAGTCTATTATGCCTACTGTAACTTCTCAACTGGATAGTTAACACAAGTTTTAGTCTTTTCATTTTTCAATATAGTTAGTGCACAAGTATCCTCTTAGATCGTTTTAGCTGCATTCCAAAGTTTTTATCTGTACATTTTCATCATTACTCACTTTTAAGCTGTCTTAGCTCAGGCCCTTTGCAAAGTATAGCCTAAAGCAAAGTTAGGATATTAACGTGTTTGCGAGGTACAGCCCAGGGCAGGGAAGGCGAGTGAAAAGCAGCGAGGCGGGGCAGAGGCACAGAAACGTGATCCCGTGCCTCATGGCACCCCTCACTCCTTCCAAGGGCGGCTGGCTGCTCGGCAGCTGTGTGCACTCCGTGTATGCGGTTTCCCCAGAAAGCCTGCAAGGAGGGACCCCGCCTGGGTGTTTGCAGGGGAGAGAAAGGAGGTGTCTTCCCAGCCGCCTTTCACCTCACTTCCCATTGGTCAAGATTCACACCACGGATACGCATTACCCTGCATTCCAGAGTGTGTCATCGGCCCTTCATCACCACTCAGGAAGTCAGATCCCATACCCCACAGCGACATGTTCATGGAAACCCACAACAACCCAGTGTAGGCAGGCCTCCTAATGGCCAGGCCCCGGGAATGACCCTCAGGGTCACCTCCGCAGGGAAAGAGCAGGAGTGCTTGCTGAGGGCAAAGGCAATATGGAATGGGTAGTGGAAGAATATATACATACATGCTAGTACATGCACACATATATGGATATAGATAATGTTTCTCCTTTTTCTCTCTTATCCTCTTGTCATGAGACCCAAGATGTATTGACTTCATACCATCGTATTTACATTTTTAAAAAAATTTATATATTGATTTCAGAGAGGAAGGGAGAGGGAGAGAAAGAAAGATCAATAACGAGAGAATCATTGACCAGCTGCCTTCTACTGAAGCCCCATACAGGGAATCCAGCCTGCAACCCGGGCATGCGCCCTAACCAAGAATCGAACTGTGACCTCCTGGTTCATAGGCTGATGCGCAACCATTGAGCCACACTGGCTGGGCTTACATCAAGTAGCTATTGGAGTTGCAGGATATCCAGAAGGAGAGTAGATCTCACTCAAGGCCACTGCCTCCTCTTCTGGGGGAGGGTGAGTGCAGACCGCGTTGTGCACAGGACAGTTGTATCGTGCTAGGCGGCGTCACAACCTTCCTCCTGTCTCCATTTGGAGATGGTGTGGTCTGAGGGGGCGTGACGGAGGCAGAGTTGACAAAGAGTGGCCTTGTGACGGTTAATTTTGTGTTTCAACTTGGTTGGACCTTGTGGTGCCGGATCGTCCATCCAACGCTATTCCAGGTGCTTCTGTGAAGGTGTCTTTGGATGAACTTAACCCTTAAATCGGCGGATCACCCTCCCTACTGTGGTGGGCCTCGCCCATCAGTGGAAGAATAGAACAGAAAAGGTGGCTCTTCCCGGAATAGAACAGAAAAGGTGGCTCTTCCCCAATCAGCAGAGGCTGGGAGGAGGTGCAGGGATAAAGGGGTTCGAGGTGACCGTGTTAAACGTGCAGGTGAAAGTTACCAGCAGCCGCTCGGGAGATTTCGCTGGAGACCCGAATTTGGAGTGGGCAGCCGGTCCTTGACCTGCACGCAACTCCCCACGGCCACTGGAAACGGGCAGACAGTCCTCTGGGAGGTTTGTGCTCAGTCGGTCTACGCTCTGCCTCACCCACACCTGGGATGCTGGTGAGAAGAAAGCACTCGTGGATTCCTCACCCCCCACGAACCAAATGGGAACCTCAGGGTCTGGAGCCCCGCAATCTTCATTAAACCATCATCCCAACAGGGTGACGGGTGGCTCCCCAGTCACTAGGTGGCGCCAACACACACGCCATCTCCCACTTGGCCTATTCCTCAGCAAGAACAGAAAAGGACATGAAGGAGACTCCTTTGGGTTCTTTAAAATTAATCCCACAAGAAGGAATTTTAAAAAAAATCTCACAGCGAAGGAAAGACAAGGCCTAAAAGGACCTGCGCTGGCGCCATCAGTCCCCCAAGGCCGGCCCGGACGAGGCTGATGAGATAGGCGGGGAGCAGTAGGTAGGAGTGGCTATCTGGACACACTGTTCCACCCTGCAGTTCTGGGAAGTATCGGTGGGAATCTCCTAGGACCCAGGGGCAGCCCAGCTCCCTTCCCACCAGCTCCCAGTCTGGTCAGGTGTCTGCATGCCCCCAGCAAACTTGAGGTTTCAGGGTCAGACATGGGTCCTGGCTGCTCCACACCCCGCACGCTGCACTCTGCACTCTGCACCCTCTTCTTCAGAAGCAACACCTCCCCTGCCTTTCCTAGGAGAGCCGACGCCACCACCGCCTCCAACATTCTGGCTCCAAGCACTCAGTCCTCTCCCTGCCCGTCTCCTGCTCATACGGTCTTGCAGGCATCTAGGCCCTCGAGCCTGTCCCTCAAGCCACTCCCGTGCTGTTTGTCTGCACTCCCGACCCTGCGCTCCTTGACCCCCTCCCGTGTGTCTGTTCCCAACTGTCGGATCATAAAACACCACCGTTTAGAGTCTCAAGGCACAGCCTGGCCCCCAGGACCCTAGCCTCCTGGGCCCATGAGTACGGATAACTATTGGGGCTTTTTGTTATTTATGGAAAGGGGCTTGGAGTCTTGCTCCCCCAATTAGGGGACTGGCTGGGATGCCAGGTCACACAAGATCCCAGGTTCCCTGGACCACGGTCAGTGACAGCAGACAGACCGGACTGGCTCCGGGCCGGTGGGCTGATGGAGGAAGGACTGGGGACGCCGGTCCTCACACTGAGGTCGGGAGGAAGCCGTGTCCCCCACGAGGCCCAGTCCACCTCCCACGTCTTCCAACACACACCGCACACACCCCCCACGTCCCTCGCTGGCCTGCCGAGGACCACCCCGGATGGCGGGAAGCGCGGGGTGAGGGGGCAGGCCGGGCCTGAAAAGGACCCGACGCCGTCTCCACGTGTGGCCGTCCAGTGAGTGCCTCTTTGTTAAGAGCGTGCCTGTGAGATTTACAAACGGTCCTTTTTATGAGCCCACGCTGGCATCTATCCATTTCTTAAAAACACAGTGGAAGCTTCACGGCACGCAAGTAGACGGGGCTTTCACGGACGGAGGGAATGCCCTGCACAGAGGGACTCGGTGGATCTAAAGTGAAGCCGGTGCTCGACAGAGGGGAGGTCTCCCTGCCGCCTCCCCGCCTTCGGGGGGAATCGGGAGAAACCCACGAAGTGGATGCTGGCCGGCTGAGCAGCGGAGCCTGGAGGGCCTGGGCCTGGGCCGGGCCACCTTCCCCACCTCCTCGTGGTGGGTGGCCAGCCCTTCTCCGATGCACAGCGTCCAGCCAAGAGGGGCCGCTCTCTGGGCCCCGCTCCTCCGGCCGCAGGAGCAGCTGCCAGAACCCCTTACACGGGAGCACGGGGGGAGGGAACGCCCTGGACACGTCTCTGGGCATCAGCTCCCAGGCTGGTGCCCTCCCCTGACCGCCAGCGTATCAGAAACAGGCCCCTCCCCCCCCCCCATTGTCACAGACTTCCCACGGCGGGCCCCGACCTCCAGAGAGAGCAGCCTGGAAGCAGGACAGCCACGGTGGCCGGCAAAGGTGTCAGGAAACAACCGTTTGTCCAGCAGCTTTTTAACTTGCTGATTGCACAGGCCGGAGTCCTGGGGGAGGAAGTGGCGAGGAGAACAATGCAATTAATACCTGCCATTCACTTCTTTTTTATTTATTTATTTTTTTTTTTTATTGACTTTTTACAGAGAGGAAGGGAAAGGGATAGAGAATCAGAAACATCGATGAGAGAGAAACATCGACCAGCTGCCTCCTGCACACCCCCTACTGAGGATGTGCCCACAACCAAGGTACATGCCCTTGACCGGAATCGAACCTGGGACCTTTCAGTCCAAAGGCCGACGCTCTATCCACTGAGCCGAACTGGTTAGGGCCAACCATAACTCATTTTTAAGGGTTTTATTTTAGTTTACAAAAGTCGAGTTTTCTAAGCTGACCTGGATTATAGGACACTTAGAAAAAGTGCTTTTTTTCTCTCTCTATGGAAGATAGACCATTGAAATGATAGCAATAATGTCCAAAAATAAGCACAAAAGTCTCCCTCATTACTTCCTTCAGTCCCATCCCTGGAGGGAGGCGTCCTAGGAGAGGAACAGGGTCCCCTCCTGCTGGGTCCCCCCATGTAGCTGAACGAATACCCACAGGAAGCACTGACTCATAATGATCACCCGTGGAAACCTCCAGCTCGCCAAAGCACGTAAGGTCCTACTTTCCCTGTCAGAGTCTCCCACCTCTTCCGACGATGAGGATCCTTTAAAAATGTCAACCCAGTTAGCGGAACCTCGCTAGAGTATCCGAACCTTCCGTGGGCATTCTGGTGATTGAGAACACACGCTATGGCCCAAAGCGCATGGGGATTCAGTGACTCGTTTGAATGAATAAGGGACAATTCATGAATCACAGTGCCGTGGATCAGTGATTTTCAACCCAAGTGACGCAAGAATTCAGGGGCATTGACGTCTTTCCCCTTAGATAGTCCAGTAAAAAAAATTGACAACAGGCAACGCAGCAGTAGCCTTCTGGTGTGAATGAATGAAAACGATACCTGCTTTTGATCAGACCGGCAAAAATAATGTAATTTTGAGTGTGCCTCAGAATTTTGGTAATGAGTTTGGAAAATGAGAATTTTGCCCTGAGATGGAAAGGGTGGAAGATGGCTGCTGTCGGTGGCCACACTTGGGGTCCAGCCTCCTTGAGGACAAGAGACAGGAGGGGAGAGGGGCCCAGCTGTCTGCCACCAAAAGGCAGCCACAGGAGTGCTTCCCGGGCAAAGCCTGAACAGAACCCACAGCCGATCAACAGAATCATGAGAAACGATGGCTTATTGATGTTTTAAGCCATAATTTTTTTGGATTCGTTTGTTAAGCAGTAATAAATAATCAAAACACAGTGCGTTTGCCAAGATACGAAATATGCTAGTGTGCAGATGAGTGAGATGGAATACCTATCCATTTATCTGTCCACCTAATAAATAGTTACCAGAGCCTCGTAAATGCATATTGTCCAGACGAGCCTCGGGGTTGGCTTTGCATAAGGATCCATGAACCCTGTGTAATAACCCTGCGGCCCCAGAAAGTCTGAAACTCACAGTAGAGTAGGAAGCCCCAAATTAGAGTAATATTCTAAGGTAGAGTATTTTCTGATTTCTGAAAAACACCCTGAACTCCCTCTCCCCGCCCCAGGTCTGTAACGCAAGCCGACCTTTTCATTCTGGTGGTTTGATCTCGGGTCTGAAAATCAAGACTGAGCTGTGGTTTTCCTATCTGTCTCGGCCAATCACTTTCCTTTGCCTTCCTCCCCGATTATTGGCTGCAGCATGAGTTCTGGTCACACGGTTAGTCTTGAACGGGAGCTAGTCCTGTGCTTATGCAGCCCTGTGCAATGTACAGAGTGTTCTTTACTGGACAGAGCGCATTATCTCATGAAACCTCACAACAGCCCAGGGAGGCCATTTGCTTCAAGTCCTTGGAGTGAATGTGCAGGAAGAGGGTCAGTGAGATTCTGCCCGTCACCACTGTTAGACAAATTCAAGGGGTTGGGCATTTTCATAAACTTATATGAAAGATGACACTCTCGCCGAAACCGGTTTGGCTCAGTGGGTAGAGCGTTGGCCTAGGGACTGAAAGGTCCCAGGTTCTATTCCGGTCAAGGGCACAAACCTTGGTTGCTGGCACATCCCCAGTAGTGGGTGTGCAAGAGGCAGCTGATTGATGATTCTCTCTCATTGATGTTTCTAACTCTCTATCCCTCTCTCTTTCTCTCTGTAAAAAATCAATAAAATATATATTTTTAAAAAGATGACACTCGAGGGAGGGGATGTGTGGGAGGGGAGGGAGGGGGGAAAAATCAATAAAATATGTAAAAATAAATAAAAAATAAAATAAAATAAAAATAAATAATAAAATAAAAAAAATAAAAAGATGACACTCTCATAAGCGATGTCTTCATAATACAATTAAAAAGGTGACCCTCCTTTATCCACAGGGTCAATGCCTTTCCATGAGAATTTTAGGTGCATTTCTGTTTTGTTCTCTGGAAGATTCAATTAACCCAGAAAAAAAAAAAAAAAAACACGTGGACGCCTCCCATCCTTCCCAGTAGCCACGGAGAGTTTGGGTGTGTCTCTCGTTGAGGCCCCGTCCCCCCGGGGGTGCAAAGAAGAATGCGTTCGGGTCTCCAGATGTTGCTGTGCAGATGTGCCTCAGCACGCACCCCGCAGCCACCTGGTCGCGGCGGCAGCTGGAGCGAGTCCAAATGTCAATGTTCGTTCAGGTGAAAGGGTATCAAACAGAAGAAATGGAGCCGATGGGTGGTTTGTCAACTGAACTTGTGAGGCTGTTTGATCAGCTGTGGAGTGAGCTCTCGGGAACAGAGACAGGCTTTCAGGATGCCGGAGTCCGCTTTCCTTTTGCTCGGGGTGGGAACCCTCACCTGGACAGCCTGGTCAGAGGGGGATCTGCGTTTACTCTCCGAGCATATGCTGCTTTACCGAAGTGCTCGGAAGCATATTGGTGTTTCCATGAATATGAAAGTATCTTTGCATCGCCATCCCCTTTCTAAGCCATGAAACAAAGGCCTACTCCTGAAACGGGAGATGGCGGGGGGGGGGGGGGGGGTGGTTAGAAAAGTCTGGGGTGCTGGGAATGAATGTGTGGACCATCCAGCTTCTGACTCAGGAAAATGCATAAAGCATAAGCGAGTGGCAATGTTCCCACCTCCTCCCCAGGTTCCTGGAATGAAAGATAATATCCCCCCCTGCCTCCTGATTCTGGGACCTCCAACACCGCAGGAGCATCTCATAATCCGGCTCCTCTTCGGGGGGAAGTTTGGGTAATTATGTCAGGGGCTGGGCTGAACTTTCCCTGGCTATTAACTAAGTTTTTAACTCTGCAAATGAACAACAATGATGGTAACCAGTGAAAAGTCTTAAAATGAAGACATAAACATTCTCGGGGAGAGGATTTCATCAACGTTTTTAAAAAGGATTTCCAAGAGCCTCATAAACTGCTTCCTCAATCGAAGATGGCAATAATAGCAAACATGTATGAAGCATTTATTAGGTTGGGCATTTTGCTAATGGACTTATATAGATTCTCTCATTTAATTATTATGGTGAAACTTGCTCTCTTGTTTAACTCGGTTGTGTACATGAGGATACTGAGCTGAAGGTCATTACAGAATTTCCCCAGGGTCCCAGATCTTGTAAATGATAGTTGGACTGGGATTTGGATGGAACTAGACTGATCTTAGATCCCCACATCCTTACACTTTCAATTACTTAATTATAATGCTACTCAATTATTGCTCATTCATTCATTCCTTCACTCATTCATCCAACAGAAGCTTTTTGAGGACCGGAGAACCACAGTTCAATATTGAATCCTCACGTTAAGACCCTGGTAGCTCACAGTTCCTTGTACTCATCCCAGGCTTTCCAGCTTCTCCGCTCATGCTGTTCCCTTGTGGGCATCCCTCACACCCTTCCCCACATCTGCCAACCCACACCGGCCCCTCAGGAGCCAGCTCAGGCAGCAGCTGCTCCGGGCTTACCTCTGTTGTCTCCCAGGTGCTAGCAATGCCTCCCTTTCCTGAACTTCTAATTCAGTGAGTCTCTGAGAGGCCCAAGAACCAAGGGTTGTTCCTGAAAAACCAGGAAGGTTCTTTATCCTCAGCACCGGGGAGCCAAGAGAACAGGAGAACGAAAGGAGAGAGTCAACTGCCTCCCACCCCAGATGACTCGCTAATCACAAGGGGGGAACTGGACCTTAACCACAGGGAGGTCTGACTGGTTATGTCTTAGCCCTGGGGTTGAGTTTAGCGTTAGAGGAGACAAAAAGTGTGTGTGTGGGTCAGGTAGGGTAGGAGTGGGGTAGAAGTGGGGAAGTGGTCTGTACTGGATTTCTAAAAACTTAAGAGGCATAACCAGATGTATCTCTGATTGGATCTCTATTCAATAAAAATTTATAGGACATGTTTTGAAAAGAATGAGAGAGATTTTGACGTGAACGAAGTATCAGGTGACATTAGGAAACTGTTAATTTGGTGAGAGTATAAGGTTAATAGAGTTAGGTAAAAGAATGGCTTCTTTTGGAACTACCTGTTGAAATATTTTGGAATGAAGGAGCATTATGTCTGCCATCATTGAGCAAATCTATATAGCAGGTCCTTGAACAATGTTTCGTTCAGGGTCATTTCGTTACAACATTGATAAGATGCCATAGAAAGTTCACTCTCATTTATACCCACTAGACTGTGGTGAAATTGGTCACATGTAATTAACCAATACGTTCTTAAGTTGCAGAACCTATCACTGACATTAAGTGGGACTGTGTATGTGTGTGTGTGTGTGTGTGTGTGTGTGTGTGTGTGGTATGTATAAATATATACCCATATAATATGTATAATATATAATATGGCAGAATACTAACTAGCTGGTAAGTTTTTCATTATGCTTTTTTTTAATTTTATTTTTTTTACTTGTCTGTATGCTTAACACTTCCATAATAAACATATTTAAGAACAGCCACTGTGGCTGGCAACCATGTTAGGAGACAACAATTAGGTCAACATCTTTTTAACTTGCTAATTGCACGGGCCGAGTCCTGGGGGAGGAAGTGGAGAGGAGTACTGTCCCAAGTACATGCACACGTGCTCATTTACTTAATTCTCACCATCATTTTGTGAGGCCATTTTTGCTCTTATTCCCATTTTATAGGCCGGGAAAGTGTGGCAGCCCCCTCACTCCCCCATTCAGGGGTTTTCTCTAGATCCCGGAACTAGTACATGGCAGAGTGAGAATGTGGTCTCACCTCTGCAGTTTCCAAATTTGAGGTCATTCCAAGACCCTGCAGTGCCCTTTCCTAGGAATTAAAGGCCAAAGCCCTCAGGACAGAGCCACGAGGCCCACGGAGCTGGTCCTGGGGGGTCTGGGTGGGAAGCAGAGGGCCCTCTCTGGGTTATCCCTAGAATCTTTGGGAAAGGTACTTTGCAGGAATCAACCATTGGGCCTTGATGGAAGACTACAGTGTTTCATTCCGACACCTCCTGAGATGGCGAGCTTGCTGACTGCAGTGACAGAAATGCCAGCTGGGCCCCGATCTAGCCTTCGGGTCAGCATGCACCACACATGCACCCCAGGGGTTGCTCCGGGGACTTCTCTGAAAGCAGCAAGGAAATCAGCCCGTCTGTTCGGGAGTCAGGTTCTCCTGAGGAGGGATTTCTGAATCAGCGGACAGCAGACGCTAGACCACATCAAGGAGGAGACACGTCAGGCAGACGTGGAGTTGCCACTTTGGGAAATGCCGGCTGATTAGCCAACTGCAGGGCAGGCCGTGCCCAGCTCCTGAGCTCCTCGCTGGAGCAAAAGGAGGAGGGAGGCAGGAAGGGTCAGGAGCCACGAACATCTGGGGACGCTTAATGGAGAGGAAATGTAGACCTCCCACACAGTAGCGCTTTTATGAGCTCTGATTGTACACTAGGGTCCAGAAAAAATAACAGAAATGAGCATGCTGGTAAATAATAACCCTCCTTGAAGCGGAAAACCTGCTGCTTTCTCCAATATTTTCCCTTCACTAACATGTTTAATAGGTGAGTGGTGGGGAGTGTACAGCTTGACGGGAAGGGAGCTCCATGTCTAAACATTGACAGTTCCTGAGAGGCCCTGAGCCACTACGGAGGGCAGGGGGGAGGGAAGGGGCGGGTGATGGCCCCGAGATTCCTCTGGGACACCCACAAAAATGTAACTCAAGTATTTAAGCCTCAGAACCATTGGGTGAGTTGGGATGGCAGGGTGGGGCTGAAGGGTGAGGGATAAGGAAGATCGTGAGCAGGCCTCAGCTCACTTGCTCCTTCATTCACTTATTCACTCATTCACTAATCCATTCACTCGGTCACTCATTCATTCACTCAATAATTTCACTCGTTCAATAAGTCACTTATTCACTCATTCACCTAATCACTCATTCATTCACTCAATAATTTCACTCGTTCATTCATTCACTCACTGATTCATTCACTCAGTCACTCATTAGTTCACTCAGTCACTCACTTATTCATTCACCCATTCAATATAATGTTAGCAATGTGTGCTCTGAAATCAGGCACATCTGGATTCAAATCCCAGCGCCACCACACGAGAGCTCTGTGGAATCCAGCACGTTACTTAGTCTCTTTAGGTTTCAGTTTCCTCATCTTATCCAAAGGTGTCTGCATCTTGGAGATGTTCTGAAGAATACAATGCAAAGCCCAGTCATTTGACAATGCCAACTCAATGGGTGGCCCATTGATACATGCTATTTGTCACTATTGAGTCTTTCAGGGAACAGTGATGAGCTCTGGGCTAGTTGCTGAGGCTACAAAGGTGGTGGCCTTGGGACCTAATTTACCCTCCATTTGCAGAGTGAGACACAATTCTTCTAGGCCTATTGTCTTCCCTTCTATTTCCTTTCTCCCCACTTTCCCATATACAGAACACCGAATGGACGGGAGAAGGGAGAAAAGAGGCTCTGTGGTCGGAGAGGAGATGAGAAGAGCATTCTGGAGCCCTCCCTCTGCCTGGCACACAACGGGCACTTGGTCACTGAATACATAATGGGCCTCCAGAGGGGCAACTTCTCAGAAGGAGAGTGGAAACGTCTGCCCAATTCGCTTAGTGTTTTGATTAAAATGGGGCCGCTCATTTGTAATTCGCTCATTTGTAATGGATCAGGTCTGGCCCAGGGACAAGTTTTGTTTGGCCTGCCCAGTATTTTAAGAATTGGAACGTTTCATATAAAAACTTGGATTTCGGGCTTTTCCAGAAAAACAGGAAGACCAGGTGATCCTGGGCCTGCATCCGCGTGTGGTGAGGGCCCGGGTGGAGGCTGCCCATCCTCCCACCCCACAGAGTCTCCCCCCACCCCCACCCCCAACCCCCGCCGGGCCAGGGTGCTCCCTTTTCCATACATTTTTCCAAGGGCGCCTGGATTTCATCTGATGGTCTTGGTCACCCTTGAGGTCACAGGGGAGGAGAGGAGAGCTCAGAGGCCTCTCAAACCCGCATGCTCCCCCCGACCTTCCCCCAACACCCGCTGGTGCCTCTCCACTTGGGCTGTGGGTCCAGATGACGCATCTTCCCTCTTCCATCCAGACATGCTGGCTGGCCCTGTGTCAGCTCCGCAGCCACCGCCCTTCCTTTAAGACAAGTCCCTCTCCAGCAACAGAATGCAATGATTGCATGGCAGTGACTGTGGCATCGGATACAGGGCACTTTCCCTCTGGTTAACCAACCACAGGATGGAACATGGCTGTGCCTTCTCGTTTACCTTCGGCGCCAGGGACAGGGAGCCTGTGCGAAGGCTTTGCTGATGCTGAGCTCAGGGCAAGGTGGATACATGGGGCGGCTGGAGCACAGTGAGTCACGGATGAAAGTGAGTCACCTTTCATCCGTGACTCACTTTTATTTTTGTCCCCATTGAGCCCTTACTTGGGGCCTGATGCAACGAGAGCTCTCACCCTTGGGTCCCCGAGGAACCAGCCTGTAAACACTTGTCTGATCACACTGCCTTTTACAAACAAGGAAGCAGAGGTGAGGGACAGTGGCTCGTCCGAGTTCACGGAGGGAGGAAGGAAGAGGCAATGGACTCAGAGAGGCCTCATTCCTGGTCTCTCACCCTTTGCCCTTTGCCCTTTGCCCTTCGACATGCTATCCTCAGGGACAGCTCCCAGAGCAGCAAGAACAGCTGGGCCTCTGGCATGTCACTTTCACTTTCCGGCACTCGATGGGCCCTTGTCCAGCTGTGTGTCCGCACTTTGGGAAGCGTCGCTCTGAGCTCCTGCCCTCTGGGTTCACCCAGCCTGAGGACTGCTGCCCCCCAGAGCAATCAGCCCCCATCCAACCCGCAGGACCCTGCCTCCTGTGTTTGCCCTGTGACGCTCCCACGCGGGGCCAGGATGGTCTGGTAGCCGATAGAATATGGCAGATGTGATGGCTGCCACTTCTGAGGTTAGGCTAAAAAGACACACCAGCTTCCACTTCTCCCTGTCTCTCTCCCCCACTCTCTGTCTTACCCTGCCCCCCATCGCTCCCTCTCTCTCTTTCTCTCCAATAGAAGCATCTTGTGAGCAGCCCCAGGAAGAGGTTCACGGTGAGAAACGAAGTCCACTGTATCATATCCCGCAGCCCAGCCCTGTGTTCAGGGACCACCTCCTGGCAGACGGCTTGACTGAAACCCTGTGAGAGGCCTTGAGCCAGAGCCACCAGCTAAACTGGCCCCAGATACCCGGCTCGCAAGAGCTGTGAGAATAAATGCCTGCAGACTGAAGCGGCTAAATTTTGGTGCCATTTGTTACACAGCACGAGAGAGAGAACTAACACGCAGCAGCAGCACAGTGCGCTGTGACAGTGAGCATCCTTAGAAAAACGTGAAAGCCCAGGCCCCCAAACCTATGAATGTTTGGCTTTCTATCGCTAACTATGATTCGGAGGACATAACTCAAAAGCTAGAAGTCGTGTTATTTCATCGGGATTAACCAAATCTTTTATCATCTACCTGTGTGCGCCACTGCTCCAACACATATATGCATGTGGGAAGCATGATAGATACAAATGCCCATGGAGAAAGGTAACAATGAAATGTAATGGGGAAAATCCTGGATGCAAATATGAGCTTTGTCAACCTTGGAAAAATACCCAGAACATCAGTTTCCTCCTCCATGAAATAGGGAGAATAATATAACTTTCACTAGAGGCCCGATGCATGAAAATTCATGCATTCTCGTGGTCCAGGACCCCTCGGGGGATGTCCAACTGATGGCTTAGGCCCGCTCCCTGGGGGAATGGGCCTAAGCTGGCAGTCAGACATCCCTCTAACAGCCCAGGAGCCCTTGGGGGATGTCAGACATCCTTAGCGCTGCTGTGGAGGCAGAAGAGGCTCCCACCACTGCTGCTATGCTGGCCAGCCATGAGCCGGCTTCTGGCTGAGCAATGATTCCCCTGTGGAAGCATACTGACCACCTGGGGATAGCTCTGCATTGAGCATCTGCCCCCTGGTGGTCAGTGCTCGTTATAGTGACCAGTCATTCCTGGTTGTTTCGCTGTTAGGGTCAATTTGCACATTACCCTTTTATTATATAGGATTATTGGGGATTAAGTGCAGGAGTATTGCCTGATATGTGCCAGATGCTCAACAAATAACAGCCAATTCCGGTTATCAGCAAAGACCCCGAGCACATCCTCATTTGAAACAAATGCCTAAAACAGTTGGCCAAGAGAACTCTCCTGCCCCGTCTGCCATGTGAAGATACAGCAAGAAGTCTGTGACCCAGAAAAGTACCCTCACCCAAATATGCCAGCACCCTGATCTTGGACTCCCAGCTTCCAGAAGGGTGAGACACAAATGCCTGCTGTTTATATGCCACCCGATCGGTGGTATTTTGTTACAGCAGCCCACATGGACTGAGACATGTGGATGCACAGTGTTCCTTCTCTCCTGGCTCATCTCCCTCCTTCCGCTCTCCCCACCCCCAAATCTTTGTGGAATTCTACCATCCCTCCCAAAAAATAACCACACACACATTGAAAAACAAACCAACCAAACGCTCAAGACCGCCTCCCTCACATGCCTCAGCCCAAAGGGTGACCAAGGCCTCTTTGGAATCAACATCTTACTCCTTGATTGGGGGGTCAGCCCTGATGAACCGTAATCCCCCAGAAACACGCCGAGAGAGCCGAGGATGTGGGGGCTGTGTCCATGTGAAATAGCTGCATCATTTCACAGGGACCACAATCTTCCAGTTCCACCCAAAATCCAGCAGCACAATAACAAAGACAACAGAAGGCCCACGAGCTCTCCAAACAAAGATGTTATTCAGCTTCCCCCTCACACATGTTGAAATCTCCATTCCCTCATAACATCGACATTGCTTCGGCCGCTGCGGGGCCCGGGATCACTCCCTTTGGGGACTTAGACAAGCAGCCAAGTTCCTTAGGTGAGGGTCATCGTCGGATTGCTTCCCCACCAGATGGTTTCCAGAGGCCTGGATGTCATCCCTCCCGCCTGCTGGCCTGCAGCTGCAGTGACCGCTCCTTTGGCCAATTTCATTTGGTCTCTCTGAGTCTCGCCCTTGGCAACTCGCCTACGAAAAGTGAAGTGTGAGGGTGGACTTTGAATGAGAAGTTTTTGGAAACGAAAAAAATCAAGCTAGGAAGCACAGAGTAAGTGCTTGATAGGAATGAATGAATGAATGAATGAGTGAATGAGTGAATTTACCCCATGAGCCAACAACTTTCCTCATAAAGAAAACAAACAAACTGTATTTCCGGGTTTTTTGAAGTTAGTTTCTCAGCACCTTCTCCAGAATGTAGTGTTTCCTTAACGCTACAAACTTCTGGGTCCAGCCTGAGACCCACTCAATCTGGATCTCTGGAGAAATTTGATGTGGCTTTGGCCTTGCTAAGGAACTCCCCAGGGAGTTTCTTGGGATAACAAAGCTGGACGAGCAGATGCCACAAGCGCCGTAGCCTCAAGAATTCTGAACCAAAGCCTGTGAGTCAAGGAGCTCTGCCATCACGATTAATAGCAAGTGCTTCCTTTTCTTGAAAAGCGGTCTGGGGAAATATTAACAAATACTCACTCTGGTTTGTGGGATGAGCGAAAGCGAGGAAAAGCCGAGAGGAGCCAAAGGACTCATAAAAAGCAAGAGCATGAAATGTGCTACTTCACGTTTCCACAATGAAAGAGAGCGCGGTGACTACGATTACCCTGAGACAGACAGACAATATTTCACAGCCCTCACATGCTGCCTGGTTGCTAGTCATTTCACAGGGACTCCAAGTCTTGAGAAGAAGGCAGGCAGCGTGGAAGAAAAGGCAAGGACACATGGCCCCAGAGCACGGATGTCAGAAAAGGACAGCAGGCTTTTCCCGCACAATTATCCTCCCCAAAATGCCAAGTGCCAACCACAGAGCTTACGTCCAGACTCAAGAGAATGCTGCACTGGCTGGAAGCTATGTAGAGAGTATTTCCTATCTGCTAATGAAGCTCCTACAATTGCAGTTACACTACATTCAGTAGAGCTTGTCTCTGGCCACTTATCTTCAGGAGTAAAAGCTCCATGCTGCTCCACTACGGGCCCATCCATAAGGGGTTGGCAGAATCATGGCCTCCGAAGAATGTCCTGGCCTTTTTCGGAAACTGTAGGGACACTTCAAGTTCTTGCTTCCAAGATGGGAAGGAGCATCAAATCCTTAATCTCCAGGGAGCAGAGTATCGTGATGTTTCTTCAGGGCACAAAGCTTCTACTTTAGACCTGCTCTTTCACTGTCAATGAATTCTCCATCACGCCTCCCACCCCTACACCCCCCTCTTTCTTCTGTGGATTTCTGCCTTTAGATTAAGGTGACCAGACATCTGCTTTTGGCGGGACAGTCCTGATTTTTAACAATTTGCCCCATGTCCCGTGGCATTTTTAAAAAGTCTAAAAGATTTTAAAGAACCTTTCCAAAAATCGGGACTTTTTTTAAAACACTGAGGGACGTGGGACAAATTGTTAAAAATAGGGACTGTCCCGTCAAAAGCGGGACATCTGGTCACCTTACTTTAGATGAAATTGGGAATTACATCAAGTTGATCTGAAGATCCCCTACACACACACACACACACACACCGGTCTCCCTTTCCTGCCTCTCCCCATGGTCACCTTCTGTTTTCGGCCTCCATTTATCAAACGTGAGCTAGTCCTGCGTGTGGGGCCTGCCCAGAGCCTGAGTTCTCAGCCTTTCCTGAGTGGCTTACAGCCTGTCACCTGTTGCTTTCCACCAGATTCCATGAGGACAAGGAGCCACACAGTGACCAAGGATGGCTGAAACCAATGGTCACCAACCGGTGGTCCGTGACCACTGGTGGTCTGAAATGTTGGCGACCGCTGTCTAAACCACCTCTTGGCATGGATAACTCTCAAACTCACCACAGTCGTGGCCATCCGTCTGCACCTCAGCTACTCAGCGACACATGGCAAACATGTGGGCTTCAAAATGCACCCAAGTCACCCCAGCCCTCCCTGATTATCTTCCTGATTCCACTGCTGGTCATTGGTGACAATGTAAGCAGGGGGACTGGATCTTGGACCCTCTCTGCCATGGTCTTCTCTCTATACTGCTTCCTCCCAATTCATACGGCATCTCCTATCAAACTGATGTAGAACATTTGTCCCACTCTGCCCAGAATAGGCCTCGCTTATGCCTGTTATCCTGATGTCTCGTTTGGACAGCACCCCTTCCACCTTAGAAATGGCCCACTATCGCTGAAACTGTTTTGGTTCACTGGATAGAGCATCAGCCTGTGGACTGAAGGGTCCCAGGTTCGATTCCAGTCAAGGGCATGTACATTGGTTGCAGGCACATCCCCAGTCGGGGGTGTGCAGGAGGCAGCTGATCGATGTTTCTGGCTTTCTATCCCTCTCCCTTCCTCTCTATGAAAAAATCAATAAAATATATATTTTTAAAAATGTATGAATGATGGTATTTGGCTAACCTCCTAACCAGAAAGGACATGAAGAGTAGACTCTTATCCTCCCTGTGAATTCAGGGGCATTTGTACTGTATTCTTTACCTCTATTTGTAAATGCAAGTCCATAGGTAGGATGAATAAGTATTTTGAGGTGCAAAGGAACAGGTTGTTCATTGGATCTACAAGCTAGTGAAAAAAGCATAAGCTAATACAATACGTATACCCTATCATAACCATCTGTTTACTTGCCCGATGTCCCCTCTTTGATGTAGCCCTTGAGGCAGGGACCATGCTTTATTTCTGTCTATGGATCTTTTTATATCTCAACAACTGGCACATAACAGGTACTCATTAAATAGTTGTTGAGTGAAAGAATAAAGCAACGATCAAAGGCATAGATGGGAGTGGGGAGGGAATGAGTCTATCAGAGTCTGACTAATGATAATAGTCCAATCACCTTGAACTTAAGGATTTCAAAGAGTTGTCAAGAAGCAACAGCTCTTGGCGATGTGAAAGGGAGAGATGGGTTCATAAACAGCAGCGGGTCCTTTCTATCCCCGCAGGTCGATAAGGACGAGAGGTGAACACCGCTTCACTTTGCACAGAGAATAAATGAAATAATCATTTGAAACATACAATGCTTTAACTAATGCAAAAACCTTGTCTAATGAGTAAAAAACTGAAATTGCGAACTATTAATTGTCCCTGTATAATATGACAATCTGTTCAGAATGCTCCAAAGAGGACATTCCTACCTTCTGGTTGATTCCTTCTCCCCCGAACAAGCATGTGGTTTGAATAGGATTTGCCATTTTCTTTTAGTTCCCACCCCACTGGCCATAGTGGTTGTTTCAAAGGTCAATACCTCACCTGAGCCAGGCCAATCATATCACCCCTTTCCCGGGCCACAACGGACTGTTCAGAGATGGATATCAACCAAGTCTAAGATGGACCAACAAGAGCCCTCCTCTGGGGCTGCAAGAGTCTCAGATCTCTGGCGGTTGAGATGTGACTTGTGGGGTGACACACAGCCACAGTGAGGAAGGGGTGGGAGGGATGGCCACCAATGTGAGGAGCAGAGTCGGGACAGCCTGAGGGACCTCCCCAGCCCTTTCTGCCGCACCCGAAACCTCTGTCTGCCAGGAAGTTCAGACAGGTTTCTGTCGTCCACAATCAGAAGAGGACTAGTTCACGCAGTTCGATGCCCAGGCTCAGCAATTTCAGGTGAGGTCAGTGCTGTTCTCAGTACGAAAAGATGATTGGGTTGCGTTTCTCATTGTCCTCCTGTGCGCATCAGCAGCCAGCTGCTCACACAAGTAGCGCTCCATGTAATTCAGCGCCTCGCGAAACCAAACACAAACGACTTATTTTCAAAACTCAGTGTTGTTTGTTTGGAAAAACGGCGGCTTTGTTTCTTGTGTCATTGCAATACTTTATTTTGATGGTTCAGAAATTCACGTTAAGTCTTTCAAAGGACTCTTGTCTGCATGAATATATTTCCTGGAGGATGGCATCAAATCTCCATCTCTGGGTTTTACATCTTTCTTTCCTCCAGGAACTTCTGTGCTGGCTGCCTTGGCTTCGCTACTTTATGAAGAAAAATGTTCTTTTTTCTTTAAATTAAAATAAATACCGGAATTGCTCTGAGCTGTTTCCCTCGTCTCATGGATTTCTTCAATCTGGGCCTACATTTCTGTTTTATTTCAGCCAGAGCAACAGGAGAACAAAGGAAGTAGCATGAGTTCACCGGTGTATTAAACAGTATCCCTCCTCTTAAAAAAAAAAAAAAAGAAAAAAAAAAAAAGAAAGAAAAAAAAAAAAGGAAGTAGCAAAATAACACCGATGTAAATAAAGGACACGAATTTTGGTAGGCATACATGATGGATGTCCAATATCAACGACCGAGAGGACCAAGAAAGCAAACTCAATCTTAGGCTGCTCAATCCTATATAATAAAAGATTAATATGCAAACTGTCCCCTTGACTGGGAGTTCAACCAGGAGTTGGACTAGGGGGAGGGGCCAGCCGGGGGGAGGGGCTGCAGGCAGTTGGCCAGCTGGCCCTGCCCCAATTGCCCAGCAAACCACCCGTGGCTCCTACCCCCAACTGGCCTGGCCCAATTGGCCCTGATTGGTGCAGGCCAGCCAGAAAACACCAGTGCACAAATTCATGCACTGGGTCTCTAATGAAAGAATATTTTCTATAACACAGACGGTAGTTGAGAGTTCTCTACTCTTCATTCATCGGCCCAATGTAGAGTATTGTGATGCGTGATTCAGGATGCCATGCCCGAAGACTGATAGTCACAAGCTGACAAAGGGCCTGTGGCCAGGGAGCTGAGACCTGAAGCCTGGGACATCATGAGGAAGGGCTGGGGATGCTAAGGAGAAGCCAGCAAAGAAAACCCATGGAGAAGTGAGAACTTCAGGCCTGTCGGGTGGAGGACAGTGAGTCCTGTCAAGGCTCCTCTAGAGGGGACTGGGCAGAGCACGAGGATTTAGCTGTTTAGGGTCCTTCTGCTGCTCTTCCGCTGTGGAGAGCACGGATTACAGAGTGAACAGCAAGTCCATCCCAGCGTTTGGGCCAGCTCTACCATGAACTAAGTTCTGTGCTAGTCTTCACCCTTGGGGAGTCTCTATTTCTTCATCTAGTGAACGAGCAATTATACTACTCAACAGCCATGCTTTTGTGAGAATTAAATAGGATAAGGTAAGTAGGACCCAAAGGCCCCCAAGTCACTCAGCCTTCTAGATCCTTCGCTCTTTTCTTTTCAAAAGTCAATAACAGGCCTCTGCTGCAGGCAGAGGGGGTACACACATCAAAGACTTGTGTGGACAAAAGAGGCCACACACTATACCTAACAAGCTCAGTGGAGGCCTGCATGGCGGCCTTGCAAACCTAAAATAACCACCAAGGACGGTCTGAGATGAAAACTTTTAAAACTAAAAGTAGTTTATGGTGGGTAGTCATGTCCTGGGCTGGTATGTCCCCTGCCAAAAGTTAATCTTTACTTTAACTGAGTCTTTCTGTGGTTTTCTGGCATCTACGATAACATATCTTTAGAATGTTAAAGTAATTTCCTTTTTCTGGACCCCTCAACGTACAGGCCCCGCTCTGCTCTGTGGAGACCTCAAATCCCCACATTGTTATTGAGTTCATTGTTGACTGTTAACTATCCTATACCCTCCTATGTAAAAGAAGTATGTCTATCATTTCACTTTTTATCCAATCCAGAGGTCCTTCCACCTCCCGCCCCCTTAACCTATCACCAATCAATTTCATGTAACAACCATTAATAATTTTTCTTGGGTTCATTCAGAAAATGTTTGTGTGCACACACACACACACACACACACACACCTAATTTGTTTAAGCTCCTAAGAAACATACTATATTCCACCGTAATTTGATTTTTTTTTTTAACTTGACAATATAGCTTAGACATCTTTCTAAATTAGTACATTTAGCTCTACCTCATTGTTTTGAATGGTTATGTGGTAAGCCAGTATGTGAACGGGCCTTCATTTTGATGGGCATTTTTATTGTTACTAACTTCCTATTCTTCCAATGCTGTGTTAACATCCTTTGTATGAAGGTGAGTTGGTTCAATGATGAGTCTATGTATACACACATGAGCACATGCGTACGCACACACATTTGTACAAGTGCACATATGGAGTAAATTCCCCAAAGTGGAACTACTCCATCCAAAGGTGTGCACAGTTTAAATGTCAGCAGACATTGCCCGGTTCCCTGGCAGAGATGTTACTGAAATATATTTTACACTCAGCAGTTTTCCCCTCGAGCGTTAATGAGCTTTAAACTGCGGCAGCTGGATTTTTGTTTGGTTGTTTTTTAGAATTTTGTCTCTTAAACATTGCTTTCTGGGCTTATTCGCTTCCTCCAACAAAAGAGCAGAGGCAAGGACATGGAAATGAGAGAAGCCAGAAGGAGGGGAGACAGAGCAGCCCAGACCCAAGGACGGAGGGAGCACAGCCTGAGAAGCAAGGCTCAGGCGAGGGAGCTGGGGTCATAGCTCAGTAACAGTAAAAGGGTCCCCAAGTCACAGAGCAGTCTGCAGGGGAGGGAGGTGGAGGAGAGACATCAAACCCTCAAATGCGTGCTACAGACACAACAGACTTGATTAGATAAAAATCGGTCAGTGCATAAAAGCCATCGACAGGAACTTGTCCCGTCCCAGGATGTGATTCAGCCTTCTGCACTGTAAACAAAACAAAACACCCATGACTTGGGCAAGACACTGGGAGCCTGGACCCTCTGAAGAGCTACCAACCTTTCCACATCACCCATTTGTCAGCCCCGTTAGTCACATTGTAAAATGTGTCTGTGTCCTCCTGCTTCAAGACCAACTTTCCTCTAACCCTTCCCAGGGGTCCTGACTTCGTTGGCCTTGTCCACTCACGCTCAGGAGACACATTCTTTTATCTACATCTCAGCGCTTCTCCTCCGGCTTTGGGTGACCGTGATGGCGCCTTCTCTGCCTGTCGAGGCCCAAAGAGGCAAGTATGCTGTTGGCAACAGGGAATTTTACTGACTGTGTTGAATAGTGAAGCTACTCAAGTCATAAGCCAAAACTGCGAATAAAAATATAAGCCAAGACACAATTTTATGCTGGATTCCAGAAAAACAAAAGCAAAACAAAACACCACATTTTCTTCTGAGACATGATCAGACTCAAAATAGACCGTGTATTTATACATACACACTGCATTCTTGGCTTATATTTCTTTATATATATATTTTTTTTATTGATTTCAGAGAAGAAGGGAGAAGGAGAGAGAAATAGAAATATCAATAATGAGAGAGAATTATTGATTGGCTGTCTCCTGCACGCCCCACACTGGGGATTGACCCCACCACCCAGGATTGTGACCTAACCAGGAATGGAACTGTGACCTCCTGGCTCATAGGTTGATGCTCAACCACTGAACCACACTGGCTGGATGTGGCTTATATTTCTTCCTCTTCCATCTTACAGCCCATCTTCAAATATTGTCACATTGCACAGTCAGCCATATTTGTAAAATGAATCCTAACAATAAATACTTAAAATGAGAAAGTTGTGAGAGGTACAAAAATTTCACCACATGGTTTTCTGGAGCCCCACACAATCCATGGTTTTCGATGCTTACAGCAGCAGTGAAGCATCAGGGAGGTGACTGAGCACAGAAAAGTTGCTTCTTACATGGACAGTGCCCTCTGATTTGCTTTCACCCCCAGAAAGGGCCTTGCTCTGGCAAGCTAGTGGCCAGAAAGGTGAGAGTGGGAAGTAACTCAGGAGGGAGAGGCTGAAGTCATGGCCTGCCATCCTCCCCTCTGTGAACTTCCTAACCTGCACGTTGTACAAGGGTCAACCGTATTGCGAAACCTGTAGCAACAGAGCTAGGGTTCCATGGAACCCCATTTGGGAAACCCTGCTCCTTGGGCTACTGTGAAGGTTAAATCAGATAATACATGCAAAGGTCTCGGATGACTGTCTGCTGCACAGTAGTTGTTATTACACCAGAACAAAAAAATGCATATGACCCTTGAACTTGCAATTGGGAAAAAAAAAACTGGCATCCATACCCACAAAGTATAATATCAGGTCATTGCATTAAGTCATATATAAAGTTCTCCAGGCACTCACAAAAGCAGCGCCTAAGTTTGGAGTTAAGAAATGGTTTTACCCAGTAGATGGCACTTGAATGGAATCTGAAGAGCAATTAGGTGTTTTCTAATCATGTTAGAGGGAGAGGGTGCTCTCGCCAGAGAAGTGCCATGGGTGAGTAGTTGTACTGAACATGTAATAGAAGATCACCAGGAAGGGCAAACTAAGACGGAAATATAGGCATTGCATTTCTATTTAGTGTCCAATTGACAGAGGTAATCATTTCCACAAACTACTTTTGCCCTGATCAGAACTGCCATCACTTAAAAGTATTTGCTAAGTCTAACCTCCTGACTGAACTTAGGCCATTTGTAAAAGCCACGCAAATGTCAGTTTACTCATGACCACAACCAGAGCAGCGGGGTCTGCTTCCTAACACTGGGCTTGGGGAAAAGACAAAGAAACAGGAACACAACCCGTTCATCCGTGTAGTCTATCCCAGCTCTACACTTAAATCGGCATTCCAATATTTGCCTGGAGGCACGGGAACATGTATGCTTTGGAAGTGACGGCCTCCAAGGATGTTGCAGGAAATTCGCTATCGTGTTACAGCCTTGCTGTTGAGCCTTCAAAACTACTTTGCATTGAACAAACTTGGGGCTATTTCAAGCGCAACTTGTTGGGATTTGAAAGCAAATCTTAGCTCTTGAGAAGAATGAGAGCTCTTGAAGGAGGTGTGGAGAGAATGCTGACCCGAGTCCAACATCGTCTTACAAATGTATTTGGAAAGAAATAATTCAGCATTGTTTTCCTTTTTTTTCTTGCCTGGGTAATAAGAGAACTTGATTATATTGTTTGAGCTGTTCTCCAGTTTCCTCACATCTGAGTCCTTTTAAACCAACTGGAAGACATTTAGCTGTGAGGATTTTGCGTTACATTTTCTCTCTTTATTAAAACACTAAAACCTGCCAACTTTTCTTCCAGCTAATTCTAAAAAAGTATACATCCTTCACGTGTGTGACAAGATGTGTGTAATAGCTCACTGCCATTGTCCCTACCATGCAATGATTAATGTGTCAGAATCTCATATTACTTTTTAATTCAGGAGAATCTATTTCCTTTGTGCCACCTGTTATTTTCTGTTGCTATTCAGAATAGAATTGGAAACCATGCAGTTCCATGTGACACAGATAGTCTAAAATGTAAATTCTATGAGGGCACAAGACGAGGTCTGTTTTGCTCGCCATTGACTTACAGTCAGTATGAGCGCAGGTTTGCTGCACGGAAGGTGCTGAGTATGACTGAATTGATATAAATCCCCAGAAGTTTAGGATATTTCCATAGGATACTTCTTCTGATCTTCTTCCTGGTCCAATACTCCATGGGGCTCATGGCAGGTACCTTTTCTGCTCTCAGATAACTCAGAAATGGTTGGATTAAAGATACCAAACTTGGCCTGTAGGTAATCCCAAGTACAGAGGGCAGCAGAATTACTTTTGAAGGGAAGAAAAAAAGGTTAAAGTATGAAGTTCTGAGGCACCATGAGGATCCAGAGCTCCTCGTTTCAGGGGACATGGAGATGCTTTCAAAGCCCTTTTCATCCATTAGGTGTCTCCCTATTTTTGGCATGTTCGCCATAACCTGTCTGGTGTGGGCTCCACCACTGGTTTTAAATCATGATTTATGGATTAAGGAGTGGACATGGACAAGCTTTACAAAATGCAGAGTTGGCCCAAAGTGTCTTTCACTCTTTGAGGGTTGTTGCTTTGTTTTGGGGGTTTTGTTGTTTGTTGTTGTTGTTGTGTGTTTTTCATCTGCTGCTGCTTTGAGCTTTTTGGGTAGAGTTCCCGCTCTATTTAGAGAACAAGAGTCACCGTGGAAATCCCGCTGGAGAAAGCGGGCCTAAGGGGGTGGATGTGGCATGTGAGTGTCCCTCTCCTCACTAGCCTTAGGGCTGCAGGCCCAGTAGGGAGGAGGGAGGAGGGAGGAGAGATGCCTGGGAACAGTCATTAGCTGACTTCTTCAGAGTAATCATTCCGTCCAAAGCCCTGAGGCCCTCGCTGCAGAAACCACTGCACCAGGAAGAGGAGAAGGAGAAAGAAGAGGGAGTAAGGTTGGGGAGGGGAGGACAGGGGGCAGAGGAGAAGCAGGAGAGGTGGGCTGGGGGCAAAGAGCAAAGGGGACCCAGGAATTGGGTTGGGTCAGAGGACCTCGCTAAGACCACCATTGGCTGGGACCATGCTCTGCCCCTAGATGGCGCTGTGGGGCCAGCAAGTGTAGAAAGCCAGCCATGCTCAGAGCCCAGGACCCCAACTTTCCCCTCCGGTGCCTTTGTATATCTGGGGAGTGTTTAGATGAGCCCCCAATACCCTCCCCCCCCAAATCAACTTCTGGATGCTGCCCTTTGTCCCCATCTCCCCTGCCTCCATTGTCCTTGCTCCTTCTCATTTACTATGGGCTCTGCTGGGCTCTTTCTCTATAAGAGCTAACGGACGCTCCCATGAGGGGCAGTTTTCTGTTTTACAGATGAAAACTCCAAGGCTCAGATATATGAAGTAAGAAGCCCAAGATCCTTACTTAGTAGGTTCAACAATGGAGGCAGGGCTTGACTCCAGACGTGTGGGACAACACAGTCCATGCCTCCGACCATGATCAATCTCTAGCTTGACTCCCTCGGCCAGCTCTGACGCCAAACACGGCGGGTGTCACCTCCACTGTGTACTAGCTGGGCCAGTCTGCCAGCCACCTGCCCCTCGGTCACTCAACACCCTTTATTCGGTCCCACCCGGCTGTGTACAGAGCGCTGCCCCAGCCCCCTGGCAGTGAAGTCACAGGTGGCTCCCATGGGAGGGAGCTGGGAACAGTGAGTCATCTCTGCCCACGGAGGAGCTCCAGGTGGGTGCCTGGCTCAGTGGTCACCAGGGGACGCAGGGGAGTGTGAGTGAGCAGAGATGAGAGGCTGGGAGGGGGGGAAAAGGAGGAGAAAAATAACCTAAATCAACATTGCTTTCTCTGTTCTGGCAACAAAAACAAGTTCTTTTCCACCGAGATGTTACACCTGCACATGGAAACAACAGGCTAAGGGTCCAAGAAATAGATCCCATTCTCACGTAATTAGTAATTAAGCCAGACCAGGCTCAAGACAAAAACGGTGAGCTGGTGTTATTCATGTGGTAATAATATCCCTTGAAAAAGAAGGTGTAGCCACTTGGTTCCATTCTTCAATGTATTTTAAACGGAGAGAGAGTGGAGAGGAGAGAAAGAGGGAGAGATAAAGAGGAAACAAGCAGAGTGGTGACAAGAGAAAAGGGGAAAAGGACCAAAGCAGTGAGTTTGCACAGGTCCCGGCAGGCGCCTGACTCCTTTCCTTGGGACCCTGTGTCCTCTCCTCCTGTCGACCTCCCCTCCGTGTCTGCAGGCCCCTCCTCCCTACACACACATCTGAAATGAACAGGAAAAGGAAATAGAATTCAAAGGAAATCCTGCCCCCCCTACCCCCCAATCTTATTGTCTGCATATTAACTACAGGATCATTTTTCACTGCATTTTTAAAAATGATTGGTCAGTCCGCTATCAATTCAGGCAACAAAATAAAATTAAGAAAATTATAGCCTGGATTAGCCATTAAAAAAAATGTACAAAGCATCCTTGCTGGCATGGCTCAGTGGTTGAGTGTCAACCTATGAACCAGGAGGTCACGGTTTGATTCCCAGACAGGTCACATGTCTGGGTTGCATGCTCAATCCCCAGTGTGGGGTGTGCAGGAGACAGCTGATCAGTGATTCTTTCTCAGCATTGATGTTTCTATCTCTCTCCATTTCCCTTCCTCTCTGAAATATATATATATATAATGTACAGAGCAATTGAGTGAGTTCTGTGTAGCTGAGCAGTTATGAAAGAAAGAAAGAGCGTTGCAGTCTTGGTGGTAGCAGGGCCAGATGTTGCCTTTAAAAGATGCCTCCTATGTACCGGGGCCCATCCTCAGCCACTGGCCAGTCACAGAGGAGAATAAGAGAAAAGAATTGAGAGAAAAAGCAAATATGAGATGATGTATTGGTAACATGTCTCCTCGCCTAAAAGTTCTTTAGAGTTCACCAAAACAAAGGGCAATCTTGTCTTCCATGACAAAAAAAAAATCGCTTCTGTTACATCTGGTAAACTCATTTGTTGTTGAAGGCACAGCCAAGTGTCCAGAGAATGATCCGCTCTAGGCCCCTCCGTAAACTGTCTGGATTTTATCAATGGTCCCGACTTCACAGGATCGAGCAGCATGAGGGGCGAGCATCCAAGTGAGTTAGCTTCCCACTTCCGGGACGTGGAGAGGCAAACATCTCCGAATCAAGCAGCTGTGAGCCATGCCCAGGAGGCCCTCAGGATACCTTTGGCCGGAGTGTTAAGATCAATCAAGCCAACAGTTCACTGTAAGTGTGAGTGCTCTTGCAGCATCAATGAGATTTTATCTATGGAGTGAAAGATTAGGGGAGACCAAATTTATTGTCATTCGGAGGAAGTATTTATAAACTTGGCAGGGCCTCATGTGAGAGCAGAACAAAGGCTGCCAAGGAGAGTCATAAATTAAGATGGATGGTCTGAAACTATTTTCCACATACACTGCATACATCTGGTTACACACACACCGCACGGCCCCAGTTCTGTATTGAGTTGCCCTGTACGAATGCTGAAGCTACCTTACGTGTGGGCATTGGGGGTGGGGTGGGGTGGGGAGCTTGAATTGGTGTCAGAGGTGGGGTGGAGAAGAGAGGGTGTTCTGAAGTGTGAGGTGTGCAGAGGGGAGGATGAAAGAAGCAGAAGATTGCGATGAAGGGGAGGTGGTGGGAGGGCAGAGAGCTCCCTGATCAGTTGCATGCAGGGGAAGAACCATCCTGCTGATGCGGCTGGTGGAGAAGACCTGAGAGGGGATGGATAGGATGTGGGGAACAGAATAAGGGATTAGCATCAGGAGGGAGAACAAGAAGGCACATGGGCCAAATCTGGCCCTCCTGCCTGGTTTTGCAAATAAAGTTTTATTGGAACACAATGTTCATTTGTTTACAGATGGTTTCTGGTTGTTTTCATGCTGCAGCAGCAGAGTTGAATAGTTGTCACAGAGAGCATAGGACCCACAAAGCTAAAGATATTTACTATCTAGTCCTTTTCACAAAACAGTTGACAAACCCCAGCCTTGACCATAGAGTCCACACCCCTCTCAGCCACTCAAATGCCACTGACCTTTCCCTATCAATAGCAAAGCCTGATTCTACTCCACATTTATTTTCATTTTGTACAAACTTAAAGCTCTGGAAGATTAGACTTGGGAAAGTAAAGGTATGTGATATCTCATTTAAAAAAATAGCAGGCACTGCTAAAAGATAGGAAGTCTAGCACTTTGTCCCTTGAAGATTCTTTCATTAAAGCAGTGGCATATTGTTATGGGTTGAAATGTGTCCCCAAGATTTATATGTTGAAGTCTTAACCCTCAGTACCTCAGAATGTGGCCTTATTTGAAAATAGGGTCTTTGAAGATGTAATTAGCTAAGCGGAGGTCATTAGGGTGGACCCCTAATCCAATATGACTGGTGTCCTTATGAAAATGAGAAATCAGACAAAGACACAAAGCATGTGAAGATGAAGGCAGAGGTGGGGTGAGTCAGCAGAAGCAAAGGAACACCAAAGGTGGCAGGAAACCACCAGAGGCCAGGGGTCTGGATGGAGCAGATTCTCCCTCACCGCCCTCAGCGGAACCCAACCCTGCCGACACCCTGGTCTTGTATTTCCAGCCTCCAGAACTGTGACAATAAACTCCTGTGGTAGAGCCAGTTATCTGTGGTACTTTGTTATAGCAGCTCTAGCAAACTCATACACATAAGCACAAAGTTCCTGAGACTTCCTTTGTGGGTAACAACCACAACCAAGGGGGTACCTTCATTCCCAGGGGACACTTCAGTGCAGAGCTCACAAGAGCCTAAGACTCACTGCTTTCCCCCCAGACAGGCAAGCCTTCCAGAACCTGACATTCAGCTCTGGGATTGCCTATTTTCAACAATTCTTCTTCCTTGATGAAGACACCAGAATAGTCACAAACTTCCTTTTTATGCATGCACTTAGGACAGACAAAACAAGTTTTATTATCCTTTTAATTCAACTCATCTTCAGGGTTTAATCATAAACAGTAAAAGCCATCAATCTGCTCTGAAATACGGTGGCCAACGGGAGTGTCCCAGACCCCCCCCTCCCCCCCCCCCCCGGAGTACAGCCACTGACCAACTAATCTGTCCAGGCATCAGAGTTGGCATATTGGCCTGTTCAGTTTCAAAACTACAACAACATTCTTGTCCTCAAATAAAAGATTCAACTAGTAGTTCACATGTGGGCCCATGGAATTGTTTGATTAAAAAAAAAAAATAAAGCCTCTTTTTAAAAAGTATGATTCCTTAATCATTCCCCTATTTGTATGTGTGGCAAACACACATAGCCAGTACTCTGCTAGACATTAGGACAACAAAGGGACAGGACACACATGGTCCTCAAGGATCTCAGAGTCTAGTGGGGAAGGAGACGAGGAAATCAGGGAGGAAATCAGAGATGTAGCACAGAGACACGAGGGCCGTTAGGAGCATGCGTGGAAGAACTGCAGGTGGACACCTGACTCATGGTGACGTGGTGCAGTGGGTGTTGGGGCAAGGAGCTGGACCAGGCTCTGAGGCGGGGATGGCTGAGTGTGAGTGGAAGCTGTTCTCACAGCCCTGCAAGCAGGGGCTTGGCAGACAGGAGGCAGAGGCACCCTCTGTGAGCACCGGCTCCAGGCCCACACCAGGTCTTCCCTGTGGCCTTCTGAGACATGTCCTGTAATTTTTCAAAGTTTTTATTGTAGTAAAATATACATAACAGTAAATTTACTATTTTAAAATCTTTTAAAACAAGATGTTTTTATTGATTTGAGAGAGAGAGAGAGAGAGAGAGAGAGAAAGAGAGAGAGAGAGAGAGAAACATCAATGTGAGAAACATCACTTGGCTGCCTCTCACATGCACCCTTCCCGGGATCAAGCTCATAACCCAGGCACGTGCCTTGACTGGGAATCGAACCAGCAACCTTTCGGTGCACAGGGCATCCCTCAACCAACTGAGCCACACTGGCCAGGGGAGCCATTTTAACCCTTTTTTGAGCATCCAGTCCAGTGGCAGTAAGTACATTCACAGGGCTGCATATCATCCCACCATCCATCACCAGACGTTTTCATCTTCCCAAACTGACACTCCGCACCCACAGAACAATAACTTCTCTGTCTCCTCCCCCGCCCTGCCCCTGCCTGGTCACCGCTTTGGGCCTCTGTGAAGCTGACGACCTCGGGTAAGTGTAATCCTCCACTATTTGTCTCCTCCTAACCCGCGTGTTTCACTTTACAAAAGTCCTTCCAGGTTCATCCATGTGGTACACGAATCAGGATTTGATTCCTTTGGAAGGAGAATGATATTCTGCCATGTGACTAGGTCACGTTTCGTTTATCCTTTCACCCAGCGACGGCGCTTGAGTGTCCTCCACCTTCTGGTCACCCAAATGCTGCTGGGTGCACATGGGCACACAGGTACCTGTGGGGGGCCCCGCCGTCTCTCTGTCCGTGCTCAGAGGTGTGACTGCCCATCCCGGGATCCCTGGAGAGTCTGGCCACCGAGTTTTCATTACTTTTGAAGAATTGCCATCACGGTCTCACAGAGGCCCCGCAGGTCAAATCCCCAGCAGCGCCCAGGGGCTCCAATGTCTCCACATGTTTGTAAACACTTGTAATTTTCTATTTTTTTCCCCCTGCTACTTACCCTCCCAGTGGGTGTGAAGTGGCATCGCACCATGGTGAGCAGGTACTGTCGTTACCTGCGTGTTTTCAGGTGATGACACAAACTTGGAAGCTTGCCCAAGGTCATCTGGCCAACACGTGGCAGAGCCCGGGCTGGACCCGGTCCATCAACTTGGCCCGTGTTCTTAACCACGATCCCCATTGCCCGGTGGGCTGCTGGCGAGAGCCTGCGGAGCTCGGGGGAGGCAGCAGAGGAGTGGGTGGGCGGCGTGAAGGAGGCAGGGGCCAGATCATAAAGGCCTTTGTGTGTGTTTTTTTCCTGGAAAAAGTTTCAGTTCTTATAAGCAATGCACAGACATAACGTGCATATGGCAATCATATTAATCTAAGGATACTGGAAACACGAGATGAGCTCATAAAAAATAAAAAATAAAATCCAAATCTACGTTTCTGAGAAATGTAATCAGATGCTGTAGGTTAAGGCCTAATGTAAGGAATAACTTATTTTTCCATCAGAGTGCAACCGAAAATAACCAAGAATAATAAGATGTTGGCTTCACATTTTTCCATTTGTATGCAGCGAGGATATTTTGGGTCATCCTATGGAAAATATAACCTCAAGGGTTAAGGGAGCACTCATCAGGCATCTCAGCGAATTCCTACAAGGAGTCTGTGCTTGCAGGATGACAGGACCCTCGAGGAAGGAAAGACCCCGAGGCACCCTTTGGGAGTCAGACAGCAAGCGAGGAATGAGGGGTGGGGGGAGAGGGGTCTCTGCATGGAAGGGGCTGGAGCTAGCTGGTCAGGAGTGAGGGTGGGCTTGGGAACCTTGACCTTTTGCTAGTGGACCGAGGAGGAAGCAGCCGCTAGATTAGCATCGCTACCAGCCGTCTAGACAAGCCGAACTGGGTGTCCCTTAAAAAGGTGGGGAGGTTTGCTATGGATGGGGAGACAGAGGAATAATAGCTGAGAGTGTCATCATCGATGAATAAAAAAGCCGGCAATGAGGTAGGTCCCATGTTACATTGATGCTTTGAAAGAGACTCGGAGCAAGAAATGACGTTGTCTCAACTCTACCTGAAAGGATGAAGCTGTCTGCTGAAGCTGCCAGGCTGACCATCCAGCCTGTGGGACCTGCCACCAGCACATGGGAGCCTGTACCCCTGAGTGGGCTCACCTGGGGGCGCTGTGGCCATGTGCTGTGACGATGCCCTGGGGCCTGGAGGAATGTGCCCTCGTGGTGTTTCAGGAGCATCTGCCATCCTGAGAAATTGCCCAGCCTCAAGGATAAGATCGCAATGCCAATGCCGATGCTCACATGTATGGGAAGTTGAGCTGAGTCTCCTTTCCCGCCCCACGCTGGCTCCTCCAGATCTCAGGCCTGGAAAAGGAAGTGTGCTCAACGGCAGGGGCAGGGGAAGGCCTGCCAGGTGGAGAATGAATGAATCTTGCCCCCCTGCTCCTGGGAGGGAAACCCTAAAGCCAGGGGATGTCCCGGTGAGGTGTGCATGTTCCCAGACCCTGGGGTCTGAGTCACTTGTCAGGACTGGGATCTAGCCCATCTCCATCTGCATCTAGATATTGTTGGGGGAGAAGAGCTGAGAGTGAAAACGCCTTTGATTGCAAACCAGCAGGATTGTGGACAACTAGAAGGAGTGGCTGGTGATCTGTTCTGGGTGGCAGGGGCTCAGTGTGGGTGCTCCTGGGAGAGGGTGGGGGGCAAAAGGGCAGGGAGAGGATTGCTTAAGGGGAGTATCAAAGTCATTTCTTTGGTAAGAATCGAGCTCTGAGCCACTGGAACGCAGATGCCTCTCCATGCCTTGCCCAAACTGCAGCTCGAGAGCCATATGCGGCTCTTTGACCCCTTGAGTTTTTAGCAAAGGCCAGCTTAGGAGTACCCTAATTCAGTTAATAACAATGTGCCTACCTATATAGTTTAAGTTTAAAAAATTTGGTTCTCAAAAGAAATGTCAATCGTTGTCCTGTTGATATTTGGTTCTGTTGACTAATGAGTTTGCTGGCCACTGGTCTAGACACTGGATTTGGGGGGGCCTCAGGGCCTCAGAGGCACCATCCCGGACACCCCAGGCATGGAGGGTGCAGACGTCTGGAGCCCTCCCCTGGGCCCTTCACCTCTTATGGATGCTCAGGGGAGACAAGGTCGAGGAGCAAGGAGGCCTGAGAGGGGGTTCCAGGTGCAAGCAACGCAGGCAGTAACTGGTGTCTGCCTGTCTCTTGGCCTCCTTTGCTCTGTGTCAGCTCAGTTCATCGATAAGCCTCTCTCTCAGGCCGGCAAGACAGCAGTGAATCCAATCCCATGTCTCCTCAGCTCGTGTCCTGGGGAAAGTGAGCGGCACCTTGAGACTCCCAGGGTTTGCTCTGGGCCACCTGAGTCAAGAGGCTGAGCCCTAGGGCCTGGGGTAGGGATGGGACTCACGGTGGCCCTTCCCAAAGCACTGGACCGAGCGAGAGGCAGGGGCCCCCTCTGCACAGAATCAGGTCAAGAACACACGCTGGGCACAACGGTAACAACAAGCAGACAGCAAGCACATCTCCGCTGCCTTCCAGGTGCTTAGCATCCAGAGCAGGGATCAGCAGAACTTCTCTGGAAAGGGCCCGAGAGCATCTGTGTTTGGCTTTCCGGGCCATGTGGCTACCGCTCAGCTCTGCTCTTGTGAGAAACGGCCAGAAACAACTGTAAACAAACAAACCGGCGTGGCTGCGGCCCAATAGACTGTTTCCGGTCACGGGGGAAAGGGTTTGCCTGTGGTTGTAGTTCTCCTTCGGATCTAAAAAAGTTGTTGATTTACCACTTGATCCTCTTTTTTCCTGTTGTGTGAATAGGAATGATGACTTCCAAGCTCCTTATGCCCCTTCCTTCCTCCCTTCCTTCCTTCCTTCCTTCCTTCCTTCCTTCCTTCCTTCCTTCCTTCTCCTTACATAAGGCAAGCACCATTTACTTTTTCTCACAGCTGCGGTTTGGCGGGACGCGCTCTGGTCTGGACCCGTTGGCGGGGCTGGCTGCTTTGGGATGGCCTCTCTCCTGTGCTGGAAGCCCGGCGGGCCTAGGAGGTCTCAGCCGGGATGACTCATCTCGCTCCAGCATCCAGCGGGCCAGCCTGGGCTCTTCACATGACAACGCAGGGAGCCAGACAGGAAGTGAGCAAGCTGCCATGCCCAGGCGCTTTCTGCACCACTGTTTATGCCACATTTCCCCTGTCCCACTGGCCTACACTGGTCATACGGCCCAGTCCAGAGCCCCAGTCCCTCCTGCTCGGGGTGGCACGATGGCACAATCTGGAGAAAGCCCAGTTCCAGGCCCTTCCAGCAGCTACCCCCCCCCCCAAGTCTCAGTGCAGAGGGAGCATGCTACCCCCACCCCAGAGGTCCATCTGCACACTCCAAAGCTGCGGCTCGAGGGCCAGGTGTCTGACCCGGCACACACCTGGGGGCTGGGCACTACCCCCCCAGGGAAACCAGGGGACACTTCCCCTGCCTGCTCCCCTCAACCCACACCAAGCGACCAGCATCTCCCCAGAAGGAGCTCCCAGCATCCTCTTATCCAGTTGTCCTATGATCATTGCCAGAAAGAAGGGCAGGGCAGAGAGGAGAAAGCTAGGAAGGTTACTTGGAGAGCTGGTGATTGGAGGATTGACCAGTCAGAGGGAGGGCCTGGATGAGGACCCTCTGATCAAAGCCCCAGTTGGGCCCTCTCAGTAGAGCGCAGCCCCCTTGTAGAGCGCACCCACGCCCCAAGGCCTTCAACAGCCAAGCTTACTCCTCCTTGCCCTTGGCTGAGTGACAGTCCCTGGGAAAGACAGTGCAGGCACTGGCTGTTTGAAACTCAGAATTCGCACCTCCTTCTCCCAGACTGCCCTCCGAGGGGCTGCGGGCAGGGGGAGGTTCTGTTCTTAGCGGGCAGGTCGCTGGGGGAGTGCAGTGCACCCTGGGGAAAGGCTGCCCTATGCTGAGTGTTTCCACCAGGATCCCGCCCATGGGAGCAGGAATTCACAGGGAATTCAGGGGCCCGGCTGGACCAGCTCTGAGCCAGGAGGTGGGGAAGGCAGCAATGTGTGTGTAGATGTGGGGGCTCCACATTCGCACACACTGGGAGGAAGGTTCCTGTCGCCTCGAGTTTCAGAGTGGGCTGGGCATTTGCTTCTGGACACTGAGGGGCACCTGGCCAGCTATAGGGAGATGAAGATATAGACACACATGCAAGACCTCTCAGCTCAGGAGCATGCACTGGGAACCTGGACGCACACCAGGGAGGATTCTAGCCCTGCCCAGCACCTGCTCAGCCGCCATGGCTCCTGGATGGCGTGGTCCTGGCCCACGGATTGCCAAAGCCCCGACCACAGCCTCTGGACCACTCCTGCCCATCCTCACCAATGGGTTGCCAGAGGTGCCAGCCGCTACCGGGAGCACATGTGTACACGCACATATATGTGTGCACGTAACTTTGGGCAACTGTCATTGCACGTGTGCAAATTCAGCATGTAAGTGCCTGAGTTCCCACAAGTCCCGCCCTCCTGCCCCTCCCCTGAGTCTCAGGTCTCCCCTCCTCCCTAGGCCAGAGGACCAGGCACACCTCCCCCCGCCTCCCCTCCTCAGCAAGGCCGCCTTCTCCCTGTTTGCTGGTCCTCATCCCGCCCAGGGCCTCCGGGCTCCTGCGCCCTCGATGGTCTTCTCTTTTTGTCATGTTTTCCATCTCTTTCCATTGGCTTCATCCTCTACCCACCACCATCCTCAGGCATCCCCTGACTTTGGAAAGCATCGCCCTTCCTTACCCTGCTTCTCTCGGAGTCTCTCCCCACCTCCTGCCCCTCCCCCCCCACAACTGCTTCCTTCCCCGTGGAATTTCTCAGGATGGCCCGACTGGCCTTTTCTCAATGCACCCCTTTCTCTCACCAAACCAGAGACACACACCCCTCCCCCTTTGCACTTCTGCGCTTTCTCTGGACTTTGACCTTTCTCTCCATCCCTGCTGCCCTCGGAGTTGTTACCTGGATGACCTCTTTTCTCCAGCCCGTAGGGTCTTCCTAAACCCAGCAACTTGGAGCGGATCACAACTCTGCTCAAAAGCTGGCGACAGCTGCCCAGGCTTGCTGAACTGCATGGAAGCTCAGCCTAGAACCAAAAAGCACCTAGTTTTCTGCCCCGTCATCAGCACTGCCTTTTGGGGCACCTGCAGGTCTGGAAACAGGCAATGAGGTCTGTGAGACTAAGGCTGGAGTGACCCCAATGCTGGACATGGGGAGGCGATGCCACGTGTGGCCTATAGGTGGCAGCAGGCGCCCACCACAGCCTGCCTGCGCTCCTGGATACCTGGGGGCAGGAACCCAGTCAGGGGCAAGGGGGTGAGCTGGGCTGGGCTGGGCTGGCCTGGGGGGAGGGGGGGGCGCGGGCGGCGGCATCTCCAGAGACCTTAAAAATATGTTTTTGGGCCTTAACCCCAGCCCCTCAGCTGTTGTCCAGCTGCCTTCCCATCACCTGTGAGAGGTGGAACTGGAGGCCTGGGCCACTCACAGCAGCATACTGGGTGCTGCTGGTCTGCGTGACTGGGGGCAGCTCTCGGACCTCTCTGGAGGGACCTTCCCTGCACAGCTAGTTGTGAAGTCTGGTTGGCATCACATATTTGAAAGTCGGGGGTGTTAAGTAGAGGGGAACCCCTGTACCCGCTCCGGCCACCTCTGCCTGAATCACTGTGGGAAGGATCGGGGTCTCTGTGGAATCTGGGCCACTCCCCAAACACACACCAGCCCTCTAACCCTCAGGGCGGGTGCTGCTTATCCAGCCTCATCTCCCTCACCTGGTTTCACCCTGCTCAGGCCTCAGGGCCCACTCTGCATGTCACCACCCACCCCCTGAAGCCGGCCCTGACTCAGCCTGGCACCGGCCGCGTTCTGCTCTGCTGGCGGCGCCCACGGCGTGGAAGCGGGCCCTCCATGGGCGCTCTGACCTCAGTTAGCCCCGCACGTGTGCAGCTGCCTCTGGCCCAGCACGAAGGAGGGGTCCGTGGTTAGCACATGCATCAGCTAGTGACCTGGGAGGGGCAGTGGAGAGAGCCTGGCTGGTCGTCAGGGCCCGGGTTCCAGTCCTGGCTCCCCCACGAACTTGCCATGTGACATTGGACCTGCCCCTTTCCCTCCTAAGAGGTCCGACGTGCGTGTAGGATGATAGGCAGCCTGGTGGATAGGACGGCTTGCGGGGTGGAGTGCAGGAGGGCTGGCATCAGCTCCTAGACCAGTGGTCGGAAAACTCATTAGCCCACAGAGCCAAATATCAACAGGACAACGATTGACATTTCTTTGGAGAGCCACATTTTTAAAACTTATTCTTCTAATGCCACTTCTTCAAAATAGACTTGCCCAGGCCGTGGTATTTTGTGAAAGAGCCACACTCAAGGGGCCAAAAAGCCGCATGTGGCTCAAGAGCCGCAGTTTGCCCACCACGGTCCTAGAGCGAGCTGTGGGCCGGCCTGCTGAGGTCTCCAGGAAAGGGCAAGCGTGGGCCATGGCCTCTGCGAAATGTCAGACTCCTCGGCAGTGAGACCAGCACAGGGGTTAAAGGGACAGCTTCATAAATCTCTGCAGAAACTTGACTTTACTGAAACATCCAAGTGGCATCCAAGTGGTGCTTCTCTGTTGTTGTTATTATTATTTTCTAATCCTCACCCAAGGATATTTTTCCCATTGGTTTTTTAGAGTCAGTGGAAGGGAGGCAGGGAGGGGGAAAGAGAGAGAGAGAAACATCCATCTGAGAGAGACACATCGATTGGTTGCTTCCACCCTGACTGGGGCCAGGGATTGAACCCTGGGAATCAAACCCGAGACCTCTGCAGGCTGACGCTCTAACCGCTGAGAAAAAGCAGCCCAGGGTAGTTATTACTATTTTGTCAATTTCAGTTTGCTACAGCTTCCTTTTTATTGTATTTTTCAAAAAAGCCTTGATCTGGAATGAATGTGAGGGGAGCCACTGTGCCTCTACCACGTATAGTTTGAGAATCAGTGATGCTGATAACACCAAAACTATCTTGAAATCAACTACAGATCCAACTAAGGAGAGAAGGGGACCGTCCACAGCGCTGGATGCAAAAATGAGCCACAAATCACAGGTGAGTGAGCTGGCAGCCTTCCCTTACTGCCTCAGGGCAGGAACTCCAATCACCTTCCCACATGCCCGGCCCCAGTCCGCATGCTCTGACCCCGGCTCTGGTTTTAGGCTCATTGCCAGGAATCTCCACCGACCGGTACAGGAGGCCCGATGGCTGAGGCGGGGGCTGCACAGGCCTGGCTGCTGGGCCCCAGGAGTTCTGGACAGGCACAGTGAAGCCCCTTCAGGGGGCCAGGCAGGGGCCTTCCCTCCACTCACTGTGGGCTCTGCTCCCAGGGTGCCAGGAGGGCCGGGCCTCCCG